>NC_141693.1:512857329-514115829 GCF_964263255.1 Lissotriton vulgaris | reverse complement strand
CAGAAACAAATTATTTAAAGTGCTACTTTATGGCTATTTTGTTTGGAAGTGCTTGGTTTTGGATGACTTCTGTCACAAAGACGGTGTGATTCACTTATCACCTCTGTGCCTTCATTTGTTTTACTTTGCTGTTATGTTTGCTGTACTAGATTTACAGGGTTTTTTTTTCGTTCAAAGAGTAAAAACGTGGTGCAAATAGGCTTTTCTACAGTCGTAACGAAAATATAGGTCTGTTTCATCATTAATTATTATGCAATATTTTTATTTGCCTTTCAAATCATCCTTTCAAAATGCAAACTTAATCTTCTGACTTCTTTGCTAATTTTGTATCGTATATCTTTATTGGACTTTTCCTAAGATAAAGCAGTGAAATCCTACAATACTTTCACTTTTTCCGATATTACACAAATGTCCAAGTGTTAGGAAAGAAGGGTTTTAATTATATCAGCTCCTATCAAAAGGGAAGTGTGTTTTAAAGTGGGATAGAAATACCAAGGCCACTCCGCAGCCCTCATCCTACTCGACCTATCAGTGGCCTTCGACACCGTCTCCCACCACACATTAGTTACCAGACTGCACGACTCCGGCATTCAAGGAACAGCCCTGGACTGGATCCCATTGTTCCTCACCGAAAGAAGCCAGAGAATCAGACTACCACCCTTCCTCTCCGATCCTACGACAATCACCTGCGGAGTCCCACAGGGGTCATCACTGAGCTCGACCCTCTTCAAAATCTACATAGTCCCCCTTCTAGTCATCGCCCGACAATACGGCCTCAACATCGTATTCTACGCCGACACCCAGCTCATCCTCACCCGAGACCCCACCACTGCCAAACTCAACTTCCAGAAAAGAATACAAGACGTCGCCTACTGCATGACCAACAGCTGTCCGAAACTCAATGCCCAGAAGACAGAAGTCCTAGTCCTTTCAACCACCCTATTGGCATGGGACAACACCTGGTGGCCAACTGCCCTCGTGAGCCCACCTACCCCCTCAGACCACACCAAGAACCTGGGCATCATACTCGACTCCTCACTCACCATGAACAGACAGGTCAACGCCGTCACATCAAGCTACTTCAACACACTCCACATACTCCCCAAGACCTTCACATGGATCCCCCTGATTCAAGAAAGACAGTCACCCACCCACGCACTCATCACCAGCAGATTGGTTACGTTAAGGTTTGTGCTTCTGGGCGCTTCAGAGGCCAGTGTCGCAGGCACATTGACTATTGACTATGCAGTCAATAGTCAGCCCTCGTGAGGTGGGCATTGATTGGGGAAAGTACAGCTGCTAGGTGTAGGAGAGAAGGTCACATATCGTATTCCATTGGTGCTGATATGAGCTTGTTAATCTAATATAACAGTTTGAGCTCAGGTCATGTGGGTTTCAGAGAGTCCCCTTGCTAATTTTATAATTGACACTTAGGGCCATATGTATCAAGCCCAAATGCGTTCGCAAATGCCGAAATTCGCAGAATTTTGGTGTTTGCAAACGCATTTTCGCTAAATGGTATGTATCACACATCTGCATGCAAAATAAGGAATCGCAAAATTTGCGATTCCTTATTTTGCGATTGCATTTAAGGAATCGCAATTTTTGCGATTTCTTAAATGCAATGTAAGAAGCACAAAAAAAGTGCAATTTTGCCTTAAGTGATCGCAAATTAACACCAACTTCAGGTTGGTGGTAATTTGCGATTTCTTTGAAAAATGCAAATTTTTGCATTTTTCAAAGTGCCATTTGACACACATACATGCCCTTAGGGCATGTATGTGTGCCACATGTGCACCCATGTATATTTCAGGGGTGCAACAGGGTGTCCCTTGGACACCCATGCACCCTTGAAATTATTCTCAATTTGCGATTCTCAAATTGCGAATCGCAAATTGAGAATACCTTCCCATTCATTCCTATGGGCCTCCTGGCCCAAAGCAATGAATGGGAAATTATTCCTTAATTGCGATTCGCAATTTGCAAATCACAATTAAGGAATTTTAAGAAATTGCAAAAAAATGCAATTTTGTACATACATACTTATTTGCGATTCTCAAATAGCGATTTCTTAAAATTCGCTATTTGAGAATCGCAAATAAGGTTGATGATACATAAGGCCCTTAGTCTTTAAGAGCCTGATTCACAAACGAAAGCTTGCAATTTGGTGCAAGTTTATGATTTTTTGCAATTCTCAAAGGGATTTTTACAAGTAGTATCTTTACAACTGCGGAGTCTTCGCACTTGTGGCAGAGACTCCGCACATAAAAAGATAGACAGTTGTAAAGATATTACTCGTGAATATGCTTTGTGAATTGGAAAAAATTGTACACTTACTCAAAAGTGTTAGTACATTTGTGAAGTAGGCCCGAAGTGTATAAGTGATCCTTTCATGCGCCCAGGCATGGATCATTTGCTCACTGTGGCTTAGGATCCATGCTGTACCTCTCTAACTAGGCCCAAATAGGACATAACCGATCTGTAGTTGCCTGTGATCCCTTCTTGAGGGTGTCTCTCCTGACAGTTTTAAGTGGACTGTTCCCATGAGGAGCAGAATCATTACTGATTTGAGTAAGGCAGGCTTCTGTCTAGACTGGCACAGTGTGGGAAAAATTATGGATTGGAATTCACGCCTGAGTGATTGCCTGTAGTTATACTATTTGTAATCATTCCTCCCATCACTGTTTGTGTGTTTGATGTAACACCCCTAGTGGCTAAGTATGTGGGCCCCTTGCTCACTGTGCCTGTGATCAAAGCTGTATCTCACTGTTGAGGCCTACATGAGCCCATACCTGATCATTGTATGCAAGCAACCAAGTGATGCATATATATAGACTGCTTGGCGAAGACAGAAAAAGGCTAACGTTCATAAACACAGTAATCATTCCCACCTATAGGTCTTCCACATTTCTAATGACTACATGCCATTATCTTGCTCAGAGGAGTGTCAGTATCAGGTTTCATTGAACAGCAGGCATCTACTTCACAGTGTATGGAGCATCAAGATGCTACTATCATACAGGACGATTTCAGAATGCATCTGTCCGACAGTCACAATACTAGTTTTTATACTGTCATTTCATGTCAGACCAATAGCCTTCTAAACATGGCTAGAGGTATTTTAAAGTTGTATTTGGGGGACCTGGACTTAACTTTGTCAGAATGGTACTCATTGACTGGAAATCGCTTGATAACTATATCTTGCAGATCCCTTTTCAGCACCAAAACCTATGCTGCGGCTTCCCTATTGCTGCAGATCGAGGTTTACTAAGGTGGCCCTCCCAAAGGTGCTCAGGGAATCCTCAAGATCTTATGGCTCACAGAATTCCTTGTTTCTACTGAGATTCACATTGTAGCAGGTTCGAGAAGATCATATTTAATATCACAATACTACATTTGGGGACTAATGATCAGGATCTTGGGAAAAAATCTGCCAAAATAAAACCATGGTGCTTCTCATTGACAAAAGATGTGTTTTTTCTTTGTTAACCTATATACTTTTCTATTGCTTGACGGTGCCAAAGAAGACAGGCCTGAATGGCTCTTGCATACTTGATTTTGAGCGGATTCTGGTTCTTATCCTATGGCCTCTTTGAAGTTCCAAAGAAGGGAAGAGGGCTTTGGCCAATAGAATTGGGAGAAAGATTCCATGAAAAGCCATGATATATGAGCTCTCAGCAATTTTGGGAATCCCAGTTATCTTTACATTGTGCTTCCTCCTCCTGCCTTGTAAGCCCACATTTCTTGTTAAGTGCCCATAGTTCTTGGGCTCATTCTGGTGATCTGCTAAATTGGTCATGTTGATCTTTCGCTGCTGGAAGTTGGCTCTTTATATGAACTATTAAAATGAGATACATCATCTAAAGAGACCAGGGGTTCCCTCATGAGTGGACAGGGGATTTGCTATGGTAATCTTAAGGTGCTCTATTAGGGAGTAGTGTGGTCGAGCAGCCTTAGGCTTAACACAGAGGAGTGCAAAACATCTGTAAATACACACAGTGAAAAATAAACGAGACACACAAATCAAGATGGAGATCCCTACCAATTTTAAAAATAACAAGTATGTTTGTATATGATTAGGCATCAGAAGAAAATCATCCTTGTAAGTATGTTTTTAAATAGGAATATATTTCAGTTCAAAAAGTCGACTCGGTGCAATTTCTGAGTTCTGCAATGTTAACCTATAGGAGGAAAATCCTATGTGGTTTGTTTATCGGTTCTTGGCAATGACTTTCAGGACCTTTCTCCAGGAGTTAAGGTGAGTGGTGGGCAAGGTCCAAGGCAGCACCAACAGTACACCACCAGGGGCAATAGGGCGGCCGGGTGCATAGGTGCCAAACAGCGTTGGGTGCCCAATATTATTCAATGGAGAAGGGTCGGAGTAAAAAGGGGCTGCAGGTTTGGACTGGGGGACCAGTCTGGTGAAACCAATGAGTGGCTTTGATTCTTGTGATTTTGGGGGACGTGGGGACACCTTTGGTCCTCTTCTCAGGATGGAGTGTCCGGGTGCAGACGGTCTTTAGGGGGTCAGGTTTTTCCGTCCAGAAACACCAGCTTTTGGTGGAAGGGGCCAACAGAGGCTGCAGGTGACGTCGGGGAGTTCACAAGAAGTCACACCACAGTGGACTTTGTACCTTGAGGACTTGGGAACCACGCTGACAACGTTGGCCCACTTCAACAGGGGCTGAGGGCTCAACTACAGTGATGCTTAGCAGCGTCTGATTTTGTCAGGGCTGAAGTCCACTTTGTCCTTCCCTTGCTGTCTGCAGGATGCAGGGGACAGTTCTACCGTCCCTCAGGAGGTCTTGGTTCCTGGGTGAACACAAGGCAGGTCTCCCAGGTTTTGAGGACTCAGCAGCTGCTGGACAATCGACTTTTGATGCAATAGGTGAAGTCAGCAAGCAGGCTGACAGGGTTGGCGCCAAGTGAGTTGCTGGGGTTTCTGTTCTTCTTGTGCGACTCCTCTCACTCATCTTCTTTCTACAGGTCATCAGGAGCTATTTCTCTGGTGCCTGGGGCTCCCCTAAATACTCAATTTAGGGACAATAGTGAAGGGTAGGGTAGTAGCCAATGGACTACTGACCCTATGGGTCACTATGCCCCCTATATGCCCACTTCCTGTTGGAAGTGGACATAACCCTGTCCCAGAATTTCTTAGTGTACCACCACAAAAATTGCTACTTCTGAAAAATAGTTTCCACTGCAGTTTAATCGACCCTATTGGTATACTGGCCTGGGGGTGGCACACCTACCTGACTAGCTAATGTTCCAGCCTGTCCAGGTGCCAAGGGAGATCTGGACTGAGAGAGTTGGCTACCTCTCCTGTTAGGAGAGCCAGGTTTGCATTTCAAAGGCAGCAGCTCTTTGAAGCTTGCTGGCCTAGGAAGGCTAATCAGCAGGTCATCCTGTGGGAGGAGGTGTAACACCCTCTTCCGAGACAGGCTTTTGTTCTGGGCCTCCTGACAGCACAAGCTCCTCACCTTAGAAGGTCAGAACAGTGTCTCTGGTGACAGGCTAGCAGAGACCAGTCAGCAGCCAAACCAGAGGCTGGTAGGTTTTCAGGTGTCACCTCTAAGGTAACCAGTAAAAGTTCAACAGAACCCTAGCATCACAAAATGGATGCTGCAGCCACAGACACGGGTCTGCCCTCCTGCTGCTGGACGAAACTCCGGCAGTGGAGGCCTGGACAATAGGTTTCCTGTCACAGGGAGATGTAACCACCTCCCAGTCAGGCCTTAGTGTATTGGAGCTGGGTGGGTGCATTCAGATAATGCTTTTAAGACAGTGCTGGGGGCACACTTGTTGTCCCTGTGCATACCCCAGTTCAAACCGGTTGCAGGGGCACTTAGCCCCTAATCTGGCGCAAAACTGAATAAAGGAAATGGGTGTAACCACCCCTCTTTCCTGACCCTCCCATAGGTGGGTCCCCAGAGTATGTCCAACTCCCTTTCTTAGTATAAGTAATGGAACCCAGTCCTTAGGACTTCAGATTACACCTGGACAAAACTTCTGCAACATATATTCTGGAACTTCGACATTCTACACGACTAGAAGATGGAAGAATCCCCCTTAGGGTCAAGGAGTGACTCCCCTGTTCAAACAGGCACCAAAGAAGCATCTTGCCGGTCTGCATTTCCAAAGCTCCTGCCGGACTCCAAAGTATTTGCGACTCAGGACATGGATTTCCAGACTTCTCAGAGGCTGACACAAGATCCCAGCAAAGCGGAGACCCGCAGCCCTCACGAGTGACGTTGAACTGGAACTCCTGGACACGTGCACATTTGCAAGTGCATCGACTTCCCCGAGCTTTCCCTAAGTTGTGCATTGGACTAATTGTAGTCCAAATCCCGAGCACCATCTGCCCCGAAGATAGTGGGCCTACACTCCCCGAGTGTTCCGTGAGCCCGCTTCTAGCATTTCCGCTCGAGGCTTCTTCGCGATCCATGGTCCATCGACTGGTGGGTCCCCACAAAAGTAACTCTTCTTTCCTCTGGTCTTCCCTGGTTGCTCCAGACGTGCCCTGACTCCCCACCAAGTGGTGAGCCCCTCAGACCTTGCTGGTATTCACCAAAGCCAATCTTTGCTTTCTGCGTGGGTTGCTGTTGCCAATGCTTTTTGGGTCCAATCCGGAAACAGATACCGCAGCACTCGACATCCTTCTTGTGACAGCTTGAATCCAGCATCTGGTCGGCGTTGACGCCTCCTGGTCCTCGTGGCTGAAGAGTCAAGCTTCAACTTCTTCACCTGAAATCCCCCGACATCGGTGGGCATCTGCTCATTGCCTTCCTGGTCACTGGCAAGTGACCCAGACTCTGTCCCCTGTGCTTTTAGGTTCTTCCGATCTCCGATCCACCCGGACACTTTCCACTTGGTCGCCAGCAGCACTTTGCAGCAGATCGCCATTGAAATCGACAACAAAACCCGACACGAAAAGACACCTATGCACCCGGCTTCCCTGGGTGAGGTAACTTGAGTACTCCAGTGCTCACGTGGATGTTGACTCTAGAACCTCCTAGTTCTAAAGGGGTTTGCTCATGTCCTCTTCTAAGTGTCCTTAATCTTTAAAATTCCAACCGCGACTTTCCCCATAGAAGTTAATGGTGTTTCGCCGCTGTGTTTAGACACTGCACGCGTCCCCCGTGGGTCCCCTGTGTCACTACCTTGGATGGTTTCTGTTGGCCCCAGCGGTTCTGAAGACTCTAGGCCATGTATCTATGTCAGTCGTGGTTCGTATACCACTTTCCTAATAAACGGTTTGGTACGCCCCTAGAACGCAACGTATATTGTGCTAATTTACTGTGTGCTAAATAAGTTTACTGAATGTACTTTTGCTTCTAGCCTCATAAAGAGACTAGAGGGATGTGTTTAGAAAAAATACATATATTTTATATGTATACCTGGTGTGGTTCTCCTTTCATTTGGTCATTCATGAGATTGTAGACTGGTAAAACAAGCTGCTTTACATTCATTCAAGACTTAGCGTGAAGGTTGCTCTCCACAACTACCACTAGGATCAATTTCTGTATAGGTTGTCTTTAAACCTACCATCAAAAAGGGGCGTTTGGACTGGTGCAAGGAGCCCACTTGAATAGTGGACAGCATATTTCAAGCCAACTTCTCACAGGGGTGACTTACAAATATTACATACAGTGTTAGGGGACGTGCCATGTCATGTTTTCACTTTTGCCTGCACCAAGACACACATCCTGCAATGGCAGCCTTGCATGTGCTTGGTGAGGGGTCCCTTTGGATGGCACAATTCATACTGCTATCCTTAGGAATTCTCTTTAGCACCTCAGGTCCTAGTTACCAGGGGTAGAATTTACTAGGGACTTACAGAGAGTGCTAAAGGTTTTGCCAATTGTGGGAAACAATTGTACACTTTTGGGAAAGAGCTCTGGCACTGGGGACCTGGTTAGCAGGAACCCAGTGCCCTTCCAGTCAAAATCACACCAGCTCCCAGGCAAATACTTCCCTGTACTGCTGTTATGGTCACCTTGTTTGATATGAGTTCTGTTGTGATCATTTCCTTGGTGATGTGGGCCCTTCGTCTTTTCTGAGTATACCTGACACCCCTTCTACTAGAATCATGCTTTCTGCTATGACAGGGGACCCACAGATGACTGATGCTGCTGGTAGTGCCCCCACTGTTGGGGCCCTTGAGTGTCCTGAATCGAGCCTCTGCAGCGCTCTGGTCTTCAGACAGAGAAAACTGCACTGACCAAGTCCAGAGGCTCTTCAAACAGACTGGAGCTGTGTCCTATCCTTGGTGGTGTTTAGAGTAAGCAAAGTGAGATTTCATCAATAACATATGGTTCAGTCCTACATGTGAAGGTGATGTCTTGTGGGTGGTGTCCATGTCTTATCTTGTCCTGAAAGCCTAGGATGTTGCAATTTGTCTGATTCTATGTGGGGGTGAGGTGAAGGGTTGGCGACAACCAGAGCCAAATTTCGAGGTTGCTAATACTTCCAGCAATGGGGCAGGACAAGAATTTCGAGAAGTGGAGTACGAGCTATCCTCAGAGCCAATATGAGAATAACAAGTGACAGACTGTGCAATTTAAACACATTTGACAAACTTGATATTGTGACAAGCATGTTTTTGTAGATTTGAAACTGTACCTAGGCTACTCACAGTGATCTTTGAAAAACAGATTACACTACTGCTAATTTACTCAGTGATCTTTGAAAAACAGATTGAGTGCAGTTTCTATAATGTTGAATCCAAAGCACATAAGACATGTTTTCACAAAGGTATTTCAAGACAACACTCTTTTTGACAATTCCCTGATTCATTCTGTGCAGGTCAATGTGCTTGTGAAATATTCATAATTGAAAGTCCAGAAATATGCTCCTGTTCCATAAATGATTGAAGGCACAATTTAGTTTACCCAATTGGATGTTGCATAATATTCATAGTTGTAGCCTCCCTTACGTACAGATCTCCAAATATTAGGCTTAGTGGCAGTGCCTAATTTGAGCCAGTGGTTGCAGGTAGAACCCACTTGCAGTCGTTTTCGGGGTCCTGCACCAATTCCTCCTCATTAGACTTTGCTCCAGAACAAGAGAGAGAAAAGCACAAAAGGGGGAAAGGAATTATGACAAAACCAGAAAGCAAGAGTGAGATAAGGGAACACAGAGTGTCTGGTGGTAGATGAAAGTGGCACACAGTAGAATCAAGCCTTGGCAGTGTTGGTATTCATCTCTCCTGATATTTGAAATTGCTGTGCACAGGATCATGAACAAAACTTTGGGCCCCAGCCATTATGATTTTATGAATTAAGGACTGCTTTGTGGGTTACCACACATGAATTTGGGGTAGTTAGCTCGTAAATCATAGATTTAATTCCCCAAATATCACTCCTTCTTCCACAGTTGTGTGCCAATGAGTTGGTAATATTACTGCATGTATATGCACTGCCACACACCTGTGCGGCACTTAAAAAAACAAAAAACAATGATTATTGTTAGCACGCCACATTGAACAGTTCCCATATATGTAAACATATCGAGCCACATTAAGTAGAAATGCACCAGGCGGTTTTCGACAAGCTGGGATAAAAGTTGATTAGTAGTGAGTATTTTGGGCAGAGGTGCGATTCTCAATGGCAGATGCCTAGCTGACTACAGATACAAAGTTATTTTTTAATAAGATTAATCCAATTCCAAGTCCAGGAGATGTACAGAATTGAAGGCAAGGGAGAGGTGCAGTAATAGGTGTGCCGGTACTCCATTTGAATCCATTCCAGTGTTTAAATCAACCTGTGTGGAAGAGGTGTGGCGCCGCGGCAAGCGTACCTGACTCCAGACCACGAGTTCACGGTTCGATCCCCGGCGGCAGGTCAGCCCAGCACCATGTGATTCTGGGCAATAGCTCGCTTAATCTTCCCAAGGGCCGCAGTGCCGGGAAGCCACTTTGGAGGTAGCTGTGCGCTTCACAAATTCAAGGTAAAAAAGTCAGTGCTGCTTTTATGCCACAGCAATACCAGAATCTGTTTTGATAATTTAAGAGAAGGTAACATTCTTAAATTAATGTAGTTATTTGTCTTGACGCTGAGCTTTCAATCTATTTGCCTGTAAACAGTTTGTTATTGTCTGGTAGTTAGAAGGAGACCTTGTTTGAAAACCTCTTTGTTTAGGGAGTTCCTTTGAGAAGACACCTTTATCCTAAGAGTTGTTGATAGTTCTGGCTAGATCAGTTGCAGAGCTATTAATGAGGATATTGTTGCATATATGAGCAGAACATATTTCTACCAGTGATGGTGCAGTCCTACATGCTTTTGCAGCTTTATTGAAGTCCTCTGTGGTCATGAGGTTAAAGGTTAGTAACTGGTGGTTTTCATAATTTGTTTTCTTGTAAACAGTGCAGCATTGTCCTACCCATAAAGCAGGACACACGCTTGATCTTATTTTTACGAATCATCCGGTTATCACTTCTCTCCCTTCCTTACCCCTCACATGCTCAGACCATTTCCTTCTCCCTTTTGAAATCACTATTCCCTCCCTGCCCCTTCCCTCCTCTATCAACAGAGATATTGGTCGCAAATGGTCCAAAGTTACCTGTGAGGCCATTGACCCTTGTTTTCTCTATCAGTTCAATTCATCGGAAGATCTTAACAAGGAAATTGTGAGATATAACTCTGCCCTTACCACTGCACTAGATACCATTTCCCCTCTTGCTCCCATGACTTCCTCTAGATCTTGACCATCTGCTCCCTGGTTCTCCCCCATGCTGAGAGAGGAAAAGAGTAGGTGCAAACAGCTGGAACGTAATGGCGCCAGTCTTATGACCCTACTATCAAATTAGCTTACAAAACGGCCCTGAACAAATTTCAAAAACTTAAACGGTCCACGATGAGAGCCTACTTCTCAAAACTTATTCAACTTGCTGAGAACTCTTCAAAAACTCTCTTCACAATTGTGAAGGATTTCGTGAATCCGCCTGCCTTGAAAGCCCAGTGCACCCCCACTCAAGCTCTCTGTAATGGACTTTCTGATTTTTTCCAGGAAAAAATTATCAAACTATCTTCTTCCTTTGATTCAGCATCTTCTAGTCCCCAGCCAGGAGTATCAGACACCCAGCATTGCTCATTTAATTCCTTTGATGTGCTGACGTCAGATTCAGCTTTGTCACTCTTAAACCAGGTCAAGTCAGGATCACCATTGGACCCATTTCCTGCCAAAGTGATGGGTAATCTTGCCCCTGTTTTAATCAACCCTCTCCTTTCCATCTGGAACTCTTCCTTGACCCTTGGTCAATTCCCTTCAGTCTGGAAACAAGCTAGGTTGCTCCCCATTTTAAAGAAATCAGATGCGGATCCATCCCAATTCAGCAATTACCGTCCCATATCTCTTCTGCCTAAACCTGCCAAAATTCTAGAGAAAGTGGTCCAGAAACAACTGGCCCTGTACCTAGAAACCAACCAGCTGCTGCACGATTCACAGTGCGATTTTAGAACCGGATACAGCACTGAGACTGCACTGCTAGAGGTATCGGAGACAATTCGGGAATCAGTGAACAGGGGCGAGGAGGCCATGCTGGTCCTCCTCGACCTGTCCGCTGCATTCAATACTGTGTCTCATAACATACTTGTGACTCGGCTACAGCAGTTGGGGATTGGAGGTACGGCCCTGGCATGGATTAAATCGTTCCTCTCGGGGAGGTCCCAAAGGGTACTTTTGCGTCCCTTCGAATCAGAGGACAAACCCCTTATGTGCGTTGTGCCTCAGGGCTCTGCCTTAAGCCCTCTTTTGTTTAACGCGTACTTGGTAGTTGAGTCATGGGGAGTCAGGGTGGTCTCATACGCTGATGATACTCAGCTTGTCTTTTCTTTTAGAGACCACTCTGACTCTCATTTTTCCAACTTTCGTAACTGCCTTGGCAACATCTGTACATGGATGGCTTCTAATCATCTGGCCCTAAATACAGATAAAACAGAGGTGCTCTTTTTTAGCCAGAAATCTGCTCCCCCCGCCACCTTGTGGTGGCCTACTGTCTTGAACCCCCTTCCCAACCCAGTACAGTCAGCCCGCAACCTCGGCTTCCTTTTTGACAACACCATGTCCTGTAAAGCTCAGGTCAACAAAGTCACCGCTGCTTGCTTTGGCAAGCTGCGCATGATTAGGAAGATCTTTCCCTACCTCCCTCAGATGTCCCGTAAAACGATTGTCCACGCTCTCATTGCGGCACATCTGGACTACGCCAACAGCTTATACGCTGGAGCCCCCCTTTATCTCATTGACCGATTACAAATCGTTCAGAATGCGGCAGCCAGGCTTATTTGAAACATCCCTACCCGTAATTCGGTTAAGGCTTATCGGAACGACCTACACTGGCTCCCCATCGCCCGCCGCATTCAGTTTAAAATTCTGACCCTTGCCTTTCGGGCTATTCATGGAATTGGCCCGGCATATCCAAGCAAAAGACTCAAACTATCCATGTCAGAAAGACACCTGAGATCCAATAGCCTCCGTCTACTGACTGTTCCTAGATTTAGGCTCTCCCGGAGTGGCGGCAGAACGTTAGGCGTGACGGCGGCCAAGTACTGGAATGGCCTTCCTTTGGACCTCAGGTTCACTGAGTCAGAGTATATTTTCCGACGCAAATTAAAAACCTGGCTGTTCACCCAACTCTGATCAGGCGAGCCTCTGGTAGCTTCGGGTTTGGATGGTTTGACCCTGGCAGCCCCCTCCTGTGATTAACTTGTTCTCTCAGCGCCGGGACACCCCCGACGGGGGTAGCTGCGCGCTTTATAAGCTTCTTAAATAATAATAATAATAATAATTGTAGAGGGATGGAGAGGGTCTACTCTTCAGGCCACAGGTCATCTCTACAGGACATAGGACAGGTTCCTCTGAACCGAGACATGCATAAGGTAGTATGGCTGCAGTCAACAGCTTTCTCGGCTACCTACTCATCATTCTAATGCATAGTCCGACAGGAAACCTGTGCACTACCTAGTTCCATGGAGTCACTGTCATTCACTAACTAAGATTTTAATGAGAGTCCAAGGCACAATGGGTGCATATAGGAACTGTGTAAGATTATTGGCAATAAGTGCATGAGAAGAACGAAATGGAAACTACAATTTTGATTAAAACTGAGAGTTGAAAAAAACAATACACTGCTTTTGGATAATGAGTTATGTCATGGCAACCCAGTAGTCTAGAAAAATCAAGATACTTTGTATAATACTGTGATGCGTTTTTTTTTCACAGTAGTAACACCATTGGAAACAAACTAATCTACTCTTTAAAAATTAATATCACAGCATCCATATGATCTTGCTTGACTGCTTTGGCAAACAAGGTTTGTTATCCAGTAACACTTTGCATCTTGGGATTTTCCGACCCAACATACAATGAAAAAAAACCACACATGCTCCATAATGAAGCATTGTGGTGAATGGAAAGCCAGGAATGACTGTAGGTTTCACACAGTACAATGGGCAACCATGCAAAAAGTATGTAAACAAGTTTCTCTCTGTGATTTTTGGCCTAATTTTTTGAACCAATCAAAAGCTATGCACTGAAATGGTGTATGCGCAAAGAGTCCATGTCATGTGCAGATGTTAGAATTCAAGTGATAAATGTAAAACATTCAAACTCCTCAAAATACTGAAGCTTGCTAAAAATGGACTGCCCATCACAGTGACAAGTCCAAGGGGCTATTGGACCAATGCTATAGCATCACTTGCAACCCTTTGGTCACTCTATGTAGTAACAGCAACTGAACGTGCCTGAACTGAGAAGATGAACAGAAAACCTCCATGGTAGTGCCTGTGTTCCCATGCAGAGCCGAAGCTTTGGTGTGCTTTCAGGAGCCTCAGCCACTCATCTGAAATTTTGTTGAAATGTGAGCCCAAGTGTCCTAAAGAATCTCGCGCTGGTGTCCACAGCCTCGGACAGTTCTCAACTATGGTACCTGCTGCCACAAAGCAGCACCATCATGCAGGCGAACAGGGTCAAACACTGATCTACGCAGTGTCTTCAGCTACAGCAATACCACCAGCTCCCACTGAAGGCCAAGGAAGCTCAGGTGAAGTATTCAAAATAAACTCATGAGCCAGTGCTACCTCACCACCTGCAATGCACCGTTTACCTAAGTTCCCACTCTATTCCATCACCAGTTCACAGCCTCTCTGGTATTGCTTCATCCTCAACCTCTTGTGCCTGCTTCCCCCTTCTGCAGCATTTGCCTGCGTTCTCCTCCTGTACCAAATAAATGCTTGCACCCAGCTTATCCCAACAGCCTCAGACTGATCCTCCGCCCCTCACCATCCCCCAAAGCCTTAGCCCTGATCTCCCTCCACTCGTCATCTCTCTCCCCTCTTGACTCCGGCAACATAGTTACTGATGTTACTGATTAGGTATCTAGGGCCTCATCCACAAGGCCATTGTGCCACCAGTACGTTATTTGTTTGTGATGCACCGGCGGCCCACTGTGCCTGCTCCTATTTACAAGGCCACGCAAAGTCACCCTGTGTGACTTTTCATTGCCTTGTAAATATGGGGCCCTTTCAAACGTTACTCTGCATGAAAAGAAACTTTTATAAAGCTGGGAATGCATCAGAATCCTTTGCCTCCCCAGTGGAGGTGGAGGTGGTATGGTGCAACGAGGAGAAATGCTTTTTTTGTCATCGTTTTTTTCTCTTTCTATGTGTGCTGCATTCTGCAGCACGCACATAAAAAGGAAAATGCCATCAAGTATTGTTTTTGTGCAGGAAGGTGTTCCTTTCTGCACAAAAAAAAAGATTCCCACAACGCAGGCACCGTTGCAACAAGACGCAAGGGTGCCTGCACTGGTACATGGCAGCCAACTGTGAGCCAGTGCAGGGGAAAGCACGCAAATGCATCGTATTGTTGTTAATATTACGTGTCCCTGTGATTTTACAATGACGCAGCTCAGCGCATCAAAATGGCTTGCGGCAAAGCACCATTTCTCTTTGTAAATGAGGCCCCTAGTTTTGTGGAAAGAACAGATATTTTGCAGATGCCTTGTAGAAATGTGTATATTTATGACAGTTTGGTCATTTTTAGGTCTTGCCTGTGAAAGAGTATGTGCTGCTTGCGCATGCACTCCCGCTTGCAAGACATAAGTTTTACAGCAAGGGGCTTTACCAATGCTTGTTATGTGTGCAACATAAGAGGTGAGCTCATATAACAGGTGGGTGATTGTGAACAGCGTGAGTGAATGCAGCATGAGTTTTGCAAGTGTAGGGTGAAAGGTGTGCCGATGTGACTGATGGGTGAGCTGTATGAGTGCAACGAGATAGAAAGGCCCATGGGTGTGCTGGGTGAGAGGAGTGCACACAGATTGAGAGGAATGAGTGCAGGGCGGGTGGTGTGAGCGGTGTGAATGTAGAGTGAGTTATGTGCCTTTGTGTGTACTGTGGGAACAGTGCACCTGTGTGATTGCAGGGTGAGCGTAAGAGTGAAGGGTAAGCTGTGATAGTGAGCGCATGGTGAGAGAAGTTAGTGCAGGGTGAGTGGTGTGTCCCTGTGAGTTCTGGCAGACTATTGTGCCAGTGTGCAAGAAGCGTGAGCTGCATGAGTGATGAGGGAATGCAGTGCCTGTGGGAATGCAGGCTGAGCAGCGGGAATTGGAAGTGGGTTTCTAGAGCGCGTAGCTACCCGTGGGCGTCCCAGCGTGGGACTGTGTGAGTGCAGGGTGAGAGAAGAAAGTGCAGGGTGAGTGGTGTGAGTTCAGGTTGAGAGTTGAGCCTGTTTGAGTGGTGTGAGTGAAGGGTGAGTGGTAAGCCCATTTCAGTGAAGGGTGAGTTGTGTGAGTGACCAGAGTGCCCATGTAAGTGCAGGATGAGAAATGTGCCCATGTGAAAGTAGGGTGAAAGGAGTTAGTGCAGGGTGAGTGATGTTAGTGCAGGGTGAGGGATGTGCCTATTTGGGTGTGGGTGAAAGTGCAGAGGTGGGTGGTGAGACTGCATGGTGAGCAGTAAGAGTGACAGGTGAGTGGAATATCATGTGAGTGCAGAGTAAACGACATGTGTGCAGGGTGAACGACATG
The DNA here is from genome assembly GCF_964263255.1 of Lissotriton vulgaris. Taxonomy (NCBI): domain Eukaryota; kingdom Metazoa; phylum Chordata; class Amphibia; order Caudata; family Salamandridae; genus Lissotriton; species Lissotriton vulgaris. Next base: position 514,099,805 of record NC_141693.1, on the reverse strand, counting down.
AGTGCAGGGTGAGTGGTGTAAGTACAGTGTGTGTGCAGGGTGAATGGTGAGACTGCAGGGTTAGAGTGACAGACAGGTGAGTGGAGTGTCATGTGAGTGCAGTCTGAGAGGTGTACTCCTGTGGGTTCAGGGTTAAGAGGAGGGTGAATGGTGTGAGTGTGTGGTGATCGTTGCAAATACAGTGGGATTGCAGTGAGCGCTCGGTGAGCGTTGAGAACGGTGGGTTAGTTGTCTGAATACAGGCCAGACACTTTGTGAAACTCAGCATATTTGTTATCCGTGGTATAGAGTGGGGTCTCGGATATAATTTGTATTGTGGCATCCATCAATGATGAAGGGTGGAGGAAATAAATAATCTGTGTGTCCTGTAACAAACGTTCAGACAATTGATATGCCTTTATATGTGATATAGTGCTATGACTTGAAAGTGGAAAGAATGTGGCATAACTGTCAAAGCTGCTGGCTTTGAGTTGGTGAACAAGTTTCAAGTCTCTGTGCCAACTTAATTTCTTGTTATCCTGGGCAAATCACTTTATCTCCCTGTGCCTTCAAAAATGAATGTGTCCTTGTATAATGTAACTGGTGCTCACACAAAGTGCCTCAATACCTTCGGGTGGAATTTGCGCTATATAAAACTGCAAAAAAAACAAAGCCTAAGGTTACTTTTCAGAAAATACATTCTCACACTGTGGCAGCAAAAGTAATTTGCAACTTTAAGGAATAGGCATAGTGGAGATACAGGGGCTCTAGGAACTAGTAAAAAAAACAACAAAGCCTTGCTAACAAGTAAATGGTCATTTAGAGACCTGTGAAATTGCGATTCTCATATTAACATGACTAGAGAATCTGGATTTCATTAAAGACACAGAGGCTGACATTATGCATTATTCCTTTAATGCAGTCCAAGCATCCGCTTACATCACAAAATTAAAAGGTTCCAACATAGAAAAATAGCAACACATGAAAGTCATCAGCCATCAACAATCTGCCTCTTTTAAATGTGGAGGAAAATAAGTTCATGAAACTTGAAACATCAAAACGATCTGTTGATGAGCAGGATGAAGGAAGAACGAAGGTAAAACCAAAGGCCAGACGACACACAGTTAAGGAGCGTTACCTGAAAAGAGAAAGAAGTAAATATCTCTTGAATGTAAAAAAATAGTGTCAAGCTTATCAAGCTAAAAGGAACAAGAGATTAAACAAGTACTGTTAATAAAAAGTACAGTAACAAACTGTAACAAAAACAGCATTAAATCATTGTTAGACCACCAAGGGGTGGGATGGGAGGGATAATGTCAGCCTCTGTGTCTTTAAAGAAATCCAGATTCTCTAGTCATGTTAATATGAGAATCGCAATTTCATTACAAGAACGGAGGCTACATTATGCATGTTGGTAGCTTAGTAAAACAACATCAGACATATGTTCAATAGGCTTGCAATAATGAAGTGCAAAGGTGCAAGCATTTGACCAGTCAGCAGCTTAGAGAATGTCGTCCAACTTACCTCCAGACCAGAGAGATTTACTGGCCATAGCACCCCTCTAAGGGAGTGAACTTGAAATTTCTTTAAGTCAATACCTGCTGAATTCATAACAGTCTTAACCCATCTAGCAATAGAGGTCAAGGTTATGCCTTTGTGGGGTTTAACAAAGGATATAAGTAATTGGTTAACATCCTGAGGGCGAGGAGCAAACATTCTGCGATCATACTCTCTCATGCAGTCCACAACGCAAAGTATTGGACATAAATCAAAACGTGGGTAAAAGATTGAATCAGACATAGTCTTTGTTCTTCTTTAAATATCAAATTTGACTCCGAACATGTTAAAAGATCTATTCGTAATCTCCAGGGCTTTGACATCAGAGACCCTTCTGCATGAGATTAGGCATAGTAGAGTAGCCAGCTTAATGGAAACGTTTTTATTTTTTTTTATTTTTTATTGAGGAGAGTACTAACAGGCTAGTTATGGAAAAGATCAAGGATTAGTTTGAAATCCCAAAGATTTTCATATTTAGGTTTAGGAGGTCTTCTTAAATGAATGCTTTTCATCACTCTACAAACAATGACATTTTTACCTACCGTTTTACCATTGACAAGGACATGACCAGCAGAAATAGCCTATCTATAGCAATTGATAGTTCTATAGCTGAGGCCGCCTTTATCAAATTGTTTAGCAAGGAAGTTAACTATGTCAACAATAGGTGCTTCCAAGGAATCCAGGTTCCTTTCCAGGCACCAACGTACCCAGATTCGCCATATGTTGTTATATCTGTAGTGAGTCCCTGGGGGCCCAAGACTCTCTGAGGAGAGTTGCAGCCATCGCCAAAAGTCATGAGATTTCATTAGATCTCCTGACACTCTACAGGCAAGAAAGGTTAACCATATAAACAACAGGATTCTATCAATGTGCATTGGTGACTAATTTTAATTCTAGTGATGATAATCTAACAGATAAGTGTGGGACAAGGCTCTCTCTTGAGATGACAAGACGAGGGCACTATGCGCTTTTAAAATATCCCTCACACTTTAAGAACCCCTTAGTGTCATGCTTCATCATGGGGGTCTTCCTGTCCCTCTACGGGGCGGGGCGTGCTGCGACCTACGAGCTATGTGGGAGCACTAGTTGGTGTGACGATAGGCTATGTGTGGTGCGGTGTGGGTGATATCAGTGAAGTGTAGGTACCTATATATGTGAAATGCAAAATTAAAAATTCCCTGGCTAGTAGAAAAAATACAATTTATTAACTTCTCTGGCTGGGAACGTTAAAATAGGGGGTTTGTTGGTAGAGCTTATTGCTTGCTACCTGGTCGAAAGGTTAACCTCCTGTTCTGAATTAGGGGGTTAACTCCTCTGTCTACGTCTGCAAGAAGATTCTCTAGGGTAGGAATTAAGAAGGGGGTTTTGCAAGCTAGTTCTAGAGTGGTGGGGAACTATGCTTGGGATGGCCAAAAGGGAGTTTTTAGGACAAGGAAGCACTGATCCTGTCTCACTATCTGTAGAACTCTCTGAGTCATGGCAAAGGGAGGGAATGGGTACACCTTGGCTCCTTTCCAAGATTGTAGTAAGGCGTTGACCGCTAGAGTACCCGGGTCGGGCATCCAGCTGAAGTTGTTTTCCAGTTGCAAGGTTATTCTGCTCGCAAATAAATCTATTTCTAGAGGGCTCCAGATCTTGTTTAGGGTACTGAACACGGAAACATTCAGTCCCCAATTGCTGTGATCTAACAGGAATCTTGAGTTCCAGTCTGCAGAGTATTCCCCTTTGAGAGTGATCTTATGTTCCAAACAGAAGAGCGATCTTATGTTCCATACAGAACATCCAAAGTTTCTTTGCTAGATTTGAGAGATCCGCAGATTTGGTGCTCTCATGAGGGTAAAAAGTCCAGCGGTTAGTTCTAAATAATTTATGTGGTGAGATGATTCCTCTTATGACCAGATACCACCAGTGATCTGATTGAGAAGGCAGGCTCCCCAGCCATGAAGGCTCGCATCTGATTGTAAAACAAACTCTGGGTTTGAACCAAAGATTGCTTTTCCGTTCCAAGCGTCTAGGTTCTCGAGCCACCAGGCTAGATCCGATTTGGTTTCTTGATCCAGACCAATCCGATCGCCATACCAGAGGCCAGTTCTTATGGTTGGTAGGTAGTAAAAGGAGACATTTCAATGTGTCTACTGTGAAACCTAGGAACTCCAGAGATCTAGAAGGGGACAGAATTGATTTATCTTTGTTTATGATGAATCCTAAACTTTCTAGGAGATCCATCACAGTCTTCAGGTCTTTGGCTAGTTGTGACGGCTCCTGAGAAATGATAAGAATGTCGTCTAAGTAAATGATTAAACGAATGCCCCTTATTCTTAGAGATGAGGCAACCACTCTCATGACCTTGGTGAAGCACCAAGGGGCAGAGGAGAGTCCGAAGGGGAGAGCCTGAAATTGGCAAAGGCGATTTTTCCTAGACAAATTGAAGAAAGGGTTGGCGGGATTCGGCCATAGGAATGGTGACGTAAGCATCCTTAAGGTCTAGTTTGACCAGCCAGTCTCCCTCTAGAGGTAAATCCTCAAGAGATAGATGCCCTCCATCTTGAAGTGTCTGTAAACCAAATATTTGTTTAGTTCTCTTAAGTTTATGACAGGTCTCTAACCTTTGTCTTTCTTTTTTACAAGAAAGAGTGTCCTTCTCTATTATTTTCTGTTGCTCTGGAGAGAGAGGCATGTCTCTTGGGAAACAAGTTTGTAAAGGTATGTGAGTCCAATCTATTCGTAAACGATTTAAAGAGTAAACCTTTTGGGTTTTGGAAGGGTTCTTTATCCTCCATGTCAGTTAGTTTGGTGTTTATTTTAGTCAAAACGATTTTGTCTTTCTGCATTGATGCTAGCGTTGGCATTACCCAGTAGAATTAATGCTCTCTGGCTCCATCCCCTGATGAGATTGCTGTTGAGAGGGGTGCCATTGATGTGGCTGTCTTCTGCGGAATCTAGGATTCTGGCTAATGGTCCCAGTACGTCGAGAAGATATCTTTAAATGAGGATGGCGAGTCATCATTAAGCTCTTTGTTAAAATCAAGGTCCTCATCACTGTCCAAATCAAGGACAGAATCATCCAAAGGGTCAGGTAAGACATACTCATTTTCTGAATCAGAGTCTGTAATATCATGAGCACACTGGTCTTTTGTGCCGCTAGGGACACCCATATCAGACGTGCTGCGGGGGACACCATCGTAATTTGTGTTGCTTAGGACACCGGAGTAAATTGTGCCACTAGGGACACCTTTCAAATTTGAGGTGCGGGGACCTCCCTTCATGAATGAGGTGCTACGATCTTCCAATTCATTTGAGGTGCCTTGACCTCCCATGGTGCTCTTAGTATAAGGCTCGGAATTACATTTTTTTTGCTTTTTTACCTTGGTTAATAACTGGGGCTTTGAGACAAGTTGGCCCTTCAGGGAGCTCGTCTTGAAAGGGGAGGGATCTTTTAGAGGACATACCCTCCTTAAATGTATCTAAAATACAAGATCTAATTTCCTTTTGAATTTTGCGACGTGGTCCTGAGGGAACCACTCAGAACTTCTTGGGTGTTTCAGATTTAATGGGTAAAACATTTCTTTCCCTAAGGGGTCAAGGATATTGTCCTTAGAGGATGATGGGAGTTCCTCTTATGGATTGTAAAATTCTTGATCATCTTCATGAAGATCAAGGACATACTCATCAGGTGTGTCTGAGGATTCTATATCATTAGATTTGTTATCTCCCATATTGTAAAAAGCATTATGATATTTAGTGCCGCTAAGGACACCAAGATAAGTTGTGCCGCTAAGGACACCCAGATAAGTTGTGCAGCTAAGGACACCTTGGGAGTTTGTGGTGCGAGGACCTCCATTAGAAGTTGAACTGCTAAGTCCTCCCTGATTAGATGAGTTGCTGGGACCTCCTATATAGCTTTTATCAATGTTTTTACTTTTCTTAAGTCTTTTACCCCTTAATTCAGTGATCTTGTCAGAGTAGAGGTTTGGAATTTCTGAATTTTGTCCTCATCAGGGAGTGACCTTTTAGAGGACATGATCTGATTTAAGGTTTCAAACATACAGGACCTCAATTCCTTATGAAGGATTGTTTTCAGGGCTTCGTTGTCTATGTTAGGAGTAGGGGCAGAAACCTTGTCTGAGTCAAATTCAGACATGGTGTATAGGAAATGTTAAATTGTAAAAAGTGGTAAAGACCTTTAATGAAAGATAATTAGGGAGGATTTCCCTTAATAATAGTGACAAGGTTTATAGATGAAGGAATGTCAAGAGAATAATTCCTCTCTTATTATAATTAATTTTGTTATAGAATGTTGAAAAGGCCATTTAAATGAGGATTCCCTGCTAAAATCCCTTTTTTTATTTTTTTTTATGCATAGGTTTGTAAAACAATAACAACTTGCGTATGAAATCCGAAATAATAAAAGGTAGCAATGCAGAGCCGCGTTGGAGTGAGCAGCCTGCATCGGTGAAAAGAGGTGTAGAATAATCATTTACACAAAAAGCTAAATATTAAGGTTTGATTAAACATCTAAAAATCTTTAAATATATTCAAACATTAGAAATAGTATATAAGCTGAAAGAAAAGGTAGGTTAATCTGGTCAGTCATGCAAGGATGGGACTAGGGAAGGGGGTGTAGGGAGATCTCCGTAAATTGGAGATCGGTATAGAGGCAGTAGGAAGGGGGGTGGGGTTAGCCACACACTAGGACACTTCAAAATAGAGATACAAATGAATAATGGTAATGAAGGAAAATGAACTTTTCTGCTTGGAACCGCATTTAAAAGAGGCAGATTGTTGATGGCTCATGCCTTTCATGTGTTGCTATTTTTCTATTCTGGAACCTTTTAATATTGTGATGTATGCGGCTGCTTGGACTGCATTAAAGGAATAATGCATAATGTAGCCTCCGTTTTTGTAATGAAATACTCTGGTGTGGCTGCAATAGGACGCCAGATCAGCCAGCCCCCAGTAAGCTCAAGAACTGCCAGTGTATTTGTCCGGGAAGCTTTCTCAGCCCGGGCTGACACACACGACGGGGGTGGGGGGAGGGAGGGGGGGACACAATCTAAAGCCCTTTGAGCCCTATGGGCATTGCGGGCACTGTGGCTACTGGCCCAACTTTTGTGCAGATACAATGGGGCATTAGTGGCACCACCATTGGCTTTCTTGTGGCTCCTACATTTTCAACTCTTCAGTGTGGCATCTCCCTATGATCAGGGGGCTAGATTAATAGATGGCCTGGGAATAGGGGGCGACGGTCTCGGATGCCCGACCAGTCGCTATCCGACTCCGGACCATGTGTCTGTTTCAGGTCAGTCTCCTCTCCTCCCAAAGTGATACCCAAAATACAGGATGCAGTTGAATAGTCAGTCAGATCATGCGGAACCTTAGAATGGAGTGGTCATCTTACTCATGGCTTCGTCCTCCAATTCCTTTTTTAGGTCTCGGCCTAGAGACGCTCTGAAAGCGCGTTCTCAGCAGAGAATTATTGCAATCGTTTCAGTCTCCAAAGCGGACAAAAGGAGACAAGAGCTGGGCACGCGCCCAGCATTCTCAATGGGAGAGGTGCGACAAGTGCTGGCCAAGCGCGGATTCAGTCGCGCGCACGCTCACGGCGCCAGCCTGCCCGCCGCACGCCGATCACTGCTCTCTTCCTGGCCGGCATCGCGAAGTTTGGCAAGGCAGTGAGGGGACCGAGAGGTAGGTGCTTGTTCAGAATGTTATGTCCTCTAATTGCATGGACTTGCGGGAGTGTTTGCAGTGTAAAGTACCGGAATGGCGGGAGCAAAGATTGATGTCAGATGTGCTTTGAAGGATTCTGCTAATGTACACAGAACATTCAGTACAGTCTGCTCTCGGAGCGTGCACGTTACTGATCACCTATTCTTTATTGGACACCATGTGTTTTTTTAAATTCAACCCACCAAGATAAACGTGTCTATTCTCTTCTAGAAAAGAGTGTTAACCGTGACCAATGTAAAATTAATCAGTAGCCTTGCCTGCTTTCAGAGTAGTGAGTAGTGAGTGCAGAGTGGTGAGTGTAGAGTGGTGAGTGTAGAGTGGTGAGTGTAGAGTGGTGAGTGTAGAGTGGTGAGTGTAGAGTGGTGAGTGTAGAGTGGTGAGTGCAGAGAGGTGAGTGCAGAGAGGTGAGTGCAGAGAGGTGAGTGCAGAGTGGTGAGTGCAGAGTGGTGAGTGCAGAGTGGTGAGTGCAGAGTGGTGAGTAGTGCGTGCAGAGTAGTGAGTGCAGAGTAGTGCGTGCAGAGTAGTGAGTAGTGCGTGCAGAGTAGTGAGTAGTGCGTAGTGCGTGCAGAGTAGTGAGTAGTGAGTGTAGAGTAGTGAGTAGTGAGTGTAGAGTAGTGAGTAGTGAATGCAGAGTAGTGAGTAGTGAGTGCAGAGTAGTGAGTGCAGAGTAGTGAGTGCAGAGTAGTGAGTGCAGAGTAGTGAGTGCAGAGTAGTGAGTGCAGAGTAGTGCGTGCAGAGTAGTGAGTAGTGCGTGCAGAGTAGTGAGTAGTGCGTGCAGAGTAGTGAGTGAGTGCAGAGTAGTGAGTGAGTGCAGAGTAGTGCGTGCAGAGTAGTGAGTGAGTGCAGAGTAGTGCATGCAGAGTAGTGAGTAGTGAGTGAGTGCAGAGTAGTGCGTGCAGAGTAGTGAGTAGTGAGTGAGTGCAGAGTAGTGCATGCAGAGTAGTGAGTAGTGAGTGAGTGCAGAGTAGTGAGTAGTGCGTGCAGAGTAGTGAGTAGTGAGTGAGTGCATAGTAGTGAGTAGTGCGTGCAGAGTAGTGAGTAGTGAGTGAGTGCAGAGTAGTGAGTAGTGCGTGCAGAGTAGTGAGTAGTGAGTGAGTGCAGAGTAGTGAGTAGTGAGTGCAGAGTAGTGAGTAGTGAGTGCAGAGTAGTGAGTGCAGAGTAATGAGTGCAGAGTAGTGAGTAGTGAGTGCAGAGTAGTGAGTAGTGAGTGCAGAGTAGTGAGTGCAGAGTAGTGAGTGCAGAGTAGTGAGTAATGAGTGTAGAGTAGTGAGTGTAGAGTAGTGAGTGTAGAGTAGTGAGTGTAGAGTAGTGAGTGCAGAGTAGTGAGTGCAGAGTAGTGAGTAGTGAGTGCAGAGTAGTGAGTGTAGAGTAGTGAGTAGTGAGTGCAGAGTAGTGAGTGCAGAGTAGTGAGTGCAGAGTAGTGAGTGCAGAGTAGTGAGTGCAGAGTAGTGAGTGCAGAGTAGTGAGTAGTGAGTAGTGAGTGCAGAGTAGTGAGTAATGAGTGCAGAGTAGTGAGTGCAGAGTAGTGAGTGCAGAGTAGTGAGTGCAGAGTAGTGAGTGCAGAGTAATGAGTGCAGAGTAGTGAGTGCAGAGTAATGATTAGTGAGTGCATAGTGAGTGCAGAGTAATGAGTAGTGAGTGCAGAGTAGTGAGTGCAGAGTAGTGAGTGCAGAGTAGTGAGTAGTGAGTGCAGAGTAGTGAGTGCAGAGTAATGAGTGCAGAGTAATGAGTAGTGAGTGCAGAGTAGTGAGTGCAGAGTAATGATTAGTGAGTGCATAGTGAGTGCAGAGTAATGAGTAGTGAGTGCAGAGTAGTGAGTGCAGAGTAGTGAGTGCAGAGTAGTGAGTGCAGAGTAGTGAGTGCAGAGTAGTGAGTACAGAGTAGTGAGTGCAGAGTAGTGAGTGCAGAGTAGTGAGTGCAGAGTAGTGAGTGCAGAGTAGTGAGTAGTGAGTGCAGAGTAGTGAGTGCAGAGTAGTGAGTACAGAGTAGTGAGTGCAGAGTAGTGAGTGCAGAGTAGTGAGTGCAGAGTAGTGAGTGCAGAGTAGTGAGTGCAGAGTAATGATTAGTGAGTGCATAGTGAGTGCAGAGTAATGAGTAGTGAGTGCAGAGTAGTGAGTGCAGAGTAGTGAGTGCAGAGTAGTGAGTGCAGAGTAGTGAGTGCAGAGTAGTGAGTACAGAGTAGTGAGTGCAGAGTAGTGAGTGCAGAGTAGTGAGTGCAGAGTAGTGAGTGCAGAGTAGTGAGTACAGAGTAGTGAGTGCAGAGTAGTGAGTGCAGAGTAGTGAGTGCAGAGTAGTGAGTGCAGAGTAGTGAGTGCAGAGTAGTGAGTGCAGAGTAGTGAGTAGTGAGTGCAGAGTAGTGAGTAGTGAGTGCAGAGTAGTGAGTGCAGAGTGGTAATGAGTAGTGAGTGCAGAGTAGTGAGTGCAGAGTAATGAGTAGTGAGTGCAGAGTAGTGAGTGCAGAGTAATGAGTAGTGAGTGCAGAGTAGTGAGTGCAGAGTAGTGAGTGCAGAGTAGTGAGTGCAGAGTAGTGAGTAGTGAGTGCAGAGTAGTGAGTGCAGAGTAGTGAGTGCAGAGTAGTGAGTGCAGAGTAGTGAGTGCAGAGTAGTGAGTGCAGAGTAGTGAGTGCAGAGTACTGAGTGCAGAGTAGTGAGTAGTGAGTGCAGAGTGAACAATTCCAATCCAAACCACATAATTCCATTACACACCACATGCATACACTCCATAATACATGGGTAAAAGACATTGCCATTTACAATGCCATTAGCTCTAACTCAAATAAATCTGAGACCTATTCCATTTCCAATGCTTGTATACTGCGGTACTTTTAGGGCAAAGCTTAATCTGCTAGTGGAGTCTTGTTATACCTGCTGCTTAGCCAGTTTGACTGTGGTGAGAGAATGTTGGTGAGAGGAATGTTGGATGAGTGAGGATGTCAGTTGGAGGATGGGCTGAGCAGCAGGAAGGCTGCTCCTTGTGGGCTCCACGCCGTAACATCTGATCTTAAATAAATGGAAACTACTTGGAACCGGATTATCTTTTGTTCACTACCAGTCTGCACAGTTAAGGAACCCTACTCCCGGCTTCTGTATGGTAGTTGCTCGAAATGTTTATACTTTATGGAGTTTTAATCCTAGGAAAGCAAGTGGCAACACTCACCCAAGGTCACCCATCTATTTACCAAAGCCTCCTCTACAAAAGGTAAAACCTAAAACCTTTTGGCTAAGCCAATGTTTATTTGTCATGCCAATATACGTTCTACATTGCTCAAGAAGTTATATCTTTTTAGGGCAGAGTTGGAGACTGTGCTGAAATCATCAGAGAGGGTAGTAAAGTGCCGAAAAGCTGTGTAGTTCTAATTGAAGTCAGTAGAACTCGGCACTTCGACACTGGTTTTTTTAAATTCTACGTTTTCATCACTTTATTTGAAGTTCGGTAATGTGCTCTTTCCTGTCCTTCACAGATAATCACCGAACACGAATGGCTCTCCTCGCTGCAATGGTGGTAACGGTGATTGTGCTGATAGTGACAGCGGCCGCAGCAGTACTCTGTGAGTGCAGAGCCGATTTTTCATATTATAGCAACAGTGCGCTCCTTTCTGCAGCTGATCACCTCAAAATGAATTGATCTCGAGATTTACTTATTTTGACAATGAAATCTGTGCATCTGAATATTTCACCTATATTGTCCCTTTTTAACTGACAGGCAAAACATTTCTAAAAATAAATGAATATTTGTATTTTTCAGGTTGTCAAAGGAACCCTCCAACAGCGCACGCAGAAGTCCTTAAAGTAAGTCATGCCTTCTTGAAGAGCGTAACGTCACTTGCTTTACATGTACATTTTTCTTTATGTATTGTTAAAGTACATGTACTACAGTTCCCGTTGTATAACATTTAGAAACATTGAAGTATATGCACGGATTAAGGCACATGTTATTAGAAAGGCACCGAATCATCGAGTACTACTAAAATATCAAATACAATTATCAAATGGGTAAAATAATAAGGGCCAGATGTAGGTGGCCAAATAACGAGTTCTAACACTGAAATTGAGATCGCTATTAGGCTGAAAGCAATGTAGCTGAGTTTAAACCTACTAGCAAAATAAGGAATCGCTAAATTGGGATTCCTTATTTTGCTCTTGCATTTGAGGAATCGGAAATTGCGATTCCTTAAATGCAATGCAAGTAGCACAATCGAAAGTGCACTTTAGCCTTAAGGAATCGCTAATTACCGCCAACTTCAAGTTGGTGGTAATTAGCGATTTCCTTTAAAAAAAAAAACACTTTGTTGATTTTTTTAAAGTGCCATTTGGCACACATTCATGCCCTTAGGGCATGTATGTGCGCCACATGTGCACACATGGACATTTCAGGGGTGCAACAGGGTGTCCTATTGACACCCTGGCACCCTTGAAATAGCGCCCGCTATTTGCGATTCACTAATAGCAAATCGCAAATGTAGCATATCTTCCGATTCATTCCTAGGGGCCTCCAAACCCATAGTAATGAATGAGTAGGTATTCCTTATTACCGAATGTCAATTAGCGATTCGTTATTAGGGAATATTAAGGATTCCTATTATTTTAGCGATTCCTACCTACATTTAACTTTGCGAGTCCTTAATAGCGAATCGGTAAAATTCCCTATTAATGATTCGCAAATTTGATTTTACCTACATCTGGCCCAAAGTGTTTAAACTGACAAGGTGCACTGAATTCTACTGGTGGTTGTATAGAGTGTGAAACAAAAACCATGCTGTTGTTAATAATAATCCTCCTAAGAACTACCAGTAGTAGCAGATCTACATCTAATATTTTCTCAAGCATCTGCATTATCTTTGATAGTAGCACTACCTGCGAGGGGAAGAGTAGTAGTTCTATTAGTAATCTGTACCAACTGTCAATTTTCAAACATTCGGAAGCGTGAATAGCCTTCCCAAGTGAAACTAAACTTAAAAGATGAAGCAATTAAGCAAGAACCCATAAAACATATCTGTACATATTTCACCTTCATCATCCAGAAGACACTTTTGAAAAACATCTAGTCGATGTGTGTTTTAAAAAAAAAGACGTATATAATTTTAATTTTATTAAAAAGAAATTACACACTAGGCAATAAAACATTACATTCGACAAGTGTTCAGAAAGGAAGAAGACCACAGAACAATTTAACACAGACTTTGTTGACATAGGGTGGAGGGGGGTCAGTGAGGAAACGATAGCAGTGATCTTAACGGTTACACAATACTTGGAATGTCGGATCAGGGGGAGAGGGGAACCTCTGGAGTCTCCACGAATGGAGGCATGCATATATTCCCACGGTAGGAGTTCCACTGGCTCCAAATTTTATTCCATTTATTGGGTCTACCTCGTGCCACATATACCGTCTTCTTTCTAAACATACACCAGTCCATGTTCTCCTTCCATGACAGGACCGTGGGCGGCCGCTGGGAGCCCCACAACTGCGCAATGTCTCTTAGCAATCATATTCCCAAGGATCACCCACCGAGTCTGTGCCACATCATAGTCATTCGGTTCCCAGACATTCAACAGGCAACGCCTTGCTTCGGGCAGCAATGCCACCCCGTGACTCTTTCCATCACAGCATGCACACGATTCCAGAACACCACCACTCCCGGGCACTCCCAAATTATATGGAGGAAGGTACCAACCAATCCACACCCACGCTTACATAACCCATCCACTGAAAAGCCCATGTGTATCAGGCGTGGGCCGGTGACATATATACTGTGTAGGATTTTGAGTTGAACAAGTCGGAGACGGGCCGGAATCGCGACCTCTTTCGGCGAGGATAGCGCCGATTGCCAGTCCTCGTCATCCAATTCCAAACCATCGCCAGTCCAGACCTCTCGAAGCCGCAACAACAAATCCGCTCGATTATTAATCAATTTCTTATATATCAAAGAAATGGTGCTGTCGGGCAGGTGGCCGTCGAGCACCCGATCTTCTAGTGGGGAGGATTCGGGGATGTCCATGCCCTCAGGAAAAACCGAACGCAGCGCATGGGTAATCTGGACATAATGGAAGTATTCTCTATCACTCAACTCATACTCTACCTTCAGTGCCTCGAAGGTCTTGATTCTACCTTGACCCATAGGCCGCTCACCCTGCTAATGCCAATCATATCCCATTTTTCAAATCCTTTAGTCTTCCATAGGGAACCCAGTCTTTCAGACGCATAAAGCGGAGTCGCACGGGTCAGACGATCCCCCCACCCTGTTGCCGCACTCGCATCATGCCACACTCGTAATGCTATCCTGGTAGGTCCTGAGAGTTCCCTGCCCACTGCTTTGGAATAAAGGGCCCTGTTGTAATCCCCGCCCGGTAACAGGTACTTATCCATCTCGAATGCAGGATTAGAGGCGGGTCCATACATTCCATGATTAATCGCTCCCAACTGAGCAGCCTAGTAATATCGCCTGATATCTGGAAGTGCCATACCCCCGTCGTACCAGGGAAGCGTGAGCTTGGAGAGGGCAATACACGAGCGTCCATTCCTAATCAGTCGCCTCTGCAAACTCTCTAAATAAGCGCGTATAAAAATGGCGGTAAGGACATCATTTTAAAGAGGGCCGCATGCCCAAGCGGTGAAAGCGGTAATCGGAGCCAGCCCGCAACGTCTGGAGGGTGGGAGTAGGTTACGCTCATAACGAGCCACAGGATCTATAAAAATCCCCAGGCACTTGAATCCCGATTGAGACACCTAAATAGGACAGCGACGCGGCAGAGGGGGAGCACCACCCGACAGCACATAGACACAGGACTTGGTCCAGTTGATCACAAGACCGGAGTTCTTGCCGAACGATGTGAGCACATCAAACAAAACATTCGATGACTTACGAGGGGACGTAAGGTACAACAGAATGTCATCGCGTAGAGCGATATGCGATCCTCAAAGTCCGGGGTCCACTGAATACCCTTCATAGAGGGCTCCCAACGCAGTCAGGCAGCCAAGGGCTCCAGGGCAAGGGCAAACAGAAGAGGTTGCATTCAGGTGATGTAAGCACGGCGGAAGGTTAGACACCAATCCACATCCAACACCTACAGCAAAGTCATTCCAAAGAGCTGAAGCATGCGCTCACTGTGGGTAATTTTTAAAAATCAAATTGGATAGAGCTGGAATGACTTATAAAGCATCTTGTTTAAAAAATATTTATATATTTTCAATATTCTAAAAAGTAGAAGTCATCATAGCCCTCACACCGCCGTGGATCTTCATCCGTTTCACTTTGGAGGGATATTTCTGTGAGGCCATTGCGCTCACTTAATCCATGCTTATATGGCTGAGAATACTTTATATATTAAAGATGTAATTTAAAATATTTTCATTCCATGACCATATGCATTGTCAGCCCCTGGTTCAATACATTTTTATTAAAAAAAATCAAAGGCGAAAAATTATTAGAACCAAGAAACGTGAGTGTGGGATTTTTCCTAACATTTGCTAACAGTTGAGTTGTTGCTTCATCGCTGTAGGATGGACCACAGAGTTTTGTGTGATGAACAAGTGGTCTTTCCAGTGCACGTCCTGCACACATGACCCCTTGCTGATTGAACTTAATGTGCTTATATGTTATGCATCTGATCACTCTCCCTGCAGAACTTAAATACATTATACTCTGCACAGCAGAAGTTATGCCATTTTTGAAAAGTAACTATTTGAACAAGCACTTCCAAAACCAGTAGGCCTTGTCTCTAAAAGAGCAAGTTATTGGCCTTTCCAGTGTTTGTTTACAATCACACACATGCTTATTCAATCAAGTGCATGTGCACTCATGGCCGGCCATCTTGGAATGGATTTTCTTTAATAGATCTCTATTTAAAATATCCATTCCAGGACGTCTACTGATAATGCATGTAGTGTGATGGATGGGCATGTGTGTGTCATGACGCGTGCTTCATGACTCAAGACGCGGTTTTTGATTTATCATTCTAGCATGGCAGGTATCCGCCATGTTAGAACGTTAAATTAAAATGAAAAAAAGTTGGAACAAATATGTGCGAAATGCAGAAAAGTGAGAAAGTAGCCAGCAGCACTTTACTGCTGCTGGAGCCTGGAAAAGAAATTGAAAATATAAAAAGAAATATCTCAACATGGGGAGTGGGACAGGTGTGTCATGAAAAGGGAGCGTGACAGGCATAACAAAGAAATACTAATTTTATTAAGGGGAGTTGGGCAGTGTAATGGGGGAGAGAACTAGGCAACACATGCACTCCCATGGACTGCTTAATAAAAATAAATAAAGAGTATCCGGTGGAAGGGTATAGCACATCCATTCAAAACACAGTGATACTAATATACTCCTGGGCAGAAAAAACACAATAATTGAGAGGACATTCATTGAATCAGGAGCTGATATAGGTAAACCCATTCAATAATGTGCAAAAGACTGACCCAAAGTTCAGAGTATCAGTGATGTTTTGGAAACAGTTGGTCAGCCTACAAATGCGGTCTGTAGCCGAAACCAAAAAAGTGCAGTACAGTACCTCCAGCCATCAATATATCAAAATGGATTTTCAAAGGGTACATTTAGTCATTGTGATGATCATTGCCACTCCTGCTGTAGCAGGAACTCTATCATTGACATCATCGAGCATGATTGGCTTGCTGGTAAATCCTACCAGGTACGGAAAGCCCCCAGAAGCACATTCTGTGGTAAAAATGAAAAATTTCCTAGCTAACGTAACGGAAAGTTTCAATTCTATTAAGGACTAGGAGGCGAGGATTATGCAGTCCTTTCTTCTCTTTATTATAATAGCAATTCAAAGAAAAAACCAATCAGCACATATTAACTGAACCACAACTCCCATGAGCACATGGGGCACAGTGTCCATAGTAACCACCAGCCAATGATAATGCCGTCCGTTGTATAATTAGCCGTGACGTACCTTCCTCTTCCTCTTCTTCTCTGTGAGGAAAGAGCCCCAGGAACGCTCCTCAATCCTTCTGGTCTTGTCCTAAACAAAACAAGATAACCGTTATCCATCTCTTCTTTCAAGAAAGAAAGCAAAGAGAGGCAGTACACAGCATTTACGAGAATCAGCACAGCCTAGCAACGTGAACATTTTAGAGTTCTAGAATATGTATACACTTCATTATCCTGCTCCAACCCATCTCATTGCATTAGCATAGCAGTGAAATAAATCGTAAATCATTACTTACGAAGGCATACGGGCGGGTCGAGACCAGCAAGTCTCGGGAGGGATAATCCTCTCCGCCTAGTCCTTAATAGAATTGAAACTTTCCGTTACGTTAGCTAGGAAATTTTTCATTCTATGTCAGGACGGAGGCGAGGATTATGCAGTTTCAAAGCTTATCCTCCACGAGTTCTGCCGCGCCATAGATGGGCTTGAAGTAAAACTTTTTGAATGTGGACTCCGAGGACCAATCCGCTGCTGCCATAATGTCCTCCAGCCTACCGCCCACCTGAATGGCTTTAGAGGCCATTGCTCCTCTTGTGGAGTGTGCTCCAAATCTGGTTACATCCACCCCGCTTCAGTCATGATCCAACGGACCCACCTAGCGATGGATGGAGCGGAAACCGCCTTAAACGGCTTCTGCAGAGCAATGAGAAGCTGCCGTTCCCCTGGAGGGCGGTACTCCGCCATCATATCCTCATACGCCTTGAGGCAGCGCACAACACACAGTTTTGGTTGATCCGGAAACGTCGGGTATGACACCGATCTGATATTAGTCTTGGTCCTTCTAGCAACCGTGAAAATAACTCCCTCCGGAGTGAATATACGTGCCGTGATATACAGTGCCCGCACATCGGAGACGCGTTTGCACGAAACCAGACACAGCAAGATCGCCAAACTTAGACAACAATTTCTTCCTCTTCAGATAGTGGTTATCACGCCAGGAGCAAAAGAAGCGCAGGATGATGTTGACATCCCAGAGATTATTATATCTGGGTTCCGGGGGTTTGGAAAGTCTGGCACCCTTCATGAGTTTGCAAACCCAAGGATGTTCACCCGCCGGTTTGCCTTCGATGTGGTCATGCCCCGCTGAAATGGCGGATCTGAAAGAGTTGAAAGATCGATAGGCCAAACCCGATTGGGCCAATTCAGCCAGAAAATTAGAATGTGGGTAACATCAGCCCCCACGGGATCAGCGTGTCTTCCCAGACACCAACGACGCCACCGCTGCCAAGCCAATCGGTACCTCTTGACAGTACCTGGGGCCCAGGCTCTGCTGATGAGTTCCTCAACGTCCGCTGAAAGGCGTCCGTCTTGCCAACGTCCCCTGAAATCCTCCACGCCATGAGGTGCAAGGTCCCCTGAAGTACCAGCGGGTGCCCCTCTCCCAGGGGTCCCGAAAGCAATGAAGGGAACAAGGGCAGTCGTATCGGACAATCCCACGACAGTTCTAGCAGTGGGGGAAACCAGGCCTGAGCCCGCCAGAAGGGGGTCACTAGGACCAGCGATGCTTGTGGTCGGCGAACCTGCGCCGCTACTCGAGGAATCATTAGAAAGGGAGTGAACGCGTAAGCCTGTTCCAGCGACCAGTTCTGTAAAAATGCATCGACCACCCGCCGCCTCCGGGTCCGGCCTCCAGCTCACGAACCTCGGGAGTTGACAGATGAGCCGGGAAGCGAACAGATCCACAGAGAACTGTTCATCAAATCCTGGAAGACCGCAGGGTGCAGTCACCAGTCGCTGAAATCTTGGAAGTTCCTGGAATGCCAGTCCACGATCGAGTTCTGTGTGCCCGGGAGATATTCCGCCGACACCGAAATCCGCTTCTCTAGGCAATAGTGCCAGAAGTCTTTCGCCAGGTTTGCCAGGGCCCGGGACCGAGGTCCACCCAGGCGATTGATATACTGCACCGCCGACACGTTGTCCATGCGTTGCAAGATGCAACACGACACCTGATTCTGGGTCAGAGACTTCACCGCGAAGGAGCCCGCTAGGAGCTCCAGGCAATTGATGTGAAGCTGAAGCTCTTCCTCCGACCAACGGCCCCCCATCGTGATGTCGCCGCAACGAGCTCCCCAGCCCGCTCTGCTGGCATCCGATTCGATGATCAGGTCCGGGCTGGATCCGAAGATCGCTCTCCCGTTCCACGCACTCATGTGCTCTATCCACCAACGCAACTCTGTCCTCGTTCCCTCTGTGAGAGAAATGAGTTTGGAGTATGTGAGTCCTTTCCGGAGATGTTGTGCCTTCAGTCGTTGAAGGGCCCTGTAGTGCAACGGGCCCAGAAATATCGCCTGAATCGAGGATGAGAGGAGACCCACGATTCATGCCAGGTGCCGAAGGGAGATTCTGTCCTTCCGAAGGGTCTGGGAGAGCTCTTTGCGAATCTTGGTCACCTTCTGCTGCGGAAGGCTGAGGCAAGCAGATTCCAAATCTATGAGGAACCCCAGAAAAATCATCTGTCTCCTCGGAAGAAGCTCGGACTTCTGAGCATTCACCACAAACCCCAGGTCCTGGAGCAGAGCAATAGTCCTGTTCAAGTTGGAACGAAGCCGATCCGGCGACTGAACCATGATCAGGATGTCGTCAAGATAAATGATCATCCGAACACCTCTCTCGCGTAGTGTCTCCACCACTGGCCGTAGGAGCTTCGTAAAGCACCATGGGTCCGACGAGAGGCGAGTGCTTGAAATTCGAAGACCTCCCCGTTCCATAAGAACTGCAGAAAGCGCCTGTGAGGCGGAAAGATCGGCACCGTGAGGTAAGCGTCCTTCAAATCCAGGCGAACCATCCAATCCCCCTGGAGGAGAATGTCGCGTAAAAGATGGATTCCCTCCATCTTGAAATGGCGGTAGACCAGCCATTAGTTGAAGAATCTTAAGTTGATAACCGGGCGAAACCCTCTGTCCTTTTTCTGGACTAGGAAAATGTTGCTCAAGAAACCCGAAGGGTGAAGGCTTGTTCTGCGGATCGCTGCTTTCCTGAGGAGTTCCGACACCTCGGTTTCGATTAGAATCCTGTCTTCTGTGGAAAAAAACAAGGGGCGAGGGCGAACCCTCTGACGGGGAGTGCCATAGAACTCTATCCGGAAGCCCCTGACCGTCTGGAGTACCCAAGGGTCTGAGGAGATTTTGCACCAGTTGTGGAGATGATCCCGTAACCTCTACCCCAGAACGGATGGGGAAAAAAGGGTAACACTCACCGGATGGGCCTCCAGGTGCATTGGCTCCGCTGTGATAGCCTCTGCCGCGCCCTTTGCCGGCGCCTCGACTAGGGTAGAAGTTCCCCTGGCGACCGTCGTTCCATCCGTTGTTACGGCGCTGCTGGTTCTTGTTATTAGGGCCTTGCTTGAATTGGCGGCCGGAGGAGCGACCCCGTCCTCTTCCGGCCCCTGCAAAAACCCGTCCTGGAAAAATCTTCTTGATGGACGACTGTGCTCTGTCTAAAGCAGAGAAGGTTGTGACGAACTTATTTAACTCCTTAATAAAGGGTTCGCCAAACAGCTTGCCTTGTGCAATAGGCCCTGCCCCCGAAGTGGCCAAATCTCCGAGTTTAGGATCTAGCTTGATGAGGAGGGATCTCCTCCGCTCTGCCGCCAACGCGCAGTTTGCGTTGCCCAGGAAGCATAGGGCTCGCTGTGCCCAACCTGCCACGACCTCCGTGGACATCGCCGTCCCCGATTCCTTGGCCCTCTCGGCTAACTGGATAATCTGGGTCATGGGGCCCACGGCGTCCAGGAGCTTATCCTGGCAGTTGCGCCAGGATCGATCTATGCCCTTCCTAGGGTCCTTCATAAACTTACCGAAGAACGTATAGAGCTTCTCATCGATGTCTGGTGTGGCCGCCACTCTGCCCTCCAGCTTCGGGCAAGGGCACTCACCCCGCATGCGGGTTCTAACCTCTTTTTCTAGGGGTTGGCGCACCTTACCCGCCACATACGCTGCTACTTTGGGGTCAGGGATCCATTCCGACGATCTCGGTGGTAGATTTTTGTCAGATCAAACATGTCGGGGGTCTTGTCGTCCCCTTCCATAGATCCCGAAGAATGAGACGCCGGGCGCCAGGGTCGCCCTGTGTACTCATCCTCATCCTCCGAGGAGACATCATCCTCGGTAACACCCTCTCCCTCCACGGGAAACCATCCTCCTGGTCAGAGTCCGGGGTGACCTCGTCGCCATCGTCTCCGGTGTAGAATCCCTCCCGGCAGGGTACATTTTTAAGCGTTCGCGCACTCTTGCGGAAGGAGTCCCTCAAGCGATCGAACTCCTCCAGGTACCCCGCGTGACGCTTTGCTGACTTTTTCCCTCCTCCCTGTGCACCTTTGGATCCGCGATCAGCAGGCACTGCGTTACCAAACACCCCGGGGATGCTTTGGATGAGGGCATCCACTCTCTCCCGCAGAGGTGCCAGTACCGTGTCCAGTGCCTGTGAAAGCACGCGACCAACCGCCAGTGGCAGGGGTTGGGTGCAGCATAGTTCCTCCGCCTCCTGTATGGGGGGGGGTTTGACTGCTCAGCAGACTGCATTTTATGAGGGTGTGAGCACTGAACACCTTAAAATTAATTTCCAAAAAGATAGCCCCCTTGCCGGTGCTCTGACAGTTCCGCTGTCAAAACTTAGTGCGGTAACTGTAAACCGCCATCAGATGGCGCTGCGCACACTGCGCGAATGAATGCACCGAGCCGGTGTCAGAGCGAGGGTTGGTGAGGCCGGTAACACCCTGCCTCAGCGCGCCACCCCAAAGAACAAGAACTGCGAGCGCAGCCTTATTCCGAACGGTGGCGCCCCACAGAGCTGAGGGAGCGCGAAGACGCGCTCCACACAGTCCGCGTTAGAGCGGCAGAGACGGCGCAAGCAGCGCCGGTCGCGCGGCTAGCTGCCGAAAGCCTGAAATAGAACAAAAGTGCACTACAGAGCAAGCGCTATTGCACAGGCACAGAGTATATCACAGAAATCACTATTATCACACAATACGTCAGAAAAGGTAACAAGCATTTACAATGCAATGGTTTCGCCTTTGGAAAAGTTAGAGTTATTGGCATTGCTCATGACATTTCTTTTTTTTTTTTACTTATAAATAAATGGCATTGTTATTTACATTGCCAACCTCAATGAAGGTCGAAGTCTCACAATGCCTGTCTCACAAGGCACACAGATAGACAGCAGTCACCCACTTCACAAGGCATAACATACACTCAACTTCCGGCATCACAAGATACAAAATGCACTGCAGTACCTTATGCAAAATGCACAAAGTGTGCAGGAGACCCCACAAAATGCACAAAGTGATTTTCAACCTATTCTAAATGTACAACAACACAGCAGCATGCTCCACAACACACAACAAGGTAAAGCCAGTACAACATGCAAACGTCCTCCACACAATATAAAATAAAGAAGGATGTGGCACTACAGCCAGAGCTGCTGATCATGGAAATGGGGAGTCAAGTTCGAGTCTGGTTGTCGGCTTAACAGCATGCTTCCCTTCCCACATCGCGAGCAATCAATAAAGTGTCCACTCCAGAACCAACATCCCTGCTCCTAAAAACATAGGACATAGAAGATCTACACTTCAATATTTTTGCAAATCCTCTCTGTGCTTCTAAATTTAGGGAACTTCAATTACATTTGCATGTGTGATCTGAATTCTTAATGGGGCTGTTTTATGATTGTTCTGAAAACTAAGGCAAAGGAGAGGGTCGAAGAAAGCACAACAAGTACTCCATTGCAACGGAAATCTGTCACACACCAGCCAGGACTACTCCCCAAATTTGCCACTGGTCCTGATAAGTTTTTTCTATTTACATCACCAGTTATGCACCTGCAAGTAAGTCTTTCCTCCCAAGAATGAGGCGTCGAACAAACAGGCAATAGGGTGAACGCTCAGTTCCCCAAGGCTTTATAGCCTCTCGGGTACCCTCAGAACCACAACTGATGTGTCCTTCATGACTCATGTCTGGCTACCCATGCTCCAATCAGATGTGCTGAGATAAACCCCCACCAAAGGCGAGAGCAAAGGGAGCTGAAAGATTAAACAATACACACACAACGTTTCACTTTCAAGGACCTAAGACCCCCTAAGGCCTACCCAGCCCATAAGACACCTCACCATCCCATTCTTGTCCAGTTGTGGCTCCATCTGTGTGCTTCAAAGGCTTCACGTCACGCCTGATCACTTCTCCCAAATCGATCAGATTCAAATGACTGCCATCAAGACCTAGTTTGCAAAGCAAACGAACACAACTTAATCACAGTGTAATGTAATGTATAAATACTGCACTATTGTACAGGTCCCAGTGTATGACTATCAAATGGCGGGAACCCTGTAGCTACAAGCAACGTGAATGAATCTATGGCATCCATCAGAATTGTTTTGCGTGCTGCAGCACAACTCATCAAACAGCAGAGAACTTGTTGCCACCCTTTTATGCCCATGTCACCCTTAAATAGAGCTGCATCTACCTACTTGGCCATTGTGATAAAATCCTCTGCCTATATGATAGAGAAACTCGTCAACTTTGATGATCCTTGTGTGCGAACATGTTCATATGGACGCATCCCTATATTTGGGCACTCAGTTTGGTAGATCTGAGTGGTAACCTATGTGCCCCATTAGCTAGTCAAACGTCTCATTTATTTCCTGACTCGCATCTCTCTATGATAATCGAGTCAATTTTACAGGTTCTGCTGGTGCACACATGGCGTAAGTCCCCCCGAAAACAACAAGAGAAGGTGGTGTCTAATTCAATTACACTGTCAAATAGACTGGCGGGTGAGTGTGGCCGTGTATCTCTGTGTGTGGCTGTCTCTTGGGCGTATCTGTATGTGCGGATGCCTCGTGTATATCTGTATGTCTTTTGGGTGGCTATGTGTGTGGATGAGGTTGGTGGGGGCCAGCAGGGCGAGCTAAAGTGCAGGGAGGATTTAGATGGAAATGAGGGAAGAGAGACGATCGAAAGAGGACGAGAGAAAGATGTGCCAAAACAGACTTCGAAAGAGGGGAACATGAAGAGAGAGAGTGATTGGCGGAATGAGAGCCATCGAAAGGGGGGGGGCATGAGGGAAAGAGAGAGTGGCACAGGACGAGTGAGTGGGGAGAGGGGTACTAGAAAGGGTATTAGGGGGACTCAGTCTGAGAGAAGTGAAGGGAGAGATGTACATAAGCTTTCAGACGGGGCAATGTCTGAGCAGTCTGTTTGTCCCTTACTGTGGAGAAATATCGAAGCGGACATCCCGGTCCTCCCAGAGCGCATCAAGCACGGGCAGCATCCTCAGCGATAGTCCTGTATAGAACGCCTGTCCACACTTCAGACCCGAGTCTCCGCTGACCCTCACACACACAGAGTGCTGTGACTCCATCATGCCCCCGCTGTGCCCGAGAGTCCTACCTTGGCCGCAGGCTCCCTCCTGACTCTCGTCTCGTCTCCCCTGCTCTGGGCGGGTTCCGGGGCAGGCTGGGGCTGGGCGCCGCTCTCCATGTCTGCAGCGGCTCTGGGGCAGGTGTCCCGGGGTTCGTGGGTGTCTCGGAGTGACCCTGCTGTGCACGCGGCTCTGGGGCTAGCACCAGGAAGGTCACCGCTCGGCTCCATGTGAGTGGCAGCCGCGGCCGGTCCCTCTCTCTCGCTCTCTCCGGCGCACGTACCGCACTCACACACACAAAGCCTGGAAGTGCTGCTCCTCCCGCGCCTGCGCCCCGGCTCTGCTGCTCATACTGCATGCAGGCCCTGGGCAGGAATCGCACGCACTGGAGCGAAATTCGGGGAAAGGATGCCCCCGGCCGGCGGGAGCCACCTCCATGGGCATGTCCGTGAACTGCATGCTCTGATGGTCGGCGATCGACGTGCTGACCTGCAATCATCCCGCTGCTGTGTTTGGCTGATGTCTGCGTTGGCGCCCACGTCTGAGCTGGAGAGGGACAAAGTTAATAATGAAGACAAACATCGGTTGGAAAAAAAAATATAAAGTACACGCCCACAGTGGCCACGTCTTCATGACGTTGCGGAAAGGGAAGAAATCGCGGGAACGCCCAGGAATCTGGTCCGGCCATGACGGACAGATCTCTGTTCCAATCGCTAGCCTCCATTTATGGAGCTAGCCAATGGAACAGAGGGGCGGATTCCAAGCCACACTCTTTCTAACATTTGATTTCACCTGCGTGAAAAGCCTGCGCAGTGCGCAGGCTTTCACTTAGGTGAAACCTAATAAGGGGGGACTTATCTGACGAGCAGAGAAGAAAGAGGAAGAGGAAGGGACGTCACAGCTAATTATACAACGGACGGCATCATCATTGGCTGGTGGTTACTATGGACACTGTGCCCCATGTGCTCATGGGAGTTGTGGTTCAGTTAATATGTGCTGATTGTTTTTTTCTTTGAATTGCTATTATAATTAAGAGAAGAAAGGACTGCATAATCCTCGCCTCCGTCCTGACATAGAATTTACAAATCTCCATAGAGTTGGAAAATCGGCTTCTGAGAACATTCGATCACTGTATGCACCCTCATCACTGATAAGTGGGAGGGTCGCACATCATGAACCAGTACAAAAATGAATTGGCCTCAGTTTGTGTGAATAAAGGCCTTTTTCTGCATTGTGGTAATTACAGCCCTAGTAGTATCTGGATAATTAGTGTGGCACTTTCACCACCAACATCATTCCTGTCAACCCTTATAGGAGGTCTTATCTGTATAATATATTAATTTCCCTTTAAAGCTTCATCAAATTGGCAATCACCAATTTTGGTTCAGAAGATAGTTGTCCAGCTTATAGCACAATTCCAACACAGCCTTATATTGAACAAGGCAATATGTGCTTCAAGGTAACCCTCTCTGTCAAGGCTCAAATCCAAATCATTAGATCGTGACTGTGGTAGTCATTAAAAAAAGATATAAATCCAATTAATGTAATCTTAAATCAACAATTGCTTTATCCTCAAGATTTATGTCTTCAGTTTGAACTTTCATTGCTTCTATTTTACTGTCTTATGTCTTGCATTTATACTCCCCTCCCCCCACCCCACACAATGTGGCATCAGGAGACTGAGTAAAACCCCTCTTGTTACAAATGGTCCTCTCGCTGCCATATGGCAGGTGATCTGAACACATAGTCAGCTCAGCTAGTGGGACCCTGTCAGTGACTTACATGGTATTTTTACTTTATTAAACCTACCTGGCACTTGGCAAAAGTGCTGTTTCTATACCATATACATGTGCACTATGATAAGTATCTGGGATGTCGTTTACAGTGGTGTGACTGTCTTAGTATCACTTTTGCAACACTAGTCTGTGGTTTCTATATGAACATGTGTACTAAAAAACATTGCTTGTATAAAATAGAAGTATAAAAACCAACCAACAATGCCTGTGCTGTCTTGTACCATGAGCTAAAACCTGTTAGGTTAAGGCACGCTGTATAAATGCGAGAAATAGAAAAAAATGAAAATGTATAATTTTCTCATTTTGTTCTTTTCAGGAAAGAGTTCCTCTATGGAATGGTAAGGAACAGTGATTATTCAATGGTGTCACATATTTCCCAAGTATGTATTGTATTCATATTTTTAAAATAAACCAACATCACTGAATGTAAACCAAAACTGACTATATTTTCAAACCTTATGCATCAAGAGTATTTGTCATGAGTTCTACATTAGGTGGTACCGCATTCACATACGAGGCAATTATCGCAAGACAAATGCTCAAATGTCTGGGTTAGCTAAGCAGTAAGCTTCTTTCACATGCTAGGACAAGAGAGATACATCATGGACAGGAGCAGGAAACCTCTCATACAGCCAAACTTGCAAGTACACTCTCTCGCTCTTTTTATATCTGTGTCTGCACCCAGCCCTTCACTGAAAAGCCATTGCACATAGATCACAGATACAGGGTCACTTGGGAAAACTAAGTTGCTAGTGCATCGTGACACCACAGCAGTTCCTTCAGGGGAATGGCACTGCCTGCATGTCTCAGCCATAAGAGGGCTCAGAAGACATACAGCAGGCAGAGGGCAGAATAGGCCTGTTGTTATTATAGCACTTTATTGATGAATCTTTCAAAGGTAGTAGGGGCTTCATGAAGCACAAAAGGTAGGACAGTGAATTCAAACAGTTCGTCAGGGTTGAAAAAGCACCATTTCTTTAAAAGGTTTATATTATACGTTTGTTGGGTTTTGGGAACATTTGTAGGCAGCAGGTCATTTTCCCTACTCGGTTAATGATTTTGTAGGGTCCCTTCCATTCAATCTTAATTTTTGTATTGGATGTGGGTAAGATAACTAGCACCTAATTGTTTACTTAAATACTGTTGACATTTGTTTCCCTTTTCATAAATGTATTTTTGTCTATTCTGGTTTCTCTCTACGTTAGAGTGAGATAGGTCTCAGAATTTACCTATCCTTGATCTTAGTTGTTGGGCATATTCCAGGAGATCATGGGCTTTGTCTCCTGTATCTCTTTTCTGCACTTCTTTTGTCATCTCTATAAGACTATGAGGTTGTCTCCCATATAGCAATTGAAAAGAGGTTAAACCCAGGCTTCTTTGTACTGACCCTCGTATAACAAAAAGAGCCATACCAAGTATTGTATGCCAGTTATTCCCTTCCTCTGTGAGCATCTTCTTTCAGGTAAGTTTCAAGGTACCTTTGTAATGCTTGACTAATCCACCTGTTTGTGGTTGATAAACAGACGTTTTTGTGTGGGAAAGATTATGGATTTTACACACTTCTTTTCTAAGATGGATACAAAGTGGGTCACTTGGTCTGTAAGTATTTCTTAGGGGAAGTCTATTCTCGAAAATACTTCAATCAGGACCAGGGCAATGTTTTTGGTGGTAGGTGCTTTCAAAGGAACTCCTTCTGGGTGGAATAATCTACTGCAACAGACATATTGTTTGCCTTTGCTCGATTTCTGGAGTGGGCCAATAAGATCCATTCCAGTACGTTCAAAAGGTTTTCCAATAATAGAGAGGCGAATAGGAGGTGGATTATAAGTTTTCTTCCTTTGGCACATGTCACATTCGTTTTTTTTTGTTTTTTTTTATTTGCTGCGTAAATGCCAGGCCCAGTATTGTCTGGGTGGTTTTCTGAGTCCTGAGGTTTGTCGCCGATTTTTTATCTAACCTATATGATACATTGAGGGTATACAGGACTGCTATTTACCTCATTTGCGCATGCCTCCCTCCAGGCATTTTGTAAGGTCACATCATTTGCTAGGGTATGGTGGAAGTCTCTGTCTAACTCCTAAGGTTTAGAGGCAAGTAAAGTGTTGTGGAAAGAGACTTCTTTTGGGGATTTCCTTACCTGCCCAATGGCCTTAAGGTTATTAAGATACATGTCTAGGAAGTTGGGATTCTCTGTACCCAAGATTAAATCTTCAGATAGGCTCTGAAGGACACCTACTTTTTCATCTATTTTCTCTTTCCTCAAGGTTGTTGCAGTTATAAGGGCTACAGGATAAGTCTTCAATGTCCCAACGCACACAGCGTATCCAAAACGCCCTCCCTGGACGGATTTGAGATGACTGTACTAAATTGCTCTTTCTCATGGATTGTCTACATCCTGAGTCCAGCAGTGCAGTTACCCATTTACCAATGATTTGTAGACTTACATAGAAACAATGTCCAAATTCTTGTGTATTCAAGATAGAGCGGGGGACACAATTAACTTCCATTGGTTGTGAGACAAAATCGTCAATGTAGCCATACTCCCACAGTCGAAACAATGGGGTACTCTGTACAGGGCACCTTCTGGTTTCGTGTTTCTGGTTATCGTTCCTTCTAGGGCACATTTTTGGGCTTTTGTCTTGTTTTTCCTACCCCAAGTAGGTTGCAATGACCTCTCTTCAGATTCCATGTGGATAAACAAGGTTCTGCTCTTGAAGAGGTTTTGGCCATTTCAACAGTTCTCCCACTGTGAGGTGTGTATGTTGTCGAAGCCACTTTTGGTTGCGACTGGCAGAGCTTCCAAGTATTGTTCAAGGTATATCTGATTTATTTTTTCCTTAGTATTTTCTCTGGGTTTTAAACATTAATCCACTGCCATCTTTAGCTTAAAGAAAATCGTTTTGGGATTGTCTCCAAGAGCTCCCTTTTCTTTACGAAATTTCACCCGATACGATTCGGCATCCATGCCCATTATCTAGAATATTGGTTTTAATATCATCAAAGAGAGTGTTTCCCTGAGCGCTGGCAAATTGATAAGCGGCCTGAGCTTCTCCTGTTAACAAAGGGGCCAAGAAAAAAGGCATTTCTTGGAGGCCAAGCTCAAGCCGTTGTCGCACTCTCAAAGGTTAATAAGAACTCATTTAGGTCCTCTCCGGGTACGTATTTTTGTAGTGCTATGTTTGTCCCCACGCTACTCATGATTTGAGTTCCTGAAAGGCTAGAAGTAAGCTGAAACTGATCCTCTGCAACTTTGTGTAAACTTTCCACCTGAGTCTTCATGATATCCCTAAAAATGTCTTGGCGGAGGACATCTGCCTCTCGAGGGCCCATTCCAGGTTCTGTTGGCCCTGGACCAGTTGTTGTATTACTGCATCCATTTCTATCAATGGTGGGTTGCACACATTCTCCATCATGTGCAGGACTAATACACATGACATGTTGTCTATTCTTTTTATTATATGCTTTATTTCAGAAAACAAAAGGGTCTTCTGATAACATCTGCTCATCCTCTTAGGTGTGGCAGAATCTGTTGCGTCAGATCTCTTGCGTCTTGAATCCCTAGTAAGGGAACCACCTCCAGCGTTTCCTCACCCATGGTCCACCATCCCGCCGTAGCATCAGTCCTCCGAGAAGCCAGCTATGCTCCCTCTAGCTCAGTAAATCTCGTTGCCAGTTCCTGATCTCTTTTGCTTTTTGTTCCGTCTTCTGTCTTAAAAGGACTGTGTCCCTTTCCTATTGGCTGTTCCACCTCTCACTTCCTGTTGTCCAACAAAGGGGAGGAAGTCGATAATGTCCCCACTAGTTTTGCCTGACTTCCTTCTACAAACTGTAGGGAAAGAGAGGGGTGAGGAGGTAAGGGGTCATTAAGCACTACATGACACGGAATCTGTCGCTATCCTCGTTCTTCATGGTGTCCACCTGACACCATGTCAAATGTGAAAGGATGTAAGGGCGTACTAATTTGAAATAAAGCTAAGTTTCTTAGGACCTTGTTTTCTGATATAGTCATCTCCTGGGTGTAAAGGGCAGTTCCCAATGCTTTGCCTTCGAAGATCTGCAAAGCGGGGGCTGTAGGTTTGGTAAATGAAATACGGTGTTCCTTGAGGATGGCACCCACTATTCATCTGTGTTTAATGGTCATTTTGTCTACATGGGGCTTCCACATCATTATACAGTCAGCTTGATGTCTAAGATATCAAACAATTCCACCTTTTCGAAATGCTCAACCCATAGGACCAGCCTCCCCTTCTAGGTCTTGTGCTGGTTGAGTATCAGAAATGTAGGCTTTGCTGTGTTGATCTCCAATCCGTGGCTGCGGCAAAACTCATCAAAGCGGATCAACAAGTGATGAAGTCCGCTGGGGGTTTTGGAGATCAGAAGTGTCATCAGCGAAAAGTAAAATGGGTGTTTTTACACTAGCTAGGGAAGGCGCATTAGAAGGATACTGGGATAGAAAGTGCACCTTGTTATTAAGATAAAGGGAAAACAATGTAGGGGCTTGGACATAGCCCTGCCGGACTCCTTCACTAATAGGAATTCGGTCAGTGAGCTGTCCCTGTGTGCACCAACACATTTTAGTATAATTGCCATCATGCAATTGTATAACTAATGACAAAATATCAGGGAGCATTCCGATATCCTGGAGAATGTGTCATAGCTTTTGGCGGGGAATGAGGTCCAAGGCAGAATTAATATTGACAAAGGCAACATAAGAGGTGCCTTTGCCGATGAGTATTATCTTCCGGTACAGAAGTAAAAAAGGAAAAACCTGGCCTATGGTACTCGTTTTTCTGCTTAAACCAGCTTGAAAAGGTGTTGGGATATCATTACCGTCAATCCAGACCTGATTTTTATTCAGAGATAGATGACAGAAAACCTTTTGAATGTAATCTATTAAACTGAATAGATTACTAGATTATTAGATTTAATAGTTTAAGTTACTGGAACATTTAATTCGCTTTCTTTATAGCTTAGAATTACTTCAGCTTTCTTCCATGAATCTAGGCTCCTTTTTCAGTGGCATTAAAAAGCACCATTTTGTGTTTTGACCAGTTGTCTTCGTTGTGTATGAAAATGTCCACGGGTACGCCATCGGGCTCAGGAGCCATCCCCCTTGTAATGGCATTTAGGGAGGCATTTATATCTTGTAATTCAAACAATGGTGCTGCATGACTTGGGGGTTCACCTAATGGAGGAAACTCGTCAATAGAGGCACTGGAATCATTTGGTGTTATTATTCAAACTAGACTAGTGGTGATGTATAGTATACTGGTTGGGACATAGATGCGTTGTTTCCCCATTTGACCGAAGATACAAATTTAGTGGTGTCTTTGCAGAGCAAGCCTCCAGTAGATTCCACCACCTCTTGTTATCCCAGTTCTGCTTGGCTTTAGATAAACTTAGCTTAAAAGCTTTCCTAGAAGACTGGTTACAGGCAATTTCCTTAAAGTTGATGGGCAATGCAAAGTGTTTTTTAGATTTTATGCAATTCTTGTTAATCAAGAGCTGCGCTTGTGAAAGCACCTTGAGGAATGGGGCACAAGGGCCATAAGATATGACGAAATGTGATCAAATAATTTTTTCTGCTGGTCCCCCATTTCAAGGGCGTCTATTTCCCCACTGGGGCAAGAATTCAACTTGGCAATGACAACTTACAAGTCAGAGCTAATGGCAGGCAGGGTATTAGGGTGGGCGGAGACTTGGTGCCATTTGAGGCGTGGCATATCATTAGTTCAGTGTTGCCAGAAAAGTGAGGCAGGAGAGTGTCTGGTAAATGGCTACCACAGATTGCTAGCAAGCTAAGACATAGAGGATTGTTGTCACTCTGTATCCTCTCAGCAACTCTTAGCATGCAACCACAGCCTCAGGTCGACCAGTATATAATCAATGCGGCACATTTGGTTAAGTGTATTGAAAGTAAAGCCTAATGTAGGATTTTATGTGGTCCGACTGTTAGTTGCCTTAAGCCCTAATTCAAGAGATAAAGCCTTCAGCTGTAAAGCTGCTTGTGTTCAGATTTTTTTATGGGAGTTATGTCGAGCTGGGCAATAGCCCATTTGCCATCCTCCTCAGAAGATCATCCTGTTCCAGGGGCTCAAATGTGGTTTTAAATTCCCCTGCGAGGATGAGATGGGATTGGGACTAGTTCATTTCCAGGTAGTCTTCCAGGATTTGCAATGTTTTGGATGCCAGGCCACCCTTACCCCTCTAGCATGAACGTAAATTTCTATATTAGGCTTTTTCTCATTCACTATTTGGATGCCTCGAATATCTGAACTGTCTATGACTAGGTGTCGGATTTTGAAATTTAATGAGACTTTGAACCAAATGGTTAACCTACCAGGAGATCTCCCAAATGGACTTTTGTTTCACTCGGACATGGAAATATAGATACCCTCCTTTAAAGATATGGTCATTGCACCATGTCTCTTGAATCAAACATATATCGTGTTTGTCAGTAATCTCATTCCAGTCAAGTAATGCTATTTTAGCCTTTAGGCCAGCCACATTGCAAGAAGCAATGTTTTCAATGAAGAATAATATACTATTGTTTTTGTGTCAACTGAACATAGATTTCCCAAAGGGACTTTTAGAGGTACAACTGAAGTTGTGAGTGATGTACTTAGGCAACTATTCAAGTGTTTTGCATCTGCACTAATGGAACTTGTTTTAAAATCTTTGTTGGCATTAGAATTGTCCAGGCAAGTTGTGGGCAGCTGGCTACTTAAAAGCGCCCACCTGGGGGCACTACTAGGTTTCGTTGAAGTTAAACTAGGGGTAGACAAGGTGGCACATGGAGAGCACAGTCAATCTACTTCACACAAAGGGAACGAGACATCTGCTGGACAGGAAGTGTCTTGTGGGGTGCTAAATGGTCCATGGCCTACCTGCTGATATTTGAACTGGATGGTTGAATTGGACGGGGGAGAAGACCTGATGTCAAGGGCCACTAGGCAGTCAGCCATCTTTCTGTCTCTGAATATTAGTTCGATATTGTCATAGTTCCAGTTACTTGAAAAGTATATTTTGGAAGAGAGGATATCTTCACGAATGACTGAGCAACATTCCATCACGTTTAATCCAGTGGAAGGCTTTATTTTTTTTAAATAGTCCTCCTCTTTGTATCTAGCATGAAAAGCATGTTTCAGTACATTGACCATGTAGTTCGAACTGGTGGTTGGAGAACTCCTACCTTTGATGGGGCGGGGATAGGTGGCTTTTTTGTACACAGAGGCTAGTTGAAATAAGTGCAGCCCAAAGACCTAGCTCATTTGCTTAGTGAAACGTGCCTTGGTTTCTTTTTCCTTAGCTGTCTGGTCCGCAAAGGAGTTGCCTTTACCCACATTGTCAATAACTTTCCTATGGGCGCTGCACTTCACTATTGTCAATTTCTCGGGGAGTGTCAAAGTGGACAGAAGCCTATATATCAGCTAACCATGCTGAATCCTGGTCCCATGGGAAGTAAGGACCCCTCTCTCTGCCCAGAGATGCCCAAAATTGTGGGTGACTCCAAAAGCTTACTGACTGTCAGTATAAATTTTAACAACAAGCCCCTCACTCAATTCACAGGCTCTAATAAGGGCGACTAACTCAGCTGCTTAGGCGGACTGATAGGGAACTTATGATGTCTGAACTACAGTACACAGTGTTGTAATGGCGTACACAGCAATGGTAGTGCCATCTGGTAACTTAAAGCAAGAGCCATCGACATATAGTTCCCCTTGAGGGTCAGATAAGGGAACATCAGTCAGATCTCCCCTTCCTTTCGTCTTCTCTTCTGTCTGGAAGATACAATTTTGTATGTCTATTTTCTCATTCTCAGAAGGGAGGGGTAGTAACGTGGCTGGATTCAGAGTGGCACTGCGTTTGATCGTAATGTGCTCCGCTAAGAGCGTTTTCTTGTAACCTGTCAGACGTGCACTGGTGAGGTGCTGTGTGTTTGTCTTATTCAAAAGTACGTCCACAGCATGGGGTACCATAACTGTGAGGTCATTATCAAGTACGAGTCCAGCCGATTGTATTATTGAGACAGCCACAGCCGCTCATAGACAGCTCGGAAAGGCTTGTAAAGCAGGGTCAAGCACAGCAGAGAAATAGGCACACAGTCATTGCTTAACCCCAAAGTTTTGTGTTAAAAAAGAAAGCGCACAACTGCCCTTCTCGTGGACATACAATACAAAGCATTCAGCATAGTTAGGGGTACCAAGCACTGGAGCCAAGCAAAGCACAGTTCTCAATTGCTCAAAAGACTCCTGACACAGGCTTCCACGGCAAGGGTTCATGCACTTCTTTTAGTGTTAGCGCAAGCAGGGGCTTTATAAGCAACGAATAGCCATGTATCCAGAGCCTGCAATAGGAAGTGATACCTATGAAAGCGCGCGCATCTTTTAAAGTTTGCGGAATGAGCATTTTACCAATGGTACTTATGCACTCCGGGGTCAGTCTCCTACCCTCCTTTGACAGTAGGTGACCTAAGTAGGTGACGACCTGTTGACAAAACTAACATTTGGAAAGGGATCCTTTATGGCCATGTTGAACTAAATGTAGCAACAATTTAACCATACTGTCTCTGCAACCTTGTTCTGTATCCAAGGTGACAAGCAAGTCATAAGCGTACTGAAGCAAACATTACCTGTAGGGGGTAACAAGGAGTCCAGCTGACTTTTCAATGCCTGTCTATAGATACTCCGACTTTCTCTCTAGCTGTGAGTAGCGCGAAAGAAGGTAAAGCTTCAACCAGCTATAGTGAACCCAAACAGATACCTGGTGTCGGGATGAATGGAAATAATGAAGAACGCATTTTTCAGGTCAATGACAGAAAATAATGTAGCTGAAGAAGGCATCTTTGTCAAGAGTCGTAATGTCAGGAACCACCGGAAACTGGGGGATCACTATCTTGTTAACTTCACGCAAGTCAATCACAAAGCAATAGACGTCTGCATGATCATCAGAGGAACTCGAAGGAGTCCTTTTGAGAATGGGAAGAATAGGGCTATTACAAACATTGGCAGTCGACTCCTCAACCACTTCTTTCTCAATCAAATCTCGCACAATTTGCAACAAAGCTCGCTCACCTGCCTGCGTTTTTTTATACAGAGGGATATGAGGAAAAATAGCACCTTCCTTGACACGTATCGAAACGGGCGATCTCTGCAATAAACCCACATCTGTGTCACCTGTTGCCCACATTGTGGGCAGCACATCTTTAAACTTCGCAGGAAGAGGTGCATCTTTAGACAGACACTGTGTAGCGTGCACAACATTCAGAGCCATTGTCATGTAGACACCTTCTGGGGAGCAGTAAAAGCGGCATGCAATTTCTTCAACAGGTCCAAACCCATCTAATTTTCTCCACAGTTGGACGTCAACAAGAAAGGCGAATCCACAGTAAAGGGACCAATTGTCAGCGCAAGGGTTTTGGAAATGGGGCACACAACCGGTACACCCGAAAAACCTACCAAAACATTATTATGGCCGGACAGAGCCACCCCATGGACCAAGCAGCGAGAAATAGAACTATTTGTTGCACCTGCATCCACCAAAAACTCCATAGTCGAACCATGCACATCCGCACTAACATGCGGACCGCGTTGATCTTCAGGTATTGGAAATGGTCCCTCACTCTGCCCTGGCTGTCATAGCTGTAAGACATCCCTGCCACTTCATCCGTGTTATAATCATCATGGTAATACTGTTTTCCTCGAAGGTCATCAAAATAATTTTGGTCAGAGCGACCCTGCGAGGCCTCAGTATTCTAAACCCTGTCCTGTCCACCAGCTCCACAACCCCGTCTACGAGAACCTCGTCCTCCAGGAGCTGCGACCTTCTGCAACGGCGCCAAACACTTGCTACCCCAGTGTCCCTCCTCTTTACAGTATGGACACTGACTTGGCGCTAAAGTCGAGGAGCTCGCGGGCCTGCGAGTCCGTGGAAGCTGTCGGGCCAAGCCACCACGTCCTCTACCATTTCCTCTAGAAGGCTGCTGTTACAACACTGTCTTCTTCAAATCCTTATGCTTCTTTTCTGATCTCTCCATATCCTAATTTTTCCTATGCTCATAATATTGCGCTATATTCAAAATAACGGAAGGGGAAGAGGTGGACCAGGTGCTTTTGGAAGCCTGCAATCGGGTCGTAATCTCGGGAAGCAAATTGGAGAAAGACCTATTAACAAATACTTGCACACTACCTTCGACTGACAAGTCCTGTCCACTACAATCTACAAACACACCCTCAAACCAAGTGAAAAAATCAGACACACTCTTATCTTTCTTCTGACGAGAAGCCGATAATTTGTCCCAATCAATTTTTCTCGGAGGGATAAGAAAATGCATATATGTAATGATAGGGCTGAGCAAAGAAAGTATCTCCGCCCTAGGCTTATCATCTGGCTTCCGTTCCTGATCCCACACTTTAGTTTGATCCCAGGTACTTCCCAAATCTGCATCATGATCCTGTGTGTGTACTTGCCTCCAAATATCAACAGGAACTAGTAAACCAAAAAATATTTAAATATCAGCAAGCATCATCACCTTCAAAGAGGATGCTTCAGTCAGTTCTTTATAAGAAGCAGTAGGATTTTCCCTAGGGTCAGGTAACTGAGTCTTAAGGGACAAAACTTTACTCCTTTTCCATGGAGTATAAACCCACTGTTCTTGGAAACGGGCCTCTACCCTTGGTCTAGTAATATGATCATGCTGATCCCCTTGCTCGGATATCTTGAGATGGTAGATGAGATGAACCTTCCTCATCAGAAACTGAGTTACCGGGGTGGGGCTCTTCTCTAGAAGCCTCCCCAATAAGCAACCAACGTCACAACATTACCAAAGACATGAGCAGGCTCCATATCAGTAACATACACATGATCCCTGATATCGTAGATGATCTGCGGTGCTGCACCCTTGAAATACTGTTTCCAAAGACCGATCAAAGAAGCCGCTATATATGTAAGGGCATGCTGTTGCACAAAAGGTTCATAATCTTTCATCACACTCCACACATCTTCCACACCATAGATGTGGTTTTGGGCACATTGCACAGCCTGATTAGCCACCACCTGTTTTTCTGCATCTCCCACATCAGATCGGACTAACGTCTGCCCCATGCTCTCCTTAAATATCGTCAAGTCTCTAGCCTCAGGCTGTGTACCTGCGTCCCACTGCTCAGTAATGTCAAGGAATGGAAGAACACGGTGGTGGTAACAACAGAGGGAGCGGGCACTAACGTCTTTGTCGGCTGTGTCGAGGGGGTAAGTGCTGGAGAGAGAGAAGCCAAAGCAAAAGGCTTTGCAGGAGTACTAACAGTCACAGTTGCCACAGACGCCGAGGGCAAAGAAAGGACAGGAGGTGCCATGGCCAAGGCAGTCTGATCAACAATAACAGAGGCAGAGACAGAAGAACTGGGCAGCTGGGCCTGAGAGATAAGGGCGCGATATATCCTCTGTGGGGCATAAGGGGGTGGGGGTTGGGTATCTGACAATTGTTCCAGAAACGTATCATTTTCTTCTTGGGCTACAGTAGATTTATCAATCCGTACGCGGAATCTCCTATCTTCATGTTCAATCCCTATCTCTTGCTTAGCTCTATCATGCGCTACAGCTTTCTGAATCAATGTTTGCATTCGCCCTTTCCGGGCCTCTTTCTCTGCTTTCATTCACCTCTTTTTAACCTCCTTTTGCCATGTTCTGAGGGAATCAAACATAGATTGACGACTTTGTCTTGCAAACAAGTTCTCCTGTAACAAAGCAATTTTTTGTTCATAAAAGGTGCCCATCAAATGCCACTGAAACTCAGCATTGTCCCTCATATATTGTCCCATAACGTACTAAACATAATAGGGCCAAGGCCATGCTTCACATACATATCGAAATTCGGAGTGCCTCCCGGAGGCGCTGGATGACTCTCTTCCACTTGAGCATCAGCAGAACAACAACAACAAGAAACCAAAAGCAGGCTGAACCCAGGCTTTTTCAACAGTACGCCGAATTCATTAGGTAGCCCGGCAAAGTGTTCACAGACACTTTGTATCCAAATCGGTCTTCAGACTGTACCAAATGCAAACCAAAATAGGTCCTCAGAGTGTACCAAAGACAAACCAAAATGGTACTATATCCACAAAGAACCAAAGCAAACTCACCAGGTGCACACAGGTCAAACAAGTTTATTCTCTACTGCCGACTCTTCGTAACAAACGGTCAGATCAAATAGTTTTGCTGTTCAGGACCCCAGCCGGGATGACCACTGGGCGAGGCACTGACCCGTCAGACAGACGGGCAGCTCGGAGTTCAGAAACACTCTTGTGCAGGGATCCCTGGTCCGACCTGACGATAGCCCCGACCATCCCACCCGCATGCTGGCAAGGATGGGTAGCCCGATGGAGTCCCTGTTCAGGCAGTGACCCGATTAGGGCCATCCGGGTCATTCGCGACCATCTCTCAGTCTTCCATATAATGAAGAGTCGGTCAGACAGTAGAGAATACAAACCAAGTATATTTATTCAGGTACACTCGTGCGGAGTCCAGTCTGACCAGCCTCCTAGGAAAAGACTGACATCAGCAAGCATGGTGATACATTATGTACAATTAAGAACCAATGTAAACACGCCCTGACTGGAAATTTCCAGTTGGAGGCATTTGAACAAAGGAGGTACAGAAGAATGAGTTTCGATCCTGAGACCGGGCACAAGCTATCTTAATGCCTAGGTTGTTCTGCCTGTGCCCGTCACTCTGGAGGTGGGAGTAGGCCTATCTTGTGGGAAAGATATGCGCTAATAAGAACAGTGTATTCATTAGTACAGCAAGGACCAACCTTAGAGAAACTAAAAATATCACAGCTGCTTTTAACGGGCAGAGAAAGAAATTAGTTTCGATCATGACTCAAAATGGCGGCCAAACATAAAATGGTCCCGCATTTGCTAACTTAAGGCGCATAATACATAAACACAGCTACAGCATTTCCTTTCCAACAGGACCTCAATGGAGCTTGTGCCCCTGGCAACTCTAGCAAGGGCAGAACGTGGTTAGTTACTACAGGGTAAGGGAACTGGGGCTGGGGGGCACAATGGCTCATTAGTAACAGGCTTCTCCATGTGAGCTAAGCCATCAGAGGTGGGGAAGGTGACTTGCATGTAGATTTTCCAACTGTTTTCCTTTTGAAATTATTTGAAAGAATTTGAGCAGCTTTTGCAAATTTGCCTACTTGGCCAGCTTCTGGTGCAGAATCTGTACCTATAATGAATTCGACCTCTTCTATTAGGAGGTCCATCTCTTTTAGAGTACAATTGTTGGCTTGGTTAGATGCCTTGTTGTATCTTGCAATGCCATGTACTAGATCAGATTTCTTGCGCTTCCCCATATTCATGACGAGGACTCTGGGAGGACAGGCCACACCTATGCAAGGAATCCGGAGCCCGTCAGGCAGAAAGGGGTGGTGACAAATGCACAACAGAACAGCCCTTAAACCTCAATAGCATCAAGTATAAGTTAAAAGGGAGAACAGAAAACCGAAGAAAGCAGGAAAAACATAATTTATAATGACGAAATAGCAAGTACCTTTTACATAGAGTTGCTCCTGAGAGACCTGTAATTCTTAGCAAAATCAAACCTAAAAGGTGCAATGAGAAACTGCAATTGAGCTGATAAAAATTTTTGCTACAAGATTTTGCAAAACTGATCAAAAGCACTGATAAAATTCAATGTAGAGTGCTCCGAAAAGTCACAGGCCCAGTGGATGTGGGGCCCGAGCTAACCTAGTTTAGGTGGGGTACAACCAGGAGAAAGTAGGGGTCACAGTATCTTAATAAGATAAAATAGTGGATGAGCCAAGGGGCTGCCCTTCTCTGGGCTCTGATGGGCGCAGGATGGGCCCTGGCTTTGCCCAGGCGCAGGCTGCGTAGCGGGATTGTGACGCGCTTCTATAGCACTGGTTGAAGGTTGCTGGCGACAAAGGATGTCTCGATATGTAGACCCCTGAGGCGGTGTTAGGCTCACAGCTCCCCGGCAGCACTTTGTGTCAGTTTCAATGCCCCCTTTGTGAATACTTATGTTCGAGGCATATGGGCTGCAGACCACACACTATTGCATTAGATCACCATCTGGTGGTGGGCCCGGATGATTACACTTTGTTGTTGTCTTGGAAGAGTTTTTGTTTGTTGGATGACTCCTCCCTTAGATCATAGTGCGCAGGGGCATCGACTCCATCTACAGATTGTTTTTTTCCGCCATCGGGCTCGGATATGTTCATCGTTCGGTCCCGTTACCGATCGCTTTTCGAATTCATAAATCAATCATAATACTATCAGCATCGTCTTCGGCAGTGATTCCGGTTACCCGCGTCGAAGAAAGGTTTCACTTCTCGATTCCAGCGTTAGTCGGGGCCGTCGGGCCCAACTGCGCCATTGGGCCTTTGGCTCATGGAAACACCCTTTAAGAAGTGCCCTCGGTGTGGACACAAACTCCCTCACACCGATCTTCATGAGGTTTGCAATCTGTGCTTATCTCCAGAGCACGAGAGTCGAGACTGTGAGGCCTGCGCTTCGTTCTGGTCAAAGAAAACCATCAGGGACCGTCGAGCTCTAAGAGTAATGGTGCAGTCATCTTCATCGACACCAGACCTCATCACAGACAAGGCACCGATCGAA
The DNA here is from genome assembly GCF_964263255.1 of Lissotriton vulgaris. NCBI lineage: Eukaryota > Metazoa > Chordata > Amphibia > Caudata > Salamandridae > Lissotriton > Lissotriton vulgaris. The sequence continues at coordinate 514,059,809 of NC_141693.1, read as the reverse complement.
GTAGATGCCGAAGAACAGCAGCACGAGGACATGGCTTCCGGAGCAGGTGATTCAGCTTCTGGAGCCGAGTATCAATCCGGAGATGACGATCTTCCAGCTGGTCAACAGGTCGTGAGTACAAACCTCGACCCTGTTCACCCCACCAGACGGTTCCGGTACTGAAACATACTTTGGCTCCGAGGGTAGATGAGTCCAAACGTACCCCGGGAACAAAAATTTGAGATCCAAAGAGCACGGATCCTAAGAAAAAACAAGATAACAAGTCTTTGGAACCAAAACCAAAACCTGCTCCAAAGACAATAGACACTGTAAAAACTAAGCATTTCGGCCCGAAACCAGATAAATCGGCGCCGAAAAAGGATTTTCCAGTAGAAGAGCTTTTCAAACCTGACCCAAAGCAAAAGACTCTTCATATTAATCTAAGAACTCGACATATCACTATAGTGCCTTGAAAAAGGAAAATGGACTATCCTAAACCACCGCCAGTTCCTCTAAAAAAGCATGCTCAAACTTCCCCCATAAGAATTCCTTCACCAGAAGTAGAAATACCAATAGATATTTCTCCTGTACATTCACCATCTAATACACATCGTCTTATACCACAAGATGAGGATGATGAGGATAGCTACTCACAGGAGGTAGAGAGTGAACATCATATAGACAACATTAATGACCCAGATGATATTCCTGGGCCATCAGGTGACCCATGGGAAGATTATAATGCACCAGATGCTCCAGATCTGCCACAAGATGATGCATACCTATCTAGACCATCTCCCCTAGAGGACACTATTGGGTTTACGCAGCTCATTCATAGAGCAGCCACTTTCCATGGAGTAGACTTGCACACAGATCCAGTGGAAGAAGACTTCCTAATGGACTCACTACTGTCGTCACATATACCACAACCACACTTCCAATACTTAGTGGAGTGGTAAGACATGCACCCGAAATATTTAAAGACCCTGTCAGAGCCAGGATAATTAACCCCAGACAAGAAAAAAAGTACAAAGCAACTCCAACTGATCCAGCATACATTAAATGACAGTTGCCATTGGACTCACTAGTATTGTCAAATGCGAGAAAAATAGCTAATTCGCAGACAACAGGGGATGCAACCCCTGACAAAGAGTCTAAGCTTTTAGATGCTTCAGGAAAACGCACCATCTCACAAGCAGACAATGTCTGGAGGATTGCTAACACTCAAGCTTTGTTAGCAAGATAAGATAGAGCTCATTATGATGAGTTAGATTCACTCATGCAACACTTGCCAGAATAATATAAAACTAGGGCTTCTGACCTAATACTGGAAGGCAAGGTTATTACAAATACCTCCTTACGCTGTGCACTAGACACTGCAGACACAGCCTCTAGAGCAATAAATACAGGGGTACTGTTGCGTAAACATGCATGGCTACGCATCTCTGGGTTCAAACCAGAAGTACAAGCAAGTATCTTAAACCAACCATTTGACCAGCAACACCTTTTTGGTCGAACCCCAATAGGGGCGCCTCTAAGGGTTTCCAAACTGACAATACCTCCTCTTCTTACAAAGCGCCCAACCAAACCTCGCCCAGTAAGGGATATTATAGAGGAGGGTATAGAGGAAACAACAATAAGGGCAGAGGTAGAGGAAACCACAATCGCAACGCCTCTACTCCCAAACAGTGACTTCACTTTCATCCCCCCAGACCATTCCACTCCTGTCGGGGGGAGGTTACAACAGTTCCTACCTGTCTGGAACTCCATCACCACAGACAGATGGGTAAGACAAATAATTCAGTCAGGTTATTGCCTGGAGCTCACTTCCACTCCTCCAACAATACCACCCAGGCAGCGTCCCATGTCACAAGAACACCTCATACTGCTAAGACAAGAGGTGAGATCTCTACTGCAAAAAAATGCAATAGAACCAGTCCCAAAACAACATCAAAACACAGGAGTTTATTCTCTATACTTTCTCAGACCCAAAAAGGACGGGTCCCTCAGACCTATTTTAGATCTAAGGTCCCTAAACCTGTACATACAATAATTTTTAAACAATTTTCCGAAGCACAGGCCACTTGATCACAATCTTCCACTCCCTTATGCCAACGCGTTTCATCGTATATGGGTATGATCGCACTACTTCGTCAGGGCTGGATGTAATACACATAATCACCACCTATTCATGCTTCATGATTACATCAGTCACCCACAATGGACTAAGCACCATCTAAGTGCGTAAGGGGAGTAGTCAAAAGTAGTATATCTAAATCAAAATCTTCTCCTTCGAATGTTAACCGCGAAACCATCTAGTATCAGTATTCCAAAGGTTCCTAAGTGTCAGTGGCAGCCTGAAAAGATATGTATACGAGGCTGCTCAGTTGAATTCTTATCAACTCCTAATGTGCTACACTCTTACACTACTATTGTTCCCACCCAAGTACCTGGGATTGGGTTCTTAACACTTCGATCGTATACCTCAGCAATGATATTTTATACACAGAACCAATCCTTCCGTTTCTGACAACAGGTCCCTGCAGGACGGGGAAACCTGTAACTTAGGAAATTACCAATCAATTATTATGCCCCACTATCTGGTATAAATTCGTAGTCAAACTATCAGCCTTGTAAACCCCGGCATACCTGTAACCGCTAATGTTCAGCGTCCCACAGAATCCAGGGACACAATAATCTTGTGAGAGTTCAAGATTAAGAACATCTTTTGAAAATATAGAAGGTGACTACATTCCTCTCTCCACGGCGGCGCCATCATGAAGCGGAAGATAAACATCACGCTATATGATGAAAGCTCACTTTCACCCAGTAAGATCCACATTTCTCCTGTAATAAAACCCAATATCGGTTAAACAAAAGTTTGTCAATCAATGGTTTCAGTGTGCAACACACACAACAAAGGAGGACGCTATACTTTTTTCAGAATAAAAACTACGCTGTTCTAGAATGGTGATTTCTCCAATCAATGATATATTATAACCTAGGTTTCCCTATATACGTCCTCAATGACTCCTCTATCAAAAGCGATTCAATAAACCTCAATTACTCAGTCCAAGGTCTTAAATCAATTAAATTCCCAACAGAATATCAACGACATCTTGGTATGGCTACTACACCAATGGATAATATGTTAGAACAGAAATTTCCCAATGATACCCCCATATTACACCTCCATCACTAACGATCCCAATAACTAAAGTCGCTTAGACAACGGTCTCACGCGCTCCTAATATCTCAACATTCAATATTAGTAATATATACTTTACATATTGAATGCTTAAAAGAGATAGAAACTCAAAATACATCCCATGCCAGACCACTTTCATATGGTCACAATAAAACAGGTTCTACCGTTGCTAAAAAAGGTGACTTCCATGCCACATTAGATCTCAAGGACGCCTACCTCCACATTCCCAACCAGCAATTGCACAGAAAGTACCTACGGTTCATACTAGAAGGTCAACACTACCAATTCAAGGTACTCCCTTTCGGAGTAACTACAGCACCTCGAGTGTTCACAAAGTGTCTAGCAGTAGTAGCAGCACACTTAAGAAGAGACAACATTCATGTCTTCCCTTACCTGGGCGACTGGTTAATAAAATCCAAGTCATACAACCAATGTGTACAGCACACGCATCAAACAATATGCCTGTTACACAAACTGGGATTTACAGTAAGTCAAAAGAAGTCACATCTCCAACCGTCCCTGTCGCAGCAGTATCTAGGTGCCACAATAGATACCTCAAAGGCAATAGCGTACCCCAACCCAACAAGAATACAAACTATGCAGGATCTTATCAAAAGATTCCAGCCACCACACTCACTACCAGCTCGAGTGTTCATGCAACTAATAGGAATGATGGCATCTTGCATTTTCATAGTAACATACGCAAGACTACAAAGACGCCCCATACAAGAGTGCTTGGCAAGTCAGTGGAATCAGGCTCAGCAACAAATAACAGATCTGGTGGTGGTAGAAGACCGGATATATCGCTCTCTGCAAAACTTTTCCAAGGGCCGGCCGTTTATAGAACCGGTTCCACAAATGATACTAACCACATACGCTTCTCTCACAGGATGGGGAGCGCATTTACAAAGACACAACGTACAGGGTACATGGACACTGCAACAAAAACTACTCCACATAAATCATCTGGAGTTACTAGCGATTTTTCTAGCTCTAAAATCGTTTCAGAATTACCTTTCGAACAAAGCTGTACTAGTCTGGACGGACAATATGACAGCAATGTATTTCATTAAAAAACAAGGAGGAACACACTCCCTACAGCTCTCCCGGCTGGTGCAGAGCATATGGAAGTGGGACATTCCTCTGAACATTTTTCTGTTAGCAGAACTTCTACCAGGAGTTCACAATCAAGTTGCAGATCTGTTAACTCGTCAGAGACAATAGATACACAAATGGGAACTTCATCATCTAGTTCTTCAGCCATTTTTTCAAAAGTTGGGTCAACCAGAGATATATTTGTTTGCTACACACCACAACTCCAAATGCCCAAGCTTTGCCTCCAGTTACCCACACCCATTATCCAAAGGCAATGCGGTATGCATGAACTGGTCAAACAAATTTGCGTACGCTTTTCCACCTCTCCCACTAATTCCATTACTGGTACGCAAGCTACAGCAACATTCTCTCACATTGCTTCTCATAGCACCAACATGGGCAAGACAGCCCTGGTACACCATGCTACTAGAGCTCTCAGTAGTACCACATCACAAATTAAAACTCTCCCCACATATACTGACACGGAACCATGGAGAGATTATGCATCCAGACCCAATGCAGCTCAATCTAGCGATTTGGCTCCTGAGGTCTTAGAATTTGGATATCTAAATTTACCACCTGATTGCATAAATGTCATAAAAGAAGCAAGCCGTCCTACCACTAGAGCATTTTATGTAGCAAAGTGGAAAAGGTTTGTTGTATATTGCACAAATAACAACATCAACCCCTTAGATGTTTCCATACAAAACATCATATGCTACCTGTTATTTCTGCAAAGATCTAACTTAGCGTACTCCTCAATCAGGTTACATCTTGCTGCTATAGCAGCATATCTTCAAAACAGACAACATTTGTCATTGTTTAGAGTACCTGCAATCAAAGCGTTTATGGAAGGACTCAAAAGAATAATTCCTCCCAGAATACCACCCTCTCCAGTATGGAATTTAAATATTGTTCTCACAAGACTTATGGGTCCTCCTTTCGAACAATTACGTAAGTGTGAATTACAGTTCCTTACTTGGAAAGTTGCTTTTTTAGTAGCTGTTACCTCACTCAGAAGAGTAAGTGAGATCCAGGCATTAACAATTCAAGAACGATTTATACAACTTCATCACAATAAAGTGGTTCTTAAAACAAATCCAAAGTTTCTGCCAAAGGTCATTTCACCTTTCCACCTCATCCAATCTATTGAGTTGCCAGTATTATTTCCCCAACCGCAAACAGTTGCAAAAAGAGCTCTAAGTACATTAGATGTAAAAAGAGCGCTTCTCTACTACATTGCTAGGACAAAACCATTTTGTAAAACTCAATAACTGTTTGTGTCCATATAAGGGCAATCCTATTTCAAAATCAGGCATTGCAAGATGGATTGTTAAGTGCATTCAATTTTGTTACCAAAAAGCAAAACGCACTCTATCCATTCCCCCTAGGGCTCATTCTACCCGTAAATTAGGGGCATCTATGGCAATCCTAGGAAATATACCATTAGATGACATCTGTAGAGCAGCTACATCGTCTAATCCGCACACATTTACAAAACACTACTGTGTAGATGTGCAGGCAAAACAACAAGCAAGTGTGGGCCAGGCTGTACTCAAAACATTATTTCAAACTACTGCAACAGATGCGGGTGGTCGACTCTAAGGGAGAAAATGCTGTGCAATCTATGCAATAGTGTGTGGTCTGCAGCCCATATGCCTCGAACGGAAAATGCTACTTACCAGTATGCATCTGTTCTTGGCATGTAGGGTTGCAGACCCACACACGCCCACCCGCCTCCCCGGCTACCTGTATCTGTTCCAGTATTATCTTATTTAGGTACACAACACATGGTCATCTTTATCTGTAGATTTCAAAAAGGGAGGGAGACAAAGGGACACTATTTACCACTCAAGGCGGTGGAAGGTCCAGTAACAGCTGAGTGTCCGTACGAAGTACTAGAGAGGCAACCCCTTTTTGGTTTGCATCTTTATCTGTACTCATACAACTCCATCATTTGCCCAATGGCGAAAACAATCTGATGATGGGGTCGATGCCCATGCGCACTACGATCTAAGGGAGGAGTCATCCAACAGACAAAGACTCTTCCAATACAACAACAAAGTGTAATTATCCGGGCCCACCACCAGATGGTGAGCTAATGCAATAGTGTGGTTCTGCAGCCCTACATGCCAAGAACAGATGCATACTGGTAAGTAGCATTTTCCTTTCCTGTTATCGGATTTAGTGATACATAAGAATAAATTGTATATTGAATTGCGTATATAAAGTTCAGTAGCCAGTAATATAGCAGTCGTTCATAATATTTGTAATATGTGTGTATCTGCATACCCTACCTTTCCCTAATTTCGGTATGAGGAATTTCAAAAGTAAGTTCCTCAAATTTACAGCAAATGTTTGAATGTGGGAAATTATCATAACATTCAAATCGGCTCAATTCTTCTCTTAAACAAATGTGTAATGTCATACAATGCAGGGTCTAATGCTGCATACATCTGTGTGTGACCTTATAGTCACAGTTTTAAATCCCGACCTGGGTTTACTCAGCTTGTCATCCTCCAATGTAGATAAAATAAGTACCATTGAGTTAGGAAACAATGGGGCATATTAGCAAGAACCTCTTTAAAAGTATTGCAGTTTTAGTGGCAGGAAACTGCCGCTAAAACGTGCAGGACATCTAACCTGGGCTGCTATTGGAATTCTATAACGCATATTAGCAAGCCCATTATCGCCGTTCTAGCGGCAGTTTCCTGCCGCTAAAACTGAGATAATTTTAACGAGGTTCTTGCTAATGTGCCCGAGTATGTGTTATTTAGAACCAATAAATCACTTAAAAAAAAAAAATTATATTTTGAAATCTCAATGTAGGCAAAATCGCAATGTATCCCATTTTATTGAACAGACGGGGTGGAATGGATATGTGGAGTTCCTGCCATGGCCTATGTTGCGCCAGAAATTTCAATGCAGCTGTTGCAGTTGGGGAATGTCTGGAGGAAGGGGTTAAGGATGGAGGAAAGAATCAGGGGGGAAATAGGGGACCCCCTTAAGGAAGAAGAAAACAGGCTAAATTCAAGTAGCAGAAGCATGAGGGAAACACACACTCTCCCCTCCGCCCATAAGAGAAAAGCATCCGGGGGCATACCAGTGCACCCAGAAGACAAAAAAAAGGTGTGCTGCAGAAACCAGGATTCAATTTGTGTTGCGGTCTACCCAAACCAGCAAAATTTGGCCACTCTTTCAAAACATGAAAGTTCAGCAAAAAAATAACAAGCATTGGCAATGAAATTGGTCTCATATTCGTGAAAGTTAGAGATATTGACATTGTAAATGATTTCTTTTGTTTGCAATTGAATGATCATGATTGTATAGCGCTCTTGCCATTCATATGACCTTGTGGCGCTGGAGAACCAGAAAATAGAAATTAGGTTATGATGGAGGGGAAGTGGAAGATAAATGACACCGTTGGAAAAAAGAATTAAAAGATAGGTGCTTGGACCTCATGGGGTGGTGATGCTAACAGGAAATAGGGTGCTGAGGCTATGGTTTGGGGTTGGCATGTTGTAAGTACATGTGTATGTCAAAATGTAAGAAGCCTGACAAAATATTTACTAATCTACACAATGAAGCAGTATGTTATTAAGCTTCACTGGATAGCCTTAGAAGTCTCGCAGTCATCGCTACATAAAAACATTCATCAGCCACACTAGGAAAGTCCTGAAATATTTGCCACTCTCTACTCAAGCAGCAACCCAATTGTGTCTGCTGTTAACTAGACAATAAACAAAAACAGTCAAGCAGCTTTAAAGGAGCATGTGCTAGCAGTGAGGGTATTGACCTGTTTTAATAAGAATGTGTGCATATTATCTACACGCAATGTCAAAAGGGGTGCAACAATCAAGTTGCTTAACATAAAAAATAAAACCAGCTGTGTGTCTACAATTTGCTACATAAAACTATACATTGTTTAGGGAACAATACGTAATTATTGTTACTTGGAAAAATGTAAAGTGAAGTAGCGTGACAAGAACAATACTTGTTCCAATCGCAACCTAATTGCCCTATAGATGCAAGGAATCACACCATCCTGTCCTAAATAAACATAGAGAAAAAACATTGCAATGGCCGGCAGTGCTCCCATGAAAACAAATCACAAGATGGCAAATAGGACTGCAGTGAGAATCAAGTGAAATACGACGGCCCCTCCTTCAAACATATATCTCATAAGATTAACGCAAGATAAAACAAAGAGGTTGCACTAAAGTGGATTCCTGCTTGTGTCCCGGGAAGGACTGCTGAGTGTGCTCTTGAACGGAGAGTATAAGTGCTTTTTTAATGCTTTTTGCTGGTGCTTGTAGTGCCTTCTGAACCACCACACAGAAACCGGTCCCAGGATGCTAGTTTCCGGTCCAGGGAAGACATGGCTTGGCAGTTCGGGCTGGACTGTTCCCATGAGGCACAGGGTCAGACTGATTTGCATATGGCCATGTCTGAACTGGGGTGGCAGAGTGGGCTAAAGAACGGTGATGGATTAAACCCAGATCTGTTGACTGGGTGTGAGTGTTTGATTGGTTCAGATGCTACGTCCATCACCACCCTCTTTTGTACTGCTTTGTAGTGCCTTATGAACCACCACATACAAACATTTAAACACTAGTTAAATGAAGAACGCATTAGTTTAAAATTGTGTGCATTACCATTAATGGGTACAAACCTAAACCTCTCTGCCGTTGTGACACATAATTCACACATGCTTTTTGAAGTTACGAGGCAGCACAGAAGTGGATGCCTGCTTGTGTCCCAGGGTGACTGCTGAGTGGGCTCTCGGTTGGAGCGTATGAGTGCTTTTTTAATGCTTTTTGCTGGTGCTTGTAGTTTTTGAGGCAGCCAGCAGGAGGAGTCTAGGATGCGGGGCATTGGCTGGATGTGAACAAAAAACAGAGTGCTCCGAAAGCATTGTACATAATATGAAGCATGAGAGCACATGTATCATGGGCAGTCCATATGCAGTCTGTATTGGAGGTTACAAAAGTGCAAAAGGAGGGGCTAGTAAGCCTTTTCATCAATCAAAAGCTGGAATTTATGAAGGATAGTAAGAGGAGCCAATACAATAGATGGGAGGGGCTCGAAGCCCAAGTTCTAGATACAGCTTGCCTCGCAGAGCAGCACATGTGCTGCCTAGGCTTGACCTAAAAAAGGTAGGTAGGGGGCCAGAACTATGAAACATAAAAAATAAATAACTGTCCCTTGGAGCAAACATCTACACACAGAGTTTGTTGGTGTACGTCCAGCATTGAAATGTCCTAGAATTGTTGGGTCGATCTAGCTAAGAACTTTCAGAGTGATGTGATAGGTATTTAAAACTTAGCTCACCTTTTTGGTTAGGGTTAAGGTGCATTACTGTTAATCCATTGTAAGGGAGTCTACCTTTTGCATTCACTGATGAGGACATTTCAACATACTCCATATTTTTCTGTGTACAGTTTGGGTCCCCTTGGTGTCATTCAGCTTTTATATGCTTTCAGCCAACATGTCTGACATTGCTGGCTGGCCTGTTAATATTATCTTGTTGTCCCATATGAACTGCACAATCTTAGTCTATAGTGCAGAATATGTCATCCAGTGTTAATATGGAGTTCGAGCCATGAGGATAATACTGAACTCTTAAGAAGTCTGTCGTTCAAGGAAAACCAAGTTCTCTGCCTGGTGTTACAATCATGCTCTGTCATTTTTTGAGGCATGATGTAGGTCACACAGAATGAGAGGCCAGCCGTACTCTAATGGCACTTAAGAAATTTAGGTAGGATAGGGACTGCCCAAATTCCCTGTTCCAACATATTAATGCATCTTTAATCTACATATACAACTATGCATCTATATACCTTCCATGTACTTATGGATGTACATTTTTATTGCTTTTGGATCTATATATTTATTACTTTTACTTATTTATTAATTTTCCTCTAATTCAGCATATCCAATGCACTACCCTATCTTTCACCCTATACCGCTCTCATTATATCCTCTAGCTCATCTTTCTGACTCGTCTCAAACCTTTTTCGACTACTCTATCCAATGCACTAGCCTATTTCTCACCCTATAACTCTATCAATATATCCATTACCTCCACTCATCCCAAACCTCATGCCACTACTATGATCCCCAAAATAACACTTTCGACACTCTTCCCTACTCCCCCCTCCTTGCATCATCTTATACCTCTTTTTACTATTCTCATCACCCAAAACAAGCCTTTTGTAACCCTCCCTCTGAGTCTTCCTCACTCCACCTCCCTTTACTAGTCCCCCTCCACCTCCCCTTTTCTCATCCCAAGCCTCCTCCTACTTCTATGAGCTCCAAAACAAATAAACAAAAATACAAACAAAAACATTTTTTATAAATCCTTCCCTCCTATCCCTCCAATATCCTTTGAAATCCAAATAACAGACTATACTAATTCACCACCAATTCTTTATGGGTTCTGTAGTAGTCAAGTCATGTCAAATATTCTTATAGAGCGCACTTATCACTGGAAGGTCTCAAGGTGCTTGCAGCAGAACAAACAGCGACAACAGACCGCAACTCCTGACCTGGCCAAGTAATTATTTAGGAAGGTGTTTACTTAGGAAAAAGCCAAGTTTTAAGATTTTTACGAAAACATTTATGATCCACTATGGATACAAGGTGTGATGGCAGTTTGTTCCATAGCATGAGAGCAAGATAAGAAAAAGAGTGGCAGCCATTACGAGATGTACGTGCACGCGGCTGAACCAAACATGATTTGGTGCCAGACCTTAACAATCTCTTTGGTATATACCACTGGAGCTTTTTTGCTAAATACTTAGGGCCGGTATCGTACATTGTCTTATGAGTAAGTCTTAGAATTTTGAAACACACTGGGAGCCAGCGAAGATTTTTAAGGTTAGGGGCAGCTGGAGATCTGGGGGAAAGGTCAAGGACCAATCTGGCTGTAGTATTCTGAAGGGTCTGAAGCTTGGAAAGATCTTCATTTGATGCTGTGAGCAGGGCATTTCCGTAATCAAGACGGCTGATGACTAGACCCTGCACCAGCGGTTTCCTTGCTTCAATGGGTAGCCACTTAAAGATTTTACGGAGATTGCGCATAATCCCATAGCAGATACCTAGGACCTGATTGACATGGGTTTTCATTGATAAAGTCCAGTCGATTGTAATTCCTAGGTTTCGTACTGCTGACTTAGGAGAGGGACATGAGCCTAATTCCAAAGGCCACCAATCTTGTGACCAGAATTCCTCTGCTTTACCAAAAAGAATAATTTTGGTTTTGTTGCCATTCAATTGTAGCCTGTTACTACTCATCCAGTTATTTATATTGATCATACAACTTTTGAAGCGTGAACGTGTGCCAACGTAATCAGAGCCACAGGTGACAAGTAGTTGTGTATCGTCGGCATACGACACAGTCTCAAAACCATACGATCTGATGATATGAGCTAATGGAGTTAAATACAAATTAAACAGCATTGGGCTGAGTATAGAGCCCTGTGACAGGACGACTGCATGAGACTAATGACTCCACATGAACTGTGGTAAAACGGTCTGTTAGATAGCGCTGGACCCAGTTCAGAGTCTTCCCTCTGATACCCACCTCCTACAGTCGATGTTTCAAGATACTGTGGGAGATGGTATCGAATGCCGCGGACAAATCAAGGAGAACCAAAATTGCTGGTTCCCCTCTGTCCAATGTGAGTTTAATGTTGTCAACAATCTCAAGGACTGCAGTCTCCATGCCATGGGCAGCACGGAAGCCGGACTGTGACGGGTCCAAGAGACCGTAGTTCTCTATGTAAGCAGTGAGCCGTTTGTTGATTAAATGCTCCAATACCTTCCCAAAGTAAGGTAGCAGGGAGATGGGACGATAATGAGCTGGTAGGGAAGGATCAGCTGATGGTTTTTAAGAATTGGCTTGACTTGCGCATGTTTTCACCTAATCAGTACATTGGCTTGCTCTAATGACATGTTGAAAATTTCGGTTAAAGAATTAGCAAGTAGCGGCATAATCTTAGTGCAGGCGCGGGGAGAAAATGGGTCTGCTGGGGAACCTGATTTAATTTTACTCAGGCCTTCAAGTACTTCATCAATGGTTATGGGTTCAAATTCCATTAACCACGGGGCATCATTGATTTCCTCAAAAGAGGATATCATGGGTGGGTTCCTGCTTTGCAGAGATTGGTCCGGATCAATGAGTGGGAAGGAGGCATAAATGGATTTTATTTTATTATCAAAGACGGCGAACACAGAGTCTACCCACTCTTGAGTCGGAACAAACAAAGACTGCTAGACCCGAGGAGATGTAAACTATCTAGCGTGCCTCTCGCCGAAAAAGCACTTCAGCACCTCATCAAGGATAGAAAGAGATATATAAATGCAAACCTTTTTACCTCTTCTACCCCTTCGCTATCCTTCTCAATCCAAATAACTAACATATCCACCACTCAAATTACTTTCATATTTTCACCATACTAATTCACAACTAATCCTTTAATGGACTCCCCGAAAAAGCACTTTGACGTCTCATCAGAGGTAGTAAGCACTGTATAAAGGCAATTACAATACAATACAATACAATGTTGCATCATTAGCCAAGAAGCAGATTATTGTTGTTTTTTTATTAAAAAATGATCAAGAATGGCATGTGTATCAATGTGTGTGGCAAACTGTTAGCTGGCCAGGGATCTTATGACTTTTCAAAGAACAAAATGAGGGCGCTGGACCTATGGCATGCAGAGTTGGTGTTGCCTAGACTAGACTTCATGAGGGTGGTGTGATGTAAATCATCGTTGAGCTGAACACAGCTAAGTCACCAATTGGCATGTCATATATAACTTGCAAGCATAAGGTGTATTTGGTTCTTTAGAACCAGGAAGAGAATGTGTCCACTTTTTTATATTGACTTGAAATTGTTTACAATTATGTTAGGAAGCTAATGGGCTAGATAGTTTGGGGGGAGGGGGGGCTGAAAGCATTGTTTTCAGCCCTCATTTTAAATCCCCTCCATACATTATGAGTATGGAAAGTGAGTGAGGTCAATAAACGGAGTGCAACAAGTTCCCTACGGTCAATGAAATAAAATACCATAATATGTGTCATTGTGTGCAGGGATATGTGGTCTTAAATTGGACAATGTGCAAAAGTTGGGAAATTGAATTGTATGTCGTTTTTATCGTTTAATAAACATTCCTGACCTGCAATGTCGAAATCACTGCCTTAAATATTTACCAGAATCAATGTGAAAGTGCAGCTTAGCATGGTACCATGATGTGGGCATAGTTCCCAAGGTACATCCCAGGTCAACACAGATGTAAACAACTTGAATTCCAACAGCCATAAATAAATTATAATAATATTGATTTACTAGCGATAAACTAGCATATGCAAAGCACCGTTCTCATTGTCTAATCACTTGTAACATTGACTTTCTGCTGGGTAAAAAATAAATGTACTTAATCCTCTCTTCCTTTTATAGATCAATCAGTGAATTTACCAAAAACATATCCAGGTATGTTTTGCACTTTTAATGAATCTCATAAGTTATTTGATGCACCGCCATTTGCCACAACGTAGCGACATCTTTACATTGTGGTTCATGTTAAATATTGTGTCCCTGTTTAATGATTTAAAGATGTATTTCTTCGGCTGTTCGATTATGTGATACTGTTGGTAAATGACATTTTTTTTTATTTAAGTACCTCTGGGCTTACCGTCTATTGGGACAGTAGACAGGGGGCTGTTATGAATGTATTTATGACCCGTTAATCAAATGCTGCTATCTTGTGTTAAACCACCAACTATAATGTCGATGTTCTGACAGTGAATTTGCTATTGTTCTATAACATATTACTTATGTTTTTAATTTGTTTCAAATGTTCTGTTGATGTATTTTTAGGTCTTCGGCGTTAACCGCGCGAAAGCGCGGTCTCGCCAGAGACCTATTGTGAGCGACTCTGCTTCCCAGGAGAGGGGACAGGAGCTGGCCGCGCGCTGGGGAATGGAGCGGACCACGCGCACACGAACGTGTGGCCAGCTCCTGTCTCCTCTCCTGGAAATCTCCAACACGACACACGCATGCGCACACACACATGAGCGCCCATGCACGCACGCACACATACAGAGACACTCTCCCCCCCACACGTACACAAGTGCACCGAGCCCCCCCTGCCGCACACACACACACACACACACACCAGTGCACCAAGACCCCCTCCTACCTCCTACCACTAAGGCCCACTTACCGCCACTCCGGACTTCAGCTGCCACCGCGGGGCTCTCCCTCGGGCATGGGAGTCTGAAGGCTGTAGGTTTTGAGAGGGAATTCGCTTTAAATAGATTTAATTTATTCATTGTATATGTCCTTTTAAGTAGCCTTGAATTGCCATTCTTTTATTATGCATCGTATTGTAGCTCGAGGCTTTTGTGAAACATTCTGGAAGGGCTCACTACTTTATTTACCATGAATCGGTGCACATTCTACGGTAGTGCTTGCTTTGGCCATTGTGGCTTCTTTCTTTAGTGCTTGGGTGCTTGGTTCGTGTTTCGAGGTTCCCTATACTATGTAGCTGATACAGGACGTGAGTAGCGGAATCTGTTGGGGCAAGTACAAATATGTGCAAAGTGGGACAAATTAGCAAGCCGCATCACTCCTCTGCTCACCTCCTCCGCCATGTGAGAGCTGCATCGCTTCCTGCCTGGTTGTCCCTCTGGTGGTCTCTCTTCTCTCTCTCTCTGCCCTGTCCCCCCCCACCCCCTTTATTTTCTCTCATCGACATTCCCCTCTCTCTCTCTCCCTTTGTCTCCTCTCTCCCTCCTCTGTTTCTCTTTTTCTACATGTACTCTCTCCTTCATCTCTTTCCATCTCTTTTTTGCGCCCCGCGCTGTCTCTGAGGTTTTATCATGGATTTGCCCAGGTATTCTTGATAGGAAGCTGGGTGTAGCGTGTTCATTGCTGTGTGCTGGCAGTGCCTCCCAGGGCCGTTCCCTGGGTCTGACTCACCAGTCATCACGTTCACCCCACCCTCCCTCCCCCACAGTACTACCTCAAGCCCTGCAGCTGATATACTGGTCTTTACACCCCCACCGTACCATCAGCGCTCTGTGACGGGCTCACTTCTAGCCTCTTATCACCACTCCATGCCCTCGTGCTGCTTGTGGTTATAGCTTCACTGCTTCCCGTCTTATGGCCTTGTGATTGGTAAGAAACATGGCTCCGGTGACGTAATAGCTGTTCTGTAGTGCTACGCATGCACCCGCTGCTCAGATAATTTACACATTTTTCATCTGTCTACCCCGTCTGTGCAGCAGGTTTTGTGGTGTACACCTCCACGTGGAGCGGGTTGTGCATTGGCTACGTCGCCACATGCTACATTGTGTATTATTCGCCACACAGCTTGGCAGATTGATTGTGCATTGTGTACCTCTCTTTGCAGCAGGATTTATGTTGTATATCTTACCGCATGTAGGGTTGTGCATTATGCACTTGTGCAGAGAGCTTCCGTGTTGTGGGTTGTGTTGTATATCTCTGAACGTGGTAGGTTATGTGACGTGCTCCGCAGAGTAGCTGGTTGTGCTGTATGCCTGCGAGTGTGGTTGTTCATATATTGCACATCTTTGTGTGTAGAGTATGGCATAGTTTACATTACTTAGTGAGCTGTGTGCTTTACACATCTGTGTGTTGGGCTAAGCGTTGTACAACTCTCCATGCAGCGAGTTATGCGCTGGACACCTCTCTTCTACATTAGGTTGTGTGCTTTACTCCGCTCTCTGTAGCAGGTTATACATTGTACACCTCACCATGTAGACGGTAGTGCACCTTGCTGTATCACAATTTGTGCATTGTACCCAGTGTGGCCTTGTATATCTGTCTGAATTGCATCTGTGTTGTATATTTCTTTGTGCAGCAGGGTTTGCATTGTGT
The DNA here is from genome assembly GCF_964263255.1 of Lissotriton vulgaris. Lineage (NCBI taxonomy): Eukaryota > Metazoa > Chordata > Amphibia > Caudata > Salamandridae > Lissotriton > Lissotriton vulgaris. Next base: position 514,043,619 of record NC_141693.1, on the reverse strand, counting down.
ATCCCTTGATTGACCAGTTTATCCAGGGTCACCACTGTGAGTCTCAGTCAGTCCTGTGCACACAGTCACCTGTGCTAAGTGTGAGAATGATGTTCGGTTGTGCTATTGGTGAGGTTGTCTTAAACACGCAGTGTCCATGGATGCTGTTCCATTCTAAGGCCTTGGGGCTACTGGGTCCCGAAAAGAACCCCACACTCTGGAAACTTGCATGTTTAATTCGGTTGAGAAAAATGAAAAGGTTGAGGTTTAGGCAGCCGGACTTTGACATTGTAGAATGACCCCTTCACAAACATGCAGCACAGTAATGTGCCAAGATGCCCTGCGAATGAGGTTTGCTGCACACCTTGCACAATCGTTTCATTGCTGCCATCCTCCCTTCTTTACGCTGCAGCTTAAGCATTGGCACTTGTTATACCCAAAAAATCTTTCTCCTTTGCTTTGGACACCTGTCACTCTCCGCTGGAAAGAAGGTGATATTCAGGATCCCACAGGGTTGAGAAGCTAGCTTTTCTATCCAAGACCCTAAAAAAAGTGTCCTAGTCTCAAACCCTACATCCCACCAACGTCAACAACATCTGCCCAGTGTTCAGCCTACCATAGCTAGGCAAGATGTTAGAAAAAAAGGAGCCTGGCAGCTCAGGTTCTGAGAATCGCTTTATCAAATCACAGCTGGCTCTTGTTTATTTATTAATTAGTTTTCACTGTTATATAGCTCAAACTTTACCTGCTCTTGTTTATTTATTAATTAGTTTTCACTTTTATATAGCTCAAACTTTACCCGCAGGTATCAGAGCGCTTTAAATCAGCATGCTTATAACAAGCAAGACTAGCACTCTATATTAGTGTCAGCTTAGCTTAGCATAAGCAACAGCTAACCATTCATAAACAATGTTTATATACCAATTGCAAATAAAAAAAAAATTAATGCAAAGCATTGTCATTTACAATGCCATTAACTCAAACTTTAATGCTGGAGACCTATTGCATTGCAAATGCTTGTTTTATGGCTTGTAGTTAGCCGAATAAAGATATTTTGACTGCCTGACTGTGTCCCCGGAACATTGCATATTTTAAACATGCTGCTTCCTTATTTTTACATTCAGTATTCAGCTTTTGTATATATGTTTTTGTATATCCAACCAACTCACACTCTACTTATCCTCTTTCAGTCTAATTATTCAGCGGCAATTTGGTTTTCATGAGCTTCAGTCTATGGCAACAACCCTCTTCGATGCCTCCAACAATGTTACCTTCTTACAACTCATTACTGTCTTTTAAGTGGGTTGACCACCCAACCTTGTTGATAACTTCCTTCCCCTCTCCATCATTAGTATTGAACTGGAATGTTTCTCATCCCATTTGGCATATTATTCTTGGGACATCCAGTGCCCCTCTTGTTTTTTTACCTCTGAAATTTTCTATGCTGATGCACTCCAGGACACTATCATCGGACCTCTTTCTTCTGCTACCACCTTTCTCAGTGACATCATCTCCTTTGCCTTCAAATTCAATCTAGGTGCGAATGACCCTATACATCTAATGCACATGCAAATTAAGCAATTGTGGAATAAAGAGCTATTAATATTTTGAAGGCTTGTGGTGCTGTCGGGTTACACTGCTGTGAGATCTTGGTTTCAGAGATAAGACGGGTTGCTGGATCTCAGCTGCAGGTGCAGTAATTAGCATCGAACCTCAGCAAAGTGGGCTAAGGACTGCGGATAGGTATATGGTTCAAATGGGAGTTACCCTCAGTCACCAAAGTAGACGGTCATGCACCATACATAACCAGATGGGTGTGGTTTGTCATGCTCTTTTTGTGTCCTGTGATGCAATTGCAGATGTCAGTTGTGCTTGTCCCTATTTTAGCTGTATTGCCTCTTTTGTCTGTGTGTAGGTGTCTCTGTGCCTGCATTAGATCTTGCTCCTTGACCTCTTTGCATTTGGTAATCTCTAGTTCTTGCTCCTCATGATTTTACTCCCTCTGGGTCTGTCCCCAGGTATGAGAATGGGCAGGTTTCACTTTTGAGCAGATTACACTAGCGTGACTCTAGAATCCTAGACTGATATGGAGTCACCAACACAGATTGATGACAAAATCTAGCATCAGTTTTTCGATAACTCCATCTTGTGCCTACATCATTACCAACAACACTTCTCTCATCCCCTGTGTGACTATTGCAACCATATGTAGCCTTATCAACTTTGATCACGCCAATATGCCATTTCAGGGAAGGCCTGATTTAGAATTTTTGGATATGTACTTTCATGATGGCAACAGGATTTAAATCGTGAGTAATATTTACTATTTTGCATGCTTGAATTGGAAAGGAGGTGAAAGAAGTATGGTTTGACATAGAACATCCTGTGACTGCAGTTACCACAGTTCATAACACAGGTCTTCGTTTACCCTAAAGATAACCGCCGCTGCCGTTGGGGCAGGGCCATGGACCTTTGACCTAGCAAACATATGGTCAGTACATTTTAGTTAACTCGCTTGCAGCTCACCTTGTGTAAATAAGTGTAGCTCTCTTCAAGGTACTTGACTTTCTTGCATGGTGTAATCCTTGTGCTGATCACTATTGGATTCAGTGGCAACCAAGCAACTCGATCATTACCTTGTAGCCATTTATTCCAGTTGATGTTTATTGCAATGGAGAGGGTGAGTGTGATGCTTTTGCGCTCGTGTTACTTTGTTTGAATGCACTATTTGGTTTTAAAGTAAGTCTGCAAAGTTATTGGCCCCAACTATGAAACTACGGGAAACCAAACTAATTTCTGCTGGATACTTCTAAGGGCAGACTCCTCAACTTTTGAATATTCCCAGGTCCCAAACTAGGTCTTGAGAATGCTTTAACAATGCTCCCTTACTCCGATGGGTGGCCCTATGTGGCTCTATAGTGAATCCATACTACTGTAGAAAGGATGGAAAAAAGCAACACTTCTGCATAATAATATCAATTCTTTTCTTGTTGCACCTTTCGGTGTGGATCCGGAGATCTGACTCAACTTTGTCAGTCTTCTGATGGTCATCATACTTTTCTCGTTTAGAGTGCCAGGGACAATATCTCCCCAGAAATTTTAAGATTCTTTAAGTGCCGCACCTGTAGGGAGCAGATGTCGGTCATGGACTGGTGTTGCATGAGCCAATGGTGTTTGGGCTCAGGGAAAGAATCAAACTTGTTCAGTAAATGTGCCCTCATGCACCCAAAGGCAATGCGGTACTGAGTGGTGAAACTACAGTTCGAGGCATGTGGGCTGCTGAATTCATATCTGTGCATAGACCGCCACCTAGTGTTGGGTCCGGATGATTGCACATTGTTGTCCTGGAAGAGTCTTCGAAGTATCACGAGATAGGTGGCTCCTCCCCTGGACTACAGTGCGCATGGGCATCGCCTCCATCCCCAGATTGTTTTTTTCCGCCATTGGGTTCGGATGTGTTTCGGTTCCCTCTGTCGGAACCGATAGTTGTTCAACTTCTACTCGAGACCGAAAGGTCTTTAGGCTGGGCGTCGGTATAGTTGCGTACGGGTTTCTTTCTGACTCTCAGCTCCTATCTCTTGCTGCCCTTCCACGTGCCTTCGGCGCGGACGGGCCTACACTACACCCTTTGCTATGGAGCGGACTCCATTTAAAAAGTGTCCGCTGTGTCACTCCAAATATTCACACCTCGACGTGCACCCTGTGTGCAATACCTGCTTGTCGCCAGATCACCGCGAAGACACCTGCATGGCGTGTTCAAAGTTCCGAAGCAAGAAGACTTTAAAGATTCGCCGGGCCAATCGGCTCCAGGCTCAATTATCGGCTTCGGCGCCCCCACCAGATGACATTTTCCAGGAATCTGTCGAGGGAGAAGACGACGTGCGAGGGTCGGACTCTGGCCCCGCGTCCGAGGAGGAAAACTACGACGCGGGTGAGGCGGACTTTGACGAAGTCTCCGACGAGGTAGGGGACGACGATCAGGCTTGTGCCACGATGGGAGATAGCTCAGAGGAGGAGCATCCCCAATCAGACTCAGGGGTTATTCCCCTTCATACGGCCCAGGTCGAGGGATCGCCTTCGGGCCTTACCCAAGATCTACCTATGAGTCCTACGTCCCCGCCTCCGGGCCCGGTCATGGACATTTCTAAGCCATCACTTATGTTGAAGAAAACGAAAGTGAAGCCAACTGGTCACGCACCCTCGGATGCGAAACCGAAACTGAAAGTTGCGTTGGTAAAGAAGGTTCTGGAGGCGTCAACTTCCAAGAAAACCAAAATGGCCGACCTGAAGAGCCACGCCAAAATGGCCGACCCGAAGCCCTCGGGGTCGACGCCGAAGGTGAAGGCCTCCGACGCGACCGCGTCGGCGCCGAAAGGGGTCGGGGACCCGAAGACGGTTTCGAAGAAGCGTCAGGGCGACGACGCGCCTCGGCATGGGGCGTCAGCTCCGAAGAAGAAGCCTACCGGCGATCAGGCTCTCGAAGATGAGGGGTCGCTCGAGCAGGTGCAACCCTCGGCAACCTTTACAAAGAAAGTGGGGGAATCCTTACAGCGGATCCGGAAGCCCACGGTGGTTCCCGCTCAAGACACTGTAGTGCCTACGCTCACGCCTAAGCCTACTAAAGAGCAAACGCCTATTCGTTTCACCCTTCCACCCAAGTCGGCGCCGAAGGCCTTCGCGCCGAAACAGGGCGGACGTTCAGAGGAGGTGTTAACGCCGAAAGCTGCCTTGGTGGTGTCGAAGCTTCGGCTCCAACCGCTTGCGGTAGAAGAACGTCGTGAGGTCATCATCGACGCCAACACCGGGAAACTGTCGCTCCTCAAACGAAAGATCACGTCGGAGCCGGCGTTGGAACCTTTTAAGATCCCGCTCAAGAACAAAAAGTACTCTGCGGACTCTTCGGCTCTGGTGGAACCTGTGTCCCCACAGGCCTTGGAACACTCGCCGACGCATTCCCCCGCGGCCGATGCGGACGAGGAAGATGCCGAGTACAACTATCCTGCGTACTCGGATCCGGAGGAGGAGCATGTGCCTTGGGCCGCAGGAGGCGACACAGAAGACCCGCAGTCGGGTCAGGACACTCAACTTTTCGCCGCCAAGACGTCCCCGACAGAGGACTCGGCGGCCTTCAATGCTTTAATAGAGAGAGCTGCGGCGAACCACGATGTCGAGCTGCACTCGGACCCCGTGGATGCGGACTTCTTATTCGAAACCTTCTCGGTAGCCGAAAAGCAAGTCAAAACGCTACCAATGCTTAAAGGGGTGCTGAAACATGCACCGGAGGTTTTCAAAGAGCCCACCCGGGCGCGGGTGGTCAACCCTCGCATCGACAGGAAATATAAGGCAGCGCCCACGGATCCCACTTATATCAAGGGACACTTGCCATTGGACTCCTTGGTTGTTTCCAACGCTCGGAAGAGGGCGAATTCTCAGACTACTGGTGACGCTCCTCCCCCCGACAAAGAGTCCAAGATCTTTGAGGCCTCGGGCAAACGCATTGCTGCGCAGGCAGCTAACATCTGGAGAATATCTAACACCCAAGCCCTGCTTGCACGTTATGATAGGGCCCATTATGACACATTAGAGGCCATTCTGCAACACTTGCCTGACCAATACAAGGAGGCAGGAGAGATGCTCATTCAGGAGGGTAAACTCATTACAAATGCATCAATCAAATGTGCTCTAGACGTGGCAGATACGGCCTCCAGAGCCATCAATACAAGTGTGTTACTTAGACGTCATGCCTGGCTTAGAATTTCGGGGTTCAAGCCCGACATCCAAACCACCATTTTGAGTCAAACAGTGAATCCTGACCATCTGTTTGGCCCTGAGGTGGATGCCTCCCTAGAAAAAATGAAAAAGGATACCGAAACTGCCAAGTCAATGGGGGCTTTACAGAGTCAGCAGTTTCGGGGTGGTTCCTTTCGCCGTTCAAATTCAAAAGGCACCTCCCGGGGACAGGCAGCCCAGTCCACACAATACTACAAGGGTAACACCCAGCCCTCGTATAACAACAAGGGTAGAAGTGGTTACAGAGGCAATAATATCAAAGGCAGGGGACGTGGAAACAATGGCTCCAGGTCCACCACCACCAACAAGCAGTGACGTCTTGTCACTGCCCCCCGATCACACAACACCGGTCGGGGGGAGACTCCAGCAGTTCCTGCCGGCGTGGAAGTCCATCACCACGGACAGGTGGGTGAGGTCTCTTATCCAGTACGGGTACTGTCTAGAGCTTACGTCCATTCCACCGGACATACCGCCAAGAAGCCGTCCTATGTCCGGCGAGCATTTGACCTTGTTGCAGCAAGAAGTTCTAGTTATGCTGCAAAAAGGGGCGATAGAGCTCGTTCCATTGCAAGAGCGGGGAACGGGGGTTTACTCCCTGTATTTTTTGATCCCCAAAAAGGACGGATCACTCAGACCGATCCTGGACCTCAGGCCCCTGAACTGGTACATCCTCTCGGAGCACTTCCATATGCTAACGTTGCAGCAGGTGCTCCCCCTGCTTCAACAGGGGGACTTTCTGGCTACGCTGGATCTGAAGGATGCCTATTTTCATATTCCCCTGCATCCTTCCCACAGGAAGTATCTCAGATTCACAATCTTAGACCAGCATTACCAGTTCAGAGTCCTGCCGTTCGGGGTCACCACGGCACCAAGAGTATTTACAAAATGCCTGGCGACTGTGGCGGCGCATCTCCGTCGCCAGCATGTCCACGTCTTTCCATACCTAGACGACTGGCTCATTCAAGCAAAAACGGAACAGCAGTGCGTAGACCACGTGTCTCGCACCATTCGTCTCCTGCACGATCTGGGATTCTCTCTGAACTACCCAAAGTCCTATCTCCAGCCCGCCCACGTGCGACAGTATCTGGGCACGACAATCAACACTCTGGCAGCCACTGCGCAGCCAAATTCAGTGAGAATCGCCAGTATCCAGGCGCTGATCCAACGATTCAGACCCCAACACTCGCTTCCCGCGAAGGTGTTCATGCAGTTGATAGGCATGATGGCCTCCTGCATCTCCATTGTCCCGCACGCGAGGCTACATATGCGTCCGCTTCAGGAGTGCCTAGCACGTCAGTGGACTCAGGTTCATGGGCAACTGACAGACCTAGTGTTGGTGAGCGGTCGGGCATACAACTCTCTGCATTGGTGGAATCCACAGAACCTTTGCAAGGGCCGACCTTTCCAAGAGCCTGTCCCACAGATTATCCTGACGACGGACGCCTCTCTCCAGGGATGGGGAGCGCATGTACTCCATTACACTGTGCAGGGACTATGGACACTACAGCAAAGGAAGATGCACATCAATGTGTTGGAACTGATGGCAATCTTCATGGCCTTAAAGGCGTTCAAAGTACATCTGTGCAACAAGGTCGTGTTGATCCGGACGGACAACATGACGGCCATGTACTACATCCAGAAACAGGGAGGCACACACTCTCCACAGCTGTCTCATCTGGCTCAGAGCATGTGGAAGTGGGCCATTCAGAGGAACATCTTCCTCATGGCAGAGCACCTCCCGGGCAAGGACAATCAGATGGCAGACCTCCTCAGCAGGCACAGCCATCAGATGCACGAGTGGGAGATACATCCATCGGTACTCCAGCCGTACTTCCAAATGTGGGGTCATCCAGAGATAGACCTGTTCGCCACAAAGGAGAACGCAAAATGCCAAAGCTTCGCCGCCAGGTTCCCACACCCCCAATCACAGGGCAATGCGATGTGGATGAACTGGTCAGGCAGATTTGCGTACGCTTTTCCCCCAGCACCTCTGATACCGCTGGTGGCACGCAAGCTCAGGCAACACTCGATGACGCTCATCCTGGTTGCTCCAACGTGGGCTCGCCAACCATGGTACACCACGTTTCTGGAACTCTCTGTGGTACCGCATCAAAGGCTTCATCTCACTCCCAGCCTTCTGACGCAGAGCCATGGCGACATTCAGCACCCAGATCCGCAACAGCTCAACCTGGCGATCTGGCTCCTGAAGTCCTAGAGTTTGGCTACCTCAATCTTCCTCCCGATTGCATGGACATCATTCGGGAGGCAAGGAAGCCCACTACTAGAGCTTGTTATGCGGCTAAATGGAAGAGGTTTGTCATCTACTGTGTGAACCACGACATTGACCCGCTAGATGCTTCCATTCAAAACATCATCTGTTACCTTTTTCACCTGTATCGATGTAATCTAGCGTACTCTTCCATCCGCATTCACCTGTCTGCTATGGCAGCATACCTCCAGAATAGGCAGCACCTGTCACTCTTTAAGGTCCCTGCTATCAAGGCCTTTCTGGAAGGACTCAAAAGGGTCATTCCACCAAGGACTCCACCAGCTCCGGAATGGAACCTCAACGTGGTTCTTACAAGGCTGATGGGTCCTCCTTTTGAGCCACTGCACTCTTGTGAGCTTCAGTTTCTGACTTGGAAGGTGGCTTTCTTAGTAGCAATTACATCGCTACGGAGGGTTAGTGAGTTGCAGGCACTCACCATCCAAGAACCATTTTTCCAAGTGCATGCTAACAGGGTGGTGCTCCGCACTAACCCTAAATTCTTACCCAAAGTGGTCTCACAATTCCACATAAACCAAACAATTGAATTGCCGGTGTTTTTCCAAAACCCAGAGACGCTGGCGGAGCGCATGCTCCACACCCTTGATGTGAAAAGGGCCTTGATGTACTATGTGGACAGGACTAAAGATTTCCGCAAAACCAAACAGCTTTTTGTTGCTTTTGCCACACAACACAAGGGAAACGCTATCTCCAAAGCGGGGATTGCTAGATGGATAGTAAAGTGCATTCAGATCTGCTACGCTAAAGCTAAGCGCACTCTCACTATCCCACCGAGGGCCCACTCCACTAGGAAGTTAGGGGCCTCTATGGCTTTCCTAGGTAACATTCCCTTAGAAGATATCTGTAGAGCAGCCACATGGTCTACCACACATACTTTCACTAAGCACTACTGTGTAGACGTGCATTCCAAACAGCAGGCAGCTGTTGGTCAGGCTGTTCTAAAAACGCTTTTTCAGACTGCTGCAGCTGGCACGTGCGGCCGCCGTTAATGGAGGGACTGCTATATATTCTATGCACAGATATGAATTCAGCAGCCCACATGCCTCGAACTGCAAATGCTACTTACCAGTATGCATCTGTTCTTGGCATGTAGGGCTGCTGACATTCATATCGCCCGCCCTCCTCCCCGGCGCCTGTAGCAGCTGCAGTATTTATTCATACAAACACATATGCTCATAGCATGGTCATCACTCACATTCTTCACTCCATCTCTGCCAATGGCTAAAAACAATCTGGGGATGGAGGCGATGCCCATGCGCACTGTAGTCCAGGGGAGGAGCCACCTATCTCGTGATACTTCGAAGACTCTTCCAGGACAACAATGTGCAATCATCCGGACCCAACACTAGGTGGCGGTCTATGCACAGATATGAATGTCAGCAGCCCTACATGCCAAGAACAGATGCATACTGGTAAGTAGCATTTGCATCACCCAATACAAGAAGATGTTATGGTTGTTACATAAGTTCCACTCCAAGTTACGTACAACTTGCTTTTCGTGGAGTCCGTTCCACAGAAAGGCCCATTGCTGCTCGAAGTCTTTCAGATAAGCTGAAATGGAAAATGCACCATTAGCAGAATACATCTAAGTGAGACTCTACCCTGTCCAGCCACTCGAAAGTAGATGAGAAGTGCAAGGTCGTCAGTTGAAAGTACCTATAAGCACTTACAGACTCTGACTGGGTCCTGATGTCAATCATGCTGCAAATCACTGCTTTCGAAGAAGCCATGCTGCAGCTCTTTCAGACACTTCAGCACGCCCTCTAGTGTACCTTTGGGACCCATGGAGCAGTAAGAGGCCCCTGGGCCTATTACAGAGTCTTCTACACTCTAGCCTTATGGCCCATACCAGTACCTTCCATCCAAGTGCTGATACCGACTTCACTAAGGACCCTATTTGGATGACACTTTGTAACCTTGAATCCATGTTGAACCCTCTGTAGGCATATGTTGTGCTACTTGATTATGAAAGCACAACCAGTGAATTTACAACCAGACTCTAATCCTCTACCACTGTCTCAATGCCAGCACTGTCAGAAAATAACTCTAAAGCGGTTCTGAGTATGCAAAATGTTTCCCATGACACCTATGATAATGAGGAGGCAGGCAACCTGCTTGCTTCTCTGTTTACTGATGATAGGTTATACATTGATTTACAAAATACTAGGGTGCTGGATACATCTCCACAGACTGTGGCAGACTCGCCATGTAGGCTGCCAACAGAAGAAGGTGCCTCCTTCACTGTACTTGTGTGAAGCGCAGTGGAAGTTCTAAATTTACAGTTACCTACTGTTCAAACAAGGTAATTGTATGTTCGAGGCATGTGAGCTGTAGATCACATGCTTTGCATACTCCTGCCATCTATTGTTGGGTCCGGAATTTGGCATTTTGTTTTTCTTCGAAGAAGTCTTTCCAGTCATGAGGTAGGTGACTCCTCCTTCCAGTAATAGTGAGGATGGGTATCAACTCCATTGTTAGATTGTTTTTTTCTGCCATCTGGTTCGGACATGAATTGCTGCGCTTCGGTTCAACACAGTTTCTCGGGTTCCCCTCGGTGCGCAATCCACTTACCCTCGACAGTATTGTTATTCGATCCGGTTTTCCATTCTCCACGTATCCAGGGTCAGTGTACCGTGAATACCGATCCTCCCCTGCCCCAAACTCTGCCTCTTGCTAAGAAAAAGGCTCTTGTCCCTCCGCTGCATTCGGGTCATGGTCGGCATCGAGAAAATGTTTCGAGCCCGGCACCGAGACCGAAGCATGTTTTTGTAACAATCCCTTTGCTACCGAAACCGAAATCATCTTCGGATACTAACACTTTGACGCCGAAAACATCAGCTCAAAAAATATTGGCATCGAAACAAAAAACCTCTACTACTCCATTAAAGGTACATTGTTTCAACGTACCGCCTTCAAACCAAAACAAAAGGAACTGGTCAGCAATCCCAAAACTGGACATATTGATGCACAATTGCCATTAAAACCCAAATCAGAAACAGAGGACAACCACCACATTCCTCTTAAGAGAAAACATGTTGGTACTAATCCCTCTCCTCCTCCTCTATCACCTCCTTCCCCACCTAACCCAAATTCAATAATAACACCCACAAATTCACGACAGTCACCTGACAACCAAGATGATGGGGATGGGGTAGACGATAATAGTCCTATAATACAGAGCCAAACGCAGATAACAATCCAGATTTATACCCTACAAAACCCTCTCCACCTGATGATAATGTATGCTACATAGAGTTAATAAGTAGGGCTGCTGAATATCATAGAGTTCAGCTTCATGAAGAGTCACTTGAGGAGGATTTTCTCTTTGAAACACTAAGCTGTTCCCATGGATCAACTCATACACTGCCTATGCTTAAGGGCATGCAAAAACATGCGAACAACATTTTTGAAGATCTCGTTTGCGCAAGAATTCTTACACCAAGGGTAGATAAATATAAATCTGCACCAACAGATCGGGTTTATATCAAGGGTCAATTACCATTAGATTCCCTAGTGGTTTCTAATGCAAGTAAACGGGCAAAATCACACACCTCTGAAGATGCCACTCCGCCAGACAAGGAATCTAAACTAATAGATGCCTCAGAAAAAAGAGTAGCTGCACAGGCAGCAAATCACTGGTGTATTGCCAATACCCAGGCTCTCTTAGCTAGATATGACAGAGCGCACGATTTAATTGGAGCAATTGCTCCAATTTCTACCTAATGAACATAAGGCTAAGTCACACGACCTAATTCAGGACAAGAAACTATTTTCAAATGCTTCTATTAGATGCAACTGACACTACCGATTGTGCAATCAACCCCAGTGTCTTGCTAAGAAGGCACGCCCGGCTTAGAATTTTGGGATTTAAACCCGAAGTCCAGACTTCTATCTTAAATCTACCTTTTGATAAAGAGCATCTCTTTGGTCCTGTGGTAGACACTTCCTTAGAGAAGATGAAGAAGGACACTGGTGTTGCAAAATCTATGGGAGCCCTACAGTCCCCATCCAATCGGGGTTCTTCACATCGTTCCTTCTACATGGGGGCTCAAAAGCATATCTACAGACAACACCTTAACATCATATAGAGGCAACAGTCAGTCACCCTCTTCAAGATGTTACTTTTGAGGCGGATTTAGAGGCAATAATGGCAAGGGAAGAGGTAAAGATTCCACACCCGTCACCTTCCCCTCAACATACAAACCGTGACTTGCCTTTTTTTCCCCCCAAAACATTCCACACCTGTCTGGGCATGTCTCTCTCAATTGCTCCCCGTCTGGCATACAATAACTTCAGACAGATGGGTCCTAGAAATGATCTAATCTGGTTATTGCCTGGAGCTTACCAACAATCTCACAAACATTCCTCCACATTCACACAAAATGTCACCAGAGGGTAAATAAGTATAAATCTGCACCAAGGGAGTGGCCAAGATGGCGGCGTAGGCAGACGCGTCTCCCGGAGCTCCCGCCATCAGCCCTCGAAAGCGCGGGCCCCCGTCTTGCGGAGCCCCTTCTCAGCGTGCCCCCTTGGTTTGATTGTCGGCCCCGGCTCGGGGGGACCCTGCTGGGCGAGGTCCGGCCCCTGAAGGCGACTGGAGCCGGGATTCGCAGACCGGCGCGCAGCGTGCCCGGGAGCCGCGGCCAGCGTGGGAGGAGGAGCAAGCAGACAGCGGCATAGAAGCCGCACCGGAGACCGGGGATCGGGCCTATCCCAGGCCGCAGCGGTAAGCCTCAGGTGGGCCCGGCCCGCACTCTCACCGGTGCGAGGCACTGGGGACCCCACAGCCCTAGCGCTTCTGCGGGCCCGCCTTCAGTGCAGCACGGCGGAACTATGCAGGGGCCCGCGCTATACACCAGGCGAGTGGAGGGGGTTGATCGCGCTGCACCTGGAGGCCCCGTGGTGGTTGCAGCGTGGTGAGCCCGGAGCCTTTGAGCGGAGTCTGCTGGGTTGGGGGCCCCCTCTCAGTGACATTCCGACCGTCGCCCTTATTCAGGGGCCCCCTCTAGGGCCCAGGTGCAATGGACAGGCACGGTTCGGGGTACAGGCAGCGTGGGGCAGAGGGCGCGAGACGCCTCATTCGCGCCTGAGGAATCACCGAGTGGTGGCTAGCACGGAGGGGCCCAGTGAGTGATCGGGGAGGCAGGAGGAGGGCTTCGCCCGGATAGATTTCAGGGCCCCTCTACATTGACAGGCATTCCTGGCCAGACCCGGGCTGATTAGCGGCGTACACTGGAGTGGCCCTCCGGCGTAGGGGCATATCAGGGCGCCATTTTGCGGTGCAGGGTGGAAGGCCCTTGACACGTGGGCCGGCAGCCGGCAGTGCACCACTACACTCTACGGCTGGGTCTGGGACTTCGTCTGGACGCGGGCTCGCCTTCACCAGCCGAACGGACGCCATGGCGCAAAGCTCAAAAGTCCGCAAAGACCGGACGGTGAAAGACTTGTTTACGAAAACCCAATCGCCCACTGCAGCTAAAGAGGTTTCGGCTACCAGCATGAAACAGGGAGGAGAGGGGGCAGAACCTATCACGAAGGCCTTCCTCGAGTCCCTCTTCACGACACTACGGGAGGACATCCACACTCTTAAAAAGGAATTCGCAGAAGAGCGGCGAGATTTGGACGGTGTGGGGGAGCGAATGGCGGACGTTGAGGCGAAGCAGGATGCCCGAGACGTTGAGACGGAGGCACTCCAGCAGGAAATCATACGCCTCCACGACCAGCAGGTAGACCTACAATCACACTTGGAGGATCTTGAAAATAGCTCCAGGAGACACAACGTGCGCATTCGGGGTGTGGCTCACTCGGAGGTGGACAAAGACCTCTTCAAATTCACCAGGGAGCTCTTCAACCATATCCTAGAACGGCCGGAGGATGCCGCCCTTCCGATTGACAGGTCGCATAGGGTCGGAACGCAGCGTTCTGGATCATCCTTTCCCGCAGACATCTTGGTCTGCGTGCAAGACTTTCGCACTAAGGAAGACATTCTCCAAAAAGCGAGACAGAAGCAACCCGTCTCATTTCGAGGACACTCCCCGACGCTGTACCAGGACCTCTAGGCGCTTAGACTCCAGAAGCGCCGCTGCTTCAAGCCTGTGACATCCTATCTTCAGCAGCAGGCTATACCATACAGCTGGGGGCATCCTTTCCGGATTATCTTTAAGCTAGACAATAAGCTTCACCAATTCCGCTCCCTTAGGGAGGCTTGTCAACTGCTGGGTATCGACGTACCGCCAGATGGGGAGGAACAGCCGACCTTACAGACCGGGAAGGGAGAACCATCGTCGCAATGGCGCCAGCAGCGGAATCGGAGGCGCGTCAAAAGACCACGAAGACAGAGATCGAGAGTGGCCGTCGGGCAGCGGTGGAGGCGGTGCCTGCTGATCTATCACAACAGCCGGGAGGCTGAAACTTCTCCTGTTGGCAATTCTAGGGGTCACTTATGCCCTTGTGAGGGTCGACAGGGGGGGACGGGGGAGGGGGTCGGACCCTTTTTCCCCGAGACATAGTTTGACCGGTCATCTGCGAGAGATGAAGGACAATGATGGACCTTTTGACTTTTTCCTTTTTTGGTTACTAGTTTTGGGGTGTTGGCAGGGGAAGGGACAGGGTGGGATGTGGGGTGGCGGGAGATGGTGGGGAGGCACATGTTGGGGCTTGCATCTTTCTTATGTCTTGTTCTGTGGGAGGGGTTGGGTGGGGTTCCAGGTCCTAGGGGGTTCATCACGACTCATTGGCACAAGACTTCACTGCCAGGCGCGGACCCGAACCCGCCCGGAACTCAATGCTGGGGGGGTTCATTGCAGGGACGTGGACATGGACCCAAGGGTAGACATTTGGAATACGGGGCAGGAGGGATGGAGTCAGATCTATGGCCCACACTGAGGTGCGCATTCTCTCCCTGAATGTAAGGGGGCTTAATAACCCAATCAAAAGGCGGGCAGTGTTATCCTGTCTGGAGCACGCGCAGGCTGACATCTGTCTCCTGCAGGAGACACATCTGCTGCCGAAAGATTGCTCCAGGATGAAAGCGCGTAGTTTCCCACAGCAGTTTTTCTCCTCCGGCCCGAATAAGGAAGCGGGGGTGGCGATTCTAGTGGCTCAGAGGTTACGCGGAAAAGTCTTGCGTAAAGGTGAGGTTACTGTCTTACCATTTCTCACTGGGAGGGCTGGACTTCACAGTATGCTCGGTCTATGCCCCCAGCGAGGGTCAGGAGAGATTCCTTCAGACCGCGCTCAGCGTAGTAGCTGCGTCCGAAGACAGGCATGTCCTTTTAGGGGGTGACCTTAGTCTGGTGCTAGACTCCACATTGGACAGATCGGCGCAGCGTACCACCCAGGCTGGGACTTTGTCAGAGGGAGGTCACAGGAGGTTGGAGGAATTGGGTATGGTAGACCGCTGGCGAAGCCTCCACCCTACTTCTAGATCTTATTCATATTTTTCCAACGCACACCGCACATATGCCAGATTGGACTATTTTCTGGCATCCACTTGCCTCCAGGCCTTGACGTCCACTACGGACATAGGGTTTGCTACTCTTTCTGATCACGCCCCCATCTCAGTGACCTTTCTTTTTCCTCCGGCGCAGCGCCTCTCCAGATGCTGGCGACTCAGAGACACACTTGTGCAGCGCAAGGGAACGCCCGAGAAAATAACGCGCGCGATCGAGGAGTATCTACTGCACAATACCACTTCCGACACTTCCCCGACGACTCACTGGGCGGCCCTGAAGGCGGTACTTAGAGGGGAATTTATTGCATTATCCTCGGCTGAAAATAAGGCAAGAGCGGAGAAAAGGGATGAGCTGACGCAGAAGGTCACGGAGTTGGAGGGAATGCACCAGAGGACATGCGCGCCTAGGATCTGGCGACAGCTGACTCTGGCGCGGAAACAGTTAAGCGCGCTAGACCAAGATAGGGCAGAATTTGCGGCATTGAGAACGCGACACTTGTACTACACTGGGGGGACAGATGCGGACGTTTACTGGGGCGCGCGCTTAGAGAAAAGAGGCAACAACACTTAGTAAAGGGCGTTAGGACATCCGTGGGACACCTTGCTACAGGAGACCGGAAGATCGCGGCTGCCTTTGGCGATTTCTACGCATCCCTTTACACGCCACAAGCGTATCGTTCCTGGACTCCGTCCAGCTACCGGTCCTCACATCGGACCAGGCGGCGGCCCTAGAGAGTGCAATCAGACCCGAGGAAGTCATCTTGGCCATTTCCAGGCTTAAGCTGGGAAAGGCCCCAGGGCCGGACGGTTTCACGGCCATTTTTTATAAGACCTTTTGTACTCAGGTGGAACCGCTCTTGACCACCCTCTTTAATTCCTTCTCGGAACCGGGAGTGATCACGGAAGATCTCCTGGACGCCACCATATCTGTAATTCCCAAGCCGGGTAAGGACCCGTCAAGTTGTTCAGCCTATCGGCTCATCTCACTGCTCAACATTGATTTGAAGCTGTACACGGGTATACTGGCTGCGCGTCTGGCTCCACTGATGCCGAAACTGATAGTTCCGGACCAGGCTGGGTTCATCTTGGAGCGGCAAACGGTGGACAACACAAAGAGGGCGCTCCACCTTATCGAAAAGGCCCCACGCACGGAGGCGGAATACATGCTGCTTGCTATTGACGCGGAAAAGGCGTTTGATTGTGTCCATTGGGCGTATCTAGAACAGGTTTTAGTGAAGGCAGGGCTGGGGGACCGATTCCGCACTTGGGTTCTGAATTGTTACTCACGGCCCTCGGCGACGGTCCGCGTCAATGGATGCTCCTCACCCCGCTTCCCCATAGAGCGAGGCACGAGACAGGGGTGTCCACTGTCGCCCCTGTTATTCGCCTTGTACATGGAACCCTTGGCTCAGGTGATACGTCTCACACCCGAGATTCATGGGATCAAAATGGGCGCCTTCGAACATACCATCAGCCTTTACGCGGACGATGTACTACTTTCATTGTCTTCCCCCGAGTCTCGCTCCCGGCCTGTATGACCATTCTGGAGGACTTCGCAGAAGTGGCAGGCTTTAAGATAAATCTTAGCAAGTCGGTGGCGCTCGACCTCTCCCTGGAGGAATCCAAGAGGGCACACTTGCAGGGGCTCTTTCCGTTTCCGTGGGCGTCAGAAGCCGTCCCGTATCTGGGTATCCAACTGGCGACCACCTTGCAGGCCACAGTTTGCCTCAATTACACGAGGCTGCGGCAAACCATCAGGTCCGAATTGGGCAGGTGGAAGCACCTTCCGCTGTCCTGGTTGGGCAGGGTAGCGGCGATAAAAATGACTATCTAGCCACAGATCCTCTATGTGTTCAGGGCCATCCCCATGCGGCCCCCGGAGGGGTGGATCCGCCAGACCCAATCTGAACTGGCGCAATTCTTCTGGAATGGGCGCCGCCCGTGGATGAAACTTCGCCTGGCGATGCTGCCTCCTGAGAGTGGGGGTTTGGGCCTCCCTGACCTGTTACTGTACTACCAAGCCGCACAGTTACCAACGCTGGTAGAGTGGAGTAAATGGGAGTCGGAAAAACATTGGCTCTTCCAGGACCAGGCAGTAGTGGGCCGCACGTTGCAGGAGATTCCTTTTATGCAGCGGAGGCATCGCCCACCCAACCTCTACGCCTCGTTCATAACGAGGACCCCTCTAGAGGTGTGGGACGGGTAAATGTGGCACACGAGCTGACATCCTTCCCCTCCCCACTAACACCCTTGCTCAATAACCCTGACTTCGGCCCTGGTATGGACACAGCAGCATTCGCGAGATGGGCTCCGGCGGGATGCAGAGTGCTTGCACATGTGTATGCAGCAGAAGTGGTCATTCCCTTTTATGCCATCCGTCGCGAATATGATATGCCAGAGGAAGAGCGCCTCCGTTATCTCCAGGTGCGACACTGGGCCCTTCACGCGACTACAAGGGAGGGGGCTGATCGCAAACTTAGCGCGTATGAATATTGGCTGCTCTCGAGGAAGTCGGACCGTAAACTCATATCTGATCTCTATCGTATGCTCCTCGGGCGATACACTCACATCCAGATCCCGGGGAGAGCAAGGTGGGAGAGGGAGCTGGGCCGTGAGTTGGGTAACAACCGACACCCTCACGAAAATCACCTCCTATTGGTACTACACCCCAGAAAAACTCCATGAGATTGATCACACACGAGAGGCGCTGTGCTGGAGAGGCTGTGGAGGGAGGGGCACGCTGGTTCATCTGCTTTGGGACTGTCCGCACCTACAGGACTACTGGAACAAGGTGCTGGATGAGGTGGACCTACACCTGGACACTACACTTCTGAGATTCCCCGCATATGTACTGCTGGGCTCCCCCAACCCTCTTACCTATCCATTGCGCTCCCACCGGGGCAGACTGATAGCTATAGCCCTGGGATCTGCATTGCAAAATATTCTCACTTTCTGGCGCTCTGCTCACATCCCCACCTTTCAGGGCTGGCTGCACCGTCTCTGGAATGTTCTGGGGATGGAAAAGGTGTCTTTGGTGGCTAGGGGGGAGGGAGATAAATACCCAGATCTGTGGTGTCCCTTTTTAGCTCTCCTGGCCACGGAATTCAGGGAGGTGGCCTGTCCCAGGTTCCTGCGTCTTCTCTGGCTGCCGAATGATCTTGCCACAGAGTCGACAGAGTAGTCAATAGCGTCTATAGTGCGTATTGTTTGGACCTGGAACTGGGGTGGAGGGTGGGTTATGGGGGGGAGGCGGGGGTCGGGGTGAGCAGTTTGAAGACTTTTCGTTCGGAGGGACGGGGCCGGCTCAGCACGTGTACTGCACTGATTTTATTTATTTAAAGAAAAACCAATAAGATACTCTTGTTTAAAAAATAGACCCCCGTGAATACCAACAAAGCCACCATTTTTACTGATAAACCTGCACTCTTTAACTCAATATGAAACTCTAGAAAGAGTAGTAATTCTGTTATGATGCAAAGGACCGACACAGACAACAATTTCCTAGTAGAAGAACTTTAATGAGGCAGATATCCTGTGGGTCCCTCTTTCCTCATCCCCGGGTGGTCTTCATGGGCCTATGTTACCCACACTTATGAACATGGCCAAGATCCCCGGTATACATATACTCCGTTTAGGTTATCCCTCATGGTTTCTGTTGTATTTGGTATGGAAAAGCTGTCTCAGTACTGGGTAGGCCGGATGTTGACGCCGAACCAGTGGATAACGTATAATACTGTCTTTCATCTATGTGTGCAGCACAATAAACATACTTTAAACATAAATCTGCACCAACAGATCCGGTTTATATCAACGGTCAATTACCGTTAGATTCCCTAGTGGTTTCTAATGCCCATAAACGGGCAAACTAACAAACCTCGGTGGATGCCCTTCCTCTAGACAAGGAATCTAAACTAATAGATGCCTTGGAAAAAAGAGTAGCTGCACAGGCAGCCAATCACTGGCGTATTGCGAATACCCAGGCTCTCTTAGATAGATACGATAGAGCACACTATGATGAATTGAAACAATTGCTCCAAGTTCTACCTGATGACCATAAGGCTTAGTCAAACGACCTAATTCAGGAAGAGAAACTAATTTCGAACACTTCTATTAGATGCGCTTTGGATGCAGCTGACAGTGCCGCTCATGCAATCAACACTAGTGTCTTGCTAAGAAGGCACGCCTGGCTTAGAATTTCAGGGTTCAAACCCGAAGTCCAGGCTTCTATCTTAAATCTACCTTTTCATAAAGAGCATCTCTTTAGTCCTGTGGTAGACATTTCCTGAGAGAAGATGGAGAAGAACACAGACGTAAAATCTATGGGAGCCCTACGGTCCCAATCCAATTGGTGTTCTTTTGTTTTCCTCCTTCTACAGGGGGACTCAAAAGAATGTTTACAGACAACACCTCAACATCGTATAGAGGTAACAGTCAGGCACCCTCTTAAAGAGTTTACTTTTGAGATAGATTTAGAGGAAATGAAGGCAAGGGAAGAGGTAAAGGTTCCACACCCCGTACCCCTCCCCCAACAAACAAACAGAGACTTGCCTCTTCTTCTTCCTAACCTTCCACACCTGTTGGGGGATATCTCTCTTAATTCCTCCCCCTCTGGCATAAAATAACTTCAGACAGATGGCTCCTAGGAATTATCCTATCTGGGTATTGCCTGGAGCTTACCAACAATGCCCCAAACATTCCTCCACGTTCACACAAAATGTCGCCAGAGCATCTACACCTCTTCAAGCAGGAGGTTCACTCTCTTTTGCAAAGGGGAGTTATAGAGCCCGTACCTTTACAATATCAAACATCCGGCATATATTCCATACACTTTCTAATACCCAAAAAGGACTGCTCTCTCAGGCCTATATTGGACCTAAGAGAGGTAAATCAATATATCCTGTCAGATCACTTTCACATGGTGACTGTTCAACAAGTGCTCCTGATAGAGCGCGCAGGTCACCCGATCCTTATTTACCAAATATATATATGTTACTGGGCCCGTCAATAAATTTTTCATAAATCAGGTAACCTTCACAGTGCTATCAATAATTCGGGGTTCTTACTTTCCATATATTTCACATGTACCTGACTTACCAATCCTCGAGAAACAGGTACCTATGACCACGATGAATCAGGAGCTACATTTAAGGTTTTCAGGCAGATAACACCAACCCCATATACATTTATATTTGTTTATAACCATGTAATAACCACAAACGCAGGAAGTTTTAAAAGCTTTATCTCAATTATCAAAAATAACCATCATATGCCATGAGAATGAAATTCACACAGATCAGAACATCTATGATCAAGAATAGGAAAATAGTATAACTATGAATCAATGTAAGAAGCATTTAGATTTCAAAACATATAAAGGAAGAGAACTAAAAACAACCTATTATAGTAAATAGACCTTCAGAATGTTACTAAAGGCGGGTAAAGAACGGGAACATACTAACAAAGTAACTTTCAGTTAAAGAGAAAACGTCACTCATGAAATATCTATATCAACAAGTACTTATTTCCTATAGGGAGGGTAAGAATGGGACATAATATATATGAAAACAGTATCAGTGGTTTACTAAAGGTAGGGAAAATCTGGAACATGCTAGAAAATTACTTCCATAAGAGTTCAAAGATCAGAGATAAATCATAGGCAAGATTGCTTTATTAGGAAAAATAGGAGAGAAAGATTTAGGTGGACAAACACCCACATATAGATTATATTTACCTAGGACAGAATGAGGACTAACCCTGGCCACGGGTCAGTTAATGATGGCGGGAAAGGACCCTCAAGGACTTGGAATGCCAGTAGGCGAGTAGGTACAGCTCATGGACAGTCAGGACAGGATCACCCCAGGATATGGATCAGGACTGGGCTCATCTAAGGGTACGACCAACACCTGCAGCTTCGGATGCAACGCCTGCGCTACGCCCTCTCTGCAAGGAATCTACCAATAACCCCGATTGGGTTCTCGAATCTCCAGCAAAGTGCTTCGCCAGCACTCAAAGGTTTCTCCACCCCAGACTAAGTTTGTGGAAATTACGGACAGAGTGCTCCACAGCTCTCTGTATCAATCACCTATAGAGTTCATAGGGTCAGTGACAGGTCAGCCACTCGGACAAGTCGGACAATTTCTCTAGCTAAACCTAGGCCAGTTATACTGTTTTCGGGTCAGTAGACCACCCACAAATGTTGCAAGTGCAAGGATCCCCGATTTCGGATTGGACAAGAGAGGTGGGTAGGTCATTGTCACCACCTAGAATTTGGTGTTGCCACAATTAATATTCAATTACTTGAATCCACCCCTTACATTCCAGTTCCCATGGCATAGGAATACAGAAACAATAGGGCATACAAACATTATCGCAATAAGTAACAATTTTAGGTACAAGTCGAAGTTTTCTCCTGGAGCAGGGGTCGCTTTCCCAGGAGCATCTTAGCTTCGGCAGCCAGCTGGCTGAGTTCCACTGCCTCGCACGTCCCCTATCACGTGATTGGTCACACATGGGCTTCCAAGATGGAGCAGCACTTCTCCTCCCAGGCCCCTGGAGAATGTTACATGAAAAGTAAGCGAAAACAATTTAGAAACACAGGAAAAAATGAATACACTGTATACCATGAATAGCTGCACTACATCCCTTACTTTATAATATCTATAGCATTAGGAGTTAAGCAGAAAAAACCAGCTGAGACAGAGTAGCGGTAGCAAGCAAAGAGGATGTTAGAAACAAAGCGGCCATATTAGCAATACTGCGCATGAGCGAAAAAATCCCTCCAGAACTACGAGTGCGTCACATCACATGGGTATGACCGACGCATGCGCAGACTGGAATCCCGCATAGCAGCGACCATTTCAGTTTTGCAAGCGTAGTTATGAATAATAAACACATAGGCAAGCGTCTCTGGGACACCCGCGTGTAGTGTAGAAGTGCAAGATTAATACACGAAACAAGTTGATTAATATATTAATGCTAGGCGAGGGGTTTGAATTCAAGCAAGTCGCATAACGTGCGAATCCTTGCTCCATCACTCCCACCCCTACAGCAAGGCAAGTTTATGTATACTCTAGATTTAACCCCTTCTGTGCTGATGACGAGCCCAGGCTCGTCATGCAGCACGGTGCTCGTGTGCTGGTGACGAGCCTGGGCTCGTCATGAGCCGTGGAACGCTCACACGCGGGGATAATTCCCCCGCTGTGCTGAGCGTTCCATTGCGCAGGCGTGGTCATGACGAGCCCAGGCTCGTCACCAGCACACGAGCACCGTGCTGCATGACAGGCCTGGGCTCGTCATGAGCACAGCGGCGCCGTGCGTGGCCCCCCTCCCCCGCACCACGGGGGAATTAGCCCCGCGGCGAAGGGGTTAAAGGATGCATATTTCCATATTCCTATACATCCTGCTCATCGCAAATATCTCAGGTTTGTGGTAGCGGTACAACACTACCAGTTCAAAGTGCTTACATTTGGAGTCCCCACTAATCCCAGAGTATTCCCAAAATGCCTGGCAGTAGTCGCTGCTCACCTGCGAAGACAACATATTCATGTCTCACCATGCTTGAACGATTGGCTCATCAAAGCCAATTCTTACCCAAAGTGTCTCCAGTACACTCAAATAACAGTTACGTTACTGCACGATCTCGGATTCACAGTAAATGTGTTGAAGTCCCATCTCCAACCCTCCAACATGCAAACATAACTTAGAAGCCACTCTCAATACCCAGCTCGAGTATATATTTGCAACTACTGGGAATGATGGCGTCTTGCATCATGATAGTTTTCCATGCAATAATTCAGGAATGCTTAGCACGTCTGTGGAATCAGTCTCAGGGTTAATTGTCAGATCTAGTGTTGGTAGATGGCCGCACCCATCGCTCTCTACAGTGGTGGAATCCACAAAACCTATCTAAAGTGTGACCCTTCATCGACCCAGTTCCACAGACCGTGCTAACAACATACACATCATCGCTCACTGTTTGGGGAGCTCATCTCCGGACTCACACGATTCAAGGTTTGTGAAATCAAAAGCAAAAGCAATTTTATATAAATCATCCAGAGCTGCTAGCAGTATTTCTAGCGCTCAAAGCCTTTCAGACTTACCTTGCAGGCAAAACTGTCCTGATACACACCGACAACATGACAGCCATGTATTACATACAGAAATAGGGGAGGGTGGGCACACACTATTCAGCTGTCAAGCCTTGCACAAGCCAATGGAGGTGGGCACTACATCACAAAATGTTTCTCCTGGCAGAACACTTCCCAGGATTAAACAATCAGATTGCAGATCTTCTCAGCAGGCAGAAACAACAGATTCACAAGTGGGAAATTCACCCTCAAGTTCTCCTCCCATTCTTTCAAATGTGGGATTTTCCACAGATAGGTCTGTTTGCAACACAAAAAAATGCAAAATGTCCAAACTTCGCCTCCAGGTATCCACACCCATTGTCCATAGGCAATGCACTAAGGATGAACTGGTCAGGGATATTTGCCTATGCTTTTCCGCTTCCCACACTCATTCAACTGGTGGTTCAGAAGCTCAGACAAACATCCCTCACACTGATCCTAGTAGCTCCCACATGGACCTGTCAACCTTGGTTCACTACCCTGTTGGTGCTCTCAGTAGTTTTTTTTTATCAAAAACTACATCTCACACCCAGTGTCCTCCCACAGAGTCATGGAGAGATAAGACATCCCGATCACAAAGTTCCCAACCTAGCGATTTGGCACCTCAAATCATAGAGTTTGGCTATCTGAATCTTTCAATATACCACACGAAAGATACCAAGGGTCTTATCTGATTCTATCAGTGGTTGGAACCTATTCGTAGTTTCCCAAATCACAAATACCAAGAGGTTATCTTAGAAATTGTAGAGGAGAAGAGAAGAAAATGAACATTTGAAAGTAAAGGAAAAGTGTACCCATCAGCCCACATTGTAGCGGAACTTCGTCATCTGGGTTTTTTTGTTCACAATTGGCGTCCAATAAGCTCTTCCACAGGAGAACTCCTGAGGCTAGCTAAAGTTGGACCCGCCAGTTGAACCATCAACCGAGAAGGATGAGAGTTTTGAGGCTGAAGGGGCAAGTTGCAGTGCTCAAAAGTGAAAGGTGTGAACAGAGAAGAATAAAGTGGTGATGTAAAAATACCTGTCTTGATGTCTCAAGAAACTTTATTAGGTGCGCCCATCAAGACGGTATGATTAAAAGCAGAGTGAGAATAGTATGAAAAGAATTACTATTCACCATAAATGATAATTGGTCAACATGTTTTAGCCCTTAAAGGCTTTCGTCAGGACCTATGATGTTCACTACTGCAACACTTACCACGTGCTGTGATAGATCATTTTCATTGTATAGACATACCCCATGTGAAATAGTCGCATGTCTTAATTTTTCAACCTTCTCCTGTGAACAGAGTAAATGGAGGACACACAGAGAAACACAATCCAATATTATAGTCAGAAACAAGCATATTCAATGTATTGATACTCGATGTGTCCATTGTATTTTTAACTCACCCAAATTTGTAGGGAGGAATTGCCTCACCTCACCTGGCACTCGCTCAGGAAAAAGAGGCCACGCACTAAAATTTTTAGAATATAAATAATGTCATATTACTTAGAGTTGTTTACCAAATGCTTATTATGTGACAAGAAAAAGCAGAAAAGCAGGTCCTAGGCTCCATACAAAAAATCCGGGCACCGGAAACAAACACGGAGCGCACACTTTAGTGCTCGGTTTGTTTCCGGTTCCGCTTAGAAGTCCAATCAACGCCCGGGGATTCACACTACACGCTGTTCCTTTCTGGTCCGCAATAACAAATACCCTCAACACAGGGGTTTATTTCCTGTCTCAAATCACGGATCCGAACACGTTCTAAGGGGCGGCGCCACATACAGCAGGCAACTTTAGTGATTACAAACAATCCGGGCACCGGAAACAAACACGTTCCAAGGGGCGGCGCCATATCGGAACACCAACACCAATAGAGATGCGTACAGCATTTTCACCTATGCCTATCAAAAAGGTCGTACTATCTATGATTATGACACAAGCTGTTTCTTGAGACATCAAGACAGGTATTTTTACATCAGCACTTTATTCTTCTCTGTTCACACCTTTCACTTTTGAGGACTGCAACTTGCCCCTTCAGCCTCAAAACTCTCATCCTTCTCGGTTGATGGTTCAACTGGCGGGTCCAAGTTTAGCTAGCCTCAGGAGTTCTCCTGTGGAATAGCTTATTGGACACCAATTGTGAACAAAAAAACCCAGATGACGAAGTTCCGCTACAATGTGGGCTGATGGGTACACTTTTCCTTTACTTTCAAACGTTCATTTTCTTCTCTTCCTCTCTACAATTTCTAAGATAACCTCTTGGTATTTGTGATTTGGGATACTACGAATAGGTTCCAACCACTGATAGAATCAGATAAGACCCTTGGTATCTTTCGTGTGGTATATTGTTCAGTTGGGGGACAAGATATAAGCAGGTCTATAAATACAGATTCCCCTAGGGCCCTTTTCTCATCCTTTGTTTTCGGTTATCTGAATCTTCCACCAAACTGTATGAATATCATTAAAGAGGTTAGAAGGCCTACAAAGGGTTGCCACACGGCTAAATGGCAGCAGCTTGTTATATATTGTAATATCAACCATATTAAACCGCTAGATGCTTCCATTCAAAATATCATTTGGTATTTATTACATTTACAGCAGTCAGGATTAGCTTACACATTCATACGTTTACATCTCGCTACAATAGCTGCTTACCTTCAAAATAAGGAAGGCCTCAAAAGAGTTATTCCACCAAGACTTCCACCTGCTCCAATGCGGAATCTTAGCATTGTCCTCACCAGACTAATGGGTCCACCCTTCGAGCCATTGCATGAATATGAACTGCAATTTCTCATTTGGAAAGTTGCTTTCCTCATTGCTATTACATCACTGAGGAGAGTGGGTGAGCTTCAGACACTAACTATAGAGGAACCATTTTGGCAAGTCCACCAAAACAAAGTGGTCCTTCCCACTCAACCCAAATTCCTACCCAAAGGCATATCTGCATTTCATATCAATCAATCCGTTGAGTTGCCTGTGTTCTTTCCTCAACCAGATTTAGTGGCTGAACAAGCTCTACACACATTAGATGTTAAACAAGCATTATTGGATTACATAGATAGAACAAAACCATTTTGTAAAACAGCTCTTTGTGGCTTTTGCCCCACCACACAAAGACAATCCTATTTCTGAATCTTGTATTGTTCGGTGGATAGTTAAATGTATTCAAACATGCTATGCAAAAGAAAAGAGGACTTTACCAATACCCTCTAGCGCGCATTCCACCAGCAAACTAGGGACTACTATGACTTTCTTAGGAAACATCCCCATAGCTTACATCTGTAAAGCTGCAACATGGCCTACACCGCACACATTCACCAAGCACTATTGTGTAGATTTGTTATCGAGACAACAAGCTAATGTAGGCCAGGCAGTACTTATAACACTCTTTCAGACAACTGCAACAGCTACAGGTTAGCCACCGCTTTGGGATAGTAGTGCCGTATAGTCTATGCAAAGCATGTGATGTACAGCTCACATGCCTCGAACAGATAATGTTACCTACCCAGTAAGCATATGTTCTTGGCATGTAGACCTGTAGATTCACTGCGCCCACTCCCCTCGCCGGGTTACTACACCTGTTGCAGTTCTCTCTTACTTTATATACACACATGGACTTCTCTATTCTGCTCTTACTAACTCCATTCCCACCCTCTGCAGGAAAACAATCTAAATGGAGTCGATGCCCATGCGCACTATTACGGAAAGGAGTCGTCACCTACCTTATGACTGGAAAGACTTCTTCGAAGATAAACAAAGTGCAAACATCCGGACCCAACACTAGATGGCAGGAGTATGCAAAGCATGTGAATCTACAGCTCTACATGCCAAGAACAGATGCTTTCTGGGTAAGTAACATTATCCAAACTGAGATTTTTTAGACATGCCCCACCTGTTCACGGCCACTGTTGCAAAGGCCGAAATTCGGCGAATTTCGACCTTTGCGATTCACAAAAGGCTTGATACATATGGCCCTTGTAGATTTGCAAAGGCCACTCAGACCTCTCCCCATATTTAGACGCATATTGAGCAGTTTAGGGTGCGAGTTGACTCTATTGTCTGAGACTTACAAATTGCTATTGTATATTTAACCTTCGTAAGGCAGACGACTCTCAGCTTTCCTGAGTGCTCGCACTGGAAATTATTTGGATGTGTCCCAGTTAGTGTGCAATCTAGATGCTGCCCCAAATTTATCAAGTCTTGCATGAAGACTCGAATGGAGCACTGGGGCTCCTCTATGTATACCAAGGAGACATCAGCTTACACAAACACTGTATGCAGGTTGCTCCCAATCTTGTGGCTCTGTTTGACCAGCCCTGCTCATAATCCACACACCATCAACTTCATCACTAGGGTGAATAGTAATAAAGAATGAGGACAGCCTTGTTAATAACGTTTTCAAGCGTTCAGCTATCAGAGGTGATTTCACAATTATGCATTCTGGCGGTTGGTTGGGTGTGTAATAAATCTGACCCAGGTCAAGAAGGTTTGCCCAAAGCCTATTTTTTTCCAGTCCCACCCACACGTTGCCCCACCTGACTGCATCAAATGCATGTTCACTTTCAAGGGCCACCCAGGCACCAGGCACCAAAGATAGCGCTTATGAATCCAAATTATGTGCCACCTGTCTCAGATTCTGCATTGTATTTTTCCCTGGCATGAATCAACACTGCTCTGTGTGCAATAATCTATAAACAACCCTCAGTGGCTTTATGGCTCATGCCTGCTCGAAATCTTAATATGTGCATTAAGCATCAAGAGTGGGCGGTAGGATGGCATCTCTGTATGCTCTCTGTCCACTTTAGGAATTAAAGTGATCAATGCTTACCTCATAGATGCTGTAAGCGACTTGCTTACCTCGCTTTCTAATACACTTCCAATAATTTGTCTACCATGGTACCAGTAGCCTTTTGCTACATGTTTCTTGAGATGTCATCTCTTTCTGGAGCCTTAACATTTGCATCTCTTTTATCACATCTAATATTCCTACCTGGTATGTGGGGCCTCTAGATGTTCTCTCTGTTCACTTAGTTTGTATGTATGTAAGGGATTTGTAAAGCGCTGGAATCACCCCCGCAGTGGTATCTCCGCGCTACCATAGAGAGGGTGCAAGACAGACATAGATCATTCCTTGAATGATTCCGTCTTCAGGAGTTTCCTGAAGCGAAAACGACTAGGACATTCGAGCAAGTCCTCCGGCAAGGTGTTCCAGTATTTCGGGGCAAGGTTGGCCACAGTTTTGCCCCCTGTTAATATTTTTCTGTAGGGGGGTACCACTAGCAATTCTTTACCTTCCTATCTGAATCGACGATTCAGACAGTATACTTTAAACTTGTCCGCCAGGTAGCTAGGGCTCGTACCATAAAGAGCTTCAATTCTCTGGCGGATAGGGAGCCAGTGGAGTTGTTTTAACAATGGCCCTGGGGAGGTGTGAGGCGTCTTTTTGAGAGCCAGGCATGCAGCACCATTCTGTAAAATCTGTAATCTGCTGAGAAGAGAGTCGTTAGCAGATGCCAGTAAAGCTTTGCAATAATCCAGGCGGCCAATGATCAAAGCCTGAATCAGAGTTCTAAGTACAGAAAGAGGCAGCCACAGGAACACTCTATGCAAAAGGCTCAGGGTAGGGTAGCAGGTCCCTGCAGTAGTCATGATTTGATACTTCATTGATAGCAATACATCTAAACTGACCCCTAGATTGGCACTGTAGCTAGATTGCCACTGTAGTAGAAGGGGCAGGGCTTAACACTGCAGGCCACCACCACTAGCATGCCCTTTTCAAAGCGCTGATCGATAAACTCTGTGTCCTTATCAAAGGACGGGAGTAGTTGCGTTTCATCAGCGTAGGAAAACGGAGTAAAACCGTACTCCCTGATGATCTTGGCCAGTGGGGCCACATAGATATTAAACAAGGTAGGACTGAAACAAGAGCCCTGGGGCACCACCTTGGTAAGCTTCAGGGTTTGGGATCGGAAGGGACCCAGATTGATGGTCTGGTTGTGCTGTGATAAGAAGCCGACAAGCCAATTAAGTGCCTGTCCCTGCAGACCGGCCTCTCTCAGTTGAAAAATAATTTTCTGATGAGAGACTGTATCGAAGGCTTCTGTCAGATCCAACAAGACTAGCAGCACTGCTTTGTAGTTATCCAAAGCCATTTTAATATGGTCAGTGACCCCAATGAGGGTTGTCTCTGTGGAGTGATTGGGTCTAAACCCAGACTGGGAAGGATCAAGAAGGCCTTGGGAATCGAGGTAACCCATTAACTGAGTGTTGACATATCTCTCCGCCATTTTAGTCATAAGTGACAGGAGTGAGATGGGGCGATAATTAGAGAGCACTACAGCAGGCAACTGATCTTTCTTCTTAATTGCTAGTTAGGTTTGCTTGGTTATGGTGCTCAATTATTGTTTGTTCATCCACTCTGTATGGTTGCTTATAAACATTCAATAACTTGACCATGAATTAGTTATTAATTGTTGTTTGAGTCACAAGTTCCTCACCTGTTTGTGAAATGGGGTCTTTTTAATGACCTCTCTCTGCAACCCCTGTCTATATGCTGTACATGCGTCCTTTTCCAACATAGTATAGGGTTCTTCCGTTTTTCTTTTTACCTTTGTCCGATGCATCATCTTGCCGGGGGCTTTCAACAATGCCCTTTCCAGATTTTTGAGTGCTTAATACTTATCTTCCAATTCACACTTAAGTTGCATGTTTGTACCATAGATCTGGTAAATGCTCTGCCACTTTAATGCAACCTTTAAGGTCCTCCACTCTGTGGCTTCTCTACTTGCTGTTCACTCATTTTACTGAAATAAATGAGTGATGAACATTTGTTTATATGGCACAAAAGTCTAATCTGTTAGGGCTTTTGTCCTGAGCCTCCAGAAGAGTAGACATGTTATGTCCTGCAACAATGTAATAGAACTCAGTAACAGGGAATGATCTGAGATGAACCGTATCTCACATTTTGGCAGATTGTGAAAAGCACTATTCAGTCGTTGAACAAGAATTATTAGCCATGAAACTTGCCTGCACTAAATGGAGACACTATTTAGTTCCCGTTGAACCCTTTGAAATCAGAATTGACCATTGCCATTTCCAGTGCCTCTGGAATTTCCAATGTAGAAACAGTTGTCAAGCCTGATGGGCCTACTTCTTCAGTCAGTATGATTACTTATATTCCAAGCACCAAAAACATCTTGGCTGAATCATTATCCTGAAGATATCCAGATAACTCTTTGATCTTCAAACAAAATTTGATACAACCTCTTCAAGCAATCGGGTTAGCTCAGTCCTTCTTTGAGTGAGTCAGAACCAGCACTTCACAAATTAAGGTTAAAGAAATGAAGGCTTGATCTCTAACCAAGAAAATAAGACTATATTTTATGGTTCATGCCTTATTGATATCATCTAAGGGGTTAAGGGTTGAAGTTCTCCTGATGTGCCATGACTCCTCGACTGCAGGCCTTAGCAGGTCAAGACTACATTAGATCTCATTCTCCAATCTTTTTGGTAGCCTAGAGTTTGGACAGATGTGGAGTAGTAAGTGACCGCTTTCCCAGTTTGTGCCAAGAACGAACCACTACATAATAAAACTGTTGGGTCTCTCTCGCCATTACTAGCTCATTCTGAACCGTGATACACCATCTCCAGTGATTTTATTTTACGTCTTCCACCTTCTGATAGTTATAGTGTGATCATGGTCACTGTGGATGCTTTTTACAAGATGGCTCATTTTCACCCTTTGAAATGAATACCATCAGCTTAAACCATGTTTCAAACTCTTTACAAGACATTTTTTATCATTACCACTCATGGACTGGCAAATGTGAAATAAAGGGGTTGCAGTTTTTGGTAGGGATCAAAGAGGCCCGCAGTCTTTTGAGCGGAGGTTGGAGCACTGGCACTCATTCTTTTACACATTCAGCACTGACCAGCCACCAATATACTTCACCATACCCAGAACTTTTACCTCTTCCATAGATATTTTACATTTTTAATCCTCTTTAACACACCTCCAAATGGTTAAGTAACTGCACTCATCACTACTCATCTTCCTCATAATCCACACCATATTTAGCATCTTCTTGGGATACTCCTCCAAAAAACCTGGCTAGACTATTTTGCCTTTGATCAGGAAAGGTTCCACCAGAGATTTGCCCCAAGTATCTTTTTGCCCTTGACTGACCAAACCTCATTAAACACACTTCTTGAATGATGGGATAGAACCCAGGAAAGACAAACCTGCCTGAAAATTTCCATTTCCCTCCTTCAACAATGACAATAATGGGCTTCTCTTATGTATCAATGGGATATGCTTAAAAAGTCAATAGTAAGTCATAAAGCACATTTTCAGCCTGTAAGTTTTTTCGTATGTTTGTAACGCTGTTAAAGTTGTGATGATGACCTTTTAAAATGGACTGAGTATCCCAGAAATGACCCTGTTTAAATTAGTAATCTTGATTCTTAAATGCAGATAGTTTTCTTTTTTCTTCCTCTTCCAAATCCCTAGTATCGCAAGAGGTCTTATTTTTAACCCAACCATCGCTTTGTCTGATTTTGCAATCTTTGGGTATGATAATGCTGATTCAGCATGACTAATGTGCATAAATCCTCCCAATCAGATTTAAAGCAGGGTTTTTGGTCTTAATTTGTCAACCAACGCTTTTAACGTTTAGGTTCAATCAACTGTTTTAGATGGGGTGGATGGTAAGGAATGTATTTCATTTGCATCATCCCATATTTTATGTAAAGGCATTTTAACACTCCCTGAACCTAGCAGTAGCCCTACTATTCACTGAACAATGAAACACATCTTATATCACTCTTCTATTTGTTCTAAATGTCTCTGCATTTACTGTTATATATGATAGCATTGTGAACTAAAATACTTGCAGTTGTTCTAAAAGTTGTTTTCTGTTTTTGTAGATGTTGATCTTACACCACACTTTGCAAGCATAGCAGAAAACCTGGACTTTGACACCACGCTATCATTTGTCAGGAAAAATGGTATAACAGAACCAATCATAGAAGGAATAAGAATGGATAACTTTTCGCAAACAAATGAACAAAAAATACAGTTGGTGAGGAAGTGGTATGAAATGCATGGAAAACCGGGGGCCTTTGCTACACTGATCACGACCCTAGTCAGCATTCAACGCCGATCATCTGCAGAAAAGATTTTTCAACACATAACAGAGGCTAGCAATTAGGAGCATTGGACCAACATCATCTGGAGGTTGTTCCCGGGTAAGGAGGGTGCTTGCTGGAGGGCGCTCCTTCCACACACTTGCAGCCAAACTCTGGAATTCTCTTCCAATACATATCCGCTGCATCAACAATTACCTGGCATTCCGTAAGGCTATTAATACCCACCTCTTCCCTCCACTATAGGCCCTGCTTTTATTAGAAGCCTCCTAATTTCTGCTATTAGCGTTGGGACGCCACTTTGCCGGGGCAGCTGTGCACTTTATAAAATAGTATAACATAACATTTCATGCTGCTAATGACAACAGCGACAGGGAGGAAGAATCACACGTGTTATATGTTAAGATTTTATAAACTGGCTACAAACACTTTGAGGTGGCACCTGTGGAGCCTCAAACATATTCTTGTACAAGCTGATAGATTTTGTATTCCCTTCAGTGTCCACCCGAGATGATGTGTAAGTTATATCTGTGGCGTAGTTTATATCTATGAAATGGCACTTTTAAGGTTTGACATGTATGGCATTTGTGCTGTTCATGGCTAACATATTGTAACCTATATTTGCTGTAAGGGTCATTGGCTCAGCCTCTTTCAGCCACTTGAATTAGACCACAGGAGTATTTTAGGCTTTTCAATTTTTTTACTGTCACTTGGGCTGTGTGCTTCCGCCACTATTGGCATGCTCGAGGGACTATTGCACATCTGAAATTAGCCAGCGAGAGGCCCAACAGCTCTGGCCCGGGAGAGCACTGAAAGAAGCTTCCAACACATGCCTTTATGAATTTACTTCATGTTTTCTTCATCCTTTTCTTATCTGTTGTTCCTCTCCCTATGTTTTGATGTAAACATAATAGAAAAGCTTTGTCAAAGTCAGTAGGTCTGTTGTTAATGAGCTAACATGCATAATATAAGATTGCATAAATGTGGTATCTAGATATTAACATCTTAAAGTCATGACCTGTCGGTCTTGCAGTGTTTCCTATCTGTAACATCGATTTATTTTCCCCCAGATGCTTTTGTCTGTGTTTCCCCCCAGTACTGCTTGATAAACAAGCATAACCAAATGCATTAGGTTTGACATTTGTAAGAAGTGCAAGTACCTGATTCACACATCATACAAACGTGATACCTATTGGCTTTGCCAGTGCTTGCTTATGTCTCTAGTGTTGTCCTCCTGAAGGGCCGTATTTTCTCTAGTATATATATTTTAAAAAACAAGTACTAATATTTTCCATTTTCAATCCTATGATAGTCTTTCCTTTCAAATATGAAATATTAAGGCTCTTAGATTAAAAAGAAAAATGCACAACTTCCAAACTTTGGGGAATGGCAGATCTTAATTATAAAGATATGTTATATTTAGCCTATCTCTTTTCTTTCTGTGGGTGTTCATTGCCACTCACATGATGTCACCACTAGAATCTTTGGTGACATCATGGAGTGTTGGGGGCTTGCCCTGGTCTCTACTGGCAGTTGGCACCAGGCAGACTGAGTGACAAGGTGGTCACTCCTGGTGGGTCTTCGCTATATCTTTTGTATTTCCATCTTAATGACTAGACCAGAAACCCAGCCTGAATAAAGTAACTTAATAATACACCTAGCTCTGGACCTCGATTTACAACATTTTTGGCGACTTTTGGACAACCTAGAAAGAACTTACAGCGTGTGAAGGAAAGAAGAAAAGATAAAGAGCCTACAGCGTGCAGGAAACATAAAGGAAGAGTCTGTCTATTAAAAGAACTTGGAAAATAATATTGAAACTACTGAAACTAAGAGAAAAGAAGCACCCTGGTAAGTCCCACCAGTGTCCATAGTAATCAGGACGACCTGCAAACCCAGGGTGTTGGCGGAGGAGTGTAAGAGATGGAAAGAGTTGTGTCACAACTTGTTTAATAGTCATCTGCAAGGTAAAGGATTACTTTGCAAGCCGTATTGGATATCTGCGGAGGTATTATAACGCAATAAAAGAAGGGCTTACTGGATTGGTACATCGCTATGGAACTGCATGTCTCCAAGTAACTGCAGAATAGATGTGACTTTAATTCAGCAAGTTGACAGTAATAAGCGCTTGCGTTTGTGACTGCAATCGCAAGGTAAATCCAGTGTTGGTGGAAAGTTTAAATAGGAGAAGGCGTCGTGGCACATAGTTACTGTGTGAAAATGTGCGGAGAGTACAGCATCATCTAATTTACAAGGACATGCGGTGAGCAAGTTATGGGCCATAAATCGTGGACATGCGGTGAGCAAGTTATGGGTAATACATAGTTTTTTAATTTTATCTGCGCAATCCTTAACAGTAATTTATTTTCAAAGGATGTGCGCGAGAAAAGCATTAATCTTACCTTCCACTGCGAGGAGCCCTTTGTGACGTTGTGGGAGGTGCTGCATTCTCACGATTTAAAGCACTGGCGTGCCGAGAGCCACCCGGTGCGACATGGTATGCATGCCACCATCTTGGCACTGACGTTGGTTTACATTGGATTACTGCTGGAAGTCGTTCGCTTGGATTGTCACCATGCTAATGATCCTTCGGGTAATGTACAAGGCTTTTGGGACAGGATCAGAATGTTATGGGAGAGAGAACTGGCACACAGTGACCCTTTTCAGCGACATGCAAGCAGTGTTTGGGAGATAACAGGAAGATTGGAGGCGGTTCGGTTTGATCTAGCTTGTGCCTACCATCGAATGGACAATTCAAGGGATTCACTGACTAAGGTTCTTTTATCGATAATACTACTACTGCTGCCTTGTGGAGGACAGCACTTCTTTGATAATCTCGGGTGAGAGATGGTTCACCGGGGCACAAGACTTTCTCTAGCATTATGTTGCTGGTCATTGTAATGTTTGTCTCGTTGTCTGTGTGGGTTTCATTGAGGGTTGTGCAAATATATTTAGGTGGGGAGTGAGTGGTGTGTGACGTACTACCGTGCAGTTA
This sequence comes from Lissotriton vulgaris, assembly GCF_964263255.1. NCBI lineage: Eukaryota > Metazoa > Chordata > Amphibia > Caudata > Salamandridae > Lissotriton > Lissotriton vulgaris. Next base: position 514,007,857 of record NC_141693.1, on the reverse strand, counting down.
TAGAATGGTGTGCATTTGTAGGGTGGTGTGTTTTGGGGTGTGGAGAGCCCGTGCAGTTTCCCTTTGGATGGTAATGTTGAAATTTTGGTTTCGCAAGGTGTTACTTTGCTTAGGAGTTGGAAGTTATGTGTTTCAAAGTTAGGTGTGGGATTATGAATATGTCCCAGTAAGGGTTCACGGGGTGATGAATGCCCTGTTACGGAGCAAAGTAAACTCAATTTCTGTAGTTATTGGAGTGGTGGGTACCCCATTACATATTTTGTGTTATGTGTCACGTGATGGAGTTATGGTTCACAGGGGGTTGTCCTGTTGCGGAGTAAAGAGTACTCCAATTTTTAGCTCACGGGTGATTAGTGCCCTAGTATAGAGCAAAGTGTACTCCAAATTTTAGTTTTAGGGGTGGTGACTACCCTGACTTATTTGGTGGCGGAGCAATATGTACTCCAAGGTGTGGTTCACGGGGTGAGATGTACCCCGTTATAGAGTAAAGTGTACTCCAAATTTAGTTTTAGGGGTGGTGAGTACCCTGACTTATTTGGCGGCGGAGCAATATGTACTCCACGGTGTGGTTCACAAGGTGAGATGTACCCGTTACGGAGCAAAGTGGACTCTATTTTGTCACAGAATCAATTTGTGTTTGTGTTTCCCAAGGAAAGGGGATGGGACTTGGGACTAGTTGTGTTTGGGATTTGTTAGTAATTACCTTTGGGACTTGTTACTGATTACTTGAAGATGTAAGGTAGTGCGAATGTTATCTTAATGCTCTATATTTGGAATGTGTTTTGTACTTTTATATCCATGTGTACGTTATTTTCAATGGTCTATTTTAAGAATGTACTGTGTACTTTTATATGAATGTGTACACTGAAGCTAATGTTACTTATTTTAATTTCATCTTTTTGATTTCCCTAAAGAAAGGAGATGTGTTATATTTAGCCTGTCTCTTTTCTGTCTGTGGGTTTTCATTGTCACTCACATGATGTCACCACTAGAATCTTTGGTGTTGGGGGCTTGCCCTGGTCTCTACTGGCAGTTGGCACCAGGCAGGCTGAGTGACACGGTGGGCACTCCTGGTGGGTCTTCGCTATATCTTTTGTATTTCCATCTTAATGACTAGACCTGAAACCCAGCCAGGAATAAAGTAACTTAATAATACACATGGCTCTGGACCTCTATTTACAACAAGATAATACCTTTCTTTTATATTGTGCTTCACGCCAACGTACTTGCCATCTCCAAGCACCGCAAATCACAGGAGCTAATAATACAGTTTAAGGGCACTAGGTTTTATCTCACAAGGATAAAGTTCTGATTTAGCCTTATTGTTCTTATTTCATGCCCTGCAACTCACACCACGAGTCAGCACCAGGCGCTTAACTCGCTGATTCAGTTTGGCTGTAAACAGGTAGATCTCAAAATATTTAGGTCAAGAATATTGATCTACCCACAGATATGGGCTCCATATTTAGAACTACCAGCATATCCTCCTGTTCTCAAGTTAGGCATACACAGGGTAGTTTAGATTTACTGTTCTTAACTCCCTATCTGCTTACCTTGATGATATGTTGGCATAGCATATTGTGGAGTTGATGGAAGAAAAGGTTGGTATTTAAACGTTGATACCCCGCAAACAGAACTTCAGAAATACATTGAAATTCAGTGATCAGTTGTGCTAATTCTGTTAGCAGTACTGTCAAATATGAAATCTTCCTTCCCCTAAAAATTTTATTGAACCTCTAACTTTAGGATTATCGCAATAAATTATTTAAGCAACTTTTAGGATTTTGTTCAAAATCGATTTTTTTTTTTTTAGTTTAACTCATTAAAATTATGAAAAAAGAGCTCTTCAGATATAACTGTATATGGAAATTAATTCTGTAATATTTTCAAGACCATTGAGGTATCTGAATAGAGCCATGCCAATATGTACTTGATTCTTATAACAGGATATTGTTGTTGAGTAACGGAAATGGTTTTCGTCTCGGGGTTCTGAAAGGTATCATAGACAAGCTGAGCCTCAGTTGTGTGGATTTTTTATGTCACTCACAACTCAGAGGGCAAAAGTATCCCTGTTTTTCACAGTTATTCATATTTAATACTGTAAGTTAGGTAATGCTCCAAGCATTACTCGTGTGCATACCAGATTCTAAATCCAGTTATTCCATGCTATGAGATAGTACTGGGGGAAATTAAAGTTATTTCCCACTGGTTGGTCACAAAGGAATTCCAGGGTGCTCTGTGAGGGCTCTAACAAAGCCTATCAATGCAGCACCTACTCCTGCTCCGATGGAGAGCAGAGTACAGCTTTCACACAAGAGGAGAAGGACGTTGCATACAAATAAATTATAGCCAAGCCAACTTGTATTGTTTAAATAAGCTAATATATGTACATGATTGGCTCTGCCAGTGCTTGTTTTAATGTGGGAAACATCCTTTCCACTTTCTATCAGTTAGGAATGATAGCAACATGCTGGTGACATTATCTTCTTTTTAATGTTTAAGAAATTTTTATTGAAAGATTTTGCAGATAAAACAAAGTGCATGCCATAAAATTGAAACATATGAACAAGAATAGGGAAATATAATCAGGCATAATATTACGCAATTAAACATATCAAAAAGGGGGTATGCAGGGGAAGGGGAAGGATAAGAGAAAAGGAGAGAAAGAAAGAAGGAAAGAAAGGAAAGAAAGAAGAGAAAGGAGAAAAGAGAAAGAAGAAAGAAAAGAAAAGGAAAAGTCGGAGAGAACTCAGTGGGCTTGAGTAGTAGAGGAAAGATAGGAAACAAAGGGGAGCCAAACAACTATTCTGCGGCAGAGGTCAGAGAACTGACCAGAAACCCTCCCCAATCTTCTCCCAGCACCTCCCAAAGTAAACAACCCACTCCATCGGGTCCAGAGACAAGGGAGATGGTCCCAAATATCCAAACCCAGTTTGGAGATTTTAAAATAGTTTGTAACTTTTGCGGGACTACAATTTACCATGGAGAGCAAAGTATTAAACTGATTAACCGTGCCGGAGACAACCACAAGTGCAAAAGCAAACCTTAATTTTTCCCTGTTTTTTTTTGCTCCAGTTGAGCTGTTTACAATTCCGTTTTTTGTTTGTCCCCATAAAAATTACAAAAATTGTTCATAAAAGCCAAAAAAAGTAAAAAATGTTCCAAAAAACAATAAAAAAAATAAAACAACAAAAAGAATAAAAAAACTGTACTTTTTAGAACTACCTCCAATTTATAAAAAAAAATGCAACATTTTTTAAAAACTATGTCATTCTTTTTTCCCCATGGTACGCTCCTCGGTACGCTCCGCGGTGCGCGTACCGGGCGCTCCCCCCGCGCAAATCAAAAAATGGCTCCCACATCATACCTAGGGGGTCAGGGGGGTCTACCCTGCCCCCTTTTGATCATTTCCCCCTTTGTTTTTGCCACCTCTTGTGTCTCAATCCTACCGAGATCAGATTTTAGTTTTTTGAGAAACGGAGGAAGAGGAGACAGTAGCAATTCTATGTTCATCACAAATCCGTTCTAAATCTAATGTTGAAGTTATTTGGGAAAATGATTTATCTGTTTCTTTCTCTATTAATATGTGGGAGAAAATCTGGTCCAAGTTATTTAAAGTTTCTGCTGCTGCACGTGTGACTCAATCTCTATATTTTGTTTATTGTAGAGCGGTTATTACTCCCGTTAGCATTTGTAAATTTTCTCCTAATTCCTCTCCCTTATGTTGGTCTTGTTCTAATGCTTCAGGAACATTAACACATTTATTATATGACTGTGCTACGGTTTCCTCCTTTTGGAATTCAGTTTGGAAGGTTTGCATGTCGATTTTTAAGTTTAATACTGTTATATCTTTTATGCATTTTTTTCTAGGATCCCTTTCGCCTGATATAGTTTTAGCCTCATCTGAATCTAGACTGTTTGACCTTTTTATTGCTCTAGCTCTTAAAGTCATTCTATTGTCATGGAAAGATAATTCCAAAATTATCTTCTTTTTAAGCACCTGTATGGATCAGTCAGTAGCTAAAAGTTGGGAAGTTAACTTTGAATAAGTCAAAGGTATGGCACAGCATTTCACCGTGGTAAAACTCTTGAACTAGAAAGTTTGATTATTTTTAAATTGTCAAATTATTTAGCAGATATAGGATTATGTGAAAAGCGTTACAAAGTCATATTTACAAGGAAAAACCAGTGTTAGTGGAATCAGGTTTTGCATACAATGCCTAAAGCAAAATGAACACAGGCTTTCACAAAGAACAGAGTGGATAAGTGTGTTGTAATGTACTGAGCCGGTTATACCATCACTGCCGGCTTTTGTGTTGGTAGTACATCTTAGTCTGATAATTCTGGGATTAACTGGTATCTGCCTATCACTAGTTCATGTGTTCTCTTGCAGCAACAAATGCAACGTTGGGATTACTGGCAATTTAAATCGCAATATTGCACAGTCTATGGTTTTACCATTACAGCGCCCTCTAATGGTGGAGCAATGTTTAATGGTTCGGTGTAGCAAAAAAATATCCTTTAACCAGATTATCCAACATTTTGTACCTTTCTATGCCATTTCTACCATGATCAAATAGAGACTTGCTGTCTTGATAACCATTTGGACACTGCACCTTGGCCCACATGATGAGTATATCCAAAGCTACCTCTTTACTGTTGCCAAAAGTCTTTTTTGCAGTTATTTTCTGATATTATTCCGTCCTTGTATTTGACCACCCTCACTTATTCTCCATTTGTCTCCAGTACATCTTTGTGTTAATGTATCCAGTACATGTTTGCTTTAATGTCCTTCTGCACTCCCCTTCTTAAAGTTCTCTATTTATATTATGATTCAACTTTCAATTTCAATGACTTATGATGTGCCTATTAGACTTTTCGTCTTAATTCAGATGCGCCTATGAACAAATGTTTTTGTCCTCCTGATTTTAATCTAATTTATTATATTTGCTGAATGTTAAACACTTCTCTTTTTTTGGTAACTGTTTAAAGAAAGTTCATAGAGGAGCCTATGTTCACAACATGTATTGGTTTACAGAGTAAAATATTTATTACCTAGAATTTTTTATGGCAAATGTGACAGCTGTTTAGATGACTAGGCAATGTAGAGCTTTGCAGAATATATTAGAGCTCCAATGTACTATGTTGACCAAAATACGTTTTTATGCCCATTACAAAAACATATTTAATGTAAAATCTTGTACTCGTTTTTTATTTCTTAAATACTAACAATAATATGTTTTATTTCAAACCAATGAACTGCTTTGCTACTCTGTGTTCGGTCTGAGTTTATTGTTTGTACAGAAATAATATTAGGTAATACTGGCACAAAATAGCTTGAAAAAGTGTACATTTGAAGTCAATTTAGAACTTTTATTTTTGAATTCTCAAATAGTTTTAGTAGCATTTTTGGGTGTCTGCAAATGTCACATAAATCCAGGAGTATTGGCATGCCTAAGTATTTCTGTAAATGCAACACTGTACATCTCCACATACTGAAATGTGACCTAAAAGAACACAAGCACATGAAAACTTTCTTTTTTGCTTCTCCAAGAGGAAAATGTATTACTATGTAGAACCCCATGTCCTTTCGCATTCCTATCCTCAAAATGCATTTACACGTGTCATAAACCAGGGTTTTGAGGGTGATACACTTCCAAATGTGTGTTAAATGCCTCAAACCTGCGAGGTTAGTTGCTGGTGGATCCTTACAGAAGCACCCACAAAGTTTCTATTGAATCTAGATATGCGCACCCAAGAAATCTCCCATACTGTGAATCAGCAGGGCATTTTACTCTTGCAAATTCATTTATTTGTTTTATTTGCACAACTGAGTTAGATGCACTTATAGGTTTAGATGGCTAACCCATAAGAATGTAATGAAAAAAACACATGCAACACATTTTCCAGGGGAAAAGTGCACCAAACAGCTTTGAAAAAATCTGTTTTTGTGATCAAATCTTGACCTGGGCGGATCTGATATTTCTTTTTCAGTTCATCAGTCTTTTAGTAGTCTTTCCATTGTTTTTTATCTTCATGTACACGCAACAGATAACCAAAACGAAACAGATAGTAAGTCATCATTACACACTACTGTTATCACTTCAGTGCAAATCGCACTTAAGAAATCAGTTGTTTTAGCACTTCTTTCACATTGCTTAAAGCACAATAAAACCAATAGTAACAACACATTAACCACTGGTAACTATTTGCAGGATGTATGGGGTGCTTCTAAATATGTACCTAATTTATTTAATGGATGTTTAAAGTGAATTAATTGTTAATAATTCAACGAATATCGTTTAGTTAATTTATTATGGAGGCTTTATCACTGAAACCCTTCTCTAAAAAGCATGTTAATCTTTATTCCAGGCACATTTCTGTCTTTTCTACCTACTAATGACTAGGCAGATTAGCAATCCTCTCCGTGTTGTGCACAACTTGCCTCTCTCCTTTCATCTCCATTTTAAATTTGGCTCATCCTTTTCAACATCTCTGAATCTCTGATCATTTTAGGACTTTTTCATCTGTCCACTAACTGGTGTGAGCAGGTGGTCTGTAAAGTCTTTATTGTCCTAAAGATATATATGTGTGTCTGTGTGTGTAGGCACGCATGTGCAGCGCAGCGAGGGAATGGCATAAGTCCTTATAGAAATGGTTTAACCTGTTTGAGAAAAACGAACACTATCCATGTGAGGATGACTTTTTAAATGTTTTATCATAGAAAATGGTTACTTTTGTCCTACTTTCAACAGTATCCAAATAGATATAGAGAACTGTGTGTTTGTATGTGCGTGTGCGTTTGTTGATATACAAACCTCATCTCCATTTACGTCTCTGAAAGTGAACATTTTTGGCGATTCGTCTTTTGACAGTATAAATCCTGGAGTACAGGCAGGCAATGCATCAGATTATGTGGATCCTTTAGAATATCCTACATTGTTTACTATTATTTGGAAGAGATTTTGGGCTAGATGTAGGCCTCCCAATACCGGTCTCCCAATACCGGTCGGTAACGGCCGAAATTACCGAATTTCGGCCGTTATCGACCGGTATTGGGCATTTGATGTAGGTGGCATTTTTTTAGGATTCGGTATTTTACAGAATAGGTAATTTAAGGATTCAGTAAAATACCGAATTATTAACATACGATTCAGTAAATTACTGAATCCAGGATGTAGGGAGCACTCAAGTTGGTGCATTCCTCCGTTCAGGATTCGTTATTTACCACCAACTACAAGTTGGTGGTAAATAATGAAAACCTTTAAAAAAACGTATTTTTTGCTTTTCCAACAGTGCGATGTGGCAGACATACATGCCCTTAGGGCATGTATGTGTGCCACATGTGCACCCATACACAATTGAGGGGTGCAACAGGGTGCCAAAGTGACACCCTGCCACCCTTCAATGTTTCCCCCCTTTTACCGAATCGGTATTTACCGATTCTGTAATTGCCATTCATTCCTATGGGCCTCCAGGCCTATAGGAATGAATGGCAATTACCGAATCGGTAAATACCAATTCGGTGATTACCGAAACTTACAGATTGAGTAATTTTTAACGAAAAATTACCTACATCCCATTTACCTAATTTTAAATACCGAATCGGTATGATTCGGTATTTAAGAATAGGTAAATTGAGATTACCTACATCTGGCCCTATATCTCTAGCGAAAACAACATGGGTGCTAATGATTATTTCATTCTTTAGTAAATACTAGGGGCCCGATTCCCAGAACTAACTTAAGACAAAATCCTAAACTTACTACCATTTTGGTATTCACAGAAGGCACTTACTCATTTTGGTATTCACAGAAGGCACTTACTCATTTCGGTATTCACAGAAGTTAGGAGTCCTAACTTTAGGACTCCTAAACTGAGAAAAATCATAACTTTAACCCCTCCCCGCAGGGCTAATTCCCCTGCTGTGCTGGGTGGAGGGGGAGCGCGCCGCGGTGCATGCAGCACGGTGGCACTGTGCTCATGACGAGCTGAGCACGTCACGACCACGCCCGTTCCAATGGAACGCCCAGCATGGGAATTATCCCCACGTGGGTGAGGCGCAACGGTCCTGACGAGTTCAGCTCGTCATGAGCACAGCGCAACCGTGCCACTTGACGAGCTGAGCTCTTCATGAGCACGGAACCGGTTAAGACTTTCGGTTTTCACACAAGGCATTTAGGAGTCCTAAAGTTAGGACTCCTAACTTCTGTGAATACTAAAATTAGTAAGAACATTCTGTGAATACCAAAATGAGTAAGTGCCTTCTGTGAAAACCAAACTGAGTAAGTTCCTTCTGTGAATACCAAAATGGTAGTAAGTTTAGGATTTTGTCTTAAGTTAGTTCTGTGAATAGGGCCCTTGTAGTTGAACTTAAGATCTTTGTTGGTAGATTAATCTCAACCAAAAGACCACATCATCCAAACTCTATATATACATTGTGTGACAAAGTCTTAAATAGTTTTGAGGATCTATGTAAGAAAGCATTCAGAAATAGTACTGCAGATACTTTTCTTTCAAAGTTTTGAAGTATTTTTGAGGGTGGCAGAAAGATTTACATCTGCTTATAGGCAATTGTTTTCAATTTCCATGTTCAAGGTAGCCAACACCCAAGTCCGTGTCCAAGCAACCTCGAACCATGTGGGCACCCTAACCCTGACCGTGCACAGTCTTTGCTTTTTGCTGCTCGGGGTTGGGCATAGGACCTGGGTGCAATTACCCTCCATGGGGACCCAACTACCCACCACGCAAGGCCCTGCTCAATCTTCCTGGGGCACCCAACCGGCAACAGACATCCACCCTACATTTTCTTTGTAATTAATTTTCCTAGTTCCTCAGGAGTCACTCAGGACTCTTGAGGGAGTCTCATGGGATACTAACAACCCAAATGTTTTTTTTATTTGGCCCCTGGAGAAGGGCCCATCCCTGTGGAACCCCCCAAACAAGGGCCAGGGGATCAAGGTCCCCATACCCTGCACCTATACTATACTTTTTAATCATTTAAGGACATCTGAACCGATGCCCCATGTCCTGTAATAGTGCCTGCAACATTTCCTCTGTTGTTGTGTCCCGACCATCAGAGAGCAGCTCCCATGAGACTGATCTTGGTCCTGCAGGAGTTAAAAGAACATTTGGGGAAAAATCCTACTTGGCCAATCACAGTGCTTTATTTTTCTGACCTGCTGCACTTCCAAGAGACTTCTGAGGGACCAACTTTCAATATATCTCTTATTTTTTAACCTTAATTTCTCCAAAACTATTGAACAGATTAACAACCGGGTCACCAGGCTCTCTGGTTAAAATTCTGTTCATCTGTTTTTTATGTATTAAACATTTGAAGGTGATCCGTCATGCGGGGCCCAAGAAAAACAGGAGGCCCAAAAAGCTAATTCCCGAAGCAAATTTCCATAGTGAAATTTAGACCGTGATACAGTCAAAATGTCTGAAAGAAATTACACTAAATTAGGCAGAAAGCTATATCTGTACCCAGAAAAGCAGCTTTTTTTCTGATTTGGTGTAAATCCATTCAGTAGTATTTGAATAATTGATGTTACAAATGTATAGATATTTGGATGGTTGGGTATGCAAAACTCTTGCAGATATTCCTGCAGCCTACTACCTAAAATAAAGGAGCGATCTGATTGGCCATAAGTGCCTTTTTAACCTCTCGACCATCTTGCTGTTGCGGGAGCAGGAGGCTCTTGTGAGTCCAGTGAGAGCACTTGCTCTGATTGACTGGCTTCAACAAAAATAGTAATGTTGCAGCCATGATTACAGGACTCAGGGACTCGGTCCTGAAAAGTAAAAATATATATATATATTTTTATAATTTTTTTTATTTACCAACATGAGTATACATTACCAAGAAAGAGAAAATTGGATAATTATTTTCTTTGATAGACAACAGAAAAGTATAGATAATAACAGACATAACTAAGCATTATACATTTTGTACAAAATCATATCACAATGCATCTTAATCTTCAAACAATGACCCCCAGATTTTATAACATTTTCCAACTGAGTGAGTACTTCTACCTTTGGTTAAAGCATATTCCATATCATATGTTTCTTTGACTAGTCCCCACCAATCTAAGACTAAAGGTGAGTCACGTAAAATCCAGACTCGAGCTATAGTGAGTCTAGCACAGACTATTAAAATAGTGATTAAATCCGATTGGTTGGATCTTATATTCTGTCCACTCATCATTACATCAATAACTGATAACTTTATTACACTCCCTAATTTCTGGGACATTATTCGACCCACCTTTTGCCAGAAAACTGAGCATGAGTAAAACATATGTTTTAAATCTGCTGCTGCTAGATCGCACTTAGGGCATTTTGTTCGATCACTAGCATAGTTGTTAGATGCCCATTTAGATATTCTTTCAGGAGTGTAATATAATAGGCATATCATTTTATACAGTTGGAGCTGCAGATTAGACAAATGTACAGACATACTAATGCCATCTAGAGCCTGTGAAATGGTATCAGCTGAGACAGATATCCCCATACTTTGGCTCCACCAGTCTGAAAGTCTAGCGCAGTCATTTACTTGATAGGTGTTAAGGTTTTTGTACCCTTCACTAATCAAGGATGTACTGTTAGTCCCATAAAAGCAATCCCATATATCAGAATCCAACACATTAAACAGTTTCTGAGTACGTATGAAATAATCTCGAATTTGAAAATACTGAAATTGCATATTTCCTGGTATATTATATAACACCCTCAAGTTTTCAAATGTAATGAAGCCATTATGACCGTACAGGTCTCCTAAACTTTTAACCCCACTATTAGCCCATCGTCTTGCAGCCCCCCCGTGAAATATCTCTGGAAATCCAGGATTATTCCATAAAGGGAGTTTAGTATGATAAAAAGATGTATTACACTTGGCCATAATTGCCCGCCAGATAGTCACAATATCACAAGCAGTCTTGAATTTGACTCGCTTGTAGTAATTCGGGTAATTTGTTCTATAGAGAAAATCTGATAACAAATCTGTCTAACAAAACTCTAAGCCCATCGGAAGAAAAAATCCTAGAAAGAGGACTAGGCTTTGTCCCCACAGCCAGACCGGACAAATTTAAGCTCCATTGCGAGCTGTCCGAATTCTTTAGAAAGCTTAAATTAAAAGCTTTCTTTGAGGCCAGAACAGACACTGACAATGAATCTCCTGTCTTTGACACCAACTTTAGACTAAAATCTACATTTGTCCCACCGCCTCACACCATCCCCGCTGAAATAACTGCTTTTGAACAGGCGGTTTTCAATGACATGGAATCTCTGCCTCTAACAACACCGTTCAAAAATTTCTCTGCTCTAGAATTTCAAGCATTAGAGAAACTGAAAAAGGATAAAGACATAACAATCAAGCCAGCGGACAAAGGAGGGGGCATAGTGATTCAAAATACTCCTGATTATGACAGGCATGCCGCACTCTATTGGATAATAGAGTCTACTACAAACCACTCACTGTGGATCCAACATCAGAATTGAAGGCACACATCCATAATCTTGTCAAGGATGCAGAGGAAAATGACCAGATCTCTAAACACGAAGCAGCTTTCCTCACAGGAGGTGGGAATACTATCCCCTACTTCTACACCCTACCGAAAACGCATAAAAACATCAATCCACCACCGGGACGGCCAATAGTCTCCGGCATTGGTTCTGTTCTCGAACCTCTTTCAACCTTCTGCGACCACTATCTAAAACCTTTGGTACAAAACACCTCTACGTACCTCAAGGATACCAAGAACCTCCTACAACTGCTTGGACAAGTCACCTTTGCAGAAGGCTCTATCATTTTAGTGACCCTTGATATAGAGAGTCTTTATACAAGTATTCCACAGGATGACACCCTCAGGGTCATGGAAAGAGCTTTAGACTCAAATTAGGTGGAACTACGTAACTCCAAAGGAATTCATAGTCCAATGTGCCACAATGGCTTTAAAAGAAAATTATTTCGAATACCAAGGAGAACTCTACCTACAAAGCACAGGAACTTCGATGGGCAGTACTTTCGCTCCCAGCATAGCCGGACTCTATGTCCATGGTTTTGAGATGAAACATATCCTGCCCAATGATAACCCCTTCCAATCTTCCATAAATTTATGGAAAAGATACATTGATGATATCCTGCTAATCTGGAAGGGCGATGAAAAAAACCTTGAACATTTTCTAACCTGGATAAACACTCGAGACCCTTACTTAAAGTTCACCAACCACTTCAGCAAAGAATCAGTGGTATTTCTTGATGTCATCATTACAATAAGTGGGACGGGTCTAACCACAAAAACCCACTACAAACCCACGGCCAAAAACAATCTTTTGGAGTTTTCAAGCTTCCACCCGAGACCTCTAAGGGAGAACCTACCCTAAGGCCAATAACTCAGGATACGGAGGAATTGTACTGACATCAGGGATTACAAGACCCAAGCCTCAGATCTCACTGAAAGATTACAATCACGTGGTTACCCGAAAAAAATCTTGGAAAAAGGAAACAAATGTGCTAGAAAGCAACCACGAGAGGCTCTCCTGGAAGACACGATCAGGGAACCATCTGAAATACCCCTAACGTGTGTGACCACATATAGCTCTATTTCAGATGCAATGAAAAAATCGGTGAACAAACACTGGAAAATCATAACAAGCAACAAGAGAACCTGGGAGAAACCCCTCTTCTCCTTCAAAAAAGTTATAAGCTTAAAAGACTCTCTGGTACACACCCGTCTAAAAGCGGATTCTTCCAATTCCGGGAATGTGAGGTCCATCACCAATGCCTGGGGCTTACCCCCATGACTGGACACTTTCCTTGTGCAAACTGTAGCGTTTGTCATCTAACAACGCACACCAAACAACTTTCACTGGAAACGGGGAAAACATGGATACAAAAGAACAACACCAATTGTAGGAAGGTGGACACCTGACTATGGTTGCCCCCAACTTTTTCCTGGTGTTTTGCTGGTTTTCCGACTTAGTTGACCTGGGGCCCTGCCAATCAGGACCCCAGGCCTACTGCTCTCTCTCTAAAATGGATTCCATGTACTTTAGGTACATTTCCAATTGGTACTGGGCCACCTTATCAGACCCTGTAACTCAGGGCATAGGTGTACCCAGGGCCTACCAGGGGCTGAAGCATGTATTATGCCACCCCTGGATGGCCATCTAAATCTGACACAACTGGCTGCACGACAGCTGGGGCAAGGTGGTGTAATCACCCTTTGCTTTAGATATAGTATACCTATATCTAACCCTAAGAATGGACACACAGATTCCTATCAGTCACTCCTATGGCAGGCCTTGACAATCCTGAAGGCAGAGTGCTTGGAATCGTGTGAGATGGTGCTCTGGCATGAGCTGAGCCCGTCTGCAGCTTGCGGAACCAAGTCCTAATAGCTGTTCCATGATATCGCATACCATATACTCTTAAGTGCATTATAATCCTCGCGGTGAAATGCTATCTTTGGTATTGCTTTATCAAAACATGTCGAGTAAGGTGTCATACGAATTGGAATACTAACCCCTCGCCAATTCTGGCGATGGGGTTAGCATTCCACCCTTCTAGAGGGACACGACATGTATGTAACTGTGAACCCCGGTTAAAGTTAACTGAAGCCTCAGCTCCACAAAATGGATGCTGCCACCACAGACACGAGTCTGACCTCCTGCTGCTGGGAGTCCTTCCAGCGAGGAGAGCTTGGACAAAGGGTTTCCTGTCAGGGGCGGTGCTAGCACCATCCCAGACAGGGTTTTGTGTATCCTGGGTAGGCAGGGCTTTACAGGAAGGTGACTGCAGAGTGGCACCCCGGTGCTCACTACGCATCTGCCGGCTAGAACCAGTTCCAGGGGCACACCAGCCCCTGACCTGGGGAAAGTCCGGCATGGGAGAGGGGTGTAACCACCCCCCTTCCTGGTCCCACCCCTAGGGCAGAACCTAGTCGCGTACCCACCCCTTTCTTTAGGATAAAGGCAGGAGCGGGGACCCTTCCAAATTAGATCATCTTTGGAATCAAGACACGACTTTCTACGAAAGGACTTCAAGATTTCTTCTTCAAGATTCTCCCTTGTGACTAAGGAGTAGTCACCCTGCATCTGCAGGCACCATCTTAAGAACACTGCGGTCTGCTGCAAGTCCTTCCTCCGGAATCCGACTGCCCAGCTCGACGAGAACCGGCTTCCCTGGCACCTCTGACCTCTACCCACCTCTACAGCTAAGCTGAGAACCGTGGGTGCGACGAGACCTCGAGGGACCGGCCATCTTCAAGACTGCACGACTTCTTTCCAGCACGACCGCCGAGGGATCCTCTGGTGAGTGCTTTGGGGTCCGAGAAGCCCTGACCCTGAGCAGCTCCAGCACCGAAGTTCAGCCTCCCAGCATCTCCACGATCTGCGTGGGGCCCTTCTGCTTTTTGCTGCTCACCGCGTTGTTTGGCTACTAGCCCGCTGGCTTGTGGCCTTCTTAACGACGCCCGACGACATCACAGCTGCTGGTCTGGTTGCTCCAGACTGGCCCTTGCTCCCTTCCAAAAGAGGAGTACCCCGGACCCTCCTGGTCCACTCCAGACGCCATTTTGAGTCCACCGCGTGGGCTTGAATTTGCCAAGGCTTTGTTGCTCAATCCTGGGTCCAGCGACGTCGACAGCATCATCCATCGTGGGACAGCTCGCTCCTCCATCCTGGTCGCCGACAACGCCTCCTGGTCCGTGAGATCTGCAGAGCACAGCGACGCCCACTCACCTAGTCGAGGTGACTACCATCCGGTGCCCTCCTGGTGCCACCTGACTACTGGCTAGTAGTCACGAACTTGGTCCCCTCTGCTTTCAGGTGTCATCCATCTTCGATCCAGGCTTGGATCAACTCGAACTATCTTCACTGGTCGCCTGCCAGCAACTTCTTTCTTCAGGCTTCTGGTCCGTCTACGAGGATTCCCGACGTCTTTTCAGACCTATGCAGCTGCAGCCCCTGGGCTAGGTAACTTCGGCATTTCGGTGCCCAAGCATAGCCTCACTATCCAAGGGTCAGGATCCACTTTCGTTTTCCTCCTACCAGGTCGGGTTCGCCCGAGAACACTAACTTTGCTTTTACTAGCTCCCATAAACTTTGTCCCGCATCACGCGTGAGAGTGCACACTCTGCACCCGAGTCCCCTAGGCCTCCTATTAGTAATCTGAAGGTTCAGTAGTCAAGTCCTAGCGATTCCAAAGCCTATTAGTACAGTACTTACCTGCTAGTAATTTCGCATTCCACTTTTAGAGTATATGGTTTTTCGTGCCCCTCGGGCATTTGTGTAAATTGTGCAACTTAAAGTATTTTCATAAGAGTTTTGTTGTGTGCTTAGTACCCTGTCCTCATAAAGAGTACAGGGCTGTTGTGATCTAAATAAATACACTGTTTATTTTCATAACACTTGTGTGGTGTCCTTTCACTTGATGTTCAAGGGGTATATGTGATGGTATAACAGCTGGCTTAACACGCCCTCTAGAGTTTAGCCCGAAGACTGCTCGTATCCACGCTACTAGGATAGCTGGTCTATAAGGTTGACTTACAACCAATCTCCATAAGGGTTGTTTGGACTGATACAAAGTGCTCACTAGAATAGTGAACATTGTGTATCAGGCCAACTTCTCACACCAATTGTATCTCGACCAATGTTATTTATATGATAACATGGCCCTGTCTGAAGAGATACATAGGGATGACAACACAAAAGGTGAAACAACGGATCTGCGAGCACCGCAGTAACATCAGGTGCCGCAAGTCAACAACTAAAATAAGTGAACATTTCCTCCAAAAAAACCACACACCTAATGATCTCCGCTGGACAATAATTGAGCAGGTCACCACGGTAAGAAATACCACAAACATTCTGTTTGAAAAAGAGCAACGCTGGGTGTACAGACTGGGAACCCACATTAATGGGCTTAATGACCAAATACCTTGGTCTTCAGTCCTAAGACGTTGACCTATGTTCCACCTCATTCAGTTGCTCACTGCCCCTCTAATGAACTAATCTTTTTTGCATATAGTCAAATGCTAGATGTGGATATCATTCCACTTGTTTCCACTGATCTAGTATATATACAACGTGGGTGATCTAATTAACCAGCATTGTTTCTTACTTTCTCTACCTAACTAGAGAATATTGCCTAAACCAACAACTTTTGCCAATAGTTTCAGGTCTCGTTTTTCCTCAAAATCAACGTTTTTCCTCATAATCAACCTTTTCTTTAAAATCGCTGATAAACTGAGCATACAATCACCTTCCCTGTCCCGCGCTACTAATTACTTGTAGGTTTGTGGATTTACACGCCGCATCGAGCTTCCCGACTATGTTTAGCCTCTGGTAACCAACACAACGACGCGAGTGCTTGTATTCCAAGCCTCGTTCTGATCCCTCAAGGTAATTGGATACCGAGGCGTGAGCGTCATTCTACTCTCGCCACGCCTCCGACCGGCACCGGCAACGCCCTCAACCTCGCGCTCAACCGCGTACACAGTACTTTAGCAGCACTCATTCACCGGGAACCCATCAACGGGGTCCAGTTTGAGGAGATCGCTAGGTGCCGAGCGGGTGTTTGGCATTGCGGGCGTAAGATCTGATTCCGATCAGCGCTCACCATTCCGACCAGCGCACAGCTAAGTAACTTGTATCCAAATTTCCTTTGCTAACTCAGGTCTCAGTTTTCCACATGCTTTCTTAGGGTGTGCCATTGTCGCCACCACCCCCCTCCTGAGACCCATGAGGTGTGGATCTTTTAACTAACAAGTGAGAAATTCGCCATTTTTATTCTTATTTTATTTCACTTTATTTTTTATTTACTTGTAATATTCCTGTTCCATATCAACACCGACCCTCCATATGGGCACATTGATCGCATAAGCACGAGTGGTGTGACAGCATTTATCCTCCCAGCTAGCGATCGCTCTTCTTTTTTTAAATGCATGCCCCAATACTGCCTGGATCCCATTGACACAGTTTCAGGCATAAAATAACTTTATTTTCACCAAGGGCACGCACTTGATTAGTCCAAGCACAGAACTTCGAGATCAGTGTTTGCAAAATACGCTCCAGTCTTAACATTAATACTATTTCTGTTGTCTTCTATGTGTGTTTGTCATTCCTTTTCAGACCACAGGTTCCTCATATTTTGTGTGAACGACCACACTTTTTCTGGTTTGTTTTTTGCACTAATTTTTACAACTTACTTTTAACTTTCACGTCCTCTGGTAAGGGTGTGCCTTAGAGCGCCCACTTCACCGAGGTACACAACTACATGGTCTTGATAAAAGCCCAGTAAAATCAATACACATAAGGGCAGAAACATGTTGACCCCACACTAAAGGGGAAAACACCCAACACATTAGTTGGTAAATTTCCCGACACATATGTTTTAATCGATGCCCAGCTAACCACAGAATAAAGTTTTTTGTTTGGTATAGCTTGCTGGCATTTTTTAAACCCACATTTTTTGCACATTATTGTCTCAAAAAAACAGCTCCGTAGTAATCTGGCGTTGTAGTACACCAGGGAAGCATTCGGCTTCTCCTGGTGGAAACTTTTAACCCCACTATTAGCCCATCGTCTTGCAGCCCCCCCATGAAATATCTCTGGAAATCCAGGATTATTCCATAAAGGGAGTTTAGTATGATAAAAAGATGTATTACACTTGGCCATAATTGCCCGCCAGATAGTCACAATATCACGAGCAGTCTTGAATTTGACTCGCTTGTAGTAATTCGGATAATTTGTTCTATAGAGAAACATGTTATGCTCTTCTCCTAACATAAATTTATAAAAAAAGAAAGTTTTGCCCATAGGATTCATTAAACTACGAAGTCGATACAAAAAAGCTGACCAAAAGTAAAATTTGAAGTGAGGAAAATCGAGCCCCCCTTGATTAAATGGAGGTTTTATGAAATCAATAGCTCCTCTCACTTTCTTGTACCCCCATAAGAAACTACTACAAACTCCATCCAATCGTTTAAAAAAAAGATTATTCACTCGTAGAGGGATGGACCTGAATAAATATAAACATTTTGGGAGGATTTTCATTTTTATTATATTTATCCGTCCGATAATACCCATTGGTACTTTGTGCCAGTTCTTAAGTGATTTAGCAGACTCTTTCAATAAGGTCTCCTAATTTAATGTTACGATACTCTGTGTTATAGCTGAAATTCTGACTCCCAAATAAGTAGCAACATTACAAGTTCCCTGTAATGGAATTGCAGGTTTATAATTTATTACAATTTGGGTTTTATTTGTATTTAATTTATAGCCAGAGATTGTGCCAAAGTTATCAACTTCATCTATGGGCCGGGATGCCCGCCACCCCCTCCCAACACCAATTCCCCATGGGAGGAGACAGACACAGGTTTGAACTTTTGGAAGGCGGGGGGGAGTTACCCCCCCCCCCGGCCGTATTTATTAAAATATGAAACAAAATTTAAAACTTTAAATTAAAACGTTTCATGAATCATGGACAATTTTATCTCACATTACATTTTGATGAAGACAAGTTCTTTGGCTAACCTTAACAAATCTCTAATACAAAGGTTTCCTAGCCGAATCTAGCATCCTGAAAATGCATACCATTCTAAAATGAACTTGTACATCCTAGCATTACGGGCCAAGGGCAAGGTCTTAACCGGTGTCAGATCCCTACTACCAAATTCCCACCCTCACGGTGTGAGTGGCGCATGCACAGAGGACTTAACCCTTGCTGCCAACTGTAACTTCCCTTGTCGTGGGGGCTCCCTTTTCACTCGACGCCATCTTAAAGGTCGTCCGAGTTCTCGTGCGAGGTATCCGTAGGAAGGACAGCATGGACTTCCCCCTTAGTGGGTGCCGCCTCCCCGTGGGAGGGGCCAATGGCCGCCTCCCCCCGGGCGCTCCCATCCATACTGGGTGGCGCCCTCCCCTAGGGACCTTGAAATCACTGCTCACCGATCATGACCTTACCGCCCGACCAAAATAAATACGACAGTTGTTTTACCTACTAAGGAAAGAAAATACGCCTAATCTGTAACAGCTTGACAATTCACCAACTTTGACATTGCTACAAAGGGAAAAAAGTCCTAAAGCACAAGACAATTTTTATTATTTGATCCATTCCTCTACGTTTCTACAAAGGAAAAAAGGCCTACAAACATCTATTCAATCAAAGGCATACATACATCCATGATGCAAAATGACTGTATCTTTTTAATACATTCGAATATCACCAACAATTACTTTATTAAAAAAACATTGCAAAAGGGGGCTGGTGGGTGGGTCAAAATTGCCACTTGTTCCTTCGAGGGCTCACGAGCGACGAGTGGTGCAGCCTTCAGAGCACTGGAACAAGAGGAAGCTTCGTTGGATTCCTTCTCTATTTATCCATCTGCGGGAGGGCGGGGGCCCACCTCAGGTACGCCCATCTGTGTGCGGACTTCCGGGCGGGTGTTTAGGACAAACCCTTCTGGGCGGGAAGGGCGTGCTCCGGCTACGCCGCTTTGGGCATACCAGCCGAGACACGCCCCCCGCCCACAACGGTTTCCCGGGGGGATCGGGGCACCCATCCATACGTTCGGGGGGATCGAGTGGTCTTACCTTTCCATATGGGCCGGGATGCCCGCAACCCACTCCCAACACCAATTCCCCATGGGAGGAGACAGACACAGGTTTGAACTTTTGGAAGGCGGGGGGGAGTTACCCCCCCCGGCCGTATTTATTAAAATATGAAACAAAATTTAAAACTTTAAATTAAAACGTTTCATGAATCATGTACAATTTTATCTCACATTACATTTTGATGAAGACAAGTTCTTTGGCTAACCTTAACAAATCTCTAATACAAAGATTTCCTAGCCGAGTCTAGCATCCTGAAAATGCATACCATTCTAAAATAAAATTGTACATCCTAGCATTAAGGGCCAACGGCAAGGTCTTAACCGGTGTCAGATCCCTACTACCAAATTCCCGCCCTCACGGTGTGAGTGGCGCATGCGCAGAGGACTTTACCCTCGCTGCCAACTGTAACTTCCCTTGTCGTGGGGGCCCCCTTTCACTCAACGCCATCTTAAAGGTCGTCCGAGTTCTCGTGCGAGGTATCCGTAAGAAGGACAGCGTGGACTCCCCCCCCTCCCCCCCCCCCCTTCCCCACACTCTCTTCCGCCGGAGCGGATATCCGGCCCCCGGGAAATTCGTAGGAGGGGCATATATCCGTCATCCGTCTCCCCCTGGGAGGGGCCTATGGCCGTCTCCCCCTAGGCGACCCATCCGTAGTGGGTGCCGCCTCCCCGTGGGAGGGGCCAATGGCCGCCTCCCCCCGGGCGCTCCCATCCATACTGGGTGGCGCCCCCCCCAGGGACGATTATCCGGCCCCCCACACCTCCTAAAGGTCATGTCTCCTCAACGCCCTCAGCCACGCTACGAAGTCTCCTATGAGTAATTCATTCCCAGCCCTGGACAGGTGCACCCCATCATTCAAATAATAGTGATCACCCCGAATACACCCATGAGGAATGCTTTGTAAGTGAGTAGAGCGAAACAGTTTCCCGATATTGTTGTTGATTCTCTTTACCGAGTGGTTCAACGTCGACACAGACAGACCCCCCCGCCAGACTCTTCTGGGAATCATGTGGGACCAAGCAATCGTACACCCCGGAAGCCTCCTGGACAACCAACTGACTGCTGACAATATGTGCTCCAGCAATACTCGTCTCCCCAACTTTACCAAGTCATTGCCTCCCAGATGTACTATAATTACAGATGGCGGTGACCTTTGCCGCCCTAATAGTTCCTCCAGATAGCTCTGAAACTGGTCAACACAGAGGCCTCCCTTCCCATGGAAGGACACTCTGAACCCATACTCATCAGATGCGTGGATCGCGTCACCTGCCTTGAATATGTCCCCGGCACGCCTCACGTATGAGTGGCCCACGACCCATACCACTTGATCTCCAGTCGGCGATCCTTTCCCGCTGGTCCTTTGGTGTTGGGCCGATCCCAATTTTCGCCCGCGTTACAGGCTTGCGAAACTGTAATCCAAACAAAAGACAACAAGCGTGAGTGCATTTCATCAGTCTTTTTACAACATGTGCAGACGCACATACCTCTTGAAACAGTTCGAGGACCAACGGCCTAACTGTTTCACTTCCTCCGCACCCAGACCCCGAGCCGTAGCCTCAGTAGCGGCCCCTATTCTGAATGAGTGGGTCCCGAAATTGCACGGGTTCAAGCCCGCCGCAGCAACTGTAATTGCCAGCACCCTCCGAAACTGAAATCTCGTCAACGGGGTGCCGTCCTTGTGTCTAAGCAGGGCCCCCCCCATGTTGTCGACCTCTGTGCCAGGTAGTCCTCTAAATACCTTATGGGACAACTGGTGCTCCCTCGGGCACGCTGCAGTACCACACTATTCCCCAAAGCTTCCTGGTCTGTTTTGGACCTGGCTATCGAGATCAACAGAGAATCACCCCGTAACTGTACATGATCCCTGCGTAGACCACCCCCTACGTCCTTCTTATTCTTCGCCACGAGTTCACTTACCCGCATGGCCCCATGGAATGCCAATGCGAAAGCCGCTCGGAACAGAATTACCTCACTGTGCGAGGAGCATGTCTCATCCAGTTTCGCTAGTAGCAAGGACAATCTGTCTAACCCAATCGGGTGCCTTGTATCCTGTCTGCGACCCTCCAGGCGCTGCCAGCCGCGGAGTGCCTTCCTGACTAAGAAGGAACCCGCCGGGTCCCGAATCCCGTGGAGCTGTGCCATGAATGATATGGCAGCCCTATACCTGTTGGCGGTTGCCGCCGATCGGCCCTCCTTATGAAGTGCCACCAGAAACCGGAGCAAGGACTCTTCCCGCCCCCAGCTATGCCCCCCTACCCGCCCTAAAAAGGTGCAGTATGAACGGAACGCTCCTTCATAAGCTTTCCTCGTTCTGGGCGCTAAACTGGCTGCCACGAGGTCTTGTAGTCCGGGGCACCGATCTGCCATAGTGCTTCGGGGAAAGGTGCCGCCACTAGTTCCGCTGTGGGTAGATAACCCCTGAAAGCCTGCATGTCTGAACGAGAGAGTGCATCAGCTGCATTATTTAGTACACCCGGCACATGTCTTGCCCTGAATTGTACATTCAATCTCATGCATCGCAACGCAATTTCTTTCAACAGTCTTAAGATCCACTTGCAGCATGCAGCCTGGTGATTAATGCACTCGACCACCGTCACGTTGTCTGACCAGAACACCACTGAGCGGTCCCTAAAGTCTTCCGGCCATGCCATCAGGGCCACCCAAATGGGGAATAGCTCCAAGAATCCAATGTTACCTGTCAGGCCGCTTGCAAGCCACCACGTCAGCCATGTTTGTGCCGACCACCGGTTTCCAAAGCTTGCGCCAAACCCCACGCTCCCCGCCGAGTCGGTCCGCAATCCCAGCTCGTCCGACGAGGCTGGGGGTTTGTGCCACACCACTCGACCGTTGAAATCCGCCAGGAATGCCAACCAAATGCGCATGTCCTGGCGAACCTCTGCCGACAGTCTAGTGCGGTGGTGTCCTTCTTTAAGGCCCACCATAGCCTGTGCTATGGAACGTGAGAAAGGGCGAGCCATCGGCATCACTCTTAAGGCAAAATTAAGCTGACCCACTGTCTGTTGTAATTGATGTAGGGTCACCTTTTCTTTTTGGAGACATTGCACCAAGGATGCCCTGAATTTGTCCACCTTCTCTACCGGCAGACGGAAACACCCCTCCACCGAGTCTAGTTCAATCCCCAGAAACTCCAGTGAGGTAAATGGCCCCACCGTCTTACCTGGCGCCAATGGGACCCCAAAATCCCGCATGAGTGTGCAGAAGTCCTGCAGCGCTTGTGCACAGTCCTGAGTGCCCGCCGGGCCCAGGAAAAGGAAATCATCCAAATAGTGCATCACTTGTCTATGCCCTGTGGCCTCGGTGAACGCCCATTCCAAAAAGGAGCTGAACTTTTCAAAATAGGAACATGATATTGAACAATCCATGGGCATACATTTATCCATGTAATATTTCCCCTGGAACGTGAATCCCAGCAAGCGTTGGTCCCGAGGGTGTACCGGGAGCAACCGGAATGCCGATTCGATGTCTGATTTTGCCAACAGTGCACCGGGGCCCAGGCGATTCAACAGAACGAATGCATCATCGAACGAAGCATATCTAACTGAACATACCTCAGGGTCAATAGCCTCATTTACCGAGGCCCCTTTAGGGGCCGATAAATTGTGGATGAGTCTATATTCCCCCGGGTCTTTCTTTGGAACCACTCCTAAAGGTGAACACACAAATTCTGCAACTGTCGGGGGAGGCAAATGGCCCCGCTACCCGCCCCAAGCTGACTTCTTTCGCTATTTTTCTGGCGGCCACCGCCGGGTTGTGCTGAATAGACAGTTGGTTCCTACAGAAGGGGCTCCCCTGAAAATTTCCCGCCGGGATTTTGAAGCCATACAGAAAACCATTCCTCAAAATCCCTGCGGAGACATGATCTGGGTATCGGTTTAGCCAGGGGGTCAAAGCCAAGATATCAATGGGCGAAGATGTTTGCTTCCAAGGCACCATCTCAATCCTGCTTGGATCCCCCCTTTCCTCCCGCTCCATTGGACTTGGATCGACAGCTAGTTTCTGGGTGTGAGGAATTCCCACAGCCCGAACAAGCATGCCAGAACTTACACGTCCCTTGAGGCCTGTTACAGGTTCCTTTGTTGAATCCCCAACAACCCCCCCGCTTGCCTCCATTCCCGGCGGACCTGGGGTGCGGCTCCCCCCCGGCGTTCGCCCTAAAGGGCTGTGGTGGCTTCTGCTGTAATGTCCCAGAAACGCTTGTGCCTGGTACAGACGTACCCGCAGGTCCCGGCAAAAGCTGGTTATGCCATGACACTGTGTCCAGACAATCCCATGTTAGAACCTCGTTAAACTCCTTTGCTTTTCTAAAGGTAATGTCATAACCTTTCCATTCATTTCCCCCGTACATTCCATAGAAATTCATGATCCTGTTCTGATAACATGATAAGTCGGGCAACACTTCAGGTTTACGCTCACCCATAACTGCCGTAAAAATAGAAAAGGCCCTGACGCAGTTCACCATGGTCTCATCGACCCTGAATTCCGCCATCTTGGCTCGCCAGACGCTGGGGTGCCACAAATCTTTCTGGGTCTTTGCATATTCTACCTCGCGATAGTCAGTCAAAAGTGAAAACATGTTAATATATTTATCTCCCCATATCATTTCTTTCCTAGCCATAGGAATGTGCTGCGATAAACTTTCCCACCTTGACGGTACTGAACTCTCCCCCACCAATGGCAATGGTCTCTTACCGGGTTCAGCCGTCTTCCCCGCCGTGTCCGTTGTCGTAGCCCGACCGTCCGTCGTGACCCCCCTCGCGACCTGCGGGGCAATAAAAGGTACATTCGCTGCCCCGGCATCCCTTGACTGCCGCAACTGCTCAAATATTAATCTGGCTTCTTCAGCCGGATCGCCCGCAGCCACTGATCCCCCTGCTCCTTTCTTTAGCCAAGGTAACACTGCTGCTAACTGATGGGCCAGTTCAGGGGGCATTTGGTCATCCCCAATCGGCGTTATTACTACGGGGATTGGTAAACCCCCATCCGGACCTGGTACCAGGCTATCTACCGGCGCGACTGGGCTGTCTGCGCCCGGGCTCGATGGAGGCACTTCTGGGACTGGGACCTCCCTGGAACCCTCCCTCCCCTTATTCCTTTTACCCTTACCCCCTGGGGCGACATTCGTTAAGGCCGGTCCTATGACTTTTTTAGGCCGCCCGAGGGGGTGTTCTGGGCCGCCATCTGCTTCTTGATGGCTGCTAAACCCAGACCGAGCTCGTCCACTTTACCCATCTTCCGGTCCATCACCGCTACTCGGTTCACCAAGGTGCGTAGCATCCTTTCCATCTCGGAGCTCTTTCCCGCTTTTTTGCCAGACATGGTTTCGGTTACTTCGTTCGACTTGATCCTCGAGGGAACTCGATCTTCCACACGCCTAACACTGAAAGAGAAATAACAAAGATTACAAGTTCTCAAAATTGACGCTTGTTCCTTCAAGGGCTCACGAGCGACGAGTGGTGCAGCCTTCAGAGCACTGGAACAAGAGGAAGCTTTGTTGGATTCCCTCTCTATTTATCCATCTGCGGGAGGGCGGGGGCCCACCTCAGGTACGCCCATCCGTGTGCAGACTTCCGGGTGGGTGTTTAGGACAACCCCTTCTGGGCGAAAAGGGCGTGCTCCAGCTACGCCGCTTTGGGCATACCAGCCGAGACACGCCCCCCGCCCACAACGGTTTCCCGGGGGGATCGGGGCACACATCCATATGTTCGGGGGGACCGAGTGGTCTTCCCTTTCCATTCTATCCCTTTCAAAGCTTCAACTGCGTCAACAGAATATACAGCATAATCATCTGCATATGCTGTGACCTTGAGACTACGTTCCATTTATAAACTGACTTATTCGGGATTGATTTTGCAGAGCAAGAATAAATGGCTCTTATTGATAAAGCAAACAGTAAAGGTGATAGAGGACACTCTTGACGGGTGCCTCGTAGAATTGAGAAAAAGGTAGAGTGCAAGCCAGCATATAGAATTTTTGCAGTAGGGTGGTCATATAAAGCTCTAATCCATTTCATAAACCTTCCCTTAATACCGAAAGCAGACAATGTAGCCAAGAGAAAATCCCACCTTGCTCAGTCAAAAGCTTTCTCAGCATTGAGTAGAATCATACCAAGTGGGGTGGACTTTGTCCTTGCAACAGCGAATGCTGTTATGGCCATATTTACGTGAGCGGTAGTGTCTCTACCCTGAATGAAACCATGTTGTTGGGGAGACACTAAATCAGGCATATTTGAAGCGAGCCTGCTCTCCAATATTTAAGCCAATATTTTAGCAAAACTTTTAGCATCTGTATTTATAAGCGATATTGGCCTATATGAACCACATTCTATTGCTGGTTTATTTTCTTTCCTAAGGAAGACGATCTGTGTAATATTCCATGAAGCTGGGGCCCTGCTTCCTACCCCTATAGAGCTAATTACTTGATTAAGAAATGGTATAAGTTCGTCCTTACAGATTTTATACAGTTCGAGAGTTATTGAATCTTCTCCTGAAGCTTTACCTATAGGCAAGGTGTCAATAGCCTCCTTAATCTCTGTCGATGTTACATCTGCCATTAATAAATCAGATACTTCCTCTCCCATACTTTTAACTAAATTAGATTGTAGATAACTAGCTATATCAGCCAGATCTGTTAGATTCTCTGGAGTATATAATTTCGAGTAGTAATTAACAAATTGCTCCAATATCTGTTTTGAATTTTCATAGACCACATTATCAGGCCCTCGGATTGACTTTACGAGAGTCTTAGCTTTATCATCTGCAACCCTAAATGCTAAGATCTTTTATCCCCGAGTCTCTGTTTCGGTGCAGATTTAAAATCAATTAACTTATACCCAAGTTCTTCTGCTCTTAATGAGTCTATGAGTAGTGCTTCTGCTTGTTGGTTCTCTACCCTGAGAATTTCTTAAATTGTATTTTCTCTTTCCTTTTTAAATTCCCCATTTTGTTTCAAGATGTATTGCTGTGAAAATCCCCTAAGAACAGCTTTGAGTGTATCCCACACTATTACCGGTGATGCAGTATCTATATTTATCTCGAGAAATTCTTTGATGTATTTCTTTAACTGAGTTATATACTCCTTGTCTGAGAATAAATATCGGGGGAACAAAAAAGACCTTAATGTTCTGTTTTTATTTGGTATTTTAAATGTCATGAGTAGAGGATTATGGTCAGAAGGGACCCTTGGGCATATATCTATTGTGCCATTCTCTGTGATCCTTTGACTAGCCCAGACTATATCTATACGGGAACATAAATTGTGTGCAGCTGAGCAAAAGGTATAGCCTGCTATTTTTGGATGCAATACTCGCCACATATCTTTTAAACCCAATTCTATGATAGCTGCTCTAGTCTTACGCATTTTTGGAGTGGTCCATCTTCTGGTGGTATGAATCTCATAATTCATGACACGATTAAAATCACCCATTACCACCCGTTCACCTTCCCAATTTAACAGCTCTATATTTACTCGATCTATAACAGATGAATCATCACTATTCGAGCCATATACAACACAAAAAAAATATTTTAAATCCCCTATCGATAGCTGAGCTGTAGCCCATCTTCCTCCTTCATCTGCATGTACTTTAATTGTTTCTCCCTTAAATTGTTTGTTTTATGATAGCAACCACTCTAAGAGAAACATTTTGATCTGAATTAACGATGATATCAAACCCTAATTGTTTTAGTAGACCTCTATCTTTATATGAAATGTGTGTTTCCGAATTTAGTACTATCAGTGGATTAGGCATCCTGAGTTCCTCTGATACGAGCTGTCTCTTATTCTTATTATTCAGTCCAGCCACATTCCATGCTAAACATTTTATCAATTCCATTTTACTATTATTATCTTAAACTTCCATTTCTGACGAATAAATCTGAAATATCTATAACATTCATTTCTTGAATTTCAAATATCTTCATGTTGGCTTTTTTATTTTTCTGAATAGTTCACATCTGGCCACTTTTTCCTAAATATGTTGTGTAGCTGCTCGTTTTAGGACAGAAAAACCTATCTGGACCTTGATAAAGGACACCATAGTAGTAATGGCTGGGCACGACTCCTAACAACAGTTGCAGAATGTGGTGAACAGCCCATAGTGGTGATCAGCCCATAGTGCTTCATGTGTTGAACATCGTGCTCTTAGAATAGGCAAAAGTTGACCCACACAGTACATCCTTTAATGTGTTCATAAGCAACTTGGGGGAAGCTGATCCCTTGTTGTTGAACAAGTCCTTAAACTGCGTGTTAAGTACCATAGTTTCTTAATTGGGCCAAAGATCCAAGTTGAATAGCTGATTGGGTGGGAGGCGTGTATGTCTATTGCGGGCTGTAGCTAATGCGCTACTGTAGCCTGCCAATGAGTCTGCAGCAGGGTACCACTGCTGACTGGTGCCTGGAAAGAGTATGACCCTATTGTAGAATGTTGCCTTGCATTTGATTACAGAGAAATATTAAAAGTGCTATCACCAGCCTGCCTAAACTCTTTTACCTGTCTATAGTATGCTGCCTCTTTTATATCGATCAGGAAAATATTTGATTCTCACTTTTTGATTCCTGTGCTGCCTAGCGCTGTTGTTCAATAACAGGCCAAAGGCTGAGAGATTTGAATATCAGCGGATTGTAATGGATGTTTGGTGGAATAGGATTTAGTTATTCTGTGACAGCTCGAACAAGGCAGAGTAGGATGCAGATGATGGTGGTGTGGCTGCCTCCTATAATACCTTGTTATACTAAACATTCTTACTGATTTGCCAACAGTTGGTGATTTTCAAGGGAAGAGCAGGGATACAGCGGTGCTGGTCTAATTGATGATGTTGCTGGGCTTTCTTAAAACATCTCTGTTGAGCCAGGTTAGAGGTAAGCAGAAGAGGAAACATGTCCATAAACACCAAAAAATGAACTCACCATACTTATTGTAAAGGACAGTGCCCTTGTAGAAGCCAAAGCCTCAAACAAAGACTGTTCACTTTAGAGATGGTCCACAGTACGTAAGGTGCTCCAGTGTTGAAGCTGTTAATAGCCACCATATTGCCCCTTACATAACTGTCTCATGACTAACATTTGCTATTCAATCTCTTCTGTCCTTTTACCAAACCCTACTACTTTTCACCATAGGCAAACTCTTCGATCCCCTCGCCACCATCACTTCTGCTCCATGTTGAGTCACTAGATGAGTGTTCTTTCCACTACATCTTTTCCCCTACTCACTGTTATTTATTCATAGGTTTGGTGCATTCGGAAATCCAGAGCCGTGTTTTTCGTGGCATCTGGAGAACTGAGAGCGGAGCCACGGAGACAGAAGCTGCGGTGCGGTCTCTCTGTAGGAGCTTAAATAATAAATGATTCCACACATACGACTCTGTCAGCACATAAGACAGCAAACTTTATTGAAGACCAACAAACAGCAAATTAATGTGCAGCACAGAGACATCAGCAAAGTTACTGAATGTCCAAAGAGGTGACGTGTCTGACAGTTTTTATAGGCCCAAATCGCAAAGGATGCAGCATCATGACATACTTAGCACAAATTAAGCATAGTTCATTTGACCAAATAGCAAGGGCCTGAATAGTTGTATACCATGTAAGGTCCGAACCATACTGTTGCTGACCACGTGACCCAAGTGGGCAGCTTCTGGGACTTTCCACTGTAATGTAAGATATAAGTCTGGTGCTTTTGCAGTTAATGATTACAACTTAATAGTAATGACCAGAAACATATTGCGAAATGGGATATGCTGAAATGTACGCGTACGTACCTAAGCGAGCATCTTCCCTTGCCACGTATCTCAGTTTTGGGCAAGCCTTACGTTACTAAAGCTCTTTCTCTGAAGCTAGGGAAAAGTGCAAGCATCTCGTGACAAGACACCATCCAAACCCTGCAAAACTTGAGCCATAAGATGTTGGAATACTGCAGTTGTAGATCCTGGTCTGAACGGCATGGTCTGAAATTGGAAAAACCACGCTCGGAGTGACAAAAGTTGTTAAATGACTTGATTTGTCACCGAGCACAACTTGGTATTAGGCTTATCAACAGTGAAGCTTAGAGAAAATCTTTGCTCCACACACAGTGGTAATTATGTCATCTATTTTAGGTGGAGGATGTCCATTCACCCAAATTACCTTTTTAGGCTATGCAGATCTGCGTACATTTTCAATTCCTTTTTAGGTCGAGCTTTCGCAGCGCATGCGCTGCAAAGGAAAACGACCTCTTCAGAGCGCTTAGGCTTTTCAGCCAAGCACATGCACGCATTGCCATTGCCTTCAATGGCAACGCGTGCACGTTAGGAGATCCACTCACGGGAGCGCGTTGCCCATCTGGTCGCAATTATCGCTCCCGCAAGTGAATCCCTCCCCCCTGCTTTTGTTATCGGATGACGTTTCTCCCAGGGTGCGTAGCACGGAACCTGCACCCCTGCTGCTCAATCACAGATTGTTTCTGTGCAAACATGCTACAAAAACTGCATTTGCAAAGGGCAGAAACAGACATTAATTGGTGCTGGAGGGCTGCACAGAGCATTGTCTGAGCGCAATTAAAAAAGTATTTTTGGCAGGCTGAAAGTGGCTCGACATCTCGAACACTCACAATCGGGATGTTCGCCTCCAGCAACACTATTCCTACCACTCATGTTAATGTTGTTCGTTCCTGGGGTGGTCTTGTTTACATTGCAGTGCGTTCTTATGTGCACAGGCAGCAGCATACACAAGTGGTCTCTGATTACACCGCATTCCTTCGCCTGCTGGGTTCCCATGTGATCCTTAATTTGCTATTTCATTGTAAAATTAAGTTGTGTGAACGCACTGGCACAGACGCACAGATAAAACAAGAGTTGGCATAGCCAATAGGTCTCGCATTTGGGAGCTTATACGTTTTTAGGCATGCAACAGTTGCTGTTGTTGTACCAAGGATATAAATACTTATAAGGTCCCAAAAGTGAGACCTATTGGCTATGCCAATGCTTGTTCTTCTTGCGGCTACAACTATAGGTGACAAACAACCAAGACCCAATAGGCTCTGTCACATCCTCACTGCACTTCTTCAAAATTTCAGACACCTCATTTCATACATGCAGCGGGACACACCTCAACTAATTAACTCATTTGGCACCCTCCTTAACCTAGGTGAAGTGTTCAAAACCTTTCATCTCACCCTAATCCTCACCAAAACTCTCAGAATGTTGTTTAAAAAGGCTTCCTCCTTCAATGTTTCCCAACTACAAACCTGATGCTCATATCTAGGTTTCAATACAATGCCTAAGTATCCTTGGTGATGTCAGACAAGAGTGTCAATCCCTTCCACTGAAGCACACACCTTGCACTGTACTGCCCCTCCGCCAAACAAATTCTCTTGTTGTCTCAAAGTAGCCTTCAGGATCAATTTTAGAACCATTATATCTACCTGGAATAGCAGCATGGTCAAATTCCATTTTGCAGATGGTAGCACATGAAACAGTAGTGATCTTGGACCCTGAATCTGCCATCCTAGAAATCATGGCACCACTTACACAAACATTCTCTGTAGGATCCCTAGCCATCCGTAAATCGTTTTCCTGCATATTCACATGTAGCACTAGGTTGGCCATTTTGTCACTTAGTTTCTCCTCATCTTGACTGTCGGAAACCACTTTAACCCTTGTGGTTCCCTGCGAAGTGTGACACCCTCACAAAATGTCCAATCATGCCACATTTATGTTTCCCTTTTTGCTAGGCAGGTTTTATAAGATAATCCATGGTTCTTCGAACTCCAGCAAAACCAAATATCTTGAAAAGTAACAGTGAAGTTTCTTTTAAACTTGGAAGCTCTGTAATTGCTATTTATTGCACTTTCTACCACACATATAGTGTCTTCTTGAAATTTCTTTGCCAGATTCTTAAGACTCCTCCGTACTGTTGGCAATTTGTAAATCCTCATCCAACATACAGTTTTAACGTGTTATATTTCTCTGCGCAAGTCTCTTGTTGAAACAGCTGGTGACCAGTTATTCCCTGATGAGTTGTTCTTTGGAGTTCTGAAATTCAGATTTGTCTGCCAATACCCTTAATGATGCTACAAAAATGCTAACATATTTGCTGTATCTTTTTTTGTATTATTTTAAAGCACATTTATTATAAAGTGTAATTTCCTTTCCACAAATGCCCTTTCAACTATTTTGTTGTTGTTTTCCAACACACTTCAAAAGTATTTTTCAAACACTGAATGGTATTGCAGAATATCAGCCTATTTAAGCTGTACCAGGTTTAATAGCCTTTCTCAGTAGTAATCAGTATAGTGCCGCCACATACAAGATGGTTGCAAACCCATCACACAAACATGATGACATGCAAGCGCTCTTCAGGGATGCCAGACTGTGGGAACAATGGTGGCTCAGAGCGCCGATAATCCCAATGGCTTCACTGATTGTCACTGTTGCCACTAGCACACTGCAGTTCCATTACCAATGGGTAGGTAACATGTGTCTCACTTTTTCACTCACTGCAGCCAACATGTCCAAAGCACAGCCACATAAACCGGTCTCCAAACACAGTAAGGAGTTGCAGCGGCATCCCACATGGGTAAGGAAACCAATCACCATAAAACTGACTGCGGAAAGCAATGATCAGGACTCCAACGTGAAGGTGAAGTGAGAAACTTTAATTAAAGTATTGACAGCAATGGGGAAGCTGCAAAACACTGCCCCCTCCCAGCTCAATAGCTGTCTCTGGTTTAGTTTTACCTGATCATTCCTAAATCCCTACTCTCACACTTGTCATGGATACCAGAATGGTGTGATCTACATCCAGCCAGAGGGCAGAGCACAAGCAAGGATGTAACCGGGTCAGTGGCTTTTACTGTTTTAAGTTGTGATACTTGGTAAGATGGGCACTTTACCTAACTTGCTATCACATAAATGATGCCCTCCTCTCTACCACTTGCTCTTGTTTCTCTAGGCTTAAGCATGCTTTTGTTATGATTGGGAATCTTGAGCTCTGTGACAGTAGGAGATACAGCCACCGTGGGAAATACTATCTAATCGACATAAATCTCTGACTTTTCTTTGGAATTTGAATCCTGTATGATCTCAGATTGAGGTGGACAAGCATTGAGTACCAAACCTATTGCAATATAATTAAAGCCCAGTGTACTATATGTTGATTTGTAGTGCCCAATAGCATCCAGAGCCTCTGCAGCCAGAAATCACTTGTTGTGTTATATTCCATATATGTACTATAATATGGGTCTCAGTAAATTAATTACCCTTCACCTGTATTCTCTCCCTACATTACACTTGTCATGGTTTACAGGGACTGGCCTTTTACCTAGATATGACACTGCATTCAGAACACTGGTTTTCCCTAGTTCAAAATCTATTATGCATGAGGGTTCTTGGAAGCACAGCAGGACTGCCATCTCCTGTATAAGATCTATGTACAAAGGCCATGCCCGATGTCATCCTTAGGCTGACACAGTCATACAGCAAGGTAGGACCCCTGGGGAGACCTATGGGTATATATACATCACATCTTGCTAAGATAGTTAGAGGAGATCGAGACTTCCCGGCCGACACACTGACCAGAGACGCTGAGGTTTCTGCATGCATACACTCCAGCTCGCAGTGGTCTGAAACATCCCTTGCTCGAGACCAGGATGGGCTCCCACAGTCTCACTTAAGGTAATGGGGTTGACTAGATCCTAGAGGAATTCTTGGCTTACATCTAAACAGGGAGGTATCGTAGGAGTACGCATCTTTTATCATGTGTTCGATATACTTGAATGTAATCCTGATTTGAAACTGCCTATGCAGAATTAGGCAGGGACAGTTTGGGTGGGAAAGCATTAAAGTCACAACTCGTGGGGAGCTCCGAGAGAGAAACTTTAAAGCAGACACCTACTTCTTCTAAAAAGAAGTGGGACAATAACAAAAAAGAAAATGTTAAAGAAAACATATCTCAGTCCATAGGTAGGTCTCCTCCACAGGAGCCCTTTGAAAGGAGGTGATAGCGCGCTGGACCACTAGCTCAATTTCAGCATACTCACCTGGGCCCATAAACATACACACTTTGAACCAGCGACCCTGCTTTTTACTACTATATGTCGCCTATCTGTACTTTGAGTCCTTTTAGGACTTATACCTGTAAACCATGACTTACCAATCCTTGTCACTTATACTATAAGTCCTAGGGATCGAATAGGAAGTTAGAATAAACAGGCAGTATTTAAACACATTTACCTTTCCTGTAATAACCACAGACTTGGGGAAAGTTTTAAAAGCTTTATCTATGCAAGATTTTCTGAGTCAAAAGGGCCAAAAAACCGAGACCATACATTTTACAAGCAAGAATATAATCAATAGAACATAAAGTTTGTAAGAAATCACAGTAACACCTTTAAACATCGGTACCTGGGAAGGGTGAGAGAGGGAAATAGCACAACGACATACCGCATGGGTTATATTTACCTAGAATGGTGCAAGGACCAATCCTGGCCACGGGCTGGGGCAAAAGACAAGGGCTCCTGACTAATCAGATACCCAGAGGACAGAACAGGTGCAGATCAGGACAAGGGACCTCCGCTAAGTGCAACAACAGCGTCACACCACACCCCTCTCCCTCAGAAAGCCAATTAGTACCCCAACTGGGTAATCGATAATTTCCCCAAACACCTTGATTCTTCTGACAGAGTGCTCCACCAGCACCTCTGCTCTCGATCTCCTATAGCATGCTTTGGGTCAGTGACAGGTCAGCTATTCAGAGTAGCCAGACAATTTCTCTATCTAAGCCTACCTTAGTTATACCATTTTCCAGGGCAATATACCACCCCTAAATGTTGCAAATCTGTGTGTTCCCCTTCAGGGATTGGTCAGAAAGACGAGGAGAGGTCATCACACCATACTAAGATGAGGTAATTTCAATTGACTTGTATTTGATGAAATCGCCACCTACAATTTATTTTCCCATGACTTTATTCCGCCTACCAATATTACTTAATTTTAGCATACAATGTTTTAACAAGTTGCAGATCTTCTTCCTTTTCGCAGGTCATGGGGTGAGGTTCTCAGGCGCATCACGGATAAGACAATCCTTGGAACGCTTTCAATGCCACAACTCAAGGTCTTTCAGTTCTCCCATGCGCTGTGTCTATTCAAAATGTTGTTTCAAGTCACACCTCAGGCCCAAATACGAGCTATTAACAAAGTCAAAGAGAAACATATTAGAATACAAAAATAAATGATTGCACTTTACACCACTGTATACCACTTATCTCTGCTCTAACCCCATTACTTTATTATAACTTTTGCATTAATAGTTAAGCAGAACGAACAAGCTTAATATAAGCAGCAGCATAAGCATTAGCATGTGAGGTTTGAAGCACCCATCTTTGGCACTAGTGCGCAGAAGCAGAAGTAAAGATTTCCCACCAAAGGCAGAAATACGTCACCGCACGTAGATGTAGCGGACGCATGAGCAGTAAAGTTCCCGCGATTTCGGCAGCAATATTAAGACACTCGGGTTACGGTTAGTAAAAGCACATAGACGAGCTTCCCCTAGATACTATATATGTTGTGTAATGCAAATATTAATAGACAAAACATGTTGATCAATATATTATAAGTTATTCCGAGAGTGTTGAATACAAGCAAGTTTCTGTATGTGTGAAACCTTGCTTCATCAGAGGTATAACTTTAGGAATAGGGATAACATTAGGAAACCTGACGGGTATCAGGGCCGAGCTCTTTGCCGGGGTTGGTTTTCGGCCGATTTTGCTACAGGGCAGATTTCGCAGCTATGCTGCAAAAACGGCCCTGTAACAAAACCGGACCCCACCCTTGTGGCGCACCGGGGGATTGCCTGGTGCCCGCAACGGCCAGTCCGGGCCTGAGGATACTGATACACGTTCCTCTCGTTCCTTTCAGCGATCATCGTAAAACTCTGAGAGGGAAGGACAGACAGACAGACAAGAAGAGCGTACAAAGTCCAGAGACAAGCAGAACGCTCAAGACTATACTTCCAAAAATGAAGATAAAGCCAAACCAAAATCACAGTTCAAAAAGAAGTTTACATGTCTAAAGATCAGACATGCCCAGAATTCTGAGGACTCGACAACTGAAGGGGGAATGGGCTCTGACGATGCTAGACAGTTCAGCAGAAGTATCAAAAGCTCGCCAGAACCTGATGGAATTTCTGGTGACACAGACTTGAATGATTATATCACCAATGGGAACATTGCCCAACACCACCGGAAAGCAGTTCAAAAAGGTTTGTACTAAAATGTCTATATTTTTCAGGGTTTAACACATAATTCATTTTTGGTTCTGTCCGAGTTATGTATTGTTTCGGGAACAGTCCTATCATATATGGAAATGTACATAGAAATTTGTATTGATGTACTTATGTCACTTTTGTCTTTCCATGTCCCCCTTTCCCGCACTTAAACACTCTATTCCCATCCTTTCCCTTTCTGAGCACCACAAGCACTGTGAATACTTTTACACATTTGTCTAAAGTGAACTCAAATATTGCTTGGATATCAAAATACAGGTGAATACTAATCACACTTGAACCTGTGTCGTTCATTATTCTTTGTGCTACTAGAATCTGTGTTTAAATTAATTGTTCTACTGACAAGACCAACTTTTTGATACTGTATTTCACTGACCCTGGTCAGGTAGTATATATGGGTCTCCCCCTTTATATACATACTACAACACAGGCTATCCAAATTACATTCTATTATGTTAAGCTGGACGCTGCAATCACTGCGCGCAGGCTCTGTGTCATGGCGTTTTATAAACAGCACATCTCTGTTTTCCTCATACAATCTGACAGAGAAACAGATAGAAATAGCACTGAGGGGAGCAAAATATGCAAGGCTGTGGTTGAAAAACTGGACAGATTAACATTTACAGTGGCAGTATCACCATACACAGAATGATTTATGCATGGCCACATATCTCTCCCGGTCACAACTTTTCAATTCCATTATTGCCTAGAACAAATGCAGGCAGGCAGATAGGAAACAAGCATTGGCATAGCCAATAGGTCTTGCGTTTGGGATCTTATAAGTGTTTAGCCATGCAACAGTTGATGTTGCTGCACTAAGGATATTGTGCTGCATAACTAAATACTTATAAGGTCCCAAAAGCGAGACCTATTGGCTATGCCAATGCTTGTTTTTTTAGCAGAATAATTAATTACCTATGGCCGGTGAGACAGCTAATTCGGTGTCTAGTCCGAAGGTAACACATTATATCTGAGAAACATAATAGAAGTGTTAAAAAAAAGTAAAACGCCAATTTGACCATTAATATAGTAGGGAAGAAAAAATGAAGTTTAAACGAACATGCACAGCCATGCAAATCATTAGCACGGAGTGGTGTGCTGCAACTACTTTCAAGACGAGAGTGCAGGTAAGAAAAGTGGCCTGCTCACTGCTGACTGGGTAGCAACATACAGGAATAATTAGGGCTTTGTGAGGTGTATCTATTGGCCCTGGTGCACTGCACCTACTGATGACTACGTCTCTGATCTTGACCGCATTCCAAATAATAAGGGAAGGGGGCGCATACTGACTATACACGTACAAACAAGGCAAAGAGATTAGAGAGAAGAGCAAAGATACATTCTTGAACCGATTCCAGAACAAGCAAAAGTGCAATGCTAGTTTAAAATTAATGTTGCTACTGACTCTGACATATACAATGAGTCCCAGATGCGAAGCAGTCTTCAATCGCTAAAAATGTTGGTCTTGGAAAACAGAATCTTCGGCGGAAAATGTTCATTACTTCTCCAGCTGTTCAAAAACGAATGAACAAAAAAGGCAGTAGATTGATATGTGGATGGTTCGGTCAATGGAGGGAGGCAACTGTTCTTCCTCACAAGTGGAGCTACCTATCCGTTTGAGTGGGCTGTATTACACTTCCCCGTGATTTCTGTATTGCACGGTACAGTACCACCTGACCAGGCGGTATCGTGGGATGCGCAGAGAGGAGTTGTATGCTTCAGCAATGGGTACTCCCACCCTGGGCGCAAGCTAGTCAGCTCGGCCAACCACGCTGAACCATGTTTGAATGGGAAAGAGACCCATGTATAGGCAACATGCCTCTGTTGTAAGGGAAATTAGCCTCACAGCCCTATAGGAAGAAGGAAAAAAGAACCAGATTTAGATCCCACTGGTGTGGCTAGATGTTGATTTATGGGCAGGATTCCTAGAAGTCCCGTCTGCTCGGGTTGGGGGTAGGACGCTTTCAGTAACAAGGCCACAGATAAGGTTATGAAGGGACAGCATTTCAATCCTTACCTTTGACGGAAAAATGATTTCTCAGGGAGTAAAAGGCGATTGCTGATAAGAGTATTTTTTAGTGGGTAAAAAATTATAACTATATATATTTTTGTCTTTTTTAACCAAGGGTATGTGACGTTTGGATAGAGTTTTGCATATCATTTACCTCCTCCCTTTCTCTTTAGAGTATTCATAAGTGCGTTGCTCTCATGCTTCTGCCTGCGCCCTCATATGGAACGCACAGCCAGAATGAATGAGGTGGGTGAAGAATTGGTCAGAGGGAGCCTCTTATCACTCGACAAGAATGGGATTTCCTTTCAGAGGTCCTCACAACTCATGATCAGCGATGTTTATCATGAGATGGGCCAGCCAAGTGTACTTAGTTTTAGTACACAGATTATGTTGCTCTCTTTTCCCATCTAGTACAACATTTGTGCATAAAATTCACTAAAAACAATAGGGCAGCACGGATATTTTCACCACAGTGTCGAATGGTACACTCCCTCGTGCTGACGTGCACCGACGGTCAGGCATTGCTGATTGTCCGAATTCTAGTGGTCGACAAAAACGGTCACAGAGTATCACCGTAAGACATGGTGCTTTGGTAAGATGTTTGGCGGTGATGTCAGAAACGGGCATCTGGTTTTTTTTAAACCCCTCTGTGTATTGTTTATTTTTTATAAACAAATGACATACACACATCTTGTCAGTGCCAGATACACAAAATGCCATAGCATAGATGATTCCGCTGACGGAGCTCCTCACAAGACAATATAAGCACATCACAAAGTACAAACGCATTGGGCATCCCTTTATGTTTCTTGTTTCTTTACTTTTTGCAAAGCGGACAGCACTGTGACGGACCCTGCACACTGTATTCGCAGCTGGGAAGAGCGAAATAACAATATAAAGTGCTGCTCTTTGCTGGACAGGGCGGCGACGCCTCGTTGCGGTGTGGGGCCGGGTTGTGACTACCATCGCCTTTGACTGAAACCTGCGCGAGGCAGAGACACCGGATAACGGCAGGAGTCCACAGCTCTTTCAGACACGAATATGCAAGAGAACCCATTGCCTGGCACGCTACATAATACATGATGTACGACACTGTACACGGCTAGTGATATCTACACCGCCACTGGGGTACCGATAACTTTGGAGACAGCGGGCCGCAAGGCTTGACGAGGTGGCTCTACCTCCGGTGCAGATCTTCAACACACCGAGGAGCCATATATAAGGCGGCACTGGTGGAGGGACCCCGAAAGCTTTGGCCCAATCTTCAGCGAGACCGCTGTTTACCACAGCTCACCGCATGTCTCTCAAGGCCGACTGACTACGCCATCACTTGCGCTTCAGAGCTGCGAGTGCCTAACTGAAGAAGGTTGCAGACGGACGACGCAGCCCCTATGACACAAGGCTCCAGCCCTACCCTGAGAAAGTATAACACCCGTACAAAACTAAACGCCACGGGCTCGAGTACTAACCCAACTATGGGCAAACCGGACAATCGTCAGTCAAAGCTCACCTTTGACGCCCCGGCTACAAAAAAGTGGCTGAAGCCGGCGTCGGAAACTGGAGGATCCAGTAATCCGCAGGCAGCAGGGACGGGGCCCAGCTCTTCCAATATGGACATACAATAGTTGATGCAGGAGATGAGACAGGGCTTCGCCACTGTTGTGGACAAGGTAGATCGTATGTCCTCCAGAATGGATGCAATTGCGCATAAATTGGATCTCCATGACGAGAGAATTGAGGAAACCGAGCGGCGGATCCCTGACAATGATGACACCACTGCCTCTCATACTACACAACTAGCGCATATGGACAATATTCTTTGAGTCATCGCTGCGAAGAACGAGGATTTGGAGGCCCGCAGCAGGCGTAACAATATCCGCCTCACGGGTGTGCCAGAATCCACAAACAAGGGGCGCATGGAAGATTATGCCGAAAAGCTACTCCTTTCTGCGATTGGGTCCAACGTATTTTCCAAGCAATTTATAGTGGAAAGGGCGCATCACTCACTTGGACCGCGGCCTAAACCTCGGGCCCCGCCGAGGCCCATCATTGCGAGACGTCTCAACTACCGGGATCGAGATGTGGCACTAAAAGCAGAACGCACCTACCAAAATCTGAATTATGAAGGCGTGCCCTTCTCAAATTTACCCAGATTTTACACCGATGGTGCAGGAACAGCGACGTAAATTTCTGGAAGTAAAGAAAAAACTACGAGCAGTACAGATCGACTACGCTTTATTGTATCCCGCGAAGCTGCACGTGACACATCAGGGTAAACAACAATTCTTTACCAACCCGGAACAAGTTAATGACTTTTTGAAGAATTTGCGTCGAGCGCGCCGTGGGAATGGAGATCTTGAGTAGGCACAGTCAGAAGACGAACCAGAAAGGGATGACGAACACTAAATTACTAGTGGATGCCACTTTGCATCACTTTCCGGATTAAGACACTGCACATACAGAACTGGAGGTGTCCGCACCGTTGAGGACTGATGCTGTACAATCAAGATACCATGGACGGGTATTGGACTGTTGGTGGTAACGTATTCCAGGCACCACGTCCCTCCCTTGATTAATCCCACCCCAGGGTCGATCAGATTGTAGGGCAAGGTGACAGGAGTGGGGTATGTGCACCTCTAGATGTCTCCCAACGGGAATTCCCCAAGGTTTACGATTAAAGTACGGATGTTACTGGGGAGTTTAACAAATGTTGTGGGAGGGGGGCGGGAAGAATATTCTGGGAAGTTGGGGAAGCTTTAGTGGGAGGGGACTGGGGGAAGGGGCAATTTGAGAACCACTGTAATGCATGTTGTTATAGGATGCTTTACAACAGCTCTACAAGATGGTTATGATCACAGTTTGACTGCTCATGGTTGGTGGGTACTTTGGGAACGACTGAAGAGAGGAGGGAGGAGAGGGATTGTTACCACGGTGCATTTGGGACACACACACTGGAAAGTCGAATTCTACTGCAATTGCTGCGATTCATGGATGCCGAGACACACTCAATTCTGCACTGTACAACCAATAGACATTACATATCACACCATAGTCGGATGGGTTACCTACCTGAGGAAGACACGCGAGCAACGATACCAGTGAAAACCAGACTACACATGGCACTAACTGACTTAAACTTCATCACGTGGAATGTATAGGGGCTAGGCGACCTCCGGAAAAGACGACAAGTATTGTCATATCTAGACCGTCATGCTATACATATCGCTTTCTTACAGGAAACGCATTTCAAACCTCGCACTAGACACACCTTTGCCATTAGGTGGGCGGCTAATGCAGTCTTCTTCTCTTACTCCACATATGCTAGAGGAACGGTGATTCTTATTAAAAAGGGCTCGCCGTTTACCTTGATAGGTGATAAGTAAGACACTTAACGATGATACTGTGTGGTATGGGGGAGATTAGGGCACGTTGCGGTCACTATGGTATTCTGCTATAGTCCCAATATCATTGACCCTCAATTTTTTACTGAGCTATGGGCCACTATTATAGGCACAGGCCCTGATCACATAATATGGGGTGGAGATTTTAATGTAGCACTCGGACCAGCCATCGATAGGTCGCACCCAGCCCCCCATCACTTCACTAGAGCGAGGACTGGACTGCATGCGGTGCTTACAGAAAATAACCTGATCGATACAAGGCGACACCTCCACGCCACTAAGCGGGAGGGCACTCATTTCACTGCACAGGCACAATCATGGGCGAGGCTTGACTACGTGTATCTCTGCAACTCTGCCATGCACTCGTAGGGGTACAACACTTAGCTAGGACTTACTCTGACCACTCGCCTGTGAAGATCACATTGAGGGCGGAGGACCTTGGGCC
This sequence comes from Lissotriton vulgaris, assembly GCF_964263255.1. Taxonomy (NCBI): domain Eukaryota; kingdom Metazoa; phylum Chordata; class Amphibia; order Caudata; family Salamandridae; genus Lissotriton; species Lissotriton vulgaris. The sequence goes on along the minus strand of NC_141693.1, from coordinate 513,966,105 downwards.
TCCTGGCGTCTGCAACCTACCATGCTTCTAGATGCCGTATTTCAGGATGAGTTGAGGGAAGAGACTTTAGAATTCTTTGCACACAATGAGGATTCAGTAAACGATGTTGAAACTATTTGGGACACCTTTAAGGTAACACTAAGAGGGATATGCATTGCAAAATGGTCCGGAGACCTTAAAAGCATACTGACAAGATTGAATAGCCTAGAAGTGGAACTTAAGGCCCTAGAAGGCTCCCTGGCAAATAGTCCAGATAGACTAACATTATCGCACCTCCGGGAAAGACTCACTGAATACACTGAGGAGGCTAATAGAGAAGCCAGGTTCAGGGGACGTCATTGGACTGCTCGCCGATATGGCGAGGGTGAAAGGCCTGGGAAAGTGCTTGCAGCGATGGTCAGATTGATGCAGTAACCAAATACTATATTGGAAATTGAAGGATCGGATGGGCTAGTATATAGAGACACGGCACAAATTCTTAATGCTTTTGTTACACATTATACCGCTTTATACACTACCACTAGAGCTGATGAGCTCAACCTGCAAGACTATTTGGAGGATGTCTCCTTAGGTTAGCTAAGTGATGCACAGAGGTCTTTTTTAAATGCTCCGTTTGAATTGGACAAAGTGCGCAAGGCTATAATGCATATGCAATCGGGTAAGGCCACTGGATTAGATGGAATCCCAGTGGAATTTTATAAAACCTACATTGACTTCATGGCCCCGATATTGCGGGAAGTGTATGAAGACGCACTGGAGGTAGGACATCTTCCCCCCTCCATGAGCATTGCACTTATCACGTCCTTGCTAAAACCAGGGAAACCGGCAAGTAGTTGCGACTCATACAGGCTCCTGTCGCTGTTAAATTGTGACGTGAAGATACTAGCCAAACTTATTGCTACACATATCAATCTGCTTCTCCCTAATCTGATTTTACCCGACCAATCGGGCTTTGTCCCTGGCGAGGGCAACATCGCATAATCTACGTACCTTCTTTACGATTATGAATAATGTCCACGAAGACTTGCCCATGGCTGCTATATTCTTAGATGCTACCAAAGCCTTTGATTCCCTAGAGTGGGACTATGTGTTCAAGGTAATGGAACGCATGGGCTTCCCGACCCTATTCTTGTCCTGGATTAAACTGCTTTATATGTCACCAGTAGCTAAAGTAACTGTTAATAGGAGACTATCCCCAGAATTTCCCAACACAAGAGGCACGAGACAGGGCTGCCCCTTGTCGCCCCTACTCTTTGCAATTGCCACTGAGCCATTGGCTGCAAAGCTGCGACAACATCATAAGGATAAAGAGTTACAATGCAACCAACGACAGATTTTGATATCAATGTACGCGGATGATATCACATTATATATTCGCGAACCCAGCCATAACTTAAACCCCATCCTCAGAGAATTTGTTCGATTTGGCAAACTCTCTGGCATCCAGATTAACTGGAGTAAGTCGTGTCTGTTTCCCCTGATAACGTCCACGTTGAAATTTGCTTTGGATTACCCCATTGCCTCGTGTTAGGAAGATTTTAAATACTTGGGGATTCGTGTGGCAAAGGACAGAGATGAATTACTTAGGATAAACTATGGCACGACCATGTCCCGTTTAACTGATAACATCACAAGGTGGATCACACTGCCACTGTCGATGGCTGGTAGGGCATCTTTAATAAAAATGGTGATTTTACCACAATTGATTTACCTTTTCCTGAATGTACCGTTCTATCCTGGGCGGTACTTCTTCCAACAACTTCGGTCAGAACTCACTCGGTTGGTGTGGGGAGGAAAGACGGCTCGCTTAAAATGGGATACCCTCATTCGGCCGTACAATCAAGGAGGATTTGGTATGCCCGATTTTGAATTGTACTATTACTCTACTCAAGCACACTATGCCTATTTCTGGATATACCAGCCTCGGTATATGCCACAAGTGGCAGCAGAACAACACTGGCTTGCTCATCCAATCCCAATAGAAGGAGCATTATACACCCCTTCCCAAGGAAGAGATAGGACGCCGTCGACGGTGATGAGCACTGTCAATACGTGGGCTCGATTGGGAGCCATGCTAAACGCGGCCATGAAATATTCACCATTATTACCGCTCACCTATCACCCGGACATGCCCCTGCTACAGGAGACTATATTCCACAAACTCACTGAACGCTTCCATATTGCAACATGGGGGGACTTATATCATGCAGGGACGTTCCGTGCGTTAGACCATTTATGCTCTAGCGCACGCCCGTCTCCACTCGACACCTTCCTTTACATTCGACTGCGCCAGGGACTGAAATCAATTACACCCGATTTTCCTAATGAACCCGAAGTCTATGCTCCACTACACCGTAAACTTCAGAGTGAAACTCCTAAAAAACTAGTTTCGACAATTTACCGAACAGTACACATGTTGAAAGACAGGCAGCCACTCGCGGCTAAGACAAAATGGGAACACGAGCTGGGTGCGGAGCTCACAGATAGGCAACGGGAATTCTGCTTGCAACAAACTGAACGCGTCTCGTCGAGCAGCAAATTTAGAATAATACACTACAAATTTATACACAGGCTATATTACACTCGGGTCCGCATGCACAGGTTCCACCTGCGTGACAATGACACCTGTGACAGATGTCACGCTCCATGGGCCGCCTTCTTGCATTTGGCGTGGGAGTGTGAGGGAGTGCAGACCTATTGGTGCCAGGTGTTTGGAGCGATATCCAAAATGGTAAATACAGTAGTGGAACCCTCCCCAATCCTTGCCCTGTTGGAATACGTAGAACCGATACAGGCTACACACCGTAAATTCATTGCACTAGCATTCCTTGTGGCTAAAAGGAGAGTGGCGTGTAGGTGGGGAAGAGGTAGAGCCCCCAAATTTAAGGCTTGGCTACAAGATCTTACATATTGTCAGGAACAGATTACTACCCATGCTGAATTATTGCCGGTTTCCTCAAGGCCGGCTGATATCTGGGCTCCACTGCAGTGCTATCTACTAGAGAGAGATGACCTTGGCAACGCAGGAACACCACACGAGTCACGGTCATAATACCTACATGTAATAGTTCACAACACGTCCTTGTACGAGATATGGTACAATGCAGGTAGGAACTAAGTAAAAGATTGGGGAATGGCTGCTCGATGATATAATACAGGCTAGGATGGATTGGCCTGAACAGGGGGGTGAAAAGCGAAACATTTTGGGGAAAAGGGCCAAGTCCAACAACCTTCATGCTCCCTTCAAAGGCATACATCTACAGCGACATCTGCAACAGCGTAAGGGACAATGCAGGAACATGTGAGCTGCAGCTTTTAATGCTTGACTGACTTTTCTGCCATTTTAAACCCAACAATAGTAAAGACTTGGCTACCCATTTCCCTTCTTTCTAGCCTCTCTTACGCTCAGAAGGGACACCATTTTTATGAGCATAAATTACTTTGACCTGAATAATCGCTGAGAGACGGAAGGCTTGGAGAATAGCTACTACTGGGGAAACATGGGCGAATTTGCGATCCGTGAATTTGCGGATTTGCGAATTCGCAATCTGCAAAATTCGCGAATTTGCAGATTTTTAATTTTTGCGTGTTCGCGGGGAACTTTGCGTATTCGCGGGGCGCTTTCGTGTTCGCGGGTTTTTTTTGCCTGGTTTATCACTGCCACCCTCTCGTTTTTTATGCCCTTCTGCCCTCTGTACCACTTGTTTTTGTGCATTTCTGCCCTCTGCCCAACTCTTGTTTGTGCTCTTTTGCCCTCTGCCCCACTGGTTTCTGTGCCCTTCTGCCCTCTGCCTAACTCATGCCCTCTGTCCCACTTTGTGCCCTTCTGCCCTCAGCTATAAGTCAGCTTCAATAGGAAGCACTAATAGATAAAGTAAAGCAGGTGCTTGAGTTGAAGGTCAAATTAAGTTACACAGTCATTAATCACCCCAAGTTTGGGGTGATTAATGATTGTGTAACTGAATTTGAGATTCAACTCTAGCACCTGCTTTACTTTATCTATTAGTGCTTCCTGTTGAAGCTGACTTTTGTAACTATTTTAGAGGCTCTGGCAGCTTGCCGGCGCCATTCTAAAATAGTTACAAAAAGTCAGCTTGAACTTTTGACCCAATCTGCTCCGCTCACGGATTTTGCGGGAAATTCGCGAATCTCGCGGATTGCGAATTTACCGAAAATCCGCAAAATCCACGAGCGGAACGGATTTTCCGCCCATGCTTAAAAACCATCTGACTATTTTCTGCATGGGACCGCTGCAGGTGTTGCCCAACAGTTCACATGCACTGTACCCTGGAATGATCCGTCATGAAGGTGAAGCCTAAAATACATAAATTCTTGTTGCATGACCCAATGCCACCGTCTTCTTCCACAGACCGCACTACAGAGTCCCTGACACACTCAAAGAGCACACTTCAGGTGCACTCCACCCAATTTGAAGAGGTTCTACAAACTATATTGGAGACCAAAACGTCCTTGGAAAGCTGGATAGGCACTATTTCTTTGGATGTTAATCTGCTCTGTGTGGACCAACACAAACTGACGGATCACAAGACGAGAAAGAATTTTCACTTGCCACATTGCACCCCACACTGCCAGAGATACAAACTCAGATTAAGCTGCATAGTGCTGAAATGGCTTCACCTCATCGCAGGGTGGAGGACACCAAAGGAAGGTCTAGTCATATCAACATGCGCCTACTGGGCTTCCTCTTTGTAGAACTTTAGTTGATCAACACTGTACTGGTAGCCAAGTTCCCCAAGTTCTTTTCAGTAGAAAGGTCATGCAGGATACACAGTAGACCACCTGATTCTGGTTCCCCACCATGTCCCGTCATTGCCCGACTTCTCAATTTTGCTCCAACAATTTCAAGCGAAAAGCTTCAGGCAATATGAAGGCACCTCAATCACTGCATATTCTGATTTTGCGGCAGAAGTACATCGGCTCCACACATCCTACGGTAGGGTCAAACAGCGACTCTGGGACCTGAACTATACATACGAGCTGCTATTCCCAGCGCAGCTGCACCTGGTGAACGGTGAGAAAGCCCATGTGTTTGCTACACAAGAGGATGTTTACCTGGCTCCACGTGAAAGTCCTGCCTCAAACCCTATCAGAGGAATCTACTAATGGGGACTGGGTGACACCTTGCCCCCTGCCATCGTAAACGCAAAACTTCCAAAGCGAAGCCAACACAGGATCAAGTAGTGGTCGAGCATGCCCAAGCGGTGCTAAAAGCTTTAAACTCTTAAGTTCTCTTGCAAGTGGATCAAACATCATATTCTGGATCTGGCATGGGGGCTTCAGAGTTCTCACTAAACGCACTTGAGCGGGGTGCTGTGATCACTCACAGCCTGCTGACTACCTTTGACATTCATTAGCGTTCACTACATGGACACGCATTGGTACTTGAAACCTGTAATTATTACTATTCTCCCCCAAGGTCAGCATCTAAGTTATGCTTGGTTTGGATGGTCAATCCCATCATGCAAGGCCTTTGACACAAACTATCCGATCGAGTCTTCCACACCTGACAGAGAATCCAAAATTGACCTGTTTACATCAATAACATGTTTCTTTACTTATTGGTTTGTAGTTGTGGGCATGTGGTTGGGGACTTTCCAGTCGACCAACCTGGGGATGGGTTGTTGGTTGCTCTATTGTTGGTTTAAGTTGACAGCAACTCGTTCGGAACCTTTGCACATGGTGGTAAATATATGGGGCACTCATACACAGGATGACACAACGCATATGAACACCACATCTTAAATGACACACACATGGCAGAACACCGTTAGACACTGCTCCATGCTCATCAATACTACACACTGACATAAGACATGTTTTATGCGAAATGTATGGGACATGGCTACCCCAGCTTAAGGGAATTGCATACATATTGCTTTATTGCAGGAGACACAACTCACCAACACAGAACTACACAAGGTACAAACAAAATGGCGAGCCGGGTGTAAGGCACAACCTCTTCGGCATTTACTCGGGGAGGAATTATATGGATTGCCCCAGGGATTCCGTATGAAGCGCACAGACTTGTGGTTGACAAAGGGGGAAGATACGTTGTCATTGAGGGCCACTTAGATGGGACCCTCTCTCTTTGGGTTTATACGCCCCAAACTCCAATCAATCTGAATTCCTCAAAACCCTTACCCCAGCCTTGTTCAGAGACCCCCAGACTCCTAGTTTATGGGGGGGAGGGGACTTTAATTGCGCACCAGACGTGGACTGTAATCGCTCACTCTCCCAGTGCACAATATAACATGTATTGGGACAACACAACAGTTCAACACATGGTTACAACATGGCAGCTGCACGACTTCTGGTGCATGAGGCACCCGAATGACCAGGAATACTCTTTCTATTCCCCAGTACATGACTTTCACACTAGACTAGACCTAATATTATGCACTGAACTATTAGGGACACAGGTAAACTGATCAGAAAACTTGACTTTTCAAGAAAGATGGAAGGTGCACTCGTTGCGGAGTCAATAAAGCAAGCAGAGATCTATTCCAAGGTTACTTCTTTTATTTAGAAAGTCTTAAAAACTTGCATACTGCCAACGCATTTCGTTCCCAAGTTTGCCAGAGGGAACTTCATCAGGGCTCATAAATAACCAGCTGGTTGGTAGTTTTCAGAAGTATGTATGGTAAGTAGGGGCTTCAGAGGCACATATAGTGTCAGTAGTAGTATGTCTATACGAAAATCCAGCACCCAAGAGTTATAGGGTATCAAGTATCCTGAGTTCTGTATTGGAAATATAAGAAAGTCCCAGTTACCATCGTCCCATCAGGGGAACTATTGTCTATGCAGTCCTGGTATATATACTATAAAGCGGCATGGTCACATTTGTAATGGCATGATAACCGGCAAGAATATGATCAGAATACTTGACCTGCACATGATTGGACCACTGCCCACTCCAGGTGGCGCACCAATAGGGCAGGCCACACCCATGCTTCCCTACCTGGCACCTACAATTGGAGGCTTTGCCTTACCCCCCCCCCACACACATTTCACAAAGACACTTTAACATGCATTGCACACTATTTCGAACACAATAAAGGGCCCACAGTATCCAGGGCAGTAGAGTGGGATGCAGATAAGGTGGTACTATGCGGCCATTGAATGGGCGCCTCATGGGGAGTCTGAAAAGGTAGGGAGGCCTTCAAGGGATTTGATTCAAAGCAAAAATGAGTTGTTCAATTTACTTAAAGGCTAAAGTTAATAAACCTGGTGTGTAAGTCAACTAGTTAAGTATGTATAATCAATTTATAAAACACATAAACACATATAAACATATAAACAACAAAACACAAGGGTGTATCAAAAAAAGAGCTTTATCAAATATTTCATTAGGTCAGCAATAAATCAAAAAAGCAGGTAAGGAAATGCTGATATGAAGAGCCTAGTAGCAAATCAACAGTAATGCAGCAAAACCTATAAAATACATCTATCTCAAGGAGCAAAAGTAAATCAAGTACTGTAGAGATAAGATGGAGGTCGACGTTTCGGTCTCTCTACAACCCAATGAACGAGACCATCTTCAGGACTGTTTTCAATAAAAACACTGCTATAAATTGTGCTGAAATCCCAACTCAATGGAAGCCACAATGTTGGATGTTTTAGGGGCGAAATTGCACGTTGAAGCGGTAGGGCCAAATCCTAGGTCGGGGAACACAACCGTCCCATAGGCGAAGACGCCGAGGATAACTTGATAGATGGTTATTCAATGGTAAAGAGCTCAAGACACCGGAGAGGTTTAAAACAATCTATTAGTAGATTTAGAGCCCGTGGTTGATGTTAGATTGACTCTGACCCTACTTCTTGTTTTAAGTTAAATTAAACCCGTGGCTGCCGTTAGATTGACTCTGACCCTACTTCGTTTGTCAAGTTAAAATAAACCCTTTACCGCTAAACGCCCACGTAACCATCGGTTGGATTACAGCACCAGCCTACAAGACCCTATATACATGGATACAACTACTTCGGGATAATAGAGGGCTCTAAATCTACTAATAGATTGTTTTAAACCTCTCCGGTGTCTTGAGCTCTTTACCATTGAATAACCATCTATCAAGTTATCCTCGGCGTCTTCGCCTATGGGACGGTTGTGTTCCCCGACCTAGGATTTGGCCCTACCGCTTCAACGTGCAATTTCGCCCCTAAAACATCCAACATTGTGGCTTCCATTGAGTTGGGATTTCAGCACAATTTATAGCAGTGTTTTTATTGAAAACAGTCCTGAAGATGGTCTCGTTCATTGGGTTGTAGAGAGACCGAAACGTCGACCTCCATCTTATCTCTACAGTACTTGATTTACTTTTGCTCCTTGAGATAGATGTATTTTATAGGTTTTGCTGCATTACTGTTGATTTGCTACTAGGCTCTTCATATCAGCATTTCCTTACCTGCTTTTTTGATTTATTGCTGACCTAATGAAATATTTGATAAAGCTCTTTTTTTGATACACCCTTGTGTTTTGTTGTTTATATGTTTATATGTGTTTATGTGTTTTATAAATTGATTATACATACTTAACTAGTTGACTTACACACCAGGTTTATTAACTTTAGCCTTTAAGTAAATTGAACAACTCATTTTTGCTTTGAATCAAATCCCTTGAAGGCCTCCCTACCTTTTCACTTAACCACCCAAGCCCTCAAGGGTCTAATTGGGTCTCTCACTCCTTTGTGAATCATCATGGGGAGTCTGTCACACATTGCAAAATGAACTGACAGTCCTGGAGCGAACCCTACGTTCATTGGAGGAGAAAGTAGTCACCCACGTGGACAAACTCGAGCAACTCAGAAGCCTGTGCAAGCAGTACAGAGAGGCAGAACCCCGACTGAGTAAACATGACTACAGACGCTGGCTGGCTTCTTTGCATGCAGAGGGTGATCACTTGGGCAAATTGCTATCATGTTTCACCCTATAGGGGCCATCCGTAAAAGTGATGGGTTGATTGTCAACACACAGGCCAAAATCAAATTAGTATTTAAAGAACACTAACACACACTGTATGAAGCCACAGATGAGTCTGCATCCGGCCAGATATCTGGGTTCCTACGGGGCTTGCCCTTGACTCACCTGTCTCCCCTCCACAGACCTGAACTCGATGAATCTCTTAAATTGGAGGATATTAAATTAGCGATAGCACAAATTGTGAGAAACAAAACTCCGAGCTAAGATGGATTACCCATCGAGTATTATTGTATTTATTTGGCACTGATCTCTTAACATTTGCTGGAGGTATTCTGCGAAACGCTTCCAGCTGTCCATTTACCTGAATCACTGCATGAGGCCCTGATTAAGGTCCTTTCCCAGCCCAGGTGCGATCCGCTAAAAGTACGTTCTTACCGCTCCCTACCCCTCCCTCCTCAACCTCGACTGCAAGATATTAGGAAAGGCTATAGCAAAAGGCTTCTCCCCTTTATAACCACACTGATACACCCCAACCATTCTGGTTTCATACCTGGGCGTAGCACCTTCCTCATCAGACGTCTGTTGAGGTTTGTGCGGGACACACCAAAGATGGCACACAGCAAAGTAGCAGTAACGCTAGACAGAGTAAAGTCCTTCGATACCTTAAGTTGGACCTTTCTTTGACAAAACTAGAACTTATGGGGTTCAGGCCTCGATTCCTGGTCCGGGTGAGTATATTGTACTCATGACAAATTTCCACAATTAAAATCGATCACTGGATATCAGACAGCTTGCCCTTTCAGAGGGGCACTTGCCAAGGATGCCCACTTTCACCCCTCCTTCTCGTTATGGCTATGGAACCCCTGGCTTGGCATCTACGCCAACATGTATGGGGGATCTCTGAAATTGACATGCATCATATTGTGTCCCTAGATGCTGATGATCTCCTTATCTTTCTGCATGAGGTTGAGATATCACTTCCAACCATAAAGCAAGTACTAGGCGACTTTGGTTCGATTTCAGAACTGTTAGCCAATTGGTCCAAATCCTGCTTACTCCCCATCGCCTGATTCCCGAACCCCTCAGGGTTGATACACCTATGCACCGACTTCAATGGTGTTACAACACCTTCAAATAGTTTGGTATTAATATATACCGCTCAGAAGCGGCCCTCAAAGAGGGTAATGTGAACCGAGGAGTATGTGCTCACAGAGTGGGATCCCTCCCATTCTGGCGATCATTGCCTCTCTCTCTCCACTGCGACATGTAGCTATATCTATAATGTTCATTTTACCTAGAACGCTGTATTTCTTTGTGGCACTCCCGCTGATGCTCCCCAAAACCTTCTTCCAGGAACTATAAGGTTTACTTCTAGAATTAATATGGGGACCGGCAGAAGACAAGTGGCACTGGCTATCGCACATCTGCCATTACTGGAGGGAGGTTTGGGAGATACCAATTTCGAACTGTACTACGCCGCAGCACAACTACAAAGTCTGATGCACTGGCTTGATGAGAACATCATCCCTAAGCAAAAGATGGTTCGCGACTCCCTAAGTCTATTTGTATCTACAACTGGCTCATGGACCTTGACTGCCAATCCACTGGGTGAAGCGCGCCAGGTGTCCATTGCGCGTGCATACGGGTGCTGCTATGTGCGTGTCGTGGGCAACTGAGCTCCGTACTCATCACTGATTCCGTTTGTACAGTTACTACCTGCTCATCAGGTGCCTACTAACCATGATTTATCGGCTTAGAGTGAGGCGGGTATTGTCCATTTATGTGCTCTTTACAATAATGCAACACTTATGTCCTTTCAAGATCTTAGAGATGAGTACAGAATAGATGCTGGTCACTTTCTGACCCATGATGCCATCAGAATACTTGTGCAAACCATTTTAGGGCAGTAGAAGCGGAACTGACTCCATCACCCGTTTTGCTTATGCTCCACCCATGCGGGAACGTAAAACGTGCCATCTCTACATTATACTCTGCGTTGCTCATCACCATGATGAATGACAAAGTGCTCTCAACCACTCATGGCTAAGGTGTGGTCCAGAACACTGTGACATATGAAGGAAATGTCTAGGAACCCATAATTCCAATACACACAATTTAATTATACATACCACACTTATCGATCCCCTCACTGCATCAACCATATGTTTCCCAATAAAAACCCGAAATGCCCCCGCTGCCAATTATCATATGATGGTTTTTACCACATGGTGTTGGAGTGTCCCCTAATGCAGATGACCTGGCGGGAGATTACAAACATCATGGTGGAACTTGCAAGACACATGCTCCTCCTTACCCCTGAGTCTTGCCTTCGCCCAAAAGCATAGGGGGACAAATAATTAAATTTGGTTCATGGACCTGGGGTTTGTCCTATTTAAGCGGCAGATAGCCATGACCTGGAAGACACCTTCCAAACCAGACACAAGACACTGGCTGCAAACACTCCTACTGTGGGCTCGGGCCAAAGCCAACACATTGCACTAGTTAGAAATCAGGATCATACTCAGAATGGGAGTAGGACATTGGTATACTTATATCCTTAACATAGAAGGCAACAAAGTCCGGCCACCATGAGAGAATTCTCCCATTGCCCTCAAACCTCTTTAGTTAATGGCAGAGTGATATAAATGCCTCTACAAGTCCCTGCTCCCGATGCTTTATCGGGGGAATTCGTACCCTTCTCCATAATCTGTTACCATGCCTTCTCACTACTGTACTCTGAGTATCATTTTCAAGTGTTTTGCCAACTTTGTGTATTCATATATGACTTCTGCCGTCCAATGTAACATTTATATCAGCCAATATTTCCCTTTGCTGACACCTTTCAAAACAATTAAAAGCTGGAAATAAAAGTGCATGTGCTCGCTCCCTAAAACATGGTAACATTAGCTTATCTGCAATTGGCATATTTAATGTAATTTTAAGTAACTAGTAAAGTGCACTTCATGCACCGAGGGCATGTAAATGACATGCTACTAGTGGGCCGGCAGCACTGATTGTGCCACACACTTAAGTAGCCCTTTTAAAACATGTCTCAGGGCTGTCATTGAAGAGCCTAGGTGTGCAGTTTCAACTGTCATGTTGACCTGGAAAGATAATCCACTTGCCATGCCCAAATCTTCAATTTTAATACATATAAGTAGGTGTGGGTGGTTAACTCTGCTTCGCGGGTGGAGGGCGCTGACTTTTGCCATTCCATGCTCCGCTGGCGAACTCGGAGTTTGGCAAAAATGTCCGATACAGCCTCATGGCAGAGTTTGCCCCTACCGCCCATCCCTAATAATTGTTGGGGTCGCACGTTAAGCAAGCAAACAGTGGGTGCAAGTAACCTGCAGGAAACTACTGGCATGGTAGGCAGAATCTAAAACCCAGAGAGGAGCTGGGGAGGCAGACACTGCTCACATGCAACTCTTCAGTCAAAAGTCTGAACAGATCCATTCAGGCAGGAAGAGGGCCTTACACCACCGCTCACTTCCTTTTAGTAGCCCCTCACTGAAGAATTCTGGGAATCCTGCCCAAATTAGTGAAGAATGAAGACCCGTGGAGCGACCACTGCTTTCCTAGATTAGTAATCTGTGGCTCGGCCTTGGGTGAATTTTCTGGCTTCCTCCCCTTTCTGCCTGACTGGCCTCTTCTACCCATGTTCTAACCATGTTGAGGATGTTCCTGTCCCACATGTGCTGCCCCTTGTGCTGTCAAGCTCTGACCATGCTGTGTCCATTCAGCACTGGTAGTGCAAGAGGGGGGCACCCCGCCGCTTGGTCATGCTTCACTGTTGCTGACAACTACATTTTATGCAAGCGACTGAAACTGAACTGATCGGGTAAGCACATTGAGCCATGCCAGTTACTGCAATGGTTTGTTTGAGAGGTCTTCCCCCCCAAGGAATTTTTAACCCTTTCCATGCTCATGACGAGCTCAGCTCGTCATGAGGCACAGTGGAGCTGTGCTGATGACGAGCTGAGCTCGTCATGAATCATGTACTAAAGCATTTTCCAGCACAGGAGGGGAAAATGCACAGCAGTGGGCATTTTATAGTACATTATCTTATACTATCTCCCTTCTTTCCCTCTCCTCCGCCTTTCATCTGGTCCCTCTCACCTCCTTCCTCTGACATAATATTTGTGAGTACTTTTCTCACCCCTCTTTTTTTCTAATCATCCTTCCAACTGCCCTTGCCATCTTCCTCCCATGACAGGGTGAATGTGTGATTTAAAAATATATGTTTTGAATCTCCCCAGATTATTTGGAATTGTTTATTCTGCTACACCAAAGTTATCTGCTTATACGGTTACAGACACCACATTCGACAGAGCCATGCCACTAACACTGTGCATTTATAAAATCTGTTATTTTACAATAACGCAGAGCCTGCGTTTTCGTTAGCCGCACCTGCATTAACCAGCCTCATGCTAAACAAAAGGAAGAGTTACATATGTTCATCCTTTTGTTTATAAATAATCCCATGCTGGTATTTGTTAGCCCTACACGACTTCAAACTCTCCGACTGACACAGAAATAATGTACGGGGCAGTCCCTTCGCTACTGTGAACTTGCAGTGGTGAGTAATGGACATAGAAAACACAATTACTGGTGTGCATTGTGATTGCTGCTCTCTGCCGTATGTTTCAGGATGTATATACTGTACGGTATTCTGGGCTGCTGACTGCAACGAATAGGCTCGCAGATCTTAACCCTGTCCCTAACAGCCACACGAAGGTGCGTGCAGACTTGGTTTTGAGGTCTTGAGGTGCGAGATTGTCACACGTATACCCTCTGACGTAAATAATTAATTTACTCTCTTAATTTCTATGCAGGTAAGTACTTAATCAATAATAACTCAAGTCGGAAAGAAAGGAAACAGAGTCCGTGGTGTTAGAGTTCTTAGGGGTTTTATTCCTCAAAAAGGAATGGTCAAGACCAGGATATCATGTTCTGACCACCACAGGGGTGTCAGAAGGGATAGAGCGTTCTTTTATTACATTACATAGCTTATATACTTAATTCATATCATATGAAACAATTATAGTAGGCGTAACAGCTGAGAGAAGACAAGATAACAGTATACACGTGTTACAAGTACGTAATCAGAAGGCGTGAACTAGAGGTGTGTGCTAGAAACGTCACAGGTAGGTGTCACAAAAGGGGTGGCATTAACAGAAATGTTGCAATGTCAGCAGAAATTGGAAGCTTGGATGCGCGCGCAGCTGCATGACGTGTGATGGACGTAAAACTGGAGGGTGCAGGGGGCTTGACATTTGCACCAACGGAAAGAGACAGAAGTCTGGCATGTCAGATCAACTTGTGCTTCTATCATATCTGATATCTGGTGTTTAGGAACTGAGCTATCTGGATGGAAAGGTCTCTAGGGCAGAAGCTATTCTATACTAACTGTGAGTGCGTGTATAAGCGCCTGAGTGTCTGTATGAGAAGCGTGGGGGCATGGGCCTTCCATGGGAGCATGGCAACAAGGGCTATGAATTACTTGAATTAGTTGCACAGAGACAGGTCGGCCCTTTGGCCCTGTAGCTGAAGAGGGATGTTTACTGAAGCTAGCAGGCAGGAATGTATTTTCGGGGAGCGGAACAGATAACTCGAAGGTTATAGTCAATCTTGGCAGGCAGCAGGCTGAGCTGAGCGCGAGAGGTCGCGCTGAAAGTAAGTCAGAGTTCACGGGTACAGAGGCAGCCTGGGCAGAGGCCCTTGGAATCCGAAGCCAGAAAAGAGGCTCGGTGGCAGAAATTCAGGGCCTACTCAGCTAGAGCTGAAAAACGGAGAAGTACACTACAAAAAGACGTTGGCATAGCATACTTAGGAACGGACCATTCAACCCATTCAGGGTGGGTCTGAAAGAGGACATGTTGACGTTGGACGCAAATGTATTTGCGTCTTCATAGCTGGTACAGGAGGGAAGTTACATGCACTTTAACTCGTACATGGAGACGGTGGGGTACGCGCTAGGGAACACAACTTGACCATAAAATTTATATTTCCTCATTCCCTCCTTGTTCCCTACGGACCCTTCATGATATATCAATCATCATAAATTGATCAGTTTGTTCTTGTAACATAATTTGTTCATCTCTCTTCCGTTGTCTATTTGAGAGAAGACTGGAATGTTCAATGCACGATGTGGCACACAGTCCACATATCGCCGGCCCACACTGTAGGCACAGGCAGCAGCTGAATACTATGACAAGGCCAAAACCTAGGAAGGATAGGATCTTCCATCCCCAAGCGGACAACGTTGTCCAGAACCAACCGGACCAAGTCCAGGTGCCTGGATTCTGATGTATCTGATTTGCAATTTTATGCAGACGGGTAATAGCTTGATAGACAGATGGCGCGTTTTGTGGGATGAAAACGCAGCAACTTGACCCGATGACCTTACAGGCTCCACCTCTATCTGCCAAGATGACGTCAATGACAAGACGATTTTGAAGGACAACAACCCGCATAGCAGATTGCTCCTCTGTTAAGTTACCTAAGGCGGAGGCAGTTTCATGTACTACAGCTTCAAGTGTTCTAGTTAATCTACGTATTAATTTACTGTTTTGGACGGGGCCTAAAAAGAAAAAGAATCCTTTATTAAAATCAGTGTACTGTTCCCATGCCGTTTCTGTGTAGTCGACAAGTGGGATATCTCTTCTGGATCTATTCTTTACTAGATTTGTATTTCTATGGTAATCAGGGGGAGCTAGGAAAACAGGTGGCAGAAGGAATGCAATATAACAGGTACCATCCCAATCTGGAGGCAGACGTATGTATGCGGTATGACCACAAACAAAATAGGAGTGACTGATAGCTTTGAAGGACGATTTACCATAATCACTGAATTCGACCACAGTAGTGCATTTACTATGACCTAAGTGTACTGAACCTTTCTTTCGGACACATAATTCACCAGGGACTGGTAATACTAGCATATGGGGCAGGACTGGTGCAGCCTCGGATTCAACAGTAAGGATCATAAGGCTAATTGTGTAGTTACTTAATCCATATACTTCATTTTCTAGATCAGTTCCTATTCGAGTGTGGAGTCCCTCCTTATCAGGGTAACAGACGTTGAGCAGGACTAAGTTCAAGTTTCCCCAAACCCAGCCCCCATCGAAAACAGCAACATCAGGATCTAAGGAATTAATTATTTTAAACCATGCACCACAGGAGCCATTGTGAGTGAACGGGTACGGAAAGAGGGGCAGAGCTCCCTTGTAATTCTGGTAGGGAGGGAGTCGGCCACATATCCAGCAGTCTGTAGCATTGTTAGTCTGATGGGAATGGTGTAACATACTAATGAATGTGTTGTTGCGCAGCGCAAGTCTGTAAGAGAGTTCGTGTGCCGGTAACTCACTAAAGGTGTGTTCAGCAGAAACATTGTAAACAGATTGTTCACGCCTGAAAATAGGCCAGTAGATAGGTAGCAGAATGCTAGCAACAATAACTAAGATACTCAGAATAAACATTATTAATAGTGTCACTATACAGTGACTACGGAGTGATTTACAATATGCACTTTTCTTAACTTGTCTCTCTCTCTCTCTCGATCTAGGGGATACATGTCAGAAACTATTTAACCGATTCACCTAGGGGAGGACTTAAACAATTAAACTGTCTGACTTGCTAGATCGGAGTTTCGACCTGTACTCCTCTTGGGGAGTTTTCTCTCGTTCGGTAACTGCAAAGTCTTTTGGCTCAACACAGTCTTTGGTGGGGGTGGACGAGTCTCGGTCAGGTTTCAGTTCATGAAATTTTTTCACATGACTCGTATGGACCCACCCCTTTCTCCCTTCGATCTTTACGGTGGACCTCGTGGTGAGAAGGACGGTCTTCGGAGATTTCCAGCGGGGCTCCAGCGGACTCTTCCTGTCGAAATTTCGCACCAGTACTAGGTCCCCAGGACGGACCTCGTGCGGCTTTACATCTGTGTTGTCGGGGAAGGCTGCGGCAACCTGTGAACGACATGATTGGAGTGCAGACATCAAGGAGGCAAGGTAATCTGTCAACATGTTACAATCAACATCAGTGATCTTTTTCGGAATGGGCGTCCCCCACATATTCGGTGGTCTGCCAAAAACCACTTCGTACGGGGATAGCCCTGATCTCGAGTGGGCGACCATCCTCATGTAGAATAGTGCCACCGGCAGGGCGACTATCCAGTCGACCCCTTTCTCCTGACATATTTTTGCAAGGCGTATCTTTAGTGTCTGGTTATGCCTTTCTACAAGGCCTGCGGCTTCAGGATGTCGGACACAATGAAATTTCCACTGGTATCCTAACAGTAAAGAAACTTGTTTCATTAGCTTGGACGAGAAGGGTTGTCCGTTATCTGAGTACACGACACGAGGCAAACCGTATCGTGGGAAGAATTCGCGAACCAACTGCTTGGCAGTGGTCGGAGCAGTATAGTCTGAGACTGGGTATGCTTCGGTCCAGCGGGACAGAGCACAAACAACTACAAGGACATACTTGAATCCTCGACAACGGTTCATCTGGATATAATCCATTTGGAGGACTTCAAAAGGGTGATCGGGAGGATGAAATCCACCTTGCTCTACAGGGACGCTTTTACCTGGATTGAACTGACAACAGATCATGCAAGTACGCACTTTCTGTTTTGCGGCTGCTCGTAAGTGTTTATTATTCCAAAGATTTTGTAAACTGTCTAACATCGCTTTCTCTCCTAGATGTGCTGGGCTATGTGCTGTATTAATTATGACTTGGACCATAGAGTCAGGGAGAAACCATGTAGATTTTCCCTTCGTCATCCAACCTTGATCTGTCTGGATCCCTCCTAGTTCAATCCATCTCTTTATTTCTTCTGGAGTAGCATGTGCCTGAATATCAATTACATCTAGGGCGGGATCCTTGACTGCCATACACTTTGTCGGTACTATTGTCTTTGTCACATCAGTTGTCTGGGTGTGAGTCAATGCTGTGTGTTTTGCTGTCTGGTCTGCCAGGTCGTTACCCTGGGAAACAGAATCTGTGACCTTAGTATGTGCTTTACACTTCATGACTGATATGCCCGAGGGCAAATGTATTGCTTCTAACAGCGCTTGAATGAGGGGACCGTGTTGTATCTTGGCACCATGAGAGGTCAGGAAACCTCGTTCTTGCCATAACATGCCGAAGTCGTGTACGACTCCGAACGCATAACGGGAATCAGTGTATATGTTAACATTTCTGTTCTTGGCTAGTATACAGGCTCGGGTCAGAGCGATGAGCTCTGCTGCTTGAGCGGACAGTGTGTCAATACGATGTGTTTCTTTAACTTCAGTTTCAGTGGTCACTGCATATGCGGCCACTAATTCTCCTGTACTTGTTCTCATGCATGAACCGTCCACATAAAGTGTCAGGTCTGGGTTTGTTAGTGGAACATCTGTTAAATCTCGTCTAGGCTTTGTTACTGCATTAATGATTTCTATACAATCATGCGGGGCTGGATCTGTCATAATTGTAGGTAACAGTGTTGCGGGATTCAGAATACTGCAGCGCTTGATTTCTATGTGTGGCTGGAATAACGTTAATTCATAACCTGTCAGTCGTGCTATAGTCAAGTGCTGAGTCTGGGTTCTGTTTAACAGAACCTCTACAGAGTGTGGAACTTGTACTGTTAATTGATGGCCTAACACAATTGAATCGCTCTGTCTGATGGCTAGTGCTGTTGCTGCTACTGACTTCAAGCACGCAGGGAGTGCCTGGGCTACTGAATCCAATGTACTTGAGAAATAAGCACAAGGCTTATGTGAACCTGCTTGATCTTGGGTGAGGACAGACAACGCTGTACCATCACGTTCTGTAACAAAAAGTGTAAACGGTTTGCTGTAACATGGTGTCGCTAAAACCGGTGCTTGGCATAAGGCTTTCTTTAATTCTTCAAAAGCTTGTGTGTGTTCCTGAGTCCATGGGAGGGCAGTCGAGGTTGCTGCCTCCTGTGTCGTTAACTGGATGAGTGGTTTAGCTAGAAATGCATATTGAGGAATCCATTGTCTGCAGTATGAGGTGAGGCCTATGAAGGCCCGCACTTCCTTTTGTGTCTGGGGTTGTGGCATATTTACAATTAACTGAATGCGATAGGGAGTGAGCTGTCTCCCCACTTTGGACAGCAAGTGACCCAAGTACACAACTTGCTGAACACAGAATTGTAGCTTCGAAGGAGACACCTTGTGTCCCTTGTCGGCCAGAAAATGTAAAACTGTCAGTGATGCTTGTTCACATTCGGGCTCACTTCGTGCGGTGATCAGTAGATCATCGACGTATTGCAGTAAAGCGGTGTTAACTGGCATTTGAATACAATCTAGTTGTCTTTTCAGTGCTTGACTGTAGATGCTGGGGCTTTCTGTGAATCCTTGAGGTGCGCGTGAAAATTTGAAGCTGCGTCCATTTAAACTGAATCCGAAGAGATATTGGCTCTCTGGATCAATAGGCACGCTGAAGAAGGCGTTCTTGAGGTCAATTACAGTAAAGAACGTTGCTTCTGAATCAATAGCAGTCAATAGGGATAAGATATCGGGAACCACAGGGTACTGTGGTATAATGCATTTATTCAGTTCTCGAAGATCAATCACCAGCCGATATACTGGCGGTGCATTGGGATCGGTACGTTTAAGAATCGGAATGATCGGTGAATTACAGACATTGGAGTCGGTCTCTACGACCACTCCTTGGGCAATGAGCTCTTCAATGATTTTCAGTAAAGCCACTACAGCATCGGGTGGTAACTTGTATTGTCTGATTCGGGGTAAAACAACACCTGCCTTGAGTGTAACGCGGTATGGGGTGATATGCATGCAACCTACATCAGTTGGGCCTTTTGCCCACAAGTAATCTGGCACATTTTTCAATCTGACATCGAATTCTCGCAAAACATAATGACCCTTGAAATCCCGTAGAAAGAGTCTAACTCCCTCCGGGGAACAGCATATTATAGCTCCTAGAGCCTTCAATGTTTTAATTCCTAACAGATTTTCTGGACATGATTTCGTAAGTAACAAGTCTGTAACACGTGATAATGGACCCACAGCCAGGGGGACTGGTTCTGATACCTCATTTACAATAGGCTGTCCTGAAAAACCAAGGGAAACATTCTGTGAGCCTGAGAGGGGTGCCCCTGGGACTTCATCATGGCTGATCGTAGTGCGACTTGCCCCTGTGTCAATTAAAAACTGTCTGTCTTTTCCTAATACGTGACTGTGTACATAAGGACCTTCTTGATCTACAGGAATTTCAATAAGAGGCAAGCCACCTTCCCTCTCTAGGCTGTTTCATGTATATCGTTGATAATCTGGGTATGCGGACTGGGCATACTGGTACATCTGTTGCGAAACTTGCTGGGACGCTGCAATGGGCTGTGGCTGTGGTACCGCTACTGTCTGTGCTGGAGGTGAAGAAGCATGCATAGGCTGTGTATTTGGTGTATTCTGTGAAGACTGATGCTGGTTATGATCTTGTCTAGGCGGATGCGGTCTTTCTTTAGTTTTACCTGTTGCTATGTTATGTTTCAAAACTGGGCATTCATGTACGTAATGACCTGGCTGCTTACAGTAATTGCATGTCCCTTTAACGGGAGCTGTAGTGTGACTTGTCTGGGTCCCACCCTTTCTCTGACCGTCGGCTGGGACCGTCTGAGCTACTAACATTTTCATCTTCGTGTCTTTCATGCGTTTCTGTTCCTGATCCTGCTCTTCTCTAATTCTGTTCTGATGATATTGGAGCATCTGTAACATCTGGGATGGTGTATTTGCCTGCCAAGTACTTTCAACTTTGTACACTCGGTTTTTAACTAATGGTAGGGAATTCTCGACTAGTTTTGATACAAAAAGATGCGGATATGACTCGCTACTTGGTTTGAGGCCACTATTGATAATGAAACATTTCTCGAATCTTGAATAGAAGTCACTAGTATCTTCATCATGTTTCTGTTTACAGGACGAGATCGCGTCCCAATCTTCCTTTCTAGTTGTCAATAATCTTGGCAGGACCTGTACTATTAAACCTGGTAGTGCTTTAGTCTTATCCCCAAGGCCTACCCCTGGGACACGTTTGCTTTCTTCGTCTTCTATCTCTGCCCATGCAATCTTTGTGTCTCCCACCTCCCATTCTTTTTCCTTTAATTTCTCGTAGATGCCCGTGGGCAACAGTACTTTTAACATTTTCATGATATCATCATATGTGTAATCCCCCATTAGTAACATGTCTTTAAGCTCTCTGTGAAAACCTGCGGGATCTTTATCATGACACGGTACTAGTTTCTTCATTTCTAACAGTTCTAACTTGGTCAGAGGCGTGTGTACATATACACGTTTCAAAAGGTGATCCGTACCCATAACAGGATGTACTTCTCGTAAGGGGTTTTGACTTTCAATGCCACCCCCGCATTGCATGTGATACGTTTTTCTTTCTGGAGGCGGGGCGGGAACATATTCGGAGCTTATGAAAGTGTCATATCTACGGCGTTGTTCTAGAATTATTTGAATTAATTTGGTACTTAAGCCTCTCCATCTATCCATGAGTAGCGCTTCTAGTGTTTCGTGTAAGGGACCTGGGTCAGAATGATGGTTTCTGTATTTGATGAGGAGGTGCTGAATCATGTATACACCTGCTAATTTCTGCTCGTCTGGGGAGAGGTTCAGAAATGTCTGCGCTACTGTGTTATCATTATATATGTCTGGATTTTCGGCCCATGATACGGCTGATCGGGCTAGTTCTTGTTCATCCATAGAATTGAGTACGTGGTACCCAACTCGATCTCGAAGCCTTTTATCAGTTTCCTGGAACTGATGCTCAGCAGAATTCGGATTTGTCAAGGCAGAGAAGAAAACTCTCTTGCTTTCTGGACGGATGCCTTTCCTAAGGTAATTCCCCTTACCTACATATGCTATAGTATCTGCAGCTCGTTCTGGTTCTTCCAGTTCTTCTTCCTCCTCGGAGGAAGCTTTTTGTTTCTCCTTTTGGTGTACTGCTAGCACTGCTTTCCTAATTTTCCTGTACACAGTGGCTATGCAGGTCCCCTTATCATGTTTTCCTTCAGCTATATTTTGACCCCACTTGTTCAGTGCATCTAATTCACTCTGATCTGTTCCAGGCCTATCTCGTTCTCTTATTAGACAGTTTATAAAAAATCGTAATATCTGTGCTTGAATGTCAACTTTCTGTTTCTCCATGGCCTGCTTAATACTGTCAGGGTCTTTCCCTGTCTGAACAAACTCATATATTCTATCCAGACGATCCTTCATTCCTACATAACATAGCAAGATATCAGTAGCAGATCTTAACCGTAGTGATGCCAATATCATTAGGTCGTCTTTTCCGGGTACTGGATCGTATCTGCAAACTGAAAGGTTTTCTTTAAATGCGTCAAAGCGGGGTGACCTGAATGTGAGAGGACTCTGCATATCCCTGAGATTTAATCTGTGTGTCAATGGCGGGGTCCGAGGACCCGCGGTTGCACCTCCTGAAGCGGAGGCTTGTGCAGTATCTCCCTGTGGAGTCGGTATCTGAACTTGAATTTGTCGTTTAGTTAGATCAGGTAGACGTTGTTTCGGTAGGTCTATTTTGGGTGCGGGAAGTGGCGGGGCTGGCGGAACGGGAGAGGTCTGTCGCGGTACTGGCGGAACATGATCTGGGGGCGGGGTGCGAACAGGCAGATTGGTGTAAGCCGGTGCTACATCCTCTAGATAAGAATTTAGGAATATATCTTTAGTAGTCTTATGCATTACTTTAGTTGGGATCAGTGGTGGCGGTAAGTTTTTCGGTATTTCTGATAGGGCCTCAGGTGTACCCTCGGCCGCAAGATACATACCGTTTACAAGATTATGTCGTGCGCGGTCTATCTGTTCAGTTTTTACTCGGATCCCCTCGGTAACTAGTTCATTTTCTTGGACTTTCTCTGATTCTTTAAGTCTGTCTTCTCTACGGAGTGCTCTTTCAGCACGCTTATGTGATTCCTTACGCCAAAATTCTATGGCGTCTTTCTGAGATTGTCTGGCTTTCTTTTTCCATAGTGCTTCCTCTACCTTCATGATGCACTCGGCATCCCATGTTCCGTTAACGGGCCATCTGTGTCTTTCGTCTAGGTGTTTAGTATAGTCAGTCCATAAGTCTAGATACAATATGGCATCTATGCCGTGCTTATGGTACATAAAGTTACCTGGAGTGTCCCTAGGGGGGATAGGAATTTCTTCCTCTAGTATCCCTTTCCTAGTTCCTATCTGCTTTAACTTGTTGAAAAACGGCATTTTGCTTACTTAGTATTGAATGCTCAATCCTTAGTTTACTTAATACTGGGTACAGCTAATTGTACAAGAAACACAATAATTCACATTAAAAACGGTCACATTCACATTCATACCACGACATTAATCACAAAAAAAAGGACATTTGAGACATAGATGACTACCCCCTATACTGGATGTACTGCTAAACAGTACAGATACACTGGTGTAACAGTGCAGAAATTCAGAATACTAGATATACTGCTAAACAGTACAGATACACTGCCTAAAAACAGTGCAGACCGGACTTGTGTACCCAAACCCGTCTAGATACGTCCCAGCAATGGTACTCACCGGGAAGCACGGAAACAGAAGGCCTCGGAAAACTCGACTGGACTCGATTCGACACTTCGGAAAACTTCGGAAAACTTTGGAAAACTTCGGAAAACTTCGGAAACCTGGTGGGCCTCTTGACACCTCGGACCTTGCTTCTTTTGGCTAGGCTCTGGTCGGGATCCTCCGCACTCCTCACCGCCTCGTCTGGGTACTGATCGCAGTCTTCGTCACCTCCGTGGGTCAGAGGGAGATGCAGGAAATCCTGCCGGTACGCGTAGTTCCATCTAACTGATGGCAGGGGACATAGCTTGCAAATGCACCAACCGGCGCGTGAGGTGGGGGAGGGGTCCCTGTTCGGGCGCCAAAATGACGTAAATAATTAATTTACTCTCTTAATTTCTATGCAGGTAAGTACTTAATCAATAATAACTCAAGTCGGAAAGAAAGGAAACAGAGTCCGTGGTGTTAGAGTTCTTAGGGGTTTTATTCCTCAAAAAGGAATGGTCAAGACCAGGATATCATGTTCTGACCACCACAGGGGTGTCAGAAGGGATAGAGCGTTCTTTTATTACATTACATAGCTTATATACTTAATTCATATCATATGAAACAATTATAGTAGGCGTAACAGCTGAGAGAAGACAAGATAACAGTATACACGTGTTACAAGTACGTAATCAGAAGGCGTGAACTAGAGGTGTGTGCTAGAAACGTCACAGGTAGGTGTCACAAAAGGGGTGGCATTAACAGAAATGTTGCAATGTCAGCAGAAATTGGAAGCTTGGATGCGCGCGCAGCTGCATGACGTGTGATGGACGTAAAACTGGAGGGTGCAGGGGGCTTGACATTTGCACCAACGGAAAGAGACAGAAGTCTGGCATGTCAGATCAACTTGTGCTTCTATCATATCTGATATCTGGTGTTTAGGAACTGAGCTATCTGGACGGAAAGGTCTCTAGGGCAGAAGCTATTCTATACTAACTGTGAGTGCGTGTATAAGCGCCTGAGTGTCTGTATGAGAAGCGTGGGGGCATGGGCCTTCCATGGGAGCATGGCAACAAGGGCTATGAATTACTTGAATTAGTTGCACAGAGACAGGTCGGCCCTTTGGCCCTGTAGCTGAAGAGGGATGTTTACTGAAGCTAGCAGGCAGGAATGTATTTTCGGGGAGCGGAACAGATAACTCGAAGGTTATAGTCAATCTTGGCAGGCAGCAGGCTGAGCTGAGCGCGAGAGGTCGCGCTGAAAGTAAGTCAGAGTTCACGGGTACAGAGGCAGCCTGGGCAGAGGCCCTTGGAATCCGAAGCCAGAAAAGAGGCTCGGTGGCAGAAATTCAGGGCCTACTCAGCTAGAGCTGAAAAACGGAGAAGTACACTACAAAAAGACGTTGGCATAGCATACTTAGGAACGGACCATTCAACCCATTCAGGGTGGGTCTGAAAGAGGACATGTTGACGTTGGACGCAAATGTATTTGCGTCTTCATAGCTGGTACAGGAGGGAAGTTACATGCACTTTAACTCGTACATGGAGACGGTGGGGTACGCGCTAGGGAACACAACTTGACCATAAAATTTATATTTCCTCACCTCAGTGGAGGGGGACACCCTTACTTTAAAGACAGCTTAACGGGTCTTTACTTATCAAGTGCAGCCACTAACCTGCAATTTTATTGTTTTTATGAATATATCCCAATGTGCTTGAGTGGCACTGATTTTACAACCGCTAGTCACTGTTTTACATGAATATATGATTTTACCACGATTACAAGTTCCACGCATGGCATTACCACGCGAATTTTAGTTCGCAAGTGGCTTTACCACGCTGGAATTTTCAACGAAGGATTATACCACGCGTAGAAACGTCCATTAAGCACAAATGACTCTGTAATAAACATAATAAAACTGATAGGCAAAAAAAGTATCTCTAGAGTATGTAGTAACTGCTTAACAACCCAATCGATCGTTTTTTTCAACATTCAAAAACTACAAATTACCTTAGATTTATAAATTCTTTTATTTTACTGTGCGCTTAAATATATATATATTTTTAATAAAGATTATTTTCTTACCTGACACCTTCCCGTCTTTCACCAGCAGCCTTTACTTCCATCCACCATGGAAACAAGCGTCAAAACACGTCTACCAAAATTAAAAAAGGACTGCTATTTTGACGTACACGGCACGTCTTTGGGGGAGGCACTTTCCTTTTACTTCAGTGGTACTTAAGTGCGTTTTTTTTTATTTAAGTAACCCGCTCCCTTGGTTTTTTTTTTTTTGGGGGGGGGAGACCCCCCCAGTCCCCCCAAGCCCACGCTGAACGACTGAAAGGAATACCACGTCTCCCCCCCCAGCCCACGCAGAACGTACTTGCGTGGTAAAGACGGTCGTGGAAGGCACCCTCGTTGAAAAGACGTTTGCGTGGTAAGTGACCCGTGGTAAACGTTATTAGTGGTAATGCCTTCGTAGTAAATGATGTTTCCCGTTTTACATAATTAGGCTCACATATTCTTTTGATGACAAAACTCACATGCCAGAAACTGGATATCATGGTGGGCAGAACAAAACTTAGTAGATTCACACAACGTTTTTATGTGACTTCACGGAATTCTGTGAAGTACAACTCCGGCAGTCCAGTTCTGGGTCCTTGGAAGTTGGTTTTCTGTCTGTTTTCCTGCATATTCCATGTATTGTTTGCTTTGCTCTGGTCGGAACCAACGTATTCGCCTTCAACGCCGGCGCATTGCCGGATCGAGAACTCCACGGTGCCAACAGCGCAGCTTGACAATGACCCTGTGCCTTCATCGTCACGGTTCGACAAGATGCATCTCTGAACTGCGCAGCTCTTAACTGACACATCACCTACAATCCTTTAAATCGACAACAACGCATAACCTACGACCGCTCCTCGCAGCTGCTCTTCGCGCTTTTCTCTGAGAAGGTCCTGTTTTAGCGGGGCCTGCGTGGCTTCTTTATCCAATCCTTGCTCCATGGTTGTTAGCTTGACTTTTCAGATTTGACCGACTAGATAGGGCTGGTTGGTGCTTTTTTACTCTAAACACTATCATTCAAGATATTCTTTAAAAAATCATAACTCAGGTTCTACCTATTGGATTTTTGTTGGTTTGCTCTTGTTTTGTTCATTTAAATTAAGCTCTATTGTTCTAACCTGGTGTGGATTATTTTTTCCCAGTGTTTTCTTTATGTTACTGTTTCAAGTGCTGCACAAATACTTTACACATTGCCTCCTAAACTAAGCCTGACCACTCTGTGCCAAACTAAGGAACTGACGCATCACCTCCCTTGTGCAGCAGTAAGGAACTGACACAATACCTTCCCCGGAGCAAGGAACCAACACTGAGCAATCTTAGCTGGGGTATAGTAAAGTGAAAAGATCATTTTAAAATGTTGTGCTTGAAGGCTAGCTACTCTCAGAACAGTGTAACCGAGCTTGAGTGACACCAAAAACTCATCCCCGTCGATATTTAATTTCCGCTGCCGTTTCTCATGGTGTTTATCTAAATCATTAGCCTGTAATTGCCTCAGCTCTCCATAAATCTGGGTGATAGTACACCCATCTGGGTTTCGGGCTGCTTCCATAATTGTATCTCTAGCAAAAGCTTTTCCTCTACCCTTCTTCCTTAAGATGGAGGAGCGGATCGGGAGGTATTTAAAGAAATCCCTACCATCAAGGGTAAAAAGAGTTTGGACTTTCTCTAATGAAATTATACAATCTGAGCCAAAAAGATCCCCATCTTCTTCAACCCCAGAGCCTCCGAGCGCATCATAACCACATCATAGAAAATCTCGGGGAGCAATGGATTCCCAAATAAAGTGGTACACTAATTCATTCTTCCTAACCCCAGCTTATTTCTAACACCCTTCCAAACTGCTACTGCTGCACCAAGGGCCTTAAATTTAACTTTTTTGTAGTAGCTATCTTCGTTGAATTTCAAAAGTTAGTTGAAGGCCTCCCTTCCTAGCAGCAGTTTGTATACATCCGGAGGAGCATTGTTCCTCCACTGATCAGTAAACTTCCTGTCCAGTAACCCTCTGAAGTATTGGATTGCCGTGGTCCAATAATATATTTTTAGATCCAGGACCACCCAATACTCCCCTTTCCCTGGAAAGGGACATATACCGAAGCTGTCTTCTGGTCTTTCCTTGGGCCCAGATAAAACAATTATTCAGCCGCTCCATTTCCTTAAACCAATGGTTCTAAAATTTCAAAGGTATTGTCCTGAATAAATACAGAATTTTTGGAAGGAATATCATCTTAATAATATTGCATCGTTCCACAATCAAGAGGTGCAACTAATTTAACCTATCGAAATATTTCTTAGACTTTTGAATCACAGGGATAAGATTCTTTTCGACAATTGTACCTAATTCTGGGGGATGATTTAAGTTTTGTAATGCGCCAAGCATAGAAAGGGGAGGCACCTCCAGAGTCATGGGCAGAAGCTAGTATGATTATTTCTTTAAAGAAAGGGAAGCCCCCTAATGAACTCGGATCTTATAGACCTATCAGCTTAATGAATAGTGATGCAAAAATCTTTAAAATAAATTCTAGCTAATCGCTTCAGCACCGTGATAGGGAAGGTGACCTCGCCCCGTCAACATGGGTTCATCCCAGGCAGAGGTATTGCTAAACATATTTGTAGGGTTATTACCATGTTTGATGGTACCACTGACACGCGAGTCCCTATGGCGCTTGTCCTGTTTGACGCGGAGAAGGCGTTCGATAGGGTTTCGTGGGGCTATCTCCGGGCTGTACTTGAGAATGTGGGTGTTAGAAAAGGGTGTATTAAAGCCATAGGGACATTCTATAGAAGCCCTAAAATTCGCCTTCAGTTAATGGCTGGGCAAAGCGAAACAATCTCTATAACACGAGGGACAAGACAGGTATGCCCATGCTCTGCCCTTTTATTCGCTTTCCATATCGACGCTTCGATTAGGAAAATTGAGATGAACAAGGGAATGCTTCCAATACGATTAAATGGATGTGAGACCAAGATTTTGGGATACGCAAATGATCTGGCAACAACTGCTGCAAATCCATCTGCGACTGTAATGGAAATAGAGCATGAGGCTGAAAGATTCCTGCTGATCTCAGGCTATCGGCTCAACAGAGAAAAGACGCAAATTACAGTTATCAGTAGGTAGTCTATATCGGATCCACGGGTAACAGAGTACGCCACCTATCTTGTGGTTATTATAACAAATATTATATTGTTATCAAAAAGCACATGCAGCCATAGTTTTTCCAGGCAGTGAAGGGAACTACTTTATATGCTTTTTATGAGAGAGTCCAATGACGTCACTCACAGTGCAGCTAGCTAATGACTGAAGTTGGACATTCACAGAGAAGGTAGACATTGACTGAAATGGGCTGACGCATTAACCCATGCTCTAGGGTATAGTGGGCGTAAGAAACATGTGAAAAACACAATAATAGATCATTTGATGGGACGGCTGAGGCTAAAAAAAAATTTAATAATTATTTTCTATATGCAATTTTAGTAAAATTGAAAGGTGAGAAACACACAAGGTAGTGGTGGTCAAACTAGTTAGACCTCAAAGCAAAAGTTATCAGATACAGGTGTAGTCGGATTGTACGTCATATAGGTGGAACTCTACACCAAAGAGTCTAGTAGGTGCCACTCAGGATAAGATACTGTAGTTTCTGTGATGTATACATATTCCCACTTAGTCAAGCTGAATGTGAATCTTAAAACATGTGGATGTCCACGCCCTTGAAGTCCCTTAGCTAAAACCACTTAAAGAATAAATATTGGCATCCTATTCAGGGCACAGTTCAGTGGCAGTGTTCTGGGTACTCTGATAAGACCCTGTTAGTTAATAGCACCGGTTCCAGCACATTACGCCTGTCTCGTTTTGCCGAACAAACGAGACGGGCATAACGTGCTGGAACTCCAAGGGCGTGGACATCCACATTTTTTAAGATTCTGATAACAGATACTTTTTCGTCATTGTCAAATCTCACCGACTATAACTTCGCCCAAACAAATTCTCTTGGGTGTGCACACACTTTGTCTTAACGCCAGTCAGGCGGACCATTTCTGACTGGGTTGCCTGTATTTACGGTCCTGGAAGTAGACAGTGCATTTGATGCTTTTGGTGCCCAGATTATAACATGAGAAGCGGGGACTGATAGCATTCGCTACAATCCGCCCTTTGTGCTGTTGACTTGTGAGCCAGGACCAGGAACCCTCGGCAATTTCGGGAATATCAGAGCTAAAGGCTGTTTCTCATTCAACTTGACTAAGAGGTGGGAATATGTATACATCACAGAAACCACAGAAATCATCTTTTGTGAATGTTTAAACCTTGGTTATGATACTAAAGAGGAAGAAAGACTTTTCTTTGATATTTACTAGCTGTAGAGAGCTACCCGGGCTCTCCCAAACAATGTTGCCACTTTCACACGCATCCACGCATACCCCGGGGCAGGCTCCTGCCGGGGTATAAATAAACACGGCGGAAGACCACTCGGGGTCTTTCCGGCTCATCCCAACACACTGAGTCTGTGTCCCTTATTCTGGGATCCGAGGGCCACGTGTCAGGCCTTATAGAGGCCCTCTACATTGGCGACGAGGCCGGTCTGAGCACATGCGTGCCGGATCGCCACCCCCTGCCTGCCGAACGGCAGCGCAGTGCAGAACCCGTGGAGCTGTCCTGTCTCGCTCCCTCAGGCGGCAGTGTCGGCGGTCCAACCCGCGCTCAGTCTTGAGACCCGCCCACGCATCCCCCCGTCGGGCGTGGCCCAGCGGTGAGTGAACCGTTGTCCCCGCCTCCCTGCACGTGCCGCACCCGGTGCCCTCCCTGTCCTAGCGCGTGCCTCGCTGCGGTGCTAAGAACCGCGCACGCCGCCTGCAGGAGCCGGCAGCGCGATCAAGGCCCTGAGGGGAGGGTTGAAGAGGAGCACAGCGTACCAAGACCAGCAGCTGGCTGCATCAGCCCATGCAGCCCCGCAACCGCACGTGCACCAGCGCGACGTTTACAAGAGTGAAGGCACACGCCAATAACGCCCAACTCAGGGAGCAGCAGCAGCAGCCCAAACAAGCATTGGCAAACCCAATTAGTCGCACGAACTCTGTGGGTTATCGCACATCCCGGCTCCACAGCCACACCAGAGGGCAAGGAGGAACGACAGATCGCACCACAGCGCCCGCACCCCCTGGCCACCCGCAGGAGGTGAGCAGACACATGCGGATACCCAGTGGATCCCGCAGCACGTGGCTCAGGCAATCAGAATACGCTCAAAGCCACGGGAAAGGGGGGGAGATCGACCACAACTCAGCCATCACCAAGGCAGCCTTGTGGGGACTCCCCTGGATAGGGAGCGGCGACCATGTCAGTTGTCCCCGCGCCAGGACCTGGCCAGTCCGGAGGTGGCCAGAATCAGGCCGTGGTGGTTGCACCACCACCACCACCACCACCACTAACACCAGCGCAAGATCAGGCTGCGGCGGTTGCTCCACCGTTGCTCAGCCACCCACACGTGGGTGCAGCGCCGATTCCCCCATTTAGCGAGGCAGCGTATCCAGCTACAGCAGCATCAAGGTGGAAAGCAGGGTGAGAAGACTCAACCTCTACTTCAAAGGCACACGAGAGACTGATGGGACAGTCAAAAGTTACTACTCGGAGGAGGAGCCACGACACCAACCAAGATGGCCGCATAGTCTCCCGGCTCCGCTGACCTCCGTCCTACGCTCTAATATCCTGCCATCTATCCTGATTTCCTGCCTCGGATCCGTGTGTGTGACCTGTCTTGCACTTCAATGAGGTGCTCCCGGAGTTTCTCCGACATCGTGAAGCGAAGTAACATCGAGTATTGATTTGAGGCCTAACCTACCCGAGAAGCCGGGGTCTCGAGTGCTGGCCTTGCCGGGTCCGAGTTGAACAACAACGGACTGCTTGAAGCGGTTGGGTCCGGTCTCCGGAACATTCGGAATTTCGGAATTGCTTTGCTACCGTCTGCTGCCTGCTGCTCTATAGGAGGTGAAGTGACGAAGACGCGCGGTGCTGGGTTGCGGGGGTCCCGGTCCGGGGGTCCGGCATTCATACCGCCGGCGCCCCTTGGGTTGGAACCTCGCTACGCGCTACTGCACGCTAACAGTTTATCCCTCATGGCTAATACCCGCTCCGCCTAAATCGTGCCCCGGAGAAGGCGCCTCTCCGTGGGATCACCATGCCTGAAGGAAAATGGGGGCTGACGGAGCAGGCTCAGAGTGGCCCGTCATTGCGGACGGTGCTACAGGCCCTTGTGACACTTCAGGGGACGGTTAAAGCTCGGACCTGCAGCCTGTTGTTGGCGGCGGATGGAATCAAAGGATTGAGACCGGACCCTGACTTGACGCCCGAGACCCGGCGGCCAGCTCGCTTCCCGATTGACGCCCCGGCGGCGTACTCAGCCCCGGCGCTGGAAGCTGAATTTGCCCCCATCGCAGTGG
This sequence comes from Lissotriton vulgaris, assembly GCF_964263255.1. Classification (NCBI taxonomy): domain Eukaryota; kingdom Metazoa; phylum Chordata; class Amphibia; order Caudata; family Salamandridae; genus Lissotriton; species Lissotriton vulgaris. The sequence continues at coordinate 513,934,126 of NC_141693.1, read as the reverse complement.
AACTACCCGAAAATACTGTGCTTTGTGACTCAAATTATCCGTTGGGATCCCCGGTTTTGCAACTGTCGGAACACTTGAATGCTGCCCCCACTTCGGTTCCTTTTAATTGGGACTGTGAACTGTTTTGGACTGTGTCGACCCCCTCCCCAGTCGGTCTCTCAAGTTGGCGGATGGGATGAAGACTGGCTTTGGAGACAGGGAGGGGCATCGTTGGTACCAGCCGACTACCTCGGGACTTGCAGTCCTTTTTTCATCTGTGGACCCCTGTTCTACTAATTTATGTGTACTATTCGACATTTTGAGGACGGGGCTTTCTTCCCCTTACGGACTTCGCAAATTTCATCGACGGGGCCAAGGCTGAGACTGTTTTCTGGGTGGTTTACTGTGATATTGTGGTTAACGGGATTGTTTTGACTTAACAGAGTCCAGGGCGGGGTAGGTTAGGCCGGGGGCGGGAGACCGGGAGTGCGTTGTATAAAGCCCTCCTCCATTTCCCCTCTTCGGGTGGGGTTTATTTTCTTCTCCTTTTTTCTCTGTTTCTTCTATATTTCGGGTTTCGGTTTTTGGGCGACAGGCACGCTGCTAGGGGGGTAGGCAGTAGTCATCTGCAGGGGTGCAGGGTGGGGGGTTGGGGGATGGGTTTTATGTTTTTCTTTGTTTCTATGGCCTTTTTTCTTTTCTTATCTTTCCTAGGCCTTTTCTTTTCTCCTTTTCCGGGTCAGTGTAATGGGTTCCTTGTTAGGTCCATCTCTATTTCTCATCTGTGCCTCAACTCTCGCGATGTTTCAGGGCCAAGGGGCGGGCATAACTGCTGGCGCGAATCGTAATAGTATGCTTGTTTATCCTGGGTGTCGTTTGCTTAAACGCCACTGCTTTACATGAAAATGGAATACCTATGGACACATTGCTATTTCGCTCGCCCCCACTTTGTAGCTTGAGATATTGTATGGCACCTGATCCTTCTATCTTATATTATAAAATGAAACCTTTTGTATCCTGATTCCAATTTGGTAGGTGTTCCAACCAGTAAGTACTGTGGGAGTAACGATTATGCCCCGGTAGGCTGGGTCTGAAGTTTTCACTGTAGTACTGTGTTGCAATTGCTTAGCGGCCAGCCCTGGGGGTTGTAGGCCCGTGTTTGTATCTGGTTGAGAATGTTCAATAAAGGTTTTCACAAAAAAAAAAAAGTTACTACTCATCCTTTATGGAGGTCCCGAGATTTACAATCTCTTTGAAACGCTTCCCAACACAGGGCGTGAGGATGACTATGCCGCGGCCGTCGCTGCGCTAGACACCCACTTCGATCCCCAACTTAACCACGACTTTGAAAAGTTTAAGTTCAAGAGGGCATGGCAGACAGACTCGGAATCGGTAGACATGTTCTACGCGCGGCTGCGCCGGCTGGCCCGGTCCTGCCCTTTCACCAACCCGAGGGACGAGATCAGAGATCAGATCATAGTGGGGTGTTGATCCAAACTACTGAGAAAACTCATACTCCGACAACCCAGTATCTCATTAGACGAAATAATAGTTCTGGCCCACTCACACGAACTCTCTGATGCTAGAGCGGAGAAAATGGACGTCGCCCTGCAAACGCCGGTGGCGGGGCCAGCCCCCCGCCGATCACCAAGGAGGAAAAGATTGAGGTAATCCAGAGGAGGCCCCTGGGAAACCGCCAACGCACCACGCTAGCACGTGGGAATCAGTGCGGCTACTGTGGCAAAGACCTCCCGGCGACAGCAACCTGTGGGGCAAAAGGAAAAATGTGCCTGAAGTGTGGTCGGCAGAACCACTTTGCGGCAGTATGCCGAGGGGGACGGTATCGGCCGACAGGCCCGAGGCCCAAGAACATGACGCAGCGCATTCGACAGCTGTCGATAGACCAGGAGCCGCCTCCCCCTGATAACCAGGCCCAAGAGAGACGACCGAGGTATGCAGACGATGACGAGGTAAACGTCATCTCCTATGTAAGTAGACTATCAACGAGGAAAAGACCACCACCCATGTGCTCCATCTCTATAGACGGCACCGAAGTGAGAGCTCTCATCGACACAGGGGCGTCGGTAAACGTGATGGACTCAGATCAATTCTACAAGATGTCACCTAAACCTCCTCTTGCATCGTCCAATGCCCGGATATACACCTACGGCGGGACAGACAGGCTACCATTGAGAGGCGTCATTGAGACAACCGTCATGCATGGAGAATACTCCACCAAGACACGCTTTCACATCACCAAAGGGAAAAAGGGCACCCTGTTGAGATGCCACACCGCAGAAGACTTAGGCCTCGTATTCTTTGCGAACCAGGTACATCAAGCCCACGCAGACACCCTGCTGAAGGAATTCCCCAAACTCTTTCATGGCCTGGGGAAACTGAAAGGAAAAAGGTTCAAGCTTCACATCGACTCGTCAGTGCGACCCGTTGCCCTGAGACATAGGCGGGTGCCATTCAATCTGAGACCCCAGGTGGAAGCGGAGCTCCAGAAGCTGGAGGATCTTGGGGTGATAGAGAAGGTGTCGGGACCGACCCCGTGGGTATCCCCACTAGTTGTAGCGCCCAAACCAAAGCAACCAGGAGCCAACAGACTATGTGTGGACATGAGGCTCCCCAACGTGGTAGTGAAAAGGGAACAACACTTCACCCCGACGATGGACGATATAGTGGCCGACCTAAACGGGGCAAAATGGTTCTCGAAACTGGACCTCAACTCGGGATACCATCAACTTGAACTGGAGCCAGCGAGTCGATACATAACCACTTTCTCTACCCACGTAGGACTAAGCCGGTACAAGAGACTAAGCTTTGGCGTGTCCTCAGCAGCGGAGGTATTCCAAAATACCATACGCGAAGTGCTGTCAGGGCTGAGTGGAGTCATCAACCTAAGCGACGATATCCTAGTATACTCTGCGACCCTCGAGAACACCACGCACATCTGAGGGCGACACTGCAGAGACTAGTAGACAATGGACTGACCCTACATAGATCGAAATGCTCTTTCTACCTGGATTCGATCGACTTTTTCGGATACACCTTCACGCGAGAGGGCCTGAAGGTAGACCCCAAGAAAGCAGAAGCAATCAAGGCCGCCAGCACCCAGCGAAATCCCACAGAAGTGCGGAGCTTCCTGGGCATGGCCACATACTGTGGTCGTTTCATCCCGAACTTGACCTGGCGGAGCCGCTGAGAGCCCTCACACGGCAAGATAACAAATGGGAATGGACAGTAGCGGCCAACAAAGCATTTCAAGACATAAAGGCAAATCTTTTAGACACGACAATAATGGCGTACTTCCAACCCGTCGCAAAACGGACCTCATAGTCGATGACAGCCCAGTGGGCCTAGGGGCAGTGCTGCTACAAGAACATGGACCAGAGGTGTGGAAGCCAGTGGCGTACGCCAGCAAGGCCCTATCGGACACGGAAACCCGATACGCACATATCGAACGTGAAGCACTCGCCATAAAGTGGGCGTGCCGCCACTTCCACCTATACCTGTGCGGTCAAGAATTCATTGTAGTGACGGATCACAAACCACTACTGCCTCTATTCGCAGGATCTGCCAGGCTAGCACCCCTGCGGATTGAATGCTGGGCGGTCCAGCTGCAAGGATATAACTTCAAGATTGTCTTCAGGCCCGGGTCACACAACCCAGCAGACTACCTATCCTGGCATCCGGACAACACACACCCGATCCGCCCACTAGAAGACGGAACGGGAGCTGAGGCATTCATTCATATGATCTCGCAGGCAGCGTGCCCAGAAACGATGACACTGAAAGAGATTGGAGAAGCAACTGCAGTGGACGAAACGCTGTCCAGAGTCCGCCACGTTCTAGAAGGAAACCAATGGGCCCACTTCCTAGACGGAACGCAGAACCTTTGTGCGGAAGTAAGCCACTTGCGCCAACAATTGTGGCAGGTTAGGAGTGAGCTGAGTGTGGGCGATGAAGGATTCGGTCTAAGAGGACACCTGATCGTGATTCCTCAAAATCTCCAACCAATGATACTGGCGCTAGCACACGTGGGTCACCAGGGGATGGCCAAGACAAAAGCGCGCCTGAAGAGCAAAGTCTGGTTTCCCGCGATGGACAGCAAGGTAGACGAGATGGTATGTTCCTGCCACGCCTGCATCATCACCGGCAGTGAACCAGCGCCAGCGCCTGTGATAACAGAAGAGGGCTCCCAGAGGCCGTGGGCACACCTCAGCATTGACTTCAGGAGTTTCCCAGACGGCCGACACACACTCGTACTGGTTGACTCATTCTCTAAATTCCCAGTAGTGGAAATAATATCCTCCACAGTGTTTCCCCAGGTCAAGAAAGCCCTGAATCGCATTTTCACCACCATGGGGCTCCCGGAGGAAATCAAGTCAGACAATGGACCACCGTTTCAAGGGAGGGAGTTTCAGAACTATCTCCAGAGCCTTCAGATTGCACACCCGAAGATCACCCCACTGTGGCCACAGGCAAATGGGGAGGTGGAAAGACTGATGAGGACCCTCAACCGCGCTCTGAGGATTGCCGTGGACGGGGGGGAAGATCACAAAGCTGCACTTGACCAGTTCCTAGGAGCATATCGGCAAACGCCAAACAGTACAACAAAATGTGCCCCTGCACACGTACTGTTCAAGAGGGCACCCCGAGACAGCATCCCGACTGACCACACGTGGAGACCAGAGGACAGGAACGAAGAAGCCATTCAATCGAGGAGGCAAACCACCAATCAAAATGCGAGTGAGGTTAGACACACCAAAGAGCCGACGTTGCAAGTAGGAGACACCGTTGTGGTTCGAGACCGACATCCAGGCTGGAAGTTCCGAACCCCGTACGAGCCAGAAGTGTGGATAGTAGACCAAGTTCAAGGCACCATGGTCACTACGTGGTGAGGCGGACAGTTGGTCACCCGCAACGTATCTTGCTTCAAGAAGACATCAACACCTCATGAAGCCCGAAGAACGATGGAGGACCAAGAGGCTGGGGAGGAGTTTGGTCCTGTCTCCTACCCCCCTAACTCTTCTCTATGATCTTCCTTCAACCTCTCTCTATAGTGACGTCTACTCCCAACCTATACTGTCTACTCAAACTCTCAATACCGGTACTAGCTTCGACACCATACTCCCCCCACCCTCACGTTCCCTCCTCTCTAACTCACCTACTCTGCCACCCAGCCCTGTTGCCCTCACTCAACCGCATTTGTCCCCCCTAGTTGACTGCTTTATCACCAGCTCAGACTCCCTATACCCTCGCTCCCCCTTATCTCTCCTTACTGCCTCCCCCACTTCGTCCACTATCCTTGATGTTCTCTCTCAATCACTACTAACCACCGACTCCTAACTATAAAAACAATATCAACACCCTTACCTCCCAATCACCTAGTTTTTCCCCTACCCCCCACTGTCCCTTCCCCTCCTTCCTCCATCCTTGACTCCCAACCCTACCTCTCCGCTCCCCCACTCCTCAATCCCCCAGCACCGCCCTCTTCCATCATTGACTCCCAACCCTACTTCTCCACTCCCCCTCCCCTCAATCCCCCTGCACCACCCTCTTCCTTCCTTGCCCCCCACCCCTACACCCTGCCTCTGCCCCTCTCAAATTAGGTCTACTCCACTCACTTCTCTTAAACCTTCAAACCTGCTGGATACTCCTGTCACCTGCATGCCCTCTCCTGCTTCCCCTACTACCCCGCAGTCTCTAAGCTCTACCGAACACCGCATTCCTTGTGATCGCCCACTGAACAAACCCCCTCCATCCTCCTCTTCTTACAACTCTCCCTCGCCTCCTCCAACCTCTCTGATGGACCCCCCCCACACCCCCTCTTCTCATCAATACACCTCTGTCCATCTACCCCTCTACTTCTGACTCCAGTAACACCCACCCCTTGGATGCTCTATATCCTCTCCCCCCTCATGTAATCGCCCCCATACTCCCACAGTATCTCTCACATCCCCTCCGCTGACCACTCCCTCTCACACGCGCTTGACCTCTCCTGCAACCCTCAATACATCTACATCCACATCCTGTACTATCCCTCCCCCTCATTTAACTAACGATCCTACTGAACCCAATGCCCCAACCACTCCTATCTCCTCGGTCCCTCCCCTCCCCAATACGAAATCTCCCTCCTATTATAACCTCCTTCTCCCCCCCCCTGGTTACCCCCCTTCCTTTCCCTAATCCCAACACCTACTCCTCACTCCTCCCAAAAACGTTTGACCCACTCCAATCCTCTCTTCTTACACTGTCACTCCTTAATGTTGTTTTTCTCCTTTCGTCCCTTGTTTTAGAACTCTCCTCCCTCGGATCTGAAGTCTCACTCCTTACTAAAGCCCACTCTTCTGATCACGCACGCACATCTGTCCCTTCATTAAACAGCGTATCTTCACACATCAGCTCTCCTAGTACTGGTAACACTGAGTACTCCTCTCTTGGCGCCCTCCTCCCCACAAACTCCCTGACCCCACCCAAACCCATTGACCCTTCCAATACACCCCAACCCTACACGGCCTCCAAGATATCCTCTGCTCAACATGTTGCATACCCAATATCTCTGGAGGTTAACTTACCCCCGAACCTCCCTGTCTCCCCCCTTCCCTCTTCGTCCTCTAGGCCCCCTTTCCCGCAGTCTACTATTCCTGTCCTCCTAGGAACGAGTCGACTCCCCCTTTTCCCGACGTCACCTAGACCCCCTCAACAACTAACCTCTATCCTCCCTGATCCCCCCACTCAATACCCTGACTCCTCGCCCCTCCATTGCATGTTGATTAACTGCCGATCCACATCTTGCCATGCGACTGATATTGCAGAAACCATTCTCAATGAAAACATAGACATTGCATTCCTTACGGAAACCTGGCTCAACCCCCACTCGACTCCTATCCTTGACTTGCTCATTCCTCCTGGATACTCCATCATTAGGAAAGACAGAGTAAAGCAAATAGGAGGTGGCCTTGCCATAATTTTCAAAAAAGAAACTTAATCTCACGCTAGTTCATCTCCAGGATCCTTCCTCTTTTGAATACCTTTGTGTTGATCTCACTGCCCCTGGCTCCCCCACCATCCTTTTACATACTATCTATCATCCCCCCGGCAATCCCATCCCCTTCACCGATGAGCTGTCTGATCTTATCACTCAATCTTTGTTCACTCACTCCAAGAACCTCTTTCTTGGCGACTATAACATCCACTGGAATAATAACGACGACCCGTCTGTCATCCGCCTTAAAGATATCATGGACATTACTGACCTGACTCAACTCTGCCAATCCCAGACTCACTCTAAAGGCGCCACCTTTGATGCTATTATGACGAGCAAGGATCTGGCCTCTCTCTCAACTATTCTTCCAGTCGATTGGTCTGATCATCACCTTATCCTCTTGACTTTGAACCGCTCTATTACTCTCTCCACCCCTACCGGCACTTTACCCTCGAAACATGCTGGTAATCTTCACCTTATTCCCCCTGGCGAGTTGTAATCCTCTATCAGAACCTGTTTACTCCTCCCCCCCACCTCTCACAGCACCAATGACCTAACTGAACATTACAATAATTCTATTCTTCAAGCACTTGACCAAATCGCCCCAATCAAACTTTAACAACAAAAAAATACCTCCCAAATCCTGGTTTAATTCCGGCCTTAATAATGAAAGACGGGCCCTCAGACAGTCTGAACGCTCATGGAGGAATCACCCCCCTCCTGATAACCTATTACTCCTTAGAAACGCCAGATCCAAATACAAGAAGCACATCTTCGCTGAAAAAGCCTCCTTCCTCCGCTCACAACTTAACTAGGCTAAAAACCGTCCCAGAGAACTCTTCAGCATTGTGAAAAAACAAACTTCCTCTGGCCCCCCAAGAATAACAGCCACTGTTAAAAGATGCGAAGAAATCGCCAGCTTCTTTTCGAATAAAGTCAACTTGATTGAACTATCCTTCTCTTCTCCTCCTCTCCCATCCCAATCTTCCCTTAGCCAACAACACCTCCCTAACTTTCCTACTTCACCTTGTTCCTCTGCCCCTCCATGCCACGACCCCTCTCTACTCCTCCCTACTCTACTCCACCCCTCTCTACCCCTCCCTACTCTACTCCACCCTGACTCTATCTTTATGGACACCCTTACCAAAAACAATGTCTCCTGGAAGGAATTTTGCCCAGTATCTGAATCCACTGTCCTTAATATCATCTCTAAACTCAAACCATCTTCACACACCAATGACCCTCTCCCTGCCCAGTTGGTTCAAAAACTCAAACACATCATTGCCCCCACCTGGACCAATATCATCAACTCCTCCCTTTCCACTGGTTGTGTCCCAGCATCCCTTCAACTAGGTCAAATCTCTCCCATCCTCAAAAACCCCACCGCTGATCTGAATGACTTGAATAACCTACGCCCTATCTCTAATCTTCCCTTCCTCTCCAAAGCCCTTGAAAAATGTGTTCTTTCCCAGTTAGACAAACATATCACTTCCTTCAACCTCCTCGACGTTTTCCAATCGGGATTTAGAAAAGGATGCAGCACTGAAACTGCCATGCTCAGTATCACCGATGACATTCATCGCTCTCTTGACAAAGGCGAATCCTACCTCCTTATCCTCCTTGACCTCTCTGCTGCGTTTGATACTGTCCACCATCCCACCCTTCTTAATACCCTCAAAGAACGGTTTGGGTTTGAGGGCATTGTACACCAATGGCTCACCTCATATCTCCAAAATAGATCCCAACAAATTAAACTCAGTCACTGCCTCTCCAAAGCCCAACCTGTCTCACTTGGGGTCCCGCAAGGCTCTATCCTTTCCCCAACCCTATCTAATCTATTCATGGAACCACTCACCATTATTCTTAAACAAGCTAATATCAGTTACCACCTCTATGCTGACGACACACAACTATACTACAAGGTCAAATCCCACCATGACATCCTTTTCCTCAATGATACCTTGAATAAAGTCCAAGCCTGGTTCCATCTTAATCATCTCTAACTGAATCCCCAAAAAACTGAAGTCATCCTTTTCACTCCCAAAAACAGTTCTCTACCTATGCAACTCTGGATCAATGATATCAATGCTCTCAACTGCTCCCTCTCCACCTCTAACTCTGTCAAATCCTTGGGCATCAGCATTGATAAGAATCTTACTCTCATCCCTCACATTAAAAATGCTGCTAAAGGTGCTTTCTTCTCCCTTGTCCACCTTAAAAAAATCAAACCTTTCATTCCAGCGGATGACTTCAAAATTGTTGTCCAATCTCTTGTACTTTCCAGAATTGACTATGGCAACGCCACCCTTGTAGGCACCCCAAAAGTCCACCTTGCCCCGATCAAATCGGTCCTCAACCTGGCTGCCAGACTTATCTCTGATTGTAAACGATTAGATCACATTTCTCCTATCCTCAAAAACCTTAACTTGCTCCCAATTGAAGGTAGATCCACCTTCAAGATGGCATGTATTACTCACAAAGCCCTTCACCAAAACACCCCATCTTACCTCTCAGACAAACTGCAAAAGCTGGTTGCTCCAGGTCCTTGAGAAGCACTAACGCCCTTGTCCTCATCCCCCCGAGACTCAAATGTACAAAGACACAATCACGCGCATTCTCTGGTAATAATCCTACGATCTGGAACTCTCTCCCCAAAGATCTTCGCTGCAACCCCTCCTACCCTCTCTTCAAAAAAAGACTCAAGGTGCTTCTTCTCAACAAATATTGGGGCACCTAACGTCTCTATATTGATTCAGTCCTCATTTTCTCTTCTATCTCTTAACCATCCCCATCTCCCTTACCCATCCCTTAATTACTCTCTTTCCTCAATTACCTCGTTCTAACTGAAATGCCTCATCCCATGCTTGTTTTTATTCACTCTGTAATTTTGTTTTATTTTGCTTCAAGATGTTTATCTTGTTTATCTGTCTGTAAAGCGCTCTGATACTCCTGGGTCCAGTAGCGCTATATAAAACCTTTAAAATAATTAAATAAATAAATAAATAAATAAATAAAATGAGCCCGGCAGCCCAAGGCCGGCTCCCCGGACTGAAAGTGTGGAATCCGCCCCGGCTGGGGTGGTGGCGTCTCCAGTTGCACGCAGCCAGAGATACAACCTGCGACCGAACCCAGAACCCAGCCAGAGGCTGCAGGACTTTGCATGGACATCACCGTAAGGTGAAAGTAGATTTGGAAGATCGGACTAAATTGAAGGAGGGATGTAGAGAGCCACCCGGGCTCTCCCAAACAATGTTGCCTCTTTCACACGCATCCACGCATACCCCGGGGCGGGCTCGCGCCGGGGTATAAATAAACACGGCGGAAGAACGCTCGGGGTCTTTCCGGCTCATCCCAACACACTGAGTCTGTGTCCCTTATTCTGGGATCCGAGGGCCACGTGTCAGGCCTTATAGAGGCCCTCTACACTAGCAAATAAACATTTGTAAACTATGAATAAAATCTGCCTCTACATATGATTCCTGTGATAGAAAGCTTCACTCATCATTGTGGTGTTGTTTTAGCTCTAAAAACTGACCTGTAAAACTGGAAATACGATTTATTAGAGTGCCAATACTTGCTTTGTGTATAAAATCGAAAGGTCTTCGCCCGATTCTTTAGAGTTAAGATGTTACCCTACCACCCATCACCACAAAAAGTGAGGTGTGTATACATTTGGTTCCAAATAAGTCACTAGTTACCATTATTAATTTCAAAATCACTTATGATTTCTCGATTTGTTTTCCTTATTACAAAATGGGTGCATTCCCCTGTGGTGCTATAAGACTCAATCCGTTTTTGTTATGGTAGAACAAAAGAAAACATTATTCATATTACGAAGTTAAATTTAGGTTTCATCAAATCATATCAAAGTATTAAAAACAAAAAGCTTTAATCTGCAGCACCATCTAAATGCAAATGCAAAGTCCTCAGTAGCCATAAGATGGCAGTGTTCAATAAAGAAACTAACAATACCTATTAAATATCCTTTACGATTTCAAAAACAAAATCGAATCTACGTTACATCTATATTTCCTTGTTGGAACTAAACCGCTATGTCACATCGGGCACTCACCCCAGGAAAGCTTTATTCGAGTTGCATACTCATAAAAGCACAACATACATTTTAAAACTTCGCAATTGATAATAAAACATTTAGTCAAATACATGTTTATAAAACAGTTGTGCAAGTTTGATCAATATAAAAATTAGCACAGATTTAAAACAATAATCAAAACACATTCAAAACACATTTGAGGAAAGAGCTCTCCGCCTAATGGACCACCCCAGATACTTAGCTATTCCCATAACAATAGGCTCCTCCGTGGTGGTACAGATAATTCTCTGAGCCTCAGCAGCATTGGATGTCCCAAGGTTCTTACAAACTGGGGCTAACCATACCCTTCTTGGGATGGCATAGGCGTTACAAGCAAATAGGAAGTGACCCACACTTTCATTAATTGCGCCACATGCTGGGCAGCACAGAGTATTCAGACTCTTCCACCTGCCTGTTAAATGTCTCAGGGGGAGGGAGCCAGATCTTAACTGGAAAAACAACTTCCTGTCCATAGGGACAGTTATGCTGTCCCAATACTGTTCTAATACGAGACACATTTTGCTTTTCAAGAAACGACCACCCATCGAATCAGATTTTACCCCCCTCCAAAGCCTACCATCTATCCACTCCCAATATAGAGTTTTAAGTGTGTTTTTGCTTGGGAAAACTTCCCCCGCAGGATTATCATAGAGGTTGGAAAGACCCAGTTCACCTAACATTACCCTTAAGTTTTTCAACCATGGTATTTTATGAAAGGTGTCCATTTTAATTAATGCCAGAAACCCATCTGCATAGTGCTTAATCTCGGGAGTGGACCAAAGTCGTCTCCAATATAAAATGGGACGCAATCTAGCTCGATCGCTGACAGATCTTCTCCCTAGGTCAAGACTAAGAGGGATTAATGGGGTGCTCTGGGGAAGTCCCGTACTTCCCCTAAGGAACCTGTTCTCCGCTATCTGTAGGGAAGTAAACTTTTCAAAACCCCACAGCTCAGCCCCATATAGGGCCGACCCTATTGCCCTTGCATCATATACAGCAAGGACGGGTTTTATGGGCTTTGCTTTTGATCTTTTTTGCTCCACCCATAGAGCCCCCGAAATTTGCTGATGTTTCAAAACCGCTTTTTCTATGTGGTGGGACCAGCCGTGGTTATCTGCTATTTGTACCCCCAGGTAGGTAAACTCCCTTACTACCTCAAGCCCGATGTTATTCATGTGTATCCTAGGGCGAGGTTTACATCCTCGGGAAAAAGCCATCAACTTGGTCTTACCTATGTTTACTTCAAGGCCATGCTCCAGACAGAACTCATCAAAGATATTCAAGGCACGCTGTAGCCCAGCCAAGGTCTTAGACATTATTAACGTTTCGTCAGCGAACATCAGGATTGGAACCCTGATGCCCGCTAACGAAGGTGCATCCACACTAGCGTCCAGTATCCTGCCAACTATCCCATTAATATATAATGTAAAAAGCAAGGGTTCCATAGCACAACCTTGGCGAACCCCTCGTTCCACTGGAAAGTCGATGGAGGTTTGGCCATTCAACCCCCACTGGACTTTAGCAAAATTGCTCTCGTGCAACCTCATAATTAGAGTGAGCAATTCTGCTGGAATGCCTATCCTATTTAAAACTGTCCAGAGCTTACTTCTTGGAACTAAATCAAAGGCAGCCCGCAAGTCGACAAAAGCAACATACAGGCTGCCCTGCCAAGAAGTACCGTCCCCCACCGCAACATAGTAAAACGAAACACCTGGTCAATGGTGCTAGTGGCCCTCCGGAAGCCTGCCTGGAAGGGGGAAAGGGAGTCATTTTCGTCCACCCATTCCATAAGTTTGTTTACCACCATCTTCCCAATTAATTTTTGGATAGTGGCAATCAAACTTATTGGCCTATAATTAGCCGGAAGGGACCGATCTCCTTTTTTATGGATCGGTATAATAATAGCTCCCTTCCATTGGTCTGGGACTAGCGCACCTTTTGCGATGGCATTCCCCAATAACAACACATACCTAACACACATGTTTTTGTCGTTTTTAAAAACATCCGAGGGTATCCCATCTAAACCGGGGGCCCTACCCCCTTGTGTGGAGCTTATTGCAAGTTCAACTTCTTCGGCGGAAAACAAATTGTCTTTGGGAAATACAGCTAAAATTGCATCCCCTCCCACCGTCTCCTTTGTCTCTGCATATTGGGGCCTGAAATAGTTCACCCAAGCGGACTCTGCAACGTTATTATCTGGTTTGCTTGGGGTACCACCTCTGCCCCACTTCACTATCTTCCAGAAAAGCCTGTAATCCTTGGCTCTAGAGGCCTCTTTTAGTTCATCCCAATACTTCTCATCCCACGTTTTCTTTGCCAGGGAGATGCTTATATTATATTGCTTCCTTGCTGCTATAATTGCTGCCCTGTCCCCATTTCTAATGGCATTACCCAGGGTTAATCTGGCCGCCCTACACTCTCGATTAAACCACCTAGCTGGTTTGGTGGGTACTATACGATTTCCCTTACATGCTCTCACAAAATGGGGTTTTAAAAGTGAGAAGAGATTGTTATGAATATCAGTAATTGTCCTAGATTCTGGGACTGTGGAGCTTGCTAGTTCCATGGAGACAATTGCATTATCCACCTCGGAAGTGATAGAGTCCATAGATGCTGCATTCGCCAACACACATGGCCATTTAAGTCTGCGCATATCGTTTGCCATGTCTGGGAGCAACCCATCACTTGCTTGGAAGTTGGGCTGTGCTAACTTCCACCAGGTATGGGTCACACAAAGGGGGTTGTGATCACTTTCTATCCTGCCCTTGATTTCCATGTCACAAACCCCTGGCCAGAGATTAAGATACATATAACGTAGTCTATCCTACTTCTATTGTGACCATTATCATATGTACACACACCCTCCTTGTCTCCCTTTGTTCTTCCATTGAGGGCTCTCATCCCATGTTCCAAGCACATAGTATTTAGGAGAAGTATATCCTTCGTCCAGCGTTTAACAGGAGCTAGATTCAGATAAGGGACTCCCCATAAATTGTCCTCCTCCTGCCCCAATGGATCTTCAGTACTGTCTAAGGGTTCGAAGGTCCTATTTAGATCCCCAGCCATTATTATTCGATTTCCAAGGGACTTGGTTTGCAGAAAATTAGATAAGGCCTCTAAAGTGGGGGAACTCCCAGTATTGGAGCCTCTAGCATAGACATTATACAAATCTATCACACCCCACTTTGCTGAGGAAATTCGCAACATTAAAATGTCTCTACAACCCAGATCCCACATTTTCACAGTGGTATCAAAGTTCTGCCTGATCCAGACTGTGAGGCCTCCCATAGGTCTATCCCGGACACCTCTACTTGCTGGGATCGAGAAATTTAAATAACCTGGAAGATAGATAGGATCACAAGCCCATGTCTCCTGTAGAAAACATAGTTCAAACCCATTAATAAAACAGCCCATGGGTAAAATCTTGTGTTTAACAGAGACTGACAGAGAACTCAGTGAGACAAGACTCGTACTCATCCAAAAATACTGTACAATAAATTTCGAAGTCAAGTATAAAAGGGGGGTAGAACAAGATTGACACACTTATTGACAAAGAAAAAAGGTCTGAGTTTTAATGTGCTGTCGAGTGCAGCCAAGCACATTGAAGTCAGCAAGAGCAGCCAAAGATTACTATATTTGTTAAATAGTCCTTTCTGCAGTTCAATGCAAGCTAATTAATGAGTGGAGGAAGGACTCAATCAAAGGATGAGAGATGACTGCATGGATGTCATTTAGGATCGCTAGAGGTTGCAGCTGCGACCCCTGTGCCCCTTATGACCTTTAGCACTGTCTTTGCAACCCCTGGCCTCAGAGGTGGCAAAGTCAGTGCCAGGAATAAGGTGACAGCTCGTCCTCACAGAGGTTAGTAGGGGCTCCACTCGATTTGTTTTCATTCATTTTGTATGACACTATGTAGTAATGATGTCCACGCTTGTAGGTAGTTCTCAAGTAGATTTATTGAGCAGATAGGTTATGACATGTACAAGCTCAACAGAAGACCCCACCAGGAGCATCCATCTAGGTGCTCAGCCCATCCAACTGTCACTATCTAGGCAGAACACGAACATTCTGACAGCTGCTCCAATGAACATTCCATTGGTGGTGGAAAGTCATCACATTGAGAATAGCCGGATACTACATATCCCCTTTTCTTATACAGAAAACAAAAGCTAGAAACCACAAATAAGAACTAGAGAAATAAAACAAGCAAAGTAAGCAAAGAAAGAAAGAAACAGCGAAAGGGAAACATCCTGTCACAAGTAAAGCAACAAGAGAATTAAAGAAAAAGAAATCCAGAAATAGGAATAGGAACAAGCAAAGAGAAATCCAGAAATAGGAATAGAAGAATAGAACCAAACATACAAACCATCCTTCCTTCTCACACAACGGCAGAAAAGAAAAGAAAAGAAGAAAATACGAAAAACAACTCCAACGCACACCTACTGGCCAGAACAGGAATGAATGGAGAATGAAAAAGAATGGAAATTATAGAACACATAAAAGCAGAGAAAGAAGAATAAAACAGAAAAGAAGATGAGGAACAAATTGGAAGAACCTCATCAAAACACTATTAACCATAAACAAAATACAAATCAGTAATGCAATGGAAATAGTGGGAGAATAAATTAATCAAGATACAATAAAACAGAACATATTTAGCTATATATGCATGAAAGCACTTGAATAAACATAAAACTAAAGCTAAATATGATAATAAGACCAAATCTAATTTACATAGTGCACCAGACTATGAACAGAACTTACAAGCGTTGCAAGTATCAAGACACAAAAACTGTGAAAACACACTGTGCACAAAAATAAAACTGGGCAACCAGCAGATATGAGAAAACTTAAAACAAGAGAAGTAAAGAGACTTTAAACTTTTCAATAAATTCTTTCAAACTGGATTGAAAAGACAGAGTATGGATAGGAACCCATAACGATAATGTCAAGGGACAGTATCCCAAGCATAACTCCTTGGAAGGAAACTAAATTGGCACCTACAAAATTTATGTGTGGTCCATGTGTGGACAACTAATGTGGTGCTGTTACAAACTAAGGAGAATAATCCTTAACAAAACACAGATAAACAAAATTTGAAGGGATCTGCGTATAGACACAAGATGAGCACAATAACAATCTAAAGGGAGTATGACCCTATACGAACTACAGACAAACTACCAGTGTGATCTGTGTATGGACAACTGACGTGCACTGAAGAAAACTAAAGGGTGAAAAACCCTACCAACACCGAAAGAGTCTGTGTATGGACAACTGATGTGCAGCACTGAAAACTAAAGGGACTAAAACCCTAAGCAAATACAGCCAAAATAGTGAAGGAAAAACACACAGCTGTAATGAGATAAAGGTTGGATACGAATTAAAGTGAAAAAAAATGAAGTCACTGCAACAAAAAAAATTACTGCCTAGAAAAATAAAAGCCACACTGTGAAATGCATAAACTACAAAGACCAGGCACATAAAGGAGAGACCAGTGAAGGAGTGTGCGCACCACCCAACACTGAGAATAGACCAACATAAGGAGACCAGCTCCCATACATAACTACCCACACCATAAATGTGCCCAAACAACACCAAAATATGACATCTCACCTAACTACCACATACAGAGGCAAATAAAATAGCAGTGAACATAATAACAGACACATCACCAACCAGAAAGATAATAAATCAAAACTAAAAGGATGTCAAATGGCAAGAAAATTAATTAAAAGAAGATAATAAGGAAGCTATAATTGTGCACACGAAAACTAAGACATGTCTGTACCTATAAATTGTGTACACCAAAACTAAGACATGTCAGTAATGTAACAGCAACACAAATAAATAAATAAATAACATTGGCTCCGGTGAGCGATCTCTCACCCGGGGTTCCCACTAGATGAGAGGACTGGACTCATCGGTTTTCCACTCTTCAATTTTTCAAAATGCCACACTTGAGTGTTATGAAACCTCGGACTGGGCAGGGACAAAGAATTGTTGTCTTCCTTAAGCCCGTGCTTCCAAGGTCACAGACACGAATTTTGTACAGCAAGCAACGTGGGAGACCAAGCGCAAAGAAAACTGTTCCGCAGTCAGCTCCAAACAGGCAGTGCTCAAGTATGACGAATATGACCCCTGAACCAAACGTTTTCCTGACGCACGAAAATGACGTGGTGAGAGGACCAGGAAGAATCACCAACAGACAAGTCAATGACGCATGCAGTACAATCACCGACTCCCCTTGAATGTTCCATTGCGTCATCATAATCTTTAGGAGCCAGCCAGAAGAAGCGCTCCAGAGCAACGGACTTCTCTCCAGGAACAGCATGTGCCAGAGACCAAGACACAGCAGGCAGGTGAGCGTGAGCGCGTCACGTTACAGTTGACAGTGTAAAGCGTTAAAAAAATATTCAAAAACTCACTGTCAAAATAATTTTAAATCCGTACCTTCCGTGTTAGTTCCTGAGTCAAAGTAGGAGTTGAGAATATTAAACGGAAAACGAAGCTCTGTTAGAGCTGAAGACAAAACAAAATATTTGTGTGCTAGTTTCTATTATACTTGTTGCCATAAATTAACATCCAGTAGATGGCAGTAACACAGTGCTCACGATAACAAAACTGCTTGTGAAGATCGTAGCATGAATATGAAGGCAGGGAAACAGCACACAAAGATTGAGGAAGTGTTGCAGGAGCGGACAAAACATTGGCAGTTCAACAACACTTAACTGTTCATTAGTGAGTCACTCGACTGCTTATTTTAAAAAAAAATTGAATTAAGCAGAAATAGGTTGGAGTATTATGACAAGTTATGATTAAATCTTTGTAGTCTCATTTTTAAAATAATCAGACAAAATGCGGTCAGCCTAACTGTCGCTACAAAAAGGTGTGTGGCTTCTTGACAGCTGACAGGACTTCATAAGAAAAACACACTATTATCCAGGTAGAGTGTAGAGCAGAGGTCTTCAAACTTTTGGATGCCGAGACCCCCCTGTTAACATTTCGAGGTGTAAGGACCCCCTCCTGACAAAAATTTCTAAACCTGTAGGCAGGGCTACTGGAATTAACATCAGAAAGATTTCTAGTCAACCTTTGTGAAGGGACCTCCACTATGCAGGAATACATGCTGCCAAATTAGAAGCTCACCTGGCCCTGGCCGGGAGAATCAGGGGTCCCTTAAAACCCTGGCGGTTTTCTGCAGAGTTAAGCAGTTTACCCATGCAGTTTTCCTCTCACTCCCTCCCTTCCATCCCTCTCTCCTCTCCCAACCACGGATCCCTCTCTCACTTTGCAGGCCATTTTCTTTCACCCCTTTTTACAACTTCTGAACTCTCCCCATTCAACCTCTCACTTCACCTTTAATCACCTCTTTCCATTCTGTCTTTTTACTGCCCTCATCTCTAACAGTCTCTCGCATTTATCTCATGGCCTCCCTGGCCCGTCACCACCCGTTTCCCTCAGCACTTCTCATTCACCTCGTCTCTCCGTTCAACTTATTGTCTATTTGTATCTTACACCTCTCCGGTCCCCCCATTCATCTTTCACATCTCCCCTTTGTTCTGACAGAAGCCCTCACCTTTGGCTCACACTCACTTCTAGCATGTCCACACTACTCGTCTGCAATTTACATTTCTCCTCATCCCGGACCTCTTCAATCGAATTCTCTCACTCCCTTGCTGTCCTCTCTCATCCTCTCATCTCTCCTCACCAAGCATAAGGGTCAGACCCGTATGCTCCTCTTGGCCTGTGCCACTCTGCTTATTGTTCCCTAATTCAAGAAGGCATGAGTTGTCTGTTTCGCTGTTTTGGTGCAGGCCGCGCAGTTATGGAACTTGCACCCTCCTTTGCTTTGCTCCACCAAGAATCGATTATCCTTTAGGAAGATATAAAAACCTTTCTCTATGCTTTGTAGGTTACCCCATTTGGCTGGTTCTCCTTCTCCTTTTGTGTGTTTCTCATTTGCCTTCAGGCAGCAGATGGGTATTAGCCCCAGGACATCTTTTGGTAACAGTAGAGCACTACAAATGTAAATAATAACAATTGGCAAAAGCAGGGGAGCCACTAGACCAGAACTTCTGGGGGAAGGGTACTAACACTCCCAGCCAGGGCTGGACCCAACACTGGTTGCAACCGGTGAAACAGTCTTTTTTGGTGCCAAACCTCCGTTTCCTCCTTCTCCATGAATTCCCTCACTACCACTCACCAACAATGCACCTCATCTCTCTATAACACCTTTCTGACAAACATTTCATTTTTTATAATAGTTTACTCACACTCATTTCTGTGATCTGCATGGTACATATTCTTTGTAGCAGGCACATTAACACTCTGCGCTGTGTGGGTGGCAGGAGTGCCCATGTGAGTGCACGGAGAGCGATGCAACAGTGTGAGAGTAGGGTGAGAGGAGTGACTGCAGGGTGAGTGAGGTGGCCGTACGAATTTGGGTGCGGATGCAAGTTCAGAATGGGATGAATGAATGTATGATTACTGCTGGGCTTGTTTGAGTGAGTTGTATATTCAGCAGTGAGGGGTACAGGTGAGTGAAGTGTCACATGAGTGCAGGATGAGTAGTGTGCTTGTGTGACTGCAGGGTGAGGTATAGGGTGAACGGCGCAAGTGCATTGTGAGTGCAGAGTAATCACTGTGAGTGCAGGGTGAGCGGGTGAATGGTGTGAGTGCATGGTAATCAGTGTGAGTGCATTGTGATCGCTTTGAGGGCAGGGTGAAGGTGAAGGGCGTGAAGGAGGAGCGAGTTGTCTGAAAGCAGGGTCCATTCCCAGACACTTGAAGTAACCCAGCATGTTACTGAATGCGGCGTAGGGTTTAAGATCTAAGTTAAACTATTGCTATTATTGCAGGGTGGAGGAAATAAATAATGTGCTGATCCTGCAACAAACTTCCAGTCTTATGGACACGGTTGCCAGTAGATTATTTTGATGGCCCAGTTGGTACAAAAATAAGCTGTCATCTAAAGCTGTATTTTAAGCACTTATATGTGCATACTTCGAACAGAAAATATAAATAGAACGCACTTTTAATTGTGTTCTAGGACTGCCTCAATGATTCATGACTGATAATTAAAAAGAATAAACACTGAAAAGTCACATAATTATATTTATAAATCTATTTAGTGTCAAGAGGATGTCTCTGCAGGCTCTTTAAACAACCCACACAGGCATTTTACTTTTGGCTACCCTACTTTATATTCATTTTCATGAAATGCATTCTCATACTACAGCAGTAAATGTAAAATATAAATGTAAGGAATAGGCAGAGTGGGACCCAGAGGGCACTGGAATTAGGAAAAAAACACTAAGCCTCTGTAACCAGTTTACAAAGGCATGTAAATATGTAAATGGTCTTTAAAGACCTGTGAAAACTCTGACTGGCGTGCTGGAGATAAGACTCAGACACTGCCCAGCTGAGGCCCAGCAGCTCGAGTTACACTGCAGCAGCCTGGGCTGAGACACAGGGGAAGAGGGGGGCTGAATTCCTTGGGCCTGAGCATAAGTGTGACTGGGAGCGCGACCCCCTTTGCATCGCTCCATGGCCCCCCTGGGGGTCGCGCCCCACCGTTTGAAGACCCCTGGTGTAGAGGCTTGACACAGCACAGGATGAGACAAGGCTTGTAATTACAAAGAAATTTTGTGGCTCCAGCTTGTTGAGAAAAGGGCTACAGTCAGAGAAATGACTCACCAGATACTTGAACAACTGGCAGACTGCTGTGGGCGACCGATGGCAGGTCACTGGTGGGGTCACGATGCCAGTTGGGGTGCATTGATTAAGTTTCAGAAAATCTTGTTCTAGTAACTTGTTTGTAATACTTGTAGAGGTGCCAGAAGTAGGTTCTTTCAGTCTCGTCGCCAAAATAATGTAGTAATGATGTCCACGCTTGTAGGTAGTTCTCAAGTAGATTTATTGAGCAGATAGGTTATGACATGTACAAGCTCAATAGAAGACCCCACCAGGAGCATCCATCTAGGTGCTCAGCCCATCCAACTGTCACTATCTAGGCAGAACACGAACATTCTGACAGCTGCTCCAATGAACATTCCATTGGTGGTGGAAAGTCATCACATTGAGAATAGCAGGATACTACACACTAATAGTGGATAATATTTAATTAGTAACTATTAGTGTAGCAAAACGTGGAGCACAATTAGGTGGAACATGACCTTCCCTCGGAGCTGAGGTGAGTCACAAAATGCTTTTAAATGTCTATTGCGTGTGTGCTCTCGGGCGAGAGAGTGTTTTCGTGAAAAGGAGTGTATATGAGTGTGAGTGAACGTGAAGGTCAAAGGGCGTTTGATTTCACCTCTGCTACCCCTGGTATTTTGGTGAACTGACGTCTATTGCGTGTGTGCTCTCGGGCGAGAGAGTGCTTTCGTGAAAAGGAGTGTATATGAGTGTGAGTGAATGTGAAGGTCAAAGGGCGTGTGATTTCACCTCTGGTACCCCTGGTATTTTGGTGAGCTGACGTCTATTGCATGTGTGCTCTCGGGCGAGAGAGTGTTTTCGTGAAAAGGAGTGTATATGAGTGTGAGTGAATGTGAAGGTCAAAGGGCGTTTGATTTCACCTCTGCTACCTCTGGTATTTTTTGTGAACTGACGTCTATTGCGTGTGTGCTCTCGGGTGAGAGTGTGTTTTCTTGAAAAGGAGTGTATATGAGTGTGAGTGAATGTGAAGGTCAAAGGGCGTTTGATTTCACCTCTGCTACCACTGGTATTTTGGTGAACTGATGTCTATTGCGTGTGTGCTCTCGGGCGAGAGTGTGTTTTCGTGAAAAGGAGTGCATATGAGTGTGAGTGAATGTGAAGGTCAAAGGGTGTGTGATTTTACCTCTGCTACCCCTGGTATTTTGGTGAGCTGACGTCCATGGATGAAGGCTCCACTGGGATGAGCCAAGAAGCAGCAGCGGCGGCTCTAGGCTCATGGCGGCCCTGGGCAGGGAGCGTAGGTAGGGGGCCCCGGAAGAGGGGGTCCGGGCGGGACGGAGCCCCTCAGAGATCGGGAAGGTGTTTGGAAGTGGAACAGAGCCAGAGCCGCCAAATCCCTGCCAGGGGCCGCCACGCAAATATGTATCCATCCTCAGAGGATTATTATATTAAGGATATATGTTGGCGTGGAGGCCCCTGGGGTTTTGTGGCCCTGTGCAGGTGCACAGCTTGCACATGCCTAAGGCCGCCCCTGCAAGAAGTGATTACAATGACTCAAGCCATTGGCTGAAAGAGACTGGTGGATGGCAGCCAGTGGCTGAAAGGTGTGGTCCTAAAAACTCCCTGTGTATACTGCAAGCAAGAGGTTTGCTTGCCAGCTGTGCTGTCAAAAAACAGACCTAAAAACATGCAAAATAGCCATTTGTGTGCAACAACCTTGGTGAATCAACTCAAGTAATTGGAGAAAAATCCATTTTTTGGAAGGTGGTGTAGGTTTGAAAGAGGGTGAGCAGTCGACAATGAAGGAGAGAGGGATCTTATTGGGACCTGCCCATCGCCCTCCCTATTACTTACAAGAACAACAGTGAAATTAAACATGTCTGTGCTGTGTGTGAAACGGTCCTAGGCCCACTCGGTCCTACTGACTAGTGCTGCGGTGTTAATTATTTAAATGGACATGCAACCCTCACCCACATTTGTGGCATGCTTCAGCTCTGAGTTCCCTCTCGGAATCCAATCTGCTGTAAATCCGGGCACCAGGCAGTAGAAGGAGTCCCTTCTGCAAGCAGCCAGCAACTTCCCTGGCCCTGGCTTCACCTTGTACAGTGATAGGAGTGAATTGTAGTCATCAGGACATCCTTGAGATCAGCCTTGACAGGACAGTAACGGGATAGAGACAATGAAGTATAGCAATCCACACTTCATTCATCTTGTGCTCACCTCCCTAGACAGGTATAGACCTGCAGTATGGTTTTCGTTCGGGGAGGTCAACAGTTGACCAATGTTTAAATCTTTCGATGGTCTTAACCCCTTCGATGCTCATGACGGAACGGTTCCGTCATGAGCGTCGGTTGGCCTGTGCTCATGACGGAACTGTTCCGTCATGAGCCCGTTGGCTCATTAGAACGTTCAGCACAGCGCAGGAATCTGCGCCGTGCTGATGTGGTTAAGTAAATACACTATGACTCATACAGGTTCTACCCATTTTGGTTTTATGGACCTCTCCTCCGCATTTGCCCGAGTTAAACGAGGGGAATTATGGCAGCTTATGTTGTACATAAGAGTAAACTCTTATAATGGAATTGTACCTCTGAAGTTGTTACAGCATCCGGGCCTTAATGCATGAAGAGCAACTCTTCATCACATTTGACGGACCATGATGGATTTGACACTGTGGTCATGCAATCCTTCTACTCCTTCAGCTGCCTCAAGAGACACTGGGGTTAAGATCCTACTCTGCGAAACCGGATACCTTGAAAGACCTGACTTCTCCAGGCACATGTCCATCACAAAAAGGACCTCTTAAAATAATGTGTGGGCCATTGTTGCATGGAGCAGTGGTCAAGGGCTACCAAACCAGTAAACTGGGCAAGTACATAATTTGGAAGAACAAAACAAACATGAGAGAGGGAGTGAAGGGGACCATTCCTGAGTCATTCTAAGATCGAAGATGGCATATTAGGATACCTCCTAGGGAGATGTCCCTGCTGCCATGATGCTCTTAAGCAATATAGGCAGTATTATCATAGAAGTATACTAATTGAGACTCAATTTCTCTAAAGGTTTTGAGGGCATTGTTACTGCTGAGGGACGTCCTTGGAGTCAGTTGAGATGCCAAGCTGCTCATGTTCTTGCCTGTAGGGTTGAT
This sequence comes from Lissotriton vulgaris, assembly GCF_964263255.1. Lineage (NCBI taxonomy): Eukaryota > Metazoa > Chordata > Amphibia > Caudata > Salamandridae > Lissotriton > Lissotriton vulgaris. The sequence continues at coordinate 513,910,255 of NC_141693.1, read as the reverse complement.
GATGCAGAGAGGGTGTCCTAGCAAAATATAATTTGTCTTGCTGAGGTCCTGGTGTTTCCATTTTTTGAGGAAAGAGAGAGACATACTTTTGAAATCAGACAGGCAAGCAGGCCTAATGCCTTTTGACTACACCAGTGTTGATCATCCCTGACTTTACAAAGATGGTACAGAAGGAGCTTTGAGAGTGCCAAAAATTGTTTGATCAAAAGATCTAAAATACTTATGCCCAAATTTACAAAAGATTTGCATTAGGTCTACGATTATTTTTTAATGCACTCCTGATACAAATTCCTATTTGGGATTTACAAAGCAGCACAAATGGTGATTTGCTTCAGTTTGTAACAAAAAGTAACACAATGTAGCACAATGCATTGCCCTCTGCTACTCTGCAACAGTAAGGCTTTCCATGTGTGGTGCACAGTTGTTCCTGTGCTTCTGCCCCTGGATTTTGAACAAAACCTATATGTACAAAGACTTCGATTTACACCAAAAACCTCCACTCACCTAAGGTGGACGTATCAAGGGGAAATGTGTTTATTTCTCATTGGTTTTCCTCTTCTGCATTTTGCAGCACACATGCATATGGAAATAGCTTTAAAGCATAGTTTTTGTGCAAGAGTACATTCTGACACAAAAACTATGCAGACCCCAAGGTAGACACCGTTGCACTATGGTGCAATGCTGCCTGAATTGGGGCACGGCTGCTGAAAGTTTAAGTAGACTGCCCCACTTCTTTGTAGATATAGCGCAGTTCTGCTTTCTCCAGTTCACCCAACTCAGCAACTTTGCTTGTTGCCCTGCGTTGCGTCAACTCCTGGTGAATCTGGGCCATAATGCCATTTCCAGTGAAACGTAGGTTCCACATGAATAGTAAGGTCTGGCATTTGATGGATTCCAAACTGCTGTGTGTCTTGTTGGACGACAGAGAACAAGCTGGTAATTGAAGTTACCCAATGCCTGTGCACTGACACAGATGAGGGAAGCACGACTATGCCATGTTTGAGAAAACGGTTGCGTCCACATGTGTTAGGAATCAAAGTATCGGAGAGATGTGGTTTTCTATGCATGGCTGAGACGGTTGGAGTGCACTGCAAGCAATTATTTTAGACGCAGAGTGTGCACAATGAAGATTGGATTGACTGTGAGTCCTGGTGTTGGCTGACTGATTGGTTGAATGTACATGACAAAGCTGATACGCCTCGGAAGCACATGCCCTGGGCAAAGAGGCACTTAAGAACCAGTCTGTCTGCGCTAAGGTCTCTGGGAACGTGGAGGTGTCATGTACATTTCCTTCCTAACTTGGGCGAATACTGGGAGAACCCAGGGGAGCAGTATAACGTGCAATGCCATTTGCCCTATCTGGGAATTGGTGTGTGGCAATTAAGGACCGCTTTCCTCTGTGGTTTATGTTTCTATAAGGTTTATAATTTAGTTATAATGTCTTCGGTCTGCCCTATTCAAAATGATCACTGTCTCTGAGTTGGTATACATCCTCCAAAATACCCCATCTATTGTTCTTAACGAATTCTTTGTTAAAAAAATTGTGAATCTTAGATAGTTGGGACAAAGAAAGAGGAGGAGGGAAAAACAAGGAGAAATAAAGATATTTCTCCTTGTTGCGCCTACCCTGGGGAGGCGTAAGGTTTTAGTGCATCCCCAGGTGTACATGGTCTTGTAAATCTGGGGATGTGTTAAAATCCATTGGTGTTTCGTGGAAACTCCCACTGCAACACCCATGGAACACCACCCTAGAGCAGAGTAAGGAAACACAGCAGTGTGCCCTGTGTTGCAATAACAACAAAGGAGCTTGTAAAGCGCCTGGTGACGCCATTGCGGCGTGTCCCCGCGCTGTGGAGAGAAGTCAAAGACCAATGTAGGGTATTACAGGGAAAACAGATGGGTTTTTAAGCTTTTCCTGAAGGTGGTCTCCGAGTCCGCTAGTCTGATCCCCATAGGGAGAGCGTTCCATTCCCTGGCGGCCATAACCCGGAAGGAGCGACCACCCATTCTGGCTTTTCTGAAGCGGGGAATTTTGAGCAAGCCAGTTCCCCCAGAGCGAAGAGTTCTATTGGGCTCATAGGGAATAGCTAGATCATTCATGTAAGAAGGAGCTTTTTGGGAAATGATCCTGTAGCACATTAGGAGTGCTTTAAAGAGAACTCTTTTTTTTATAGGTAGCCAGTGGAGGGTGTCTAGAGCAGGTTTGGATGGTGCTCTTTTGGGAAGTCTGAGGACTAAACGTGCTGCTGTGTTTTGGAGGACTTGAAGTCTCCTGATGTTGTTTTGCGTTGTTCCCAGCAATACCCCATATGTATGATGCCATTCAAAGCAATTCAAAGTGGCTTTGCATGGTCTCATAAATATGATTTAGTGGTTTGTGCTGCTGTTGCGTCGCAAAAAGTTGTGTAACTGTGGCGCAAGGGGCTCCTAAATATGCCCCTTGATCTGAGGCAAAGCCTCACCCAGAATATTACTGAAAACTCTGTGGATAAGCCTCTGTGATAGGAAAGCGATGCTTCCCCATATCTGTAACCACTACTGAGTGTTGTAGCTGGCCCTCACAAACCACTAGAGTCTTGTGAATATATGGGCATGTTATTTAGAGCAGATGATAACCAAAACTGTAAACTTCACGCTCTTTACCACCCCACAGATACAAAGACCAAATTCATAGACCCGCTAATAGACATCATTACCACCAACTCAACCCAGAATCTAACGATATCTTCTTAGGAGACTTTAATATCCATTGGGAAAATCAGGTAGATAGTCAAACTAACATCCTTAAAACCTTCCTGGTAGAGCAATTGTTAGTCCAAGGATGTCATCTCCCCACCCACTCTAAAGGATCCACCCTAGATTGGATCATAGCTAAAGAGAAAGCGATAGAGAACATTGTAATCACACCATATGACTGCTCCGATCACCATATTATCACATTTAAAATTCCCTTCAAGAAAACCAAATCGTCCGCACAAGCTGCTAAACCAAAAAAATGATCAAGGACACTCGAGGAACTAATATGGAAAAAATAGCCGCATGCTGTTTATCAGATTTACAAGTACCCAAAAGCATGATTGACGTCAATGACCTCACTTTGCACTATAACAAGTCAATGTCAAGTATTATTAAGTACATAGCCCCTCTTACACTGAAAAGGGACACTGACAAAATCAAAAACCCATGGTACCACGATGCCCTCAGTGAAGAAAGAAGATCAATGAGACTATCAGAACGCAAATGGTGACAACATCCTTCCTCACCCCACTTAACACTACTAAGACAATCTAAGAAGGATTACAATAAAAGCATTATTAAATCAAAAAAAGACTTTTTCAGGAAATAACTGGACAATGCAGTAAATAGACCCGGGAAACTTTTTGATCTTCTTAAAGTACAATCTACTAAAACCGCTAAAGTAGCACCAGCCATCAACATTAATAGCCTAAATAGTGAAGATTTCTCTACCTTCTTTACAGACAAAGCTGGCTCTTAGAGAAGGAATTAAAAAAAGCAGCTGAAGACATTGAAAGTAGGATGGATACGGAGGAAGAAGAAATTGTTCAACAAGAAGTAAAGAAACCAAAAAACAATGCCAGATGGTCAGATTTTAAAGTGGTCAGTGTATTAGACATCTCAAAGATTATGTCGACCACCAAACCCAATAACCACTATAATGATCCACTACCAGCAAAATGCTGGTCCTCCTTAAACCACCTGTTAATCCCACTTTGGACAAAGATCATAAATGCCTCACTAGCACAAGGACAAATGCCAGCCTGCCTTAAAACAGGACAAGTCATTCCTTTGCTAAAAAACCTACAGAGAACCCCTCTGTTCCAAACAATTTCAGACCTGTTACTAACATCCCCATGTTAGCCAAAGTACTGGAAAAATGTGTCCAACAACAATTGATTCTACACAGTTCAACCTGCTAAATGTCTATCAATCGGGCGTCCGCCAAACCACAGTACTGAAACCGCAATTTTACACATCGTAGATGACGCACTGCTGGCTCTTGACCACAATGAAACCTGCCTTCTAATCTTGTTGGACCTGTCGTCAGCGTTCGACACGGTGAACCATGAAAAGATTATAGATCGGATGAAAAACAGAATGGGCCTAGAGGGTACAGTCCTTAACTGTTTCAGCTCCTTTCTTGAGAACAGATCACAAAAATTCATGGTCATCCAAACTCTATCTGGCCCAACCAATAATACTTTTGGAGTTCCACAGGGTTCAACGCTCTCACCTGCGCTTTTTAATCTATACGTTGAACCTCTCACAGAAATATTACAAAAAGCATACATAGCTTTCCACATGTATGCGGATGACACTCAGTTGTACATCAAGGTCGCATCAGCAGAAGAGATTAGGACCATGAACCATGCTCTTTCAAGATCCCTCCAATGGCTAACCAAGAATCACCTGAAACTAAACCCTCAGAAAACCGAATTCCTACTGATTACACCACATAAAAGCAAACTAAAGTCAACAGAATGGACCAAACTTATCACTGCTCTAAACTGTACTCCAAAGATTGTAGATTCCACCAAATCACCGGGAATTACCCTAGATGAAAACCTGACATGTTAGAACATATTAATACAATGGCAAAAAACGCCAGGTTCCACTTGAGCTATTTGTGAAAACTTAAACCTTTCTTGAAAAAAACAGATCTTAAAACTGCAGTTCAAGCGCGGGTCATATCAAGGATCGAATACGGGTGCACTACCCTGGCTAGTCTCCCTAAGATTTCTACTGCCCCATTGAAAGCTGGTCTTAATGCAGCCACAAGGCAGATAGCGGGGTCCTAAAAATACGACCATATCTCCCCTCACCTGAAAATGCTAAACTGGCTGCCTTTTGAAGCAAGAATCCAATTCAAATAGGCATGCATCACTCATAATGCAATACAGCACAAAACTCCAGGCTACCTGGCCAAGAAACTTACGCTATCCGGAGGTAACCGTCCATCTAGGAGCAAATCAGACTTTCTTCTGAAACCGGCTCGCTTCTGCAAGAAAAAGACCTATGACTGAGCATTCTCAGGAGCAGCACCAAGAATTTGGAATGCTCTCCCACCAAACATCAGAAGAATTACATCCATCGCAACCTTCAACAAGCATTTACAATGCAACGGTTTCGCCTTTGGAAAAGTTTGAGCTATCAGCATTGTGAATGACAAACTTTTTATTTATGCCAATAATACTGTATCAAAATTGCTTTGTTTCTTCAATAAAAATGTTTTTTTTTTAAAAAGACCATCAACTCTATGTCTACCACCTCAAAATTCCTGCTTCCTTTTATCCAACGTAAGTCCTCTGCGATGCCCCAAACCCTAGTCCATCATCCTGTGGTCTGCGTTCTGGGAATGTCTCGACTACTTTAAATGAGTGCTCCAGCCTGACACCCCTGCTCATGCCGACTTGACTACACAGCTATTGATAATAGTTGATAATAGAGAGGAATGTGCATTTTATCACAATGTTCGTACTACATCACTGCACTGCTGACCTCCCCCCGTGCTACTGCTCACCTTCTTCATTGCATCGCACTCCACCCCACTCCAATCTATCCAACTCCACCTCACTTCAATCTGCCCCCACCTATCCCATTCCTACCCCATCAAAAACTCCAATCCAACAAACTTCACTATTACGGTCTAACCAAAATTACCCCACTCCAATGGACTGCACTTCAATCTACCCCAACCTGCCACAAAATCTTTCCCGCCCCAAACTACCTCAACCTACCCTACTCCAATCTACCCCAGCTCCAACTACCCCAACCTACCCAACTCCAATCTACCGCAGCTCCATCTACCCCAATCTATCGGACTCCAATGAACCCCAATCTATACACCCCTAATCTACCTCACTCATCCTACCCCAACCCAATTTGCCCCGGTCTACTCCACTCCAATCTAGCCCACTCAAACTACTTTAGACTACCCTATCAACCTCACGTCAGTTTACACTACTCAGTCTACCTCAACCTACTCCAATCTACTACGCCCCAATGTACCTCATCCAACCTACTCAAAGTACCCCATTCAAGTCCACCCCAACCAACCAACCCCCCTCATTCTACCCCACTCCAATTTAGCCATCTCTACCCACACTCCAATCAGCCCCAATCTGCCCTGCAACCACCACAGAGAAGCCTTGGAATGCTCGCCTCAAACTAGCATTGAAAGTCAAGTGCTAAATGGAGTACTTAGCTCAGTTAACCAGGAACCATAGTAGATCGGGTCTCAGGATATCAGGCGTAAAATGTCTCAACTGCAAAAAATGGGGCCAGTAACTACTGCTTACCCAGTGGCCCTATGAACAGTGTTGTGACAGATGCCAAACTGCATCTCACCCATCTGTAACCTCTAATCAGACCTCTTCCTCTGTACGACACAGCACCCGACAGTACTTTGAAGAAGGCTACATGCGTATTCAAACAAATGGCTTACCACATCAAACAGTCTACTTCAAGGTCTATAAAAAAGCCCACGAAAGTATGCACAGCTGCGCTGGTCAAATGTCTTCAAATGACAATCCAAGAGCTATGTATGTTCTAATCATATGTTATGCAACACACGCAGGGAGGTTTACTGTACATTCACATCATCACGACTAACACCATAGCACAACCAGTGATTCTGAAGAGAAAAAGCAACCAGTGAAAGAATACTAGAGTTACGGCAGTGGCACGGTATGGTTAGTATAGCTAGCCTGTGTGTGGCAGTAAATCGAGGCTGGGTGATTATATTTTTATGGATATAGATTAATGTAATGAGCCCAAGTTCGCCTACCATTAAATACGCTACCCGATAATAAACACAGCTTTATTTGACAACCACAGTATATAGGTTCCTTAATTACACAAAAACCTTGACGTTTACACTGATTCCCCAAGCACAAGCTTTCAAATGTGCAGCTGCTGTTAAGGTAGCAAAGCCTAGACTACAAGTAACTGACTTCCATGCCCCTTACGGCTAAGCTCGGCAACAACTAGTTTAGATGTTTTCAAAATGCAGTGAGCCTACTGCAAAAAAAAATATTAAACTAAATCGCTGGCCATCTATACAGTACTCCTTAAGGCAACAGTACAGTGCCATCTGAGTATCTGAAGTAACTGCGTCTCTGTGCTGGTTATAAGTTTAAAATAGTATAGCCATAATAATGCGCCTGTAAGGAGTAGAGCACCCCGCATTTCCCAACAGAATAGAAACACTGCCTTCTGTGTAGTGTCAGAAACCTTCCCTCGGTATACGGTGCCATCCACCACGGAGTACCAATGCATCGGCACCGTACATTCCAAAACACACCCCTGAGTTTACAGTGCTCTTTATAGTCAGTGTGCATGCACATCCACAAGTGTCTTTTAGCCTCCCAAAGGGAACAGAGCCCGACACGTGCACGGCAGTCGTACCTTAAGAGTCCCAGCTCCCACCCCAGGCCGTACCTGCGTAGAAGCGGATGAGGCAGGCGATGTCGGGCTCCAGCCCCTCGTCCTGCAGCCGACTCTGCTGGCGGAAGCCCCGGCACTGCAGGTAGCGGCTCTGCAGGTGCAGGGGCCGCTCGTGCGGCCGCAGGCGGCGGGCCGGCTCCCCATGGAGTTGCACATACAGAGCGGGCGGCTATCAGTGAAGTGATGTGAAATGAGCAGTGCAGTATAGGTGCGTTGAGCAGTGCTAGCCTATCACTCCATGAATCGCCAACCGGGTTCTGCTGAAACTGCGGCTGTACCTATTGTGAGATCTACCCCGCGGTCTCATTCACATAGCCACTAATAAACCGAATAGACACCCAGATATTTAGAGCTACTGGGCACTTTAAGAAACATGCGTCTCTGATGTCACCGTCGCTCTTTTCAACAGCCCCGCCTTAGTGGCCCTTAGCCACGCCTTTCAGCTTTATGATTGGTGTCCCGTTAATGTCGTGCTCGGTTTATCATTCCCTCCCCGTTTGATACAATCAGAATCAGCGAGGGGCGGGGTTAATGGGGAGAACTTCTGACTGGCTGGTTTGCAGAAATGTGCGGCGGATGGTAATAACGCGTGATGTTTTTTCGTGGTGAGGTGGCCTCAATCGAGTCAGATAGGACCGCGTCAGCTTTGCACTCTATGCTACACGTAGAGAAAAGAGGAGTAAACAACACCGTAGACAACTTGACTTCTGAAATGTAAATTACAACATCACATTCCGTAATACGTAAGGAGGCAATAACTCCCAATCGAAGATGGGCGACGGAAGCGGGAGGGGGGCGGGAAAGACACGGAAGCGGGGGGGGCGGAAAAGACACGTACGGGGGGGGGCGGGAAAGACACGGACAGCGGGAGGGGAAGGAACGCACTCACCTGGACTTCTTCCGGCGGCCGTGGTCGGCATGAAATGAGGAAAACAAACACCAAAAAAAAAAAAACGAAACTCCGCTAACCGCCCAATGACGATGCAAAAAGGGTGGAGAGGGAAAAAATCACGGGAACGCCCACGAATCTGGTCCGGCCATGACGGACAGATCTCTGTTCCAATGGCTAGCCTCCATTTATGGAGCTAGCCAATGGAACAGAGGGCGAACTAAGCAGTACACTGTAGAGACATAAGATTTCTCCTGGGGGCAGAGCTAAAGCTCCGTGCCCCGGGCAAAACCTAAAAAATAAGCAAAATCATATTATATGAGCAAATGTCTTCCATAAAGTCTATGTTGGAGGTCTGCTGGCCATAAACTGCCGAATTTCATTACTGAATGTATATATATCTATATGTTAAACTGAAGTGTAAAATTATGACGGATGAATCGCTATGTTAAAGATCTCTGCTACCCCAAACTAGGTCATGTTCAAAGATGATCCTGTTCCTTAACTGCGCATTGGCAATTGTATTACTGAATGTATATATGTATATATGCTAAACGGTATTGTAAAACATTAAGGACTGATGAAACGCTACTGTAAAGCGCTCTGATACCCTACGCTGGGTAAAGTTCGCGATATAGAAAACATTAAATAAATAAAATGAATAAAAAAATAAAAACGTGTGATGTGAAAATACTTATCTATGCATGAGAGGTAGGCGAGACAACAAATTAACAGGGTGAGCCAGAGCCAATCCAAGGGTCTGGCTTGGATCTTAGATTACGTGCATGACCTGAGCCCTGAAAATATTTACTATGTTAATTATACAACAAACATAATGTAAAATGTGATAAAGTCTCTACAAAATGTATGTATTTCTTGAGCATTCTGGTTTCACTTTGTATAAATCAGCCAATAAATGGGTATCTACTATCTATTTGTCTTTACTTATGCTAAGGCTTTGTTTTTACTTCTCAGTACATTTTTCAGAAAATTGTTTTGCACAAACTCTGCCTGAAAGGCATTGTTGGAGCCCTTTACATGAGCACCAGTTTCATTACAAAAGGTCACATGCATTGTTTATAGGCATGGGGAGTAAAAGTGGTTTGCTGAGAATCACAGGATGTTGAGCCAACGCCAAGCCCCAAACTTGGTTCCCCAAATCCACAGTCTGCAGCTCTGACTGTAACACCACATTCGGGGTACAGAGAGTTCAGCTCGTTATGGGCTTGAGGTTCCAATAGGATCTTGAGCTGAGCCAAGGCTTGAGGCTCAAACCTGTCTCGAGCTTTCAGTGGCTAACCGACCTCTACTGTGCATGTTCTATGGAAGGATAACAATCTCTAAATCACTGGAACCATGGAAGCTGTGATATGGGTATGGGACTGAGGTGAACTTGGGTGTGCGAGGAAATGCAAGGGTGGAGCTCCCCTATTGGGTGTTTCAGGGAGTACTGTTGTGTCATGTTTTAAGCTCTGAGTGAATTTTCCAGATTCATGCCCTTATATAGGTACAATTCACGTTGCCCTCATATAGGCATAGAAATCAAGCCCTTGTGTAGGCATAGCCCATGCTAACCAAATACAGGCATGGCTACTTCCACCCGTACCAAACGTTACAACGACTTCTTGAAAAACCAGCGTAAGCAGTCAGGGACTTCCCCTTGCTTGAATATTGATTTGTCCAAGAACTCATGTACTTTACAAAGGACAATTACTCCCTAGGGGTTCTTTCCTGATGTTCATATTGCCGACTTTACGTCAAACTATGGCATTCCTAAACTCCTTCAAGGTATACATATACCTTCACTTACTCTAGCAAGATACAGTGGTTCAGAGCAGTTCGAAGACCAACTTTCCCGAGGCAGCTCTCTACAGCAAGCGCCGAAGGAAGCCGACTCTCCAGCTGACGCACTGATCAGGAAGCTGCCTTTCTCCTGCCGAGAATCCAGCTCCATTGTTTCCGGCTCCCCTTGTGGGGTGTTAGGAAATCGAGTCCCGAGAAAGAGATACCAGACCTACTTCATTCTAAACCAAGGTATAAAGCTGATTAGAACCTAGCGAAACTTTTGGTAGATTCTTGGCAAAAAAAACTAAACCTATGCTACACAATACTTACTTCTTCCCTCGTACTAGACTTAGGTTAGGTACATTGGGGTAGGCGTATTTTAGAAGGACCAGTTGAGTATTTTACTCAATGTTATTTATGTATGCATTTTTACATGGCTTAGAAACCATACAATGTTCTTACAGTATTATTTCATATTACTGTTTATGCTGTACGCATTATACTTTTCAGTTTGCATAACGATTGTAGCAGTTCACTTCTCTTGCATGAGAAAGAAGACTGTTCAATAAACCCTTTTTATTGAAAACGCTTGTCTCTCTATTTCTCTGCAACTCTGTTGAAACGAAGAATGCCCGATTGACTGAGTGAAATACTTATCTATTGTTTCCGCGACTCTGAGAGATATATTCTTATTCTTGGGAAACAAAGTTGTCATGTTTATGCGATTGTCAGAAACTAATCCCTTCTTGTGTACTCGAGAAAGTTTCTAGAGACCTCTGAGTTAGCTGGCACACACACAATTAAGTTTAGTATATTCAATAGAGACCTAGTTGACCTCAGTCCTACGTCTAATCTATAGGATATATTATTCCAATGCGCAGTGCCTATTGGTAATATAGGAACTACTCTACAGTACAATAAAATGGAGGAGTTTCGGAAATGGGTGTCAGGATAACCTGTTATACTGACTGTGATGAGACGATCAAAGATTATAACTAATACTCCCTGTTTTCCATTTTTACTGCTTTTTACAGATAAATACAGACAGAAAAACATGTATTTCCTGCCAGCATTTATTTTTAAATATTGATAAAAACGGAAATGAGGTTGTTTTTTCCATGATTCTAAATGCTGTCAGTCACAACTGGCAAGCTAATTAAAAGCTGTGCAGACTGACAATTAAAGGGGTTAAAAAATAAATAAAATTAGTAATGAGGCCTAAACAGCTCTAGATTTGCATGTTTTCATAAAGATGAATTAATTTATTACCTATGGTTGTTCAGAGCACTGAAACCTGTCAGGCATTCAAGTATGAGTGTTCATTTATCAGTTAAATATATATGGAAATATACTAGATTCAGCTTAAGTTTTTTAATAAAACACAAAATAAATATGGATAAATACAGATAAAATTAGTAAAAAGTAAATATGGAAAAAAGCAGACAGAAATGTGTAGAAAATAAATACCATAAAACCAGAAGCTCTAATTATAATCCTAGTTGGCTCTCCGTCTTGCTTGGTAGGAAAAGGAGAGTTAGGGAAAAGGAAGTGAACAAAACATGGGAAAGTAGGTTGAAATCTTCAGGATACTATCCAACAGCCCTTGTTATGAGTAAATGCAAAGGGTTCTGCCAGCCATAGGCAGTGGCGTGTTAGAAAGAAACGCATAGCAATATACAGAATCACTGCACCTTTCTGTAACAGGATTTGCATCAATAGGTATAATTTAGAAACGCACCAGCAGTTCAAACAGGAAGTAAGATGGCTACCCCAGAGGAAACCAAAAATATACTCCAGGGAAGGGACCATCTTAAACTTTCACAGGGAAGGAGAAAGGCACAAGTGAGGAGCTGCTGAAAAAAAGGCCACCGCTCGAAGGGTTGATCCCATGATGTGTAAGAGAACCTATTGTGGTTACCAAAAGAAATGCAAGGGACCCAGGGCTGGTGGGCTGACAAAGACATTTTAAGGCATAGACCAAGTGGGCAAGAGCCACAAACTGGTAAAGTGAGCGGACAGTCAAAATTCCTGCCACAACAATATTGATCAGAAAAAAACTTATTTTTAGGTCTCAGCTTGCGATGGCTGCGCTTGCGCAGTCTCGCTAGGGAGACTTAATGAGATAGAGAGAACATCACTAGCGAGGTTAAACCCCGCCCCTCTTCTCCATTGGCTGGCCTCCTAAATGGTGGCCAGCCTTTGGAGAAGAGGTCCTAGTGACGTTCTTCTTTCTCTTTAAGCCCCGTCTTTTTCAGATTGACTCCCCCGACTTACTGCTGGCGTAAAAGGTTTCTTATCTTTTTTATGGGTCCAGATGGCCCCATAAAGAAGATAAGGAACCTTTTACCCCAGCAGGAAGTCAGGCGCCCAGTCTGAAAAGGACTGGTCTAAAAGCAAACCGCAGCTCCCCCCACCCGCCTCTCCCACAAAGAGGAAGGCAACCTGCGAGAGCCAGCCTACCTCTCCGGTGCTAGCTTCCCCACAGCTTTCAAAAGTCAGCACTGGAATGCCGCGTAGAGAAGCCCCCGACCTCACAGGCAGAGGGCTGCCCGCCGGCGGGGTTTGTATCCACAACAAAAGGTGCCGCCGCCACACCCCAGGGACCCGCCTCCAGCAGGAACTCACTGAAGACTCCCCTCGAGCGGGGGCTGCCGGCAGCGTGAATACCCCTGGAGCCCCGGCAGCATGGTGCTGTGGATGGCGGGAGCACGCAGCGCTGCGGCGGAGGTGGACGCCAGCCTCTGATGCTGTGTGGCTGCGGCGCTGCTCTCCGCGCCTGCTCTGACCACGGCGGCGTTTCTCCTCTGCCTGCTGGGGTGCAACGTGTGGAAGGCGGTGAACAAGAGCCTGCAGAGGAGGGAGCAGCAACCTGCCACAGCAGCAATGCAAGGTAGGTGAGCAGCCGGGAGTGTGAGTGCATGGTGGCTCTTTCGCGGCCCAACACGCCATCGAGAGGTCGTTCGTGAACCCTACTGCCGTCGTGAAAGAGATTAGTCATTGTCACCCTTGCCAATCAGGAGGCTCTGGCCCAGGGGTTGACCATTGATCACCCCCGCACCAATATCCCACGCTCACACTTTCAGGACAGGTGTTGGGTTTGCGGGGGCCAGGCCGAGTTGGCGTTCCGGGAAGATTAACCCCACGGTCCATTTAGGCGACCCCATGGCAGTCTAGGTTAATTTACAACCTCTGTGAGTGGCCAGTGTTGTAGTGTTACAACCTCCCCCCCCGCTCCTTGTGCCCGGTGTCTGTGCGGTGGGCATATTGAAAAGCACATCCCCGGTGCCGCTGCTCGTGAAGATTTGTGGTGTGCCCCCGGGGGGCATGGCGATAGGGTTGGCTGCCCCGCATGGAGTGGGAAGAGCAGGATGTTGCTCATTGCGGTCCTTCTCTCGTTGCTTACTTCCACTTTAATTGGACTTTTCATCCAGGGGCACTGACAGGAGATTATTGCTTATAGGTGCCCATACTTAGCCTGGGGTGCGAGCGTTTTACACGACTCCTTTCCCTTCGTTGCCCTCGGCTTCCATGGCGGCGCGGCAATGGGAGATCACCCTTTCGGGGGTTCCGGTCGCGCAGTGGGGCCTCCCTGAATCTATCTACGACTGCAGGGAAACGTTGTGTTGGCTGCGCGGAGTGAGGGGTGTACCCGCAAGCCCCCTTCCCCTGCACCCTGGCGGCTGGGTATTGCACAGCCTAGCCTGGGGCGAGTCATATGCTTGTGGGGGGGGGGGTCAGCTTCCCGGTCCGGTGTGAAGTTACTTCGAGTCTGTTGCGGATTGTAAAAAAGTTGAGGTGGCAATCGAGAAGCGATCGGGCTGATCTTGAGGGGTCCTGCATTCCATTAATAGTACAGCGGTTTCAGCTAGCATGCTCGTGTAGACAGTAGCACTTTATGGCAGCGTGTTCTGGATTTTATTTAACTCAGGACTTCTCCGGTTGCAGGACGGGTCTGTGCTTTAAGCCCGGCAGTTGCAACGAGGATATGGAGTTTAGGAGCTTGCCTCCTTCCTCCCCAGTCCCTCCCTTAGAGGCCATTGTCCGTGGAATGGACCCCTCCTCATCAACACAGACCCCCCTCCCAATCTCTACTGGGTGCCCACCGAGGTCTCCTAGGGGACTAGGCTCTTCTGGCGGCATCGTGGCATGGGGCAGGGAGAAGGGGGGCACTCCCCTGGCCCGTTTGCCCAGGCCATACAGAGCGGCCTCTTGTATAGGGAGGCTTTGCCTTGCCAGCTCCCCATACGGGCCGCCTCTGCATGGCCTCCTCTCAGGATGTAGACCCCCTGTTTCAGTTTGCCTTGGTGGAGTGGGATGTTCTATTGTGGGACCTTCCAGGTCGACACTGGGGGTGGACCGCGTCCCAATCCCCCCTCTCCCATCAGTATACCGGTGTGTTCTGGGCAGCAAGGAGATCTCGGGCATCCCGGGGGGAATTTAAAGGGTTTCTCCTGCTGGGGCACGCTGTCTTCACTTGGCAGCATTCACGGACCCGCTGCGGGGCTCATTACGTACCGGTCAGCATGGGGGTTAGCTAATTTGCCGACATATGGCCCTCTGCCATCTGAGAATGCATGTGCCGTCTGTAATCCACGGGTGCTCATGTAAAGCGGTCTGATTCCTACTTTACTTACACAGTAAACTGGGTACTTACGAAGTTGGAGTTCTGCTTGGGAAAAGATTACCAAGTTGAAGCGCATAACTAGGCACTAGGACTGTGGATAAGCTTAACCAAGAATAATGATGTATAGTTGAAAGTGGTGTAAATATTAAACCGTCTCTTTTCAGGCGAGGGTGGTATGGGGTAACAGGGGAGGGATGGGAGCTAACGCTGCAGGAAAAGTGGCCCAAGGTTGGGGCTTCTCTCTGGCCCCTAACTGGGCAGGGCCCTGCGGCTGAACACCACACGGCCCCCTGCATGGTATTTTGGAGTGTTTTTTTGCTATGCCTCACCCCGCGCTGCCTTTGTTTTTCAGCTGACAACGATCACGCTTTGCATATTATGTCACCCTCCCTGGTCGGGGCAGAGGGTGCTGCAGACCGGGAGGCGTGTTGTCCCTACACATGTATGGTTTCAGCCGCCCCAGCAGGGAGTGCCTTCTCCTGGCACAAGCTCTTGCGGTTGTATCTGGCAGTGCCCACCCCTTTTCCACAAAAAGGTCCTCATTGCTCTCCTGATGGATTGCGGTATGGATAGTTGGTCACTTTGAGGAGCGGGTTGGTGCAGTTATGGCTGCAGCTTGGGCACATTGCGGCTCCTACTAAGGGGCTGAGTAAGCCAGCCTAGCTTTAACCCCACCGATCAGTGGCTGCACGTCAGCAAGGCCTTTGCGTGGCATGCACTACGTATGGCAGTGGATGATAGAGCTAATTTTGGTGGTGGGTGCAAGGGCGTCAGGATATCCGTCTGCATCGGTGCAGCTGCAGCCACTCTCGGGGCAGCCCCCTTTGTTTCACACTTCCCATTGTCCAGTGCGTTGGTGAGGGAGGTGGGCAGCTCCCAGCATCCAACTTCATGATGCAGTAATGCACCTTAGGGTGCTAAATGTGATTGTGCACAGAACATGTTGTTTGGCTGTTCGTTGTTAATCTCTGTCTACATGAACACATTAACGTGGTGATACCAGATGTAAATCCCGGCGCAGCCTCAGACGTGTGGGAGGGAGTGGGCGACATGTTATTTGCAATGTCAATAGCTCAAACTCGCGTAAGTACGCAACCTATTGCATTGCAAATGCAATAGGTCTCGCATTTGCGAGAGATTAAGCTATTTATCTGTTTTCAAAACCAACACAAAACATTTTTTTTTGTCATTTACAATGCCAATAGCTCTAACTTTTGCAAAGGCGAGACCGTTACATGGTAAATGCTTGTTTATTTCACATCCGCGCATGCTCAACAGAAACGTATGCCCATATTTACTAAGGATTTGAACTGGGTATAAATGATGCAAAGTGGTGCAAAACAGTGCAAAGTCTTGGAATGGTATTTACATTTGAGGGCTAAAATTGTTTTGTGCTGAAAACGTGCCATTTTCCAAGCACAAATAACACTTTCCACTACTTTGTACCACTTTCCATCAAAGGAGCATCACTTGCATGATGCAAAGGCTCTTTTATTAAACATAGTCAGACCTAGCTATGTGCCATACTATAATGCCTTCTTGACGCAGGCAGAGCCATGGACATTTTTTAAAATGTCTGCAAACATTCCACACTTTGCAGCAGCAAAGAGCTAATGTGGCAATTTGATTCTGTTTTTTCCACTACCAGTTTTTTGTTGTGTTTATTTTCCCAGTGCATATTCTGGTTTTATTCTTTGTGTCTGCAATGAATATGAAAGAGCAAGGCACTAAGGATTTAAGCGGTTTGTGGGAAGGGCAATAGTGTGACTATGTATTATAACTAATAAAGTACCCTCTGCAGTAGATTAGGAGGATACTGCAAGACACCTTGTTGTTCCGTAAGGAAGCTTGGTCTGTGTTTCGTGAAACTCTTCTGTGGAACATGGGATTATGCAGTCCCTGTCTAAATTACTGATTACAATAAAATTATGTCAGACCAACTGTAATAACTTCTCACTTTTGAGAATTTTAGTCACAATGCCTGGTGCCAGCAGCCGACGGGAAAGGTATATCAGGTCATGGAGCTTATTAAAGCAGCTGTTTAAAGAACGAAAAACAAACTGTTACTTTTATTTCTCCTGCTCTGTTTTTCTAACTGTACTAGAAAGGAGACAATTGGTGGCTTTTCTCTGGGTTTCTGTGTCATCTCTCTTAAGCCTATCCCTTAACTTCCCTCTCTCCATCTTCAATTATCTCTGTACCTTTATCCTTTCCGTCTCACACTCTCTACCTCACCTTGGTCTTCCTCACCTCTCTCTCAACATACCCAAAGTATCTCGTTCAACATATTTTGCTTTCTCATGAACTTGCTCATTTCTCCATCACTCTCTGTGCCTATATCCGAATCTATCAATCTCAACCCCTGTATATAACTCAACCCTTTCTTTACCACATCTCTTTCTGTCTACCTTACAGCACTGTTTCCATTTGACCTCCTTGTGTCTTTTCTCCTTCTAGTTCACTTCTTACACCTCATTTCAATCTTTACATCACCTATCTCCCTCTTCGTGCCATTGCTAACTCATCCCTCTCTAACCCTCTATCTCATTCATTTGTCTCTCTATCTCACACCTCCCTCACTAGCTCACATCGCTCATTGCTCTCCACCACTACCTAACCTCCAAATTTACCCCACCATTAGTACATTACCTCACCACATATCTACACCTTCTCCTTCTCTCATTCTACCTCTGTTCCTTTTCTTTCATCTCTTTAAACATCACACTCTTTTCTGACTTCTGTCATTTCTCTATCTCATTTTCTCTATCATTAATTCCTTTGATGCTTCATTCTCTATTTCTCTATTAACCTCGTTTCGCCATTGCAATTGTCCCCCTCCACCTCAACTATCTCTCTCAACCTCTTTCTTTGTAGATCTATCTCACTATGACTTCCTCTTTTTTCTCACAAGAGTCGAGCTCTGTATAAGCCTCGCCTCTCATTTTCTAATTCTTGTGTCTTTCATCTTCCTCTTCGCTCTACACTACATTTCTCCTTCTACCATTCACCCTGTGCTCTGCATTACTCTCTTCCTCGTAACTCTCTTTACCTGCCCCATTTTTCTGTACCTCCTCTCATTTTGTCTTTTCTCTGTCTTTCATCTCTGTTTTTCCTCAACCCCCTCTGTCTACATCTATTCCTTGCAGCATTTACTGCTCTAATTCACCTTTTTCTACGTTACCTCCCTCTCTACTTCACCCCTTGGGGCACTTACATATAGATTCATCATCGGCATGTTTAGCGAGTCTGTAATAGCGATTATTAAGGAATCGCTATTACGGACTCGCAAAACGGGATTCATGTAGAAATCGCAATAATTATTGCGATTTCTACAGCTTCCTTATTTGCGATTAGCTAATTGCTAATCGCAAATAAGGAATAACTCCCCATTCATTCCTATGGGCCTAAAGGCCCATCGGAATGAATGGGAAGACATATCAATGTGTGAATCGTCATTAGCGATTCGCATGTTGAGTTTGCGATTTCAAGGGTGCAGGGGTGTCCAAAGGACACCCTGTTGCACCCCTGAAATAATATTGGATGCTGGTGTTACGCACACACATGTCCCAAGGACATGTGTGTGTGTAACATACAACTTAGAAAAATGCACTTCAGTTCATTTTTCTAAGTTTCCGCTATTTACCACGAAGTTTCATTTCGCAGTAAATAGCGGCCCAAAATTGCGAATTCACAATTTTTTAATGTTTCATGAATTGCATTTAAGGAATCTCAAATAGAAATTCCTTAAATGCAATTCCTCACAAATTTGCGAATTCTATCATTGCGATTTTTGCATTTGGGATGATGAATCCCAAATGCAAAAATTGCGCTCGCAAAGGGCCAGATTCCCAGAATCTGGCCCTTTGCGAGCCGATTTCACTTTGATGCATTTAGCTGTATATGCCTCTCCTCTCTCTACATTTCATTTTCCCTATCTCTAACTCTCTTCCACACTTTAAAACGTTACATTTTTCTCTACCTCTCCTTCTCCACCTAGCTCTTACTCGTTGTACCTCTCCTAATGTTTCCTGTTGGGAACCTCAGCTGTCTTTATTCATTTAACTTCTCTCCCTGCCTCATGTATCTTTCTACATCTCTATCTCTACCCCTTCTCGCTCTATCTTACATTTCAGGGTATACTGTTCTGTACATGTCCCTGTACATCTTGTACATCCTGCCCCTTTCCACTTCTTTTGTTCAACAGGGTCACATGTATTTGTTTAGCCAGAGAAGTGCAAACATATAAAGAGAAGAAGAGGGAGAAGGCTGATGAAGATCATTTAGCAGAAAGTTATTTGATTTTTATCAATGGAATGATGAAGATTCCCAGAGCAGAGCTTTAATTGTAACTGTTGCGGCAAGAACTCAAGGAGGGAGGCGGGATATGCTTGGGATTACAAATAATCAGTAATTAAAGCAACAATGTGCAAATGTCTTACTTTAATACTATGCACTAATCTAACAAGTCACCATTAATGTCTCTTTCTTGCAATAGGAATACATAAGAAGAACGTTTGGCTTCATAATGGTTTGAATGAGCCAAAATGGGGTAATACACTTAAAGATGCTCCAAACAGGCTGGCCCAAAGACCAACAAATACTTAAGATGTCCTGGGGTGGGCTTACGGAGGAGAGGTCAGTAACAAGCTCAACATGCTGAGGGTAGACGTATTTCCCAACTCTCAGTCCCTCTGTGCTACCATAGTGGGAACGACAAGGATGTGTAACCCTCTTCTGCCTCCATCAGAAGTCAACTTTCCTGGTTCTGGGTAAGCACTAGACCATTATCTGCTCTCTCACAAAAATGCCACACCCCTCTTCACTATTTGTTCCAGTAGACTCCAGAGAAAATCTCTGCCGAGTGATTCCTTGCCAATATAGGGTTGCCCTTGATATGTGTGAAGACAGCCTAAAACAAAACATGACAAATGGCCCTTCAGGGCTGTCTAACCTGGTTGAATCATGTAATGAGATGTGAATAAAATCATTCACACAACTGAGGGCTGAAGATAGTTTTGGTACATCTGAATGATTTAGATGAGTAGAGTCCCAACGTGTCCTAGAGGGATAGGTCAATGTGACCATCAGGATGCTCGAATGCTCTCCCTAGAGAGCTGGTTGCTATCAGATCTTTTGCAAAGGGGGTCAATTTGCAAAATTTTCATAAAGCTGATTAACAGTACCCTGGACTGTCTGTGAGACTGAAGGAAAGGGAATGTTTCAGTGTTGGATTCTGATTGGAAGAAGACCACTCTGCATCCTAGGGCATCTTCCCAATCATGCTGAAAATATTGCATAGGGTGTTTTTCACTTGAAAAAGGATTTAGACAATGTTATCATCCCTGTGGTGTGAATGTTTCAGAGGTTCCTTTCAGGATGGAATCTACCTCTACACACTTTGATCTTGTCCCAATGCAAATCAGTCGACCCTGTGCCTCATGGGAACAGTCCAGACCGAACTGCCAATCCAGGTCCTTCCTGGACCAGAAACAAGGATCCTGGGACTGGTTTCTGGGTATTACCCTTCATCAGCCAGGCTAGCTTGAATCCAGTGGCACAGTGAGCAAGTGACCCACGTCTGGGCATACCCATCCCACTTAGAGTGAAATGTGCTACGCAAACAAATGATGGACGGAATGCTGAATAAATCATATAACCACCCCCAGTCAAGTGATCTGGGTTAAATCCATCTTTCTTTTGCTCACCATGCCACCCCAGTTTGGACCCAGCTATTTGCAAATCAATGTTGACCCTGAGTTGGATGGGTATGCCCAGACGTGGGTCCCGTGCTCTCCATGCCTCTGGAGTCAAGCTATCCTGGCTGATGAGGGCTGAAAGCCCGAAACCTGTCCTAGGATTCTTGTTTCCAGTCCAGGGAGGACCTGGCCTGGCAGTTTGGGCTGGACTGTTCCCATTGGCCGCAGGGTCAAGACTGATTTGCATATGGCTGGGTCCAACATGGAATGGCATGGTGAGCAACGAAACGATGGATTTAGGCCCAGATCTCTGTTTTGGGGTGAATGTTTGACATTGTTCTGCATTCTGTCCATCAATTGTTATTTTTCATTCATCACCCAGAGTGGGACGGGTATGCCCAGACGTGGGTTATGTGCTCTCCATGCCATTTGAGTCAAGCAATACTGGCTGATGAAGATGAAAGCCCGAAACTGGTCCTAGGATGCTATTTCCAGTCCAGTGAGGACCTGGCCTCGCAGTTCGGGCTGGATGGTTCCCATTGGGTGCGGGGTCAAGACTGATTTGCATATGGCTGGGTCCAAACTGGAATGGCATGGTGAGCAAAAAAAAGATAGATTTAGGCCGAGATCTCTGTACTGGGGTGAATGTATGACAGTGTTCTGCATTCTGTCCATCAGTTGTTCTTTTTACTTTTAGAAAGGTGTCTATTTCTTGCCTTAGCTATTTGGTCCCTACAGCTGTCATATAGATACTGCTTTTCTATATACTGTGTTAAGTTAGCATGAGTTTATTAAGTGTTTAAAGGACATATTTTCCTTCGGCTTCAGTTTGCACACGACACATAATTGTTATTGTAGCTTTCAACCTATATGAAAGATGTGATTTATTTGAGAATAATATGTTATTGCTCTGATATCAGTCGTGCTTGGTACACTGTCTGCACAGTGAGTGCTGAACCCTCTAAGAATAACTCAACACAAGGTTGCTGGGAGGTCTGATCCTCGCACCACATTAGACATAACACAAATACAGTTGTTGCCAACATTGGGCTCTAAGCGGGTTTAAGATAGAGTTACTGAGAATGCAAGAACACACTTGATGATGCTTCGCATGCAGAGAGCTGGTGGCAGATGATGTGATCTTCTCCTCCTGAGATTCAGAGGTATGGGCCCGCCCTGCTAAAACCCAAAAGAGACCTTCATAGATATAATATAGTATGCTAAATAGGGAGGGCGAGAAATAGGTGTTATTAATTCCTATTAATTTCAGCATTATAATATGCTATCACCGCTTGCTTACCATGGACTAGTAACTATGCTGATAACTTTGATTCTTATAATATGTTTTCTTGTATTATATAAGATACTGCGTTTGAGAACCTTGCATTGAATAATAAATATTTCAAATGTGCACGTGTCCTCTTTTACTCCACGTTCTGGCTTGAAATGATTATAGAGCGAAAGAGTGTTCATGTGTTCCACGATACCTGAGGTAACCTAAGTTCATGTTCTGGTTTGTCTAAGTCATTGGGAGTTTGTTATGACCAATGAGACACTGTAGCTAGCTCGGTAAGGGGATTTTGGATACTGAGGTGAGTTTTGGGTCACCCTAAGTCACTGAGGTTCTAGATCTCTATGCACAGTTCTGTAGGAGAACGGAATCCCTGCTACATGGTGCCCAATCGTTGGTGGTCTTATATCATGACACTCGAGTAGTATATCATTCAAACCTTAACCCCTTCATTCCCGTTTCCGGAAAACAGTGGTGTCGGAAAAACCTACCTATTTTTGAAGTAGGTCTTTTCAAGCTTGAATCTATCTAAAACGGTTTCCTTGAATTACTACCCAGTTGTGCTACAAAGTATTCTTTGTTTTTTCACGTTCCTGTGCAGTCATGGCACAAGCCGTGGACATTCCGCAGCATAGATCATTGCGTTGCGTGATCATTTGTGGGCTTATAATGTTTCTTTGGAAGGCTTGGCTGTGATAATGGTGGTGAGTGCGGAACATGCTTATCCGTACGAATTGTTTTATTCGTGGGTGACATTTCCGGCGGTGGACACAAATTCTGGTGTGTTCCACACATACACGACCACTCCTAATGAGTATACTCCGTACAGGGCACAGGAAGTTCCTATTGATGTTTGGCAGCATGGAGTTTGGTTTGGTGGCGCCCTACCCCATTCGTTAACCGCTCCGAGGTTGGGTCCTTTGTCCATTCCAGGCGCTAATTTGCCTGTTTTGGCTATATTTACACCTCACTCTCTGCACGGCAATTGTAACCTAGGTGAACTGCGTCGACTACATGTTGTCGCTATTGCCGTGATTAGAGCGCTAGTGCACTACACAAGCCGTAATCTTCAGGGTGGAGCCCCGGGAGGTGCGGCGCTTCCGGCAGGGCAGACTGGTTTGAAAATCAGTCCTGTAATGGGCAAGAAGCCCCAGGATAAGGATGATTTTCCTTTCTGGCTTGCCGAGAAATTTGACCAGCTGGAAGCGGTATTTCCGAATACGACTCCGGGTGAAAAACACCGGATTCTTACGCTTAGTTTTCCGAAAGATTTTGCCCCTGAGCTCGTTGACTGTGAGACATGGGGAAAGACTTTTGCAGCGGTCTATTCGTGATGCTTTGGCACCCCGTCTATGTCCAATCTGTCTACTGTCCTTAAACGTGTTCAAGATGATCACGGACCGGAGTCTGCGGTTGAGTTGGGTATGCGCCTGTGTGGCACCTTTGATGTTGTTTGCGATCTGATCCTTGCAAATGTCAAGGGGGATGCAGTGAACTTTCAGGTTTCTAACAGGCTAAAGGTGATTCCCGATGCCGAGAAACCCCGACAGTCAGCGAAGATAATTGTGGCGGCTTATAAAACAGTTGGCCGCAATGCCAAGGGTCTTAGGCCTCTTTCTGAGAAGGAGAAAAAGCAGCCCCAGGGACAATCTTCGGTAACGGCGGTTCAGCCCAATTCAATAAAAAACAAAATTGGCCTAAAAAACAGAAACAGGGTAAGCAACAACAACAACAAGCGCAGACTTCTCGCCCTGCGTCTCCGTTGCCTGCGCAGTCGGAACGCGTTTATGATTTGCGCGACCGCGCGATGATTAAATATCCTGATCGTTATCAGGCTTCTGAACAACGCTCTCCTCGTTCCTTTCAGGACTCATGGGCCCCGTCCACCGGTGGTGGAGGGGGCGGAGGGGCCGGGGTGGCCAGCAAGGACGTGACCAGCCCCGCCCACGCAACGGTGCAGACAAGCAGGAGGGCTCTACGCCTAAGAGACCGCAGTTTGCCAAGAAGAAAATCGCTGCCTTAACGGCGCATCAATATGCCCCAGATTGTGAGAACGCGGCTTCGGAATCTGACGTGGGCTCTGACCTTGCTGGACAGCGCGGCAGAGATTACCATAGTGAGAGAGGCCCTCCGTCCACTACTGAATGTGACAGCGTCTGACACTTATGTTGTGATTGAAACAGCTGATACAAGAGTTGCTCCCCCTGATAGACTTTTTGAAATTGTCCTGTTAATTGAAGGTGACATACAGCGTACCATAAAAGGGGTATTTTGGGAAAATCTTTCATCTACGTATGACATTTTGCTTTCGGAGGCTGACTGGCCCCCACCTTTTGTTCTCGCAGCTCCGAGAGGGGAGGAGGTAATCCTCCCCAGTTTCGCGAACACTGTTTCGAGAGTGGAAGCGCTGCACTTTGCAAAGAGTGGGCTCTGGCGCTTGCACCGGCTGTGTACCGCAATCAATGTGGCTGGGATAAATTGTCCCCGAGCCACGAGATTCCTTTACGGTCTCAGCCGCAGCCTCCACCTCAATATCCCATACGACGTGAAGCCAAATCTTCAGTCGCGGCTATCCTTGAACAATTGGAATATCAAGTTGTAATTGAAACATGTGTGTCACCGATGAATAACCCCCTTTTTACTGTAATCAAGCCAGACGGCTCATATCGTTTGGTTTTGGATTACCGGCATTTAAACTCGCATTGCCGTAACTGTGCAGTACAGAACACCCACGGCTCTGCCCTTGTGAATAGTCTTGTGCGTAAGCGGTTCAAAACCACGCTTGACATTTCCAATGGTTTTTATGCCCATAGATTGGACGGTCTAAGTTCCCAATGGACCTCCTTCACATGCGGCGGTGTGCAAAAAATGTTTCGGCGTCTCCCAATTGGCTATAAGAATAGTCCTGGAGTTTTTTCCGCCCGCATAGTCTCTCTGTTGAAGAGAATCGACCCAGATGCTTGTTCATATGTGGATGACATATATCACACAGACGACGAGCTTTGGGAGCATCTGTGTCGAGTGAACAGTATTATTTGTAACTTTGCAGACATGGGTTACAAGGTTAACTATGCAAAATCGCACATTGCAGAGTACACAGTGTTGTTTCTACGCTATGAACTCAACAATGAAGGAAAAGGGTTGGCTCCTAACTTCCTGGAGAAATGCGCGCAGTTGCGCTCTCCGACAACACTGAAAAAATTAGTCTTTACTGGACTTCTTAAATTTCGGGAGAACATACATTCCGGAACATGCCCAGCGTATCAAGCCTTTGTATGCTTTGATACAACCATCTTTTTCCAAATCATGCTGGCTGCCTGAGCATTCAGCTATTCTGCAGTCTTTGCAAGCTGATTTGCTCGCTTCTGAATATTTACAGACTTGTGATAACCAGACCAACCTGGTGATAAGAATTGTCCCTGGGACGGTAGGTTTCACGTACCTAACTTTTAATGAAGGAGATACAGTACCTATTGCTTACAAAATTCGCACTTGTACACTTCGGCTGAAATGCGATTTTCTACTGTGGAGAAAGTTTTGACGGCTGTGCAGATGGCAATTCTCAAAGAACGTGCCCTGTCACAGGGAAAACGCATGTTGGTTGTTACCCCGTGTCCTGCCTTGGAGGCGGTTACGAAAGCCAGTGTACAAAATTCCAAAGCTTTGCACCCTCGGTGGATTCAATGGGCTGCGTCCTTGACATCCCAGGATGTCACGTTTATTTTTTACGCGACTTTACGGTTGCAGGAGTACTTGCAGTATGAATTCGTTCATCCGGCTCCTTTAGCAATGCGGCCCCTGGAGGATTTCCATTGCATCATTTACACTGATGGTTCGGCGCAGGTTCCGCATGGCTCTAAACATGCCTACGTTTCCGCATGTGCCATTGTGGTCGGTGCTATGGTGAACGATGAGTTCAAGTCCAGTGTTGTGCACACGCAGACACTTGGTGACTGCACTGCACAACTAGCAGAGCTTTGTGCTCTGGTGCTTGCATTGGAGTACGCAGATCCTTGTGTGACGACTTTAATCGTAAGTGACTCTTACTACTGTGTCCAGTCTTACAATGAGAACTTGTTCTTTTGGATTCAGAATGAATTTCGTGATTCCAAAGGTAGCACAATAAAACATAAAATGACCTGGGTCCGAGTGGCTGAACTTAAAGAAAAGTTACCACTCGTGTTTGTGATTCATACTCTTGGCCACCAGCGTGTGTGAGTCCACGCTGTCGGTAATTCGCTTGCTGATGAAGCGGCGAAGTCAGCAGTATCAAAATACTTAGTTGCAGCAGTTACACAGTCCAAAAGTAAAATAGATGATGACATCTTGGCGGCTGTTGCTGCCACTGAGAATTGAGGTAAATATCCTGCGGGGTTCCCTTCGAAGTAAACATACCACTTAAGTCCCGATAAGGTTCCTTATTTGAAAATTCCTGATGTTGGCGAACGTTTAATTCCCAACTCGGATCGCAGAGCTACTTTAATTACAGCGGCTCATGAAGGTGTGGCGTCTGCGCATGCGGGCGTCTCAGCCACTGTAACTCAGCTACAACCGAGGTTCTGGTGGCGGGGACTGTACAAACAGACGCGCAATTATGTCCTTCAATGTGACATTTGCCAGCAGATTAAGCCTTCAACTGCTATGCGTCTGCCTCAGACACAGTTGTACATATCTAATAAACCGCTAGGTTGTGTTTATTTAGATCACTGCAGTCCTTTTTCTTCTGATACTGCGTATAAGTACATCTTAGTAGCAGTTGATTCATGCACACGCTTTGTGTGGGTATGGCCCCATCGCAGTGCTGATTCACGGACTGTCATAAAGGATTTGCGTGTCTTTGTAGGGATTTTTGCCTGTGGTACCTCCCATTCGGATCAGGGTCCGGCTATCGCCTCTAAGGCGTATAAGGATGCTATGGTTTCGTTGGGGGTCCAAGTCAAGTTTTCGTCTCCGTA
The DNA here is from genome assembly GCF_964263255.1 of Lissotriton vulgaris. Taxonomy (NCBI): domain Eukaryota; kingdom Metazoa; phylum Chordata; class Amphibia; order Caudata; family Salamandridae; genus Lissotriton; species Lissotriton vulgaris. Next base: position 513,883,551 of record NC_141693.1, on the reverse strand, counting down.
CAGACCTGAGGGTAACAGTGTAGTGGAACAAATGAACCGTGACTTAAAGCAATCTTTGACAGCTCGAGTTATAGGCACTGGCAGAAACTGGTTGGCCCATCTTAATGGCATGCAGCGTGCTCTTAATAATCTCCCTAGAAGGTCTCTGGGTGGGCGGACCCCATACGAAATGCTCTTTGGTATCAAGATGTATGTACCTGACCTCGACGGTCTAGACTGCAAGGCCCAGGCCGCGGCCTTTGACGTAGATGAACATTGCAATGTTTTACAGGATCTACAAAAGACCAGAGACAGTCTAGCTAAGGAACATTTGCCCTCCACATTGGATATTGCGTTGCAGATCCCGGTAGTTGGCTGGCTACCCCAAATTGGAGAACTGGTTTGGGAGAAGATCGATAATAAGAAAGAATTCTGGTCCTTCATATCGTGCACCGGTTCAGGTTCTTGGAGTGAAGGGCACGAGAACAGTCATATTACCACCGCTTGCAGGTCGTAGGGAAAACAGATTTATCTCAATTGACAATGTCAAGATACACAGGGTGGCCGATTCTTCATAGCATGACACCGGCAGTATCCTATCCTTCCATGATGAGACATTCTGTGTTGGCCATAACTTCTGGTGTCGAGCCTGAGGTGTCCCTCGAGATGCCTGTTGTTTCCAATCCTTTATTAAATACTTTTCCTGTTAATGACACTGATTGAGCTGAACTACACCTATCCAACTGATTTATCAATGCCGGATTTGCAGACTCGTTTGGCCACAGAATCCAGATTCTCTTTTGACTCTGTTTCAGTACATTCGAAGAAACCCTCAAATATTGCAATTAATGCCACATTTTTTTTATTGATCGATGGACACTATGTCAAAGAGAGAACAGGAACTCGGTACCTTAATGGAACATTGGCCCCTCTTTCCTCTTCACATTCAGCACACAGACTGAAAAGAAATTTGAATACAGTTAACATCACTGCTTGGGCTGTTCTTGATGGGATTGTATGGAATGCGGTTAGGTTTCAAATCCATGGCCCCACTGAAGTGATTAATGTTCTGAATGTGCTTAGAGTAAACATGGGGATGTGGTAAAACAAAATATACGTTCTGATGATTGGGATATTCAGGCCGTGGAAGCATTATTCTCTGATTTGAAATATTATGCTGCCTTTGATGCTGAGGATTTATACTTAGATTCTGTTAATTATGGTGATTTGTTTTGCTTTCAACATTATGTTAATCATTTCCTGCATAAAACGAGTTCCAGAAGGGGTGCTGTAAATTACACACAGTGGGAACATTGCCCAGCTCCATTAAGAGGCAGCACCAGTACATTTTTGAAAAAATACACTTATTTTACAGACTTTAATCAATCAAATCCAGAGTCATTTTATTTCAAAATGACACAAAAGTCCATGTCCAAAGTTAGACTTACCGATACAAAATTGCTGTATTCGAAGTCCTTCCTAGACAAGTTAGCTGTAGATGGCTACGAGCTATGGAAGGAAACAATTGAGCTTAAATCGGTTTGGGGTACCAAAAATTGGCAGGTACAAGGCTCCGAGGCTTTGCACGTGCATGTCTCATCCCGAATCACATGTTGTTTCTAAATTCTACTATTTCCCAAACAACATGCTTTGGATTGGCAACTTCTAAAAAATTAAATACACCAACTATCCCCGAATTGGAAGAATATTCAGGTTGGGGTAATTATACTGAATTGTCCATTCATGATTTGCAATCACTATTGCACAATTCATCCTTTAATATATCCAGTTTGGATCCGAAGGGTTGGCTGATGTGGCATAGAAGTTCTGATTCTTGCCAACGTCGATTTCTGGGTTTACTGAGGGTTTTACACAAGTCAGACCTGATCCCCGTTTTGAAGCTGATCATACTGTCACAACTTACTCTGTGGGCAAACTGTGTCAGAATTGGTTACAACATTCCACGTTAGCTGCAGTTAAACTACATCTATCCCAGTTAAATGATAATGTGGATTTAAATGATTTTATAAAAGGCCCGGCTAATGGTATATCTAGACGGTGGATTTATGCGGTTTACAATGAAATTTGGAAATTTTCACAAATTGAGGCTGCTAAGCACCTAAGGGCTATTGACCAAGCAAATTTGGAAAAAGTGCTTGCAGTTGTCGATAACAGTATTAACATGCTTTCTTCCCGAATTTACACGTTGAATAATATTGTTTCTTCTGTAGTTGACATTGTGAATGATGAGGTGTCTGTGTTATAACATGGTCAAAATCAATTGCGTTCTGTAATGCAGTTTGCATGGACACTACAGACTCTTAAGGCGGGCCGTGTGCCCTGGAGTTACATGAACGTGTCCTCCCTCTTTGCCCCATTTAATTTGACTGACAAGCAGCGCATGCTTTCAATGCGTGATGCATCATTTTCTATGTTACATATTGAAAAGTTAGAGTCTTTACCCTTTTCTGTAGCTGAAGCCGCTGCTGCAACATGGCTTTTCCATGGAATAATTACATTAATTACATTACCATTTGCTTTGTACAAATTTACTAATTGTATGCAGTATATTGCAATAGGGCGATATGAACCACTAGGCAGCACATTCCTCCATGAGGCATGGTCTCTACCATACACATACAGATGTCTAAAAGATAGAAAGGAAGTGAATCTTAATGGTGAAGAATGCACGCAGTCGCCTAACCATTCATTAAAATGCAGACACATCCAGTTACACGGTTCTTGTAATCAGGACTGGCCTAATTTAGCCTGTGTTTTGAAAGGCACACCAGTTCCGGCGATAGTTCCCACATTTACATTATTGACAAATGGTAGTTATTTGCTTTTGAATAACGAAGAGTGTTGTGGTTTAATGGTCGGTATCGCTTATGTGGCTACTGTATCAGAACATGTGGTGTGTTGCAAAAATGTACTATATCCTCCCACATGGGAATTCAGATGTTTCCATCTGGCCGCGCATCCCAACCTTGAAAGCGGAGTTCAATGGTATGAGTAGAATAAGAGCCCTTTTGTCTCAAAAGGAAGTGGCCCTGAGCTCGGCCCGTGAAACGTATGTCCTTCACATAGCTAACACACGCACAGAGGTGCAGGCACTTTTAAATACTGTCTTGCCGTTTCATTTCTGCGAATTAGTTCATCAAATCTTTAATGCCTTCTCCACGTCTGGCCTCGCTCATTTTTTTTAAATTAGTTAGCAGTGGTCTCGTGACTACCTTTGAAAACATTTTTGGTGTCATCCCCGCGTTCTTTCATTCTATATTTTCAAGTTTGTTTTTGCGGCTTCCCTGTTTTGCTGGCTTTGGCTGCAGGCATTTTGATATTGTTTTGCTTCCTAAAACATGGATGCCCGTCCTGCGCAAGAAGCCGTTCAGCTCCTTCTGACACTGCTTCATAACCGGATGCTTGATTACTATGGCACCCTGCCGCTTGCGACTTTAAGCACGGCATTTGGATTATCGTTTCGATTTTCCTATTTCACATGTGTCCAGCCTGTGTTTCATTGCCTGAGCTGCGATTTCGACTGGGTCATTGATTTGTGTCTCTGCTTGACAGTATCTCCTGACGTCGATTTTAATCACCTGATGGGCCCCGTAGTTGCTCACGAGTTGGTTTGTTCTGGTGAAAGGATTATGGCCTTGGCAGCGATGCATGGACTAATGGGTCAGTGGGACATACCCGCAGCGGCGCATGAGTTTCTGGCACATAGCATTCTTGAGAACCCACCGAGTTGTCCTCTGATGTTGCTAGAGGATCCGGTGCTGGAGGAGCAAGTATGTTCTTTCCCATTGCTTAATTGGATGGCTGAACTGTTTTCGAATGATGACAGTGATTTCATGTTGGAAGCTGTTGCTGCCTATTTTGCATTTTCAGTCCAATCATGAGATGCCTTGGAGACTTTCATTATTATGGCACGTGACTTTTTGGTATTTTTGAAAGGTGCCTTTTTCTTTCGAACATTTGAATTTATACGACCCAGGCCTATAACTTTATACTTCAGTGGCCTCGCGTTGAAGACTTTTTGGTTAAATTTTGTTTGGCCACTGTAGGAATTCATACATATTTTTATATATTTAGCTTGGCTCAATATTGTTGAACTCTGCTTTCATGTTATGCCTCTATTCTAGTATTGGCTTGTTTTTTGACCGTCCTCGGATCATTGGGGGGGTGTCATATAGATACTGCTTTTCTATATAGTGTGTTAAGTTAGCATGAGTTTATTAAGTGTTTAAACGACATATTTTCCTTCGGCTTCAGTTTGCATACGACACATAATTGTTATTGTAGCTTTCAACCTAGACAAAAGATGTTATTTATTTGAGAATAATATGTTATTGCTCTGATATCAGTCGTGCTTGGTACACTGTCTGCACAGTGAGTGCTGAACCCTCTAAGAATAACTCAACATAAGGTTGCTGGGAGGTCTGATCCTCGCACCACATTAGACATAACACAAATACAGTTGCTGCCAACATTGGGCTCTAAGCGGGTTTAAGATAGAGTTACTGAGAATGCAAGAACACACTTGATGATGCTTCGCATGCAGAGAGCTAGTGGCAGATGATGTGATCTTCTCCTCCTGAGATTCAGAGGTATGGGCCCGCCCTGCTAAAACCCAAAAGAGACCTTCATAGATATAAAATAGTATGCTAAATAGGGAGGGCGAGAAATAGGTGTTATTAATTCCTATTAATTTCAGAATTATAATATGCTATCACCGTTTGCTTACTATGGACTAGTAACTATGCTGATAACTTTTATTCTTATAATATGTTTTCTTGTATTATACAAGATACTGCGTTTGAGAACCTTGCATTGAATAATAAATATTTCAAATGTGCACGTGTCCTCTTTTACTCCACGTTCTGGTTTGAAATGATTATAGAGTGAAAGAGTGTTCATGTGTTCCACGATACCTGAGGTAACCTAAGTTCATGTTCTGGTTTGTCTAAGTCATTGGGAGTTTGTTATGACCAATGAGACACTGTAGCTAGCTCGGTAAGGGGATTTTGGATACTGAGGTGAGTTTTTGGTCACCCTAAGTCACTGAGGTTCCAGATCTCTATGCACAGTTCTGTAGGAGAACGGAATCCCTGCTACACAGCCTATCTATGGGTCACTTGACTGGGTGTAGATGGCAAACGGGCATTGTGTATTCCTTCTAGACAGCCACACACAATGGGAGCTTAGGTGTGGCAAGATGGGCCATCACTGGCAGGATTGAAGAGGGAGCTGGGCCTTGTTCCTCTTACACTTGAATAGAATGTGTCCTTTCTCCACATAAAGGGCTGCATGCCCCCAGTGGTTAGTCTGGAGCCAGGAATGCAGGGCACCTGCCACTTCAAATGCAGAGCTGAGTATATATATATATGTATACCAGATCTCAGACACCAACAATTCAGTACACTTCTGGACCTGCGGATACTCTGCCAGGTGTTGTTTTTACATTTGTCACCCCGAGTGGGATGGGTATGCTCAGTTGTGAGTCCCATGCTCTCCACACCACTGGAGTCAAGCTATCCTGGCTGAAGATGGCTGGTAGCCAGAAACCGGTCCTAGGATGCTTAATTCCGGTCCAGGAAAGACATGGCTTGGCAGTTCGGGCTGGACTGTTCCTATGAGGCACAGGGTCAAGGCTGATTTGCATATGGCCATGTCTGAACTGGTGTGGTGTGGAGTGCAAAAAAATGATGGATTTAGGCCCAGATCTCTGTACTGGGCTGAATGTATGACATTGTTCTGCATTCTGTCCATCAATTGTTGTTTTTGCAGGAAGAACTGTGGGGCTGCTACATGGACTGCTACTCTGCTGGACTACTGTTTTGAAGGAATTGCTGTCCTGCTCTGCTGGCTTGCAGCCTGATGCCCTCTTGCCTGGGTGAGATGAAGGCCCAGGCCTTTATCTCTTGAACCCAGACACCAGAGTTACTCCAATGACTGGTTGGCTGGCCTTTTGTTCTGAAGCCTCAGGGACACAACTGGCACACAACAATCATGCCCCTATATCTGAACTCTTCCACCTGTGAGCATACCCTGCCAAGTGGTGCCACCCCAGTCGTGGACCCTCGGAAGAGGCGTTGAGGTGCTCTGCCAGCCTCTGTGGATCCAGCGGAAACAACGCATATCCTCTGCTTTGCGGCACAACCTGGAGCAGAACCAATGAATCTCCATTACCGCATGGATTGGACCCATTGCAAAGACCCGTATCGCTGGTGCAGCCCATCGGAATTGCCACTGCGTGACGGAGTCTCAGCACGACCTTCGCATACCTCGTCGTCAGCAGTCTCATTGACGGACTTTGCATTGCAGTCTCAAAGCCCTTTGGATCTGATGCATTGCCCCGAATGTGCGTTGCATCCTTGAAGCCAGACTTCGTATCACAAGCCCTGTCAACAGGATCCTTGATGACGAAGCAGGCCTTCAAATCACAGCCTCACCACATTTTTGAAAAAGATGCATTGCTTCAGCTGCACAATGCATATTCGATGTGGATCATTGCAAAGCTCTGCAAAGCAGGATTTAAGGTACTCTGTTCAGCAGACCTAACTGAGTCCCTGTAGCCGGCTCGCACTCCATCGCAATCGGCCTCAACTTGTTACTTAGTCCCTGACTGGCACGACCAGACATCCACAGTTGGGGATTTGTGCTTTTTGGTGCTATTTTTACTCAAATCTTTAACATTTAACATCTCCAGATCTACTGATTGGATATTTGTCATATTGGTCTTGTTTTAGATATTAAAGAAAGTTCTATTTTTCTCTAACTTGGTGTGGGATACTTTTTGTGTTGTGTTTTCTCTTTATTACTGTTTGGAATGTTGCACTAATACTTATCACATTGCCTTGAAGTTAAGCCTGACTGCTTTGTGCCAAGCTACCAAAGGGTTGAACACAGTGTAACTTAGAGTTGGCTTTTGCCTCACTCGGACAAGGATTGTGGTGCTGCTTGACCAGGACTTACACACCAGTCAACCACCAACCCAATTTTTATGATTACTGAGTGAATTATAGAGTGATGCAGAAATTAATGTGTTTGATGGAATGGATACTCAGTAGAAAAATTAGAAATTTGGTTATTTTTCACATGTGTTGTGGTGTGACTATTTGGGCTCTTGAATTGCTTGGAGACCGATATCAATTATAGTTATGCTGTTTTGAAACTAAAACCACAATAACCGGAAAAAAAATCCTTTGCAAGATGTAGCTTTTCTTGCAATACTCCAATTCGACTTTTACATTGGTTGATGGTGTTGGCCTCTATATTTTTTCTTAATTTTAGACAATGCTGATTTTAAAACGTGGCTTGCTGTGTAAATTATCATCACTGTAGCTGCTACCAAACCCTGGGCAGGTTACTTCTGAAATAGTTTTGTTTTAAAGGTGCCATTAATGGTGCCCCTAAACATTGGCAGGCTAAGGTGGAATGTGATGTGACTATTGCATGATATATGCATACAAAGGAAGGACAGGGAGGCTATTTCCTCTCTTACAAGAGTGGGAGGTCCAGCATAATGATAAATGGCATGCTTTTTAGGTGGATGAACACAAAACAGCATGAGCCACAATGGAACTCTAAAAACAGATTTTTTTTGGAATAACTTTTTTGGTATTTGATTCTCACTTGTTGTAGGTGCACGCCATGCATGAATCATGAAATCTCCAAGAGTTGTTTTCCATGCTAACCTTATTTACATCTAGGATGGAGGCCGCGGTTCATATAATTGCACCAAAATTAAAGCATAGATACAACTCACAATGAAACATATGATTTTGTATTATTTTTTTCAAAATATATTCCAAAAGTGAGTTTTGGTTGAAAGAAAAAGAAAGAAATATTGCATCCTTTTACAATCCCAAGTATATGAATCTGTATTTGGCTGTCTGAAGTCACTCCATTTTAGCTGGCTTGAAAATGGGAATTTCCTCCATAGTCCCGTCCTTTTTTATAGCAGTATTTGTATAATTCCATTTTGGTGGCTAGAGGTTGGCCTCATTTGTGTGTTGCTTGGCCAAATGGCAATTTGATCAATTATCTACGAGGCTGGACCACTGAAGAATGTCTTTCAAATGTATGATTGATTTGTCAACAGGAAGTGAGATGGTTGTTTTACCGCTTCATAAAGGTAAGTACAGTGTGTTGATCACACACATTGTTTTGGGAAGTAAGTAAACGCAGAAACTGGCTTTACAATGTATGATATGTCCTAATATCATAATTATGTAAGTAGAAAAATCCTAAAAACACGCTTCCAACACTGGTGTATTTAAAACATATGCACTGGCTGAATTAAAAAAGACCTACAGTTTGAGAGGTTATCCAGACTAGGGGGTAGATTTAATAGCCTCTTGCGCCCCTTTTACGCCGCCGTTGCGTCACTTTTGTGATGCAGCGGCGGCGCAAAAGATGTGCCATGGTGCGGGGTACTTACAACGTGACGCATCTGTGAGATGCGTCACTTTGCAAAGCCCTGCGCCAGAAGGAGCCGTTCCTGTGCAGGTGGGAGGGGCGTTTCCGGCACAGGAACGCCTCTTAAAAGTGGCTGAGTGAAATCTACAAGATTTCACTCAGTCACTTTGGGGCCCATGCTGCGTGAAAACCCTGCACCTGCTTGAAGCAGTCGTAAGGATTGACGCAGCATTAACGAGATAAGGCCCCCCAGAGCCTTACTGGAGCTGCGTCGCTCTTGCGACGCAACTCCAGCACTGCGCCGCATTTATGGCACAGATGCGTCATGCATCTGTGCCGTTTTTGCCCATTGGTGCGTCGCATTGTACACCCGGCGCATCAATAAGTGGCGCATCACTGCTAATATGCAGGGATGCGCCACTTATTGTAAATCTGCCCCTAGGTGTTTTTGAGTGGCCTTAGCATACTTTATAGTGTCTTTGGAACTTGGAGGTTCTTTAGAGTCTTCAACTTCCTGAAAGTCACATTTGGCTTTGTTCTAAGTGATTTAACTAAAATAGCAATGTTTACACAGAATATCAAAAAGCTGATTGCTCTCAGTGCAATTTGAATTTTACAGTATCAGTCTCTCTTTATTGCTCTCTTCTCATTTTAACTGCTTTGTTTCGGCTCCTGTGAGGACCCTATCCCTGAAGCTTCCCTTTTAAAATGATCAATTTCTTTCTTAGATTCCAGATTAACATCTTAATTATCTCAGGAATTTCCACTGATTTTCGAATTTTCTCCACAGGGGATGTTACTCTGTGTTTGAGGGGCTGTACAGAACCCATATGGAAAATACTATTTACTGCAGGGTTCTATAGACTATTTTCTGTCACTTACAGGTCAACAATTATATCAATTGGGAGGTGAAATCATTCTCATTTAAGTTAACATACGATTCTCATTCTGCCTTTGAATTGGGAAAGCTAGTTAATTAACATGGAAAATAATTCTAGTAGTTGAATGGGCAATAATAAATATAAAACGTAATGCAGAAAAAATACACATTTGAAATGTGCTGATTTGAAATAGGCAGTCATAGTTACCTGTGTAGGCCATAAAAAAAGCTATGAACCAATTTTATTTACCTAGAAGCAAACTTAATTTTTCTGAAATGTGCACAATGTGATTTAGGAGATCGACCTTAAATTGACATGCTTAGAAATGATTATCATAACTGCAGAATGTTCCAGTTTAATAATATATTATTTATATAAGCAACATTTTATTCTTAAATGTCATGAACTTCCTATTATTCTTATGTTTCATATAACATTTGAATAGAATAACTTCTGCATTCTAAACAATAATGCTTCATTCATTCTAAAAGGAATGCATTACGTAACAGTCATTTTGCTTTTTGGTTAGTATTTCATTGTTCTCACAGTGAAAGAAATTGAGGTGTAGAAGGTCGATCTGTGTTTAAAGACTTATGGGAACCAAGTCTAATGTTTCACAGAATGTATCTATGCAAGACTGTGTAGCTAATTGTGTGATAAATAGTATAGGCAGTATGTATTTTCGTGGGAACGGAGGACCTCAACCTGCTTACCGAAGAATACTGCCATCCTATTGGTACATGAAGGAAGAAGCTCTGATACGATGTTTTCGACATGTTTTATTGACTTTATATTAGTGCATGTTCCCAGTTTGTTTTTAGAGGATTGGAGAAGAGAATTGCCCCCAAACCCTTGATGGTTGTGGCTACTGTAGCTACTTTTTCCCCTATCTGCCTTACCTTTACTATTTAATTTTTGGCAGATTGTTACTGCAACTATATACTGATTTACGTGGATTTATTAAGACTGGGCTGAGTCTTATGTACTAGTCTTTATGTGAAATTCTGCTACTCTGATTTGGCTTTGAAGCTTTATGCTCCTCTGATCTCACTCTTTTCTTTAAAATTTAGCTCTTCATTGGTTCAGGAAGTCTAAAAGTCTGACCCTCTAGTGAATGTATTCTTTTATGGAACACGTTTAATGCAAAATATATTTGATGCTTTGTTCTAACCATTCTTTTGATGAGATTTCTGTAAACTTATTTGATTTATGGACTAACTGAAATAAAGACAAAATCACTTAACGAACTTTGCTAATCTCTTAAAGAAAATAAAAGTATTGGGAAAATTATCCCAACTCTCATCATTGACTGAACTTAAAACTGTTAATAAAATGTAAGTTTGAGGTGTCTGATTTGCCACCAAATACATCATTCCAAGATCCACCCCAAGAAGAAAAAAATATTTAGTGCAGGTGATGGTAGATTTGTGATAGCTCCATAATTGAGTTTACTATTTTAGGACCCTGACCGTGGCAGAGTAATTAATTTATGTTTGGAGCATGAAGCTATAAATAATTACCCAAATTAGAATAAAATGCCTAATCCTGGAATCCAAGACCCGGAGCTTGAGGAGCTGACAAGGTTTGATTTTCGAAGCCGGTTGCATTTGATTTTCGAAGCCGGTTGTTTGGAGGTGTGAGTATTAATAGAGTGATGCAACGTCCATTGTAATTGTGTTTACCGTTGTATTATTAAGTTGAGAGTAAAAGATGTTTATTTTTTTCTGTGTGTCAGATTAAAGAGTTCAGACTCAGCAAAGTCTAAGATCCTGGAATAATAAAAGATTGAGACAAGTGTAGAAGACACCTGAATAAGCTGTCGTTGAATGGTATTTTTTGTTTGCAGATATTTTGTGGTGTAGAGTGTGAGGTACTGCCATCTACACAATTGAAAGACTAATAATCTGTTGTGGTCAAATATTGATTGATATTAGCAGAACCTAATTGCACAAACAGCGGAAGCTGCAGTGATTAGGATGATTTCACGCTGGTCGAAATTTCACTTTCAAATGAGAATTTGTGGTTGTATGATAAAAGTTGAAAGGTATAAAACCCTTAATATTCCGGTTGTTGAATTAATACTGTTTTGCTTTAGAAAAAGCAAACAAGAATTGATATATGGCTTGTTTTGTTAAAAGGTTTTTGTGGTTTGTGTAAGTACATGTGAAATTGTAAAGGACTGTGAACTGCTGCAGGGAACGAGATTGGTCAGTTGAGATTGATTGACGACGTCAAGGTGCCAAGCTTTAACAGGTCAGCGATTTTGTGCATGCCGCATTGAGATTTATTAACAGGATTTGTGATAAATAAAAACGGAGACTTTTTTGGAAGGAAAAAAATTTACATTCACAGAACAGAATCATAACATCAAACTGTGATTTTGTTACTTCATGAATCTTGTGAAAACATGACCTTTTTTAATGGATGTAAAGGTTTTCTGAGAGGGGTGATACAGCTCTGATAGGGAAAGGTGAAGAGGCACCTCCTGAGGGATTAGATACATGTTTATGGCTTTGTCAATGGTGCAGTATTACTGAGAAAGAGGGTCCAATAAAATTTCCAAAATATGGGAGTTTTAGCATTAGAATTATTGGCACATTAAGGGGAAAATTTTGTGGGATAAAGCCACCACTTAGACCCACACAATTTGAAGCTTTAAGCATGTGGGAAAAGGCTGCAAGAGGCAAAGAGAGAGAAAAATACCAGAAAAGGACAAAGATAGCAATGCGTAACTATGCAGATGGTCGATGGAATGAGGAACAGCGTAGATGGAGGAAAACCATAGTCAAAGGCATTAGGTTATATCCAGCAATGTCTATCGAAAGGCCGGAAAAAGAGAAGTAGAAAAATACTAAATATACTAAAAATACTAAAGAAAAAGACAAGGAGGGAAAAGAGGACGAAAATGAAAGATGTCCCAGCATCGAACCAGCGTAGAAAGGTTCCAATCCCAAAAGTATCTCTAAACTCCAAAGGACAGAGCCCCAGTAGTTATACCACAATGTCCTTAGAAGATGAGACCAGTTCAAAAGGCATACATTAAAATGCACACGTCCCCTCCAAATGTATTCCTGTCTGCCATCCTACCCTGGTAGGCTTGATCAATATCTTTGGTGGGGCTTGAAATGCAGGTGCCAATTCCACCCCCTCTAATCCATCACAGGAAGCAGTAAGACCCCGTAGAGTCAGATGGCTGCAGTTACCCTTGAGTGCCCCTTGTTTATGACACTCTATCAGGAATGCACAGGTGTAGCTGTCCCCCCTGCACCCCGATGTGGTTTGGAGGCAGGCTGACAGGCACACAGAGCGCCATGAGCATAGAAATGCCCACTTTCCCAAAGTCATATTTCCACATTAGTAATGTCAAATCCACCCTCACTACCAGGCAGGATTTGTCATTACTAATCCATTGATACTAAACACCATACTGCTACTCTTCTACAATGAGGAATTACAGCTCAATAGCCTTTTCACTGATCAATGCAGGAAGCAGGCCTCACAGTATTAAACACACCTTCCAATGTTATTCACTACTGGAGCATTTAGCACACATGTCCTCATGCCCTACCTCTTTCTTACACCGCACCCTGCCCCCAGGGAGTACTCAGATGTAGCAAGAGACATGCAGAACTTGGCAAGTAGCTTTTAAATGACAAGCTGATTAACAGTAAGCTGCACACAGGCTCCGTCCTGACAAAGATGTAGTACGTTTGAAGAGCTACCTCTTGCGTAGCACAACCAGTGCTGCAGGCTCACTTAGTAGCATTTGAAGTACATGCCCTCTGTAGATGTATTACCACGGGACAAGAGGTTCACGGCTAACTCAAATCTGTCAATCATGTATACACCAAACATCAGTATGTATATGACAAGCACAGCGTTTTGGCACTGCATGACAGTAGTAAAGCTCTCAAAGTCATAAGTTAGCAAAACAGGGTCCAAACAAGAGGTCAAAAGCCAAAAAAGTCAGGGGGGACGACGCCAAAAGATTCCAGGTATAACAGCTGACCTTTAAAATATTCCTGTCCCCTGTGATTTGACTCATGAGCGCATGAAGCGCTGGAGGAGTGTGAACGTTTGTAAAGCCCTGGGAGGTGGAAGTAAGTCAGCTGCAGAGAGTATGTGGGCTATTTCATAAGTCAATGAGAAGAAAGGTTCAGAAGAGAAAGAAGTATTTGGGGGAGATGATTGACTGGAAATGTGGTCAGTCCCCTGAGAGAGGCCGAATCAAACTCTGGGACAGAAGGTGTGTGAAGGGAAGACGATGGACACTGTTGCAAGAAGTAAATACGCAAGATATTTATTGGCAGGTACAGAGAGTCGTCCAGGCTGACAGCATCCAAGGCATACACAAGACTCGAACAGCATCACCACAGTGTGCTTCCCCATTCGAGGCACTGGTGGGCTGTTCCCCCTGGTTGTATGTTGTTACTACGCATTCCGTCGCAACGGATGCCTTTTCCACGCATGCGTTACAACGGAATGCTTTTTGATCGCATAACCTTTACCACGAATATTCCTTTACAACGCATACCTTTACAATGATTTTCGTTGTAAATGCATGCATGGTAAGGGAATACTCTTGGTAAAGGTTTTACCCCTTACGTGACACCCCATCCTCAATCCTTCTTATATTTACCCCTGCCCTTAACCCTCAATCCTTTTATATATATTTTTTTATAATACTAAAATTCCCCTTACCTCTTCACGTCGTCCCCTCTCCATCTTCCACAGTGACGTCCTACGTCGTAAAAAGGAACCGGAAGTTTCTTTCAGTTTCCTCTTAACCCCTTCCATGCTCATGACGGAACCGTTCCATCATGGTTCCATAGACCCAATGGAACGTTCAGCACAGCGCAAGAATTTGCGCTGCGCTGAAGGGGTTAAATGACGATGATTGCCTGTACGTGACTTCAGGTGAGTTTTTATTTTTGAGGGGGAGACCCCTCCCAAGCCCCCTTTTATTCCCCACTTTTTTGGGGGGGAGACCCCCCCCCCCAAGCCCCCTTTTTCTAATTGTTCCCTTTACCACACATGCCTTTACTAAGTATCTCGCAGTAAAGGCATGTGTGGTAAAGGCTTTCGTGGTAACCACGCATGCGTTGTAATGCATGCGTGGTTAATGCTTTCGTGAAAACGGCTGCGTTGTAGTGGCCATTTCCCGTTCCCCCTCATTAAATGGAATGGCCTGAAAGAGAGTAAACATTGCTGCAACTCTGGGGAACGAAGCATTGGTTGGTGTACTCTTTGGCTTCAGCCATCGTCCCCATATATACAAGTTATTAAAGACTAAGCAAAGAGCAGAAAAGATCAGGGACGAAAACGTAAGAATTAATCACGTTAATCCACGAGTACAAGGAACCAGTAACAAACAGGAATAAACTGCTTCACAGACTGACAAGGGGCAGTACTGGTGAGCAGTCCTAATGCAGGACAGGGGCCTAACAAGGACATTATTTAGCGTGTGCACTTGGGCTCCTTATAGCGCATCGAAGCTATGCACCATTAGAATGGAAATGGGAATCTTGCTAAACAACTGATGAAATGCTTAAGAAACTCACTTAAGCTTTCTTATAAATGTACATTTGAAGCGTCTTCACATTTTTTTTCGATATTTATTGTGTACTTCGTAATCAGGGATGCAAAGTACAATTTAACTTAATTTAAACTAAGTATTTGAAAGCTTCTACTGTACCTTCAAATATATTTGTATGGTTGTTTTTTCTACACTGTTCATTTAAAAATGAAACCAGGTAAATTCGTGTTTTGTGGGGGCGGTAGGTAAAGGAACTCCCTATGTTTATACGGCCCAGAAAAGAGGCGGCCCAACACCACTATTGACAAACTCAAAGTGGACAAATAGCAGGAACAGAGAAGGGAGCCAGAGGCCCAACCGGACTCATGAGCAGCACGACCAAAGGACAAGAAATGCATCAGTAGAGCCCTCATCACGAGCCAAGTTTCACCAGGAGTACCAAGTGCAGACTCCAGAAATATCTGAGGAAAGGACATGAGGCTGCGACCAACACTGAGCCGAGGATTTAATATAAATAACCAGGGGCTTATTTATGAGCCCTTGCGTCACTTTTGTGCCGCAGGTGTGTCACTTTTTGTGACGCACCAGTGGAGTAAAAAGTGCGCCTTCTTGCACCATATTTACAAAGTGACACATCTAGGTAAATGCGACACTTTGTAAACCCCTGCGCCACATTATACCTGCGCCACGTATAATGTATGCAAGGGGGGGCGTATTGACGCAAGAAAAGGTCATAGAAGTGACGCAGTGAAATCTTATAGATTTCACTGAGCCATTTCAAGGATGACAATGCGTCAATATCTTACGCCTGCCATGAGGCAGGCGTAAGATATTCACGCAGGCACTATCAACATGGGACTTGCCCATGTGTAATGACCCATTGCTGAAGTTGCGTCACTTTTGTGACACACTCCAGCAATGCGTCATTTTTGCACCTACAGACAACGTCAGAAATACTGACGTATCTGTAACTCCTTGCGTCATGATGGGTCATACAGTAAATATGATGCATCATTGGTGTCGCAGGGAGGGCGCAGTGAAAAGTGACGCATCGCTGTTTTCACGCAGCGATGCGTCACTTTTCATAAATGAGGCCCAGAATCTTATTTTCAAGTATCTAGGCCCTACTCAATGCAGTGCTTTATGGATTAACAATGTGGTTTTAAAAATAATCCTCTTCATTACGGGGTGACGGTGGAATTGTCGAAGAGCTGAGCACACATGTGTCTGTAGAGGAAGGCTAAGCACCATGCGGTGGCAGATTTCTGGACTACCTGTAGCCTATTGGTCAGATAGTTGGGTAAGCCTAAGTATAGTGCAGTACCATAATGCCTAGATTTTTAATAGCATGAGTGTGGCTAGATGCGGCAGAAGCCTTCTTAGACCAGGAAGATTGCCAGGGCATTTCTGGCCTTAAACCTAAAAAAGGCTAAGTCAATTTTTAGGAATACACCTTCGAGCCATTGACTTTAGTCGGCCAAACTCTTTGAGCCATTGGCTTGAGTCATTGCCAATCACTTCTCGGCTCATCCCAGTGGAACATTCATCCCTCACCTTAACGTGATAACTGTGAGATTCCAGCTCGCTGCAAGTGCTTGCATTGAAGTGCACGAAGGACTACTTTATACTATAGTCCTATCTGTCGAAGATGCCTTTAAAACTCAGGCATATTGCCTTTACCAAAGTCTGTTTCAAAGTTGCTATCACACACTTTTATATCTGAATTCGAAATATTTTGTACAGTGTTTTTAAATTGTCTCAATGTATTCTCTAACAAACTGTTAAACACACGATTTTATCCCTGGCCTGCTTAACACAGTGGTTTACTGCCAAGAAGGAACTGTAGATGTTGGTTCAATCTTGTTTTCAGATTGTCAAGGGTATTTAACAGACTGCATTGCTAGTTTTTTTAATGAACACTCATCTCTTGGATGCTGAAGAGTTTGTATTTTGTTGACGCTGCAATTTAGAGCATGTTTGTTCTCAATTTGTTCATAGACTTCTGCATGATTACCAAGGTCGAACTTAGATGTACCTTTCCTGTATTATTGAGGAATTCGTTATTTTGATTCACATAGGAAAAATGAACCGGAAAAAAGCCTGCAAATTGACAAAAAGGGCAAGTTGGCCGCTATAGCATTGTAGAGTGAAGTCACACTATACTCCCTCTCTGGACCTGGGATATGCAGATGCAGTATGAGGCAGCATGTGGTTGATTTACCAGCTGTTGAAGGGGCCAAATACCAATACTAATATCAACATCGGGCTTAAGCTGCGAATTCGGCGTAGAGCTCTGACGGCGCTGAGTATTTTGAATAATTGCTTGGCGGAATTATATAGCATTAAACCCCCTGTAAGGATGGCACAACGAGGGAGACAGGAAAAGGACAAAGAGAAACTACAGCCCATGCCTGCCTGCTCAAACAAGGCACAGACTCCGAGGGTGCTGCCATCAGCTAAGCGATCGACTCCAGCAGTGAGCACGGCTTCTAGAGCCCAGATGCGGAAAATGGAGAAAGAAAAGAAGATGGCCCAGACCGAGGCAGCCCGTAGTGAGCCGATTCAAGACTCACACGGGGGGAACAAAGACAGCGCGGTACTTGCGAGAAACGCTCAGGCGCTGGGGAAAAGGAACAGCAAAGATGGTAAAGAATCTGTCCTCAGACAACCTACCTTAACGGAGTCATTCAACGTGAAGGGGCCAACAGCAACGGCAAACAGACTCCCGGCAAGCCTCCCTCCTCTGCAGGACGCTGTGCTTGTATTAGACGTCCTCGAGGACACAAGCATCGCGGTTGCTGGGCAACAGGAGGGAGCGGCTCTGGATTACACGCATCCCGCGGCAACGGCTGTAGCGATCGGTAATGAGCAGGAGAGACTGGTCTGCAGCCTTACAAAGACGGTGAGCGAGGGGGCCCCTGGGGAGATAGAACGCCGTAATAATACCCAGATGCTGAATGTTCTTACACAACTAGAAGCGGAAATGGGTTAAAGAGGCAAAGAGAGAGAAAAATACCAGAAAAGGACAAAGATAGCAATGAGTAACTATGCAGATGGTCGATGGAATGA
Source organism: Lissotriton vulgaris (assembly GCF_964263255.1). Taxonomy (NCBI): domain Eukaryota; kingdom Metazoa; phylum Chordata; class Amphibia; order Caudata; family Salamandridae; genus Lissotriton; species Lissotriton vulgaris. The sequence continues at coordinate 513,865,662 of NC_141693.1, read as the reverse complement.
GGAACAGCGTAGATGGAGGAAAACCATAGTCGAAGGCATTAGGTTATATCCAGCAATGTCTATCGAAATGCCAGAAAAAGAGAACAAGAAAAATACAAAATATACTAAAAATACTAAAGAAAAAGCCAAGGAGGGAAAAGAGGATGAAAATGAAAGATGTCCCAGCATCGAACCAGCGTAGAAAGGTTCCAATCCCAAAAGTATCTCTAAACTCCTAAGGACAGAGCCCCAGTAGTTATACCACAATGTCCTTAGAAGATGAGACCAGTTCAAAAGGCATCCATTAAAATGCACACGTCCCCTCCAAATGTATTCCTGTCTGCCATCCTACCCTGGTAGGCTTGATCAATATCTTTGGTGGGGCTTGAAATGCAGGTGCCAATTCCACCCCCTCTAATCCATCCCAGGAAGCAGTAAGACCCCGTAGAGTCAGATGTCTGCAGTTACCCTTGAGTGCCCCTTTTTTTTGGCACTCTATCAGGAATGCACAGGTGTAGCTGTCCCCCCTGCACCCAGATGTGGTTTAGAGGCAGGCTGACAGGCACACAGAGAGCCATAAGCATAGAAATGCCCACTTTGCCAAAGTCATATTTTCACATTAGTAATGTCAAATCCACCCTCACTACCAGGCAGGATGTGTCATTACTAATCCATTGATACTAAACACCATACTGCTACTCTTCTACAATGAGGAATTTTCAACTCAATAGCCTTTTCACTGATCAATGCGGGAAGCGGGCCTCACAGTATTAAACACACCATCCAATGTTATTCACTACTGGAGCATTTAGCACACATGTCCTCATGCCCTACCTCTTTCTTACACTGCACCCTGCCCCCAGGGAGTACTCAGATGTAGCAAGAGACATGCAGAACTTGTCAAGTAGCTTTTAAATGACAAGCTGATTAACAGTAAGCTGCACACAGGCTCCGTCCTGACAAAGATGTAGTACGTTTGAAGAGCTACCTCTTGCGTAGCACAACCAGTGCTGCAGGCTCACTTAGTAGCATTTGAAGTACATGCCCTCTGTAGATGTATTACCACGGGACAAGAGGTTCATGGCTAACTCAAATCTGTCAATCATGTATACACCAAACATCAGTATGTATATGACAAGCACAGCGTTTTGGCACTGCATGACAGTAGTAAAGCTCTCAAAGTCATAAGTTAGCAAAACAGGGTCCAAACAAGAGGTCAAAAGCCAAAAAAGTCAGGGGGGATGATGCCAAAAGATTCCAGGTATAACAGCTGACCTTTAAAATATTCCTGTCCCCTGTGATTTGACTCATGAGCGCATGAAGCGCTGGAGGAGTGTGAACGTTTGTAAAGCCCTAGGGGGTGGAAGTAAGTCTGCTGCAGAGAGTATGTGGGCTATTTCATAAGTCAATGAGAAGAAAGGTTCAGAAGAGAAAGAAGTATTTGGGGGAGATGATTGACTGGAAATGTGGTCAGTCCCCTGAGAGAGGCCGAATCAAACTCTGGGACAGAAGGTGTGTGAAGGGAAGATGATGGACACTGTTGCAAGAAGTAAATACGTAAGATATTTATTGGCAGGTACAGAGAGTCGTCCAGGCTGGCAGCATCCAAGGCATACACAAGACTCGACCAGCATCACCACAGTGTGCCTCCCCATTCGAGGCAATGGTGGGCTGTTCCCCCTGGTTGTATGTTGTTACTACGCATTCTGTCGCAACGCATGCCTTTTCCACGCATGCGTTACAACGGAATGCTTTTTGATCGCATAACCTTTACCATGAATATTCCTTTACAACGCATACCTTTACAATGATTTTCGTTGTAAATGTATGCATGGTAAGGGAATACTCTTGGCAGAGGTTTTACCCCTTACGTGACACCCCATCCTCAATCCTTCTTATATTTACCTCTGCCCTTAACCCATCAATCCTTTTATATATATTTTTTTAAAATACTAAAATTCCCCTTACCTCTTCACGTCGTCCCCTCTCCATCTTCCACAGTGACGTCCTACGTCGTAAAGAGGAACCAGAAGTTTCTTTCAGTTTCCTCTTAAACGACGATAATTGCCTGTACGTGACTTCAGGGGAGTTTATATTTTTGAGGGGGAGACCCCCCCCAAGTCCCCTTTTATTCCCCACGTTTTTTACCACACATGCCTTTACTAAGTATCTCGTAGTAAAGGTATGTGTGGTAAAGGCTTTCGTGGTAACCACGCATGCGTTGTAATGCATGCGTGGTTAATGCTTTCGTGAAAACGGCTGCGTTGTAGTGGCCATTTCCCATTCCCCCACATTAAATGGAATGGCCTGAAAGAGAGTAAACATTGCTGCAACTCTGGGGAACGAAGCATTGGTTGGTGTACTCTTTGGCTTCAGCCATCGTCCCCTTATATACAAGTTATTAGCCCCTTCACTGCGGCGGCTATTCCACCGCAGTGCTAAGGGGGCGGGGCGGAAATGCGGCGGGCCGTGCTGGTGACGGAACCGCTTCATCACCAGCGTCGGTTGCGCTCTGCTTATGACGGAGCGGTTCCGTCATGGCCCCGCACGCTCAATAGAACGCTCAGCGCAAGCGCAGAATTCGCGCCACGCATGAGCGGCGGGCGGGCCATGATGGAACTGCTCCGTCATCAGCACAGCGCCACCGCAGCTGATGACGGAGCGGTTCCGTCATCAGCATTTAAGGGGTTAAAGACTAAGCAAGGAGCAGAAAAGATCAGGGACGAAAACGTAAGAATTAATCACGTTAATCCACGGGTACAAGGAACCAGTAACAAACAGGAATAATCTGCTTCACAGACTGACAAGGGGCAGTACTGGTGAGCAGTCCTAATGCAGGACAGGGGCCTAACAAGGACATTATTTAGCGTGTGCACTTGGGCTCCTTATAGCGCATCGAAGCTATGCACCATTAGAATGGAAATGGGAATCTTGCTAAACAACTGATGAAATGCTTAAGAAACTCACCTAAGCTTTCTTATAAATGCACATTTGAAGCGTCTTCACATTTTTTTCGATATTTATTGTGTACTTCGTAATCAGGGATGCAAAGTACAATTTAACTTAATTTAAACTAAGTATTTGAAAGCTTCTACTGTACCTTCAAATATATTTGTATGGTTGTTTTTTCTACACTGTTCATTTAAAAACGAAACCAGGTAAATTCGTGTTTTGTGGGGGCAGTAGGTAAAGGAACTCCCTATGTTTATACGGCCCAGAAAAGAGGCGGCCCAACACCACTATTGACAAACTCTAAGTGGACAAATAGCAGGAACAGAGAAGGGAGCCAGAGGTCTCATGAACAGCACGACCGAAGGACAGGAAATGCATCAGTAGAGCCCTCATCACGAGCCAGGTTTCACCAGGAGCACCAGGTGCAGACTCCAGAAACAGCTGAGGAAAGGACATGAGGCAGCGACGAACACTGAGCCACGGATTAAATATAAATAACCAGGGGCTTATTTATGAGCCCTTGCGTCACTTTTGTGCCGCCGGTGTGTAACTTTTTGTGACGCACCAGTGGAGTAAAAAGTGCACCTTCTTGCACCATATTACAAAGTGACGCATCTAGGTAAATGCGTCACTTTGTAAACCCCTGTGCCACATTATACCTGCGCCATGTATAATGTATGCAAGGGGGGCGTATTGACGCAAGAAAAGGTCGTAGAAGTGACGCAGTGAATTCTATAAGATTTCACTGCGCCGTTTCTAGGATGACAATGCTTCAATATCTTACGCCTGCCATGAGGCAGGCGTAAGATATTGACGCAGGCACTATCAACATGGGACTTGCCCATGTGTAATGACCCATTGCTGAAGTTGCGTCACTTTTGTGGCACACTCCAGCAATGCGTCATTTTTGCGCCTTCAGACCACGTCAGAAATACTGACGTATCTGTAACTCCTTGCGTCATGATGGGTCATACAGTAAATATGATGCATCATTGGTGTCGCAGGGAGGGCGCAGTGAAAAGTGACGCATCGCTGTTTTCACGCAGCGATGCGTCACTTTTCATAAATGAGGCCCAGAATCTTTTTTTCAAGTATCTAGGCCCTACTCAATGCAGTGCTTTATGGATTAACAATGTGGTTTTAAAAATAATCCTCTTCATTACGGGGTGACGGTGGAATTGTCGAAGAGCTGAGCACACATGTGTCTGTAGAGGAAGGCTAAGCACCATGCGGTGGCAGATTTCTGGACTACCTGTAGCCTATTGGTCAGATAGTCAGGTAAGCCTAAGTATAGTGCAGTACCATAATGCCTAGATTTTTAATAGCATGAGTGTGGCTAGATGCGGCAGAAGCCTTCTTAGACCAGGAAGAATGCCAGGGCATTTCTGGCCTTAAACCTAAAAAAGGCTAAGTAAATTTTTAGGAATACACCTTCGAGCCATTGACTTTAGTCGGCCAAACTCTTTGAGCCATTGGCTTGAGTCATTGCCTATCACTTCTTGGCTCATCCCGGTGGAACATTCATCCCCGTACCTTAACGTGATAACTGTGAGATTCCAGCTCTCTGCAAGTGCTTGCATTGAAGTGCACAAAGGACTACTTTATACTATAGTCCTATCTGTCGAAGATGCATTTAAAACTCGGGCATATTGCCTTTATCAAAGTCTGTTTCAAAGTTGCTATCACACACTTTTATATCTGAGTTCGAAATATTTTGTACAGTGTTTTTAAATTGTCTCAATGTATTCTCTAACAAACTGTTAAACACACGATTTTATCCCTGGCCTGCTTAACACAGTGGTTTACTGCCAAGAAGGAACTGTAGATGTTGGCTCAATCTTGTTTTCAGATCGTCAAGGGTACTGTATTGCTAGTTTTTTTAAAGAACACTCATCTCTTGGATGCTGAAGAGTTTGCATTATGTTGACACTGCAATTTAAAGCATGTTTGTTCTCAATTTGTTCATAGACTTCTGCATGATTACCAAGATCGAACTTAGATTTACCTTTCCTGTATTATTGAGGAATTCGTTATTTTGATTCACATAGGAAAAATGGACCGGCTCTTAAAACGCTATGGGGCAATGTGACTATTTTGTAACAAAAAAACACACATCGAGAAATCGAAAGTGATTATAAATGGCTGCAAATATTTTGCTTTTTGACGATGCTGCAATTTCAAGTATGTTTGTTTTCAAATAATCTATAGGCTTCTATACGATTACTTGAGAAGAAACTTAGATTTAAGTTTATTATAAATGACAAATATGCTCTTGTAATGCTACAGTGGAATATGTGCACTTTGCAACAACTAAAACAAATCCAGAAATAAAACGTATTTTGAAGTTATAAATTGTAAATATTATCTTCTTGAAAGACAAATGGTTTGGAATGTTTATTTTTTGAAATGCAATCATAGATAAATTGTTTTGAATATAACAATTTTGAATTTAAGCACTTAGCACTTATTCAACGTGGCGGGTAGTGGGGGGTAATCTTTACTCCAGAAAAATTACACGTTTTTTAGGCCTGACTCTAGCCAAGACCTTTTGATTAAATAAAAATAATATATAGCATATACATATTTTCACTGGCCTTGAGCCCCTCTTTATCCACTGGTCTATAGCGGCGTCATTCACATTTTTCTTCTGCCCACCATAGCATTAAGCATGGGGTAATGAGTCACCCACTTCAGTCATTGGCTATCTTCTCTGTGAGTGCCCCCCTTCAGTCATTGGCTATCTTCACTATGAGTGACATCATACTACTCCTTCACAAATAGCACATCCGCACACAAAGTGCCCCCCCCCCCCCTCCAGTGCTTGAGACTACTAAGGCAATGTGAACTTTTCGTGATTTTTTATTTTAGCAAATGATTTTTTTAAATATGGGTATTGCCCCAGCAGCTCCTCGGTCAATAACATTTTACGAAGAACATGACAAAACAAGCATTGACAAAGCAAAAAGACTGGCGGCCAACTCTGGGTCTATGGCTTTGCCAATGTTCATTTCATAATTATGCGGCCATGTTTGAAGAACTTTTTTTACATATGAGATCAGTAAACAGGTACTCACTATTTTTGTCTGACTATTGTTTGCCTCACTCACATTGAAGTGCCGCTATTTACAATGCAATCTGTGTTTGGGGGGTAAACAGAACTTAGAGCATATGCTCTTTATATGTCCGAATAAAGTCGTTGTCACCGCTAGGTTATTATGTCTGGAGCCGATACATCGGTCCTGTCGGACCACTAATTCAAGAGACTTTATCTCTGTATGCGTTAAGCCTCCTAACGAGTATGTTTGCAATAAGATCTATAAATTTTTTAAAATAACACTGAAAATGTATTAAATTGTTTGTAAATGTAGAATGTATTTTCTTTTATATAATTTTGTGGTCCTCGAAAGAGTACCGAAACAAAAATAAAAAAACTTTGAACTTTGAACTACATGCAATGTTATTTTTGGTGTGTAATTTTCGTTCTGTACTTTCTGTGTGCAGGACATTCATTTTCATATCTATAGCTGAAATAAGTAAATAGCACAGACAGGGCCCTTTCTTTCTTGTTCCTTTGCTCTACAGCCTTTCTTTGTTTCTTGCAGATTGCTTTTATTATACAATACATATTCACTTTTCTTAGAGACCTATTGTACACCTTCACCCAATGACCAAATGAGGAGTAAACAAACCCATTAACAACTTGTTTGTTTTTTACATAGCCTGTTCCACTTGTAAATGTGAAAGCTTAAAATAGCAGACAGCTGCTGTTACCACCTCTTTCCCCTTCCTTGCCATACTTAATTCGTAAGAATGACATGCAAGTCAAGATGAAGCAGTTACTGCAAATGAGTTATGTTTACTTTTTATAGCAGCCACTAGGGTGATATCCATTATGATGATAAGTGAGTGCGAACTGAGGAATGCGGGGGCATATTACCAAGCAATAGCGGTAATTATCGCTATTGCTTGGTTAGAGACAAAAAATTACCGCTGAACTGCGGCGATTTTTATCGCAGATAAACCTTGGTATTACCAAGGTTTATCGCAAATGCAATAAAAATCGGCCGCAATGCATGAATATCGCTGAAAAGTCCGCGATATTCATGCATTACCGAGCTAATGCTCTTAGCCATGTTATCCACCTCCCATTGGATAACATGGCTAAGAACTGCTCAGGGCAGGTGTTAGCTTTTGGAGATATTCGCGCTTAGCCCGAATATCTCCAAAAGTTGGTAATAGGAGATAGCGATGTTAGCGACTGTTTCCAGTCGCTAACATCTTGGCACACCCACTTTGCATGTCATTAGTGATAAATATCACTGACATGCAAAGTGGGGCCCAAGATGGTCGCTATCTCCTACTAGCTGTCGCTAACTGGTGTTAGCGACAGCTAGGTAATAGGGAGATAATTTTATCTCCGCTTTCTTGGCTTTTAAAGCCAAAAAAGCGGAGATAAACCCCCTTGATAATATGCCCCGCGGTTCCTTGATGCTTAATTGGGCACACTGATCTTCTTGAATGCAGTATGATGTTGCCTTCCTCTGATTGGCTGGTTTAATGTTTTTTAATTATACATTAGGGGGGAGGCATTTGAGGAGTTTTACTCCGTGGAATGCCATGAAAACTCCACAAGATTCCGCGAATGGGCATAATTAGGTACATTGTGCTGCTCGCGCAGATTTTTAGCATCCGAGCTCATTCCACTCTGAAAAATCAGCATGAACGGCACAACACGGGGGACCAGAGGACACTACTTCTTAAGTTGATTTTGCTGCCACTTGATTAGATTTTCTACTTGAGTGTCATCTTTCTGACGTTCCACAGTCGAGACCGCCCACATTGATAAAATCTCACTGGGTGCCTTTCTAGCGACTTAAAATCCTGCTAGGGGACACCAAACATCGTTCACCGACTTACCGTTGACAAGCAGAGATTTAGGCAAGACTGCACCATGTGACAGCTTGTGGAATTTGGACAAAACTTAGCATTACATGCATAATGCAAGGTGACCAAAATGCCGCCAACTTAGCCGGTGGAGCAGAAATAATCACCCACCCCTATAATTTAGCTATTTTGAAATTAGGCCATGTTTTTAATAACACACCATCAGCCATTACCATATAAACAGAACTCTCTTGCAAGTATAGTGTCAGATTGGCATGAATTGGGTTATTCATTTGAAAAGTTCCCTACTTATTGTAAGTGCAGTAAGGTATTATGAACTTATAAAACGGCATTCATGATATTCAGCACATTTGCGATGGAGTAACCCAATCACCAAACATGAAATCGGGCCTTTAGTCATTTTTCTGGAATTCACAGTCTTCCAAAGCCGAAGCCACCATGGGTCCCTTAAATGTTGATATGTCTTTGTCAGGTGACGTCTGCAGCTGCTGATTTTGGCCTCAAAGCTCAGAGGGAGATAAGGTCATTTGGCCATTGGGTGTGATGCCTCGCCCCAGTCCAATGATTTACTTTGAGACTTAGGGTCTCATTTAAATATTGGCAGAGAGGTTACTCCATCTCAAAGCAACAGAATTCCATCCCCACCAATATAGTGGTCCACCTGCTAAATGTAATTGCTGGTGGACCTTAAGTTGGACCAGGCAGAGACTACTCTGTATCCGCCGTGGCCAAACTTCTCCAAAGTCCCTGAGGAGTAAGGGCCATCAGAGAAATGGCTACCCGTCCGCCCACCCAATTTAGATGGGCGGACTTGTAGTCATTTTTTCCGCTGCTTACCACCAGGTAAAACCCAGCAAAAAATGTCTAATGTCCCCCACCATGTAAGAAGCCTCCCAAGGACGAGGGGAGCATTACTTTTTACCTTTTCATAATGAACATCCCATTTCAGAACTTTCTTTTACAAAGAAGAAAATAATAATATTTGCTGCAGTGCTAGGTATGAGGGCGATTCCTTTCAGTGCCTTTATAAATGACCGCTAGCTGGGTCATCATTTATTATCCTGGCGGGCGGTCCTTCCACCAGGGTAATGGAGTAATTTACTCTGTTGCCCTGGCTGACAAGTCAGTATTTAAATCAGGCCCTTAGTCATTTTGTTGGTTCTCAAATCCCTTGAGCGGAGCAAGACACAAAGTTGTAGCCTGATTCAGCTCTATGACGTCAGATTTCTTTTCTGCAAAATCCAGCTGAACACTTTTTCAGCTCAGCAAAAATCTCAGAGCTGTTTCAGCCTGTTTTTCTTACATGCCTTTAATGTACCCACACTGCCCCAGTCCCACTTTTCTCAAACTGCTGTGAAAGTATCCCTTGTTTACGACCGCATCCCCAGCTAATCCCGAGAGGTGTCTAGGCACTGGGTTTCTCTCCTGCCAAGGCTTCTCCAGAGTCTAGGTTTCAGGGGTCAGTTGCATCTTATTAAAGTTAGGTGCCCTTATACTTTTTGTACCCCTAGAGCAAGCATACAGGAAGCCAACCACTTAACCCTAGAAGAGCAGTTCCAATCACTGAATGCCAGCAGGAGGCAGGAGTCCTTGAGTCTTTTTTCTTTCAGTATGACCTTCCTACTCAGGTGTTGACTTTCTAGGTCTAGTAATGTTCTGAGGAAGTGGTGGTAAGGTGCCATTCTTATTCTGTGCACTTGCCAGAGATTGATGAATTTTCCCTACCTAGTGTTGTCTATTCGATTGCCCTATACCTACCCCCTCATGCAGAACGTTCTCTGTACATTACTTAAAAAATACACAGAAGCACAACTCCATTAGTGTCAAGCCCTTTTTTTTTCAACCAGAAGGGTCTCACCCACAAAGAATAGTACAGGAGTTTTGAAAGGGGATGAATGTCCAAGTGGTCATACGTCAGGAAACCAAAAGGGTGAACTGTCAAGTGTGTTTCTAAAAGTGTGGCTCAATGGTTAGAGCAGGCAGACCTCGATGCAGAGCTCTGCCCCGGCGGACTAGGGTTCGATTCCTGCCCCGGCGGGTCTCAGGCTCATTAATTCCCCTGACTGGATATTCACGCCTCAGTGCCTATTCTAATCATGGGTCCCACGCTGCAACTCTGGGCAATAGCTTGCTTAGTCTCCACGACGGCCCCCACAACGCGAGGGATGCCTGGTCTGCACCATGGGGGTGCCCAGGAGTGGACACTTCACAGGGAAAGCCAGGAAGCGTTCCCTTGCGGTATTTGTACAAGCGCCGGGAAACCCACTGCGGGTAGCTGTGCGCTATAAAAGTACAAAAACATTTACAAAAACATTTACCCCTGGGTGCAGGATGTAATTAGTTTTGATCAAAGGGGCAATACAAAAGGGGTTGCTATAGTGATACTATGTAACTGTGGGATCCGAGTAATCAATTATAAAACCGATGGCTCTGGTAGGTTAGGTTAGATAGGTGGGTTAGTGGGAATTTTGGGTATAGTTGTTTTTAATGGGTCTGTGTTCAATACTATGAGCTTAATTGTGATGAGCCCAACTATCTGAATATCTTAGAACAGGATTTGATGGAATCCCCTTCCGATGTTTAGTGGGAAGTGATTTCAATGTGGTTTTGAATAAGAAGCTGGACAGATCATCAAAGTGCAATTACACAAGCAGGACAGTGGTCATGGACAAGGTTAAAGGACATAATGGCAGATCTAGCATTAGTTGATATATGGTGAGAGACGGCCAGGAATTAGAGGGGTTATAATTGTTATAGTAATAAATATGGGCATCACTCCAAAAATGACTATTCCCTACTGGGTAAACATCTGGCTCAACTTGTGAAGGCTGTTGTACACCTCTCTGCAATCATTTCAGACCGCGCTGCTGAGATACTTTTCCTAAATATGCGAGTGACTAAACCCCAGAAAATGGGACATTAAATAGGGTTTTTCCTAGATGATTCTCTAATGAAGGATTTAAGGCAGATAACGAGGGATGTGTGTGAGTACTATGTATGTAGATAGTGTCGGCTGCGAGGTATTGTGGGATACCCATAATGAGCCTGAGGAGTTGCATCAAAAGATCACTTATGTTAAGAAACTTAAAACACAGAAGAGGGGAAGTGATCATATTGCCAGTATTACAAGGAGTAAAAGAGAAATACAGGCAAAGATGCAGGGTCTCCCACAAGGCAACCCAACATTGAGGGTGGAGTTAGAGGGTATGCAGAATGAATACAAGGCCAATCTCGAACAAAACATACAAGCCAAGTGGAATATCAGCAAACTACAGCACTTCAAATATGGAGAGAATAGTGGGGTGCTGTTAGCATGGAAGACGGAAGTAGACATAACTCAGAACCATATTGACTTGCTGGTAGAAGCGGGCACAAGAAAGATCTTGAGTCGAAATGAGGAAATAATATCAGAAGTGCTGAATAATATTAGTGTAGTTTATAGATAAAATATCGGCCCTGACCCTTGTAAAATCAATGGCTGACTATCAGACAACGACTTACCCTCTCTCTCTAAGGAGCAAAGGATCTTTCTTCAGGGAGAGATTATGGAGAAAGAAAACCTAAATCAAGTTAAACGATTAAAAATGGTAAAGTAGCAGGCTAGGATGGGATCCCTGTACCAGCGGGTAATCGGTACAACGGTCCCATTATGGAGAATTTTATATAATGCCATATACCTGTACAATAAAGACATCCCCCTTCTAGGTACGAGATGACATTGGTTATGATATTTTTTTAAAGTTACGATCCTAAGAAGGCAGACTCCTATAGAACTGTTACACTATTGTGCTGTGATTATAAAATCTTCACATTAATCATAACCAGAAATCCTACTCTTTCATACATATAGTCCTCCATCCTAATCTGAAATGCTTTATAGTAGTTAGGCATCAACACAAACAAACTCATCTTCTTATCGAGGATATAGATCTGGCTGTGACTCACAATTCCCCAGTAGCGGCTCCTGTAGGGAGTACTTCGGGGCGGTGGGGCTGGTAGAGGGAGGGGCAGGGTGGGGGTAGTAAACTTTGGCATAAGATCGAATGGAGGTAAGTACATAAAAATAAAAATAAAACCAATTACATTGCGCGTGCTGCAGCGCCAAATGGCAGTGCAGCATGCGCAATGTAATTAGCTTTATTTATTTATTTATTTATTTATGTACTTACCTCCGTTCGGCCGTATGCCTGAGATTACTACCCCCCACCCCGCCCCTCCCCCACCCTGCCTCAACACCCCGCAGCACTCCCTCCAGGAGCCGCTACTGCAATTCCCCTCTGATAATAGCGATTATGGAGGCTGCAAAGGCATTTGATGTTGTCAACTGCGTTTATCTATCTGAAATTTTTAGCAGTATTGGGGTTAAAAGTAATCTAATAAAGATAAAACTGTTCTTGTATAGGACCCCCACAGTAAGGGTGTTGACTTATAGTGACCTCACTCAACTCTTTCTGATCCATAGAGGCACTAGGGAGGTGTGCCCACTTTCACTATTACGGTTTAGCTTATATACAAAGCTTCTAGCACAGACAATTTGGCTACATTGGTCCATGGTTCCCTGTGCATCTTCAGGCTTTTCAATTAAGATTGCTCTATATGCAGATTATTTAATTCTATACACTAAAAATCCAGAATATCCTATACCTAGGATTGAGAAGCATTCAGTGGTGGTTAGGGAAATGTCTGGTTACAAAAGTAACAGAGGTAATGATGTTGCCAAATGTAAGCTCCACCTTTCATCTTAAGGGCTGTATCAGATATTTGGGGATTTAAATAATGCACAATCTAGACTATCTTCTGGGGAACAATTTAGTTAAAGTCAGCAAAGAGGTTGATAGGCTGTTAAGGAGATGGGAGAATCTCTCACTGGTTATTTATGGCAGAGTGAATGTCATTAAGATGTTGATACTTCCAAAACATACCATTTTATTAACACCACTATCACGCTGTCATTCTCAACTAAGCAGAAACCAACAAAGGATGGCCTCTAGCTACATCTGGGCATCTAAAGGTGCAAGGATCTCTTGATAAAAGCTTTTAAAAAAAGGTAAAACATGGGGGTCTTGCTTAACCAGATTTCCAGATATAATGCTGTGTTTTTCAGTTCAAACCTGTAGAGTTTTAGCTAAGACGCCAAATCAATCACTGTTGGATCATACTTATTCTGCTATGTTGACATGCTTATGTCTTGAACATTTTTTTATAAGTTCGGAGATTATTCAAACGAGTAAGGCTAAAGGTTCTCCTTGTAGCACTTAAGGTTTGGGTGCAATTAAGTAAGGCTCTTGGGATCCACTACTACACAGACTCAGCAGCTCCCATTTGGGACTCCCGAGTGGTTGAAGGAGAAACTTAGTTATCCGCTATGCAAGGAAAAATGTAGCACTTGGGTGGTCTGAGGAGTGGCGCAAACTCAATAACATGCCAAGGTCTTTGGTTGCTTTTGGAAGGGACAATCTGAGATTTAAATATCTGAAACTTTGTTCATGGTGGCCAGCTTAGGGCTGGGAGAAATAGACCATTGTGAACACAACCCCCTTTTAAAAGATAACAAGCAGATTTAAAAGCAAGTGTCCTTGTGGTACTTGGACGTAGTGGCAGCAGAGAACAAGAAAAACGTATATCCACATCAGATATGGGAGAAGGACTTGCCACAGCTGGCAGGGAAGGTCTCTGGCATGTATAAATCGTCTTTATAAAACAGTAAAGCCTGCACAACTGAAGCAAAACCATCTCTTCACTCTCCACAGAGCCTATTAGACGCCCCAGAGACTGACCAAATTCTCCTTAGTGACCTTATGGTACGAGAGACGCAGTATGATAGGAGCAGACGACAAGCAAAGGTTTCTTGATTGTCCCGTACTGGAACAAAGTAAGTGGCCGTGTAAAGGAAATCATGCACTGTGAAGTTAAGGTAAGCCACTTCTTCATATTCTTTGGGGTGGACTCAACATTGAACAATCTAACTTGAATCGAAAGAGCCTTCTGTTTTCTTGGTTTTACTTGCAAGAATATAAATTGCAAGAAATGGATCTCATCTGTCTCGCTCTCTTAACTCAACTGGAAGTAAGTAAGGCGTGAGGCAACTAGATATAGCATGTAACAACAAAACAGCTGAAAAGTCCTGGTCTCACTTAGTGGCCTGGCAAGTAAATTGTATGAGCTCAATTTTTAATCCACACGTTTGCTCAGTTGAGGTCAGACCGTTTTGTGTATTGTACCATTCAGCAAGATGTGCAGTCACCACACTGGGAAGGAACGTTTTAGCCCATTGACTAAACATCAGGAGATGGAAATTTTATTGTATTGTAATTGCATTCATACCGTGCTTACTACCCCTGATGAGGCGTCAAAGTGCTTTTTCGGCGGGTAGCACGCTACTCCGGGACCCAATAGTGTTGAATTAGTATAGTGAAACATGCAAGTACATTTTAAGAGGTGGATAGGTTAGTCAGTTATTTGGATTTGGAATGATAGCAGAAGGGTAGAGGACGACAAAGGTTGTATTTATTTATTGCTCGCTTGTTGACGCACGCTATTCAGGAAGCCTATAAAGGATTAGTGCTGAATTAATATGGTGAAATACGAGGTAATTTCAGTGGTGGATATTAGTCTGTTACTTGGAGTGAGAAGGATAGCGAAGGGATAAAAGGGGAAGAAAGATTTGCATTCATAAAGCACTTGTTACCCCTGATGGGTGTTGAAGCGCTTTTCTGGCGAGTAGCATGCCACTCCGGAACCCATAAAGGATTAGTGTTGAAAATTAGTATAGTATAAATATGAAGTAGTTTGAGTAGTAGGTATGTTATTCAGTTATTTGGGCAGTATATTAGTATAGTTGAATATGGAATATGGAATTTGAGAAGTGAACCTGTTAGTCTGTTAATTTTGATTGAAAAGGATAGTGGAGGAATAAAAGAGTGAAGGATTTTTTTAAATTTTTTTTTAGGTCTTAGCAGTAAGAAGAGGCTTTTGGATGAGTAAAAAGAAGTTTTGGAGGGAAGGAGTCAGAGGGGAGAGTTTAGAAAGGTTTGTTTTAGGGAATCGGTTTAGTAAAAAGAGGTGTCAGATGATGCAAGGAGGGGTAGAGCAGGAGAGAGTCTAGAAAGGGTTATTTTGGTAATCATAGTAGTGGTATGGGGTTTGGGATAAATGAGGGAGTGGATGTAGAGGTTGTATTGATAGATGTATAGGATGAGAGATAGAGTAGTGCATTAGAAGGAGTAGTAGAAAGAAGTTTGAGTTGAGTCAGAAGGTTGGGCTAGAAGATATATTGAGCGAAGTATAGGCTGAGAAATAGGCTAGTGCATTGGAAATGCTACATTAGAAGAAAGTGATATATATAGATCCCATAGTACATTGAAAGTATATAGGTACATAAAGGAAGTAAGTATATTTAGATTAAATATATTGAAAGAGGCACAGAGGCACTCCCTGTACTCTGCTCACTGCAATCTGGGGCACATGTAGGCTGCAACTCACAAGATGGAGGAGAATGATTTGGGGTGCACCCAGCAAGGCCTTAAGGGGCCTGGGCAGGTGTGAGAGGAGGGCTCAGACTTGCCTGGTAGCTGAATAGCCAATGGTCTGCTGGCCTGGGGGTGAGGTCTTGGCAGCTGCTTCTCTGGTTCAGAATCTCCTAGGAGACAGACAGGCTCAATCCACAACTTTGGACTTCTGCAGGTAAAGGCTTCACTAACTCGAAATCTGTTTGAATAAAGCCTGACTCCACCTGCTGGCCAAAAAACGAAGTGCACAGGCCCCAGTAAATACAGTTTAAACAGCTCACAGAAGCACCCTCTGATGTAGAAAATCCCTGTTGCTGGGGGGGGGGAGGCAGGGGGGCTGGCCTCATTGGCTTGTGAACACAAAATGGTGGCTGGGGGTGCACTGTTTTAGCACACAGGTCTAAGCACAGAGCAAAGGAGAAATTTTGAGGGAAAACAGATTTGTCACCCAGGAATGAAAGGGACAAACTACAGAGGTTGGACTGCAAATCCCACAATTCAACACACTAAATGGAGGCAATCATGGGCAGGGAAAACCACACATTTAAAACACAACACATGTGATAAAATATGCAATTCCAGGCAGGCTAAAACTACATTTTTTAACTGTAACAACCACAGGCATAGACAGTAAACACAGAAAGTGTTTCAGGGTGAAAACGGGCTGTTCCTTATGCTTGAATTGATGTCTAAAGGTCTAAGAGAATGTTTGTGAGCAAATCCTCTCAACCCCATTGGCATCTCCAACTCAAAAGGGGTCGCATTTAAGCTGTTGTCCGTTCTGCCAACTGTTTATCTTCCCCTCCCTCAGACGACTCATCCCTGATATGTGGCTAGTTGTTGACAACGCTTGTGCACTGCAGGCCCCAGAAGCCTATTTATTTTCATCTGAGAGTAGGGTTGCTAACTCTAGCCTGGACTGGGAATAGATCCTCTGGAGGTCAGCTGAGTGGCAAACATGGTTCTGAGCCGGTGTTAGCTCAAGTGGATTTTTATAAAAATTACTTATCCACTAAAGTTATCAAAAATCTGATTAGTGAAACCGAGCAAAAACTAACTTTGATTCATTTTGATAGTATTTTCCAAAGCAAAGAAGCAAGGTACGAATTTTAAATTTACATAGACCCATTGCTAGAGAATGTAGCCTGTACCAACACAGTGAAGCAGCTTTTGAACAGTTAATCATTGTGAGGCTCCACTTTTTCAAAGATGAAAGGTAACCCTTATATATATATATATATATATATATATATATATATATATATATATATATATATATATATATATATATATTCACTGAAAAAACCATAGGTTTCACACCAGTTATAGTTAGCTGGAAATTTTACTGATATAAAACCATTGAAATTCCCACGTTATAGTTAGTCGGACTCACTATAACTTGCGCGTGCAATGCACTGCTGATGACATCACATATTACATCACTCATGACATGGTCAGTGACATCACTCATGACATCACTGATGACACCATCCAGTGAATATGTGTCTTTCTGAAAAATAAATATTAGTGAGTTATGTTTAAATATTTAAATACATATATTAGTGTTTCACTTTGTGTATAAGTGGCTACATGTGTTGATAAGTAGCTACATGCGTATGTATATGAGTTATTTGATATTTTTAGTAGTATCAGTATGAGTGTCTATATGGTTTGGTGGAGGTATTACTTAGCACATAGATGCATGAGTGACTGACTCTTTGTATGTGTTTTGAAGACAGCATATGTACAGGACTGTATGGGTGGATGAGTGTCTATATGTGTTTGTTAGTGAGTGAATGACTGTCTCACTAGTGTCTTTATCAGTAACTACATATGTTTTAATCTAGTATATATGAATATTGATGTATATAAGTGAGTATATGTGAGAGTAAGAGATTGTAAGATTTCCTGTTTAAATAAGTATGTGTTTCTATAAGTGATTGTTTAAGAGAATAAATATGTGTAATTTTCAGTAGAAGTAAGGTGGAAGTGTGTGTATAACTCTATATTCAAATAAATGGTTGTTCAATAGTTTATTTGCACGTGTGAATATGTGTGTGAGTAACTTTTGGATGAATGTCGGTGTGTAACAGGATGTATAGGTGTATCTCTTCATATGATGAGTGTGTATATGTATGAGTGACTATATAGAACTGTTGGTGAATGAGTGGATGTGTATATAGATAGTGGAAGTACAGAATTGCTTGTTGTAACTGATATAGGTATGTCCATTTTTTAAAAATTTAAGTTTCTATTTTTGAATATGTGTCTCAAGGGTTACTTTACACTGAGAGGAGGTCTGTGACTGTGTCACAAGGATGGTGTCATCAGTGATGTCATGAGTGATGTCACTGACCATGTCATGAGTGATGTAATATGTGATGTCATCAGCAGTGCATTGCACGCGCAAGTTATAGTGAGTCCGACTAACTATAACGTGGGAATTTCAATGGTTTTATATCAGTAAAATTTCCAGCTAACTATAACTGGTGTGAAACCTATGGTTTTTTCAGTGAATTTAATAGGTTTTTTAAATGCTAATTCCTAACTATAACTGGTGTGAAACCTATGGTTTTTTCAGTGAATTTCAATGGTTTTTTTAATGCTAATTCCTAACTATAAGTTTCACTTTATAAATAAGACTGTTAGCACTCTAGTTGTTCTTTTTAACACTCTGGTACATTTTCTCATTGGGCTACAGTTGGGCTACATCTAGTTGAATTTTGGGCTACATTTTCAATTTTTGATCTCTGGTGGCCATCTTTGGGCTACATTGGGCTACTTTGGGCTACATTTGGGCTACATTTTGGCTCTAACATATATTAAGCCCAATGTAGCACAATACATATTTTTCTAAAGTTAATGTTTTTTACAAACCACTTCAGAATAGAGCTACCTGTCCCTACAATTTTCCCAATTTTTTTTTTAAAAATTATTTTGGGGAGCGCCCCGAAAAGCGTATTTTTACAAAGCGCCCCGGGGCGCGCTCCGGGGAGCGTCCCGTAAGCGCCAATATCGCAAACGAAAACATAATCGTGACGTATCGCGTAGCCGCGACCGCGTGATACGCACGGCGTAAGCGCACCCGGAAGTACTCGAGCGAATACGATCGCACAACGTAAACTTCCGACGCGCTTACGCTGCGCGACCCGGGGCGCGCCCCCGGGCGCGCCCCGGGCGCGTAGCGTAAGCGCGTCGGGTCATGTGAGCAGAAAATAACACTTTTCATTGGTTCATAACAGTTTTGGTTTCATAATGATGAAGCCCCTGGTCTTGTGACCTGAAAATAACACTTCTCATTGGTTCAGAACAGTTTTTTTTTCTAAATGATGAAAGACCCCACCTTTTTTCCTTATTCTGACTTTGTCCTTTGACTGAGGAAGACCTGTTTGTTGCTCTGTCTACTTTTTTGCTCTTTGAGTAATATTTTGTACTTTAAAATGGCTTCATTAGTAGCATCAGCTGGTGCATCTGCCCCACCACCACCACCACAACAACCAAGAGGACCAGCTCCAAATTATATTGGTGGTCAAGAACAGGAGGAGGAAGAGGAAGAGGAAGAGGAGGAGGGGAGAAGAAGATGGCTGCCAGAAGAAAATACACCTTATAAACCCAAACCACACTTTATTTGGCAGTTTTTTTCAATTCCAGAGGGGAAAAAAAAGGTGAATGCGCCCAAAGTCACTTGCCTCATCTGCAATGATGAACTTTCACGGGGCAACCCAAATAAGAAATATTCTTTTGGTAACTATACCATGATTCGGCACATGACAAGAAAGCATCCAAACAACTACTCTCGTGCGAAGTTCCGGGAACTGGCCAGTAACCTCCCCCATTCATCAAGGACCCCCTCCCAAAGAAACCAACCCACTTCCTCGCAACCAGAAACATCTGAGGTGATGCCTTGCATTCAGCCGAGGTTTGCTGATTTTAAAATTACTTGCAAAGCTTGTGGCAAACTTATCTCCTATGGGGAACAAAGTGTGAAACTCATCGTCCTTGCAGGTGATAATCACAAGTGCCCCAAAAAGAAGTAATTTTTGGGGTTTTTTGTTTTTTTGCTCCAGTTGAGCCAGTTTCAATTCCCTTTTTTTGTTTCTCCCCCCAAAAAATACAAAAAAATATATAAAACTGTTTTGAAAAGCCAAAAAAAGTACAAAAAGTTCAAAAAACACAAAAAAAATATAAAACAACAAAAAGAAGAAAAAAAAAAGTTCTTTTTAGAACTACCTCCAATTTCTAAATCAAAACTTCATTTTTTAAACACTCTGTCACCTTTTTTCATCATAGTGCGCTCCCAGGGCCGCTCCCCGGTGCGCGCACCGTGCGCTTCCCCCGCGCAAAACGAAAAAAAAAAATATTTTAAATGCCCCGCGGGGCCCTTTTATAGCCCCCACATCAAACCTAGGGGGTCAAAGGGGTCTATCCCTGACGCCTTATGGTCAGTTCCCACTTTGTTTTAGCCACCTCTTATGTCTCGATTTTACCGAGACACAAGATGGCGACCGCTCTGGACTGTTTCAAATGTTTACAGACACCCGAGAGCCAATCAGCTTTCCATGCGCACCTCGCGTCACGCGCCCGGAGCGCTCCCTGGTGCGCGCACCGGAGCGCGGCTATAGATATATATATTTTTTGGAACCTAAATTACTCAAAATCCACTGGAGCACATATCTTGAGACATAGCAAAGGCACATCGGGCTACCAGTCCCTACAATTTTGCCAAGTTTGGTGGAAATCCATTCAGCCGTTCGGGCTAAAAGTGAAATCGACCGCCCTATGGAAATTAACATGGGGAAAACGCGTTTTGGGACCCCCCTTTTATCTCGGCCCCCGCTTGACGAATCCCCCCCAAACTTTCAGGGAAGGACCGGAACGCCGCGAGGCCATTTTGAGGAAATTTTCAGGCAGATTTGTCAACCGGCTCCAAAGTTATTCCAAATAGAATTTTCAGATTTAACATTGAAAAAAATCCTAACTATAACTACCTACTGGCGACCGCCAGTAGGTAATATATATATATATATATATATATATATATATATATATATATATATATATATATATATATATATATATATATATATATATATATATATATATATATACATGTATATATATATTACCTACTGGCGGTTGCCAGTAGGTATATATAGTTAGGATTTTTTCTCTATGGGACTTTTGAAAATTCTATGTCTAATAACTTTGGCGTTTGTGGACGGAATCGGCTGAAATTTTCAGGAAAATGGCACATTTTGTTTCTGAGCAGCCCCTGAAAATTTGGGGGGGTTTCGTCAAGGGGGGGCTGAGAAAAAAGGGGGGGTCCCAAAACGCGTTTTTCCAATTCATTTTTCCATAGGGCGTTTGGCCTCACTTTTAGCTCAAACGGCTGAATGGATTTGCACGAAACTTGGCAAAATTGTAGGGACTGTTAGCCCGATGTGCCTTTGCTAGGTCTCAATATATGTGCTCCAGTGGATTTTGAGAAATTAACGTTTTAAAAAACAGATATATCTGTGACAGCGTCCCGGGTAGCGCTCCGGTTCGCGTACTTTTCGCGTAACTGAACTTTGCGAAGCGAAGCTGATTGGCTCTCCGGTGTCTGTCAACATTCTAAACAGTCCGGAGCGGCCGCCATCTTGTCTCTCGGTAGGATCGAGAGACAAGAGGTGGTGAAAACGAAGGGGGAAATGAAGGAAAGGGGGCAAGGTAGACCCCTCCTGACCCCCTAGGATTGATGAGGGGGATATTAAAGTGCCCCGCGGGGCAAAAAATAAAAAAATAACATTTTGCGATTTTTTTCGCCGTAGAGGCGCGTCCCGGTACGCGAACCGGGCAGCTAACCGGGCAGCTAACCGGCAGCGTAACGGGAGTCTGAGGAGAAGCTGATTGGCTGTCAACATTGTAAACAGTCCGGAGCGGCCGCCATCTTGTCTCTCGGTAGGATCGAGAGACAAGAGGTGGAAAAAAAAGGTGTAAATGAAGGAAAGGGGTAAGGTAGACCCCTCCTGACCCCCTAGGATTGATGAGGGGGCTATTAAAGTTCCCCGCGGGGCAAAAGAAAAAAAATTGTGATTTTTCGCGTTAGAGGCGCTTCCCGGTACGCGAACCGGGCAGCTAACCGGCAGCGTAACGGGAGTCCGCCATCTTGTGTTTTTGGAGCGTTTGGTTTGCGTACCGGGTAACGTTCCGGTAAGCGTAACAAGGGGAAAACCAAGAGAAACAGTAAAATAAAATTTAAAGGAATAGATTTCCACCAAACTTGGCAAAATTGTAGGGACTGTTTGTTTGATGTGCCTTTGCAAGGCCTCAAGATATGTGCACGTGTGGATTTTGTCTAATTAAGGTTAAAAAAATATATATATCTGTAAGCGTGCTCCGGCGCGCTTACGTTACGGGTTTTGTTTGCGCTGCAGAGCCGATACGTCACGGTTATGCGACGCGTCATGAGGCGTCTCACGTGGCTACGTGTTACGTCACGTAATAAATAATATATTTTACAGCTATAGATATTAGCTTTTAAAAAACCAATGAAATTCACTGGAAAAACCATAGGTTATAGACCATATATAGTTAGGAATTTGCATTTACAAAACCTTGAAAATTCACTGAAAAAAACATAGGTTAGAGACCATATATAGTTAGCTGGACATTTTATTGATATAAAACCAATGAAAGTCCATATATAGTTAGTTGCACTAACTATATATCGCGCACCCGCAATCCACTGCTGATGATGTCACATATTACATCATTCATGACATGGTCAGTGACATCACTGATGACATCAATGATGACAACTCAAATGACATCACTGACAACATCACTGATAATATCATTCATGTGATAATACGATGAACCTCTTCAGACTCTAATATAACCTTAGATACAATCAGTGTAAACAGACACTCACAGACTGTCACTCATCCATGGAGTTACTCATACATCTACTCAGTCATGCAAAGAATCAATCACACCTCCATTTCCGCAACTATACAGTTATACACACCTTACTAATTCAAACATATTGTAACACATATTTAATCTCCTATACGATCCCTAATACAAGTTCACAATGATCCATACAGCCACTCACACATTCACTGGCTCTTATGCACGGTTATATATGTCAACTCTCACATGCACTGTGTTTTACATATGTACTTACTTTGACATGTTGCACTGAGATATCCATTCACTCACCAATACACTCATGCACACAGTCAACCGCCCATGCAGCTGTTTCGACATGCACTTTTGAACCCATACATCTAGTGAATCAACTGCTCACACATCTATGCACAGAGTCATACACCTCCCAGCCACTCATACACATACTCAGACTTCCATACAAATACTTGGGCAACCAATGAATATCCCATATAGTTACTCATATAGCTACTGATTAACACATTCAGCAGTTTACAGAACAACAGACATAATGATGCACAAATTAAGACAGTTTAGTCACTAACCCATGCACTCAGTGAGACACATTTAATCACTCTCTCATACAGTCAGTCATGCACCTACTAAATTCTTCATCCAGACACTTATACATCCACTCATTCTTCAATATGTAAGACATATTTTAACTTTACAGAAACATACAGTCATTGGATAATGTCATCAGTGATGTCATTTGAGTTGTCATCAGTGATGTCATCAGTGATGTCACTGACCATGTCATGAATGATGTAATATGTGACATCATCAGCAGTGGATTGCGGGTGCGCGATATATAGTTAGTGCAACTAACTATATATGGAATTTCATTGGTTTTATATCAATAAAATGTCCAGCTAACTATATATGGTCTCTAACCTATGGTTTTTTCAGTGAATTTTCAAGGTTTTGTAAATGCAAATTCCTAACTATATATGGTCTATAACCTATGGTTTTTTCAGTGAATATATATATATATATATATATATATATATATATATATATATATATTCACTGAAAATACCATACGTTTCACACCAGTTATAGTTAGGAATTAGCATTTAAAAAACCTATTAAATTCACTAAAAAAAACATAGGTTTCACATCAGTTATAGTTAGCTGGAAATTTTACTGACATATAACCATTGAAATTCAACGTTATAGTAGTTGGACTCACTATAACTTGCGCGTGTAATGCACTGCTGATGACGTCACATATTACATCACTCATGACATGGTCAGTGACATCACTCATGACATCACTGATGACACCATCCAGTGAATGTGTGGCTTTCTGAAAAATAAACATATTTTATATATGTATATGTAAAGGTCGATGGAACAATAAATGTTTAAATAAGTGTGTAAATGGATGTTTTTAAAAAAAAAAATGATTGATTAACTGGCTTATTAAGTGTATCTTAGTGAATACATATATTAACGTTTAATGTTTAAATATTTAAATATATGTATCAGTGTTTCACTTTGTGTATAAATGGCTGCATGGGTTGGTGAGTAGCTACATATGTGTGTATATAGATTATTAGATGTTTTTTTAGTATCAGTATGAGTGTCTGTATGGTTTGGTGGGAGTGTTACTTAGCACATAGATGCATCAATGACTGACTCACTGTTTGTATGTTTTTTGAAGACGGCATATGTGCAGGACTGTATGGGTGGATGAGTGTGTATATGCGTGTGTTAGTGAGTGAATGACTGTCTCATTAGTGTCTTTATCAGTAAGTACATATGTTTTAATCTAGTGTATGTGAGTATTGATGTATATGAGTGAGTATATGTGAGAGTGATAGATTGAAAGAGTTCATGTTTAAATAAATATGTGTTTCTATAAGTGATTGTTTAAGAGAGTAAGTATATGTAAGTTTCTTTAGAAGTAAGGTGGTAGTGTGTGTTTAGCTGTATATGCAAATAAATGGATGTTCAATAGTTTATTTGCATGTGTGAGTATGTGTGTGAGTAACGTTTGGATGACTGTCGGTGTGTAACAGGATGTATAGGTGTATCACTACATATGATGAGTGTATATATGTATGAGTGACTATATAGAACTGTTGGTGAATGAGTGAATGTGTATATAGATGGTGGAATTATTGAATTGGTTGTTGTAACTGGTATGGGTATCTCCATTTTTACAAAATTTTTAATTTATATTTTTCAATATGTGTTTCATGGGTTACATTACAGTGAAAGGAGGTCTGTCACTCTGTCACAAGGATGATGTCATCAGTGATGTCATGAGTGATGTCACTGACCATGTCATGAGTGATGTAATATGTGACGTCATCAGCAGTGCATTACACGCGCAAGTTATAGTGAGTCCAACTAACTATAACGTTGAATTTCAATGGTTTTATGTCAGTAAAATTTCCAGCTAACTATAACTGATGTGAAACCTATGGTTTTTTTAGTGAATTTAATAGGTTTTTTAAATGCTAATTCCTAACTATAACTGGTGTGAAACCTGTGGTTTTTTCAGTGAATTTCATAGGTTTTTTAAATGCTAACTCCTAACTATAAGTCTCACTTTATAAGTAAGACTGTTAGCGCTCTAGTTGTTTAGAACACTCTGATACATTCTGTCATTGGGCTACAGTTGGGCTATATTTGAGCTATATTTTTTTTTTGTCTCTGGTGGCCATCTTTGGGCTACATTGGGCTACATTGGGCTACATTGGGCTACATTTGGGCTACATTTTTGCTCTAACATATATAAAGCCCAATGGAGCGCAATACATATTTTTCCAAAGTTAATTTTCGTAAAAAGCACTTCAGAATAGGGCTACCTGTCCCTACAATTTTCCCATTTTTTTTTTGGAGCGCTCCCGATGCGCGCCCCGGGGAGCGCCCCAAAAAGCGTACTTCTATAAAGCTTCCCGAGGCGCGCTCCGGGGAGCGTCCCGAGAGCGCCAAGATCGCGAACGAAAACATGATCGTGACGTATCGCGTAGCCGCGTCCGCGTGATACACACGGCGTAAGCGCACCCGGAAGCACTCGAGCGAATACGATCGCGCAACGTAGGCGTCTGACATGCTTACGCGGCGCGCCCCTGGCCGCGCCCTGCGGCGCGTCGCGTAAGCGCGTGAGGTCATGTGACCAGAAAATAACACTTTTCATTGGTTCATAACAGTTTTGGTTTCATAATGATGAAGCCCATGGTCATGTGACCTGTAAATAACACTTTTCATTGGTTCAATAATGATTTTTTTCTATATTTAGAGAAACCCACCCATTTCTCTCACTATTGATTTGCACTTGGAGAGAGCAAGAGGTGTTTTGTGAATTTTCAACTCATTACTTTCCTGATCTACAGCAATGACTGCAAGGGAGTCATCCAGCAGTGATTCAGATGGATTTGTGCAAGAGGACCCTCCTCACCAGAAAACAAAGAACCACTTCATCTGGAAATTTTATGACATCCCTGAAGGACAAAAAAAAGTTAATGCAAGTAAAGTAACTTGTAAAATATGTGGAAGTATTTTATCAAGAGGCAATCCTCTAAAAAAATACAGCTTTGGAAATGCCAATTTAATTAGGCATGTCAAAAGAAGACACCCCAAAAATTATTCCAGGGAGAGTGTCAGGGAGCTGGCAGAGAAGGCACGAAGAGATGGCAGCAGCACCTCCACTGGTGGAGCAACACCTTCAGGTTCAAGACATGCAAGAATGGTCCCTCCCGTCCAGCCGGTTTTTGCAGGCATAACATTTTTATGCAAGGACTGTGACAAACTACTCTGTTATGGGGAGCAGAGCGTTGAACTCATTGCACTAAAGAAACAGGAACACCGATGCTCTCCCCGTCCCTAAATTTTCTCATTTTTTTGCTCCTGTTGAGCATTTTTTGAATCCCTGTTTTTGTTTTTCCCCTGTAAAAAATCCAAAAAATATATAAAATTGTTTCAAAAAGTATAAAAAAAATATAAAACAACAAAAACAAAAAAAGTTCTTTTCAGAACTACCTCCAATTTATAAAAAAAATGCTATTTTTTTTTTTAAAAAGTGTCATTCTTTTTCTCAATCGTACGCTCCCCCGTGCGCGTGGCGGGCGCTCCCCCGGTGCAAATCACACAAAAAAAATGTGTTTTGCCCCGTACGGCCCTTTTATGACCCCCACATCAAACCTAGGGGGTCAGGGGGGGGTGTACCCTGACCCCTTTTGCTCATTTCCCCCTTTGATTTTTACCACCTCAATCCTACCGAGGTACAAGATGGGGGCCGATGCGGACTGTTTCGAATGTTTACAGACACCCGAGAGCCAATCAGCTTTCCGTACGCAAGTCGCGTGGCGCGCTTTGAGCGCTCCCCGGCGCGCGTACCGGGGCGCGGCTCTAGATATATATATTTTTTTTAACCTAAATTACTCAAAATCCACTGGAGCACATATCCTGAGACATAGCAAAGGCACATCGGGCTACCAGTCCCTACAATTTTGACAAATTAGGTGGAAATCCATTCAGCCGTTCGGGCTAAAAGTGAAATCGACCGCCCTATGGAAATAACCATGGGGAAAACGCGTTTTGGGACCCCCCTTTTATCTCGGCCCCCGCTTGACGCATCCCCCCCAAACTTACAGGGAAGGACCGGAGCTCCACGAGGCCATTTTGAGGAAATTTTCAGGCAGATTCGTCAACCGGCGCCAAAGTTATTCCAAATAGAATTTTGAGATTTAACATTGAAAAAAATCCTAACTATAACTACCTACTGGTGACCGCCAGTAGGTAAAATATATATATATATATATATATATATATATATATATATTAGGCATCCTGCCTTGTTGGCCTAGAAGGTACAGTTTAGGGGTGACTAGTTCATATGGAATAATAGTTTTTTATTACTTGGTAAAATAATATTTCTTTCCATGTGTCTTTTGAATGCTTTGACACTGCAAACCCCAGCGCACCGAGCTCCTGGTGGTCATCCATGGTGCTTCACCTCATTCCTCTCCTAAATGGTCTCATACCACATCCCAAATAGCTTCTAACGATCAGCCATCTTTGGGTCAGTCCATTACTTATCACTGGATGGCTTTCTTGTCTGTCTCATTTCCTTGCTTCTAATTCAAAGCCTTTCCTCCTTCTTGTGTTTGACCCACCCATGGAGCTTTACTTTTTAGGATGGCCTTTAAACTTCAAATTTACTGGGAAGCTTTGTTAACTAACTGTGCTCTTGCACATGTTTTATATATCTTGTAAACTACTGGCCAAAGCTGGATGTCAGCCATCTTAGAACACAAAATTAGAAGAGCGAAAAAGCCACTGCATCATGATGTCAGAGAGCACGGAGAGTGACGCAATTCCAAACATACATCATCGTGCTCGGCGTGAAAGCCACAATGGCCAACACTTCATGGCATATGCTCATGAATGCATGATGATGCACGCACACACATGCCTGGTGATACATGCCAATAGTGTTCATCATCAGCATCAAGCATTTTTTCTTTTTGATAATGCTGTTCAGCATCTGTAACAAGCGCTGAGAAAACTAAAAGGTTGAAAAGGCAAAACCAATCGGCTTTGCCAATCCTTGTTTTAAAGGTGCCTTCTGCACTATGGTGGAAGCCAGTAATCTAAATGGCACCCCATACTTAAAAATAAATAATTACCTTGTGGCTTTGCATAGGCAGTTAGCATGGAGAACCACACTATGACCTATCTCACCCCGCTTCTGGAATGTGTCTTTTTACTATGTCTTAGGATTCAGTCAACAAAGAAGCAGGTCTCAACACTATACAAGGAGACATTTAAACAGACTGCCTCTTTGCCATGTTTATGCACATAGTAAAGTGTTAAATGTATCCTTAAATATGTTAAACAATCTGTGGAGCAGGCTCATATAGGAGGAGAGATCAGAAAGAGTGTTGCATGGCCCACACCAGCTGCAGCAAGGTAAGCATGGAAGCACAAGTGATGTCAGATAGGGTTCAGGAATTATGAAAATGGATTTTGTAAATTCATTTTGCTATAAGCAGGGAGATAATTTATCACGTAATGTACTAAAGCTGTAACAAGTTATGTTATAAGTAATGATATACAAATGTGTTGAGAATAATACATATTTGTGAAGAATAGGCTTGCTGCAGTGATGTGTCACAGATTGTGTGGTATATTTCTTAATTACCTACATAAAAGAGATTGAACAGGAGTTCTTGCTATTTTTTTGTGTTGCTGACTCTGGATAGTGGTATTCAAGACCCACAAAAAACATGAAATATTCTGTCTTCACCTCCAGGTTTCTGGAAACAGGGTGCATTGTTGAATACAGACTCTGTGGATTTTAAAGAGAATTTTTCTACATTTTCCTGCTTTTCTTTCGACTGCTTTGGATTTTGTGAAGACTGCTGGAAGTACAGCATCCTGATGATTCTGAGCCTAATTGGCTGAGGCAGACCTGTTTTAGCAAGCTACTCTGCTTTAAGAGTTGCCTCTATTTTTAGGTTGAGCTTGATCGACCTGTTATATATCTTCTGTAGGGTATGACACACCCACTAATTGCCATTGGCTGTTATCTGGGTCATTTACAAATCCTGACTTGTTATTGGTGCATTTGCTTATAGGTCCCTCCTTTGTGGGCTTAGCTTCCTCGCTTGCGGTTTCACTAATAGATCCTTCTGTTTGTCCATCACACTGTGGAGTGTGATGGCCTCTCCTCTCTCCCGTCTGATTTATTTATATCAGTTGTTTGCCTGCACTCAGAAGCTGCCTGCATGCCTGAAATAAGAGCAGTAGCTGCTCACGTGAGCACTTGCTTTTTGTTTTCAGATCGTGTTCCCTGCTCTTGTTGCAAGGAGCAAGCCACGGCTTTGGGAGCCCTGGTGGCTGCGGGGAGGGGCGATTGCGTTGGCCCTACATGCTGCTGCCTGGGAGACAATATCTTTGCAAATGTTTATTTCACGTTTACAGCCACAGGGGGCTGGTGCACAAGAGGCAGAGCAGTGTTTACAGCTTGCGCCGATTTACTCATGTTGATGGTAAATGTATAGGCATTTATATAGCGCACTATTTACCCGTAGGGTCCCAAGGCGCTTTGACCGCTGCGAAACCCTTCCTGGCTTCCCTGAGAGATGGTCCCTTAATGGTTATCTCCAGGGTGAGACCAGGCATCCCCGGCGGTCTGGTGGGGCCGTTAGTGAAGATGAGACAAGCTAATGCCCAGAGTTGCCGAGTGTGATCGCTGGGCACCGAGGCGAGAGAATTATCGAGTCCGCTGACCCTGGTCCAGAAACCTGCCGCGCCGGGAATCGAACCCTGGTCCCGGGCCGTCCTCTGCTCTCGGGTCTACAGCCTCGAACCAGTGAGCCACACTACTTCATGGTGCAGTCTCTGGTGCCGCAGGGATGTCATGGTGGGACCCAGGGGGACATTGTCGCGAGATGGTCTCCCCCTCGGTGTTTTCGCATAATGGAACCGGTCACAGGTGCAGATAGGTGAGTTTAGAGGTAAGGGTGGGATGTAGAGGGAGGCTATAAATAAAGATTTGTTGTGCTGGAAAACACCTGTGACAGAGGTTGTGGGGAAGGTAAAAAATGTATTAGTTGTTGTCATATTAGTCAGTTATTTTCAACGTCTTCATAGTTGAGGTATTTTCAGGACATTATGGTGAGTCATGAGGAAGTTAGGAAAGCTATCAGGGTCCATAGTGATGTAGGTAGGGAGGACTTGCTCAAGCCGAGTGTTCCTGATGAGGCTTGGGTGGGGCTGGAGCGATCTTAACGGAAGGCGACGCATGGTGTGGCGGTCACTGTTGCTGCATGTTTGTCTGCGACTAATAAAGAAGTAAATGCAGCCAACAAAGAAGTTGCTGAAGGAGGCAGGCCCCTCCCCCGTGGGTCTGAGTTCAGATTCTATTGTGCCTGACAGGGGAAAAATTGTTAATGTGCATGGACAAACTTATTTGTTAAGCGTTACACCAACTTTCAAATATGTATGCATGCCAGCATTGTCCACTGATAATAGATCTGGTGGAGAGGTGGGGGGCATGTTATTAGTCAATTTTTTATTAGCACCCCAGGGCCTGTTCATGAGGCAGACCTCATGTGGTGTGGATGTTCTAATACAGGCTGAGTCAAGGGACCGTGCTAAATCTGCTAAAGTGCCCATGTGGTCTGAACAAGAAGTTTACATAGACGCCCCAGTTTTGGATGGTAGGCTCACTGGCCAGAGAGTTAAGTAACAATTTGTTGATAAACAAGGTTTGCAACCCTGCAAGTAAGCCGGTTTGGGCCAGCATTATCAGAATAGGGGGGTGAGAGTGCAACATGAAATTAATAATTCTGGGGCAGGTCAGTGGGTTTGGGTAGAACAGGATGATAAGACGGTGGCAGAGAGTAGGTTTAGTAAGTTAGTTATGGAGGGAGGTTTGGGCACAAAGGAATAGTCAGGTCTGAGCGGCTTGAAGAAAAAGGCGCCAGTTTGCACAGTGGTGAAAACGGCTGGCACAAGAGGTTTGTCACCAGAGCACAAAATGGCTCTATTACTTTGGCCCGAAGAAAAAGGAAGATCTAGAGCGGATTTTCCTTCCACGCCAGAACAAGCTAAGCCTATGACAGAGCCTCATTGGAGGTTGTACGATGGTGGGGTGGGGAGATTCATGGTGGGAGTGGGGCTGGTCTGGGCAGATATGAAGAACCTTTGGTTTATGAAGAAGATAGCGATGAACTGGAAGAGGGTAAACTGAGGGAATGGGATTGTGGGGAAGATGGGTGAATTTATACGCCGAATTTTGGGGCTCAAAAGGGTTTGTCGTGCCAAACCAGTGCTCTTAGTCTATTGCAGAAGTCAAGAGTGGACCGAGCAATTGAGCAAGAAAAATTAAAAGATGGACAGCATAAAGTTGACCCTCAGGAGTTCCCCAACCGCTCCTAACAATTGCCATAAGGCAAGGCAGAGCGGTGGGCAGCATGGCAACAAATCATTTTGGGAATTCAAAGAGGATTTAAGATTGTGTATCAGGGACCTCAGCAGAAACGGTGGTCAGATAATTAAAAATCCGCTAAGTAGTTTCCACAGGTTGTCCAGCAGAAGCTAAACTCAGAAATAGTGGCAGTCAGAATAGCTGGTCCTTTCTTACATTGCCCCAAGGATAATTTGATCATTTCTCCACTGGGCCTTATGCCTAAGAAAACTGCTTAGGAATTTCGTTTAATCCACCATTTATCGTGGCCAGGACGTTTGTCAGTTAATTACTTTATTTCACAAGCAGACTCTAGTGTGTCATATGCATCGGTGGATGATGCAGTGAAGTTGGTCAAATCAGCTGGGACAGCAGCAGAACTGGCTAAGAGCGATATACAGTCTTCTGCCTACTCATCCTTCTGATTTTGAGCTTTTAGGCATTCATTTCAATGGCGGATTCTATTTGAGAACTTTAGCACTTTTTAGCATCTTTTTCAAATGTTTTTTTACTTAAATTAGTGACCACAATCTTATTTGTCACTACCTAGACGATTTTATGTTAATTAGTGTAAGGAACACTTGTCAAAGCCGAAAGGCTTTGCACTGCTGTCAGGGTATGGCTCATGATCTTGGTGTACCGTTGGCAATGCAAAAAAATGAAGGTCCAAGCACAAAGTTGACTTTTTTGGGAATTGAAATAGACACAATGGAAATGGGAGCCAGGGTACCCGCTGAGATAGTTCAGGATATAAGGTCATTCTTGTTGTCAGTAACCAATGAAAAGAAACTGGAGCTCAGAAAGGTGCAGAGATTATTGGGTTTTCTGAATTTTGCATGTAGAATTGTCAGGGCAGACAGAATCTTTTGTAGGCGTTTGGGCATGTCCATGTCTGGTGTTTATCTCCCCTATCACAGAGTGCAGATATTCATAGCTATCAGGGCAGACCTACACATCTGACTGAAGTTTCTTGTGGACTGTAATAGCGTCTCTTTGCTTTTTGTGGATAAAGATATGATCTGGCAGATACAAATATTCTCTGAAGTGTCTGGTGCAAAAGTCTTTGGATTATTTTGGAAAGGATGTGCTGAAAGTTGGCCTGTGCGATGGTTGAATCAAGTTTGCAGCATAGCCTTTTTAGAGCTCTTCCCGTTACTAGTGGCATTGTTTGTCTGGGGCGAGGAATACAAAAATAGATCAGTCCTTTTCTATGTAGACAATTTGGCTGTTGTTGAGTTAAATAACAAGCAGAAGGCGAAGGATTTGAGAGTTTTACAGCTTTTACGTGCTTTTATGTTGTAATGTTTGCAACTTAACATAGTTTTTAAAGCTAAACACATTCCTGGAGTTAATAACAGTATAGTGGAAGCTCTGTCTCGTTTTCAGTGGAAGAAATTTCTAAACCTGGCACATGGGGCGGAAAATAACAAGACTCAGATCCCACAGAGCGTTTGGGCCTGGGGGAGTGAGGAGAGGCGAACTTGTCAAAAAATCAGTAGCAGCATCCACAAGAAGAAGTTATCAACAATCTTGGAAATAATACATAAGCTATGGTAACACCTTTGCACAGGTTGTGAATGTGGTCAATGAAGAACAGTTTTTATTGGATTTTGTGATGCAGTTGAGAAATAAAGGTCTCTCACACACTACTATTTTAGGAAAATTAGCAGGAATTTCTTTTTATGGTCAGTTGTGGTGGGGTAGGGACCCGCTGGGCGGAGGGCTGGTGAAAAAAGTCCTAAAAGGCCTAAGTAGGGAGCAGAGCTGTAAAAACTGTTGTGAGAACCAGTGACGTTTGATTTGCTACAACAAATGTTATTACACTTGCCATTTTGCTGTTATGACGAGTTTAAATGTCTCAAATTTAGGTTATGCATTTTGCGGTTGTTTTTTGGGGCATTTAGAGTATCCGAGTTGTTGGGGTTAAGAAGCCAGGCTGGTATACATAGCGATTAAGTATTTCTAGAGCAACAACATTGAGGATCTGGATGAGAGTATCTAAGATGGATCAATTAGGCTGGAGTAAATGGGTATCCTTGAACAAAAGCGGGGTAGAGGGTTGTTGCCCTGTAGAGGAATGGGATAATTAATAAACTTCAAGGAATTTTTGTTGTCACACTAACGGAAAAATGATTTCTATTGCACAGCTATTAGCAGTAATGAGAAAGGTTATCAACAGGTTGGGAAAGGATCGTCTGCTTCATGGCACCCATTCTTTCTGAGTTGGGGCAGCGACAGAAGCTGTAGTACTGGGTTGGTTATGGTCAGATATACGTAGAATTGGGAGTTGGAAATCAAAATGTTGTGAAAAATATGTTAGAAAAGAATTAGTTGTATCTCTGTTCTTTTACTATTGCTAATATTTGTTTTTCTAACTAGGTTTTTGTACAAGAGCTTTTATCTGGAAAAAAGAACACTTGGATAGTGGGACTGAACAGCAAATTTATTGCAGATCTCTTGGACTTACAAGTATTAGACATGAGGTGGTATGGGAAGGGAATGGTGGAATGCATTGGGGGGTTTGTTTAATGCATTGTCTGTAATGTGCTCCAGTGGGGGTTGCCCTGATGTGTTGATCATTCATTTCGGTGAAAATTATTTGGTAAATTCAGCAGGTCTGTCCTTAATAAAGCAAATACATCCGGATTGGCTGTTATAAAAAATAACTGGGGTGGTACAACTGTAATTTGGATGGAATGTATAACTTGTCAACATTGGATAGGAGCAAGAAATAATGCAGCAATGGAGAAAGCGATACATAAACTTAATAGATCTATGAGAGTCTTTTGTGATGCTATGGGGAGTACCGTCCTATCTCATAGCAATATCAAAAGTTCAGAGGGGCATCTTTTTCGGGATGATGGAGTTCATTTATCTCAAATGTGGCAAGCATAACGTTTATTGGAACTGAGAGATTTGATTGCAAAAATTGGAATGAAAATGTATGGTGCTCCAACAGAATTTCATAACAACTCTAATTGCATTTCTTTGGGTTGGTGGGGGCAGGAAAACTCTTCGGTTTTCCTCCGTGGCGGTTTCTTTGGGGGGGGGGGGGGTGGACAGTCTAGAGCGGGCTTATCCATCCCTCAATGGGGGAGGGGAGGGAAGTACAGGAAATGGGGAAATGGAAGGAAAATGATGGGGCTTTCTTTAACATGACTACAGTTCTGTCTGAGGATGCTCGATCACCATGGGGATTATGTTTTTGAAACTATGTTAAGCTAATTTGGGGATTGATTTATGAGCTAATTTTTAATGCCTGGTTACTTAAAGTTATACTATAAAGTGGCCTTTTTTGCTAAATAAAGAAATAGTGGGACATGATTTATTGTGCGAGGGGGGACCAAGGGGAGCTCGGTGTGAGCCGGTCTCCCTCTGAGTGTTTTCCCACAATTTATGGGGCCACCGATGCAGATAGGTGAGTTTAGAGGTAAGAGTGGGCTTTAGAGGGAGGCTCTAAATAGAGGTTTGTTGGGCGGGAAAACACTTGCGACAGAGGTCGTCAGGAAGGTGAAACATTTATTAGTTGGCCACCCACCCACCCCTTTTTATTTGTTTTTTCCTGGCAAGTAATTTTTATTCACAGTTAGAATTTCCGCCACTGTAAGACAGGTATAGGTTTTTTTTTTTTTAAGTTTGAAGTTTATTAAGGCATAAAGAAGTAAAGACAGTACATGAAGAAACAATCATAAGTTATAAAAACAAGAAATCTCTCTTACAAAGGAAGAAATTAATCAAAGAAATATCGTATACAGAAAAATAATTTGCAATAAAAATTCAGGAATATTTGGGTAGGAGGGAAAATATTGGAATTATATAACGTAGAGGTGATATAAAGGAAACATAGGAAGCAATCAATAATCTTGCATATAATTAAGATAAAACAATCACGGTGGTTTTTGAACTTCTACATTGCGTATTGGAGAAGTGGGAGAAGGCCTGGCAATTCTGGATAAATATTCGGTCAGGGGGAGCCATAGAAGGTCACGTTTAATTGCTAGGGAAATAGGGGAGACAAAATTGGTGTCTAGTCGATGATTGAAACAAACTGCGTTCCACCAAGCAGAGAAGGAAACATCCTTGGCTTGTTTCCAATGTGATGTGATATGATGGAAAGCAATAGCTATCAGGAGATCAAGTAATTTGTGTCTATGGTGGGATCCAGAAAGATCGGGGGAAAGGGAACCTAGAAAAATGTGAACGATTGAAAAGGGGAGAGTGAAATTGAGAATTTTATGAATTTGGGACCAAACTGCTTGCCAGAAAAGTAAAATGGGAGGGCATTCGAAGAGCATGTGTTTCAGATCGGCCAAAGGGCAGGGACAGGACCAACAAGTGGAGGGAGTGTCTGAGGAGAAAGATGACAGAATTAAGGGAGTAAATAGTGTACGATTATAGATAAAAAATAAAGTTTGAGTAGTGTTAGCAGCTCTAGATGTGCTGTGAATTTTAGACCAAATTTTATCCCAGAGAGTAGAGGGCCAAATTTGAGATAGATCTTTTTTCCAAGCCAACTCAACCTTAGATTTAGTACGTTCAATAGATGATTGTAGAGATTTATAGAGAAAAGAAGCAGAGGGGGATTGGTCAAGAGCATTCGAAATAGAAAGGTGCGTTGCAGGAATAGAGTTGATAGCAGGGAGGGAGGAGAGATACTGGGTAAGGGAGGGGATCAGCGATAAATATTGTTTACGATAAGAGGATGGCAACGAAAATTGGGTTTGAAGGAGATGAAAAGGAAGAGGATGAGTATCAGAAAGAAGTTGAGAGATCCATTTCAAACCCCGTGAATGCCAAGATTTCCAATAGAGTGAGCGGTTACGGATTTTAAGGTGCTTATTATGCCAAATAGGTTGGGTGTGAGTAGAAGACGTAGAAGGGTAGGAGGATAATAAGTACGGCTGAAGAAGAGAACAAGTGTGAGTAATAATGGGAGATCGAAGAGAAGTTACAGTAGAGGAAAAGGAAAGAACCTCAATGAATTCATAAGGATGAAGAAAAGATGATTCTAACGTCAGCCAGAGTGGAGGATAATAGGGAAGATCTGAAGAAAGCCAACGCAAGGCTTGTTTTAAGGAGAAGGCATTGTGATATGTTTTAAAACTGGGAAATTTGACTCCACCTAGAGATTTATCCTTCTTTAAAACAGAGATGGCTATTCGGGATTTTTTACCTTTCCATAAAAACTTTAACAAAATAGAATCTATCGACTTGAAGTGGTGATTAGGGATGCGGATGGGAATCATAGAAATAGTGTAGAGGACCAATGGAGCTAGCATCATCTTGATGGAGTCCAGGCGACCCCACCAAGAAAGAAAAAGAGGATTCCAACGATTGATGGATGTAGAGAGCTTAGTAGAGAGAGATTTGAAATTGAATTTGAGGGTATCAGAGAGACGAGGGGCAAACCAGACACCTAGATATTTAATCTTAGAGGGTTGCCAGGAAAAACCAGATGTATCAAATAGATGTTTTTGACATAAAGGATTTAGGGGTAGAATTTCACATTTGTCCGTGTTAAGTCGATAGCCAGAGACCTTAGAGAATGAGGAAACTTGATTCAGGAAGGAAGGTAAAGTTGTTTGAGGATCTGAGCAATAAAATAAAATATCATCAGCGTATACCGATAGTTTAACTTGCTTTTGGGGGCCATATTGGAAACCAGAAATATTATCATCGCGTCTAATCTTGGTTAAAAAGGGTTCTAAAGCTAGAATAAACAAAAGAGGAGATAGAGGGCAACCTTGACGTACGCCGCGTCGAAGGGGAAAATAATCAGAAGTGATTCCGTTAGCAAAAATGGAAGCGTGGGGGCTAGAGTACAATAAAGAAATAAGAGAGATGAATTTAGGAGGGAAACCGAACCAACAAAGAGCTTGAAACATAAAATCCCAGCCTATTCTATCAAAAGCCTTCTCGGCATCGAGAGAAATGGCAGCTAGTGGAGAAGAGAGGGAGGTGGCCTTACTCAAAATATTAAAGAAAACACGAGAGTTATCTGACGATAAACGACCTTTAACGAATCCAGATTGTTCGGGACCAATAAGTTCTGGTAATAGAGGATCTAGTCTGAGGGCTATAATCTTGGCAAAAATCTTATAATCTGTATTTACTAGGGAGATTGGGCGAGAATTTTTACATAGGGTATGATCTTTATCCGGTTTGGGTATTAGACAAATTAACGCTTCTTGAAAAGTACCCTGAGAGGAACCAGAATTAGCAAAGGAATGAAATAATAATAAAAGTCTAGGGAGGAGAAGGGAAGAAAAGTGATTGTAGAACTCAATGGTAAAACCGTCTGGTCCAGGAGCTTTGTGAAATTTCAGAGAGGGAAATAGCTAAGTCCAATGATTGAAAATCAACATGAGGAGAGTGAGGGGAAGGAATATCCTGAAAATAAGCAAGAAGATCAATGGGGTCAGGACTGGATTCAGGAGTGTATACATTTTGGTAGAAAGAGACAAATTGAGCTAATATGTCTTTGTCTTTAAAGAAAGAAACACCAGCTGGACCCTGTAAAGATTCAATCTTTGTTTTTTCCTTGCGTATCTTGAGGTAATTTGCTAGAAGCTTGCCCATTTTGTTTTGGCCGCCGTAATAGCGGGAATTACATTTAAGGAGAGAATTTGAAGCCGCATTAGTGGTAAATTTATTAAACTCAATTTTGGCAGAAATAAGTTCGCGAAGTGAAGATTCAGAGGTAGAATTATAATAGGTATATTCTAGTTTCTTAATTTTATCCAAAAGTTGAGTTGATTTGGTGATTGATTGTTTTTTCTTTTGAGAAACAAAATTGATGATAAAACCTCTAGCAGCTGCTTTGAAGGAATCCCACACCGTGACAAAGGGAGTCTCAGGGAGTTGATTGAGAGCAAAGAATTCAGAGGTAAAAGCTGTAAATTTAGTGCAGAAAATGGGGTCTAGAAGTAAAGAGTTATTAAATCTCCAGCGTCCTGAATGGGGAGAGAAGGGGATAAGATCTATATCGACATAAACGGGAGCATGATCTGAAATTAAAATGGAACCGATGTCTGAGTGAGTAGCTAGCTGTGCTAGGGGCTTGCTGAGGAAGAGGTAATCAATACGGGATTGGGAGTGATGGGTGGGGGAATAAAACGAGTACTCTCTAAGGTCAGGGTTACATAGTCTCCAAATGTCAACTAGAGCATAGTTTCGAATAGATGTAATAAACTGGGAATGCATCTTAGAGGGAATAAACTTAACTTTGGAATTTCTATCTAGAAAGGGGTCCATAACTTGGTTGCAATCACCACCAAAAATAACATATTGCTCATTAATTGTAACCAATTTGTCAGAAATAGCAGGCCAAAATAGTTTATCAACACCTGTAGGAGCATAAACATTGAAAATAACGATAGGAATTTTATCAATAAGAAGATTAGTAAGAACTCAACGGCCATTAGCATCATTTTCATGGGATATAACTGAAACTGTTAACTTTTTATGACATAAAATAACAGTACAATTTTTCTTACCTAAGGCAGGAGATTGAAAAACATGACCCACCCAACAACGTTTAAGTTTGTTAGCCTCCTTGTCCGAAAGGTGGGATTCTTGGAGGAGAGCTATGTCGGCTTTAAGCCGTGTCAAGTGTGTTAGAACACGTTGACGTTTAATGGGGTTATTTAACCCCTTAACGTTCCATGTAACTACTCGGAATTTGCAACTTCAGTAAAATGATATAAAAATACGAAAAGGTAAGCTGAAAAAGTAAGAGAATAGTATTGAGAGTGGAAAAAATAGTAATTGTAAGAGAAAAAAAATCAGAAGCGAATAAAGGGAACATATTAAGAAAAAGGAAGAGAGAAGGTTGAAGAAAAGAATAGAAAAAGAGAACAATAGTAAAAATAGAACAATGCATGAAGAGAGTAAAAAGATCTCAACAGATAGAAAACAAGTCAAAAAAGAACTGAGGGATGACGACGCCAGAAGAGGACGACATCAACAACGGAGACTTACACCGTCGAACACCTGAGGAACCAGCGAAGGAACAAATTGAAGGAAAATATGGGTACACCGGGATGAAGACACACGGGGAGAGGATCTGTAAGAAGATAAAAATCAGAAGAAAACATTATAGAAACATGTGGTAAACGAAACAGTAAAGTAGCACGATAACACTGCACAGAATAGGTCAGACATACATGGGCAAAATGCACTCAATCATACACAGGGAGCAAAAAACAAGATACAGCAGGGTGACGGAGAGGCAGACAAGTAATAAAACATGGTAAAACAAAGATGGTTAGACAGGTCTTGCAGTGTCCATGTTTTCAGTTTCGTGACGACGAAGGAACTCTTCAAGGACGAGTGGATCTTCAAATGTTGTTGTCCTGTCTTTGTAGGTCACCTTGAAGAGACATGGATGTAGCAGTCCAAATCTGGCACCAAGGGTTCTCAAACGTGGTCTCAAATCGAGGAACTGCTTTCGACGATCAGCTGTAACTTTAGCCACATCTTGAGAAAGGTATAACCTGTGGCCCTCCCACATAACTTGCTTTTTAGCCTTTGCTGCCGAAAGTACTTGAAGGAGGTCAGTATATTTGAGGAACAGCATGATGACTCCGCGGGGTTTGGTGGAAACTTTCGGGCCCAGTCTGTGCGCACGTTGGATGTTAAGTGAAGAGGAAGGAGGAAGATCCAAAATTTTTGGTAAAAAGGTTTGGAAAAAAGCTATTGGATTGGATCCTTCTGTAAGTTCCGGAAGATTATAAAGGCGTAGGTTATTTCTCCGGTTGCGATTTTCCAACTCCTCCGACTGTCGTTTCAGGAGAGAGACATCTTTTTCTAAGAATGAAATTTTTGCGCAGGAAGATTGAAGAGATTCTGTAGATTGTTCCACCAAAAGAACCCGCGATTCCAAAGTAGACCATTTGTCATGAAGAAATTGTAAGGTTTTTGTTTTTTCGGCCATGAAGGGTTTAAGTGCACGAAGTTCCTCCAAGATAAGATCCATGGACGCTGAGTGCGATGAAGAACCTGGAGAGGGAGGGTCTTTTTTCTGCCTTTTCGTTGAACCAGGTTGTAGAAGCTTACTGGATGGAGTAGCTTTCGGAATTGCGCCGTGAGCAGCGTTTTTGTTTATGGAGAACAGGATCATCCATAGTGTGCGCAGCGGAGTCAGAGTCCGAAGAAAGTTGTGGTTTGGCCTTAGAAGCTGTAAGTTTGAGGGTGCGGAGCTTCCCCATATATGGCTAAGGAAGAAGCGCAACGTCACCACAGAGTTCAGATGAGATGTTTTGTAAATAAGAAACAGGAGTTATGCTCTATGGTGAAAAACTGTGAAAAGCGTAAATATGTTGCACGAGGAATGCCGAGATGCAACCAAATGGTAGTCCCAAAACCAAAATCCTCTCCACAGAAAAGCCAGAAAAAATAGTGTAAATATAGTATCACCGCATGGTAAGGAATAACAAATTGAAACTCCTATGTCGACTTGAGAGGTTCTGTAGATGCCATGCAGATTAGCGTGTCACCATATTGTGTGGAGAAAAGCGTCATGCGTGAGGAATGAGCGCTAGGGTTGGTTGAGAGGAAATGGCGCTGTTTCGTCAAAATATAGGCAAGGAGTGTCTCAAGAGGAGAGACATGACGTATAGGAGAGTCTCGTTAAAGCATGAGGCTGGTATATGAAGCAACTGCAGCACGCACGCTGAGGTAGAAAAGCGGCGCTTGGTGGTTGAAGAGGAGCGCGGCTGAATTGAAGAAAATGGCGGCCGCTGGAATAGCGAACCGCGTCACCAAGGAGAAGAGCGCATAAGCGCCGGAGTAGAGGAAAGCAGGTTAGCTCATTCTGCTCACCTCATGGTCCGACAGCGGAATATGTTATTTGTGCCTCCAATTTCCCGGTGAACGTGGAGAAAGTTGCCGGTTCCGGTGATCGAGCAGCGGAGCTCCGCTATCAAGCCGCCATCTTGTGCGGCGTTCAAGCCAAGCCCAGGTATAGGTTTTTCAAGTAGATTATGTAGGCGGGATCTTTGGGGGGTGGGCAGTGTAGAGCGGGTTTATCCACCCCTCAATGGGGAAGTGGGGAGTACAGGACACGGGGAAAGGGAAGGAAAATGATGGGGCTTTCTTCAACACGAGTAGAGTTCTTTCTGAGGATGCTCGATCACCATGGGGGTTATGTTTTTGAAGCTATGTTAAGTTAATTTGGAGATTGATTTATGAGCTAATTGTTAAATCTGTTTTACTTAAAAGTTATACTATGCAACTGTCTCAATAAAGTGGCCTTTTTTGCTAAATAAAGAAGTAGTGGGACATGATTTATTTTGCGAGTCCTGCTGCAGTGCCGAAGTTTGTTGTGGGAGGCCAGTTGACTAGTTGGTGGTGTAGCAATCAAGGCGCTCGCAGCGCTGCTCTGGTCACATGCTGTCTGTGTAGCTTTGCATATTGCACTTGTTATTGGAATAAAAGTAGCCAGCTTTCTTTCTGTCTCTGCTTATCTCTAACTGACACTCCGGAAGACCAGTATTTTACTCAGAAGTGGGGTGTGCAGGGGGTACTAACTGCATGCCTGAGACTGCACACGTGACAGCTCTTCAGGCGAGTGGGTGCGGAAAGACATGAACAGTGCCGCACAGAGAGGCCTCTTGGCACAAGGCCATGTGCTGACATCAAGCTCCTACAGTGTGTAAACTCCAAGACTGCCTCGAGCCACTATTCATGACAGGAATTGGTGTCATTGGTGTATCAATTAGTAATGTTCTATAACATTGCATACATCAGCACTTTTAGTGGTTTAAGCACTGGAAACATGACTGCTTTCTATCACAGTTTTGTATTCTATTCCCCAGCATTTGAACTTCCAATTTCTTTCTTTTTTCGAGCTTTCCAACCCGGGTGAATCTCTCAGGGCTAGGCTATTTAAAAGCCCGGTCAGTCTCTAGCGCCTGCCAGTTGTGGAAGGTGAGGCACAGCTTCTAGCTTATTACAACTTTCTCTCGACTCCGGCTTCCCCCACACTTTTTGCTGAACGCTCTAACACTGAAATGGTGTTTGGGGAGTAAGCACCTTTAATTTTACTAAAAAAGATAAGACAGAGAGCTAAGAATTATTGTCTTGAAGGTACAGAATGCTGCATTCTGCGGAGGCCCAGAATTATTGTCCCTTCTGTAACTCGTGGCAGAAAGAAAATAACCTTTTATATGGAGGTAGATTAGATGGGGAAAAGCTGTGAGGAGGAGGAACATTAGGTGGAGGGAGGTGTATACTGGCACCAGTGAGCGATACAAAGCAATATGGTTTTGTATCTGGTTTTCTGCCTGGTCTTTCCAGCTCTAAGGCTAATCTAAGGACATTGGTGCAAATCCTGCAGCTGCCAGTTCAATTCAGCCTTTAATTCTTGTGCTGTGGATGGAATTAGTCCAATTGAATAAAGCAACATTTAAATGTATTAATGGTATGAAAGTACAGTTCAGTTCTTTTTGTGACCTTTTACTGATATGTAGGAGTTGTATATTCATTATCTACATTTATGCCATAGCAATGAAAATAAATGTTTCTCAACAACATGTTATTTGGAGCAACTGTACAAATAAAAACACATCCTGTGTTCTGTCGGTTAGTGCCCTTCCATTTCTGGTGTTTGCGGGTTTGTTTACAACTGATTACACCCAGTCTAAGTGAAACGTAGGGAGGGAGGGCAGTAGTGTTGCTGCGTGCCCACGGTGCTCCTGTGAGTTCACTTCTCTCAGGGCTGGCGTAGCTGTGTGTGTGTGCTCACCTGCGTTTGAATTTCACAGCAAGGGGTCCCATTTGTTTGCTGTCCAATTTGAATTTGATATGCTTCTTAGTTGAGCAATGTTGTCTGTTTTTTTGCACTGGGCTGGATTGAAACATGATCTACACTTGAGTGTTAACCATGCGTTTTTTCGGTGCTGTGAACAGATTCCACTTTTGAGGGAGAAGAGAAGGGATTTAGGAAGTGGTTTGCAGCTAACATCAAAGTGCACACTCTCCTTGTTCAGGATTAAATCCTTCGTGCCCTTCCTCTTGAGTAGAAGGTTCAGAGCTAGTAACACCTTAGGCAGACAGGAGAAGTATTTACCCCCCTTCCAGCAAGCGATGTGTGTTTCTTTTTCATTCTAAAAGGGACACAAACTTAATGTTTAACCCCTTTCCTGCTACCGTCGGCCGTTGGCCGTCGTGAGCACTACCTCGCTGGTGCTGTGAACGTCCAACGGCCGACTCGGCCACGCCTGTTTTGCGGAAGTGCCGCAATGCCGCGAAATCGCGGCCACGGCACAGGGGTTAAATTACATGTATCAGCATATTTAACACAAAGTGGGAAATGATTACAAATGTAAGCTGTTTAAATGTATGCTTATGAAAAAATGGGACTATAAATGTTGAATTTTATTTTAACACTAGAGTATTATTGTTACCAGCACTCCTTTTTCTGTGTTAACATTTGTGTTTAAGTGAGATAGTCTCACATTTGGTTTCTTCAATTGAAAAAGCATGGCGGTTGGGGGCCATATTTTCCTTACATGCAGAAAACAGATGCCTTTTTCTTTTGCGTTTGGCAGTTCAGCGGCCTGCTGTTTTGCCTTTGGAGGACACATAGGGGTATATGTATTAGGAAGTGGCGGCACAAGGCATTAGTCACCATGGCTTAACGCCTCACTCCGCCATTTCTGAAACAATAATAAGGTCCAGCCTTGAGTTTCCCCCTGCGCTGGCGCTACACTTGGCAGTGTAGTGCCAATGCAGGCACCCTTGCACCATAGTGCAAGGATGCACCATAGTGCAAGGGTGTCTGCATGCAGGGAAGTATTGTTTATGGGTAT
Organism: Lissotriton vulgaris; assembly: GCF_964263255.1. Lineage (NCBI taxonomy): Eukaryota > Metazoa > Chordata > Amphibia > Caudata > Salamandridae > Lissotriton > Lissotriton vulgaris. Next base: position 513,821,647 of record NC_141693.1, on the reverse strand, counting down.
GAAGGTGTCCCATCCTGCACATAAACAATCCTAAAATAACATTTTGGCCCTTTTATTTGTGCTGTTTCATGCAGCGCACATGAAAGTCACAAAATGGCATTTGTTTTTTTTACAGATTGTTCATGTAAAGGAAGGGGAACCTTCCTGTAAATAAACCATCCATAGCAGTTTGTTTTTTCCAAGTGTGCTGCTGAAATAATGCATTTCTACTCTTTTAGCCAAGTTAAGACCAGGTTTTCCATTGGATAAGGAGAGTGGTCATTTTTTGTAAAAAAATGCAGAAAGATTTGAATATGAATATAAAATTACATTTGAAAGTATCATGGAGTGGGCTCAATTACAACAAGTTATTCTTTATAGGCGAGTATTCTCAAATGATATGTTTGCTTGTAAACAATGATGTACCCCATAGGGAACCATGTGGTTGAGTGGCTTACTTTGGCCCAATAAGCGCTTGCATGCTAGTCCTTCCAAATTCATGAGGGTGTTCACATCTTCACCCAGGCTGTATGTGAAACATCTGGTGCAAAGGATAGCTGTACAACCGAACTGAGGACATAACCAAGCATGCCGCCATGATGTAACAGAGTCTTAGCAAATGCTACTGATAGGCAAAATATGTTACTGTTCAAAACTGTCATTGATAAAGATAAGTGTAACTGCAGAGTTGGAGTCCACACGTAGTAGTAATTGAAGTATTTTATTCCAGATTGTAACACCAATTGTACAGAGCGGTGAAGGCTATATCCTCGCAACCAGCATGACTCGCGGGGGTGTCATGGGGGGAATTTAAAAATAAAAACTCACTTTACCGGGTCCCGTGTTTTCCTGCTGCTTTCCTGCAGGAAGCAGTCATCCTCCCTCCCCTACAACAATCACAATGCTGCAATGGAGGTAGGCCATTTTCTCTATGTAGAGTAAATGCAGAGTGTGCAGGACTGGTTTGGTCAGCCCCAGAGGGCTGACTAAACAGTTAGGGCCCTTAGCATTGGGCAAGCCACTCCTCCCCGACCTGCCCACCCGTCCCCGCCCAACCAGGCATACCATTCTTCTTTCTCACAGCGCGAGAAGCAGATACATGAAATGTTATTTAAAATACCATTTTATGTTACTTTCTGGTTCTCGCACTACGAGAAAGCAGTGGGGCAACGCTCCTCCACCTTAATGGTGGAGCCGCCACTGATGCTGCTCTTCTTCTCACTCTCCTTCCTTTTGCCTCACACTGCTCTTCTCCTCACTCTCTTTCCTTGTGCCTCATGCTTCTCCTCTCCTCCTCACTCTCCGTTCTCGTGCCTCAAGCTGCTCTTCTCCTCCCTCGCCCTCCTTGTGCCTTGTTCTGCTCTTCACACTCTCCTTACTTGTGCATCACGCTGCTCTTCACCTCCTCACTCTCCGTCCTTTTGCTTCATGCTGCTCCACAACTAACAATTCCAATCCACCTCACATAATTCCACCACACACCACATACATAAACTCCATAACACAGGGGTAAAAAAAAATTGAGATTTACAACGCAATGTAATTAAATGAAGTTTCTTCAGTCAAGGTATTTTCAGGAAGGATTTATTTAGGAGATAAGTTGTAGAATGAAAGAGTGAGCCCCACCAGGAGCAGCCTGTATCGTGTTCAGCCCTTTCAGCAACTGACAACAGCTCTCTTTCTAACGTTCTCAATCCCAACATTCTAAACTATATTCATAAGCGCTGAGCGTCATATTACAACATCTCCCTCCTTTACAATGAAGAGGGAGAAAGTTACAAGGCTCAATGTTACAGCTTCATGCTGCTCCACAACTAACAATTCCAATCCACCCCACATAATTCCACTACGCACCACATACATAAACTCCATAACACAGGGGTAAAAAACATTGCCATTTACAACGCCAAAAGCTCGTAATGAAACAAATGTGTTACCTAGTGCATTTCCAATGCTTGTTATTAACTGCCAGATTCCAGCCACTTTCTGACCAGGGATGCGGATAGGATATTACATCACGATGGGGGCATCTCTCACCCTCTCAGCAGAGCTCCTTTAATCTTAAAGTTCAGACACCTTAAGCGGTCTGAGGAATACATGGATGTACTGGCCAGCTGCAGGATAGTTTTTACTAAGGGTACATTCCATGAACACATTTTGCATATGGTGCACTCATTATTAAAGAAGCATCCAAATGGTTGCTCTACCTACTGGGCCATGCCTAGTTAGGTCTGCAACATGCCTCTCTTAGGTTGCACCTGATGGCAATATCTCACCACAGACAGCGGCCCATTTATGGCACCCTCTTTGCCTAACCTGTCAGTGAGGACATTCTCAAGGGCTTTGTTTATATATGGCGGTATTGTCTCAAAACCTCAAAACTAACACTTCCATAAAAAAACATTTTCCAATTATTTGTACAAAAAAAAAATACTTCGAAAAAGGGAACACTTCCCAAAGTAAGCCTTTTACATGCAGACTGATAAGGGTGCGATGTTCATCAGACTTAATAAAGGCTAGCAATGTATTGAGTGTGTTAAAAATCACCCACTTAACTGGGCGCTTTTAAAGATGCCCCTTGTTGTAGTTATCTTTGCACCGCCCATCTGCTGCATCAACGACCTTTGTTTTGACCTAACTGGGCTTGGACCAGTGTATAACTGCATTTTACATCAGGCGTTTAATACAAAGCCTTCGTTTTTTTCGCACTCATTGGTTTGTGCAAATGCAGGGCAAACCATTACTACATTCGTGAGTAGTTAATGCAATTTGACGACCTTTATTTCTATGACTCGAACTTGAATGATTAATCAAGATTTGTTTAGTTTATTAATGTAAATATTAATTTCAGAGCCAATTAATTGATGAATAAAAACATTGATATATTGAATATTGGATCTGTGGAGACCCTGCTCCGCGTTTAGATTCATGCACCCTCCACGCCTGGACCCCGATCAGCACCGAAGACACCATCCGCACGATGAACTCCATCCACTCCGGATCACCGACCGACCCCTGCCCTCACCACGTCTTCAACAAGGCTGACGCTGTCATCGCACCCCACCTGCGAGACATCATCAACACATCCTTCGACACCGCCGCCTTCCCTGAGAGCTGGAAGCACGCCGAACTCAGCGCTCTACTCAAGAAACCCACAGCGGACCCCAACGAACTCAAGAATTACCGCCCCATCTCGCTCCTCCCGTTTCCAGCCAAAGTCATCGAGAAGACCGTCAACAAGCAGATGGCCGCCTTCCTCGAGTCGAATGGATCCCTCGACCCCTCACAGTCCGGCTTCCGAGCCAATCACAGCACCGAGACCGCCCTCATCGCCGCCACCGATGACATCCGAGCCCTGATGGACAACGGAGAAACAGCGGCCCTCATCCTCCTAGACCTCTCCGCGGCATTCGACACTGTCTGCCACCGCACCCTAGTACAGCGCCTCAGCAACGTCGGAATCCAGGACAAGGCGCTGGAATGGGTCATCTCCTTCCTCGACGGAAGAACTCAGAGAGTCCGCCTACCACCGTACAAGTCAGAAGCCACCAAAGTCATCTGCGGCGTCCCTCAAGGATCCTCTCTGAGCCCCACCCTCTTCAACATCTACATGAGCCCCCTCGCGGCCATAGCACGCCAACACAACCTCAACATAGTCTCCTACGCCGACGACACCCAGCTGATCCTCTCCCTGACCAACGACCCCGCCGCCGCCAGAGCCAACCTGCACGAAGGGATGAAAGAGGTAGCCGAGTGGATGACGACCAGCCGCCTGAAACTGAACTCGGACAAGACGGAGGTCCTCATCCTGGGCTCCTCACCCTCCGCCTGGGACGACTCCTGGTGGCCTCCCGCCCTGGGCACCGCACCCAAACCGACAGACCATGCACGCAACCTGGGCTTCATCCTGGACTCCTCCCTCTCCATGACCAGGCAAGTCAACAACGTTTCCTTGGCGTGCTTCAACATCCTACGCATGCTACGGAAGATCTTCTGGTGGATCCCCACCGAGACCAGGAAGACCGTCACCCAGGCCCTCGTCACCAGCCGACTGGACTACGGCAACGCCCTCTACGCCGGTACCACCGCCAAGCTCCAGAAGAGACTCCAGCGGATCCAGAACGCCTCAGCCAGACTCATCCTCAACATCCCACGAACCAGCCACATCTCCGGACATCTGAGAGACCTTCACTGGCTCCCCGTCAACAAAAGAATCACCTTCCGCCTCCTCACCCACGCACACAAAGCCCTACACGACCAAGGCCCGAGCTACCTCAACAGCCGGATCAACTTCTACGCTCCCAAACGCCACCTCCGATCAGCCAACCACGCCCTCGCCGCCGTCCCCCGCACCCGAAGAGCGACGACAGGAGGAAGGTCCTTCTCCTACCTGGCCGCCAAGACCTGGAACTCCCTCCCGACCGACCTGCGCCTGACCCAAGACCACCTCTCCTTCAGGAAGAAGCTGAAGACCTGGCTGTTCGAGCAGTAGCAGCACCCCCCCCACCCCCAGCGCCTTGAGACCCTACGGGTATGTAGTGCGCTTTATAAATGTCATTGATTGATTGATTGATTGATTATTGTGAATAATACAATGAACCACATTTCTGGACAGGTTGGAGGTATGCTCCGGTCACATTCCTGCCTTTAGAGTACAGTAAATATAAAGGCCGGAAATGTCAATCCTAGTGAAAGTTCTCATTGTGCTGTTGGCTGATTGCCTCGGTTCGGATGTGGCTGCGTGTGTGCACTTCAGGGTGTTTCGCGTGACTCACCCTTCGCTGAAGAGCGTGGACAATTAAACCACCGCTGGTTGGGAAATTCCAGCACGAAGTTATCGTATTTCTCAACTGGGGGAATTTTGCCTGTATTTATACAATCAGTGCCCAGTTCTCAAACCGAGGACATTCATACCTTTCAAATAAAAGACTGCCGACTCAAGCACCCATCCTTTATATTTATTTTATAAAAATCGGAACTAGAAGTATCCAATGTATTCCAGTAGTGAATTAATGTTTAATTAAATCCCTTAATTGCTTGAATAGTAAGCAATTGCACGTCATGAAAGATAAAGATTAAACACATTTTTAGTTTACCTTACTTGCCTGCATGATTACATACGTGCCAACAATACCATGACAGAAAAACAGGCAGGGTTAGTTTAGCTTTCAAAAATGATAATTGCGCTATTACGGCATCATAAATGTCTGAGATGTCGGAAGTATGGAAAGCGAATTGTGACATCTCAGAAAACTACATCATGTGACCTCGCAGCTGTCAGCTCCTGGTGATACTGTTTCTCTCCACCAGCACTACTCATACATAATGCATACTCATTAGGAGCTCTGCTCGTGTTAATGACACGAGGCATTGGCTAAGACTTTTAAATCACTTTGCACTACTTTTTCTTTCGTCCAGGCTTAGATGGATTGTACCTATTTGAGGACAATTTAGCTCCAGACACCGCCCACGGGCTGTTGCGTCGATACGAACAAGGCAACAGGTGTGCAGTTGCCAACCCCCACATGCATCAATGAAGGTTTTGCGATTCCTTATTTGCGAAAATTAGGGAATCGCAAATAAGGAATCGCAAAACGGGATGCAACAATTTATTCGCATAATTTTTGCGATTCGGTAAAAATCGCAATTTTTACCGAATCGCAAATATTATGCGAATTCTAATTTGCGATTTCGCAATTCCCATTGATTCCTATGGGCCAAAAGGCCCATAGGAATCAATGGGAATTGCGAAATCGCAAATTAGAATTTTTCAAAATGTTAATGCATTCCATGGGTGCAGGGGGGGGTCCAAAGCACCCCCCCTGCACCCCTGAAATGTATTTTGAAGTGCATGTTTCACACACACATGTCCTAAGGACATGTGTGTCTGTGACATGACAGTGTATTAAAATGCAATTTTGAGCATTTTAATACATTTTCGCAAATTACCACGAGGTTCACCCTCGTGGTAATTTGCACCCCCTAATTGCGAATTTGCAATTTTAAAAGTAATCATGCATTGCTTGTAAGGAATCACAAATTTGCGATTCCTTAAAAGCAATCGCATTTTTGGAATTCGCTAAAATTAGCAATTTTGCCAAAAATGATTGATGCATCCCAAAAACCTATTTAGGAATCGCAAACGGCCGAATTTACCGATTCGCACCGTTTGCACTTCCTAAATAGGTTGATGCATGTGGCCGCAAGTTCCTTCATTGGAGCTGTTCCATTACCTCCTCCTCCGTCTTCCTCGCCACAGTATTAACCATTGAGCCTCTGGCTCCCACAGAAACTCCAAGCAAAACTTAGTGCTCTAGTCTCCCTCTCCCTCCCTCCAAGATGGCCCCCGATGGCTACAGCCAATCCCATAAAGGGATACAGAAAACAGCCAAACGACCTGTTTTTTAGTTTCTGCACTACTCTGAGTGCTGTGTACCTGCGATGCAGGTGAGTGTGGCTAGGTCCGGCGTTGGCTGGTCTATGATCACTGTGGGGTTTGGTGTTGGGGGAATGTTGGTTATGTGTCTATTTGTGTTGTTTTCTGTTCCCCTCATCTGCCTGTTTTACCGGGTCCCGCTCTAGAGGACCCTGGGTTTTGAGGGGGTTTGTTCATTTGGGGACTGCCCTCTGTCTACCTCTTGTTTCATTTATACGGAGATGCGACCTGCTTTAGCGATCTTTTTCTTCATTGGGATGCTTTTGTGTCAAGACACGCATCCTGAACAGCGGACATTGCGCAATAATTCCCCCTTTGGCTAGCGGTGCTGCTGAGCTGCTTCGTTTTGCCATACCTGTTTCCTCATGGTGCTCCGCTGCATGTTTCTTCCGGGGGAGGTCTGTCGGCTTCATTAGGGCGGCACCTCGGACTTCCTCCATTTCTTTTTTATTTTTGAAAAGACCTTTATTGAGTGTATACACATAAGTGGGAGATGATGCATTTCAGGGCCTACAACCCATTGGGCCGGCCGCTACAAGTATAGCCATGACGAGTGTTTATTTCATAGTACACAGCCGTGTGTCCGACAACCCTGAGGTCCGGCGGCGCATGGTCTGCCATTTCTCCCACAACCTCCTCCATCATATTTATAGCTACTTTCAGGTCTAAAATTTTTTCCCTTTTTTTTCTTTTTTAACAAATAAAACATTTCTCAACCATAAACCAGGACTATGTTCAAGATAGATACCCACAATTAGCTGTCATTACCCTGTCTGTTACTATTCACTGATTTGTATTTTCGCAGTCTGTTATTAAATCACGTGTCAAATCACAATCACGGTGCTGCACCCAATGCCACTATTTAGCTGTATTGCCCACCCATACCATCTAAACACCTTCCTCATCTTCGTCTGAGCTTATTTCATCCTCTTCTGGTAATGGATCACACAATTCACCTCTGTACACATTCCAATCTGACCATACCTTGTTCCACTTACGGGGACAGGCCCTAAGTACATACACTGCCCTGTCTGTAAACATTAGCAAGTCCATATTTCTACTCCACACGGACGCTCCGAGGCACCCCATTTTTGTGCAATGTCTCTTTTAGCTACCATGATTGCCAATGTAGCCCATATGAGTCCATACTTCGTCAATTCGTTCGGTTCCCAGATGTTTAATAGGCATTTGCGTGGTTCGGGGACAAGAGAGACCTTGAGTGTCTGTGTGATAGTACGCATGACTTGCCGCCAAAATTCTACTACTGGAGGACAATCCCAAAGCGTGTGGAACAGTGTACCTTCCTCCCCACAGCCGCGAAGACAGAAGGGGCTCGGAGCTCTATGTATCTTGTGTAGCATGCATCGTGTGTATTAAATGCGATTTAGGATTTTGAGTTGCACTAATCTGAATTTCGCTGATATGCCCACTTCTTTGGGGGACCACGAAGAAGGGTGGGGTAACACATGTCACCCCAACACCAGTCGCACAGCAACATGTAGCCATTCACAGCTTGCTTTATATCGATACTCATTTTTATCCATCTTTTAAACATTATTTATCCATATTTATGCTCTTTCTTTTTCTGTCTTTCTGTATATTTCCAATTCTTATCCACATGCGGGGTGTATTCTGCCATTTTCCAAATTTCTATTGTTCGAGCTGTGCCCTCCGGACCTCAAGTTCAAACAAGAATAACGCAGAAGTTCGTCCAAAGCAATATTTATTTGTTAAAATCCAATGCATTTCGGGCACCTCACTGCCCTTCGTCAGGGAACACTATAAATGACAATAAAAACGAATAATCAACATCATGTGTGCTCTAACATCAACCTCTTGTTATTAGTCTAACGTGTCACTAAATTTACATGATGTTTAATCACTTTCTCCTTACATCAATTCTAAAATCACCATCATGTGCAAAGTAATCAATAACCTATTGCGTTGACATGAACAAACAGTGCTTTGTCAAACAACGTGTTTCAAATCTCGGGCCCCACATTTCTCTCTACAGAGAATATTAGAGCATTTTTATTATCGAAGTTTATTCAACGTTTTCATACATCTCATATTCAGCGTCTTCATGCTTATCTACAATCTTAAATACTCATGCCCTTAACCCCTACGTAGCCTCCCCACTTTATCCCTCCTCATGCTACTTGTATTTAACCAAAGTCTTCATATTTTAATGCTCCCAACTTCTTTCGCATTATTAAACAGTCTTCCTCCCTGCTACGTTATCACAACCTGCATACCTGCCATGAACACTACAATCACTCCAGTTACATTCCGTCCCAAATGAAGAAATGGCATCCTATTGAATTCCCTTCGTTTTAATTGCACCCTCGTTGTAAACTTTCACTTGATAGGCCCGTCCCTCCCACGTGTTTCACGATTTCATGTTCTCATTTAAGTTCACGTCGTCTGTTACCCAAACTACATTGCCCACAATCCTCTATTCACATAGAAACAATGCAACACATTACGGAAACTTTTAAATCTTTGATGCTTATATTCTTATCCATTGCATATCTTAATCAAAACTAATGTGCACAACTATATATGTCATTCAGTTCATCCTGATAAAAACATCGCTAATGACCCGAACCAATTCTTCCTCCGTCAATGTAGATATATGTTATGAAAAACTCGTTTATTTTATGTAAATCCTTCTTGCTCACGGGTGCTAACCCAACATAGCGCATCAAAAGACTATTTTTGGATAAAACAAAGATGAATTGAGAATTACAGTTACAAATTGGTGCGCTTCCCACCCCCAGTTCACTTCTTTGGGGGACGCCAGTGCCTCATTCCACTCTGAATCATCGATATCACCCACATCCTCCACCAATTTCTCTCGTAATGCCAATGTGGGGTCTTTCATATTGTTGATCAACTTTTTGTACGTGAGTGAGGTGGCTCCCTCTTGCATAAAGTCTGTAAGTAATCTGTCTTCTAGGGGGGAGGAGTCTGCTACTTCACTGCCCCGAGGTATCGCCTGCAGTAACGTGTGTTTGATTTGAGTGTACCTATACAGTTCGTTCGGGCCCAGCCCGTAGTGCTGTTGGAGCTGCACGAATGTGATTATGTAAATGTAAATGTACAGGAATTTATATAGCGCAAATCACCAACTGGTCTCTAAGCGCTTGCTTAGGGAACCCGTCCTGGTATTCCCCTGTGAGATAACCCCGGCAAGGTATCCACAAGGTGAACGCCAGGCATCCCGCCGCGAGGGGCCGTTGCGGAGATTAAGCAAGCTATTGCCCAGAGTCGCAGAGTGTGAACCCGTGAATCGAGTAGGCACCGGAGCGAGAATTGTCGAGTCCATGGACATTTTAGGACTCAAGAACCGGCCGAGCCGGGAATTGAACCCTGGTCCTCGGCTGACCTCTGCTTCCAGGTCTGCCTCCTCTAACCAGTGAGCCACACTTCTCCTTACAGTATCTTTTTCCCACATGTCCCCTACCGTGGAGATCCCAATACTGTCCCACTGTGCAAATCCCTTACTCTGCCGTAGTCGCCCCAGAGCCTTTGTGTCCCAGAGGGGGGTTAGTTTAGTAATCTTCCCCTTCCATCCCAGCTTCGCCTGCGCTGCGTGCCATATCAGTACAGTGTGTTTAGTGGGTCCATTCAAACGTGTGACCTGCTGTTTGTTATACAGTGGTGCTAGCATACCTTCCGTTCCTAGCTGCGCCCAGTCGGGATCTGTATGCAGGGTCGTCTCTCGGAGCATGGATCCACCGATTCAAGATCTTGAGCTGCGCCGCCCAATAGTATAGGTGTATATCTGGTAGGGCGATACCTCCCTCGTACCAGCTTTTAGTTAACTTGTCATGTGCGATGCGTACTGAACCATTATTCCACAATAAGCACGTAAATTCCAGACTTGGCCCAGTTCAATGTGTATCCCGACGTCTTCCCATGCATGTCGCATAGTGATAAAAGCACTGGAATGCCCCTATCGGGATTCGTTAAATAAATCAGCATATCATCGGCGTAAAGGGATACACGATCCTCCCATCCCTCCTTCCATTCTATCCCCTTCAGTAGTGGCGACGTTCTGATCAGTATCGCTAGTGGCTCCAATACCAAGGCAAAGAGCAAGGGGGATAGGGGGCAGCCCTGCCGCGTTCCTCGTGCCAGCGGGAATGTTTGTGAGATGAGACCATTAGCGGTGACCTGGGCCACAGGTTTGGTATAGAGGAGTCTGATCCAGGAAATAAATTTGGGGCCAAAGCCCATGCGAGTCAAGACAGCAAAGAGGTCTTCCCATTCCACCAGATCAAACGCCATTTTGGCGTCCAGAGAGAGGATCACTGCTGCCTCTGAGAGGGAGTGCGCTCGTGCCAATACCCCGTGGACCCGCCTAAGATTGAGGGCCGTACTTCTATGGGGCATGAAGCCCGATTGATCCGGGTGGATAAGCAATTGTAGGTGGTTCATCAGTCTGGCAGCCAGCAGTTTAGCTAAAATATTCGCCTCCGCGTTAATAAGCGAGATGGGCCGGTAAGTAGAGCATTCCGCCGGCGGCTTCCTGGGTTTTGGTATCGCCACTATTGTGGCGGTACGTTGGTCTAACGGAAGCTCCATCCTCTCTAGTCTGTCTACATACATCGCCAATAGGGGCTTACTAAGGGTTTCCGATATAATTTTATACCATTCAATGGGTATCCCATTAGGGCCCATCACTTTTCCGGAGTGGATCTCCTGTATTGCTCGCTGTATTTCCTCTCACGTCAGCTCTGCCTCGAGTTCCTGCGCCGCCTCCGGCGGAAGTGTGGGAATGTCTATGTTTTCAAGGGACACCCTTGCCACCTGTGCTGTGACTGCTTGGTCCAGAGTGTACACTATCTGAAAATGTTCCGCCAGGGTGTGCACTATGTCCTCTGGGTGTGTATGTAGCTCCCGCCCTTGGTTGTATAGGTGTTGTATACCTCTGTTACTCCCTCCACGTTTGTCAAGCCATGCCAGCATTTTCCCGGCCTTGTCCCCGATATCATAAACCCTATTTGCCGTGTTGGTTATATTGTCCCTGACCTGTGATTTGAGGTGGTCGCTGTATTGCTGCTGACGCAATTTCAACGCGTGTGCAGTTTCTGCCGTGGGGTGAGCCATATGCGCAGCATCTGCCGTTTGGAGTGCCAGTTCCAGTTCGGTAAGTGTTTGCCTGTACGTGCGTTTGTGTCCCGAGACTGATGCAATCGCTCGTCCCCTCAGGACCGCCTTATATGCTTCCCACAGAATCGATGGGGAAGATACCTACAATGTATTCTCTGCAAAGTAGTGTTTGGTCGCAGATATAAGGTCTTTTTTGATCTGGGGGACCAGGAGATAATTGGGGTATAAAGGGTAAATGCTTGCACGTATTTTTTTCCTTAGTGGAAAGGGATAGCAGCACAGGAGAGTGGTCGTAAATACCCCTTGGCAGTATATCTATGGTGTCTATGTCTTTCATCCCATCGCCCAGGAGTAAAAAATAGTCCAAACGGGACAGGCTATGATGTACCGGAGAGAGATAGGTGTATTGCTTCGCCGTTGGGTGAATATGGCACCAGGCATCTATTAGACCCAAAGCCTCCATAAACACCGGTAAGGCAGAGGATCCCAGTGTACGTGTTCTGATGGGAAATGTGTCCAAAGCTGGATCCACAATAGCGTTAAAGTCCCCCCCTATAATTGTATCTCCCATTGGTAGGTGTAACAGAAACTCTCCCAGTGCCGGTAATGCTACAGAGTGAAGTGCTAGGGCGATGTACACGGACACCACATTCAGGAGTCTGCCCTCCCACTGCCCATGTACAGCCGCAAAGCAGCCCTGATCATCCACCTTGTGCTTTAGAATGATGAAGGGGTTGTTGTTCTTCACCAGGATACCTGTTCCCCTAGATCCCGTTGTAAACTCTGTGTGTGCAACCATTTTGTATCCCCGTCTATCGAGTGCACGACATGCAGTCCCGGTGAGATGCGTCTCTTGTAGCAATACTAGTGTGGTCCCTGACGTTTGATCGCTTGCAGAACTAACCCCCTCTTAACCTTAACCCCTAAACCTCTAACATTCCATGTAAGTATTCGAAGTGGGGGCACCGCCACCAATTGCGGAATTGTCTCAGTGGCCTCTGTGTGTGATTGGGAAGCCATCATGTGGTCTTATGAGTGCGTCTAATCTCCGCAGTCGCAGCGGGGTCCATAGTTTGCCGCAACACGTGGTTTCACACATGTGTGGTGTGACATGGTGTGACATAGTGTGTGCATCTGAGTCCTGATCCAACAAAACCAAAACTAAAACTCTCCCCTTGTCCCCCCTCCATGCTTCCCTGCTCCACGGACACAACACCGCCCGCTTCCCCAACTGTGCAGAGTGCTTAACCCCACCCCACAACACCTTACTTGCTCGTGGGGGGTCAAGAGTCCCCGAGCATCAACGGCTCAGTCCATCTTATTCGCCTTCACCCAGCCATGCGTCCAAAGGGCATAATTTCTGATTGCTTAGTTGCCTCACGGTTAATCGTTGTTGTCGCGGAGAGATAAGTGGCCCAGTGAGTGTCCTCCCTTCTCCGATCCTGCCTCTGACATCCTCTCTTGAGGCGCCGGCCCTTCCCGATGCTGCTCATCTCGTGTCTCAGCCTGCTGATTACGACGACCTCTGTTTGATCTGCAGGTCCCCTCCACTAATCTTCATCCATCGAGCCAGTCCTTTGCAACCTCCGGTGTGTCAAAAATCCATGTCTTCCCATCCGCCACGATTCGTAACTTTGCTGGGAACAGCATGGAGTACGGCAGCTCCTGCGCTCGAAGCGCTTTTTTCACCTCAGAGAAGGTTTTAGGGCGTCTGGCCACCTCCGCCGTGTAGTCTGGGAAGAAGGCTATTGTGGAGTTCTGAAGTTTGATTGGCGGTGATATTCTTGCGGCCTGTAGTATTGCATCTCTGTCCCGAAAGTTGAATAGCCGGGCTAAGACCGGCCACGGTGCGGCGCCTCATTTCGGTGCCACCCCAGGCACTCTGTGTGCTCGCTCCACCGAGAAGAAATGGGAAAGTCCTTTGGGCTGTAGTTTGTTTTTTATGAGGTCCTCTACATAGAGATCCATCTCTCTCTTGCCCTCTGTTTCCGGAATACCAAGGATTCGAACGCTATTTCTTCGCGAATGCCCTTCCTGGTCATCCAGCTTCGCTTGTAGTTGTTTGGTGACCGTCTTCATGCGCTCCATTGCAACTTGCAGTTCCGAAGTGTCCTCCACCAGTGATTTCGTCACAACCTCTACCTGCACCACCCGTTCTGAGTCGGCGCGCAGCAGGTTGACATCAGTGGATATAGTCCCTACCGTTGTTTGAACATTAGAGAGGGTTTTCATAATGTCGTCCAGTGTCACAGTTTTATTTCCTTCTGCATCTTGTCCTTTGCCCACAGATGTGCGACCACCGGCTGCTGTGTGATTGTCTTTTTTTCATATGCGTATTTTTCAAGTTTCGCCTGCGTAGACATGTTTCTCGGTCCTTTTCCCGCCATGTCGGTCGGTTAGGTCAGGCCGTAAGAGTAGATGTGTGGTACTGGTGTTAAATGTCGCGGTTCTGTGTCCCCGGCTGTACCGCCGTTGTATATTCACTGAGCGTGGCTGTCTGGTGGTCTTCGGGCACCGCGGCCTCCTATGATATTCTAGTATCGAAGATGGCGGCACCCAGGTCCCTCTTTTGATCTTCCCCGTTAGGGGATGGCGCGGCCCTGTGTCTGACCACTGAAATGCCCACTGCCTGGCATCTCCCGCCTCGCAGGGCCTTCACCGTGCCACCAGTCCCTATCCTAGTCTGTGGCGGGTGTCGTATCGGGCCCACCGCCAATAGCACTGAAGAGGGGCCAGGATGTGTGTTTATCGCCTCCCTGTAGTCCCACCGGGTGTACCACGCTCCTCTATGGCGGCGTTTCGCCAAGAAATCAGTTTCCTGGTAAGTACGCAGTCAGGCCCTCGCCGGCACCCACTCCTCACCATGGCCTGGCGGCCGCTGCAAGATTCCCAGGTGGTGTCTTGCCAATCCCGGCTGTCTCTCTCACTGCCGGGGCCTTGATCGCGTGCAGATTTAATGGCGGCGTACTGCTGTGGCCTCACCTCGAGCTTCAATTGCGTATATCCTCCGCTCCACCTCTCAGGGCACCGCTGACAGCAAGGGCTAATTATGAGGCCCGCATCCCAGCCTACAAGCACTGATGCCCTCGTCCGACGTTGGGCGTCACCTTCGGTATCCCCCCTGCTTCCGGCTTGCCTCACGGGGCAGTTCTTGGCTCTCCTCTGCCCTGGTGATACAGGATGGGCGGCGCGGGGTTCCGATCGTGTTCAGCCCTCACTTCCGCCCGGGTGTGCCACTAATTTAGATCAGTGCTGCAACGGCAGCTGCAGGCCACTCCCTGTCACTCCGCGTCCGGATCAGTTCCCGGCGTCGGATTCCGCTCACAAGTCGATCATTCGTTGCCGCTTGTCCCCAGGTCTTGAGTTCTGCCCCCTCGGGTGGCGATAGTACGGATTAATGTCCGGATTTATAGAACGAGCCTTAGCGCTCCAGGAGCTCCTTCTTCAAGCAGCCGCCATACTTGGCCGCTAGCCACGCCCCCTCCTTCCTCCGTTTTTTTAATGCTTCTGTTGGGGGCGTGCAGTGGGAGGGTTTGTTGGTTGCCATGGCGCCTTGGAGCCTTTTTTTTACCGGTGTTGTTTGATGTTTACTGCCTGTCTGTTTCATTTGCGTTTTGCTGGTCATGAGGGTGGTCCTTCTGCTGGGGCTGCTCCTGGCTCGTTGGATATGACTTCTGGTTCTGGCATTACGATACCTTCTTTGGATATTTTGCAGAAGATGATTGATTCTGCGGTGGCTGCTGCTTTGCAGGACAAGGTGGCTGTTCCTCCTGCTAAGAAGGCTAAGGCTGATGATGCTCCTGCTCTTGACTCTGAGACGGAGGAGGATGTTTACGTCATGAGACGTTTTGTGCAAGTTGCCGACCTTAAGGTGGTGCTTGGTCACAATCACGAGAATTTGGTTTTCCCTGATTCTATTGTACCTTTGGAGGATGATTTGTTTGCGCAATATCAGCGTCCTGAACCTGAATCTTTGCCCCTTCATTCTTCTGTTTTAAAGGTTTTGGAGACAGAATGGAAGGATGTGGACAAGGGCTCTTTTCTGCGCTTTTTGAATAAACGCTATCCCTTGCAAGACTTTTCAGTGAAATTTCCTTCCTCCGTTAAAGTTGATTCCTTGATGGCCAGTATGTCCTCTCATGGGACTGTTGTTTCTGAGGATTCCTCTCCTGCTGACCCTGTGGATCGTAAGGTCGATGGTGCGGTGAAAGGCACTTTTGCTGCTGCTAATTTTTCCATCCGGGCACCAGCCTATTCTTCTTACGCCATCAGCCTTTGCTTAAGGATTTTCAGTCGTTGGCTGAATTGTTGGACCAGGGAGAGGATGTGTCTTCTACACTGGCTATGATGGAGCAACAGGTTTGTCTCCTTTCTGACGTATCGTTTCATTCCTTGGGGGCGGCTGCTTCTGCGGAAGGGTCTTTTGTCGCTGCTAGGAGGCAGTTGTGGCTTCGCTCCTGGAAAGCTAATGCTATGCAGAAGGGTCTGTTGATGAAGATCCCCTTTACTGGTGTTTGGTTCCCCGTTGGATGATATGGTGAAGAAAACGTCGGAAGACCGAAAGCTGCTTGCCCCTGACTGGCCTGGTCGCTTCCGTGCTTTTGGTTCACAGGGGGCTTTCGGTCCTTCACAGAGGGGCCGTGCGAGTCTGCCCTTTCGTGGGAGGGGGCGTGGCCGGGGTGCTCCTTCCTTTGACAAGTCCCGGTTCTCCGGCGCTTCTGCCTCCTCCTCTCCTGCTTCAAATTCATGACTGGGTTGCTCCTGGAGTGGGTCCGGTTGGGGGTCGTCTAGGTTTCTTCCGGGACTCTTGGAGCGAGACTGTTTCAGATCAGTGGGTCCTTCAGGTGGTCTCGGAGGGTTTTCATCTTGGGTTTACCCAGACTCCCCCAGACTGTTTCACGTCCGCTCCTTGTCCCAGATACGCTCTGAAGAGGGTGGCGCTTTTGGTAGGCATCGAGTCCCTTGTGTAAAGGAGAGCGGTGATTTCCATGCCAGGAGATCAATTGGGGGTGGGAGTGTATTCCATTCTGTTCCTGGTGTCCAAACGCACAGTGGATCTCAGACCTGTGATGGATTTGAAATGGGTGAATACTTTCGTTCCTCATCAAAAGTTCAAGATGGTTTCTCTCCAGGTGATCCTTCCTCTTGTTTCTCAAGGGGATTTTCTGGCCTCCATAGACTTAAGTGATGCATATCTCCATGTGCCTGTACACCCCGACTCTCAGAAGTTTCTACGGTTCTGCGTCCTGGGTCGGCACTATCAGTTCCAGGTATTGCCCTTTGGACTCTGCTCTTCGCCCAGGGTTTTTACTAAGGTTATAGCCCCTATTATTGGCTATTTACATGGGGAGGGCATTAGCGCTTTTCCTTATCTGGACGATATTTTGATTTCTGCTTCTTCTCTTTCTAATGGTACAAAAGGGGGTGGTGATGGACGAAGCATCTGAATCAATCAAACACTCACATCCAGTCAAAATATCTGGGTTTGATCCATCACCGTTCTTTAGCCCACTCTGCCACCCCAGTTCAGACATGGCTATATGCAAATCAGTCTGACCCTGTGCCTCATGGGAACAGTCCAGCCCGAACTGCCAAGCCATGTCTTCCCTGGACCGGAAACAAGCTTCCGAGGACCGGTTTCTGGCATTCCAGCCATCTTCAGCCCGGCTTGCTTGAATCCAGTGGCAAAGTGAGCAAGGGACTCACGTCTGAGCATACCCTTCCACACTTATGGCGGCCAAAAGCGGTACAAAAGGGGGTGGTGATGGACGGAGCATCTGAATCAATCAAACACTCACACCCAGTCAAAAGATCTGGGTTTGATCCATCACCGTTCTTTAGCCCACTCTGCCACCCCAGTTCAGACATGGCTATATGCAAATCAGTCTGACCCTGTGCCTCATGGGAACAGTCCAGCCCGAACTGCCAATCCATGTCTTCCCTGGACCGGAAACAAGCTTCCGAGGACCGGTTTCTGGCCTTCCAGCCGTCTTCAGCCCGGCTTGCTTGAATCCAGTGGCAAAGTGAGCAAGGGACTCACATCTGAGCATACCCTGCCACACTTGTGGCAGCCAAAAGCGGTACAAAAGGGGGTGGTGATGGACGGAGCATCTGAATCAATCAAACACTCACACCCAGTCAAAAGATCTGGGTTTGATCCATCACCGTTCTTTAGCCCACTCTGCCACCCCAGTTCAGACATGGCTATATGCAAATCAGTCTGACCCTGTGCCTCATGGGAACCGTCCAGCCCGAACTGCCAAGCCATGTCTTCCCTGGACCGGAAACAAGCTTCAGAGGACCGGTTTCTGGCATTCCAGCCGTCTTTAGCCCGGCTTGCTTGAATCCAGTGGCAAAGTGAGCAAGGGACTCACGTCTGAGCATACCCTGCCACACTTATGGCGGCCAAAAGCGGTACAAAAGGGGGTGGGGATGGACGGAGCATCTGAATCAATCAAACACTCACACCCAGTCAAAAGATCTGGGTTTGATCCATGACCGTTCTTTAGCCCTTTCTGCCACCCCAGTTCAGACATGGCTATATGCAAATCAGTCTGACCCTGTGCCTCATGGGAACAGTCCAGCCCGAACTGCCAAGCCATGTCTTCTCTGGACCGGAAACAAGCTTCCGAGGACCGGTTTCTGGCCTTCCAGCCGTCTTCAGCCCGGCTTGCTTGAATCCAGTGGCAAAGTGAGCAAGGGACTCACGTCTGAGCATACCCTGCCACACTTGTGGCAGCCAAAAGCGGTACAAAAGGGGGTGGTGATGGATGGAGCATCTGAATCAATCAAACACTCACACCCAGTCAAAAGATCTGGGTTTGATCCATCACCGTTCTTTAGCCCACTCTGCCACCCCAGTTCAGACATGGCTATATGCAAATCAGTCTGACCCTGTGCCTCATGGGAACAGTCCAGCCCGAACTGCCAAGCCATGTCTTCCCTGGACCGGAAACAAGCTTCCGAGGACCGGTTTCTGGCATTCCAGCCGTCTTCAGCCCGGCTTGCTTGAATCCAGTGGCCGCCATAAGTGTGGCAGGGTATGCTCAGACGTGAGTCCCTTGCTCACTTTGCCACTGGATTCAAGCAAGCTGGGCTGAAGACGGCTGGTCCCTCTTTTGATCTTTCCCCGTTTGGGCATTTTATTTGACAGGAATCTGACTTTCAAACCTTTGATTGAGGGGCACAGAAATAAGCTAGCAGCTAGTTCTGTAGCGATCATGAATTTTGGTCGCCGATTGGGCCGTTGATCACCCGAACAAATGATGACTATGTACATCTTGCAGTATATGGGGCTGAACTGTGGGGGATGGCGAATGTAGACAAATTGCAAATACAGGAAAACAAACATTTGAGGAGGCTTTTAAAAGTTACTCAATGCGTATCATCCCACATTGTACATGAGGAACTAGGCTGTAAGTATTTGGAAGACAGAGCAAGAAATAGGCCCTTGGTGTCCTGGTTAAAATTATGGGTTAACCAGGAAGCCAACTTAATCCAGCAAATAATTCTAGATTGCATGGGCAGGGAGAAAAGTTTGTCCATTCCCTGGTTGAAATACGTGAAAGGGGGCCTTGAGGGTATTGGTTGTGGAAACCTGTTTTCAAACCCACAAAGTATCATCAAACTGGATCAAGCAAGAGTGAATGAGAAACTTGTTAAATACAAAGCTATTATACGGAAATCTCACGCAAATAACATGCAGACCATCCAGGCGTATGCAAGAGTAAGATCCAGTAGTGGGCTAGAGCCCTATCTTGCCCCTGTATATAATCCACATAATAGGTTTTTATTAACGCATTTTAGACTCAACTTATTTCACCATCTACTAGCTGACCCCGTGGGCTTCACTGACTTAGTTGAGTCAAAGGGTCCCTGCGGCTGCGATCGTCGATCTCCGCAGGACACCCTTCACTTTGTATTACTTTGCCCATTTTATTTAACACCCAGGCGCCGTTTTTTAATTGATCTTTTAAAAAAGGCTAATTTTAATTCAGCAAGAGATGCCCTTGTTTTTTTTAAAATGTCTAGAGATCCCCTGACCTTATTTTGTGTAACAATTTTTTTTAAGAACCTCAGTTAGTCTAAGGTCCAGTATGGGAATATGATAATTGTTATTGTATCGAAAAGTGAGAAAGCAGTCTTTTTAATTCCCTCCATTTTTATGAATTGATGGACTAAATGTGTTGTGTTTTAAAGAAATGTTTGTATATTTTAAAAGCTGTACTTTTATGGTGCTATTTAAATGCCGAATAAAGATTATTGATTGACTGACTATGGTTTTTTTTCAGTGAATTTCAAACGTTTTTTAAATGCTAATTCCTAACTATGTCAGGCCTGAAACCTATTTTTTTTCAGTGAATTTCAAACGTTTTTTAAATGCTAATTCCTAGTTATATCAGGCCTGAAACCTTTGGTGTTTTCAGTGAATTTCAAAGGTTTTGTAAATGAAAATGTTTTAATGTATTGTTATATTTTTTTTATACTGATTTACTATATTTTTTAAACTAGTTATTTTTAGATATTTTATTTTTTAAAATTACATTGTAATTACATTATACATTACATCACAAAATATAATTTCTCAGAATGAATTACTTTAGTTTAAATACTTTGCAAATAGGCAATAGACTTTTAAGTACAGTAGTTACAGTTGTTGCAATGGGCAACACAATTTCAAACACAGAGCAACATTGGCCTCAATGTGTTTTCTAGTTAAATGCAATTAGTTACTTTATGGGTTACTTTTCTAACCACAGGACTGGATCGTAGATTCAGTCCTCGGACACCTCCTGTAAACGGTTGAGTAAAACTGTTTTAGTTACAGTAGTGATTTTTAAGGAATAATATTGTATTTTAAAAGTTGACAGAATTTTTTTCACATAGAATCACCAATGTTATCCTACGGGAGGAAATTCACAGGGCAGGTAAGTAGTCTTATCATTACTTTTTCTTACTCAGTCGTGGATCCTGGTTCCAGCACTGGTGCATCTCCTGTAAACAGTTGAAAGAATGTGTTTAAGTCATACAGGCGATTTTTTTGAAATATTTTTTGTTTGTGAAAATAGACACAGAAACATTTCTGGTGAAAACCAGACAATGGATTCCTATGGTAGGAAATTCAAGTTACTGATAAGTATGGTTAGAATTACTATTCAGGTTCAGTACTGGGCTCAAAGATGCAGCACTGAGGTCTCTCCTGATAACAGGTGAGTAAATCGGAATTCTAGTTCGGCTGATTTTAGAGGAATTTTTTTAAAGTTCCAAAACTCCACACTTAGAAAAACTTCCAAGTGAAAGCAGTCAATGTTAGCCTATGGAAGGAAATTCAAGTTACTGTAACTACGATTAGAATTACTTTTCAGGGTCAGTATTGGGCTGAAAGATGCAGCGCTGAGGTCTTTCCTGATAATAGGTGAGTAAATTGGAATTCAGAGTTCTGCTGATTTTAGAGGAATTTTTTAAAGTTCCAAAACTCCACACTTAAAAAAAAATTCCAAGTGAAACAAGTCAATGTTAGCCTATGGAAGGAAATTCAATTTACTGTAAGTATTGTTAGAATTACTTTTCAGGATCAGTAGTGGGCTGAAAGATGCAGCACTGTGGTATCTTCTGATAACAGGTGAGTAAATCGAAATTCGTAGTTCAGCTGATTTTAGAGGAATTTTTTAAAGTTCCAAAACTCCACACTTAGAAAAAACCTCCAAGTGAAACCAGTCAATGTTAGCCTATGGAAGGAAATTCAAGTTACTGTAACTATGATTAGAATTACTTTTCAGGATCAGTATTGGGCTGAAAGATACAGCACTGAGGTCTCTCCTGATAACAGGTGAGTAAATCAGAATTCAGAGTTCGGCTGTTTTAGAAGAATTTTTTAAAGTTCCAAAACTCCACACTTAAAAAAAAAATCCAAGTGAAGCAAGTCAATGTTAGCCTATGGAAGGAAATTTAAGTTACTGTAAGTATTGTTAGATTTACTTTTCAGGATCAGTAGTGGGCTGAAAGATGCAGCACTGAGGTCTCTCCTGATAACAGGTGAGTAAATCGGAATTCGTAGTTCGGCTGAATTTACAGGAATATTTGTACGTTTCAAAAAAAGGCTTTTAGGAACTTTTCTGGTGAAAACTACACTATAGATTCCTATGGAAGAAAATACACGTTACTGGTAAGTACGCTTAGATTTACTTTTCAGGGTCTGTACTGGGCTCAAAGATGCAGCACTGGCGTCTCTCGAGATAACAGGTGAGTAAATCGGAATTCGTAATTCCGCTGATTTTAGAGGAATATTGTGCTCAATAGTGAAGGAAGGGGGCGGGGCCTGAGGGGACGTGCGCAAACACGCCCTGTGGCACGCTTTAGGTTGGAGAATTAATTCCTCTTCCATCCTGAGGTACCCTGTGAGCAAACTAGACGACCAGGTACCTCCAGTATGCGCCAGGGAGCTGCGATGCAGAGAGGTGTTCAGAGGGCACGCCCCTTTTTACAGCACTCTGCAATGCATCTCCGTGGTGCTTACTGGAGGTACCTGTTGGACTAATTGGCACCAAGGGGACCTATGGATTGAAGAGGATTTAATTCCCCAACTTAAAACGGGCCACAGGGCATGTTCGCACACATATCAACTCAAGGCCGCCCCCTACCTTCACCACTGTGCAAACGCGCCCCGTAGCACATTCTAAGTTGGGGGATTAAGTCCCCTTGCATACTGGGGGTCCCTGGGGGCCCACTAGCCCACCAGGAATCTCCAGTATGCGCCAGGGAGCTGCGTTGCAGAGAGGTGTAAAAAGGGGAATGGCCTCATTACACCTTTCTGCAACGCAGCCCCCTGGCGCATACTGGAGGTTCCTGATGGGCTAGTTGACCCACAGGAACCCCCAGTATGCAAGGGGAATTAGTTCCCCCTCTGCAAACGCGCCAGGGGGTTGCCTTGCAGAGAGGTGTAAAAAGGGGCGTTGCCTCATTACACCTCTCTGCAACGCAGCCCCCTGGCGCATGCTGAAGGATCCTGGTGGGCTAGTTGCCCCCAGGGTCGACCCGTATGCAAGAAGAATTAGTTCCCCCTCTGCAAACGCGCCAGGGGGCTGCGTTGCAGAGAGGTATAAAAAGGGGCGTGGCCTCTTTACACGTCTCTGCAAGGCAGCCCCCTGGCACATACTGGAGGTTCCTGGTGGGCTACTTGGCCCCCAGGGACCCCCAGTATTCAAGGGGAGTTATTTCCCCCTCTTCAAATGCGCCAGGGGGCGCGTTTGCAGAGTGATGCCTTCATTTTTTGGGGGGGATCGGCAAGGTACGCCTACCCCGCAAGTTTTTCAACAAAAATAAATAAATTGGAGGGGCCTTGGGGGTCCTTGTGGGACCCCCTAATCAGGCCTAGGGGGTCAGGGTGTTTCTACCCTGCCCCCTTTTTGCGTTTTTCCAGTTTCTTTTTCTGTTTTCTTGAGCCTCGGTTCTACCGAGCCACAAGATGGCTGCCAACACTTCCTGGTTTGGAGTGTTGACAGACAGTTGACAGTAAATCAGCATGCAGCTTGCAGGCACGGCCCGTGCAGGTCGTTATACTGGGGCGGGGACGTCAGGCAGGGGAGGGTTAGGGTGGGGGGTTGTAAAATGCGGGATATGGACCATTATAGTTAGTACCGAAAAAAATTTAATAAAACAAATTTAGTTGCCCACGCTGCATCGCCAAATGTGATGCAGCGTGGGCAACGAAATTCGTTTTATTCATTTTTTCGGTACTTACCTCTAATGGTCCATAATCCCCCTTTTTTCTCAGCCCCCACTTGACAAATCCACCCCAAAACTTTCAGGGAAGGAGCAGAGCGGAGCGGGCCATCTTCTTTGAGAAATTCACAAAGATTCATCAACTGGCGACAAACCCACCCCAAACTTTCAGGGAAGGAGCGGAGCGGGCCATCTTCTTTGAGACATTCGCGAAGATTCATCAACCGGCGCCAAAGTTATTCCCAATAGAATGTTGAGGATTTCCTATGGAAACTAGGTCCTAACTATATCTACCTACTGGCGACCTCCAGTAGGTAATATATATATATATATATATTCACGGAAAAAAACATAGGTTTCACACACGTTATATTTAGGAATTAGCATTTTTTAAAACCCTTTGAAATTCACTGACAAAACGATAGGTTTCACACCAGTTATAGTTAGCTGGTCATTTTACTCATACAAAACCTTTGAAATTCCCCGGTTATAGTTATTTCAGCTAACTATACCTCGCGCGCCCGCAATGCACTGCTGATGACGTCACATATTACATCACTCATGACATGGTCAGTGACATCACTCATGACATCACTGATGACATCTCAAATGATATCACTGATGACATCACTGATGACATCATCCAGTGGATGTGTGTCCTTCTGAAAAATATTTTTTTATATATGTATATCTAAAGGTCGATGGAAGAATAAATGGGTAAGTAAGTGTCTAAATGGATGACTTTTTTGTAACATTGTTTGCATAACTGACTGATTAATTGTATCTTAGTGAATACATGGGTTAGTGAGTAATGTTTAAATATGTAAATATCTGTATCAGTCTCACACATTTTTTTAATAAGTGGCTGCATGGGTTGGTGAGTAACTACATGAGTGTCTGTATAGGTTATTAGTTGTTTTTTTGAGTATCAGTATGAGTGTCTGAGTGTTTAAATGGTTTTGTGGGGGATATTACTCAGCACATAGATGCATTAATGAGTGACTCACTGTTTATATGTGTTTTGAAGACAGCATGTGTGCAGGACTGTATGGGTGGATGAGTGTGTGTATAGGTGTGTTAGTGAGTGAATGACTGTCTCAATACTATCTTTATGACTAAGTTCATATGTGTTAAATAATTAGTTCCCCCTCTGCAAACGCGCCAGGGGGCTGCATTGCAGAGGGGTGTAAAAAGGGGCGTGGCCTCTTTACACATCTTTGAAAGGCAGCCCCCTGGCACATACTGGAGGTTCCTGGTGAGCCACTTGGCCCCCAGGGACCCCCAGTGTTCAAGGGGAATTATTTGCCCCACTGCAAATGCGCCAGGGGGTGCGTTTGCAGAGTGGTGCCGTAATTTTTTGGGGGGGATCGGCAAGGTGCGCGTACCCCGGGATTTAAAAAAAAAAAAAAATTTTTTGGGGCCTTGGGATCCTTGTGGGACCCCCTAAGCAGGCCTAGGGGGTCAGGGTGTTTCTACCCTGCCCCCTTTTCGTGTTTTTTGCGTTTCTTTTTCTGTTTTCTTGTGTCTCGGTTCTACCGAGGCACAAGATGGCTCCCAACACTTCCTGGTTTGAACAGACCCCCCAGGATATAGCGGCATGGATAAGCAGATTTAGCGGCACAAATATGGAAATTTAGCGGCAATTTTGCGGGATTTTATTTTGCTCACTCAGAACTAAGCTTCTAGGACTTTCATCTTGCAATGTTCTCAGTAGGACGTGGACCAAGTGCAACCTCAGATTAATACAGTGAATCCCTTTATGATAGAGTTATTGGCTCTTGAGATAGCCAGGCAAGGAACACCTATGCCGCTGAACTTGAATCTACAGAATTACTCAATTACAGTCTTCCTGTCTCCACTCACCTCTTCATCATTTTGTGTATGTGTGTATGTTTGAATATTTTATGTTTTGTATTAAAGGCTGGGGATGGATCCTATTTTGTGTATAAAGTCAACTCTGTGATAAAATTTCAGTATTGAGCCATAAAGCCTTCCTCGCCTGAAAATGGCTGCTACATATCATTAGATGGTACGTTTTCCTTAAAATAAAAAATAAAAGTTTCCTTCAGTGTGTTGGTGACGAACACATTGGTCACACTTCTGACTGATCCTGCTTGCTGAACTGAAGACAAGTGGCAGCACACGGAACTGTGCAAGGTCGCCTAGAAGTTTTAAAGCCGGCAGATTTCTCCTCTTTAAGTTGACCAAAGTTTGTTAACCAATCTGTATATTGTTTGTGACTGCACTGAAACAGACCTGTGGTAGTGGCCATAAAACTGAGCACAACTGCCATTTATGATGATAGACCACTGAACCTGAACCTCAAGCAGAGCCTGCAAATATCAGTCAGTCTGACTGGGCATGTCTGGATTTCGCTGGCACTTTTGATAAAATCGCGCATTTTTACAAAAGTGCCGATTTCAAGGGCACTTTTGTAAAAATCGCCTAATTTTATCAAAAGTGCCGATTTCACGGCAAACCGCGAAATCGCGAAATCATGGAGAGTCTGTTTGAAGTGTTGACAGACAGTTGACAGCCAATCAGCCTGCAGCTCGTGCTCAGGAAGGTACAGAGTACAGTACAGAGTATGGTAAGCTTCTATAGATATACTTATGATTTTACTTATGATTTTCTCAGGAACTATTGAACGGATTTACACCATTCAACAAAAAGCGTGATCTGTGAACAGAACTCTACCTTATTGCCAAATTTGGTGTAATTCTTTTTAGCCGTTAGGGCTGTAGCCCTGGCTAAAGGTCTTATGGAAAATTGCATGGGGAAAACACATTTTGGGACCCCCCTTTTTTCTCGGCCCCTGCTTCACGAATCACCCCCAAACTTTCAGGGAAGGAGCAGAGCGGAGCAGGCCATTTTCTTGAAGAATTTTGCATGTATTCGTCCACCGGCGCCAAAGTTATTCCAAATAGAATGTTGCGGATTTCCTATGGAAACTAGGTCCTAACGATATCTACCTACTGGCGACCGCCAGTAGGTAATATATATATATATATATATATATATATATATAATATATATATCTCAGGCACCTTCAGCAAAGAAGCAAAGTGGGCACTCCTGGCAAGTAGAACTATTTTATTCTTTTCACAGCATACTGCCTGTTCTGACGAGTTTTGGCTGATCCAAGACTTTCTCAAAGACATATTCTCATAATTTTTTTTTCTTTTAAAGGTACAGTATATATAGACATATAAGAAACAACATCCGTTGTGCCAATGTCCCCATCATTATGTATGCTGTATATTGAACTGGTTATATTCTTCACATCATTTTTATAATTTTCTACGTGAATATTTTGCTCCTTTTTAAAAGTACTTTAAAAAAAACTTTGTTTTATATAAAAACAAACCAACTCAACGTTGTGTTAACCCATATTTCATGATATAGTTCGGAAAATAATTAGAAACACCATATTTATTTATCCACTCTAGGGCCAGTGCCCAAGTTTAATTCCAAGCATTATGTTTCATAAAATGCACAAACCATTAGTCACAGTCTACCGAGCAAGACTTGCTCCAGGGTATAATAGTCATCCAATGATATTGTACACCCCAAAATGATTATACCGTTCTAGTCAATCGATAAAATACCAATGAATTTGCTCAATCATTCATACCGATATAATGAGTTAGCTCTATATATATACAAAATTTCTTGTTTATACATAAAGTGCCAGAGTGCAACCCTGAAATAGCAGTATGCTTTATATGGGCAACCCCTAGATATTCAATTTATCTTGGATATTTAGCACACATGATGCATTTCTAAATCTAAAGATGAATGAATATGCTTTAATATCTCAATAGATAAATGATTACCATGCTAAATCATCTAATAGATTAATCCTCTTAAAATAAGTTAACTATATAGATCCTCTATAAATCAATTCATATTAGGAATTCCAACATAGCATATATCAATTTAGTCATTCTTTAGATATAGGCACTGCCAATTAATGTGCAAAATTTCTCCAAAATACATAAAGTGTCAAAGTGCAGGATATTATCAATGGAGGATCCTTCCTATAAATATAATCAATAACAATATAAATGTAAACTTCTTAAATGCATAAGTTGACCAAGTGCAAAATATTACCCATGAGGGATACATGATGCTCAGCTGTATAAGTTCCTCTAATACAATCTTACAACCAATTAATATCTAAGAACATCTCCAGGGGCTCAGTACAAACAGTGGGTACAGTGCAGCGATATATAATATACAGGGAAATAGGGAGATGGGTGGACAATTATTCACCCCAAATGTACTTCCAGTTCTTCATCCCTATTCAACTTGTTAGGAAATTTGGTGTTCAAATCCATAATATATCTAGATTCCAACTGTCTTAGGTAAATAGTTTTATTAACTCGTCTGATGTTTGGAGGAACCCTGTCTATAGCAAAGAACTTCAGTAGGCCAGGATCACTTGTATATATGTACAGAGTTCTCTGCTCACGTTTGCTTAATTTGATTTATATCCACAATCAAAGGCTGCCCCTACAGAGAGAGCCTATGGAAAGATCCACACAGGTGGAGAGTTATTCTTTTAATGAAGGTGCACAAAGCCAACAAACACTCTCGAAGCCGTTAAAATAAAATTCAGCCTGGTGCGTTTTGGGCTAACACGCCCTTGATCACAGGCCCAGCCAAGGGTCAAACCAACAAATTCGCAGTTCCTCTTTTAATTTATACAAATGTCAAGCATATAGTGGGCCTCTGAGCATTGTGGTATTTAAAGTCCTGCATAAGGATTACTACTGTGGGTCTCCGTATTGCTCCAAATTCAGACCATTCAGTTTCCCCAGTGGGTTGGCACTCATTTGTCATCAGGTTGTCTGCCGTTACCTTAGCCTTCATTCGAAACCCACCAGTCCTCAATGACACACTTGTCAAAGGATCCGCACTTCAGCAGCAGGCAATTTCCACGGCTGGGCCAGCTGTATAACATCCACAAACAAAGGTTGCCCCTACGGAAAGAGTCACACAGGTGGAGAGTTATTTGAAGACGGGCGTTGGTAAGTACTGCTGGGGCACCAGAGGGAGAGATATCCCCTGTATTACTTGCCAGTTGAACTGAGTTATTTTCTTTCCCATATCTGAGATTGTATTTGCTTTGTTCCTCTCAAAATGCTGCTTGCAGCTTTTCGTTGCATCAGAGAATTTTGCCTCTGTGACAGAATATGGGGGTATTTTTCCGTCCCTGGCTTGTTGAAGGATTCCCCACTCCTTGAATTACTTGCTTTCTGATATGATTTTTTTAACATCTGCAATGTCTGTCCACTCTGTCAATGTGGAATGCCTGTAACTAATCCAAGAGTAGTTTTTACATTTAACTGATTTAAGGTGCGTTGGTGTAAGGTACAGGGCAAGGGTATATTTAGGAAATGTATGATGTTGGTTCTCTTTAACACCTTGGCTGCTAGGCGTTTTCCCCCTCCTGTGCTGGGAATTACCATTTTGCTGTTTCCATGACGAGCTCAGCTCGTCATCAGCACACGACACCCGTGGGTGATGACGAGCTGAGCTCGTCATCAGCATCGAAAGGGTTAAAAAGTCCCAAGGCCCTCTTGACTTGAATTTCGGTTTAAAACTCAATGTTTCTGGTGTAGATGCGGCTGATGTCTATCTTTGTCATTGTCAATATTAAGGCGTAGTCGTGAGAGGTAGTCCTCTTTTTCCATTTTAGCATTGGACCACAAATACTGTAGTCTTGATTCCTGATGTGTCTCTGCCGTCCTAGTTAAATTACTACCTTGCATGTCATTTTGATATTCTGGTGCTACCTTCCTGATCATTACAGTTTGTCGGTCATTTCCCCAGAAGTTCTCGTGGCTGCTCATTGAGAGCTTCCATATGGGAGGGTCTGGATCCCTGATGCAGCTCCACCACCCTAGCTGGATATCCCCATTCTTTGTCAGTTTGGTGTTCTGCCCCCGTAGTCATTTCTAATTGTGCTTTATTTGTGTGGACTTACTCATGCTATACTTTGGGATCTTCAGTATAGGAAAAGCTTGGTTGCGCTATGGCGCTGCCTCTGTTATTGGACTTCACAGCATGTGAGTAGGTCATTGGCTGAGTGCTATGCATCATATAGTGCACGGTCTTAGTGCAGTTTTCATTTATTTGTTGTGAATCTGAGAGCAGGGTCAGTCCAGTACATGATGATGCAAGAATACTTTCCGATATGGATCTTAAAGCTGCTTTTATCTGGTCTCTTCTTGACCTGCCAATCTACCTGCAAGTCTCAAACACTCTGTGGGAATGCCTCCAGCTGGAGCAAAATACTGAGGGCTGCTGATGTGCTCTGTGCATCTGGTTCAAGGACCTTGATTAAGGACATTGATTGCCCCATCAAACATGAATGCCAGTATTCCAGTGACTTGGCTGTCATGAGTGTCATCCAGTCAGGAGTTGCAGCAAAGCTGTGTTCGCTGGAGAATACGATGGAGAGCAATAGTGAGTGCAGGGGAACTTTCCACGCAAACGTTAACACATTAGCAAAAGGTACTCCGCAATACAACAGGTTTCTCTGAGGAATCAAGTGCATGATCCCAATTGATGACCTCTAAACTGCAGTTCAATCACCACCCCTCTGAACATCTATCATGCCAACTCCTTACTGATATTGTGCTGTAAAAACACGGGGTAACCCAGAAAGTCGCTCGGACCTGGGTGAATAATTGATACAAACAATGTGGTCGCAGATACTAGAAAGAATAAACCATCATTAGGTAACTTGAGTAAATGCAAGAAAATTATAATAACATTGTTTTTATTCACAACGTGTATCATAAAAAATCATTCATAAAATAAATAGTAGATCACATTTGATGCCCCTAAAGAATTGGACAGGGAAGGGTAGTGATGGGATGGTGAAGGTATTGAATGGGAATTATAACAGTGGTCACTAAGACCTCAATAAACCAGAAATAATGATTGATTAACACAATGGAAATTACAATTCATCAATTAGTTCAAAAATCATGCCTCAAACAGAACAGAATCACAAATGATAAATCAGGGAAGAGGCTGAACACAGGAGGAAGTGTCGACGTTTCAACCCAAACAGATGCAGGCGTGTTGTAAACCTTGCTAGAGGGTCTTCATCAGGACAAGGGACGTAGAAGGGGGGGCAATGAATCTGGTCTGGGAAACTTTGATCAGAGATTGAATGGGGTACCTCGCAAGGGTCAAGGTCCTTAAATTATTAGGGAAATGCCGCACATGGGATTCATTTGGGATTTGAGGCATGATTTTTTAACTAATTGATGAATTGTAATTTCCATTGTGTTAATCAATCATTATTTCTGGTTTATTGAGGTCATAGTGACCACTGTTATAATTCCCATTCAATACCTTCACCGTCCCATCACTACCCTTCCCTGTCCAATTCTTTAGGGGCATCAAATGTGATCTACTATGTATTTATTTTATGAATGATTTTTTACGATACACGTTGTGAATAAAAACAATGTTGTTATAATTTTCTTGTATTTACTCAAGTTACCTAATGATGGTTTATTCGTTCTAGTATCTGGGACCACGTTGTTTGTATCAACTCCTTACTGACAGGCATGCTAAGATTCACCTGACCTTTTAACCCCTTCGCCGCGGGGCTAATTCCCCTGTGGGGCTGGGGGAACGTGGGCCGTGCGCAACGCCATGGTGCTTGTGACGAGCTCAGCTCGTCACGCTGCACGGTGGCGCTGTGCTTGACCACGTCCATTTCCACAGAACGTTCAGCACAGCAGGGGAATTATCCCTGTGTGTGAGCGCCTTGGCGGTCATGACGAGCTCAGATCATCATGAGCACAGCGCCACCGTGCCTCATGACGAGCTCAGCTCGTCATGAGCACGCAAGGTGTTAAATTTGTACTCAGCCACTTGGCTATGTTAGTATCCAGTTTTAGAAGAACCAATCATATCTCCTCTGCCCTTTCCTCTCGTATTTGGCTCTTCGTTGAAACCAAACCTTTGATGGAGCTAGCCGTACAGCCCTTGAATGAGTGGTGGTAGCATACTATCAGCATGAAAACTAGCCACCTAAGATTACTCACCTCACTCCAAAGTGCTGTCTTCCACCTCCTGGAAATCCCATCCTTCAAGAATTAACAACTCTAAAATATGCCTTCTCAGAAAGTGCTCCAAAAATCTCCAAAAAAGAACCAACCAATATATTCCCCTTTATGAAAGAGTGACAGGTCTTTCTCTTACAAAGACATTTCCAGCAATCATTGGCTATGTACAGACACTCAGGATTTTGAGCAACTGAGCAGAATTTGTCATAAAGTGGTTCATTTCTTGTTTTTATATGAATGCAAAACTGCAGTTGTAGACTCTGCCTCCTATTCTCCCCTAATTACATGAATCATTAAATAGCCATGCCACCTTCCTATGATAATAACAATATACTCCATGAATTTCCTAAATTCCACACCCTAATGCTCTTTGGTATCATAATGTTTACACATCTCACATGCTTCATGTAAACCACAGAGGGAATAGGAGCAAGACCTAACCACCAGTGACGGTTTCAGGTACACCAGGCAAAAAATGTGAATGAAAGAGAAACCTGCATCCTGCAGTAAAAAGCGTAAGTAAAAGTCCATATTGGCCATGTTAATTGCGGGATATAGCTTATGAATATCCTTAGGAGTGTATTCCATTGTAGAGACATTGACCATTTTCAAGATGCGATGAAATAGTGAGAATCAACTTTTATTAAGTTTAGATGATTTACCTTTTAGTTTGCAAGTGAGCATAAGATTATCTTACCAAACGACCAGCATGACTGAACGTGGGCGGATTAGGTTGGACAGGGCTAAGATAACAACTGTTATATGGCTTTCTGGTGAGCAGTTTCCTTTCCGTGTTGTGTA
This sequence comes from Lissotriton vulgaris, assembly GCF_964263255.1. NCBI lineage: Eukaryota > Metazoa > Chordata > Amphibia > Caudata > Salamandridae > Lissotriton > Lissotriton vulgaris. The sequence continues at coordinate 513,789,496 of NC_141693.1, read as the reverse complement.
TGACCACAGGCCTGATCGGAAGATAGAACATTTCAAATGTGTTCCCAAGAGGTGCTGATAAAATGAAGGTTGAAATCACCAAGAATGAGTGAGGATTCATTATTAATAGATTGGTGTTTCCTTCCTCCAAATGTTGATTAAAAAGGAGGAGTTCCACAAGGATCGAATACAATTAGAGCACAAAAAAGGCTCTTTTCAAGGGGCGGGGCAAAATGGATTAAGGAGAATTGGCATTAACAAGTGATCGATGGTGAGAGGTGTAGCTGTCGAGTCCCCAGCCTGGTGGACACTGAATTGCGCTGCTGCAAATGCTTGCACTGCTAATTAAAACACACATATACCATTCAGCAGAGGCCACAAGTGACCACTCACTCATTTATTTACAGCCTCGTGCTGGGCCATGCCCTCAGCATGAAAAACTGAAACACTGAAGTATAGAGGTCAGACGGCACTCTACATCCCTTCCAACCTTTACTGGACTTGCGATCAATATACATTGTCTCTTAGCCACTGGCTTGGCCCAGAGTTTGGCCAGAGATCATACTACTGACTCTGGGTGCAGGTCAACTCATTAGCGTTTTGTGACACTGGATGGTGGCCTATAAGATGGGCAGGATCTTCTTGGCTTCCTGCCAACATGTCACTTATGTGTAAGTTGGGTGTGGACAGCCACCCTGACAGCATCCTCCAGCATGGCGCCAGGAGCCCCGGTGGGGCCTGATGCTTTCTCGAGCCAAGAAAAGTTCCTCACTGTGGTGCATGTCCGTGTTGTATGGTGATCATTGTGCCATTGACTTTCAAAACTTTCAAGGTTTCTGCTTTAACGGAGGTGCGGAATTTCCATCCTGGATGGCGGTCCCTCGTTATGATGTTGTTCCCCACCTAAATGTTCAGGGTCATTGTACTTCTCTCCTAACTTGCTCAATCATTGGTGGCCTGTTTTCTCTCTCGTGTGGGCTGGGAGTAGAGGTTGGCAGGATGCCATCCTGGGCCTGCAGTGATGCTGTCTCTAATGGGATGCCGTAACATGAAGTCCGTCGGTGCACATCGGTGGTGCTGGGCAGGGCCTGTTAGTATGATCTCAGGAATTGATGCAAACAGCACTCGGGGTCTTTACCATGGTCTATTCCAATTTTAGGCAATTTTAGGCACTCAGTTCAGAGTCCTTGTGAATTGTTTGACCTCCCCGTTTCTTGGGGACACTGGGGGTCACCGTCCTGTGCTGGATGGCTAGAGATGCCAAATTGTCTTGGAACTTCTGTACATGAAATGTAGGACCATTGTTTTTTCGGAAAGCTCGACCAGAGCAAAGATGTTCTCCAGGGCGGGCTTGACATTTGAAAACGACATTGACTCTACCAGTTCCACTACTGGAAACTTGGCTTCAGAGTCTATGAGGACTACTATCAGGCAACCATCTGGGAAACTCCCAAAATCTGCGCTCACTTTTGATCCGGGTTTCAGACTGGTCTCCTCGGTTATCACTGGGGACTAGGGCAAGTCTCCACTGGTAATTGCACAAGAATGGCAATTGCGTATCATCTCGTCCACTTGGGAATCCATCTTTGGGAAGAACACTTTGTCCCAAAGCCTTGCCTTTGTTTTATTCACACCCTGATGACCTTGTTGTGCCAGGTTGACTTCCCTGGTCCACTGACTTTGTGGCATCATGATTTGTCAGCCTCTCAGCAACAACCTCTCCCAACGTATGCTAATTTCACTTCTTATTCGCCAAAACTGAGTTCTCGTCCTCTGTTCCTCTTGTGTTAGCGACCGGGAACCATCAAGGAAGTGCTTCCACTGTGTCCTGGCAAGGGCCACCTTTGCCCTGAAGATGTTATTTTCTACTTTGGTTGCTTCCTGGATCTCCTGGATGGTCAGTGCCTTGGGACATGCTTCATGTATAATCATATGCACAAAGGCTTTGACCCCTTTGTTGTCTTCCAGCTGGTCCACCCCTGCTGGATGCGGGTTGTTGGCGCCTGGCCGGTAAACTACTTTGAAAGAGAAAGGCTGCAGCAGAACTGCCCATATTTTATCTTTGGGGGTGCCAGCTGGGTCAACCCGGTGAACAAAGGGATGAGGGGCTTATAGTCAATGACCACTCAAAACTGTCGGCCACACAGGTAGAGGTGGAAGTGGTTGGACACCCACCAGATGGCCAGTGCTTCCCTTTCAATCTTGGCGTATCATGTCGCTAGGTCGGAGAGTGCCCTGCTTGCATAGGCAATGGGGACCCATGATCCCTCCACTTTATCTTGCCGGAGTACATCCCTAAGTACCACTGGGCTAGCATCAGCCACGAGCTCAGTCTTAATGCACGGGCTGAAATATGCCATGGTGTTGTGGTTGAGGAGGGCCCCTTTCACTTGTAAGAACGCTTTCTCTGCCTCTGGTCCCCACCCCAATGGGGTCTCCACTTTCATAAGGGCACATAGCGGATAGACTAGAGTGCCTAGGTTCAGGAAATCTCCCGCAATATGTCACCATACCTAGAAAGCTCAGTACTTCTGTGGAGTTCTGTGGGGTAAGTTCCAGCCTGGCCCTGATGAAATGCTATTGACCTTCCTGGCACACTAGGCATGAAACATGTTGACCTCACTCTATGCAAACTATAGCTATTAGGGTACATTATCGCCTCAGACAGCGTTGCTGTTTTTAATGCGTCAATGGACCACTCCATTTTTTAAATCTCCTTGGTTCCCTTAGACCCTTTTAAATCACTTCTTTACCACCCTATATCACCCCCTCACTTGCACTAGTAATACGGCGTTATGATCAGAAGTTCTCCGTCAAAGAGCTTCAAATAAGGGGCCCGTCAGGCATTGCAGCACCAGCCTTACGAGGATTGCCCAAGCATGACATCCTACCAGATGTGTAAGGGCACTTTGATCTGATCATTTGGATCCCTCTCAATCCAACTGTTTAGACCTGCTGTTCATTCTATCAGGGCTTGTATTGTCCTTTACTTGAGGAACGTCCCCCTCTGTGTTTATTATACATTGACTGTGGAGGAGTATGGGTGCAGGACTTCTTTAAATATTACTCCTCGTCCCTCCTTCGATTATTTGCCGTTCAGGACTGCCACAAGGTCATCCATGGTTGGCATGATGTGGTGCACCATCCTAGTGGCTTTGGGAGTCTCATATCTACATGTAGCCTGATAACATAACCTTCTCTATGATAATTGCGATGGCTGTACCGCCTATGCTAATTGTGCACATGGGAGGTGGTATCTTGTTGCCTTCTCTCTCGATGAACAATATTACGAAGTCTTCGTCATCATCCAGTTTTGCCCCTTGCTCATTGTTGCTGGGTGATCCTTTCCAATCGTTGAGGATTAGCGGTCGTAGGGCCACAGTCATCTTTTTTGGATAGCCGGTGGTCGGCGCTTGTTTTGTGCTTCTGCACATCTTGGCAAAATGTTTTAACTTGCCACACTTTAACCATGCATGACCTCTCACTGCACAGACATTTGGGATCTTGTGCTCCAGACCTCAGTTACCACATTTGCCACCTGGTTTTCCCGAGGTGCTCCCAGGAGGGGATGGTGTCGGTCATCTTTGGATTGTGTTGATTTGTTCTTGTTTCACCTTCACACTTGTCAGGGCCCCACCCATGGCTGTCCCTTTCCCTAGAGCTGCTTCCATGTCATCAGATGTGCTGTTAGACAGTTTGTGGGACTGGGCTAAAACCAGGATTTCATCCAATGATATCCCCTGCTGCCTTAGGTTGAGTCATCAAGGTACCACCTACTTGCACCCTTGTATTATCTGGGCATGTATCTCCTCCAGTTGATTGATGTTCATGCATGTGCCTGCCAGTTTTCTGAAACATGCAGAGAACATGTTGAATGATTCACTCTCTGCCTGTTGTGCCTGGTGTAGCTTGAAACGCTCGAAGTCCAAATTCAACTGCGGATCGAAGTGTCTGTTTACAGCTGCCACGTCAGCATCAAAGTCAGTGCCTCATCCTGTGGTAGCATCTCAAACAGATCATAGAGTTCTGACCCGCAAAAATGCATCAGTAGCAATCTCTTGACAGCCCCATCAGTTTCAAGGGTGGCACAAAAGTAGTGATGTAGGCGCCCAATACAAGAATACCATATTGGGGCTGCTTTGGCGGGGTCAGCTAGTTCACTGAACAGGGTAGTGGAGCTAAGGTGGTATGCACGTATGGCACGGGTGGCCAGTGTGCATGATCAGTGGGTGGCAGTCATGCCTTACACCTGCGTATGTGCTGTGTCTTTGGACGCAAGCAGTGTATTTGTGTCTCTTTTTTCTTCTTTTATTTTTTTCTGCACTATTCCCTACTCTTCTCTATTTATCTTGCCTTTTCCTCTCTATACATGATTTTGTTTTTTGTTTGTTTTTCGTTTTCTCTTTACGGGTTGTCACGGGTTGCACTGAGAGGAAATCCAGTTCTCCACTGTTGCTCAAACCCAATAGGCTAGGCAGCGCACGTAGTGTCTCGCCTGTGTATCCCAGCACCTTGAATGCCTGCAAATGCTACTAATCCAATGGGCATGTCTAAAGCATGCTGGCAGGTTGATTCTCCTGGTGGCCCATGTGGCAATGCAGCGCTTGTGCAGCAGACTGCCGCACACAACCACACTTGATTCAGGGTGCTGTGCACAGATCGGCTGCTGGGTGACACTACGGATGTGCTGGTTGTGAACTGATGAGCACTTCGTCTTCAAGACAGGGCTGGTGTGTGACAGGGTGAATAATGGCCACCAATGGGGCAGGAGCCGCAGCCCTGCCCGATCAGGAACATGGCCTAACCAGCAGGTAGGGTGAATCTTCTGCTGGTGCAGTCGATACTGGGGTTGCCGCAGTCTTCCCCCACATGCTCCGGGCAGGCATACGGTACACACTTTTCAGTGTGGTTACAGGTCGCTGAGGGGCAGCGGGGCTCACAGCACAAAATGAGTCATCCCCACCGTCTTCGCCAGTGTTGGGTCCCCAGCCTGGTGGAAAATAAATTGTGCTGCTACAGATGCTTGAGCTGCTAATTAAGGTACATTCACACTTGGTATACTATTCAGCAGCGGTCACAAGCATTGCATTGCCCGGCCCTCAGCATGACAAACTTCAACATTTTATTACAGAGGCCGGATGGCACTCTACAGTAACCTCCTCTGCATTTTTCAACTGGGCACTTAGCACAAAAAGCTCACTACCTCTAAGGGGGGTGTCAATTAATACCAGACTGTCCCAGCCTTCTGGCCATGTTTCTGTAGCCACGAGAATATCCAAATTGACAATTAGCTCATGGACATTACTAACATGGCAAAAATCGAGAGCAAACATTTAGCAAATGTAATTTAGGGTGGTAATGTCTGTGGGTGAAGCATTTCTGGGAAAGTTACTGGTAGGACATTACCTCTTAGAGGCAGTATGCAAATAGGATATTTTGGAGGAGCCAGATTGTATAGCTAAGTAGACGTTGTGAATGATGTGAGTGGTATCCTAGTAGTGGCATGATCCAGTGGCAAGTTATTAGACTGCAATGAAAGTAGGAAGCCTTTTCGTTATTTAATGGATTATTGAGGAGTGTTACTTGTTTGTTCTAGGATATTACGAGAAGAATTCCTGGCTTCTAGGGACAGATTAGTGCAGACCGACTTGCCTTTAGCATGCCTTTGATGTTCCATTCCCACTCTGGCTGTTCATGTCACCTGCATGAACGCGCCAGATTATTCATTAAACAGCCTACCATGAAAAGGGTAGGCTGGGCCCAGTGAATATTTTTCAGATATCAGGGGGGCCCTCATCAAATTCTCCATGAAGGCCACTTCATTTTGGGTTACCCCACTGGGCGTGGCAGCAGGAAGCCCAACAGCCATGCACAATAAGTTAAAAATAGTAAATGGACTAGACAAATTAAATTGACTTGGAGATCCTGGTATGAGTAGCTGGCTCCAACTCCATTGTACCTCCTGGGGAAACAAAGATAGTAGCAAAATAGAAGTGAACAGGAAAAATAAGTAGATTCTAAATAAAATAATAACATTATATTTATCCACATAGGCATGAAAATTCAGAGCCAGTCCCTCTACTGTTCAAGGAAATATGTAAAAAGTCATGTACTCAGTGCTGTGGTGAGAAGATCCAGTCAACTGGAGTGCCCATCAGCTGAAATACAAAGGAGAACTCACCTGATTATGCATAAATAGCTATGTGACTTTCTGTCGACTGGAGTTGTACATACATAGAAGTCTGCACATGAGCATGGAGCCTCTTGTTCAATTGAACTACCTATTATATATCTGTATCTGCAGAAAGTCATCTCTTCCTGTTGAGAAAACTCTTCCCCTACATCCAAAATGGTGATCCATTCCCCATCCCATTCTTGAGGAGAGTGACTCCAATGTGGAAAGGGGTCAGAAAGAAATTTGGGAATGCCCAAAAATGTAAATATTTGCGGGCTTGCCAAAACTTCAAAGGAAAACCATATATTAGAGCATCCACTTCTCCTGTGATTAACTACTGTGGATTTCTACGCACTCAGGATAAAGCATTCTGCAGCAGGGGTATCATCACAAATTCCTGAATGAAATAGGTAAGGCTCGGTTAAGATTATGGGGACAGTCAGATGGAGTGATATAATGTCAAAACTCATGATGTAATTAATAAAGGTGGTGAAGGCATGTGTAATGTCTTGAGTGATATCATTGGTGATATGTATTTTTTCACCTGCCATGCATTTTTTGAGGAAATAAGCAATATATGTCAGGGTGGGACATAAGGTTGCAGTGGCTGCTCCTCTGGTAAGACAAAGAAGGGTCGCCCCACTGCTCATGAGGAGTGTAAAAGCAAGAAAATGATAATAACTGAAGTTATTATCATTTTATTTTTAGGATCGTCAGGTTGAGGCGGGGCATAGCTCGGAAAGGAGGAGTAGATGCTGCACTCTAAAGTGCACTTGACGAGGGCCAGCCACAATGTTATGTGCACTTTGCATGTTCTCCACCCAGGCTGCCTTACAGCCTGGGTATAGAACATGCCCAGGCTCCCATTCCCCATCTGAGCGCCGAACCACGGCACTTAGAACAATCACAACACTGCTTTGCAGCATTGTGATTGGCTCTGGGGAGCTTGGGTGTTTACCAATCACAACGAAGCATTGCAGCGCTGTTTTTAGCTCAGGGGAGTCTGAGTGCTTCCAGCCAGAAATTTTTTTGGGTTGATTAATGACAATGATTTGAATCTCCAGTTCACGGCAAACATAAGTAGATCAATGATCCAATTTCTAGATGTTGAAATTTATGTGACTAACAATGTAATTCAGACTAAATTGCATAGGAAGAAAAATGCCGGGAATGCAATTTTGCATGCCAAAAGTGCGCACCCGGCCACTTTATCCGTAGTATACCATACAGGGAATTCTTAAGAATGTGCAGAATTTGTAGCTCTGAAGTAGACCTAGACATATGTCAAAAAGAAGCACATGAAAGATTCCTGGCTCGTGGGTATTGCCCTAGAGTGTTAGAGCAAGCTAGGAAAAAGGCTAATAGTCATAGTAGAGATGAATGCCTGAACACCTTGGCTGGATCTAGGAAGAAAAGCATAATGACTGAAACATCTGATCCCACCGCTAAACAGGAACAGATTAGACTGATCACCATGTTTAATACTGAGGAAAGAAAAGTTTGGGGGATTATTAAAAAACATTGGCCTTTATTAAAAACTAATATTACCCTAGCACAGCTACTACCTGAGGAACCTGCTATTACCTTCTGAAGGGCGCCCTCTATGAGAGACACCCTAGTGAAATCTAGTCAAGAGGTGGTCAATCCCACGAATTGGCTATCCAATAAAACAGGGTTTCATAAAAGCATATCCTGCAGAGTGTGCAAATTCGGTGTAAACACCAGTGAATACTGCACTGCATTTGATAATAGTGCCATTAAGATCAAAGGACTATTTAATTGCTGTACAGAATATGCGGTTTACGTACTAGAGTGTACGTGTAGGTTAAAATATATTGGTAGCAGGTTTTTAACCGCATTCTGCAGCATTTAAGGGCAATAGTGAACTCGAATGACAGTTATCCAGTAGCACGGCATTTCAAAATGGTCCATGATAAGAATCTGAATGACCTGAGTTACTTTATCATTGATGCGGTGCCCAAAAATATAAGGGGGGGGCCACAGAGAGAAGCAGCTCAGGCAGTTAGAATCGAAGTATATTCTTTTATTGGACACAAGGATCCCTAAAGTTTTGAATACGGGGGAAGACCTACACAATTTTCTCTAATTAGGAAGTTGTGGGAATGTATCCCCTATGTATTAGTGTAATCTGTACAGGAAGATGAGAGATACACACCCTGTTGGGATTTTCTGTGCCAGGATCACCAATTAATTACATTCAGTGATCACATTAGTTGATATGCTACACCTGGCGTTGCAGAGACGAATTCCCCAGCCTTAAGATAAGGTATTAGTTTCCATTATGGGCATTATTATATGGCACATTAGTACAAGGGGAGGCAGATCAGAATTATGAATTTATAAAAATACAATTTAAGTGGGGCTGGCCTCTATGAATAAGACAAATAGAGATTCATGCACTTGCACTTTAATCAGTATGAGAATATATAATTTGTTGGGATGTAGAGTTATGATGAATTGAACTAATTTTTTAGCTCCCGCTATAAACTCAATGTATTTTATGACATTTTTTAAACCCTGGAATTTTGATATGCATTTTTAATATCATTTTATCTGAGGTATTTTGCACTTTGCACTATTTTGCACCTTAAATATTCATTACACTAGCACTTTATCAGTTAGATCAAATCATATAGTGATTTTTTTGGAAGCATTTAGATAAGCATAGGATCTATTGTATGAAGTCGACAATATCACACCACAGCCACTTGGCTAAAATTTGAAAGTAAATGAAATTCAGTTGGTGATTCTGTGTATTTGGTATGAAAAGATAATGACAAGAATTATTATTATCTGTACCTTGTTTTACAGACTTTAAACTGTTTTTCTTGGTGTGTATAACCCTAGATTTGTTGTGGTTATATTTATAAGAATTTTAATTATTTATATATTACAATTAGGGTTGTGTTTGATCCAGGCGTTTTTTCTATTGAAAGAGATAGTATTTTGTTTAGTTCCATAAACCATGTGATTTGTTGAACCAGGAAGTCACTATTTAACACTGTAAGAATATCCGGGGAGTCATGTGATCAAGGCTGCAGTGACGCAGCCGAAAGACGTCATGCTGATACACGGAGGAATAAAGCACTGAAACTTTAAATCTACTGCACGTTTGTGGTCTGTACCTGGGATGGCTGAGAAGTGAGAGCTGGACTCAAGACTGTTGGTAAATAAATATATATATATATATATATTACCTACTGGCGGTCGCCAGTAGGTATATATAGTTAGGATTTTTTCTCTATGGAACTTTTAAAAATTCTATGTCTAATAACTTTGGCGTTTGTGGACGGAATCGGCTGAAATTTTCAGGAAAATGGCACATTTTGTTTCTGATCAGCCCCTGAAAATTTGAGGGGGTTTCGTCAAGGGGGGGGCCTAGAAAAAAGGGGGGTCCCAAAACGCATTTTTCCCATTCATTTTTCCATAGGGCGTTTGGCCTCACTTTTAGCTCGAACGGCTGAATGGATTTACACGAAACTTGGCAAATTTGTAGGGACTGTTAGCCCGATGTGCCTTTGCTGGGTCTCAATATATGTGCTCCAGTGGATTTTGAGAAATTAACGTTTAAAAAAACAGATATATCTGTGACAGCGTCCCGGATAGCGGACTAGTTCGCGTACTATTCGCGTAACGGAGCTTTGCAAAGCGAAGCTGATTGGCTGTCCGGTGTCTGTCAACATTCTAAACAGTCCGGAGCAGCCGCCATCTTGTCTCTCGGTAGGATCGAGAGACAAGAGGAGGCCAAAACGAAGGGGGAAATGAAGGAAAGGGGGCAAGGTAGACCTCTTCTGACCCCCTAGGATTGATGAGGGGGATATTAAAGTGCCCCGCGGGGCCCAAAAAAAAAAAAAAATTGCGATTTTTTGTCGTAGAGGCGCAAATCGGTACGTGAACCGGGCAGCTAACCGGGCAGCTAACCGGCAGTGTAACGGGAGTCTGAGGAGAAGCTGAATGGGTGTCAACATTGTAAACAGTCTGGAGCGGCCGCCATCTTGTCTCTCGGTAGGATCGAGAGACAAAAGGTGGTGAAAAACGAAGGGGGAAATGAAGGAAAGGGGGCAATGTAGACCCCTCCTGATCCCCTAGGATTGATGAGGGGGATATTAAAGTGTCCCGCGGGGCAAAAGAAAAAAAAAGAAAATTGCGATTTTTCGCGGTAGAGGCGCTACCCGGTACGCCAACCGGGCAGCTAACCGGCAGCGTAACGGGAGTCCGACATCTTGTGTTTTTGGAGCGTCCGGTTTGCGTACCGGGTAGCGTTCCGGTAAGCGTAACAAGGGGAAAACCAAGAGAAACAGAAAAATAAAATTTAAAGGAATAGATTTCCACCAAACTTGGCAAAATTGTAGGGACTGTTTGTTTGATGTGCCTTTGCAAGGCCTCAAGATATGTGCACGTGTGGATTTTGTCTAATTAAGGTTAAAAAAATATATATATATCAGTAAGCGTGCTCTGGCGCGCTTACATTACGGGTTTTGTTTGCGCTGCAGAGACGATACGTCACGTTTATGCGACGCGTCATGAGGCGTCTCACGTGGCTACGTGATACGTCACGTAATAAAGAATATATTTTACAGCTATAGATATTAGCTTTTAAAAAACCAATGAAATTCACTGAAAAAACCATAGGTTATAGACCATATATAGTTAGGAATTTGCATTTACAAAACCATGAAAATTCACTGAAAAAACCATTGGTTATAGACCATATATAGTTAGGGATTGGCATTTACAAAACCTTAATTTACTCGCACAAAACCATAGAAATTCGCATATATAGTTAGTTGCAATAACTATATATTGCGCACCCGCAATCCACTGCTGATGATGTCACATATTACATCATTCATGACATGGTCAGTGACATCACTGATGACATCACTGATGACATCTCAAATGACATCACTGATGACATCTCAAATGACATCACTGATGACATCACTGATGACAACATCCAGTGACTGTATGTTTCTGTAAAGTTAAAATATGTCTTACATATTGAAGAATGAGTGGATGTATAAGTGTTTGGATGAAGGATTTAGTAGGTGCATGACTGACTGTATGAGAGAATGATTAAATGTGTCTCACTGAGTGCATGGGTTAGTGACTAAACAGTCTTAATTTGTGCATCATTATTTCTGTAGTTCTGTAAACTGCTGCATGTGTTGATCAGTAGCTATATGAGTAACTATATGGGTTATTGATTGGTTGCCCAAATATTTGTATGGGAGAGTGAGTGTGTGTGTGGGGGTGGCTGGAAGGTATGTGACTCTGTGCATAGATGTGTGAGCAGTTGATTCAGTAGATGTATGGGTTCAAAAGTGCATGTGGAAACAGCTGTATGGGCGGTTGACTGTCTGCATGAGTGTATTGGTGAGTGATTGGATTTCTCAGTGCTACATGTCAACGTAAGTACATATGTAAAACACAGTCCATGTAAGAGTTGACATATATAAATAACTGTGCATAAGAGCCAGTGAATGTGTGAGTGGCTGTATGGATAATTGTGAACTTGTATCAGTGATTGTATAAGAGAGTAAATATGTGTTAGTATATGTTTGATTATGTAAGGTGTGTATAACTGTATAGTTGAGGAAATGGAGGTGTGATTGATTCTTTGCATGACTGACTAGGTGTGTGAGTAACTCCATGGATGAGTGACAGTCTGTGAGTGTCTGTTTACACTGATTGTATCTAAGGTTATATTAGAGTCTGAAGAGGTTCATCGTATTATCACATGAATGATATCATCAGTGATGTGATCAGTAATGTCAAATGAGATGTTATCAGTGATTTCATCAGTGATGTCATTTGAGATGTCATCAGTGATGTAATCAGTGATGTCATTTGAGATGTCATCAGTGATGTCATTTGAGATGTCATCAGTGATGTCATCAGTGATGTCACTGACTATGTCATGAATGATGTAATATGTGACATCATCAGCAGTGGATTGCGGGTGCACGATATATAGTTATTGCAACTAACTATATATGCGAATTTCTATGGTTTTGTGCGAGTAAATTAAGGTTTTGTAAATGCTAATCCCTAACTATATATGGTCTACAACCAATGGTTTTTTCAGTGAATATATTTAACATCTCCTCTCCTCCCAACACTCTAGCAGTACATAGACACATGATTGGCTAGTGCGTAGAATACAATCAGGATGCTGCGATCTCGGTGTAAAGGCTTAAAATGCATTTATGCAGCTATGTTTCAAGTTCACCTGAGGTCTCATCCTGTGTAAATAGTGTTTGTCTGGTGTATATATATTTATTTGGAATATGCTTGCACATTCGTGTTTTTATACATATATTTATATATGAATAATGTATAGTCTATTTTTCTACACCTGATTTTAACATGATATTGTAAATCAAGTATATTTCTGTTATTTATAGCGATGACAATTGTTTACAAGACACTATTTGCACTTTGTTGACGTGTTGCACTTTGCCTATTCTGCACTGCATTTTGAATTCTTAAATTTGGATTATCCAGTTATTTTACAAGTGTATTGCTAACAACGACAATATGGCATTTGCACTTTATTTACTGTTGTTTGCACATTGCGATATAGGCTGAAATCAGGGATTAATCCCGTGATGAGCTTTGCATAGAAATGTTGCCTATGTCTATGATACAAATCATTTTACATGTGACCATGTTCCACCAATGAGTTTACACTAAAACCAGCATTAGCACTTTAAAAGTTGCCTCCTCCCTAGCATGCGTCATGTGATCAAGGCCTCTGTGAAGGCCGAAACGTCATGCTGAGGTGTGCCGTCTCCCCGACGAAATAAAATACACTGCTCACCTGCACTTGGGTCTCCTCTCTTCTTCTGCGCTGCGGTATCCAGGATTGGGCTCCAGGCGAGAGTAAGCAGGGATTGTCTCATATATATATATATATATATATATTTTTTTTTCCACCAAGATAATCCCGTTACGAAAGGCACAACTTTGCACAGCTGGTGCGAGCTGCAGGGACGGGCTTTCCCTGTTAACCAAACGATCACCACCAAAGTAAACTCGCACTCCACCAGGGTTATATTTCATGCAGGTTTATTTTCAACAGCATAACAACATGCTGTCTTTAACCAACGCGTTTCAATCCTCAGATCTTGGTCACGGTTACAAACATTTGTCCCTCCTTAGTTTCACCATTATGTACCAGGAAGTCATAATCACATTATAATGATGCATTATGGTACTGGTAGTTACTTAGACTTTTTATAATGTCATTACTTTTCATATTCACAGTGTTGAAACATTGCAATCATTTACTGGTACTGGTCAGTATACCTGTGTTTAAAGTTTCACATTTATAAACTTATTGACAGTATTGCTAATTCTCTAAGTGAGTTAAAGCATATTGAATACTATTATTACTAACTTGGCATTTTTGGCCGCACTTATTTTGCCACGCATTGCATAGATATTATAATCAGAAGATTATCTCTTAGTGAGTTTAAATGCCTAATTACATGCGCCATCTTTATATACGGTCAGGTCAGCATTTTTATAAAGATTCAATATGCATTCTACATTTAGGACTAAGTGTCCATGTTCTGTAATTTTTTGCACAGGTTATACTATATGACCCACAAGTATCTAATTGTTTGACCAGAGAATTATTTCAAAGATGATAACAGCTCATCATAGGTGCACATAAAGTTCCTCATCGCCATTTAACCCCCCAGGGATCTTAGGTTTAAAACGAATGATCAGTCTCGATTCCAAGCGGCGTAGAGTCATCAATCTGTTGCCACCTCTTTCTTTTAGTGGTACAGTTGCTAGTCCACTGTACGTGATATCCTTCCATGTCCTTTTCTCCTTTTTGTGATGTGTTTGCATATGTTTGGCCATGGCATAACTTAAATCACAATTGTCAATTGCTCGGATATGTTCCAAAATCCTTTTGTGCAAAGGACAGATGGTACTTCCAATATATCTCTTGCCACAGAAACATTGTAACAAATATACAACGTGTGTTGTCTTGCAGTTGATGAGTCCTTCCACAGTAAAAGTTTTTCCTTTAGGATCCTTGATTTTTAATAAATTGCGTCCTATTTGGCAGGCTTTACATTGACTACATTTTGTAAATCCCTTGCGCTTCTCATCCAGCCAGTTTGTGTTTTTCTTCTTTTTTTCTTCAAAATGGCTATTGACCAATTTGTCACGCAAAGATGGAGCTTTCCTAAATGTCATCTGTGGAAATTGGCCCACTTCTTTGCCTATGTCTGGATCTTTTTGCAACACATGCCAGTATTTTTGTAGTGTTTTCCTTATTGTGTGGCTTTCCTTCGAGTAGGTCAAAATCATTCTTATCGGTTCCTTGGGCGGTATTTCGGGGTTTGATTCTTTTTTGGGGATCAATGTCTCAATTCGATTTTTATCTCTTGCTCTTTTTTCACCTCTTTCTATATCACATTTTTTATATCCTCTATTATTGAACCTGTTTGCAGTTTCCTTAAACTTTTTGTCCATTTCTTTTTCATTTGAACAATTTCTCTTCATCCTGACGAATTCTCCGTATGGAATATTTTTCTTTACTAAACAGGATGAAAACTCTGTCCATGCAATATACTATTCGTGGCTGTTGCTTTCCTATAGACCGTAGTTTCTAATTTCCCATTCTGGACATACACTTTGGTATCTAGAAATACTATTTCAGTTGGACTTATATTGTATGTAAATTTAAATCCCAATTCGTTATTGTTTAGAATCGTCATATATTTCTGTAGTTCATCATCCGGGCCATCCCATATTAGAAACAAATCGTCTATAAAGCGTAGCCAGAGTATTACTCTGGCCACGTATTGGTCATTTCCTTCTCCCCAAGCATACAATACAATTTAAGTGGGGCTGGCCTCTATGAATAAGACAAATAGAGATTCATGCACTTGCACTTTAATCAGTATGAGAATATATAATTTGTTGGGATGTAGAGTTATGATGAATTGAACTAATTTTTTAGCTCCCGCAATAAACTCAATGTATTTTATGACATTTTTTAAACCCTGGAATTTTGATATGCATTTTTAATATCATTTTATCTGAGGTATTTTGCACTTTGCTCTATTTTGCACCTTAAATATTCATTACACTAGCACTTTATCAGTTAGATCAAATCATATAGTGATTTTTTTGGAAGCATTTAGATTAGCATAGGATCTATTGTATGAAGTCGACAATATCACACCACAGCCACTTGGCTAAAATTTGAAAGTAAATGAAATTCAGTTGGTGATTCTGTGTATTTGGTATGAAAAGATAATGACAAGAATTATTATTATCTGTACCTTGTTTTACAGACTTTAAACTGTTTTTCTTGGTGTGTATAACCCTAGATTTGTTGTGGTTATATTTATAAGAATTTTAATTATTTATATATTACAATTAGGGTTGTGTTTGATCCAGGTGTTTTTTCTATTGAAAGAGATAGTATTTTGTTTAGTTCCATAAATCATGTGATTTGTTGAACCAGGAAGTCACTATTTAACACTGTAAGAATATCCGGGGAGTCATGTGATCAAGGCTGCAGTGACGCAGCCGAAAGGCGTCATGCTGATACACGGAGGAATAAAGCACTGAAACTTTAAATCTACTGCACGTTTGTGGTCTGTACCTGGGATGGCTGAGAAGTGAGAGCTGGACTCAAGACTGTTGATATATATATATATATATATATATGTATATATATATATATATATATATATATATATATATATATATATATATATATATATATATATATATATATATATATATATATATATATATATATATATATATATATATATATATATATATATATATATATATATATATATATATATATATATATATATATATATATATATATATACAAACTCGAAATCCAGGTAAGAAGTCCACACAAGCCCATAATTCTGCAGCAGCGTTTTTAATTGGCAATCTGAGCAGTCACTGGATAACGCGTTTCGAACAACAAGTTGTTCTTGGTCACATCAAGTATATATATGTTTATCCATTTCCTCTTGCTGCACAAAGGATTATCAGCCCTGATGGAGGTGGTGCTGGCCATCTTGAGAGGCAACCCATCAGTCTTACCCACAATAGCGCCCCTACCACAAAGGAAAAAGAGCCAAAACACAAACTTATAAATTATAAATTATGAGCCCTTTATTTTTCTAACAACATGCCCGTTGTCCATTCATACTAACATGATGTGGGTCTTTCTCAGAAAAGGAGCTGTGTATAGACAAGAAGCAACAGAAAGTTCAGAGGAAATCTGAGTATGTATTAGATCTTTCCTTTGATTGTAAATATAGCCAAGGAGCCAGTAGTGACAAAGCTTATAAAACTCCTATGTAATCTTCAGGACGGGGTTCTCCTTAACTGCTGGGTGTCGGGTGGCTGTGAGGAGGGTGATGGGGTTCATGCCTTTTAATAGTCCACGCTCTAGTGTTAACCATGCTGGGGTATATTCCTTACTTGGGTCTAACCAGTGTAGTCCCTGTCTGGCTATGCATGCTACCTGGAATCTTTTGAAGTTTGTTATGTTCAGCCCGCCCTGATCTTTTGTGAGCCTAAGCCACACTAATGTCCGGGGCTGGGGAAAGAAATACCAACGAACAACGAAGCGTCGCAAAGGAGAACAGAACATGGACAATCGAACTATTATCCCCCCCCCCGCCGCCCCTTCCTTTCCCTCTTTTCGTCTGTCTTCTCTCTCTGATTTTCCACTCATGTATATCTCATGCTCCATGTAAATATATATTTTTTTTACTCAATAAAAAATTACAGAAATCAAAAAAACCCTCCTATGTAATAAAAATGGAACATTTGAGCTGCAACTACCAGTTGCCTGTAAGAATCGCTATATAAGGATAAACTGGTAATCATTAAACCGCGCTGGACAAAGGGGGAGCTTTGTGCTCCTGAAAATGAAGGTGTACATTCAGAAAGTGCAACAAGAGGGGTGTAGCTTACACTATGAATACCTTTAATTTGAAAACTACAGGTGGTATAATGGATTATCGTGAGCTATTGAATGCCTGGAGGAGCAGAGGAGTAAGTGAAATTGAGGAATGACAGTATATCAGGAATGATCATTGAAGACACTATTTAGTACCTCCCAATCATCCGAAAAAATGCCACTAGTCTTATGGAGGCAATATAGGACTATATTTATCATATTTCCATCGTTTGTGCATGAACATTTTGACCAAATATCTGAACATTCTGTGGCAGAGACAATATCTGGTGATCACCTTAGATTTATGCCGTTTGTATATCTGGATCTAACATGAGATGGGAATAAAGCATGTGCTAATGACCTTGAGTCTAGATCAATAAAGCTAAATGAGCACACAATTATGATACTGTCAATAGTGCTGTTTTGTTCACACTAATATTTTTTGGTTTAGAATTGTATTTTCATCAGCTTTGTGGGACAAATTTTGGCACATGTTTCACACTCAGCTATGTCATTGTTCCAATGAGTTGGTGGTGGAGAATAGTTGGCTATTAGACCTGGCATCAGTGGCGAGGGTCTACCTTCCTCTATTCTCTTCTTATCTGGGCGCTGTGCCACTACTAATCAGTGCCACAGCGCGAATGCTCCCTATGTGAGGATACCTGTATGGATTAGGATAGCCTTAATGCCTGTCCTGTGTAACATGTTCTAGTAGCGAGTTATTCTCCATTTCATTGTTGCGTGTAGCATGTACTAATAGCAAGTTAACCTCCATGGCACTGTTTCTATTGAGAAGCTACCCGTTCTCATACGTTTAAAAGGGCAGTTTGAGGATTACCTTCTATGATCCTATCTGACCCCAGGAACCTGATAGGAACTTCGAGTTTGATATATTTATGCTCAGGACATTAAGATACACCTTTTATTAAGGGTCGTTTCTATAGCTCATGTTCGAAAATGCCTCTTCGAAATCGCTGTATTTTCTTGCCTAAGCTTCCTGTAGGCTTTACTAGTATGTGTATTGGCCATCTGGTTTTAGAGCAGCAGGGCCAGCTGGGTCAGATCTGTCTGGAGAGAGAGATCAGTATTCAGGGCATGGGGAGGGGTGACTCTTTGATCCGCGCAGGGCCGTGCCTGGTAAGGTGAATGATGGCTCCACCTCCCACTGGGTGCCTGATAGCAGACCCCCTCATTCTGAAAAGGCAGGATGTTGGCTCGTAAACCAAGTGCTCCCCGACCCCACCAAACTGGTTCTGACTGGACCAAGTGATTTGTGATTTTAGGGAACAAAGACTTTTCAGGTATAAAACGCTGTCTGGAACCTTGTCCAAGTGGGTTCCTTCTGGATGTCAAGACGAAAATCTGTCCGAGTGAACAAAGGAAAGGACTTTGAAACTTTCAACAAGCTTGCCGAAGAAACTACCCAAGGGCCTGAATCAAAAGCGCCTTCTGCAGAAGTTTCAGGGATATTAGACTTCACCCAGTCAGCTGTCAGAATTCCTGTGGGAGGAATTCTGCTTGCAGGTGAGGCCTCCGTTGAGTAATCCGGAGCCTCTAGTTCTACTGTGAGGACTGCGGACTGAACCTTGAAACTTTCGCTGGATCTGTGTGGGCCCCTACAGCTAAGAGACAGCTGCCGGCGCTGAGAGCATGCCTGAATCTGCACCTTTGGAACTGTCACTGAATCCTGTGGGCTGTTGCAGCTAAGAGAGAGCTGCTGACGCTGAGAGCCCGCCTGAATTTGAACCTTTTAAATATTCGCTGAATCTGTGTGGGCCGCTGCAGCTAAGAGAGAGCTGCCGCCGCAGAGAGCCCGCCTGAATCTGTGTGGGCCGCTGCAGCTGAAAGAGAGCTGCTGCCGCTGAGAGCCCGACTGAATTTGAACCTCTGAAACCCTCGCTGAATCCGTGTGGGCTGTTGCAGCTAGGAGAGAGCTGCCGCCGCTGAGTGCCCACACCCTTGCCAATGTTGTATAACCGTGCTTTGTCCTGTGGGCCGCCACGCTAAGAGAGATCTGCTGCCGCTAAGTGCCTGCACCATTGCCAACTTTGCATCACCCTTCATCCTATGGGCCGTCACACCTAAGAGAGAGCTGCTGCCACTGAGTGCCCACACCTTTGCCAACTTTGAATTATCGTGATTCATCCTGTGGGCCGCCACAGCTAAGTGAGAGCTGCTGCAGCTGAGTGCCTGCACCCTTCCTAACTTTGCCTCATTGTGATTTGTCCCATGTGCGGTCGCATTTAAGGAAGAGCTGCTGCCTCTGAGTGCCTGCACCTTTGCTGCATTTGCCCCATTGAGATTTGCCATGCGGGCCATCGTGGATAAGGAAGAGCTGCTGCTGCTGAGTGCCCACAATTTTGCCCCTTTGCGTCACTGCGGATTGCCCCGTGGGCCCCCCGCAGCTAAGAGAGAGCTGCTGCTGCTGTGAGCCCACCACGGAGCTGCAAGGCGAGAGTTATCTCCAACCCCAGCCCGGGCCACCGTAGCCGCATGCTGCTGCCGCTGAGAGCCTGACTGCCCCAGAGTGCCTGAATCATTGTGGTTGCCCACTTCGGACCTCTGAAGCCAAGACTTGTGGTCGCTGGGAGTCCACCTGTCACCATCTCCACTTCTTCGAGAAGCTGCGTGCTGTGTCCCCTTGTAACGGCAGGTATCTGGTGCACAACGGGTCGGGTAGACCCCAGCCTTGAACTCAGTCATTTCCACGTTCTAGTGAATACGTTATTGCCTTTTTGAGTTCCTACTACTTTACTTGCTTTGTAGCTTGTTGAAACACTTTGAGAGTTTTGAGTTAAACTGTTAGATAAAGATACCATTTTTCTATCCCTACCTGAGTTGAGTCCTTTTGTGATGTTGTTACTGCCTTATTTTGCATGGTCATAAATGCTTCACACAACGCCTCTGAGATAGGCCTAACTACTTGTGCTACGTTATCACAGGGTTGAGCAGGGGTTGTCGAAGGGGGTAGCCCACTTGCCCTGACTTAGGAAGAAGGGTCCCTATTTAGACATTGCCAACTAGAGATCCCCATTTCTAACATTGGCGGTCAGGGGTGAGGATCAGGACTTGCATTTATGATCCATGTACAATAACTGGTAGACACCACTGGTGAATGTAGACCAAACCGCAGCCACAAATTTGTTTTTTAGTGTTTGGTTTGTTGTTCTAGGATTGAATTGTTGATCGCAGCCATGAGTACTGCTAATATGGGTAGGCCAACCTCCAATGCTTCGGAGGATCTCACCTTTGAGGAGAAAGAATTAGATACCTATACTGCCAGACAGCTGAAGTCATTTTGTAAGCAATTCGCTGTTCCCGTGATAGGTCTCTCTAGGAAGGAGGAGTACCAGAAGGCGCTTAAGGCCTGGTGGGAAGCTAGAGAGTCCACTGGAGATGAGGAAGAGAATGCTGGAGGGCAGCAGGATGATGCAGTAGAAGGGTGGAGATACAACATCCTCCAATCCAGGTACTAGTGTATCCCAAAGGCGCCTGACCCCAGAAGAGCTGGAGGACAGGGAGAGAGAGAAAGGATGCATAGAGTGGAGATGGCCAAATTGGAAGGTCAGAGGGACCTTGCGAGTAAGAAGTTAGACATTGAGAAGAATCGATTGTCAATTGAACTTGATAAAAATGAGAATGGAGCATGGGAGAATGTTGAGGGAGAATAAGATCAGGGCGAGGAGTGTCCCGGTCTCCCCCTCTGATGCCAGTATACCTTTAGTAACTCCTGAGAATAGAGTTTATATTGCTAATGATGTCATTAAGGATTTTCACAAGAGTGAGGATATTGGGCAATGGTTTGCCGCATATGAGATAGCAATGGTGTCCCACTGGTTCCCTGAGAAGGATTGGGGAGCGGGTTTGTGGAGACGCTTTGTGAGTGATGGTAGGGATACCCTGTTAGACCTGCCTGAGGAGAGCAGGATGGTGCATGCCCATATGAAGGAAGCTTTGATGATCCGTTATGGTTTGACCCAAGAAATATGCAGGCAGAGGTTTAGAACCTGTAAGCAGTTAGAAGGTACCACACGGGTTGAATATGTGACTTATTTCTGCAGAGCGATGGATCGCTGGGTAAAAGGTAGCAAAGTCGAAACTTTTGAGCAGTTGTATGGCTTCTTTGCATGGGAGCATTTTCCTAGTAACTGCTTTCCAGAACTATGCCAGCACCAGATTGATAGCAAGCTGAATAACCCTAGAAAGCTTGGTGAGAAGGCGGACCACTGGGTGAGCACCCAGGTCCGCAAACGTTTTGTGAGAGACTTCGCCAGAGGTGGGCAGGGTCCCCAGCAGAGAAGTGGGGGGGGCAAGGGTAAGCCGAGGGAGTTCCAGAGAGGGCTCCAGAGTAATTCCCCAGGGTACCAAGCAGGAGTGTCCCAGCCTCCCCCGGAGAAGAAGCCAGTGTCCCTGACAGGTAGACCTGTTCAGAGCGGGCCACTCACTTGTTTCAAGTGTGGTCAAGTGGGCCACCAGTATTATGATCCCCAGTGTCCCCAGAGGGACCTTAATGCATCTCCACGTGCACCACCCCGTGCACCATCCTGCCAGATTGCCAGTGTAAATGATTCAGAAAAGGGGGTGGTGATGAACAGAGTGTCTGAATTAAGCAGACCACTCTTACCCAGTCCAAAGATCAGGGCTTGATCCATCACCATTTTTTTGCTCACTGCACCATCCCAGCTCAGAACTTGGCTATATGCAAATTAGTCTGACCCTGGCCCAGTGCATCATGGGAACAGGGCAGACCAAACTACCAAGCCAATTCTTATACTGGGAAGGAAACAAGCTACCGGGGACCGGTTTCTGGCATTTCAGCCGTCTTCGGCCCGGCTTGCTTGAATCCTGATGGTGCAATGAGCTAGGGACTCACATCTGATTATACCCTTCCACGCTTATGGTGGACAAAAATGATTCAGAAAAGGGGGTGGTGATGAACAGAGTGTCTGAATTAAGCAGACCACTCTTACCCAGTCCAAAGATCAGGGCTTGATCCATCACCGTTTTTTTGCTCACTGCACCATCCCAGCTCAGAACTTGGCTATATGCAAATTAGTCTGACCCTGGCCCAGTGCATCATGGGACTGGGTGAGAGTTTTCTGCTTAATTCAGAGACTCTGTCCCTCACCACCCCTTGTTGTAAATATTTTTGTCCACCCTAAGCGTGGAAGGGTATACTCAGACATGAGTCCCTTGCTCATTGCACCATCAGGATTCAAGTAAACCGGGCCGAAGACGGCTGTAATGCCAGAAACCGGTCCCCGGGAGCTTGTTTCCTTCCCAGTGTAAGAATTGGCTTTTGTAGTTTGGTTTGCCCTGTTCCCATCATGCACTGGGACAGGAACAGACTAATTTGCATACAGCCAGGTTCTGAAACTGGGATGGTGCAGTGAGCTAAAAAACGGTGTTGGATCTAGCCCTGATCTCTTGACTGGGTGAGAGTTTTCTGCTTAATTCAGAGACTCTGTCCCTCACCACCCCTTGTTGTAAATAGATTGCCAGTGTAGGCCTGGGGGGAGGAGATGGAGGTCCAACGTGGGTAGGATCCTGTAGAGTTAACCCTTGTTTCACAAGGAGAGTTTGAGAAGGTCCCTAACGTCACACTGCCTAATAACACTAAGAAGTACCAGGGGTGGGTGACCATCAATGGCCATAGGGTTGAGGCTCCTAGGGACACCGGAGCTAGTGTGACTGCTGTCAGCCCCAGGTTGGTGTCCAAAGAGCAGGTTGTCCCCCATGCATTCTGCCCCGTGGTGTCAGCAGACAACTCGGAGAGCCAGTGGGAGGTGGCTCAGGTTCCCTTCGAGTGGGGGGTTCTCAGGATCTCATCAAGTGGCTGTGAGGACCGCCATGCCTGTAGACTGTCTGTTAGGTAATGATCTAGAGGACTCCCCGTGGGCTACGGTGGGGAGAAAGTCTCAATTGGAAATGTTGGGCCTACCTGAGTGGGCGTGTGCGACCACCCGGTCCATGACAGCTCAGAATGGGGTTCAGGAGGGCCTGGAGCCTGAAAATACGGCCCAGGCCCCAGCCTTAAAGAGAAGGGGGTGCGGGAAACTGGCCCCCATGGTTCCAATGGTCCTGGAGGGAGCAGACCCTGAGGGGGATGCCTTGGAACCTACAGGGGAACAAGTGGCTGATCTGGGAGACCTACCAGAGCTAACCCATTGGCAGCCGGAAGGGGGGTACTCCAGGGAGGAATTTTGCGAGCAGCAAAGAACCTGCCCTTCTCTTGAGGGGGTGCGGTGACAGGCCACCACCCAGGCCGCAGGTGATCAGACAGGGTCACATTGTACCTATTGGGAGAATGACCTCCTTTACAGCGAGCCTAAGGTTGCTGAGCCTGGGTCAGCCCGTGTGCTGGTGGTACCCCAGCGCTTCAGGACCTTCCTTTTGGGGTTGGCTCATGATGTGCCATTGGCCTGACATCTGGGGCAGACCAAGACCTTTGAGAGGCTGGTCACCCACTTCTATTGGCCCCAGATACGCAGGAGCTCCGATGCTCACTGCAGGACATGTGAGACTTGCCAGGTAAGTGGGAAGAGTGGGGGGATGATTAAGGCCCCACTACAGCCCTTCCCCATTGTGAGTACCCCATTTGAGAGAGTGGGCATTGATATGGTGGGGCCTCTGTATCCCAAGACAGCCATGGGCAACAGGTTCATCCTGGTCTTGGAGGACCATGCCACCCGGTACCCTGAGGCAATCCCGCTCAGGACAGTGACGGACCCTGTGGTGGGATGGGCACTGATGGGGATTTTCTCCCGCGTGGGAATCCCCAGAGAGGTGGTGTCCAAAAGGGGACTAATTTCATCTCTTTTTTTTTTTTACTTTTTTATTAAAGCAATTGCAGTACAACAATACAGCCAAATAGAAAAGTTCCATGCAGGGACCCAGTACAGAGTAGCAAGGTGTAATCTATTACAAGTACATCTTATTCAATCATCAACAGTGGGCTGCCGTTGGCATAGCACAACAAACCATCATCAGGACGGCAGCTTCACAGGTACATTTTCTCCCATGGGAGCAGGCAAGGAGAGGGAACGCCCCGTGGGGCTAGCAAGCCTGGGACAAAACACAGGGAAATACTGGGAGGAGGACCGCCACCAACCAGCACCGGCGGCCGCCGCGGACCAAAGGCCTGCGGGGAGCGCGGGGAGCGCGGGAGAGGCAGTGGCAGGAATGGAAGGGAAATGGGGCGGTGGCTGGATTCCCTTCGGCTCTCTATGGGGCAGGGTGAACACGGGCCAGAATGCAACACCGTTATCGTGGAGGCAACCCAGCCTCTAATCAGGCATGAAGGCACAGCAAGGAGACCCCACATACAGCAGGGGCAGTGGGAATGCGGAGAGGGAAGCTACACATTGACCAACTCGGCAGCCGCCACAGACGCAGGGGCAGCAGGGAGCGCGGGGGAGGCAGGCTCGCTAGAGGAGGAACGGGAAAGGAGATAGGCGACTAGGGGACCCCAGATATCAACCAGGCACGATCTAGTTGTGGGTTTTTGTGGGTGGTTTTTTTTTGTAATGCGCTAGAATCGACTCCCAAAGGAGTATCTCTGCGCAGTAGACCGCTGGGGAACCCGTCCTGGCTTTCCCTGTGAGATGGTCCCTACTGGGTATCTCCAAGGTGAAACCAGGCATCCCCGGCGTATGTGGGGGGCCGTTGTGGAGATGAGGCAAGCTAATGCCCAGAGTTGCCGAGTGTGATCCCTGGTTAGAGTAGGCACCGAGATGAGAATTATTGAGTCCGCTGACCCTGGCCCACGACCATGCCGTGTCGGGAATTGAACCCTGGTCCCGGGCCGTCCTCTGCTCTCGGGTCTGCCGCCTCTAACCAGTGAGCCACACCACTGGTTGCAACACGTCCCAAAATTCTGAGAGCAGCGTTTGACAACGGGAAGCATCCTCCAGCCAGGCCGACACCACAGGGGCAGGCCGGCGGCCCCAACACACAACCACCCTACGCTGGGCCAGCACCAGGAGCATCGAGATCAACCGGCGCGACGCATCCGGATAGGGCTTAACAAATCCGAGGAAACAGAGAAGGGGGTCCGGAGTAATGGCGGTGCCAGAGATTTCGGAGATCGCGGAGCAGACCTCCAGCCAGAACACCTGCACTCGAGGGCAAAGCCAGGCCAAATGAGCGAAATTCACGGAAGGAGCGGAGCATCGCACACAGGAATCCTCAGGAATAAGTCCTAGGCGGTGAAGCGGCCGTGGGGTTCGATAGAACCTGTGCAGAAACTTGAAATGGATTAATCGGTGCCAATAGTTTGGGGAAAGTTTTGTGGTTTGGTTACAACAGTAGAGCCAGTCGGCGTCCGAAATGTCCACATCCAGGTCCGCGCTCCACGTTGTGGAGATGGGGGAGGATAACAAAGCAGAAGTATACAGTCTGGTGACAAGTTTACGTGAGAATGCTGAGGTATTTAACAAATCCAGGGCTGTGAAAGTGGGTGGGGCTCCGGAAAGGTCGGGTGCAATGTCCGGCAGGTGGCACGCAGCTGATAGTACAAAAGCGTGTCCATCAGTGATGGCGACTCCGGGAGTGAATAAAAGGAATCTTCGGGATAAAGATCAGCTACGGTCTTGAGACCCCCCTGCGCTGCGTGCCGAGACATACAGGATGACTGAAGTGGGGGAAAGTCCGGGTGGTCAGTGATGGGCATAGCGCCAGCGGATAGAAGAGATAGCCCAGCCAGTCGGCGCAAAAAGGACCACGCCAAGCGCAGTGTCTCCACCGTGTTCACCTCCGATCGAGGGAGCACCGCAGGGGCGAACAACACAGTAGCAAGAGGCCAGGGGGCAGCAACATCAGACTCAACCGCAACGTGAGGCTGGTAGGGGGTGGGATGCAGCCACAAGTGCTGCAAGTTGGCCAGAGTGCGTCCCGGGTGATCACCCTCTCCGAAGCGGCGAGCACGGCCCTCCCTCCCCAGGAAGGACAGCCTCCTCGGAAAATTCAGAATGCTTTTGACACAAAAGTGCCAACACGTCGGGGCCAGCGCCACTCGCAATTGAGGCATCAAGGCCCCGGATCTCTCCCTCGAGCCTGGTAAGTGTAGAACGGATGGCTCGGAGGACTCCGGCTTGCTTGGATATGCACTCCCCCCGAATAAATGCTTTAAAACCCTCCCAAAGCGTAGAGGCCGAATCAACAGAACCTACATTGAGCTCGAAATAGTTAGTAATGGCAGTTTGGATCTCATCAGAAAAAACTGAGTCCTGAAGGGCATTGGAAGGAAGGCGCCAGATGAATGCGCGGCGCGGGGAGTCGGGAGGTCGGAGAAGAAGACGGTCCGGCGTGTGGTCAGAGAGAGTGCGCGCCATGTGAGCCGCGTCCATAGTCCAGGTAAGGACATCTGGCGACAACAGCCAAAGGTCATTGCGGGACCAACAGCCCCTAGCACCCGTAACGCAAGTGCCCTCCCGGGAATCGGGGCGAAGATGACGCCAAACATCGATTAGCGAGTTGTCAGTCGATATAGAAGACAGAGCGGTGGTCGCGCATGGGTGAGACTGGTAAGAGCCCGACCTGTCCAAATCCGCAGAGAGAATGACATTAGGGCCGCAGGAGGAGATCAAATGCCAAACATCATAAAAGAATTCAGGGTCGTCAGAATTCGGGCCATACACCGCAGCAATGGTAACAGGCTAAGCAAGCAGCATCCTGTGTATAATGACATATCGACCTTCCAGGTCAACTAGGGCGCGAGAGTTCTGCCAGGGAAGGCCACGGCGCAGCAGGATCGAGACACCCCTAGCATAGGAGGAATAGGTGGAAGAGTGGGATTCCCCCCAGAATCAGGCGCCGAGTCTGGAGATCGAATCGGGGAGTAGGTGCGTCTCCTAGATAAGGCAAATGTCAATCTTATGACTCTGTAGGTGGGCATGTGTTAGACGGGCCTTGCGATGATCGTTTAGGCCGCGGACGTTCCATGACCAGCAAGTCAAATCAGCCATAGGACAGGAGATGGGGGCCAACCAGATACAGGATGAGGAGCACGGGCCCAGATGCATCCAACCCGGTGCAGCCATAGTGGGGATGAATGACCACTGGGAGACCACAAGCGCAACAGGAGTACAGAGCGGGGGAGACCACCGCAGGGGAAATACCAGCCCCAAAGAGAGGGGGGGAGGACTGAGGAAGCCGGGAGTAAGCCAGCGCATCAGAGACAGAACCTGGAAGTGAAAAAACAGCCTCAGTGTTACGCTGAGGATGTAGCAAATAACAGAGCATCGTACATCCAATGCCGAAAAGTCCGAACATGAAGATGATGCCATGTCTGCATTGGAACCTGCATTGTTAAAGTGGAGCATCAAAACGACAAAAAAACTGAACCACCACCTCGCTAGATGAACAACCCCACCCACCCACCCCCCGAAACCCCCCTGGTGAGTCTTACACAGAGCATGAAAAACAGAACACCCCACCAATCCCCGCCCACCCCCACCCACTACCGCCCCCCAATCAGGCAGAGAGTCCCCCCACGCCCCCCAGCGGAGCTAGAACTGGAATCCAGAAACACAGACTCGGACCACCCACCACCCACACCAACCCCCCAATCAGGTTGAGTATACCACCCACATCACCCCAGGGACCCACAACCGGGAAGGGAAGACAAGATGGTAGAATTGGGAATCATCCCGTGGGGGCATGGCAGGACCCAGCATATGCCCCTGCAAGGAAGCAGGGTGGCCAAGCAGAGGAGGGACAGACATCAGTGAAAGAGAATAATTATCAAGCAGACAGTAAGAGCAGCACTACTCATTCAATGTCACTAAGGTGCCCGGACCCATCAGGTTGAGACATGGAAGAGGCACAGCGGGACTCCCTGTCCAGTTTTTTAGCAAACGCCAGAGCCTCTCTGGGATCCGGAAAGACCAGCATTTTTGCCCCCTGGCGAACTCGTAGTTTTGCCGGATAGGCCAACAAATAGAAAACCTCATGCTTGAGAAGAATTTGTTTTGCAGGGAGGAATTCTCTCCGGGCGGCCTGCACAGAGAGGGTGTAATCAGGGTAGAAGGAAAGGTTGTTACCCTGGTGGTTGTTGGTTCCCCTCTCACGAGCCGCCTGGAGGATGGCGTCCTGATCACGGTAGTTCAGAATCTTTGATATGATCGGACGCGGGGGGAGACCGGGGCGAGGACGGGGCCCCAGCGAGCGATGTGCCCTCTCGACAATGAAGACGGGGGACAATGCCTCACCAAACAGCACCCTGATCAGCTCCTCCACAAAGTCCTCCATCTTTGCAATGTTCGTGGACTCCGGGAGGCCGGTGATGAGCAGGTTGCATCTCCGAGAACGGGCCTCCAAATCCTCGTTCTTTTCTCGGATAACTGCAAGGAGTTTGTCCATCTACAACAGTTTTTGCCGGTCCTGGGTGGCGGAGTCCTCCACATCGGAAACGCGGGACTCCATGTGGAGCAGACGATTGTCATGAGAATCCACACAGGACTTCACTTGGTCGAGGCGGGCCGATAGCTGGTCCATCTGAGCAGCAATCCCGGTCACAGTGGATTTGACATCCAGCATAATGGTTTTGAGGTCATCTTCTTGGGAAGGCGGGGCCTCCATGGCCCCCGCAGCAGAGTCTGCACCTTTGGCGCCCGCGGCGTCCTGCCGGGAAGATCTGCGCAGTTCGAAGGCTATCTTGGGTTGTTTAGGGTCGCTCTTTCCCATTGTGTAAAGCAACAATGAGTCCGCAGCAGGCCAGATGCCTAAGGGAGCTCCAATTGTAGGGCCGCCCTAAACGCCAACAACCAGGTAAGAGGGGCGCCACCAGGCACCCGACCCAGGGGGGCGGCATAGGCGAATCAGGCACAGCGACCAGCGGCCACCAGCGACCATGCGGGCCCCACCGGGTCAGTCACCGCGCACACCAGAGTGGGATCGTCCTGTGCGCCAGCCAGAGGGGTCAAGAAGCGCCAGAGTGTAAATTGAGTGCCCAGCAGCCCCACAGGCTCAGCAAGACACTGCCCCTGTGAAGACCAGAGGGCGGTGGCGGCCACCGCCAAGCGGTCAGGAGGAAGGGACCCTCTGTAGGCCCAGTAAACACCCCAAAGTCAGCCTGAGAGTCAGGGCAGGATGGCGGCCTCACCGGCCACAGCCAAACATTCAGGGCGGAACACAGGTTGATAGGCCAGGGCCAATGCAGGCTGCAGCTGAGCAGGAGCAGGTGAGGTGTCGGCCGGGGTCGGGCCCCCAGGTCGAGGTAAGAGGAGCACCGCCGAACCCAGGGCAGGACGCAATGACAGGGCGCCTCAGGAGGGGGCCTCATATGAGCAGACACAGGCAGTGGTGGTGGCGGCAGCCGCAGTGAGGTGAGGACGGACCCCAGCAGAGGGCCAGAGACCACAGAAGTACTGGGAGCAGCATCAGGATTGTGGCAGGCAGCTCCAGGACTAGGCCGCTTAGTAAGTCTTCAGCAGCCATAGGGCATAAGGAGGCGGCCGGAGTGCCCAGTGTAGAGGGACCGCAGCACAGCAGATGGCGTCTCTCCCCGCAGCGCGAGCCAGACCAGGAGCGGGGAGGATCCGGTGGCGGGTACATGAAGTCTCTATGGGAGGTGTGTGGGGTCATGTATAAGTTCACCACTCCTTACCTCCCCCAGGGGTAATGGGCTGGTTGTGCGGTTCAACCGGACCCTGAAGGGCATGATTATGGGCCTAGGCGAGCATATGAGTTGTAAGTGGGATGTCCTCTTGCCATGCCTGTTGTTTGCTTACTGCGAGGTGCCACAGAAGACCTTAGGGTTCAGCCCCTCTGAGCTGCTCTATGGCCACCCGATATGAGGGCCTCTGAGTCTGGTCAAGGAAGGTTGGGAGCAATCTTCCAGCAAACCTCCCCAGGATGTGTTCAGTTACATGCTAGCCTTCAGAAACCAGAATCGGCATTTCAGGAAACTTGCTGAGGCAAACCTGGAAGCCATCCACGAAGAGATGAAACGCTGGCACAATCAGAATGCCACTCCGGTCGAGTTTCAGTCTGGATGAAAGATTTGGGTCATGGCCCCAGTGGAGCCCTGTGTGCTCCAGGATAGGGTAACCAGCCCATTGAGGTGGTGGAACGCAAACGTCCTGTTACCTACATGGTAGACTTGCAGTCTCCCAGGAACCCCTTGCAGGTCCTGCATGTTAACCGCCTGAAGCGCTACTTTGAGCGGTCTGAAGTGGGCATTCTTCTAGCCACAGATGCTGGGTTGGAGGAGGAGAGCGAGCCCCTTCCTGACCTCCTGTGTGCAGGGGAGCAAGATGGGTCAATAGAGGGTATGGTCCTCTCCACCATGCAAACTCCTGAGCAACAGGGTGATTGTCGCCAACTGTTAGGACAATTCAGGGACTCGTTCTCCCTGGTGCCCAGTGTCACTGATTGGTGTGTCCATGATGTGGACACAGGGGACAGCCCTCCCATTAAGCACAAGGCTTACCAAGTGACTGACCGAGTAAGGGCCTACATTAAAGATGAGGTTACCAAACTGTTTGCTCTTGGGGTGATTGAGTCTTCTAGCAACCTGTGGTCCTGGTTCCAAAAGCTGCAGCACATGGTGCTATCCCAGAACTTCGGTTCTGCGTGGACTATCGGGGCCTCAATTTAGTCTCGAAGATTGATGCGCAACCCCTCCCCAGGGCTGATGAGCTTGTAGATCGGTTGGGGGCTGCCAAATACCTCAGCGCATTGATTTGATGACTGGGTATTGGCAGATCGCCTTGACTGAGGGAGCAAAGGAGAGGTCTGCATTCTTCACCCGATGGGCACTACCAGTTCCGGGTGATGCCCTTTGGAATGAAGAATGCCCCTGCCACCTTTCAGAGGTTGGTCAACAGGATGTTGGTAGGGCTGTAAGACTTCAGTGCTGCCTACCTGGAGGACATTGAGGTGTTTAGCTCCTCTTGGGAGGACCACCTGCACCACCTCTGGGAGGTATTGATGGCCCTGTGGAGGGCAGGCCTCATAATCAAAGCCCGTAAGTGCCAGATTGAGCAGGGTTCTGTAGTATATTTGGGGCATCAAGTGGGGAGCGGTCAGGTGGCACCCCTGCAGCCCAAAATTTAGACTATCCTTGCATGGGAACCCCCCAAGACTCAGATGCAGGTGAGGACCTTCTTAGGACTCACAGGGTACTACAGGTTTGTCAAGGGATATGGCAACATTGTTTCACCCTTGACTGAGCTGACTTCTAGGAAGCAGCCAAAAAAGGTTTACTGGACTGACACATGTCAGAAAGCTTTTGACGGCCTGAAGACTGCCATATGCACCGCACCCATGCTTCAGGCGCCCAACTTTTCCAAGGAATTTGTTGTCCAGACAGACGCCTCAGATCATGGTATAGGGGCTGTTCTGTCATGGATCAATGAGGAGGGACTAGAGCAACCTGTAGCCTTCCTAAGCAGGAGATTACTTCCCCAGGAGCAGAGATGGAGTGCCATTGTGCATGAGGCATTTGATGTGGTCTGGGCACTGAAGAAGTTTAGATCATACCTGTTTGGGACTCACTTCCGAGTTCAGACAGATCCCAGGCCCCTTAGATGGTTGATGCAGATGAGGGGTGAGAATCCCAAGTTGTTGAGGCGGTCCATTTCCCTACAGGGTATGGATTTCACGGTGGACCACCGCCCTGGTACAGAACACGCCAATGCTGACCCCCAAGGAGATGGTTAGTTCTCCCCACGTTTCAGATGGTAGGGAAGCGTGTTAGACCTGGCATCATTGATGCGGGTCTGACTCCCTCTATTCTCTTACTATCTTTTATATTTATATTGGTTGGATTTAGATGCTCTGGGCGCTGTGCCACTGCTAATCACTGCCACAGCGCGAATGGTCCCTGTATGAGGATGACTGTATGGATTAGGATAGCTTTAATGCCTGTCCTGTGTAGCATGTTCTAGTAGCGAGTTATTCTCCATTTCATTGTTCTCTTTAGCCTGTTCTAATAGCGAGTTATTCTCCATTTCATTGTTCAGTGTAGCATGTTCTAATAGCGAGTTACCCTCCATGTCACTGTTTCTATTGAGAAGCTGCCCGTTCTCATAGGTTAGAATGAGCAGTTTGAGGATTACCTTCTATGATCCTATCTGACCCCAGGAACCTGATAGTAACTTCGAGTTTGATATATTTATGCTCAGGGCATTAAGATACACCTTTTAGTAAGGGCTATTTCAATATCTCATGTTCAAAAACGCATCTTCTGAAAATTCTGTATTTTCTACCCTAAGCTTCCTGTAGGCTTTACTATTATGTGTATTGGCCATATGGTTTTGGATCAGCAGGGCCAGCTGGGTCAGACCTGGCTGGAGAGAGAGATCGGTATTCAGGACATAGGGAGAGGTGACTCTTTGAACCGCACAGGGCCGTGCCTGGCAAGGTGAATGATGGCTCCACCTCTCACTGGGAGTCTGATAGCAGGCCTCCTTATTCTGAAAGGGCAGGATGTCGCCTCATAAACCAATTGCTCTCTGACCCCACCAAACTGGTTCTGACCGGACCGAGTGATTTGTGACTGTAGTGAACAAAGAATTTTCAGGTATAAAAGGCTGCGTTGGAACCTTGTCCAAGTGTGTTCCTTCTGGATGTCAAGACGAAACTCTGTCTGAGTGAACAGAGGAAAGGACTTTCACCAAGCTTGCTGAAGAAACTACCTGAGGGTCTCAATCGAGAGTGCCTTGTGCAGAAGTCTCAAGGACATTAGAGTTCACCCCGTCAGCCGTCAGAATTCCTGTGTGAGGAATTCTGCTTGCAGGTGAGGCCTCCGTCCAGTAATCCGGAGCCTCTAGTTCTACTGTGAGGACTGCGGTCTGAACCTTTGAAAACTTTTGCTGGATCTGTGTGGGCCGCAGCAGCTAAGAGAGAGCTGCCGTCGCTGAGAGCCCGCCTGAATACACCTTTGGAACTGTTGCTGAATCCGTCTGGGCCGCTGCAGCTAAGAGAGAGCTGCCGCCGCTGAAAGCCCGCCTGAATTTGAACCTTCGAAACTTTCACGGAACCTGTGTGGGCCGCTGCAGCTAAGAGAGATCTGCCGCCACTGAGAGCCCGCCTAAATCTGTGTGGGACACTGCAGCCAAGAGAGAGCTGGTGCCGCTCAGAGCCCGTCTGAATTTTAACCTTTGAAACCCTCGTTGAATCAGTGTGGGCCATTGCAGCTATGAGAGAGCTGCCACAGCTGAGTGCCCGCACCCTTGCCAACGTTGTATCACCGTGTTTCACCCTGTGGGCAGCCGCAGTTAAGGGAGAGCTGCTGCCGCTGAGTGCCCGCACCATTGCAAACTTTGCATCACCCTTCGTCTTGTGGGCTGCCGCAACTAAGAGAGGGCTGCTGCCGCTGAGTGCCCGCACCTTTGCCAACTTTGCATTATTGTGATTTGTCCTGTGGGCCACCACAGCTAAGAGAGAGCTGCTGCTGCTGAGTGCCTGCACCTTTGCTAACCTTGCCCCATTGAGATTTGCCCTGCGGGCCGTCGCAGCTAAGGAAGAGCTGCTGCCGCTGAGTACCCGCACTTTTGCCCCTTTTGCATCATTGCAGATTGTCACATGGGCCCGCGCAGCTAAGAGAGAGCTGCTGCCGCGGAGAGGCCGCAGCTTGTTCACCATTGTCGAGGATTGTCTCTATAGTCTCGTTGGCCGCCGCAGCAAAGAGAGAGCTTCAAGACGAGAGTCATCGCCACCACCAGCCCGGACCGCTGCGGAACTCTGCAGCCAAGACTTGTGGTCGCTGGGAGTCCGCCTGTCACCATCTTCGCTTCTTTGAGAAGCTGCGTGCTGTGTCCCCTTGCAATGGCAAGTATCTGGTGTGCAACGGGTTGCGTAGGCCCGGGCCTTGAACTCAGTCATTTCTACGTTCTAGTGAATACGTTATTTCTTTTTTGAGTCCCTACTAGTTTACGTGCCTTGTAGCTTGTTGAAACACTTTGAAAGTTTTGAGTTAAACTGTTAGATAAAGATACTATTTTTCTATCCCTACCTGAGTTGAGTCCTTTTGTGATGTTGTTACTGCCTTATCGTGCATGGTCATAAATACTTCACACACTGCCTCTTAGATAAGCCTAACTGCTCGTGCTAAGTTACCACAGGGTTGAGCAGGGGTTGTCGAAGGGGGTAGCCCACTTGCCCTGACTGAGGAAGAAGGGTCCCTATTTGGACATTGGCGCCAGCCCGTGCCAATTAATGACCCCCATTTCTGACAGTGGTATAGGTGGAGTGTAATGAAACGCATAAGATATATGTCGTAGTGTGGTTCTGTCACTATGATAATTTGTTCCTAATCTGGGGGAAGTCAGAGAAAGTTGTGAGTCAGAGCACCGTGATCTTAAAGTTTCCTGATACGATCAGCTATAGTCCTGTTAAATATTTAGACCATGGGTACTCTCAAAGATTTTTCCAATGGCCAAATCGTTTAATCTGTTGTATGACTGAAAGTCACATTGATGCCAGCAGGGAGGTGGTTGGCAGTGGTGGGGTGATGTAAGGTGGGACTAGGGGAAGTGAGGCAAGTGCATTTAGTGGTTCAATTGCACAATGTGAAATCAGAAAACCTGGTATCAATCCCAGCTTCCCTACTTGACCAAATTGTGTGCTCCTAGGCAATTTTTTTTTCATTTTGCCTCCTTTTTCTTCATTATCACACATAAAAGGAACTCTAAATACATGTCTTCAGGATGTGCGCCTTACAAAACTTTCTCTTGTGTTTGGTTTAATAAACTATAATGTTGTCCATGTATACTAGCAAAACTTCTCGAATGTATTGATCCAATCTGATGTACTGAAGTGAAATGCTTTTGCATGTTAATAAAATACTCTTTTTGTTTTTTGAAGGGAAATTATCATATTTTTACACATGTGTTGCATCAAAGGGAGGTGTTCTTAAAGTTGTGCAGGGAACCTTCTCTGCTTCTTTTCTTAAACTTTAGTTCACCTGTAAAAAAGTGCTTGCTGTTTATTTAACATCTTTATGGATGTTATTGCTCTGTAAGCATCAGCCCAGTGCTGCTGTTCACCTGGTGCCACGTGTCAAGGTCAGGTGGGCCGCAAGCGGCCCCCAGATCGTACTTTGAGTATCACTGATTTAGACCTTCATGCTGGTCAACACCATCTGACAGTTTTGTGGTAGACAGTCTTATATGAGGAACTCTTGAGGGGCTAACAATCTGCATTACTGATCTTGCTTTTAGTGAAGAGACAGATATCGTTCTCGAACGATTTACAAAATGTAAGTAATAAGCCACTTAAAGAGAGATGTTAAGGACAAGCAGTGCTACTTCAAAGGAGAGCTGCAAGGGAGGTAGAAACAAGAAAAATTAGTCATCTTACTCAGGTCCACATTCAAATAAGGAAGAAGAAATGAGGACAATTATTACATGTGACACTGAATTTACTGTGTTTGTGCTGGACTACACCTCATGTGCATGGTATGTAGACTTCACCATTTTCCTTGTCAAGAAAATAATTTTGGACAATTGACTGCAATCCAAAATAAGGACACTACCTACCCTGTAGCACACCATCTTGAGGACTGTTACAATAGCGAATCAAATTGCCTAACTTTTTTCTTGGAATTCGGGGGCGTGGCCACGGCGGCGATCGGAATGGCTGCCTTTCCGTGAAGCTCCTCCACGTGGGCTCCTGATGGCGGCGGCCGAGATGTAAATTGGCATTCCAGCTCCCCACATCCGCACGGATCCGAACACTGATGTCGCCCTGACCATCTGGGTGACTTTGGAGAATGCGGAGGCGGCCTGAGGAGAGTGTAAGGCGGAGGAGAATCGGGGCCTTCGGACCTCGGCGCTGTTAGAACTGGCTATTTCTGGTAGGCTAGGGCTGACGCCAAAGCCAGGCAGAAACCGCCATTCTAGTCAGGGCAAGGAAGTCACACGCCAAGATAACCCCTGCTCACCCCCTTGGTAGCTTGGCACAAGCAGTCAGGCTAAACTCGAAGGCAATGTGTAAAGCATTTGCGTCAGCGCACAACAGCAACAACATACTAGGCACACCACAAAAGAGACTCCACACAAGGTTATTATAAAAATACCTTTTGTATTGTGAAAGCACATCAGATAAAATCACACATATACATGGTGCCAATTGGCACGGGCAATATTCACATGGGATTATTCACAAGACAGGGCCACATAGGCCACTGTCACAATCAGCACTTTAGTAGAAATGAAATACTATCAGAACTTAGACTAAAAGAAAATAAAATCACTGTAGCACAAAGTAACAGTTATGAATCACATCCAGTAACTACTGGGAACAGGTAAGTACACACTACGCAACCCTAAACCCCTTAGGAGCATGTCACGCAGGGAACCAGGATCTCACTAGGACCACCTGTACTAAATAGAACAACCACCTAAGTATCACACAACATTTAGGGGTCTAGGAGAGAACAGATTACCCATGATGCATAAATATACATTCAGAGGAGTAATAACGGGAAACACCTGACGCATAAACCTACACATTCAGCGGTGTTTAAGAACAGAGCACATGATGCAATAAAATACATTCAGGGGTGCAGCGCAAGAAGACACATGATGACTAAACATTCAGAGGTGCAGCGCCGGAAAAGAAAGACACATAATGCATAAAACATTCAGAGGTGTCAAGAGTAAAGCACATGATGCAATAAAATACATTCAGGGGTGCAGTAGCCATACAATAGCGCAAGAATCACATGATGTCTAAAAACATTCAGAGGTGCAGGAATAAGACATGATGCAATAGAACACATTCAGAGGTGCAATACCCATATAATTGCGCAAAGACTCACATAAGCCACAACCCTGTGGTAAATAAAAATATTACCCTGTCGGAATTTCTATACTTAAACAAGGGTCATGCATATAATGAGAGGCAGAGTCCGTGGTGTCCGATTCAAAAGGGCTTTATTTCAGTAACTCGAGTTAAGGGAGAATCGGGTTCCATCACCACTAAGGTTCAGGAAGGATCGTCATCTGAACTTTATTCACAGAGTACATTATTTATACTTTAAACATACATTACATTGCATGGAGAAGGCAGAGCGCTCCGGTCAGAGCAAGCGAAAGAGAGAGATAAGAGCACATGGGCGTGTAAACGGCGTGTAAGAAGGCGTACACTTGGTCGTTCCCTTAAGGAGTCATAGGTGTGTCATAGGTGGGTGGATACATGGAGGGGGTCTGCGTGGTCAGCTGGAACCTTTACCCTACTTGTGTGAGCCACTTGGTCATGACGTGGAATTGACGTGTAACTGGGGGAAGCTGGGGGGAGCTGACTTTCGTTCTAGTAGAGAAGCCTTGAGTGTCAGGACAACCTGCACGTCTGGTATTATCTGATATCTTGAGTTTTGGAGGATGTATGGTCTGAAGTAAAGGTCGCTCGAGCAAAGGTTGCTCATCACTAAGAGCCAGTGTGTGCATATATTTCTTCGTGCATTGCATGGGGCCATGGGCCTTCTATGGATGCAAGTTCTGTAAATCACTTAAATGGAGACAGAAAGGCTAGGCCCTATCATCTGCAGGCGGATTATGTTTACCTTCTTCATTAAGCAGGAATGTGTTTCTGTGGAGCAGAGCAGATAACTGTAAGAAAAATACTGTCTTGGCAGGCCGGGCTGGGCACCTCTCGGCTGAGCAGAAAGTATGCGAGAGGTCAGGGATACAGAGCTAAACTGCAGCTTTCAGAGTGTCTGTTGGCTTGGAGCCTGAATTCGGGTCCTGGCTCGGCTGAGCCACAAAACGGGTTCATCTCGACTTTTAAACGTGCACCATGCAAATACATTGGCAACATAGGCCTCAGTGCAGAATTAACGTTTCTTTCATGGAAGGCTTGGTAACTGACATTCTAATGTTGGACGGAAATGCAGAGGCGTTATTATTACAGGCATGAGAGGGAAAGTGCATGGGTGACATGAACATACATAGGGTACATGCAGGGGACACATTGGCCACGTAAAATTTCTATTTCCTCATTCCCTCCTTGTCTCCTACTGTGCCCTTCAGGACACATCTATATTCATGATACCGTATATCTGATCATACAGCATCATTTGTTCGTCTTTTTTCTTTTGTATACGTGGATGGGGAATACAGGCAGTGGCACACAAGCCGCAAATCGCCGGGCCACATTGCAGACAGAGACAGCAACCAAATATAATAAGCAGTATCATTCCTAGGAATGACAACACTGTCCAACCCCATCCTGATATTACACTCCAGAGCCAACCGGGCCAAGTCCATGGGTCTTAATGCATCTCATGAGCTATCTTGTGGAGTCTTGTTATTGCTGCATACACGGAAGGCGCGTTATTAGGAATAAACACTCAACAACTGGAGCCGATCACTCTACAAGCCCCGCCCCTATCTGCCAGGATGACGTCAAGAACAAGGCGATTCTGAAGAACAACAAGTCTCATGGCAGACTGTTCCTCGGTCAAGTTCGCCAGGGCAGAAGTAGTCTCATTCACTACTGCTTCTAAAGTTCTTGTTAACCTGCGTATGAGTTTACTGTTTTGGACGGGACCTATGAACCAGAAGTATCCTTTAATGAAATCTGTATATTGCTCCCAAGCTGTCTCAGTCTGATCAACAACTGGGGAATCGGTCTCCCTCCTGTGTCTAACATGTACTAGTCGTGAATCTCGATGATAATGGGATGGGGCTAGAAAGACGGGTGGCAACAGGAACGCTATATAACATGTCCCACCCCAGTCTAAGGGCAGACGTACATAGGCTGTCTGACCGCAAATGAAATAGGAATGGCGGGAAGCTTTGAAAGTAGTCTTTCCTTTATCATTGAACTCGACTACAGTATTACAATCACTGTGTCCTAAATGCACTGATCCTTTCTTTCTAACGCACAATTCACCTCTTACTGGTAGGACTGATATGAACGGCGGACCTGTATTTTTCTCGGACTGGACATTCAGAATCATAAAGTTAAGGGAAGCATTTCCTTGTTCGTACACTTCATTTTCTAGATCGGTCCCTTTCCTTTGGGGAAGACCGTCTTTGTCTGGAAAGCATGCCTCGTTCATAACGGTATTCAAGTTTCCCCATATCCAGACACCCTGAGAAACTGCAGACTCTCTGTCTAATGATGACATTAAAGCAAACCCTGCTCCACACGAACCATTGTGGGAGAACGGAAAAGGAAAAAGGGGCAGAACTCCCTTCGTTTTCTGATAAGGTGGGAGTCGGCCACATACCCAGCAATTTGTTACATTGCTGGTCTGATGAGAATGGTGCAACATTCGAATAAAAGTATTGTTGCGCAGGGCTAGTCGATATGACAGTTCATGGGGTGGCAGATCACTGAATGTGTGCTCTACAGTGTCATTAAAGGAAGAATGTATACGTGAGGCAATAGGAGGAAAGAAAACATGTAGTGTCAAGCTGATACATATTATAGTGATGCTCAGAAGAAACTTAAAAATCAGAGTTACTATACATCTACTGCGTAATATCTTGCAGTACTTTTCTTTCATTTCTCTCTTTCTACTATTCTGGTCTACGATCTTATACATGTCAGGAACCTGTCTAACCGATTCACCACCTAGTGGACTTAAACAATTAAATGCTGTCTGACTTACTAGATCGTAATTTGGACCTATACTCCTGTTGCGGAGTCTTTTCTAGCAAAGGGGGCTTTGAGTCAGTATTGTCGGGACAGTCTTTAGGCTTGATCAAAGTTCCGGAATCTCCAAAGAATTTCTTACAGTGCTGGGCGTGAATCCAACCTTTGCGTCCCTCGACCTTGACGGTGTTTTCCAGCGCGGCTCAAGAGGGCTCGATCGATCAAAGTTCCGAATGTGGACTAGGTCACCAGGGACGATGGTATGCTCTTTGACTTGGGTGTTGTCGGGGAAAGCGGCGGCAACCTGTGAACGACAAGAGAGTAGTGCAGACATCAAGGAAGCCAGGTAATCTGTCAGCATATTACTGTCAACATCAGTTATTTTCGTTGGCATAGGCGTACCCCACATATTCGGTGGTCTACCAAAAACCACTTCGTAAGGAGATAGGCCTGTTCTGGAATGAGCTACCATGCGCATGTAAAAGAGGGCAACCGGCAAGGCTACCATCCAATCCACGCCTTTTTCTGCACAGACTTTCGCTAATTTCGTCTTAAGTGTCTGGTTATGACGCTCGACGAGTCCAGCTGCTTCTGGGTGTCGTACACAATGAAATTTCCATTGATATCCTAACAGAAGGGACACTTGTTTCATTAATTCAGAGGAGAATGGCTGACCATTATCTGAGTACACGACACGGGGCAATCCGTACCGTGGGAAAAACTCTCGTACCAATTGCCTGGCGGTGGTCACAGCAGTATAATCTGGGACTGGGTACGCTACTGTCCATCTAGATAGTGCACATACAACAACTAGGACGTACTTTTAACCTCTACATATGTCCATCTGGATATATTCCATCTGGAGGACTTCAAAAGGATGGTCAGGAGGATGAAATCCACCTTGTTCCACCGGAATGCCTTTGCCTGGATTGAACTGGCAACAAATCACACAGGTACGTACTTTCTGTTTCGCTGCAGCACGCAGGTGCTTGTTAAACCAGATATTCTGTAAACTGTCTAGCATTGCCTTTTCTCCTAAGTGTGCTGGACTATGTGCTGTGTTTATGATGACTTGTACCATAGAGTCTGGGAGAAACCATGTAGCTTTGCCTTTAGTCATCCAACCCTGGTCAGTCTGGACCCCTCCTTGTTCAGTCCATTTCTTTATTTCATCTGGAGTGGCATGTGTCTGTATGTCAAGTACATCTTGTGAAGGATCCCTGACTGTCATGCTGTTTGTCAGTGATGGTACTTCTGTCTTTGTCGTGTCTGTTGGTGTCTGGGCTGTAAGTTTAGCTGTTCGGACTGCCAGGTCGTTACCCTGGGAAATGGTGTCTGTAACTTTCGTGTGTGCTTTGCATTTCAGGATGGCTATGGCTGTAGGCAAATGTATTGCTTCTAACAGAGCCTGAATAAGGGGACCATGCTGAATTTTGGCCCCATGAGAGGTCAGGAAACCTCTCTCCCTCCATAACACTCCAAAGTCATGAACAACCCCGAAGGCATACTGTGAATCTGTATATATGTTCACTTTCAAGTTCTTGGCTCTTATGCAGGCTTGTGTCAGAGCGATGAGCTCTGCTGCTTGTGCTGACAGCGTGTCTATTCTTTGTGTCTCTATGACTTCAGTATCAGTGGTCACGGCATAAGCGGCCACTAACTCTCCTGTGCTTGTTCTCATGCATGAACCATCTACATAAAGTGTCAGGTCAGGGTCTGGCAGTGCAATGTCTGTCAGGTCTTGTCTTGGTTTCGTCACTGTATTAATTACTTCCACACAGTCATGTGGTGCAGTGTCTACTGTGCTTGAGGGCA
Organism: Lissotriton vulgaris; assembly: GCF_964263255.1. Lineage (NCBI taxonomy): Eukaryota > Metazoa > Chordata > Amphibia > Caudata > Salamandridae > Lissotriton > Lissotriton vulgaris. Next base: position 513,747,986 of record NC_141693.1, on the reverse strand, counting down.
AGAGTGTAGCAGGGTTAAGAATGTTGCATCGTCTGATCTCTATGTGTGGCTGAAATAACGTCAGTTCATATCCTGTCAGTCTCGCTACAGTCAGGTGCTGCGTCTGTGTCCTGTTCAAGAGAACTTCCACTGCATGTGGAACCTGTACTGTCAGGGGGTGTCCTAACACTATGGAGTCACTCTGTCTTATAGCTAGGGCTGTTGCTGCAACTGATTTCAGGCACGCAGGCAGAGCCTGGGCCACTGGATCCAATGTACTAGAAAGGTAAGCACAAGGCTTGTGTTTTCCTGCTTGATCTTGTGTGAGGGCAGATAATGCTGTTCCATCTCGTTCAGTGACAAAAAGCGTAAAAGGTTTGCTGTAACAAGGAGTCGCTAAAACTGGTGCTTGACATAAGGCTTTTTTCAATTCTTCAAATGCCAGGGTATGTTCTTGTGTCCAAGGGAGGACAGTCGAAGACGCTGCCTCCTGTGTTGTCAACTGTATGAGTGGTTTGGCTAGATAGGCATACTGGGGAATCCCATTGTCTGCAGTAAGAAGTGAGGCCAATGAAGGCCCGTACTTCCTTTTGTGTCTTGGGCTGTGAAAGGTTAGCAATTAACTGTATACGTTCTTGTGTCAGCTGACTACCCCTCTTGGACAGCAAGTGTCCAAGGTACACCACTTGCTGTGCACAGAATTGCAACTTCGAAGGGGACACTTTGTGCCCCTTGTCTGCCAAGAAGTGTAAAACTGTCAGTGATGCATGTTCGCAGTCTGGTTCTGATCGTGCTGTGATCAGGATATTGTCTACATACTGGAGCAGTGCAGTGTTGGCAGGCATGTGAATACTGTCCAGTTGCCTCTTTAATGCTTGGCTGTAAATGCTGGGACTCTCTGTAAAACCTTGGGGAGCTCTCGTAAATTTAAAGCTGCGTCCATTTAAACTGAATCCGAAGAGATATTGGCTCTCTGGATGAATTGGGACACTGAAGAAGGCATTCTTCAGGTCAATTACAGTAAAGAACGTCGCCTCAGAATCAATTGCAGTCAGTAATGAAGAAATGTCTGAGACCACTGGGTATTGAGGGACTATACATTTGTTCAGTTCTTGAAGATCAACCACTAGTCTGTAGACTGGTGGTGCATTAGGGTCTGTTCTTTTAAGAATAGGGATGACAGGTGAATTGCATACATTCGAGTCAGTCTCCACTACCACTCCTTGTGCAATGAGTTCGTCAACAATTTTCAGTAAGGTTACTACGGCATCAGGTGGTAACTTGTATTGTCGGATACGTGGCAGTACTACTCCTGGTTTGAGAGTGACACGGTGTGGTGTAATGTGCATGTAACCTACGTCAGTCGGACCTTGTGCCCATAAATGCTGTGGTACATTCTGGAGTCTGTGGTCAAAATCTTTCAACACATAATGTCCTTTAAAATCACGTAAGAACAATCGTACTCCTTCCGGAGAACAACATATAACTGCTCCTAGTTCTTTCAATGTCTTTATACCAAGCAAATTTTCTGGACATGACCTAGTAAGCAACAAGTCTGTGGTACGGGTCAATGTACCGACCCCTAGGGAAACTGGTTTCGACACTTCTTTAACAATAGGCTTTCCTGAAAATCCCAGGGAAACATTCTGGGAGCCTGAGAGGGGTGCCCCTGGAACCTCGTCATGGCTGATGGTAGTTCTGCTCGCCCCTGTGTCAATCAGAAATTTTCTGTCTTTTCCCAATACACGACTATGTACATAGGGACCCTCTTGATCTACAGGAACCTCAATAAGGGGCAAGCCAACTTCCCTCTCTAGGCTGTTTCATGAGAACTGTTGGTATTCTGGATAGTCCGACTGAGTGTACTGGTACATTTGTTGTGTGGCATGTTGTGTGGCAGGAGGTGGTGGGGGTGGAAAATTCGCTACGGTCTGTTGCGTGTTCTGTGGGGTGCTATTCTGTCTAGGAGGATGAGGTCGTTCTTTTGTCTTGCCTGTAGCTATATTGTGTTTCAAGACAGCACATTCATTTACATAGTGACCTGGTTGCTTGCAATAATTACAGTTCCCTTTAACAGGTGTCGCGCCCTTTTTATTCGCATTAGCTGGTACCGATTGTGCAACCAGCACTTTTATTTTCGTATCTTTCATGCGTCTCTTTTCATGATCCTGTTCCTCTCGAATTCTGTTCTGGTGATATTGTAACATTTGCCACATTTGGGAAGGGCTATTTGCTTGCCAGGTACTCTCAACCTTCAGTACTCTATTCTTGATCGGGGGTAAGGAATTCTCTACTAATTTGCTCACAAAAAGATGTGGATATGACTCGCTACTGGGCTTAAGACCACTATTAATAGAAAAACATTTCTCTAATCTAGAATAAAAATCACTTGTGTCCTCGTCTTGTTTCTGTTTACAGGCTGAAATAGCATCCCAATCTTCCTTTTTAGTAATCATTAGTCTTGGTAAAACTTGTATCAGGAGTTCGGGTAGTGCTTTAGCTTTGTCCCCAAGACCAACACCAGGGTGCCGGTCTTTATCCTCTGCTTCCAATTCTGCCCAACTTAACTTTTTCTCTCCCACCTCCCAGTCTTTTTCTTTAAGCTTTTCGTAAATACCAGCAGGCAACAGTACTTTCAATAATCTTATAATATCAGCATACGTGTAATCCCCTATGCGGAGAATGTCTTTTAATTCACGGTGAAACCCCCCGGGTCTTTATCATGGCAGGGCAGCATCTTTTTCATTTTCAATATTTCTAGTTTCGTCAAGGGTGTGTAAACATATACTCGTTGAAGCTCACCCGCTGTATTTTTAACGGGATGCACCTCTCGTAGGGGGTTCTGTCTGTCTAGGTGTAAGTTCTTTCTGTCGTGGTGTGGGGCGGGAATCATACATGTGGTCAGAGAAGTCAAGTACTTATGTCGTTGGTCCAGAATGACATTAATTAATTCAGTACCTAGGTCTGTCCATCTTTCTAGAAGTATATCGTCCAGTAATTTATACAAGGGACCGGGATCAGAATATTGACTCTCATATAACGTGATCAAATGTTGAACCATGTAAATACCAGCCAAACGCTGTTCGTTCGGCGGAAGGCTCAAAAAGGTCTGGGCCACTACATCACTGTTATATATATTAGAATTAGAAATCCATTGGACGGCTGACCGGAAAAATTCCTGTTCGTGTGGGGTGTGGGGTCTCTCGCACTCTACCCATTGTTTCAGTGCCTTTTCAGTAGCTTGGAATAGATTTTCGAGGGAATATATTTCTTTTATAGAATGTCCCTGTTTGCGGTAGTCGAGACACTTGGGCCTGTCAAACTGTCGCGCTTTGCCTACGTAATTTATTTTATCCTTCTCCTCCGTTTCTGGCTCAACCTCTTCCGTTGATGAGTCAGAATCTTCCTTGTGTATTTCTATAATCGCCTTTCGTATTTTCTTGTACATACTTTCTGTCTGTCCCTGTTTATCATGCCGACCGGCCGATATGTTGTCACTCCAATCCGTCAAAACTTTCTTTACCTCCCTGTCTGGTTGATCTTGTTCCCTGATCAGACAGTTAATCAAAAAACGTAAAATCATGTTCTTAACATCCACCTTTCTTTGTTCCATGGCATCTTCTATACTCTCGGGTCCCTTACCAGTTCTAATGAAATCGTATATTTTATCTAGGTGGTCCTTCATGCCTGGTAATGTGATCAAATAGTCGACGGCATGTCTTAATCTTAGTGAAAACACGAGCATTGCACCCTCTCCTGGTACTGGATCATATATACAACGTGGAATCGTTACACCTACATACTTAAATGGTGTTGATGTCATTTGTGGCGTTCGTGGTTGCCCTAGCCCTAGCGGTGTTCGTGGCATTGGCGGTGTTCGTGGCGTCGGCGGTGGCCCTCCTCCCACTGCCCCTTGCCCTACGTCGTCTTTCACGGCCACGGCCTGTGGTAGAGACGCCTGCGGAAGAGAAGCCTGCGGGAGCTGAAACTGTAGAAGCTGATCCTGTGGTGGGGGCGGAGGGAATTCTGCATTTACATAGTCTGGTGCGGGCTCTTCTAGATAGGAGGAAATAAAAGCTTCAGAGGCTGTCGGCTTCTGTCTGCGTACTCTAAAGGGTACTGGTGGGGGCGTATGCGACCTACCTTTTTTTTCTGAGGGGGTCACTTTAGCTAGTTCTTCTGTGAGGACGGGATAAATACCTGCAACGAGGGATTTCTTTCTCTATCTGCCTGTTCTGCCTTGACCAGTTCCCCCTATTACCGCAGTTCTTTTTCTCTGGCTTTTTCAGCTGCCTGTTTACTTCTCTCTGCTTGGTGGAATTCTTTTTCTGCTCTCCTATGCGCTTCTTTACGCCATAATTCAATGGCATCTTTCTGAGACGGTCTTACTTTCCTTTTCCATAGCGCTTCCTCTACTTTCATAATACATTCAGCATCCCATGTTCCTGAGGCAGGCCATCTGTACTTCTCCTCTAAATCCTTCGTGTAATCTACCCACAAGTCTAAAAACAATATGGCATCCAGCCCATGTTTCTGGTACATAAAATGACCAGGTGTGTCTCTGGGCGGGACGGGAACTGCCTCTTCGAGTATCCCTTTCCTGGTCCCTATCTGACGTAATTTCGAAAACAGTGGCATGTTTGAACTAACGTAATGGAAACACAATACACTAAAATAGACTGACTGAAACAACCATTCACACTACAACACTAAAACATTAAAAACAGATACAGTTTGACTGATACATGGGGAAAACATGAACTTGAAAACCGTTAACTTTATGCACTTGTAACGACCGGATTTTCGGACCAGATAGAATCAGCTCCTAGGAGCCCCTCTAACCCAGCCGAAACATAATCACCTCCCTCCTTATAACGTATTTACAATGGGTATGGATATATGTATGTACATCTCGTACCTAAGGATGGGGAAAATAGCAATAAACATGCGTAGGTTTTCTACAATATCCTATTCATACCAACTAGTCTTGTTGCCACTTAGGCCCAGACTAATCTACCCCAGGGCAGGTCTGATTATGTACTCTTGCTCACTCGACACGCAATCCGGCGTGTCTACACACGGGCCTGCAGTCCCAGTGCTCTCATTTACACACGATCTACAATCCGGCAGATCTCCGCACCGTGTCCTTCCGGTGCTCTCATTCACACACGATCTACAATCCGGCAGATCTCCGCACCGTTTCCTTCCGGTGCTCTCATTCACACACGATCTACAATCCAGCAGATCTCCGCACCGTGTCCTTCCGGTGCTCTCATTCACACACGATCCACAATCCGGCGGATCTACACACCGTCTATCTTCGGTGCTCTCATTAACGCCGTGTACCAACGACGATCACTTTCCTATGAACACTTATGGAAGAAATCTCTAATTTTCTACTCAGGATAAAACTACGATAATAGAAATCAGTATGGCTTTCCAAATTGAAATATGTACCTTCTGCTCTTGGCATCAAACGTTCCCTTTCTCCCTCATTGCTCAGTCATTTCTTACCTGATCGGGAGTCGCATCCGTTCATGCAAACAATGTCTGACTAGAAGACCAGGTTACCCTGATTGAACAAGAATACAAGGCACATGTCGGTTCACTAAGAACTGGGGTATTTTATTACAATAATTATAAACACAATACTATACGATAACATAGATATATATTCTGCAAAGAAAAGTAAAAGGGTAGAATGCGCGCTCTATAAGGGAAAGGGCGGAGGTCACCTGGTTAACGTGAAGTCGGGGCTCGGCAGTCATCTAGGTTCCCTTCTCGTCTGTGTCTTGGCTCGTCTCGGAATCACACCTTAGCAGTCACGGGTACACGTCTGCACCGCTATGCTCGATCTCCTCTGCTTCCCTCCAAGTCACTGGAACCTTTCTCGTTATTAATTGCTGTCTCTCTCTGTCTCTAATTGCTCTGCTTTCTCAGAGAGTCTCAGCTTTCTCGGACTTCAAAATGGCGACTGTCCGCCTGGAAATAATTAAGGACATAGATGCTAACGGCTAGCTGCCGCCTACAGACTGACTGACTCATTGCCTAACACTTTCGCTAATATCAAAGCCTGTCCCTTCATGGAAAGTTACGGCCAGTAACCTGCCGCCCACCAAATTCTTGTACCTCCCCGTACCAAGGACACGTTCCCAGCCGGCCGGCCTGGAGTTGTGTCTTCGGAGTGGAGAAAAATACAGTCTTTCGATAAGGGCCAGCCTGAGCCGGTTCTCTCCAAGCGAACAACACCTCGAAACTAAAACATTACACTTGACCTAGAAAGCCTCTCAAACTACCAGGCAGAGGGCAAGATGGAGTCTGTCCCGTTTGAGGCCTACAAGGCCCGAAATAAGCATAACTCCATAGAAAATATACTAACACTCTTGCAAAAGGATGGATCATCACTAATACTAGTATATCTATACCCTAGCTTAAGTCTATAGGCCCTGATCTAAAGAAAAAGGGTACGAAAATGCACTACTGTGCCTCATGGATAAGTCCCGTTTATAGTCCTAATCCCTGTACTATAAGGGTAATAGGCTGGAGTCATCTTCCATCATCCTCCCTCCAAAGAGGGCCGAAAAAGTTGGTCATTACATTTCACCCTTGACTCCAGTCTATTAACCATGTACTATATGGAACCAACATCAGTGGAAGAATAATAAGAAACAAAATTAACTGATCTATTCCTTTTGCTAAATCTACAATATTGGAGTAGAGAAGGAATGCACTGAATAAAGCAGCAAATGGCCACTAAAATAAAAATACAAATCATAATACCCCCTAAAATCTGTCGTAAAGAATGTAAGTCAGGTAACCAATTAAAGAGCCAGTCAAATCAGCCCTGATAAATATGTTTTCTAACTTCTGCAGTCAAGTCATGAAGTTTGTCAATATGGGCTTGGATCGATTTAGAGTGGTCAGATAAGTGGAAGCAGCAAAGACCTTCAAAATCAGAACAGTCATGTCCATGTTTTAACAAGAGATAGTCAATTGCTGCACAATTTTGCAAAATTGCCCTGCGTTCACCCTGGGCATCTAATAACAGGTCAGATAAAACGGTAGAAGTCTGATTAATGGATTTAACCATCCAGCAGGCCATCTTGCCAATTGTTTTGGCATTGTAAACGGCCAACGCCGGGACACCAATAATAGAAATCGCTAAACTGAGATATTCAGATTTGGAATAAAGATGAATGGAAGAGTCACAGTCCTCATGTAACGTCATAGAGTTGCAGACCACACGGGAATGGGAACTAGGGTGCGAAGAAAACGTTAATAAGCTTAGTCTAGTGATAGCACACGGACCTCCAGAAATATTTGCAGGAATATAGGGCCAGGAGGAATTCCCGCAGGAAAACAGCCAGCCAGAGGGCAGCAACATTGCACGGTAATAACTAGGAGCAACTAATATACGTTTGCATGTCATATTATTTTTAACAGAAACACATGAATTTGGAAGTCTTTGCAAGGACAGCAATCGTTGATGAGCTGAAAAAGAAGTGGCAGCTTGTAACTTCAGTTTAACACATTCAGTAATAGCTTTGGGATCACAGGTCAAAATAAAGCATAAATCACCCTGCGTGATATTGCAGGTAGTAATTTGGGAATGAACCGGGGGAACGGAGTCTGAAAGAATAGTACACAAAGGGCAAAATTCATGGGCCGCAAAGTCGCCCAGAATAATATTGGGTCGGGCATTCGAAATATTGAAAATATGCCGCAACGTTTCAGTGGAAGCAGGGACAGCAACCAAGCAGGTCGCCAGAATGTCAGTCACAGACCTCATGGGAGTGAGGCAGAAATGTGGAGAGTTAATCACTCGCTTTGCCAAGGTGATCCAAAAGTTCGATGAGGAATCCCACGCAGCGAAGGAACCAGTTGTACTCAGTCATTTCTGCGTGATCGGGTTATAGGACACTGCTTTCCAATGTCGTTTCTCACCAATGAACCTCGCTGAACCATCCGTAAAGCACACATGTTTTCTGTCCTCCGTGGACAAATCATCAAATGGCTTACCCCACTTGACAGGAGATTCCTGTACTACAGGTACGGAGCAGTCACTTCCAGTCTCATTCGACGGCGCCTGCGCCACTCGCTCATGCAACACAGCCACACCTTTCGGACCCACACGTGCCCTGTCCTGAATGTACCATTTCCATTTAATCACACTCGCATCTTGAGCATGTCCAATTCAATGGGATTTCGGCGAACTCAAAACCCACTGCATGATAGGAATTTCAGGTCTCAAAATCACAGCATGACCTAGGGTCAATTGCTCGGTATCCACCAGAGCCCAGTAACATGCAAGCAACTGTTTTTCAAAAGGTGTATAACGCTCACCAGCCTCAGGTAGCTTTTTAGTCCAAAAACCTAATGGCACTTTTTGTCTGCCCTGCTTTTGCCATAGACTCCAATTGGCATACAGACCTTCCACAGACACATTCAGATCCACATCACCCTCGCCCACAGGCCACAAATCCAAGGCGTACTGAATCGCTTCTTTTGCCAAATTAAATGCATTTTGTTGTGGTTCACCCCATTCAAACGCATTCTTTTTACGAGTGACTCGATATAAAGGAGCCAAAATCTGACTCAAATGGGGAATATGCTGACGCCAAAAACCAAACAAGCCAATGAAACTCTGAGCCTCTTTTCTATTCCTCGGAACGGCAAAATCTAAAATTTTCCGCTTTACCTGTGGGATCACTTCTCTGTGACCTTCATGCCAATTAATGCCTAAAAATGTAACATTTTGGGATGGACCTTGTAACTTATCAGGATTAATTTCCCCACCTTTTGCACGTAAACAGTCAAGGATCTGATCTAAATGGGACTGGACCTGATCTTGCGTCTCACCTTGAATCAAGATGTCATCAATATAATGACACACCTGAATTTGTGGATGTACGGGCACCTCAGACAAATGTTCCGCCACCAGCCGGTGACAGATCGTGGGACTATGTACATAACCTTGAGGAAGACTCCTAAACGTCATTTGACGTCCATTCCATGTAAAACTGAATTGTTCCTGACACTCGGGGGCAATCGGAATTGAAAAGAAAGCATTAGCAATATCAATGGACGCATACCATGTACCTGGATGCTTCTGAATTCTCTGAATCAAAGTAACAATGTCGGGTACTGCAACAGTCAAACGAGGTGTGCGTTTGTTCAGTTCTCGATAATCAACAGTCATGCGCCAAGAATCGGAATTGAAAAGAAAGCATTAGCAATATCAATGGACGCATACCATGTACCTGGATGCTTCTGAATTCTCTGAATCAAAGTAACAATGTCGGGTACTGCAACAGTCAATCGAGGTGTGTGTTTGTTCAGTTCTCGATAATCAACAGTCATGCGCCAAGAATTATCACTCTTGCGCACAGGCCAAACGGGATTATTCCAAGCAGAAGTGACCGGAGTTATAACTCCAGCGTCAACCAAATCCTGAATTGTGGCACTAATTTCTTCATGACCACCTGGAATACGGTATTGTTTCTGGGAAACTACTTTCGTAGCTTGAGGAATTTTAATGGGTGGCATTCGTAAACGGCCAATCCGTACGGGTCTGGACGAAATGTAATGCTTGGTTCCAAATTGATAACAACCATCATCCAAATGCAAAGTTACTCCCTTCAAAATATCAATTCCAATTATATACTCCAAAAGTGGTACAACTAACACAGAATATTCTTTACGGGGAATCCTACCAATTTTCATCTCAAGTGTAGTTTGCACTGCGGGGGTCTCTTTTCCACCTAAACCAGTAATTGTGAAAAATTGTCCTTTAAATTTCTTTGATTTACCATGAATTAAAGTGGCCTCCGCTCCTGTATCTACCAATGCTCGGGCCCTTTGGATATTACGATGTTTCCAAAAAATCTCAATATCTACATAGGGTCTGTTGTCTCTGTGAGCCCACCTGTGTACTGGAGCTTGACCTATTTCCTAGTCATTTTTACTGCGTTCTGTCAACCAAGACAAATCAGGATAAATGCTCTCAGTTTTCTTGGGTATTAAAATGTCCTGTTCATATCCATCTCCATTACGAAAGGGATTTTTGTCATTTTCATAGTACTGTGAATTACGATCAGAAAGCCTGTGACGATCCTCCCTTCTCCTCAACTCAGGGGAATAATCCTTTTCTTCTCTATATCTGTTGGAAACATGATCATCTCTCCCCCTTTCTTTTTCCCCCTCTCTCACTCTCACTCTGTCACGACGAGGGGACACATCACGGTCATAGCGCCGGTCATCACGGCGATCAGAATCCACACGACGCCTCTCATCACCACTGTCATCAGAACCCCGGTCACAATCATTCTTTCGCACACGACGGGCACCCTCCTTCCGATCCAAACCACGCTTACGAAAGATCTCCCATAAGCGATTATTAGGTTCACCGTCAATGTCCTCCCTCTTCACACCATCAGCCAAAAGTGCAAGAAACATATCACGTCTAGAGAATTTATAATCCCCGGCAGTACGACCCTCAGGTCGATATTGTCTCTCAGGTTTAAACCATTCACCCAACTCACCAAGCTGACGAACAGAGTCAAGCACCATAGACAAAGGATTGCCAGTCTGATTAATTAACAAAGTCATCATAACCTGCTTATAAGCAACAGGGGAAGAACAGATAATGCGATTGCGTACAGAAGATGTTAAAAGACCGTTCAACAATCTGTCAGAAGTACCGAGAAAAATCGCAGTCTTCATCACTTCCTCCTTCAAACGCTGCGACGCATAGCGCAAAGTGTACCACGGTTTGTCACAGAAAGGCCAATCAGATTCAGTAGGGTATTTATGATTACAGCTTTCAGTCGCAAGCTGGAGCAAACTAATTTGGCCAGCACCATTATAATTCCGAAAATGATCTTGTACAGTAGAATCGGAACTCAAAGAGCAAAATCGTAAACAATCACAAGTATCAAGCATGATACCGGCAGCACCCAGTTCATAAAGGCTCACCATCCAAGTAAGCAAAGCCTCACCGGGCCGTTGACGAAATCGTTGTAAAATGTCACTAACCTCCTGTTGAGTAAAATCTTCAATACTATCCATAGCAATACCAGCAGGATTACCAGGAGCTTGTTGCAATTTGCGACGAAACACAGGATGAGCAGAAACCTCCGGAAGAGCCTCCGAAGAAGCCCGGTCCTTAGATGTAGAAGAATTACCAGAGAGAGACACGTCATCAGAATGGGAAGAGCGACTACGGTCGCCAGAAACACCACCATTGTCACAAGAAGCAGATTTACAATCACGCCCGGAGCGAGAAGACTCGCGCTTGTCACCCTCCTCAGCCGAGGAGTCAGAAGCATTCGAATCCCAGATATTACCGTCCCACTCGTCCGGGTTCCAATCCAGTCCGGCTTTCGCCACGACCAGACGCACTTTCCGTGTAGACACACGACCACGACGGTGTTTGTATTTGTATTTCGCAATGCGAACTGCAGCCCTTTCGGCTATAGTTTGATAAGTCTCAAGTTTGTCGGCAAGCAATTTATTCTGACACCGCAAAAGAGTATGCGCATTTTGCACTTCAACAAACTTTTCTTCCACATCCACAAACCGCTTCTGCAACTTAACAAACTTCTCATGAAGAATTCTGTATGCAGTCAGCACAATCCAACCTCTGCGACCCAAAATAGGAAGCTCATCACCCTTCACTACCGGAGCTTTTTGCAAGCAAGAAACCACATCAGCAGGCTCCGCCTGCTCAAAACAAGAAGACCAATTCTCACTCAAACCAGTAGAATCGGCCCACTCACGGGCCAAGGCCTCATAAGGCGTTGATTCCCAGCCGGGAATTTTAACAGGCAATTTGAAAGTAGATTTTGATTTTTTCAAAAACATCGTAACACACAAAAAATATATACACAATTACAACAAAGAAAATACGTACGAGCCGAGCGCAAACCAACAAGATCAAAACAATACAGCGAACACAGGCTTCGTAAACAGTTCGTGACGCCAGATGTAACGACCGGATTTTCGGACCAGATGGAATCAGCTCCTAGGAGCCCCTCTAACCCAGCCGAAACGTAATCACCTCCCTCCTTAGAACGTATTTACAATGGGTATGGATATATGTATGTACATCTCATACCTAAGGATGGGGAAAACAGCAATAAACATGTGTAGGTTTTCTACAATATCCTATTCATACCAACTAGTCTTGCGGCCACTTAGGCCCAGACTAATCTACCCCAGGGCAGGTCTGATTATGTACTCTTGCTCACTCGACACGCAATCCGGCGTGTCTACACACGGGCCTGCAGTCCCAGTGCTCTCATTTACACACAATCTACAATCCGGCAGATCTCCGCACCGTGTCCTTCCGGTGCTCTCATTCACACACGATCTACAATTCGGCAGATCTCCGCACTGTGTCCTTCCGGTGCTCTCATTCACACACGATCTACAATCCAGCAGATCTCCGCACCGTGTCCTTCCGGTGCTCTCATTCACACACGATCCACAATCCGGCGGATCTACACACCGTCTATCTTCGGTGCTCTCATTAACGCCGTGTACCAACGACGATCACTTTCCTATGAACACTTATGGAAGAAATCTCTCATTTTCTACTCAGGATAAAACTACGATAATAGAAATCAGTATGGCTTTCCAAATTGAAATATGTACCTTCTGCTCTTGGCAGCAAACGTTCCCTTTCTCTCTCATTGCTCAGTCATTTCTTACCTGATCGGGAGTCGCATCCGTTCATGCAAACAATGTCTGACTAGAAGACCAGGTTACCCTGATTGAACAAGAATACAAGGCACATGTCGGTTCACTAAGAACTGGGGTATTTTATTACAATAATTATAAACACAATACTACACGATAACATAGATATATATTCTGCAAAGAAAAGTAAAAGGGTAGAATGCGCGCTCTATAAGGTAAAGGGCGGTGGTCACCTGGTTAACGTGAAGTCGGGGCTCGGCAGTCATCTAGGTTCCCTTCTCGTCTGTGTCTTGGCTCGTCTCGGAATCACACCTTAGCAGTCACGGGTACACGTCTGCACCGCTATGCTCGATCTCCTCTGCTTCCCTCCAAGTCACTGGAACCTCTCTCGTTATTAATTGCTGTCTCTCTCTGTCTCTAATTGCTCTGCTTTCTCAGAGAGTCTCAGCTTTCTCGGACTTCAAAATGGTGACTGTCCGCCTGGAAATAATTAAGGACATAGATGCTAACGGCTAGCTGCCGCCTACAGACTGACTGACTCATTGCCTAACACTTTCGCTAATTTCAAAGCCTGTCCCTTCATGGAAAGTTACGGCCAGTAACCTGCCGCCCACAAAATTCTTGTACCTCCCTGTACCAAGGACACGTTCCCAGCCGGCCGGCCTGGAGTTGTGTCTTCGGAGTGGAGAAAAATACAGTCTTTCGATAAGGGCCAGCCTGAGCCGGTTCTCTCCAAGCGAACAACACCTCGAAACTAAAACATTACACTTGACCTAGAAAGCCTCTCAAACTACCAGGCAGAGGGCAAGATGGAGTCTGTCCCGTTTGAGGCCTACAAGGCCCGAAATAAGCATAACTCCATAGAAAATATACTAACACTCTTGCAAAAGGATGGATCATCACTAATACTAGTATATCTATCCCCTAGCTTAAGTCTATAGGCCCTGATCTAAAGAAAAAAGGTACGAAAATGCACTACTGTGCCTCATGGATAAGTCCCGTTTATAGTCCTAATCCCTGTACTATAAGGGTAATAGGCTGGAGTCATCTTCTATCATCCTCCCTCCAAAGAGGGCCGAAAAAGTCGGTCATTACAGCACTGTAATACAGTACAACCATACCGGTCTCATAAAGAGACACGTCTTTACCGTGCCCACCGAAATGGACCCGTCTTTACCGTGCCTGTGTGACCAGACACGTCTTTACCGAGTTCAATAAATGAACCCGTCTTGAACTAGATGCGTTCCCAATAACGGTACTCACCGGGAAGCAGAACTTGAAGGCCTCGGAAACTCGATACTGTCTGACTGTGCTGCCGCTGCTGCTACTGCGCATGCGCCTCGGAACAGGTGGGCCTCGGGATACCTCGGACCTTGCTCTCTCACGGCTTGGGCTCTGGTTGGGATGGTCCGCAATCCTCACCGCCTCGTGTGGATGCCTGGTCGCAGTCCGTCTCCTCCGTGGGCCTGAGGGAGTAGGCAGGAAGTCCCGCTGTCGTGTACACTTTGAAGTCCGTCACGGCTGCAGAAGGGGGCAGGGGCTGGACCTACATCACCGGCGCGTGGAGAAGAGGACTGGTCCCTGTTCGGGTGCCAGATTATGTGGTAAATAAAAATATTACCCTGTCGGAATTTCTTTACTTAAACAAGGGTCAAGCATATAATGAGAGGCAGAGTCCGTGGTGTCCGATTCAAAAGGGCTTTATTTCAGTAACTCGAGTTAAGGGAGAATCGGGTTCCATCACCACTAAGGTTCAGGAAGGATCGTCATCTGAACTTTATTCACAGAGTACATTATTTATACTTTAAACATACATTACATTGCATGGAGAAGGCGGAGCGCTCCAGGCGGAGCAAGCGAAAGAGAGAGATAAGAGCACATGGGCGTGTAAAAGACGTGTAAGAAGGAGTACACGTGGGCGTTCCCTTAAGGAGTCATAGCTGTGTCATAGGTGGGTGGATACATGGAGGGGGTCTGCGTGGTCAGCTGGAACCTTTACCCTACTTGTGTGCGCCACTTGGTCATGACGTGGAATTGACGTGTAACTGGGGAAGGCTGGGGGGAGCTGACTTTCATTCTAGTAGAGAAGCCTTGAGTGTCAGGACAACCTGCACGTCTGGTATTATCTGATATCTTGAGTTTTGGAGGATGTATGGTCTGAAGTAAAGGTCGCTCGAGCAAAGGTTGCTCATCACTAAGAGCCAGTGTGTGCATATATTTCTTCGTGCATTGCATGGGGCCATGGGCCTTCTATGGATGCAAGTTCTGTAAATCACTTAAATGGAGACAGAAAGGCTAGGCCCTATCTTCTGCAGGCGGACTATGTTTACCTTCTTCATTAAGCAGGAATGTGTTTCTGTGGAGCAGAGCAGATAACTGTAAGCAAAATACTGTCTTGGCAGGCCGGGCTGGGCACCTCTCGGCTGAGCAGAAAGTATGCGAGAGGTCAGGGATACAGAGCTAAACTGCAGCTTTCAGAGTGTCTGGAGGCTTGGAGCCTGAATTCGGGTCCTGGCTCGGCTGAGCCACAAAACGGGTTCATCTCGACTTTTAAACGTGCACCATGCAAATACATTGGCAACATAGGCCTCAGTGCAGAATTAACATTTCTTTCATGGAAGGCTTGGTAACTGACATTCTAATGTTGGACGGAAATGCAGAGGTGTTATTATTACAGGCATGAGAGGGAAAGTGCATGGGTGACATGAACATACATAGGGTACATGCAGGGGACACATTGGCCACGTAAAATTTCTATTTCCTCAACCCGTGGCAGTCCCTAGGCCAACCGGCCTTGTTGGGGGCTCAGACGCCCTGAGTCTCAATGTCAGGGTGCGCCGCCATGCAGCGCCAGTCTCAAAGTACAAAAAGCCTAAATGTGGCAGCTGCCCACAAAGTGCTGGACAGCAGGGGAACAACAAAACTGCGCCAGGGCCCTCACTGGCCCTTAGGCGCCAACTGCGCCACTGCTGGAGCCACACAGGCTCTGGGCATATCGCACATGCCCCAGACGTTGGAGCTCTCAGGCTCTAAAAACAATGGTGCCCCCATGAGCCTCACCGGACTCTAACCCTCACACTCGGAGGCAGGAGGGGACGGACACTGACAATGTGCCCCGAAGCCCCCTCTATCGAATATGGCCCTCTCTGGGACCACACAGGCTCTTAAACAGAAATAGTCTCTATGGAGCCCCCAGGCTCTCAAGACAACTGGGCCCCCTAGAACCTCCGTGGCTCTAAAAACAGAATCTTGCTGGCAGGAAGGGGCGGGCACCGACAATGTGCCCCGACACCCCCTCTAACCACAAATGGCCCCCAGAGCCTTCTCATGGCTTCCGGGCAACGTTGGGGCGACCCGCTGCCAACCGGGCCGCCCTGACTCTGTGCCTCGAAGCGGCACCAACATGCAGAAATGCGGGCCCTCAAGAGCCCCTCGCGGGCTCTGTAATCACGGTGGGGCGACCCACTGCCATTCGGGGCCGCCCTTACTCAGCGCCTCGACCACCACCGCACGGAGCTTCCCCCCGCAGTCCTTCACTCACCGGCTCTGTTGTGCGGCGGGGGCGGGGCTCGGTGGCATCTGAGGAGCTCCTGCTCCTCGCAGACTCTCCTCGCTTGGCCCGGTCCCCCATCTCGGGACCGGGACTCAGAGTGGAGCCAGCAAGGCTCCCGGTGGCAGTCTCTTCTCTCACTGCAGGGCTCCCTCGGCACACGGGAGCCCTGTTAACCGGCCGCCACCTCTCTTCCTCGCCGCCTCATCTCCAGCAGGTCACGAGCAATGGGCCAATCCCATCGCGGCTCCTTCGGCGAGCCCCCAGTGACGCCAGAGCCTCTGCAGGCGTCTCGACCAACCGGAGCGCGACTCTCCGGGGCAGCGGCCAATCAGAGCGCGTCTCTCCTCGGGTCTCGGCCAATCCGGTCGCGGCCCCTTCGTGGTTTGTTTTCTCCGCGGCAGATCGAGGTGGGCACTCGTAAATAATTAAATAAATACGGGCAAGAATCCTCAGCGCGTCCAGCGCTATAAGCGAGCATAAAAGCTCTCCTAAGCGCTAGAAAGTCCAGAGAAAGCAGGCAGAGCGCTCCCAGGCGCTCAGGGGGAAGCACAGCGCCTCCAGGCGCTAGAAATCAACTCCAGCACTCTCCACAGGAAAAGGCAGCTTCTCCATGCTGCCAAGGTCCCAGAGCTTCCCCAGGGGCAAAGCCAAGTCCCCCCTTCAGCCCAGGCAGGGCAGAGGGGTCCCCCAGGAATCCAGGGGCTGGGCAGCGCCCACCCCTGGTAGATTCAAGTCAGCCACAAGAGCAAGAACAAGAACATTATGGAAGAGGACACAGCCCCTTCTTATACACAGAAATGTCTTTGAAGCCCTTTGAAGTCTTGGGGCGAGGGGCCCTGAGTACTGGAATGTTTCTCGTTTTCGTCTTCCTGTCAGCCTCCGGTCAGAGGTGACAGTGGGCCGTCAGGAGGGAGAGCCAGCATGGTGGGCAGGCAGGCACGGCCCGGCACCGACAGACGCACTTTCCTCCCATCCCTGACAGCAGATGGGGGCCTTTCATCTATGGCTGACTCAGACCCCCTCCTCCGGGGCCTTGCAGACCCTGCAGACCCTGTCCTACTCAAACCAGACAGTCCATCCACCAGCAGGCCCAGGCACTCCTGGGCCAGGCTCACCAGCCAATCGCACGCCAGAACTAACTTACACAAATATGCAAACTTCTAAAAGTGGCGCTTCTAGACAAGACACAAACATGCCGCATATACCATTTTGCAGCATTCATTCTCACGAGTTCGCTCATACCAAACTCGCCCCTGCACTCCCCACACATCAGGAACTACCATGGGCATACATATTCCCCATTCATTCCTATGGGAGGGCAGGTCACTCACCACTCATTCACAGAGAGCTCAAGCACTTTACACTGTACCACAGTGAGAACGTGCGCAGAGGCCTAAATTCACCAACGCCAGGTTCCATAAACAGGCTAGGAAAAAGCAAAAAGTCTAGGGGTGAACCTGCCTAAAGGGCCTGGTCCAACATAACCCCCTTCCAGCCAAAATGCAGGGTAGACCAATCACACCACTGATGGGCTTCCTTGCTTTGGGCGACAAAAACACGGACACGGACCTGCACGGCAGGGACACCCTCCGGTTTTTCACCACTCTGAACCTACCTGGTTGCCTCCCAACAATAACTCTCTGACACAACTAGGATACCCCACTGGTACTCCCTAGTCATCCACAGCCAGGACCAGGCCATAGGCCATCCAAATATCACAGGTCCTAACCAATCCACAGAGCGGGAGGTAGTAACCCCTGGCACACAATAGCCATTCTCCACTCTTTCCTTCTCAGTGTAGCTTCAACTACCACTGATCCAACAACCTAGGGTCCACACCCCCAGGCTGACCAGAGGTCTCGGGCAAGGATGCCCCACCCTACCTCTACTTCTGGGTTTCCGCACCCTCACAGAGAAGCACTCACCAGAACACAATTCTCCTACCAGATCAGGACCTCACTCCATCACTGGTCTACCACCTGGAAACTATTTCACTTCTGAGGTACAAAGCACACAGCACAGTTCCTCTCCAAGCAGGTGGGGGGACACAGTCCACAGCAAAGCCCCCTTTCCTCTACCTTAGTGAAAACAACAAACTGCAGGTGAGCCCCACATCACACAGCAAGGGCAGCCCCCTCAGTCTCTTCAGCTGATCCACTTTGGCAGAGATTCCTCTTGACCTAGAAGTTCCCTAATCTCCCAACCTAAGCTCTAAACCCTCAGGTTGCACCGGGGTCAGAAGTAGGGACACCGTCCCTCTGCACCCCCTTCCAGTTCCATGACTACAGGCCCAGTATGTCTCAGGCTAGACAGAGCACACGCCAGCGGCGTATCAGCGACACACTCTCCTCCAGTACTCCTTCTGGGTCAGGCCACACCCCAACCTGGCTTTCCCCCCTCCTCGGGGAACGACCTCCAGAGGCCCCACCAATGGTCAAGCACTCTAGACGGTCGAATGCTCAGCGAGCCAGGACTTCTGCACCCTCCACTAGGAGCGGTACTGCCCAACACTAGGACCGCCGGAGTTCTGGTTACAGACACTCTCCGTCCTCTTGACAAAGGAAGATCCTCCTCAAATGACCTATGTACAGCTTAGGCCCCTGACCTGGCGCTCCCTTAGGGAACCCTCTAGGTCCGTAGATAGGGCTTTAGGCCAACGTGGGACACACCGTCCCACACTCACTCCGCCTCCACTGAGACAGGACGTGAGCCCCTACACCCTACCCTTTCTACTGGGATCTAGCTGGGCCACACAGTAACCTCTTTTCCTACCCCGGATTATCAGATACTCAAGCCACTCCTTTTAGAATCACTCCCTAATGCAAGACATCTAGCACACCGCCAGACATCCACCGTCTTGTCCAGTTCCTTTGCAGGACCTCCTGCACACCACCAGAGGTACACCTCTCAGGCAAGCTCTTTAACAAAAAGAAAACTCACACCAACTCCTCCAGTTCAGCACATCATTCATTCGCACACCCCCCCCCTCGGACTGGTAAGGCAGTTTTACCACCCCTGATCCCTCAACCTGACCACACGTGACACAGGTACCAAACTCTGGGAGCGGGGAATGGGAATTAACACACTGGACACATTAAAGCTGCCACCATGGACCCTACCACACTGGGGAATCCAGAAACACACACTACACTCAGGGATAACCACCCTCCTGAGCTAGTCATTTCTCCTCACTCCTTCTCTCTCCTATCTACCCACACACACACATGGGGACAGGATTTGGAATTGGACACCGGACCCAGCAAGGGATTCCTAATCTATGGGAACCTCCCCCTCTACTGGCGTCCTGCCCTGTCACTTTCTCTCTTCTGCCACTAAACATAAAGCGCAGGAACACATTTGAAAATGACACTCTTGAGGAAAAAAAATCAAAAACAATAATCCCAAACATGTGACTATCTGAAAACAAACAATTGCAGAGTTTTGTAATGTAGCCAGTTGTCGCTATGGCACTGCGCAAACACAAGTCCAAATCCGCACCGCTGACCAACAATGTTAGAACTGGCTATTTCTGGTAGGCTAGGGCTGACGCCAAAGCCAGGCAGAAACCGCCATTCTAGTCAGGGCAAGGAAGTCACACGCCAAGATAACCCCTGCTCACCCCCTTGGTAGCTTGGCACAAGCAGTCAGGCTAAACTCGAAGGCAATGTGTAAAGCATTTGCGTCAGCGCACAACAGCAACAACATACTAGGCACACCACAAAAGACTCCACACAAGGTTATTATAAAAATACCTTCTGTATTGTAAAAGCACATCAGATAAAATCACACATATACATGGTGCCAATTGGCACGGGCAATATTCACATGGGATTATTCACAAGACAGGGCCACATGGGCCACTGTCACAATCAGCACTTTAGTAGAAATGAAATACTATCAGAACTTAGACTAAAAGAATATAAAATCACTGTAGCACAAAGTAACAGTTATGAATCACATCCAGTAACTACTGGGAACAGGTAAGTACACACTACGCAACCCTAAACCCCTTAGGAGCATGTCACGCAGGGAACCAGGACCTCACTAGGACCACCTGTACTAAATAGAACAACCACCTAAGTATCACACAGCATTTAGGGGTCCAGGAGAGAACAGATTACCCATGATGCATAAATATACATTCAGAGGAGTAATAACGGGAAACACCTGACGCATAAACCTACACATTCAGCGGTGTTTAAGAACAGAGCACATGATGCAATAAAATACATTCAGGGGTGCAGCGCAAGAAGACACATGATGACTAAACATTCAGAGGTGCAGCGCCGGAAAAGAAAGACACATAATGCATAAAACATTCAGAGGTGTCAAGAGTAAAGCACATGATGCAATAAAATACATTCAGGGGTGCAGTAGCCATACACTAGCACAAGAATCACATGATGTCTAAAAACATTCAGAGGTGCAGGAATAACACATGATGCAAGAGAACACATTCAGAGGTGCAATACCCATATAATTGCGCAAAGACTCACATAAGCCACTACCCGTGGCAGTCCCTAGGCCAACCGGCCTTGTTGGGGGCTCAGACGCCCTGAGTCTCAATGTCAGGGTGCGCCGCCATGCAGCGCCAGTCTCAAAGTACAAGAAACCTAAACGTGGCAGCTGCCCACAAAGTGCTGGACAGCTGGGGAACAACAAAACTGCGCCAGGGCCCTCACTGGCCCTTAGGCGCCAACTGCGCCACTGCTGGAGCCCCACAGGCTCTGGGCATATCGCACATGCCCCAGACGTTGGAGCTCTCAGGCTCTAAAAACAATGGTGCCCCCATGAGCCTCACCGGACTCTAACCCTCACACTCGAAGGCAGGAGGGGACGGACACCGACAATGTGCCCCGAAGCCCCCTCTATCTAATATGGCCCTCTCTGGGACCAAACAGGCTCTTAAACAGAAATAGTCTCTATGGAGCCCCCAGGCTCTCAAGACAACTGGGCCCCCTAGAGCCTCCGTGGCTCTAAAAACAGAATCTTGCTGGCAGGAAGGGGCGGGCACCGACAATGTGCCCCGATGCCCCCTCTAACCAGAAGTGGCCCCCGGAGCCGTCTCATGGCTTCCGGGCAACGTTGGGGCGACCCGCTGCCAACCGGGGCCGCCCTGACTCTGTGCCTCGAAGCGGCACCAACATGCAGAAATGCGGGCCCTCAAGAGCCCCTCGCGGGCTCTGTAATCACGGTGGGGCGACCCACTGCCATTCGTGGCCGCCCTTACTCGGCGCCTCGACCGCCACCGCACGGAGCTTCCCCCCCCCGCAGTCCTTCACTCACCGGCTCTGTTGTGCGGCGGGGCGGGGCTTGGCGGCATCTGAGGAGCTCCTGCTCCTCGCAGACTCTCCTCGCTTGGCGCGGTCCCCCGTTTCGGGACCGGGACTCAAAGTGGAGCCAGCAAGGCTCCCGGTGGCAGTCTCTTCTCTCGCTGCAGGGCTCCCTCGGCACACGGGAGCCCTGTTAACCTGCCGCCACCTCTCTTCCTCGCCGCCTCATCTCCAGCAGGTCACGAGTGATGGGCCAATCCCATCGCGGCTCCTTCGGCGAGCCCCGAGTGACGCCAGAGCCTCTTCAGGCGTCTCGACCAACCTGAGCGCGACTCTACGGGGCAGCGGCCAATCAGAGCGCGTCTCTCCTCGGGTCTCGGCCAATCCGGTCGCGGCCCCTTCGTGGTTTGTTTTCTTCGCGGCAGATCGAGGTGGGCACTCGTAAATAATTCAATAAATACGGGCAAGAATCCTCAGCGCGTCCAGCGCTATAAGCGAGCATAAAAGCGCTCCTAAGCGCTAGGAAGTCCAGAGAAAGCAGGCAGAGCGCTCCCAGGCGCTCAGGGGGAAGCACAGCGCCTCCAGGCGCTAGAAATCAACTCCAGCGCTCTCCACAGGAAAAGGCAGCTTCTCCATGCTGCCAAGGTCCCAGAGCTTCCCCAGGGGCAAAGCCAAGTCCCCCCTTCAGCCCAGGCAGGGCAGAGGGGTCCCCCAGGAGTCCAGGAATCCAGGGGCTGGGCATCGCCCACCCCTGGTAGATTCAAGTCAGCCACAAGAGCAAGAACAAGAACATTTTGGAAGAGGACACAGCCCCTTCTTATACACAGAAATGTCTTTGAAGCCCTTTGAAGTCTTGGGGCGAGGGGCCCTGAGTACTGGAATGTTTCTGGTTTTCGTCTTCCTGTCAGCCTCCGGTCAGAGGTGACAGTGGGCCGTCAGGAGGGAGAGCCAGCATGGTGGGCAGGCAGGCACGGCCCGGCACCGCCAGACGCACTTTCCTCACATCCCTGACAGCAGATGGGGGCCTTTCATCTATGGCTGACTCAGACCCCCTCCTCCGGGGCCTTGCAGACCCTGCAGACCCTGTCCTACTCAAACCAGACAGTCCATCCACCAGCAGGCCCAGGCACTCCTGGGCCAGGCTCACCAGCCAATCGCACGCCAGAACCAACTTACACAAATATGCCAACTTCTAAAAGTGGCGCTTCTAGGCTAGACACAAACATGCCGCATATACCATTTTGCAGCATTCATTCTCACGAGTTCGCTCATACCAAACTCGCCCCTGCACTCCCCACACATCAGGAACTACCATGGGCATACATATTCCCCATTCATTCCTATGGGAGGGCAGGTCACTCACCACTCATTCACAGAGAGCTCAAGCACTTTACACTGTACCACAGTGAGAAAGTGCGCAGAGGCCAAAATTCACCAACACCAGGTTCCATAAACAGGCTAGGAAAAAGCAAAAAGTCTAGGGGTGAACCTGCCTAAAGGGCCGGGTCCAACATAAACCCCTTCCAGCCAAAACGCAGGGTAGACCAATCACACCACTGATGGGCTTCCTTGCTTTGGGCGACAAAAACACGGACAGGGACCTGCACGGCAGGGACACCCTCCGGTTTTTCGCCACTCTGAACCTACCTGGTTGCCTCCCAACAATAACTCTCTGACACAACTAGGATACCCCACTGGTACTCCCTAGTCATCCACAGCCAGGACCAGGCCATAGGCCATGCAAATATCACAGGTCCTAACCAATCCACAGAGCGGGGGTAGTAACCCCTGGCACACAATAGCCATTCTCCACTCTTTCCCTCTCAGTGTAGCTTCAACTACCACTGATCCAACAACCTAGGGTCCACACCCCCAGGCTGACCAGAGGTCTCGGGCAAGGATGCCCCACCCTACCTCTACTTCTGGGTTTCCGCACCCTCACAGAGAAGCACTCACCAGAACACAATTCTCCTACCAGATCAGGACCTCACTCCATCACTGGTCTACCACCTGGAAACTATTTCACTTCTGAGGTACAAAGCACACAGCACAGTTCCTCTCCAAGCAGGTGGGGGGACACAGTCCACAGCAAAGCCCCCTTTCCTCTACCTTAGTGAAAACAACCAACTGCAGGTGAGCCCCACATCACACAGCAAGGGCAGCCCCCTCAGTCTCTTCAGCTGATCCACTTTGGCAGAGATTCCTCTTGACCTAGAAGTTCCCTAATCTCCCAACCTAAGCTCTAAACCCTCAGGTTGCACCGGGGTCAGAAGTAGGGACACCGTCCCTCTGCACCCCCTTCCAGTTCCATGACTACAGGCCCAGTATGTCTCAGGCTAGACAGAGCACACGCCAGCGGCGTATCAGCGACACACTCTCCTCCAGTACTCCTTCCGGGTCAGGCCACACCCCAACCTGGCTTTCCCCCCTCCTCGGGGAACGACCTCCAGAGGCCCCACCAATGGTCAAGCACTCTAGACGGTCGAATGCTCAGCGAGCCAGGACTTCTGCACCCTCCACTAGGAGCGGTACTGCCCAACACTAGGACCGCCGGAGTTCTTGTTACAGACACTCTCCGTCCTCTTGACACAGGAAGATCCTCCTCAAATGACCTATGTACAGCTTAGGCCCCTGACCTGGCGCTCCCTTAGGGAACCCTCCAGGTCCGGAGATAGGGTTTCAGGCCAACGTGGGACACACCGTCCCACACTCACTCCGCCTCCACTGAGACAGGACGTGAGCCCCTACACCCTACCCTTTCTACTGGGATCTAGCTGGGCTACACAGTAACCTCTTCTCCTACCCCGGATCATCAGATACTCAAGCCACTCCTTTTAGAATCACTCCCTAATGCAAGACATCTAGTACACCGCCAGACATCCACCGTCTTGTCCAGTTCTTTTGCAGGACCTCCTGCACACCACCAGAGGTACACCTCTCAGGCAAGCTCTTTAACAAAAAGAAAACTCACACCAACTCCTCCAGTTCAGCACATCACTCATTCGCACACTCCCCCCCCCTCGGACTGGTAAGGCAGTTTTTACCACCCCTGATCCCTCAACCTGACCACACGTGACACAGGTACCAAACTCTGGGAGCGGGGAATGGGAATTAACACACTGGACACATTAAAGCTGCCACCACTGGACCCTACCACACTGGGGAATCCAGACACACACACTCCACTCAGGGATAACCACCCTCCTGAGCTAGTCATTTCTCCTCACTCCTTCTCTCTCTTATCTACCCACACACACACATGGGGACAGGATTTGGAATTGGACAACGGACCCAGCAAGGGATTCCTAATCTATGGGAACCTCCCCCTCTACTGGCGTACTGCCCTGTCACTTTCTCTCCTCTGCCACTAAACATAAAGCGCAGGAACACATTTGAAAATGACACTCTTGAGGAAAAAAAATCAAAAACAATAATCCCAAACATGTGACTATCTGAAAACAAACAATTGCAGAGTTTTGTAATGTAGCCAGTTGTCACTATGGCACTGCGCAAACACAAGTCCAAATCCGCACCGCTGACCAACAATGTTAGAACCGGCTATTTCTGGTAGGCTAGGGCTGACGCCAAAGCCAGGCAGAAACCGCCATTCTAGTCAGGGCAAGGAAGTCACACGCCAAGATAACCCCTGCTCACCCCCTTGGTAGCTTGGCACAAGCAGTCAGGCTAAACTCGAAGGCAATGTGTAAAGCATTTGCGTCAGCGCACAACAGCAACAACATACTAGGCACACCACAAAAGAGACTCCACACAAGGTTATTATAAAAATACCTTTTGTATTGTAAAAGCACATCAGATAAAATCACACATATACATGGTGCCAATTGGCACGGGCAATATTCACATGGGATTATTCACAAGACAGGGCCACATGGGCCACTGTCACAATCAGCACTTTAGTAGAAATGAAATACTATCAGAACTTAGACTAAAAGAATATAAAATCACTGTAGCACAAAGTAACAGTTATGAATCACATCCAGTAACTACTGGAAACAGGTAAGTACACACTACGCAACCCTAAACCCCTTAGGAGCATGTCACGCAGGGAACCAGGACCTCACTAGGACCACCTGTAATAAATAGAACAACCACCTAAGTATCACACAGCATTTAGGGGTCTAGGAGAGAACAGATTACCCATGATGCATAAATATACATTCAGAGGAGTAATAACGGGAAACACCTAACGCATAAACCTACACATTCAGCGGTGTTTAAGAACAGAGCACATGATGCAATAAAATACATTCAGGGGTGCAGCGCAAGAAGACACATGATGACTAAACATTCAGAGGTGCAGCGCCGGAAAAGAAAGACACATAATGCATAAAACAATCAGAGGTGTCAAGAGTAAAG
This sequence comes from Lissotriton vulgaris, assembly GCF_964263255.1. NCBI lineage: Eukaryota > Metazoa > Chordata > Amphibia > Caudata > Salamandridae > Lissotriton > Lissotriton vulgaris. The sequence continues at coordinate 513,722,105 of NC_141693.1, read as the reverse complement.
CACATGATGCAATAAAATACATTCAGGGGTGCAGTAGCCATACACTAGCACAAGAATCACATGATGTCTAAAAACATTCAGAGGTGCAGGAATAACACATGATGCAAGAGAACACATTCAGAGGTGCAATACCCATATAATTGCGCAAAGACTCACATAAGCCACTACCCGTGGCAGTCCCTAGGCCAACCGGCCTTGTTGGGGGCTCAGACGCACTGAGTCTCAATGTCAGGGTGCGCCGCCATGCAGCGCCAGTCTCAAAGTACAAAAAGCCTAAACGTGACAGCTGCCCACAAAGTGCTGGACAGCTGGGGAACAACAAAACTGCGCCAGGGCCCTCACTGGCCCTTAGGCGCCAACTGCGCCACTGCTAGAGCCACACAGGCTCTGGGCATATCGCACATGCCCCAGACGTTGGAGCTCTCAGGCTCTAAAAACAATGGTGCCCCCATGAGCCTCACCGGACTCTAACCCTCACACTCGGAGGTAGGAGGGGACGGACACCGACAATGTGCCCCGAAGCCCCCTCTATCGAATATGGCCCTCTCTGGGACCAAACAGGCTCTTAAACAGAAATAGTCTCTATGGAGCCCCCAGGCTCTCAAGACAACTAGGCCCCCTAGAGCCTCCGTGGCTCTAAAAACAGAATCTTGCTGGCAGGAAGGGGCGGGCACCGACAATGTGCCCCGACGCCCCCTCTAACCACAAATGGCCCCCGGAGCCTTCTCATGGCTTCCGGGCAACGTTGGGGGACTCACTGCCAAACGGGGCCGCCCTGACTCTGTGCCTCGAAGCGGCACCAACATGCAGAAATGCGGGCCCTCAAGAGCCCCTCGCGGGCTCTGTAATCACGGTGGGTCGCCCCACTGCCATTCGGGGCCGCCCTTACTCGGCGCCTCGACCGCCACCGCACGGAGCTCCCCCCCCCCAACAGTCCTTCACTCACCGGCTCTGTTGTGCGGCGAGGGCGGGGCTCGGCGGCATCTGAGGAGCTCCTGCTCCTCGCAGACTCTCCTCGCTTGGCCTGGTCCCCTGTCTCGGGACCGGGACTCACAGTGGAGCCAGCAAGGCTCCCGGTGGCAGTCTCTTCTCTCGCTGCAGGGCTTCTTCGGCACACAGGAGCCCTGTTAACCGGCCGCCACCTCTCTTCCTCGCTGCCTCATCTCCAGCAGGTTACGAGCGATGGGCCAATCCCATCGCGGCTCCTTCGGCGAGCCCCCAGTGACGCCAGAGCCTCTGCAGGCGTCTCGACCAACCTGAGCGCGACTCTCCGGGGCAGCGGCCAATCAGAGCGTGTCTCTCCTCGGGTCTCGGCCAATCCGGTCGCGGCCCCTTCGTGGTTTGTTTTCTCCGCGGCAGATCGAGGTGGGCACTTGTAAATAATTAAATAAATACGGGCAAGAATCCTTAGCGCGTCCAGCGCTATAAGCGAGCATAAAAGTGCTCCTAAGCGCTAAAAAGTCCAGAGAAAGCAGGCAGAGCGCTCCCAGGCGCTCAGGGGGAAGCACAGCGCCTCCAGGCGCTAGAAATCAACTCCAGCGCTCTCCACAGGAAAAGGCAGCTTCTCCATGCTGCCAAGGTCCCAGAGCTTCCCCAGGGGCAAAGCCAAGTCCCCCCTTCAGCCCAGGCAGGGCAGAGGGGTCCCCCAGGAGTCCAGGAATCCAGGGGCTGGGCAGCGCCCACTTCTGGTAGATTCAAGTCAGCCACAAGAGCAAGAACAAGAACATTTTGGAAGAGGACACAGCCCCTTCCTATACACAGAAATGTCTTTGAAGCCCTTTGAAGTCTTGGGGCGAGGGGCCCTGAGTACTGGAATGTTTCTGGTTTTCGTCTTCCTGTCAGCCTCCGGTCAGAGGTGACAGTGGGCCGTCAGGAGGGAGATCCAGCATGGTGGGCAGGCAGGCACGGCCCGGCACCGCCAGACGCACTTTCCTCCCATCCCTGACAGCAGATGGGGGCCTTTCATCTACGGCTGACTCAGACCCCCTCCTCCGGGGCCTTGCAGTCCCTGCAGACCCTGTCCTACTCAAACCAGACAGTCCATCCACCAGCAGGCCCAGGCACTCCTGGGCCAGGCTCACCAGCCAATCGCACACCAGAACCAACTTACACAAATATGCCAACTTCTAAAAGTGGCGCTTCTAGACTAGACACAAACATGCCGCATATACCATTTTGCAGCATTCATTCTCACGAGTTCGCTCATACCAAACTCGCCCCTGCACTCCCCACACATCAGGAACTACCATGGGCATACATATTCCCCATTCATTCCTATGGGAGGGCAGGTCACTCACCACTCATTCACAGAGAGCTCAAGCACTTTACACTGTACCACAGTGAGAAAGTGAGCAGAGGCCTAAATTCACCAACACCAGGTTCCATAAACAGGCTAGGAAAAAGCAAAAAGTCTAGGGGTGAACCTGCCTAAAGGGCCGGGTCCAACAGGCGCCATCTTCTCTTACTGCGCCGGATTGCTGGTGAGTGGCGCACGGGGCCTGGTCGCTGGGCCTTCGGCCCCTCAGTCGTCTGCTGCAGTGTTTCTTGCGCGCCGCCCTTCCGTTTCAGGCTCCCGGGTGGGGGCTGCTAGTTCCCGATACGGCCGCGGCCCTTAGGTCTGCGGGGTGCCGGGACCGGGGCCTCGATTTTCGGGCCTAGGCCGGATGGTAGGCGGCGGGCGGGGACGCTCGCGGTGAGGCGACGGGGGTGTGCGTGCTCGGGGGTCGGGCGACTGTGGGACGCTGCTACGCGCTTTTAGGCGGCCCCGCCTTGTAAGCACTCGTGGGACTAGCGGACCCCTCCATTCCTCCTGATCTCATAGACGGGAGAGGGCCGCCCCCCACCCCACCATATTCTATGGGTGCATTCTGCACTTTGAACCGTACATCGGGCCCTGGGCCTGCAGTGACTGCCCCGGCCCTCATTCATCTGGACCGGCGCTGCCCGATCGCTGAACCTCTACTGTTGGTGGACGGCGCTGGCACTTTCTGGCGCTTGCTTCTGCTCTGCCGCTCTCCCATTCTGCCGAAACACACACGCCACCACTCTCGGCACAGCTTCGCCCTGCGGGCGACCATGGAGATGGCGAAGAGAGATTCCAACCAGAGGAAGCTCAGCTTCGACAAGACTCCCCTTCTCTCCACGGACCCTCCGCCTGGTTCGGCGACCGGGGCCTCAAACGCTACGGACTTGGGAGATGCAGCGGCTAAGGTCGCCACCATGATGGGTGAAATGCGCGCAGGCTTTAAGGCGCTCGACACCCGCTTCGACAGCCTGGAACAGAAACTGGCGGACATGGGCACGAAGGTGCAGGCCCATGACAGAAGGCTCGCTGTGGCTGAATCGCGGATATCAGACATTGAGGATGGTGCATCGAAATCGCTTAAGCGACTGGAGCGGGTTGAAAATTTTTTGAAAGACGTGGCAATTAAAAACGAAGATTTGGAAGCGCGCAGTAGGCGCAATACGATTCGTATCCTTGGCGTGGCAGAAACAACAGCCACGGGTCAATTAGACGTTTTTGTCGAAACCCTATTGATCGAACTATTTGGCAAAGACACATTTATAGCAGGTTTTGTGGTTGAACGTGCACCTAGGTCTCTGGGGCCTAAACCTAAACCTGGCCAATCGCCAAGACCCATTATCGCCAGGATCATGAACTTCCGTGACCGTGACGCTGTGCTGCGTGCGGCATGAGAGACTGGAGAAATACAGTGGCAGGGCAGCAAGCTGTCCTTCTTCCCAGACTTCACATTGATGGTGCAGGAGGCATGCCGCAAATATAATGGAGTTAAATCCGCCCTCCGGAACTTAGGCCTGAAATACGGTATGCTGTACCCAGCTAGGTTGAAGGTGGATGTGAACGGTAGATTTCGTATTTTTGACTCTCCAGCGGATGCCCAAGAGTTCTGCCACAACTACAAGAAACAGGGCTCAGCGGCGGCTGCCGGCCCTCCTCCCAACTCTCCACCCCGCACCGACACAGTCCAGCGCCGACCTTTTTTGCTGAAACTGGCCAGGGCGGACCACTCTGCATGGACTCTATTTGCACCCTCGTCGGAACACTGTAGTCTAGATGTGGATTTACTAACGTTAATTGGTTAGGTCTCCGGTTCGACGGCCGCCTGTTCGGATGCCCGTCTGGAGTGGCGTTGCCACCCCCAATGGCGCGGGCCATGTTGTTGCTATTTACTGGGGTTTTCTCATTTCTTTATTTGCAGTTTTGTTGTTTCTTTGAATGGTTATCACCTTTGTTACTCTGCATTATTGTTCAGCGATGGTCTGGGGATTGCCTCTCGTGGGATTCTGGGAGGCTGGGAGGCAGGTGGGGGATGGGGTTTGTTTTATTTCAATGGTCAAGTAGGTTGAAACCTAGCTGCAAGTATCGTTTGAGCATCCAGTCATATGCACAATTGCTACAGACTATAATGACAATGGAAATATGGCCAGGATAGGTCTACAGTCTGGTCCTTCCAAACTGACTTTGATGTCTTGGAATGTCCCCGGCTTGAATACCACAAGGAAGTGCAAACAGGTGCTGGCTTATGCGGCGCGGCATGGGGTGGATGTCCTCTCTCTGCAAGAAACTCATTTGGTACAGCAGGACGTGGCATCGGTGGCTAGAGGATGGGGTCACACAGAGTATTTTCCTGCTATAGTAGGTTTGCTAGGGGCGCAGCGATCCTTGTACACAAACGAGTCCCGTTTGTAATGACTGGCAGCAAAACAGATGGGGAGGGCAGATATGCACTTGTTATGGGAGTACTGTTCGGGTACAGGATTGCATTGGTGGGTGTGTACGGTCCGAATGTGGATAACCCTGCTTTTTTTCAGGATCTACAGTTGACACTGCTTCACTCCGACATTGACTTATTGGTTCTGGGAGGGGATTTTAACATTTTGATGAATCCCGACAGGGACAGCACTTCCCCCTCTCCTGACTGCAAACCGAGGTCACGTGCTGTACTGGCGGAAATTTGTTCCCATTTCTCCCTAGTGGATATAGAGGCTAGATTGCACCACCGCACTCCAGCCTACACACATCACTCGGGCTTTCACAACACCAGCACTCGAATCGACTATTGGCTCCTGTCCCCGGGTGTCGCGGATTGGGTGGTAGGCCTTTCCACGTTGCCTCGCACCCTTTCAGACCACTCTCCCATTGTTTTGTCCCTAGAGATCCCCAGATTGGGAGGTTACGAATGACAGTGGCGATTCCCTAGCAGGGCTCTACTAGACCCGACTTTCAAGGAGGACATACGAACTGCTATCGACGATTACTTTGACATTAATACTGGCTCTGTTACCTCCTGGTCCACGCTATGGGAAGGCTTCAAAGCCACATTACGTGGGGTTTGCATCACTAAGAGTGTGGGTTCCTTGCGAGAGATTCGCTTCACCCTGACCCGCATTGAGGCGGATATCCTTAAGTTAGAGAAAGAGATTCTTGAGAATCCCTCGGTGGATCGTGAGGCTAAATGCCTGGAATTGCTTTTGGAATTTCGGGACACGGCGGACAGGGAGGTGAAGTTCATGGTCAAATACTACACAGCGTGGCAATATGGTGAGGGAGACAGGCCAGGCAAACTATTAGCGCAAATGCCTAGCCCACCACACCAAGCTGCTTACATTACGGAGGTACTTGACGCTCAGGGTACACAACAACACTCCACCCCCGAGATATCCAACACTTTCCTGTCATATTACAAGACCCTCTACACTTCCACACTCACGGGGGAGCATTGCCGCCCGGGTTCTTATTTGAACGAAATCGCCATGGTGTACCTGGAAAGAAACATGCAAGAGTTTTTAGCCATGCCCATTACACCGGATTTTATAAATGAGGCGATCGATTCCTTGCGTAGCTCTTCTGCTCCCGGCCTTGACGGCTACACGGCTGACTTCTACAAAGAGTACAAAGAGGAACTTGTACCTAAACTGGTCGAAATGTACGCAGAGGCGTTGGAGACGGGCATTCTACCACCCACGCTCCGGGAAGCGGTCATTGTTCTACTTCCCAAACAGGGCTGCGACCCCTCGTTATGCAGCTCATACAGACCCCTGTCCCTCGATTACAAAATCCTGGCCAAAGTCCTTGCAATTCGGCTGGCGCTTATAGTGGAAACTATAATTTCGCCGGCACAGTACGGATTCGTACCACACCAATCCACTTCTCTAAACCTTCGGACACAAATTTCAGTTTTACACAGGATTGAACCCTCCACACCGGCTGCAGCGGTGTTCCTGGATGCGGAGAAAGCGTTCGACACCCTAGAGTGGCCCTTTTTTCTGACTATTATGAGGAGAATGGGGATGCCTGCTATGTTTGTGGCGACGGTCGAGTTGCTGTACTCGGCTTCCACCACCCGTATACGGCTAAACGGCACTATCACTGAAAACTTCACACTTTCACGTGGCATCCGGCAGGGCTGTCCCCTATCCCCGCTCCTGTTCATCATAGCGATGGACCCCCTAGTGTGACATTTCCAGACGAACATCTACACCGTGGTCTCCAGTTTCGCACCGGCCCCCTGCTGATCTCGTTATATGCCGATGACACAGTTCTGTATGTTCGCACTCCCCAGTCCAACCTTGAACCACTGTTGACGGAGCTTTCCCGTTTTGGGGACTACTCAGGCCTAAAAATAAATTGGCATAAATCGGTAATCTTCCCGCTCACCCCCTCCACTGTGCAGTGGACCTGCTCGTTCCCTTTGGAATGGTGCACGGATTCCGTGAAATATTTGGGAATACATGTTCACCTAGACACGGTTTCCATTGTCCGACTGAACTACGGTCGTGCCCTTGATTTTTTAGAAGACAATGCGGAGCGCTGGACTCGCCTCCCGCTGTCTAAGGCTGGAAGGATTGCCATCATTAAAATGATTGTACTTCCCAGGTTTTTGTATCTATTTAACAATCTACCGATCCCTCTCACCAAGATTTTTTCCTCCCAGCTTCGCTCCTCCCTCCTGCGCCTGATATGGGGAGGCAGGAACCCACGCGTGTCCTGGCGTACACTAACACTCCCTTACGAACGAGGTGGCTTTGGAGTGCCAGATTTTTTTTTTTGTATTATTTGGTGGCGCAGTGCGCTTACGCGTACCCTTGGTTTCACCCTGATGCCAGGATACTCCATCTGTGACCAGAGGCTGACTTGGCGCTCCCTGTGGCCCTCTCCTCCGTCCTTCCTAAGGGTCTTCCTCGGGACCCGCAGGACATACAGCTATTGTCCACTACTTGCTGGGCCTGGGACAAACTTCGACACCTCTTATTGCTCGAGAAGCTATACTCGCCTGCATTGCCGTTGCCCAATCCCCACTGCCTCCCCATCACAGGCGACTCAGTGGTACGACGCACACTCTCCAAATACCAACTACACATGGTAGGTGACATTTTCCCGGACGGACATGCCTTTTCTCTCATTGAAGATCCCCGCTTCACAGACAGGACCTTCATGGACTCATTCATACTGACTAGACTTCGTTCGATGCTTAGAGACGAATTTCCCACATTCCCGCTTCCTCCTGATGACACCCCTGTGCTATCATTCATAATACAACACAGACTGGGGCGCATGTAGTGTCGAAGTTATACAAGCTGTGTCTGGCCTCAATTCCCACACTCGACTCTAAGGTGCGCGCTGACTGGGAGGGCGACCTGGGTGTTCCAATCACGGATGACCAGTGGGCAGCGTGCTGTGCCACCACAAGAGATGTGTCCATTAATGCCAGACACAAACTTATACATTTCAAGTTCCTCAGGAGAGCATACCACACTCCAGCACTCGCCCACAGAATTGACCCAAGCAGACCGCACACTTGCCCTAAATGCCACGGCCCGCAGGCTGACTTTGCCCTTCTTTCCTGGACTTGTCCGAAACTGCACACCTACTGGCTGCAGGTGCATCGGGTTTTAGGGGAGATGCTTGAAATGGTTCTACAACCCACCCCTGAAATTGCGCTACTTGGCTATGTCGCCAAATTCCCGCGCCCGCTGCGGAAGCTAGCATCCATTGGCTTCCTTTTAGTTAAGCGTGAAGTGGCGCTGCTCTGGTGTGCTAGGTGAGCTCCCACTGTTCGCACTTGGCTTCTTAGCATGGCATACTGCAATGTGAACAGCGTTGAATACTCGGAGACGGTTCCAACAGCCTCCAGGCCACTAGATATCTGGGGGCCATATCGGAAATATATTGCGAAGATAGCCCAGGAGACGCAGTCCCAATCTATTACTTCCTTTGTCCCTGAGGGGATGGGATAAGCAGCTCCGCAACAACTCTTGATAACTACTTCTGGCGCTATTTGGCACTGGTTGAGTGCGTTACCAAGTGCGTAAACGCATCCTTGTGTATAGGGCACACCTTTGGGTTCGTCAATCACTGACAGACTCTGTGGATTTTTTGAAGAAAACTTTTTTATTTTTCTTGATTAAAGTTCTTCATAGTAGTTCACAACATTTTTTGGGGTATCCAAGTTTAACAATTTTCTTAATGGAAATTGAGACTCCAATTTGTTATATAACACAAAAGCTCCGATGCATTTCGGGCTGGGATAGCCCTTTCTCAAGGAGCGCTCCTGTTGCCCGACAGTATACCTATTTTGAAGTATGGGACGGATATGTCACTTGTTGGAGCACCCTCAAACCAAAACCTGTTTTACTAAACCCACGCAGTGCGCCTGACCTCTCACTCAGCTATTTGGCACTGGGGCATGCTTGACTGGCACTGCTGGGCCACGTGGCTGTCTGCACTGGCTATATTATGTGTGCTCTCTATGGCCACACTGCGTGTTGTCTTTCTTACTAGGAGGTTCCTCTATATGACCTTTGACAAATGATGGATCTGGGACTAATAGTCATGTTGCTCCATTTGACATGTGCCATGACATGTGCCATGCTATATACAAGTCAAGAGTTTGTGCTGACTGGTATGTTCGAAATTGCTCACAACTTTATTGTCCGCCATCATTCTGTGTACCTGTGTGACCGCTTTTTCTTTATTTCTATTATGGTTTATCTTTTATTTTCTTGTTTTATAAAAAAGCAAAAGTACATTATCGCTATGAGTCAATCGGATAGTTTGCAATCCCACTGTATTGTACTATACTCTCAGCTTTACCACTGAACGCTTTCATTTATGTAAGAAATAATTCAATGTATGTAATGATTGGATTGCTATTCTGTGTAATAAACAGATTTCCAAAAAAAAATCTTTTTTCTTGGAATCAACAGGGTCCAAAAAAATGTAAGAAGTACTAGAATTGAGATATTTGGAATTTTATTACATTATGTTCCTTTATATGTGTCAGCTATGTGGTCTTGACAAGGCATTTGGGTTACACCTATGAACGATACCGGATCAAGGAATGGAACTGCAATTCTCTGAGTACAAGCGCACTATCACCGAAAAGGGCTCTTGAATCTAGTGCTGTGACAGACCAGACTGTAACAGCACCTGTCAGGAATGAGGTTTTGGCAGGAGTATCTTTGAAGTTCAATAACCAAAATCTGGGTGGCTAAGACACTGGTCTTATAGAACCTCTGCTGAACCTCTTTTAGCTAACGCAAAGGTAGTCGGTAAATTCACTGAGAAATATATTACGCTGTAGCAGTGGTGTCAGTTTTAAAGTCAAGAACACATTAAAATTCCACAAAATAGAAAACAATAAATAAGCAAAAGGATGCCCAAACAATCAGCGTTGAATGGGACCTAGATGAGATTTCAGACCAACTGTAGCAAAGTAGAGTTCGGTTATACAAAGCATATCACCCTGGTCAAAGCATTTACCTTAGGACTTAGGGCCTGTTTTAGAGTTTGGCAGACAGGGGTTCTTTGTCATAAAAATTACTAATATCAGGCCCACCATATTAAAAGTGTCATAGAATATAACAAACTTGTAATACTGAAGAGTTGATATCTGGAAAGTTTGTGAAGAAGTAACCTGTCCATCAAAGTCTAAATCTGGTCCTTTTTCCAGACAAGCAAGAAGTTGAGAGCTTCTGAGTAACATAAAATTAACAACCAGAGCAAAGTCCGAGCTGTCTATGATATCACTCAGAACACGCCGGTGAAAAACATCACCATAATTCACTTTTTACCCATCTTTAATTAATGTTATGCATGGCCTCCAAAATTGTTTGCTTCTGTTTTCATCAGCAACGCAGGGGCAAAGGAGTAATGAGAGAGTCATATGTATCATCGTCTCTCTTCACTGTCACAAACGTTTAAAAAAAAGATCTGAGGTAGTGTGGCTCACTGGTTAGAGGCGGCAGACCCGAGAGCAGAGGACGGCCCGGGACCAGGGTTCGATTCCCGGCGCGGCAGGTTTCTGGACCAGGGTCAGCGGACTCAATAATTCTCTCGCCTTGGTGCCCACTCTGATCAGCGATCACACTCGGCAACTCTGGGCATTAGCTTGCCTCATCTTCACTAACGGCCCCACCAGACCGCCGGGGATGCCTGGTCTCACCCTGGAGATACCCATTAAGGGACCATCTCTCAGGGAAGCCAGGAAGGGTTTCGCAGCGGTCGAAGCGCGGAGATACTCCCCCGGGAGTGATTCTAGCGCTATATAAACACGCAAATTAAAATTAAATTAAATCTGGTCTCCTGCCACCCACCACCATGACTCTCTGCACCAACCCTTTCCTCCCAAAGCTGTGCCACTTGCTCTCCAGCACTGCTCTGACAGGAGCTCACAGAGCCCAGCCAGGATACGCTGGAATTCCGTTTTGTTGGTGTTACCCACTGCATCTAAGGTATAACAGTCAATTACTGAAAAAAGAAACAAGATGTCCGTGCATACATACACAATAGAATTATAGAAGGGTAACTGTAAACTATGGGGATGTTTTTCACCAAGGGATTCTCAGTGACATTAAACAGGCAACAAGAGCCAAGCTTGAGTTAGCTATGATGTCATTCAGAACCCTGAGGAAATAAATATCCCAGTAATTCCATTGTTACCAATTTGTAATTTTATATTATGCATGATCACCAAAATCACTTGCCTCTGCTTTCAACTACAATGCAAGAGGTGGGATTGGAGCCATCCACAACATGGTTGCAACATTCGTATAAAAAATTCTTGTCTCTTGCCACCCACCCTCACCACCTCCTTTTGTTCTTTTGTTCAAAAGCCAGGCTACCTGCCTTTCAGTGCTGCTCTGACAGGCTCTGTGAGTGCCGGGCCCTAGTAGCCCGGAATCCCTTTATGATATTAACAGTGGGTAATAGCTTTTGTTAATAGCTGCTGTGACGTCATTGCAGTGAGTTATGGCACACCAAGACGTTTCATTCAGACTAGTATAGGACAAAGATAAACTGAGACAAAAGTCTAAATTTACGACTTTCTGTATTCACAAAGAGCATTTACTACTCGTAAATTACCTTTGTGAATGCAGAAAGTTGTAAAGTACGACTTTCAATATTCACAAAGGTCATTTACTGCTCGTAAATTCCCTTTGTGAATACCGAAATTAATAAAGTTAGGCATTTTCGTCTCAATTTACCTTTCTGAATCGGGCCCCTTCTGTATTTACATTGTTACTTCCCAGTAAAATGTGTCAGTATGTTGATTCACCTCCAAAGTGAATAGAAATTACATTATTTTCAGATGTAATAACTTTGTAATAATTGAAACAGTATGAGCCAACAATTGCAGGACATCCTGTTTTCCTTTTCAGCAGGCCTCTAGTGTATTGCATTTCGAAATTTACTGGAATAATTATGTACTTCCCATGAAAATATTCCGAAGTGTCCCAACCATCATCATGCAACGCTCATTTACAGACAGATATGTGGCATTTTCTACAAGGAACAAAAAACGGCTGTTTTGTATTCCTGTAGTAATAAATTCCACTTCAAAAGCCAGTTCCCACTTTTATTTTAATGTGAGTTTTTCATTTGTATTTGACAACGAAAAAGTCAAAGGGTATACATAACAGCTTACACCAATCATAAGAAGGCTAGAGTTTGTGGGTGCCTGCCCAGAGAAATACCTTTTGTGCACAATCTGAATTGTTCAAAACGCGCCTTCCGAGTTTTGTGCCATACACTCAGGAGAGAAGTGAGTAAATGGTCCTTGACAAATGATGTTTTTACATCGTTGCTTTCAACACTGCTTTGCCAAAACAATCAACTTTATCTAGTCAACTTTATCTAGTATATGGAGGAAATAATGCATGCAAAGAAGCTGGGATCAAATACAAATTGAAATCTTTTAAATGATCTCAAAACCTAAAACGAGGCAGGTTTCTACAGTACGTTTCTTGTATATCACAATAGGCAAGGTTAGTGTTTACAACAGCCTGGCAGAGCCAGATGTAGTTTCCTGACATTATGTGTGCCAAGTCTCTTGCAGTACTGGGCAGACCCAGTACAGGAAATAGGTAACTAGTAGGGACATGTTAAGGTGTGGTTATTAACGGTTGTGACGGAATCAGAGAACAGTGTGAGCTTGTAGGCGGCGGAATAAAGACGTACAATCCAGAGCTTTGTGTGTGGTGTATTTATTTTCATGCTTCCGGGCTGGGGAGAATGCTACACCAGAGATATGTTTCTTGTCTTTTGAGGGTTGACGGATGCAAATGCACCTTGTTTAATCCTAAGAGAGATACGTGTATACCGATGGATGCGTTTATGTTTTGTCTTTTAACTATTTCTCTTTCAGGTTAGGGCCCTTGGGAATCCCGGGAGCACCAGTTTCTGGTAAAACCTTGAGTTTTACCACCACATACACAAACTCCTCAGGTTAGGGTACGCCTTAGCGTGCGTATACTGCCGGGGAGTGCTCCGGTCCTGATGAAAGCTTAAGTAACCAAGCATTGATAAGCAGAAACATGTCAACCACTCTTGTACCTTAAAAAACGTAGTACACAGTTGGTTCATTGATAAAGCCAGCACATGTCTGTTTCACTTGTTATTAACAATTGCAAGCTGTCCTGTTATTAAAAGTATTTCTGGGTGCAGCTTGCCATCTTTTAAAACTGCACCTTTTTTTCATTACACTAGCACATCGGCGAAGAAAACCCAGCTCCACTGTAACCCAGGCATCGAAGCACACCAGGGAGACACTCGGTCTCCCTGGTGGGAACCCTGTGATGAAGCATTTCACCAACTAGGTTGGTGAGTGAGGGTTCTTTTAACCCCTTCGATGCTGATGACGAGCTCAGCTCGTCATCAGCCACGGGTGACGTGTGCGGATGACGAGCAGAGCTCGTCATGTATCGCGGTTAATCGAAAACAGCCGCACAGCGCAAAAATCACCGCAGCAGCGATGCGGTTAAAAAATAGAGGTTTTTTCCATCACTCCTGGCCCCCCTGTATCGTTATTTTTCTTTCTAATAGTTTTACACTAACAGTCACTCTTATGTTGATGATTACAATCAAGAACATAGACAGCAATTACATGCTAGTGAGAGGGAATCCTTCATGCACCACCCCAAGTCTCAGAACTAGGTTCTGAACCTCAGAGTCAAAGGGCAGGTCTAAGCCACCTAGCTCATGCTGCATTAACTTGTGTTCCGGGCCACAAAATGTCATAATATCAGCTATGACAGGCACTTGGGATACTCAGGACCGGTAAATACCTGTCTACCATGCATGGACATTCCCATTCCAGCTTCTGGTACTTGAGAAAATTCTGAGGAGATGCTTTAAGACAATTGGGGATTTATCTTTGGGCAGAAAATAAGAGTATCCACAAAAAAAAATGGCATCTGAGGGACCAGCTGTGCATTTTTTATAAACAAAAAGATACTTTTGGGACTTTAAGCAAAATGGCACAGAACCCAAGGCCTAATTGTTTGAAATTTTACCAGCGACCAATGTTCCAAAGAGAGGATGTATATATATTTTCTGGCATCATACAGGGGTTTAATACATGGATTGCGATGTTGATGCAATGACAATGAATTGGAATGGCTGGTTCTAGGATTTTTGGGGCCTTGGGCAAAAGGGAATGTGCGAGGCCCCTGAAATGTACACAAGTGACACCTTTTGTCGGGGAAGCTGCTTTGTGCAGACTCCGCCTGGGCCGTATCTCCTTCTCTCAGCCACCCTTAAGCACCTCTTTTACAATCCATTTTGGACTGAAGGTGTGAGAATTGCTTTGGGCCTGAGAGTTAAAGCCTATGAGGCTAAAGTGCTGACAATGGGCCTCCTGAGGAGTCTCTGAATGTGCGGTCAGAGAGGTGTCCCCCTCCCGTAAGCCTTCCCACACCATACCTTAGAGGCCCCAATAAGGCTCTAAGGGGAAGATTTACAAATATTTTGAGCTGCGTTAGTGTCACAAAAGTGATGCTAACCTGCGCAAAATGTTTTTTTTTGCTATTTACTTTCCAGTGCAACACAAGTTTTGTGCTAGAAAACACCTTCAAAGTAGTGCTTTGCGTTACTTAGCACTGAGGGGGTGTTACATGGGTGGAACATGGGAGTTTCAATGCAAACACCCATGCCTTTTGACGCAAAACTATATTTACGAAGATTTGTGTACCTGGTTTTGGGCCAAAAAATAACGCCCCTTCAATGAGGCACTAACAGAAGAAATGCTTGAATTTCTCTCTGCTTTTCCGACTTTGCATGTGTGCTGCACTGTGCAGCATGCATACAAAGTGGGAAAAGCTTTCCATCGTGTCTAGGCATATTATTTTGTACAAGAAGGGTATCCTTCCTGTACAAAACCTTTGCTAGACTCTTGAAAACACCCTAGCGTTATGGAGCTAAGGTGTCTGCATGACGCACAACCGCTGAAGTCTGCGCTGGCGCTAGGGAAAGGGGAGGAGAGAGCCATATCTTTGAAGATAAGGCGCTGTCCTACTCCCTCCCTGTCGTGCAATGCAGTGCAGCCTCAAGGGGGTCTGCGCTGCGTTGCATGATTTTGTTGTAATTTTTCCCCTAACTTTTTAAAAAGCCATACTGTGTGTTAATGTGCTGCCATGTTTACATAGAAACTGTGTCAACAATGGTCCACAGGAGTATATTATATACTTATATTTGACATTTTATCAAACAGCACATTCTAAAATCCAATTGAAGTAGTTTAAGGACATCTCTTTTTCTCCAGTTTTGACACCCAATACCATATAAAGGCATGCTTAACGTGATACGCACGCAATACAAAGGCTTACCCAATATACTAACAACACATATTCCTTACTCCATACTCATGACTGTACACGCTTTGCAGAACTATTACATCACTTTAAAATTATTTAAATATTTTTAAAATGTAAATTTTCTGAAAAAACAGTTCCAATAAAAAACGTAAATTGAAATGTGCTGTGGTTAGACTGTTACATGCAACATGATCACAACTTGCAACTGCTGAACATTGTAGCTAGACAGACAGTTACACTCTGTTGGATTTGAGTCTCTATCTACATCACATGAAAATGTGTCCTCCTTTTTCTTCCTCCCCTTTTCCCCTTTTTTCTCAATGAGCCATGAATTTGGGTGATTTATGTGGTGCCAGTGACAATACTCAATAGTGGTTTCACAAGCCGACTACGGCAGTGATCGCGTTTGTCAAACGTACTACATTTCCCACCTTCCCTCTGACACCACCTTCTCTCTGACTGCCAACAGCACGTCAAGGATCCGCCCTCCATGCCACAGTTCGTGCACCGTCACCAGTTGGAGGGCGTTCCTCATTTGCACATGGAGGTTAAATGGCGTTCTCTCACACTGTTCAGTTACCAGGGACGAGGCCACATTTGGACCGCATCTTCTCCTAAATGAGGTATGAATTTACGTTTCCCTATACTTGGTTATGGCATCTAGATGAGAGCCTGGTTTAGCTGGGTGTTGTTGTTGTGGTCCGTTTGCTGTTGAGGCCAGGGTCCAATTGGGATCACTATTTGGCCGGGGCACTGATGAAAATAGTAGCCCACATTCGCGGGGTGTGGCCCACATTCATGGGGCGAGGCCCACATTCGCGGGTGTGCCTTTTCATGAAACACACAAGGAATTTGTTCTTGGGAAGGACACAGGGCCAAGGTGACAATGTCCTACAAGCTGAGCAACTGAAAAGCAGTGAGGCCCCTTTCTATTACAAAGTTATTCCCCAGCCCTCCAGCACATGACCACCTGAAAAACAGCGAGGCCCCTTTCTCTTAAAAAATGATTACCCAGCCATCCAGTGCAGGAACACCTGAAAATAGCGAGCCCCCTTTTTATTACAAAATTATTCCCCAGCCCTCCAGCGCAAGAGCACCTGAAAAACAGCGAGGCCCCTTTCTCTTAAAAAATTATTCCCCAGCCATCCAGCGCAGGAGCACCTGAAAAACAGCGATGCCCCTTTCTATTAAAGAAAGAGTACCCAGCCCTCCAGGGCAGAAGCACCTGAAAAACAGTGAGACCCCTTTCTATTAAACATTATTCCCCAGCACTCCAGGGCAGGAGCACCTGAAAGACAGCGAGGCCCCTTTCCCGTAAAAAATTATTCCCCGCCCTCCAGCGCAGGAGCACCTGGAAAACAGCAAGGCCCCTTTCTCTCAAAAAATGAGTCCCCAGCCCTCCTGTGCAGAAGCACTTGAAAAACAGCGAGGCCCCAGCTATTTGTAAATTACTCCGCCCTCCCAAGCCCTTCACTGCCTCGGGGCAGTGGCCTGGCTGGAGAGGGGATAAAGCAAAAAACACAGCTCCTGGGCCATCCATGGGGGTGTGGGGAGGCTAAGGTGAAGATGGTGCCAGTTCCCAACATTACCTGGCCCCCACAGCAAGACCCATTCTTCCTCGCCCACTATGCCCTGAATGAGAAGGGCTGTGGGCGAGGTGTTAATGCAAACACTGTTCCAGGGCTGTGTGGGCCCCACGGGCCGAGGTGAAAATGGCTCAATGGTCTGAGCAATACCTGGCCCCCTAGGAGGCCGATTCTTGCCCACAATCACACCTCCCCAGCCCATCATCAGTGTGATTGCTTGGCAGGACAAGGGGTGAAGGAGAGGCCACAGCTGATCTCCACTAAACGGCCGCACAGCAAGGCTGCTTTACTCTCCTTGTCCAGTGCTCTCTGTGGACTGGGAAAGGGGGGAAAATGGCCCACAGAGGGCACTGAGACACCGGCCCTTCAGCCAATGTGTGAGTGCCCGCATTACCAATCTGTCCCTGGTTGTGGCATACTCAACATTTTAATAGGATGGACACCGGCATATTCATCATCTGAGTTCACTGTAAGGAAACCGCTTAGGTTTCCATTTCGCTATCTTTAGTTACTAATGTGGCACATTTCGGTTCCTATTTATGGTTCGAGTGTGTTAGATGGAATCCATGTCTCCTTAGACAAAGTGACGTGTTTTCGCAGGATGAGTCACTCTTGCATGTTTTAAATAAGGCAGAGTGCTTACCCTTATTTACGAAAGAGACATGTTTCACTTACTCGCTGTTTCTGTTTTGAATCGCATAGCAGGTTTTTCATCTCTCCATGTTTTCTTCTTCTTCTGCAACTGTCACACGCTAAATCAACTGTATACCCTGTGTGGGTTCTTTGGACTATAATACATAGTTATATTTTATCACCACCTTAATATCTCCTTTTTGGTATAAGATGCCGCCTTGAGTGTGTTAAACCAAGGTTACAGGTATCTACGCATTCATCCGACGATCCAGGTAGGTGCTTCACATTATGCTACCACTGAATAAGATATTTACATGCACTGCAATCAGAATCATGCATACTGTGGTTAAACACACACTCATTTTGTTTCTCTTTCTAGGGAGTTTGCTGACCAGTATACTCCACGGCTGAGTGATATAGCACTCCACCTACTGGTTTTGTATACACACTTAACCACTGTTTTAAGGATGTATATGTGGTTACTGACATTTTAATTCTTGCACTTCTCTTTGGTCCTGATGAAAGCCGCTACATTCCTACAGGGAGCTCTAGACTGAAACATGTCAACCTTTCCATTATTCTGACAGATTGAATCTTCCTCTTTCAGAGTTACTTTCTTTGAATCCTAGTTTCAGTCACTTTCACTTGTTTACTGCCCCTCTCCACACCCTGCTCATCTAGAGGTTTAGTTTACCTCAGTATCTCTACTAAAACATCACTGAGCTCCTCTCTCTCAGAGTGGGGGTTGTAGCCCACACTACAACTAGGCTTGTAGTGCGAGGATATCCCCTATGATGAAGCATGCCACCCTCGGCTGGGTGAGGGGAATCTTCCTAAGAAAGGCATATCCCACTACTTTGTTTTCAAACTGGGCCCAGGGGCCTTCTTTTGTGTGTTCTATTTGTAAATAGGGGAAGCGGCACCTGCTTGTCTTAAAAAATTCCTCTGGCCTCCTTTTTTGTGTATAATATTATTATTAGCCATGTTCACATGTCTATGTCCTCTAATATATGATCATGTAACCACCATGAAATGTCCTCCTACCCTTCATCGTAGACCTGTATAGGCAACATCCTACGCCAATATATGAACAATCTTACAACTATACAACCACCATTTAACAGCAGTGTATATCGTCAGTTCAATAATTTATTGAAACTATCATACTACCTTAAAATGCTTCTAGGTGTAACCAATAGCGTTCTATAACACATCTCCTTTGAAAATTTCTCAAGTCTTAACGAGGGTGAGAGCTACAGTTGCCTTAACACAGTGGGCGAAGGCTTATGCTTTTAACTCAACAATTTCCTGACTTTGTAGTTTTTTATAGTGAAGCCACTCTTAACCTATTAGTCAAGCTTAACTCCATTTAAATGTAGTGTTTTCTCTGAATATAGGTAAATGCAAATTAGCAAAACTGAATGCTCAAGTTAGAATTTAAATACGCTGTTTGTCATCATTACAGTGGTAACTTTGACTCTTACTCATAATGAAAAAAGACCAATGTTGACCTCTCAAAGGGAATCTGACTGCTGATCCTCCAGTCATAAACCATGATTCCCACAGGTCTGTTTATGTTGTCAGTGGGGAAGGGTCGGTCTGCAACCTGAGAAGATGAAAGAGGGCACACAAAGGGCTTCATAGGAGTACCTGTTTTTAAATGTGGGAGTGTCTAGATTACAGGCCACCAAAGTGCAGGGCTTCTAAGCTACGGGACTGCAGAAGACCCTAAGTGTGACTTGTTGAGCTTATTCTGGTATTCAGTGCACTAATGCAAGTGGTGGGCCCAGTTCTTGTAACAGCATATTGACGTACTAGGCATGGAAGAAGGAGGGGTGGGGGTGTGTGAACAAGACGCTTGTTGGTTTGAGGAGTTTGCTTGCAAGTGTAACCATTCAGCGACATGTGCATTCTGTGATTCTGTGCTTTGGGATCTTGCAAAACCTCTCCTGTCTCTGCTGACAGAGAGAATGGTTTTTTTATTGCTTGCATAGAGTTTCTGACGTCCTGAGAGCTTCCAGGCAAGGTTAGTGGCATTAGCAGGCTATACCACCAGGGTTTCAGCAGCAGATTCAGCTGAGTTCCAGCTTATAGGTTTACATGGTCAGGAAGGTGCAAGGGAAAGGTCCGTGCAGATGTATTTGAGGGGAAGGCTTTCAAAATGCTGGAACTGGCCTCTACCGTTCATGCAGAGCCAATGGTAGCTGGTTAGCAGTCCAATGGCAATCACTGTTCATGCATCTTTAATTCAAAATTCCAATCAATCAACCTGGGCCAAGTTTATCAGCTTTTGGGAAGTTACAGATGCTGCTGAGAAGAAACAAGCTGACACATGCCTGACTTGCAACCGCATACAGTGCAGCTAATGGTGAGCTCTCTCCATCACACTAATAATATCCCAGGAAGGGTGAAGCCAAAGGAAAACATTGCGGTTTTCAAACTGACAGTCACTGGCAAAGACAAAATGGAGGAAGGGGTTTGTTTGCGGTGGCATAATCCATGCTCTCTCTTGCAATTTCAATTTACACACATACAGGTGTGTGATTAGCTATGGATAATCCTTTATCAGGTGTTATGGAAATGTTCAATCCTCTATCCAAATTAATTCCTTTGTTCATGATAAGTGTTCTGTTTACAAAGATTCTGATGTCCACCGTCAGTATTACATTCTCCAGCATGCTAGTTATCATGAATCCTTTCTTACATAAAAAATGAACAATGTGATCCCTTAATTCAGAGGACTTCATCTCTGTGAAGCCTCTGTGACGTCATCCGAGGTTCTAGGGCACAGTTTGAGAGCAGGAACGTGCTGTGAGCCATCCGGCGCTAGGTCCAGTGCGTGTCGCCATTTTCATCTTTGAAGAATCTTTCACCTTAAGTCCTGGAGCTCATTTTAACTTTTCTGAGGAATGGCTTTGTCAGCTCTTGCCGGAAAGAAATAACAGCCTAATTCCTTTCGCTCTTCATGCTACAGATCGAGCAATGATTTATCTTCTACTGTGGCATCATCTTTACATGCAGTGGACGTTGGCAGAACACTGTGGAACTCATCGTTGTATTCATGCTTCATTTTAGTTGCAGAGACACTTTAGGAGCATTGGTGAGCTGTTTAATTTTGCACAATTAACTATTTAACATGGGGACTTTTCTAAGAGTGCTGTTCTTATTCTGGCACATTCAAGGAGCAAAGAAAAAGATGTTAAACACACGGTTAAATTGTATTATGCCTGTGACTTTCCAGTAAGTGTCACAGGACGATGGTGACACACACACCTATTTTCTAAAATGTTTAAATATATGTTTAGTGAAAAACGATGGCACATTATTTTATATTGAAAGATGACAGCTATGGGTTATAGCCCCATTAGTATCCTCAAAAAAAAGGAAAATAAGAGGAAAAAACTATGCATTATTTGCATCTTTATTTATGTCAAGATATTTCTCTACACAGGAGTGGGAATGGGTGGTTCCCCTTTTTGCCCACACACATATGTGCCTGTTCACATTATTTTTACCCTATAAAGGGATGGGAACGGGTTATAGCCCCATTTGCCCATATACATTTGCCTACATAGGTTACAATTTTTACCCTACAAAGGGATGGAAATGGGTTATAGCCCCATTTGCCCATATACATTTGCCTACATAGGTTACAATTTTACCCTATAAAGGGATGGGAATGGGTTATAGCCCCATTTGCCCTTATACATTTGCCTACATAGGTAACATACAAATTTTAGCCTTACAAGGGCACTGTAGCTAGGGTCGCAGCCCTTTCTACTTTTACACGAGTATCCTCACACAGAGAACAGTGTTATGGGTTACAGTCCCATGTATATTTACATTTTACCCTCACATAGGGCTTATTATGGGTCATAGTCTCATTTACATTTTACCCTCACACAGGGCTTATTATGGGTCACAGTCCCATTTACATCTCACCCACACACAGGGCTCATTATGGGTTCCAGTCCCATTTACATTTAGATGGTCACCCTACATAGGGCGTCACATGGGTTTCAGTCCCATATACAGTGCTCCTCACACTCTTACATAGGAGTAGAGGACGGTCATGGGTGTTAGTCCTTATGACGGATAGTGTCTTCTTACATTTTGTAATTTTGCTGTTTTGAATAACACAATGTTACTCTTACATCACATTTATATTGTTTATTGAAAACGGAGGGAAGTTGTAGTTATACTGTTTGTATCTACTTTGCCTCTTCTCTGTTTTCCTACTCGTCCAGCTTTCCTCGTGGTGTCATTCTCATTGCCATCCCTGGTTTCTGGATCTACACGTCTTGTTGTCGTCTTTTGCCTCCTAGCTTTCTTTCGTTCTTTTTTTACTCTTTCCTTCCCTGTTTCGGAGGAAATCTGTTACTCCCTCTTTCCTGTGTCTGTGTGGAGGCTGGTGTCAGTTTTCCATCGTGCCTTGTTCTTTCTTCCCTTCCTGCCTGCCTGACCAGTGGGTATGTTTGGGGTTTAGTCCTTGGTGCATGTGAGTTCTTCTGCCCATTTGTTGTTTCC
Source organism: Lissotriton vulgaris (assembly GCF_964263255.1). Taxonomy (NCBI): domain Eukaryota; kingdom Metazoa; phylum Chordata; class Amphibia; order Caudata; family Salamandridae; genus Lissotriton; species Lissotriton vulgaris. The sequence goes on along the minus strand of NC_141693.1, from coordinate 513,700,245 downwards.
ATGTTCTGATTACTCATCTTACCCTCATCTTTTCTATATCCGTGAGTCTGTGTTATCTCTATTGGTTCCCGCTTTACTCTTCTCTTCCTACTCCTCATTTCCTTCCACACGTCTCTTCACGCTGCTTTGCTTACACCTTTCTTTGTCATTGTTTCTGTTTCCTCTGCTATTCTTCCTTGTTATCTCTTCCTTGGTTCTCTCTCGCTAGTTGTTATTCACGTAGTGGTCTAATGCTTCTATTAGAACGAAAGGGGATATGTAGTATCCTGCATATTATTCTGTAAGGTGTTTTACCAGCCCTGCTCTGCCAGGGCCTGTGCTCTGACTCATTAGAATGTTGGAGTCTGATGATGCCTCAGAATGTTGGGACTGAGAGAGGCAGAGAGTGACAGTTGGTCATGGGCTGAGCAGCTGACAGGCAGCTCCTGGTGGGGCTCTGATCTACCACTTATCAACATGATGTCCTGTTCCTTACAACCTGTTGTCTTTATGAATAAAGCATCCTGAATTACAACCTTCCTGAGTGGACCTCCCTCACTACAGAGTGGTTGGAGTGAGAGCCCAACCCTAAATCAGAAAGACTCTCACCACGTCAAACCCAGGGTTCCCAGTCTTATTGCACATGGAGGAACAGCTGTCTGTGATGCCAGAAACCCTTTAACTGGCAGTTAGTAATGTAGTCAAAAGCAATAAAGACAAGGAAACTGCTGATGATACAATTAAAAAAACAGCTGACTATGACTGCTTATATTGCAGGTATTAACTTCGATTCTTACAAAGTCAACCTATTTATCCTCAACAGACACCCTGGAGAAGAAAGTACTCTTGAGCATGTCCACTAGCTGTACCCTTTTCCTCATTTATCTAATCATACATCCTGTATCATAGGCCCTAATGACAAGCTTGCTGAAGTTAAGTGCAGGTGTACCAGTGGGCTAAAAGACCTGATTCCAACCAGAACCCCTACACAAACCCACTGATTAGACGTTTTCTCCCAAGAATGGGGAATAACCCGAAAATACCGGATCCTTTTCCCTGTGTTTTTTTCTGATTACTGGAAGAAGAAAACCCATGCCATGTATATGCCTTCTCAGAGCAGCAGGGGAAAGTGCCATGTGGATGCTGGTGAAGGGGGGAAGGAGTTGTACATAACATGGATTAGGGCATGGTTGAATTAATTTGAGGGAAGTGTGTTCTACTTCTCCTCTGGCACTGCAGGGGCCAGGATGGGTCCAGGATCTGGTCCTCTGTCCCAACAGCCATTTTGCACAGTGTGGATCCACCCCTGGTGAAACCAGGCCCAGAATTACTGTGACACTGAGCTACTTGTTATGCCCCAAGATAGCATCCCACCCAGCATTACCACCCTGAACGGGGTACTACAGCTTATATTCAAGGTCGTAGTGAAACTTGTGATCCTGACCAATGTCTCTTGAAGCTATTTACAAACAATTGTGTGGATATCAGTGTGGCTATATGGAATTGTTCCATTGCATGGACTGTTTATATAAGCTATGTAGTTATTGGTTAATGTAACATTCTATGTATTATGTAAATAAACCTAGTTATTAATGGACCGTTTAGTGTTCTGTACTGGAAAGTACTTTGTAGATCAAATGTTCAGAGCAGTTGGAGGAATCTCTGGGCCTTTTTACATCTGTACTAATGACGCTCCTGTCACTTCAATAAAGTTCTTTTTCTGGATGTCTACATTGTGTTCCTGTGTCTACCTGATGGTTCACATTGCTTTACTTAAAATTGTCTACAAAGGGAATTTGGTTAATTAACAAGCGGTAATGGCTCTGGAAGCCCTTTTTGTAGTGTTTGCTCTTTGCTCTTTTTTAGCTTACAAGCAGAAAATAGGAGAGTGTCAGGGGCTCATGGTGGGACAAGGGCTCTACAATGCGATGTCATACGGGGTGAAAAGGTGCTTGATACCATTTTTACTTCCCCTAGTGATGGAGCAGGGTTTTTGCGAAATAAACCCTGCTTAAATTGAACTCCTCACAAACCCCCACATGCATCAACCTATTTAGGAAGTGCAAACGGTGTGAATCGGTAGATTCGGCCGTTTGCACTTCCTAAATATGTGTTTGGGATGCATCAAGCATTTTTGAGTAAATCGGTATTTTTACCGAATTCCAAAAATGCGATTGCTTTTAAGGAATTGCAAATTTGCGATTCCTTAAAAGCAATGCATCATTTCAAAAACAATTGCGATTATTCAAATTGGAAGTGCAAATTACCACGAGGTTCAACCTCGTGGTAATTTGCGAAATTGTCTAAAAATGCTTGAAAATGCATTTTTTAAACTGTCCTTAGGACATGTGTGTATGTAACTTGTACTGAAATGTACATTTCATGGGTGCAGGGGGGGGTCATTTGGACCCCCCTCTCCACCCTTGTAATGCATTGCTGAATTGCGATTTCAAATTGCGAATTCGCAATTCCCATTCATTCCTATGGGCATTTTAGCCCATAGGAATGAATGGGAATTGCGAATTCGCAATTTGCTAATCGCATAATATTTGAGAATCGGTAAAAATTGCGATTTTTACCCATTCTCAAATATTTTGCGAAAATGTACATGCATCCCATTTTGCATTTCCTAATTTGCGATTCCCTAAAAATCGCAAATTAGGAAGTGCAAAATGAAACAATGATGCATGTGGGGGTGTGTGAATTATTAACCAAATGGCAAAAAAAACAAACAGTGCAAAACTAAAAAGGGGAAAACTGAAAACTGCGCAAGCACATGCTGGGAGTGTTGGGGTAGGTTGTAAATGCACATGATTAATGCAGAAAATAACAGTCAAAAGTCAAGAGTTTATTTTTCACTAACAGTTAGTAAATAATAAGCACTGTGTAAGAAAAGAAGAAGCAAGTGAAACTATTCAAAGAGCGTGTAATAGTGGAGTTTTATGAAATGATAGATAACACTTATATTAGTTTTCCCTAGAAGTGTAATTTACTGCCCTGCAGAAAAGGCCCAAGAGTCTTTTTAGAATTAACATGGTATATTAGAAATGTAAAAGGGAGAAACTGTTATCTGTCCTTTGCAGGTTCCTGATGATGGCCAAGGTTGCGCAGAGGAAAATGAGATAAATGAATGGAATTTCCTTGCCGAGAGAAGCATGAGGACATTTGTATTACAAATTTATACATAAGTGAGATGGAGAAACGTACAACCATGGAAGCTTGATATTAGAATTTCCTCTGATGGAAGCTGATTACAATATGCAAGGTTAAAAGAATGACAACAGGACATTTGAAAAGTTAGGTACGTCGAGAGTGGTGTGATTGAACACCCCTTGTTTTGGACCAATTATATTTAATAAATCCATGTGAGATGACACAATGGTGGTTGGACTTTTAGTGAATCTACAGTATAACTATTAGTAGTAGGAGGGTGTGGGTTGAAGCGCGTTTTCTTACTTTGCGAGAGGAGAGAGCTGTGTTTCTGTTTCCTAAATTCTATGGACAGGCTGTTGTTCTGCTGATCCTGACTCTTTGACTTTTCTCCTCAACTCTTCTTGAGGTGCCCAGATTACTCTCATGGCCAGAGGATAGCTTTTCAGAGTTCTAGAAAATTTGCAAGATTGGTTAGTATGATATAACTCTGTTTGCAATTGTCTTTATCCTTGTGTCTCTACACCTACCTACTCACTCATTGTGTTGACATTTGAGATGTATAATTGATGTTTATTTTGCTAATGTTTCTCTTGTGTGATGACATGATTGGAGCTGTATTGTACTTGATGAGCAATTCACATGTATTTAGATGAAGTAATTTTTAAACTCTTAAATGGAGTTTGTCAGTCATTGTTAGTGTATTTGATTTAGTTATATGAAATGATTATTCTATGGTGATGAATTTAGAAATGTTGATATTATTTTGCCAATCCCTAACTAACTAAATAAAGATTCATTGCCAAGAAAGAGGATAAATAGGATGAACAAATTGTTAAGTTTGGTTTAAATTCACCCAGCGTGAAAGGGAAGGTCGGGTATTAAATTGGGTGAAGATGATAGAAATTTGTCAGTCTTGAAATGCTGGATCACTAGTATTTAGATTCATTCCGTGGGAACACCTAGATAGATTGAAAATGTCTTGGAATAGGATACCTGAAGAGGTTAGACCCGAGCAAATATGGCTTTCAGTCTTACGAAATGTGTATAAGTAAAGATAAGTACATTACTGCACTGATTGATGTAATATGTCAGAAATGAAATTAGTTGCACCGCATCAAGTTTCAGTGACAGAACCATCCTTTTGTTAACATGTAAAGATGCTTAGGTTTACACTTTGCCCTGCGGGAACCCATGAAATTATACCTGAGGTCATGAAGTTGTCTGCTAACCTTCGTTAAAGCCTGCTTCATCTAATTTCACGAAGAATAATGGGGAACACCTGATGTAAATGCCACAGTAACAGATTTCTCAAAATTGTGCAATAGGAGAGAAACTTCAGGAAGGTTTTATTTCATAAATCCTGATTTTTTTTTTAAAGAATTACGTTAAGGGGTTGGATGAGGATCTTTGAGTTCCCCTAAAGGATTTGTCTACTGATTGAGAAATGTTCGATTTGTTGTTAACTGTAATAGTGCATTTTTGTGAGAATGTATATCTTTGTGTAGAGTCTGGGTACTTCTCTGGTATTTTCCTTTATAAATAATTTATAGTTTATTTTTACCTCAGGGGATGTAAAAGGAAGCCAGTAATGTAGTCAACACCAAATATATAAACTAGGTTACATTTTAAAGGCCATATTTATTAAGGGGTTGTGCCGCTTTTGCACAAAGGAACGCAACTCATAAAATGCGATTTTTCAAGCTGCGCAAGGCACCCTTGCGTCAGGCCAAAAAATAAATCCAGATTAACATACTGCAGCGTTAAATTGTTGTATTGCTTTACTGTGCCCCAGGGCGTCATTCCATGGAAGGTGCGTGGGCATTCCCACGTAACACTCATGGATTTTGATGCATTCTCAGATTTACCCTACTGGTAGACCTGGGAATACGCCACAATGCTACACCTTCGCAATGTAGGTGTAACGAGGAGAGATATTTTCATTTCTCCTCATTGTTTCTTCTTTCTATGTGTGCTGCTGCTGCAACACACACAGAAAAAACAAAATGCCTCAGGGGATTGGTTTTTGTGCAGGAAAGTGCTCCTTCCTGCACAATAACAATCCTGCTTACAACGCAGGCACTATTACACCATTGTGCAAGAATGCCTGCATTAGCGCTAGGCAGCACATTGTGTGCCAGCGCTGGGAAAAAGCGTGAATGCACAGTTTTGTGATAAATATGGTGCAGTCCTGCCCTTTTCCAGTAATGCAGCGCAGTACTGAAAGGTGACTGGCTATGCTGCATTACATTTTTATAACTATGGCCCTAAAAAAACACGTTTTAGAACTTTTCTACTCATTAGCAGGAAGGGTTCTTTTGAAACTAACAGTACAGAGCATTCCGAATGAAGGCTCCTTTAATCCCTCAATGAGCCCCACTCCCCTTCCCAAAATCTGACAGACAGTGCTGAATATGAGCCGGTGGTTGCTGGTATGGCCCACCAGCACTCATTTTTGGCATACAGGCACTTATTATTCTGCATCAGACATTTATTGAGTGCAGGAAAGGGAAAAACATGCAAAAGGGGAAACCAGGAAGATGAGAAATATGGAAATACTGTCACCAAAGGAGACAGCAGGAACCTGCAAAAGTTAGTTATAGAGGCATAGAGTGTCTGGTAGAGGATTAAAGGTGATTCACGACTATGCCGCCTTTGTAGTCAACACATCAACATTTAAAAGCGCTGGCTGCAGACTTCTGAGCAGTGCTTTGGGCACCAGCACTCATTCTTATACCAAATAAGCACTGGATGTAACTTAGGATGTAGTTACTCCGGGAGTGTGTTACAGCCACATAAAGACTATCAGCTAGATTCATGAAAGTAAATTTCGCTCGCAAAGGGCCAGATTCTGAGAATCTGGCACTTTGCGAGCGCAATTTTTGCATTTGGGATTCATCATCCCAAATGCAAAAATTGCTATTTGCGAAATCGCATATTTGCGAGGAATTGCATTTAAGGAATCTTTATTAGAGATTCCTTAAATACAATTCATTAACCAATTTTAAATTGCGAATTCGCAATATTTGGCCGCTATTTACCACGAAGTCTGACTTCGTGGTAAATAGCGAAAAAATAGAAAAATGCACTTTAGTGCATTTTTCTCTGTTGCATATTACACACACATGTCCTTTGGACATGTGTGTGCGCAACACCTGTGTAAATTTGCATTTCAGGGGTGCTACAGGGTGTCCTTTGGACACCCCTGGCACCCTTGAAATCGCTATCTTATTTGCGATTAGCAAATTGCTAATCGCAAATAAGGAATACTCCCCATTCATTCCTATGAGCCTTTAGGCCCATAGGAATGAATGGGGATATTCCTTATTTGCGATTAGCAATTTGCTAATCGCAAATAAGGAATGTGTAGGAATCGCAATTTATTTAGCGATTCCTACATGAATCCCGTTTTGCAAGTCCTTAATAGCGATTCCTTAATAATCGCTATTAAGGACTCGCAAAACGGCTCTTTGATAATACTAGCTGTATATATATATCTATATATATATATATATATATATATATATATATATATATTCACAGAAAAAACCATAGGTTATAGTGGATATATAGTTAGGAATTTGCACTTACAAAACCTTGAAAATTCAATGAAAAAACCATTGGTTTTAGGCCATATATAGTTAGGGATTTGCATTTACAAAACCTTATTTTACTCGCATAAAACCATTGAAATTCCATATATAGTTATAAGCGCTAACTATATATCGCGCACCCGCAATCCACTGCTGATGATGTCACATATTACATCATTCATGACATGGTTAGTGACATCACTGATGACATCACTGATGACATCTCAAATGACATCACTGATGACATCACTGATGACAACATCCAGTGACTGTATGTTTCTGTAAAGTTAAAATATGTCTTACATATTGAAGAATGAGTGGATGTATAAGTGTCTGGATGAAGGATTTAGTAGGTGCATGACTGACTGTATGAGTGAGTGATTAAATGTGTCTCACTGAGTGCATGGGTTAGTGACTAAACTGTTTTAATTTGTGCATCATTATGTCTGTTGTTCTGTAAACTGCTGCATGTGTTGATCAGTAGCTATATGAGTAACTGTATGGGTTATTCATTGGTTGTCCAAGTATTTGTATGGGAAACTGAGTGTGTGTGTATGGGTGGCTGGGAGGTGTGTGACTGTACATAGATGTGTGAGTAGTTGATTCACTATATGTATGGATTCAAAAGTGTATGTGGAAACAGCTGTATGGGCGGTTGACTGTGCATGAGTGTATTAGTGAGTGAATGGATATCTCAGTGCTACATGTCAAATTAAGTACATATGTAAAACACAGTACATGTGAGAGTTGACATCTATAAATAACTGTGCATAAGAGCCAGTGAATGTGTGAGTGGCTGTATGGATCATTGAGAACATGTATCAGAGATTGTATAAGAGAGTAAAGTAAATATGTGTTAGTATATGTTTGAAGAAGTAAGGTGTGTATAACTGTATAGTTGAGAAAATGGAGGTGTGATTGATTTTTGGCATAACTGACTAGGTGTGTGAGTAACTCCATGGATGAGTGACAGTCTGTGACTGTCTGTTTACACTGATTGTATCTAAGGTTATATTAGAGTCTGAAGAGGTTCATGGTATTATCACATGAATGATATCATCAGTGATGTTATCAGTCATGTCAAATGAGATGTTTTCAGTGATGTCATCAGTGATGTCATTTGAGATGTCATCAGTGATGTCATCAGTGATGTCACTAACCATGTCATGAATGATGTAATATGTGACATCATCAGCAGTGGATTGCGGGTGCGCGATATATAGTTAGCGCTTATAACTATATATGGAATTTCAATGGTTTTATGCGAGTAAAATAAGGTTTTGTAAATGCAAATCCCTAACTATATATGGCCTAAAACCAATGGTTTTTTCATTGAATTTTCAAGGTTTTGTAAGTGCAAATTCCTAACTATATATCCACTATAACCTATGGTTTTTTCTGTGAATTTCATTGTTTTTTTAATAGCAAATATGAAAAGCTTTAAAATGTCAAGTACGTGATAGATAAAAACATTTTCGTATTTATGCACGCTGATGTGCTTTGAACGCTGCCCCCCCTTCCCCTCTTTTCTCTTAGTAGTACTCTCTCTTTGCAGATACTGAACAGTTGTTAACGCAGGCCTTTGCCCCCGTTGTAATCCGTCGTGCCTGCTTGTCTCTCCATTTGATTGATTGTTATCCAAGCATTTACTGTTTTAGAATTGGTTCTCTTTGGATCATTCTCTATTTACAAACAAGCACAAAGTCGCAATACTCTGTTTAGTTTTTGCAGATAGTGAAAAATCGTGTAAAAAAATAAAAGTAATCGAGCAAAATCAGTAGGCCACTAATTGGATCTCTTTTTGACCTCGCTAAAATAGAAATATTAGGAACAACCCTTCATGAGAAATACGAAAATAGTGAGATGAACTGAGCTCCACACCATGAGGGCTGCAAGACAGCTCGACTCCGTCACCCACCCCGTCCAAAATAACGACAAACCCTATGCAAATATTAAAAATATAGACAACACACCAGCAAAGAAACAGGGTAAAACATTTTATTAAATAACTATTTACATAACTATTTTATACTTTTTATTGCCCGATCCGGCTAGCTCAATCGATCGAGCATGAAACTCATGCACTCTGATAGCAAGCGTTGCTACTGATGCTATGCAGACCAAAACTGGTTTTCAGTTTGTACATTTTTCTAGATTTTTCAATCCAAGGTTGGTTGACTTTGTAGAACGATGGCTTCAGATTTTCAACATATGGTGTGGTGGCGCGGACTGGGAGGGGGCGCTTCGCTCCTGCCCCCTCCCCAAGTAAGTTTTTCATACGTGAAAGTACGTTAATGGTTTGGGTCCCTGAGTTGCTTCAATGTCACTGCCATTCTCAAATGGCATAAGTTCTGGATGTTGGGTGCCATAGTTAAGAGTTCTGAGCAGTGCTTGTAACACTGTCTGAAGCTTATTTCCACCTACTGCAGCTTCACTATTCTCAAAGTAAGTGAGTGTCGTTTGTGGACCTGACTGCATTAGAAAACAATGTGATATGTTACCTTCCTAAACAGCTTGACGGAGGCCCCTGAGGGGCGGTGTGATGGCCATGGACTCGGAGAAGACGCTTGGCTCCGACACCCTCCCCAAGTCTTATAGCACTGGTGTAGCCTGAGATCGCCCCCGACATAAGCGGCCGGCTCCCGGGGTCTGGCGGAACTTTTTGCCTTTTGATGACTCTTCAATTCTGGACCTTGTCCCACAATCCGTTTGACCTGAAGACACGCTGTAGTGGGGCGCCCCTTTACCGTTTCAGTTGCCATTCCGCCCGCTTTTGCTACACTGTGCCTCTTCCGCCATTCAGCTGTTTACCGCCCGCTCTTGCGACTACAGCGTCTCGCTCATCATGTAGTTGAGTTGCTCCCGCTCTTGCGGTGCAGCGATAGGCGGCTGCCACAGGACTCTCAAAATGGCGGCCGGCTCTTCGGTTTTGGGCCTGGTCCACTAAAATGGCCCTGGGACACCTTTGAACTCGGACGCTTCCCTGATAGGGCTTGGGTCCCATTCTCGAAAGCGTCCCCTCAGCCGTGAAGATTCTACAAAAGTCTTGGGGGCCTCCGACTCCCGCAGGCTTCTGGTGGGGAGCGGCTGCCATGATTGCTCGTGGAATAGCCACGACGGAGCTACGAGATGGTAGTGCTCTCATGCTGACGCCAGTTTTAGTCTGAAACATCCAGAAACACTGTAGACTACCAATTCGATCAGTTCCGGTAGCGCCCCAACATGACCCGGAAGAGAAGAACTTGCCCTCCCCTCTTTGACTGATGGTTCTTCTTGCCTGTCCCCTCTGTTGTCATTTAACAGAACTTTTTGGACTGCTGAAAGGGGTTGTGTTCCGAACGCTGGTTGGTGGAGACATTTTGACTATATTCTTGACCTACGTTGTCGCGTAATGCGTTATATGACACGCCGCGTTAGCGCACCCGGAAGTGATCCGAGGCGCGGCGCGCAGCGCGTAACGTAAGCATAACAGGTCATGTGACTTGTTAATAAAACTTTTCATTGGTTCTTTTTGCTTTTGTTATTTTAATGATGAAAAGCTTGGTCATATGACCTAAAAATTACGCTTTTTATTGTTTTCGAACATTATTTTTTTTAAAACATATATGTTACAATATTCCAGGCTAATGTACTTTCCCGGAAAATTTACAACTGTCCTGCAAGTAAAATATATTCCTTTTTCGAGAAAAAGGTCGTTTCTTCATTCCATGACGGAGCCGTTGAGTAAAAGAGACTCGGCCTGCTGTCTTAGTCGCCGATACGCCTGATTATCAGATTCTTATCGATCACTTTATGTTGCAGAAATGAAAAACACAACTGCCCTTGACCATTTATCTTTACTGCGTTCCTACATATTATACCTTTTATCCGTCATGTAATTGGACTGCTTTATTTCACTTGCCTTTTACTGATTCGAAAACAGTGACTAAAAGTAAAAACTTTACCAATGTAAATACTACTACCGTGTTTTGTTTTAAAAACCTTTATTGTGAAAATGTCAGTATACAAATACGGGCCTATAACCACGTGGGCCGGCCACGGAGCAAACTGAAATCGTATATGATGAGGAGACATTTACACTGAAGAGGAACGTAACGAGCGGGCCATTAGGTTGCAAGAACAAAGGTGTCTAACAGTTGCGGAATCGGTGGACGTACATTTTGTAATTAAAATACGACAGGGCCACTTACAATAACATTTTCTAGATATACATTTGCGGGCAAGGAGTTACGAGTCCCATTTATACCGGCGCCATTTTGTGCGAGGCCGGGCAGGTCCAAGATATAGTCAAAATGTCTCCACCAACCATCGGCCAGACCAGAACCCCTTTCGGCCCTTTATGCTACAAGATGGTGTCTTCCATTCAGAAAATATTGTTGGCAGCATTTTGAAAGGAAACAGAAACAGCCGTTCTCCTAGTGAGTTTCACATTGTTACATTTAGGAAGAATGTTGAAGAGTAGTATGTGGAAAATCTGAAGCCATTTTTCTACAAACTCTCAATCAGACTTGGATAGAAAAAAAAATCCTGAAGAATGTACAAACTGAAAACCAATTTTTGTCTGTATAGCATCAACAGCAACGCTTGAGTCAGCTTTGTGTCAAGCCGCCATTTTCATTCAATCAATAGCGTCCCCCTGCACACATTCAGGGACCTGGTCGTGTCTTCAGATGAAACGGATTGTAGGAAAAGAAGCAGAAAGGAAAAGGAAAAAAGTTCCGCCGGACCTCGGGAGCCGGCCGCCTATGTCATGTGCGACCTTTGGCCACACAAGGGCAATAGTGAAGCTGCAGCAGGTGCAAATAAGCTTCAGACAGTCTTACAAGCACTGCTCAGAAATCTCAACTGAGGCACTCAACATCCAGGACTTGCCATTCGGATCTTGGCGCCTTGTGCTGGTTCCGACCTATTCACACATCGGTCCACTACTGACATCACCTCATAAGCCAACGGGGCACCCCACGCCGACTTTCGGCGCAGCATTGTAGGATGGCCACACCAGTGCGGCAAATTGCTGGACACAACCTCGGTGCCATCCGGATCTCGGCGCGTTCGACTCACTGTACCGCAAGAGTGACCGCAACTCAGCTGGACACGCCGTCTTTCGGCGCAGCATTGTAGGATGGCCACACCAGTGCGGCAATTTGCTGGACACCACCCCGGTGCCATCCGGATCTCGGCGCGTTCGAGTCACTGTACCGCAAGAGTGACCGCAACTCAGCTGCACACGCCGTCTTTCGGCGCAGCATTGTAGGATGGCCACACCAGTGCGGCAATTTGCTGGACACCACCTCGGTGCCATCCGGATCTCGACGCGTTGTGCTGCCTTCGGCCTATTCGCACATCGGTCCGCTACTGACGCCGCCTCACGTGCCAACGGATTTTCTACGCTTTTTGTAGCCCTATGCCGCATAACAGGTCATGTGACTTTTCATTGGATCATTTTACTTTTGGTTTCCTAAAGATGGAAGGCTTGGTCATATGACCTAAAAATAACACTTTTCATTGGTTTAGAACATTTTTTTTTCCCAAACGATGAAAGCCCCACCTTGTTTCTGGCTCATTCAGACTGAAGTTGGCGTCAGCATGAGAGCACCACCATCTCGTGGCTCCGTCGTGGTCATTCCGCGAGCAATCATGGCAGCCGCTCCCCACCGGAAGCCTGCGGGAGTCGGGGGCCCCCAAGACTTTTGTAGAATCTTCACGGCTGAGGGGACGCTTTTCGAGAATGGAGCCCAAGCCCTAGCAGGCAAGCGTCCGAGTTCCAAGGTGTCCCAGGGCCATTTCAGTGCACCAGGCCCAAAACCGAAGAGCCGTCCGCCATTTTAAGAGTCCTGTGGCAGGCGCCTATCGCTGCACTGCAAGAGTGGGAGCAACTCAACAACATGGTGAGCGAGACGCTGTAGCCGCAAGAGCGGGCGCAACTCAGCTGGATGGCCGCCACCTGGGGAGGCCCGTTCACGCCGCCTCCCCCACGCCCCCCCCCCCCCCGGGCCGCCGCACACCAATTTTCGGAGCAGCATTGTAGGATACCAAAACCAGTGCGGCAGTTTACTGGACATCACCTGGGTGCCATCAACATCTCAGCGCGTTCTGCTGCCTTGGGACTATTCGCACAACAGACCGCTACTGACGAGGCCTCCCCTCGCCCCACCCGGGACGCCCCACGCCAATTTTCGGAGCAGCATTGTAGGATCCCAAAACCAGTGCGGCACCCAGGCGACATCACCTGGGTGCCGTCCAGAACTCTGCACGTTGTGCTGCCTTGGGACTATTCGCACAAAAGACAGCTTCTGACCATTGTTGCTTTTTTGGGTGAAAAATGTTTAAATGTTTTTACAGTTTTTGTTCCGTTCATTATAGTTAAATGTTAATAAAGTTTTAAAATCTAACTTTGTTGGAGTGCTATATATGTTTAAAAAATCGGGTGAATGGGGCCTTGAATCGGGTTATTGTCATGTGTGGGCTTTGCAAGTGTACTGCTACAAGATCGGACATTTCAAACTCAAATGCACGTTCTTTTTCTTACCTTTCCGAAGCATGGAGCGCAATAGCAGGCAGAGAAAGGGTGACGCACGTGTTGAACACTGCCTGGCCTGGCAAGTTGCTGGCAGTGCCCCCCCGCCCGCTCCTGAAAGAGGGCACACACACACCGCCGCCCCGAGTACTTCACAAATCTTTAAAAGACCATGCGCTTGTTCATGAGGCTTAAATGGTTTATCACCCCTTCTAGAACCCCTGCATCGACCCTCTGACGTTTCCTGGAAGAATTAGCACGTAACACAATACCAAGCCCTGTCAGCTGAAACTCCCGAGAAATCATGGGGCATATTATCAAGGGGTTTTATTTCCGCTTTTTGGACTTTAAAAGCCAAAAAAAAAGAGATAAAATTATCTCCCTATTACCAAGCTGTCGCTAACACCAGTTAGTGACAGCTAAAAGGTGATAGCGACCATCTTGGGCCCCGCTTTGCATATCAGTGATATTTATCACTAATGACATGCAAAGTGGGCGTGCCAAGATGTTAGCGACTGGAAACAGTCCCTAACCATCGCTATCTCCTATTACCAACTTTTGGAGATATTTGCGCTAAGCGCGAATATCTCCAAAATCTAACACCTGCCCTGAGCAGTTCTTAGCCATGTTATCCAATGGGAGGTGGATAACATGGCTAAGAGCATTTGCTCGATAATACATGAATATCGCTGACTTTTCTGCGATAATAGCAAAGTTTATCTGCGATAAAAATCGCCGATGTGCGGCGATAATTTTTGTCTCTAAACAAGTTAGAGACAAAAATTATCGCTAGTTGTTCGTAATATGCCCCCGGGTTTTTGCTTGCAGAAATCGGGAGGCGGGAGACTAGCACTGAAATCAGTAGTCTCACGCCTGAATCGGGAGGGTTGGCATGTCTGAATTCTCTACAGCTGGGGCCATAAACTACATCCGCAGGGGTAGGTGATAGCCTGGGACCAGCCTGGCATCTAAAATGGCTGCCGTGCACGACAAAATTGTGGCATTGGAAAAAAGGCAAGATGGCGCAGCCGCTGGAAGAGATGTATCAACATATATGAGCCTCCTCAGCCACCCTCAGGAAACATAGGGGATTAGGATACGTCTCCCGCACCCCCTTATACCTAGTAATTTAATTAACGCAGCACAAAATGGCGAATTCCCGTTTCGCTACCAGTTTGCGGCCCAGTTCGCGGCCCGTGAAGCGCTTCTACCGTGAAAAATCATTTTTTTTTTATTTTCCCCACGGGACCCTTTAATAACCCCAACAACATTCCTAGGGGGTCAAGAGGGGGATACCTTGCCCCCTTTCATTAAATTCCCCCTTCGTTTTTCACCTCTTCTTCTCTCTCGAGCCTACCGAGAGATAAGATGGCGGCCGCTCCGGACTGTCACGCAGCAAAAAAAAAAAAAGCTCACGCACAGCCGCTGGAAGAGATGTATCAACATATATGAGCCTCCTCAGCCACCCTCAGGAAACATAGGGGATTAGGATACGTCTCCCGCACCCCCTTATACCTAGTAATTTAATTAACGAAGCACAAAATGGCGAATTCCCGTTTCGCTACCAGTTTGCGGCCCAGTTCGCGGCCCGTGAAGCGCTTCTACCGTGAAAAATCATTTTTTTTTTATTTTCCCCACAGGACCCTTTAATAACCCCAACAACATTCCTAGGGGGTCAAGAGGGGTATACGTTGCCCCCTTTCAATAAATTCCCCCTTCGTTTTTCACCTCTTCTTCTCTCTCGATCCTACCGAGAGATAAGATGGCGGCCGCTCCGGACTGTTTAGAATGTTGACAGACACCGGAGAGCCAATCAGCTTTCTGCGCGCAAAGTTCCGTTTCGCGAAAAGTAAGCGGACCGGATCGCTGCCCAGAGCGCTGTTACAGATATATATCTTGTTTTGAACGTTAATTTCTCAAAAACTACTGGAGCACATATATTGAGACCTAGCAAAGGCACATCGGGCTAACAGTCCCTACAATTTTGCCAAGTTTCGTGCAAATCCATTCAGCCGTTCGAGCTAAAAGTGAGTCCAACCGCCCTATGGAAAAATGAATGGGAAAAACGCGTTTTGGGACCCCCCTTTTTTCTCGGCCCCCCCTTGACGAAACCCCACCAAATTTTCAGGGGCTGCTCAGAAACAAAATGTGCCATTTTCCTGAAAATTTCAGCCGATTCCGTCCACAAACGCCAAAGTTATTAGACATAGAATTTTCAAAAATCCCATAGGGAAAAAATCCTAACTATATATACCTACTGGCGAACGCCAGTAGGTAATATATATATATATATATATATATATATATATATATATATATATATATATATATATATATATATATATATATATATATATATATATATATATATATCGTTTTTTTTTATAGCCTGATACCTATATATAAGAACTATATAATCAATTTGTGGCATGATCTATAAAGGTCTATAAAGTACATTTCGAGCTAACTTAGCCTACATAGAGTCTTAAAAACATATGCATTAATCAGTTTGATTCATACCAGATCTCCTGGTGAAGTGAGGGGGTGGTAACAGTGTAATTGTCTTAAATGTTCAGTGATATGCTCAATGAAAATAACACTCGCAGTAGCGTTCCGAGTAGACTATAGATGCTATTTTTCTTAAGTAGGGCAATAAAAAGACCATTTTACTTTAAAGCAACATGCGCAGTAATTTGCACAGGCAAAAATCAGGTTTTGTCATCTTATACACTTGGCTTCTCAGGAACAATCAAGAGTTTAGGGTGATACCTACGTTTCTAACAAAACCGCAGTAAGGATTGCCCCCACTGAAATCGGCCAGAGCCCTTTGTGTGGACTACTCTCATTAAATCAAGCCTAATTCATTTGGCCATATATGGTCAAAGAAGGCCATTTATGAAGCTGGTTAAAACAAAGAGAGAGTAGGAGCAATGGATCATTTTATCCAGGTTTGAGTGTACTACCAAAGCTAGAGGAAGACTGCTGGAAAGATTCTGTTTGTTACAGAAGATTGAAAAACAATTAGGTATTGTTGCAAATAAGTTCCGCACATTTAGTTCATGACAAATGTTTTGCTTTGGATCCTTTGGTTTTTGGACCTTTATTGTGGATGAGTCTCCCTATCTGAGTCTCACTCATGAGATTTGCAAGGCAAATTAACTGTGCATGTTTATCACCAGTCTGCCTTTTAAGATAAGGTGGATGTGATGCAGCAAGCATAAGAAGCACTGGGCAGGTTACACATGAGCTCATGTGCACACGTATGTTGCACAGGTGCAGGCTGCATGTGAGAGACTACAGTTCTGCACAGAATGGTAGCTGCACACAGGTAACATACCTGTGGTAGTTTTCAATAGCTAATTTGAGTTGTCAAAATACATGTTTCGATAGGCCTAAACCTTTCTTTTAAATATCCAAGAGTCAACCATCCGTAGGTACGCCTTATTGTAAGACAAGTAAGAGGTGGCTCAACTGTCCTAGGGGACCGAGCACTAAGTTACAGTGAAAAAAACACACTCCCCTAGGGTTTTTTTTGTGCGCAAATGTTCTAGCTCTCACATCCATCAAAAATGCACCTCATGCTTACTCTCATACCCAAACATTGGAGTAGTAATACCACTAAGGGATGGCCCACTAAATTTAAAAAGTAGTCAGAAAGAAATCCCTTGGATTCAGATATAGCGCGTGAAAAACTATTATTTTATTAAAAATTTCAAATTTCAGTTTTAAAAAGCAAGAGGAATGCTCCTCCCACTCCTCGAGTCAAAATTCATTTAATTTCTAGTTGCACAATAATTAAAAACTTCAGCATAGGTGTCCAATGCGAAATTGAATAACATAAAAATACATCAACAAAACATAAACACAGACATTCCCTATACTGACTTCGTCAGTAGCGGTCGCTCCCTACTGCCCCTGCTCTCCCCTGCCTACTCTGCCTGGGTATCGTTAGCGCTGCTCTGTTGCTCATAATAGCGCTTGACTGTGCCTGCGCCTGACTGTGCCTGCATTATTTCATTAATTTCAAGTGCCTGTATTGTTTGCTTGACTGTGCCTGCATTATTTCATTAATTTCAAGTACCTGTATTGTTTTGCTTGACTGTGCCTGCATTATTTCATTAACTTTAAGTGCCTGTATCGTTTTGCTCGCATTACCGGATCGTTTATTTATTTAATATTGTGGCCCATTGCTTCTGTGCTCCACTCCTCAAGCGCCTCGCTGCCCACCGAGTAAATATTTAGTCAGTTTCCCCAACCCGCTTTGCGCTTCCGTTTTAGCTGCCATTATAGTTGTTGTTGTGCCCGGAGCCCGCCCCCTCCACCACGCACCCGCCTCCCAGCTGCTCCTCCCTCCCACTAAGTGGCAAGGCTTCTCCCTGCCGACCGAAGCGCTGTGACCGTCCTGACTTCGACAGAAGCGGTCGCTCCCTACTGCCCCTGCTCTCCCCTGCCTACTCTGCCTGGGTATCGTTAGCTCTGCTCTGTTGCTCATAATAGCGCTTGACTGTGCCTGCGCTTGACTGTGCCTGCATTATTTCATTAATTTCAAGTGCCTGTATTGTTTGCTTGACTGTGCCTGCATTATTTCATTAATTTCAAGTACCTGTATTGTTTTGCTTGACTGTGCCTGCATTATTTCATTAACTTTAAGTGCCTGTATCGTTTTGCTCGCATTACCGGATCATTTATTTATTTAATATTGTGGCCCATTGCTTCTGTGCTCCACTCCTCAAGCGCCTCGCTGCCCACCGAGTAAATATTTAGTCAGTTTCCCTCAACCTGCTTTGCGCTTCCGTTTTAGCCGCCATTATTGTTGTTGTTGTGCCCGGAGCCTGCCCCCTCCACCACGCACCCGCCTCCCAGCTGCTCCTCCCTCGCCCCTCCCCCCTCCTATGACAGATGCATTTTCGCGCAGCGTTCACGCGCAGCGGACGCGCCCCAGTCACGCCGAAGGTGCGCCAAAGGTAAGCCCGTCTACGCCCGTCCGCACCTGGACCGCGCCCAGCGCCAGACCCCCTGACCCTCGCAAGACCCACTCCTCCCGCATAACGTATGATGCCGCAATTCTCCTTGCCCTTAACCCCGGTCGCACCCCACAATGCTGCGTAGCTACCCCAGGACACACCCATGGACCATTCGTCTGCCTCTCCTGCAAGTTCGCCTGCATCAGAACCCACACCATATCCTCCTCCTCCAAACGCAACTCCAACTCTAACCACCTGAAGTGCATCCTGCTGAACACCCGCTCGCTCCACAAACACGCCACTGAACTCTGGGACCTACTCAACACTACATCGCCGGACGTCGCCTTCCTTACAGAAACTTGGATGAACGCCTCTTCAGCGCCCGACATCGCCATAGCCATCCCGGACGCCTACAAGATCATCCGAAAAGACCGTACCAACTAAACAGGAGGAGGCATCGCCATCGCCCATAAGAACACCATCCGAATCACGACCAGCTCCGACGATAACCTCGCGACTGCCAAACACCTGCACTTCCAGATCCATACCGACCCCAGGACCACACTTAGAGGCACTCTCATCTACAGACCATCAGGAACCCGCACACAATTCAACGAAGACATCACTGACTTCATCAGCCCACATGCCCTCACATCCGAGAACTACATTCTACTGGGAGACCTCAACTTCCACCTGGAAAAGAAAAACGACAGCAACACCACCACCCTTCTGGACAACCTGGCCAATCTCAGACTCAAACAACTTGTTGACACCCCCACCCACCTAGCCAGACACACGCTCGACCCTATCTTCACCTCCAGCAAACACATCTCCTTTGAACACACCACAGCTCTCCATTGGACGGACCACAGCTGCGTTCACTTCAGCTACAAAAAGGCCACGACCCACGTCCCACCACAACCTATTCCTCGAAGAAACTGGAACAAAATCACCACCGACCAACTCTTCACAACGCTTAAGCTTTACCCCCCGCCATATCATTGGACCCAAACCAAGCTGCCACCAAACTCACAAAATGGATCACCCACTGCGCTGACGAATTAGCACCCTTGAAAAACCACCAGATCAAACAAGGTAGCAAAAAGGCCCCCTGGTTCAACAATGACCTTAATAAATCCAAGAAGCTATGTCGCTCCCTCGAGAAAACCTGGAGAAAAAACCCAACCACTAACAACCTGACCACCTTCAAGGACGCCACCCGCAAACACCACCAATTGATCCGATCCACCAAGAAATCAGCACTCAAGGATCGACTCGACAACAACGCCCACAACAGCAAGGAATTATTCAACATCGTCAAAGAATTTACCAACCCCACTGCCGGCACCAATGACATCACTCCCTCCCAAGACCTCTGCGACTCTCTATCCTCTTTCTTCCACAACAAAATCGCCAACATTCATAACAGCTTTGAAAACCTGTCCGAAGAACAATCCACTCCACCCACCTCCGAACCAAAACAGCACTCTCACAACCTTTGCGCCTGGAACCCAATCACTACTGAAGACACCATCCGCCTGATGAACTCCATCCACTCAGGTTCACCAACCGACCCATGTCCCCATCACATCTTCAACAAAGCAGACTCCATCATCGCACCACATCTCCGTGGGGTCATCAACTGCTCCTTCAACTCCGCTACCTTCCCAGAAAGCTGGAAACATGCCGAGCTCAGCGCCCTTCTGAAGAAACCCACAGCAGACCCCTCTGAACTTAAGAACTACCGCCCCATCCCACTCATCCCCTTCCCGGCCAAAGTCATCGAGAAAGCCGTCAATAGTCAGCTCGCCGCCTTCCTTGAATCCAACAATTCACTCGACCCCTCACAGTCCGGCTTCCGAGCCAAACACAGCACCGAAACTGCCCTCATCGCTGCCACAGACTACATCCGAACGCTACTGGACAAAGGAGAAACAGTTGCCCTCATCCTACTTGACCTCTCCGCCGCCTTCGACACAGTCTGTCATAACACCCTCATACAACGCCTCAGCAACATCGGAATACAAGGAAAAGCACTGGACCGGATCATCTCGTTCCTCGCCGGAAGAACCCAAAGAGTCCGCCTTCCCCCTTTTAGATCAGAGGCCACCGAAGTCATCTGCGGCATACCACAAGGATCATCACTCAGTCCCACCCTCTTCAACGTTTACATGAGTCCCCTCGCATCCATCGCGTGCCAACACAACCTCAACATCATCTCCTACGCAGATGACACCCAGCTGATCCTCTCCCTCACCGAAGACCCTAACACAGCCAAAACCAATCTACACGAAGGAATGAAAGAAGTAGCCGTATGAATGAAGAACAGCCGTTTAAAACTAAACTCGGACAAAACGGAAGTCCTCATCTTAGGATCCTCCCCCTCTGCATGGGACGACTCGTGGTGGCCACCGGCTCTGGGCACAGCACCCATACCTACAGATCACGCACGTAACCTGGGCTTCATCCTAGACTCCTCCCTCTCGATGACCAGACAAGTCAACGCCGTCTCATCATCATGCTTCAACATCCTACGCATGCTCAAAAAAATCTTCAGCTGGATCCCCGCCGAATCAAGAAAGACAGTCACCCACGCACTAGTCACTAGCCGACTAGATTATGGAAACACACTTTACGCCGGAACCACAGCCAAACTACAGAAAAAACTCCAACGCATCCAAAACGCCTCAGCCAGACTCATACTGGACATCCCCCGTCAAGCTCACATTTCCGGTCACCTGAAAGATCTCCACTGGCTTCCTATCAACAAGAGAATAACGTTCCGTCTCCTCACCCACGCACACAAGGCCCTCTACGACCTAGGACCCAAATGCCTCAACAAACGACTGTCCTTCTACACACCCACCCGCCAACTACATTCATCCAATCAAGCCCTCGCCACAATTACACGCATCAATAGATCCACCATAGGAGGAAGATCTTTCTCCTACTTAGCAGCCAAAACCTGGAATTCTCTCCCCACTCACCTCCGCCTTACACAGAACCACCTCTTTTTCAGAAAGCAGCTAAAAACCTGGCTATTCGATAAGTAATGCTCCCACCCGCCCTCAAGCGCCTTGAGACCCTCTGGGTGAGTAGTGCGCTATACAAATTACTGAACTTGAACTTGAGGAAACCCTATTGACACAGAGAAAAATTCTGTTGTCTCTAAAGGAACAGCAATGTTTCTCAGGGTTGAAAACCAGGTAAGAGCCCGGCTCCTATCCTTATGTTTACTCCTTGTTGGATTCCTTATTTAAAAGAGCGTCAACGTGTTTCGGTGGTACACAAAGAAATATACGACCACCTTCTTCAGGACTCAGGTCACATGAAATGCATTTCCAAAAGCATACATAACAAAACATATACAAAAAAACATATTTAGCATAAAGAGACAGTGTCTCATCTTGTACATTATGTAATTTCAATAAAACTTCATCTCTTATTTTTCTAATAGATGCCTCTGATGACACAACCCAGGTTCTAAAGCCCCCTGGGACTTATTGATGTTCATTCTTGCATTGTCCCACATGTAGCACCAACTAGATCCTTTAGGAGATGTATATTCTATTACAGATTTTCTGTGCAATATCTCAATCCATAGGTACCAGGAAAAACTCACCCTACGACCCATGATGGAATAATACTACATGTTCCTCTACTCAATCCACATGGTCCTCTTAAAATAAAAACTCCAATTCACACTCACCGGGTGGTCAGACAGACCAGCAAATAGCTTTCCGTCTGTACTCTCACACAACTTCATTAAAAATCCTTAGGGCTGTTTTAAAACCAGCAATAGGGAGACAAAACAGGATAACATCTACTCAGTCAAATATTAATAATCCTAATATATTACTGTATATTCTTGTTGATCCTGATACAGTATTCATGTCTCATTACCTGCGCTATTCTCATAGGCCACGTCCTTGAATAATCGTGCCTCAACGTTAAAAATCTCCACTTTCCTATTTCCTCAAGCTGTAGGGTGGATATGCCTCCAATCCCTTCTAACAAGACCAGCATCTAATTCTGATTATTACAGATGTACAAAAACATGGGAAAAACAAAAAAATCCAGTATTAGCCCTCAATAGTTTATTTATCTAATTACTTCATGATTACTTCATGATTTGCATTCTGTAAAGTTTATGATATCAACAATCCTCTCTAGTAATGTGCAAACCACCTGCGATGACTGTTAGATAACAAGTTGCTGCCAGGTAGTGAAGACAGTATGCAGATAATCGGAGACCCTCTTGTATCTGATCTTCCTGCTGCAACTCATCCGCCTCTTAGAGGTCAGATTAAGGTATGCACTGGAAAATTAACCAATGCGATGTCTATAGAACTTACATCCTTGGATTGCATATTTCATTTATTGTTAAAAATTAAAACTCCGGACATGCAGTATTGTAGCAGACGGTACTGCCTATTCCCCTTACCTTCTTATGAACGGTCTATTTGAAAAAATATATATAGCACGAGGAGTGTCAGCCTTAAACGTCCTCATTTGTCATACAACCGTCTACACGAACATCAGTTTATGCCCTAGAAGAGAGAATAAAAGTCATCTTCCAACTGCCTGATTTTATGTGCATGTAAAGACATGAGTCCGGTTCGGAATAACCCAACAAATCTATTCCCCCATGTATTGCTCATATAGCTAATCACTTGTGGGGCGGAGTACTAACATTCACTATCGTTTCGCAGTTCAAATCCTATATCCTGATACTGCCTCTCTGTTATTGACACGCGTTCAGGCTCAATTAACGCAGCATGTCAAGTCACCCATGCCTCTCTCTTTGACTTGCGTATCAACTCGATGAACGCAGCGTGTCAAGTTACTCAATCTTGTCTTGTAGAAGACTTCACCTCTGGCGTTGTAAAGAGTCATAAATCTGATATCCATATGGTCTCTACCACAGTCTAGGTATTACTGCTCGCTAACTATGCTGAAACAGAGGTCTTCTCGGATTCTTTCCTTTCAATTGGAGCCGTGCGTCGTGGAGGTTTCTTAGTGTTAAACGCCCCCCTAGGAGCCCAGTCATATTTAAAGGGCCAAGATTGCCACGTAAACGTGATTCTATTACAGGACCGGAGGCTTCAGATTATGCTTCTCTTTCGTTTACTGTAAAACTCACAGCAGCCAATAAACATACAGTTTATCAAATTAAAACTACATTAACCATCATGCTTGGCCCAAGCCACGCCTCCTTAGCCCTACAAGAGCCCTGGTAATAGTCCCAACTTCCTCTTTCTTTGCTTCTCACAGCAAGAGATAAGTGCTGCTCCCATTATTCTCACATTGATTTAACAGTGTTTATGCTTTTATACACGAGTGTTATTGGTTGCTATATGCATAGATTGCTGTATTTACCTTGTTGGTGTACTTGTAAACGGCGCTGCCGTTTATTTGCCGATTTTTCATTTTATTGTGTTGTTCACTACGCGCGCTTCGCGCTCTGAGGACCCGCTCCTGGGTCGGCGGTTGTAGCCGCGTTGGTGGCGCTGCCGCGCTTGTGTTGGAGCCTCGCTCCGTTTTTTCCTTCACGCGCATTGCGCGCCTGTACCGGCCCGCCCTGCGGGTGTCTAGTTTCCCCGGCCGCACTCTCCAGGGGCCTGAGGGAAGGCGCAAGGCTGCCCCTGATCGCCTGAAG
Organism: Lissotriton vulgaris; assembly: GCF_964263255.1. NCBI lineage: Eukaryota > Metazoa > Chordata > Amphibia > Caudata > Salamandridae > Lissotriton > Lissotriton vulgaris. Next base: position 513,676,383 of record NC_141693.1, on the reverse strand, counting down.
TGCACAACAGAGCCGCGAACCACACGGCAAGCGCGTGCAGCCCAAGCCACGTCCATTGGGCTATTCCTAGTAGGATTTGGACTCGGTTGGGCTGCACACGCTTCGAGCTCGTTTTTCCACCAAATTTGACCGCGTTTGTTAGTTAGAGCTGGTGGAGGAGACGCCTAACTGGTTGTAACAGCAGTTGCCTTACTTGAGAGTGTGCACACGCTCTATATTTTGTATTTTCAACGGCTCTGACGCCCACTGGGCTGCAATAATAATTATACAGCTTTGCTGAGGGGGTCTGGTACAGGACTTCTGTGTGTATTCGGTGTGCAGTGGGGCTGACCCCCCCCTCTTACTCCCCTTGTGTCTGCCTCTTTTTGGTGGTGTCATTCCCACTGTGTTTTGCAATGGAAGACTGGGTGTATTTTGACGAGGAGGCAGGGGAAGAAGTTTATGGAGAGCAGCCTGCTGCTGCAGTTGAAGACAAGATTGTGGAGGCCTTAGACGCTTCGGTGCAGGCCTCAGTTAACAAGGCAGTCGAGAGCACAGTGCCTTCTACTGTGCATCAAGCATTGGCAAAGGCTCTTAAGCCTATTACTAAACAGTTGGAGAATTTTGCTAAGAGACATGGTTTCACTAAGGACAAGTCCACTAAGACCACTCCACCAGCTACGCAGGCAGGTAACAGTGACCAATGGCCGCATTCAAGCGCTCTGCAATCCCTACCAGCCTCTGGGCAAGCTCAGGCTCTGCAGTTCATACCAGCGTCAGGGACAGAGCATGGTTACTCTACAGGGGCCAAGGCCAAGAGCAAGCAACACTACGTGGACACGGACACTTCCACCACTACTGGTACTGATACCACTGACACGGACGAGGAGGTCCCACCGAAGAAGAGAGCAAAACAGGCCTCACCTTCGGCGTCCATCCCGAAAGTTGCTACACCTTTCACTTTCGATCCTAACGAAATTGTCCACCCCAGGTCATCTGACTGGGTCCCGGCCGCTGCCGTGGCGGAGTATCTGCAAGAGAACCTCAGGAAAGGTTTTGACAAAGAGGTGCGTAACCGTTTACGCTCAGAATGCCCTAGACCTGACCTGGCCCATAAGGTGGCAGACACACCCGAGATCGACGTTAGTTTGTTAACGTTCTTAAAAAAGTTTGCCAAGGATCCGAAAAAGGGCATTGACCGCGCCTGGGGCGGCTGCCAGGATAAACTGTTGGACGTGGTGGGCCCCTTGGCCAAAATACTTGAGATGGCCCTTAAGGCCAAAGAATCCAACGTTTCCGTAGACCCTGATATCCTGGCTGGATGGACCCACCGGGCCATCTGTTTATTAGGAAACGCTAATTGCGCTCTTTCCACGGAGCGGCGAAAATCCCTACTGATGCGAATGGACTCGAACCTGACCGAATTGGCATCCGCGGAACCAGGACCCTTAGCAGAGGGCAACTTGTTTGGTGACCGCTTTGTGAAGGACGTCTCCAAGTATGTGGGGACCTTCACATCGCTGGACAAGGCTCAATCTGGAATCAAACGAGTATTCCATCAACAGGTTTTCAATAGGGCCGGACGAGGTCGGGGACGCTCGCCAGGCCGCTTCGCCAGTCAAGGTCCCCCCAGAGGCGATTTTGGTAGAGGTCGCGGAGACTGGGACTCTACCCGAGGAGGCACTTTCTACCCCACGAGAGGCAGATTCCACAAAGGCAGGTTCCACGGAGGTGGCAACAGAGCAGGCTTCCACAACCAGAACAATTCAGGTGAGCACACTCGATTGTTTTCCCTTTCCACTGGGGGGTCGCACGAGACACTTCTTTCACAATTGGGTTCTTCTGACACAAGATGCGTGGGTCCTACAAACTGTACAGGGTTTTCAGCTGGAATTCTTTCAGACCCCTACGCAGAGGTCAACCCCGAGAACTCTCCTTTTTTCCCAACAAGAGATGACCTTTATAGACAGCGAAGTGGAAGAGTTGCTTCAGAAACAGGCTATTGCGGTGTGCACACACAACCCGCAAGGGGTTTGCAGCAACATCTTTCTAGTCCAAAAGAAGGGAGGAGGTCACAGACTTGTGCTGAATTTGCGGGAATTCAACTACTTCCTAGTATACAATCACTTCAAGATGGAGGGCATCCATCTGCTGGCAGATCTGCTCCGGCAGGGCGACTGGTTGGTCCGTTTGGATCTCAAAGACGCCTACCTCTCTATTCCCATTTATCCTCCCCATCGCCGATTCCTGCAGTTTCAGTGGAACGGACGATGGTTCGAATACTCGGCCCTTCCTTTCGGGCTTTCCTCGGCTCCTTGGTGTTTCTCCAAGGTGATGAAGCCGGTTGTCTCCCATCTTCGGGAACAGGGTATTCGGTTGATAATTTACCTGGACGACATCCTGATCATGGCTCAGAGCCCGGATCTGGTGTCGCAACATCTGCAGACGACAATTCCGCTGCTCCAGAATCTGGGGTTTGTTATAAATCAAACGAAATCCGCTCTGATTCCGTCGCAGACGACGGACTTTCTAGGGTTCGTGATCAATTCACAGTCTGCTCAGTTAAGCCTTCCGAAATCGAAACTGAAGGATATCAAGAAGGAGATCAGTTCCCTTCTCACCCGTCAGAGGGTATCTCTCAGGACGGTCGCCAGGATAGTAGGTCTATTGGCGTTGTCAGTACAAGCAATATTTCCCGGGCCGCTTCATTACAGGGCCCTGCAGAGACTGAAAATACAGCACCTCCAGAGGGGGCTAGCGTACTCGGACTTAGTACCATTGTCACAAGAAGTGAGGGACGAAATGCAGTGGTGGTTGCACCAGGTAGAGGCTTGGAACGGCAGAGCCATTTTTGGCTCTCTTCCAGAGGTGGTCATAGAATCAGACGCCAGCCGGTGGGGCTGGGGAGCTCGCTGTGGCGCGGTTTCCACAGGAGGACGTTGGTCCTCTCAAGAGCTAGACTTACACATAAACTGCTTAGAACTCCTAGCAGGATCCTTCGCTATCAGAACTCTCTCGCCACATCAGACGTCTTGTTGCATTCTCTTCAGAATGGACAACGTCTCGGCGGTTCGTTATATAAACAAATTAGGAGGGACAAGATCGTCCATGCTAGTACAAGTAGCCAAGGAATTTTGGCGATACTGCCTCAGCCGTCAGATCACGGTTATTGCAGAGTACATACCGGGTCAGTCCAATGTAGTGGCAGACTGGAATTCGAGACATCTGAGGGATTACAGCGATTGGAGGCTGCTTCCCCGGATGTTTCTCTGGCTACAGGACCTTTGGGGCCCTTGCCAGATCGACTTGTTTGCATCCAGGCTCAACAGCCAACTGCCCAAGTTCTTCAGCTGGAGGCCGGACCCAGCGGCGGCAGCGACGGATGCATTTCTGCAGGATTGGACATGGGGCGGTGAACTATGCGTTTCCCCCCTTTCTACTCATTCCACGAGTAGCGTCATACATTCTCAAGCAGAAGGCGGAGGTGATCTTAGTGACACCTCTATGGAAGTCGCAACCGTGGTTCCCGACCTTGTTGGGGATGTGCTGCGACCTTCCACGGATGTTGCCCTGGTCGGAGTCCCTGCTGCTGGGTCCTCTACAGGAGCAGCATCCGTTGATCTTGTCTCAGCGTCTAATGCTGATGGCATGGAGGCTTTCAGGCAACAATGGAGTTTGCCTGGAGTTTCAGGAGCGGCTAATGAATTCCTCAAGCAGGCTTGGGCCCCTTCCACGCGAAAGCGGTACTCTTCGGCCTGGAAGGGATGGTTACGTTGGTGCGTGGAACGGGACCTGGATCCCGTGGGGGCAGGCCTTTCACACGTCGTGAATTTTCTAACTGAGAAGGCGATGAGCGGTTTAGCCTATAGATCGGTGAACAATTTCCGATCTGCTATTTCGGCGGGTCATTCCCACGTTGACGGGAAACCGGTAGGAGTTCACCCTTATGTGTGCAGACTCCTAAAAGGGATTCGGGCTGCGAATCCTCCCAAGCCCAAGTATTCGGGGCTTTGGGATGTTTCTTTGGTCATCAAGCTTTTTGATAGCTGGCCCTCTAACGATTCGCTTTCTAGGAAACAGTTATCAGCCAAACTCGCTATGCTTTTATGTTTATCATCGTGCAGGAGATCTTCGGACGTGCGGGCACTGGACCTTGCAGGTAGAGTATTTACTCCGGAGGGAGTTTCCTTTACTATTACAGGCCGCACAAAAACTATGTCTAGGATGATTGAATATAATGCCTTTCATAGTAATGATAAACTCTGTGTTGTCCAATGCTTGAAAGCTTACGAGGAGTGTACTCGTTCCTTGAGACCGACTGGTGTAACACAACTGTTGATTGCAGTCAAGAAACCGTTTAAACCTGTGTCCTCTGCCACCATTGCCAGATGGCTCAAGTTTATCATGAAAGAGTCCAGGGTTGATGTTCAACTGTTTGGGGCGCACTCTGTGAGGGGTGCTATGGCTTCGAAGTCATACTTGTTGGGAGCGAATATTCAGGATATTATGCACTGTGCTGATTGGTCGTCTGAGTCGACATTTAAACATTTTTACTATAAGCCGGTGGGTGACATTTCTTCTGTGGTATTTGATTCAGCGTTGAACTAAGCATAATCTGAAGCCTCCGGTCCTGTAATAGAATCAAAAATTAGCTAGCATTCGCGCCAAGAATTTTCAATTCTATTAAGGACACGGAGGCGAGGATTATCCCACCTGGCTATGTCATGTTATGATCATGCTTACCCACCCGTTGTTATGATTGCTCCTGTTTATACAGACATTACGGGTTCTTTTATCTTTATTCTAGGTTCTGACAAGAAAAAAGAGTGATCCTTCTTCTATGGAAGTCTACAGATGGGACGCAATCCTCTATTTCCTCCAGTTGGAGATTTTCTGAAGTTGGAAGTGATTCCGAGTTATTCCACGTTGGAGTTTGTTAAGACTTTTTATACTGAACTTATGTGCATGTTCGTGAAAGAAAGAGGAAGTTGGGACTATTACCAGGGCTCTTGTAGGGCTAAGGAGGCGTGGCTTGGGCCAAGCATGATGGTTAATGTAGTTTTAATTTGATAAACTGTATGTTTATTGGCTGCTGTGAGTTTTACAGTAAACGAAAAAGAAGCATAATCCTCGCCTCCGTGTCCTTAATAGAATTGAAAATTCTTGGCGCGAATGCTAGCTAATTTTTGACTCTTAGCGTCATGACGGCCCGCATAGCGTCAAATACGCATGTGCAGTGGCCATCTTAAAGGGATATGAAAATCCTTCAATGGCTTCAGCAGTCTAGTTTGCTAAACCCATAAATGGCCACTGCACTGTGCTCGTATAAATACCAGCCCAGGCTCTTTATTATCGCAAAGTAATTGCAATTGTATTTCGTATTGCCCAGAAATTAACCGGGCTTGTATTCTCAAATGTAACATATTGTTCTATTTTTTGGAGACAAGGGGTGCATATATGAAAACAACTCCATAATGTCACAATAAACATTAAAAACAGAAAACCTACGCATCTCCCTAAAAAAAGGGAAAATAGAAAATATTTTTCTGTTTCAGTGTACAATGAAATTGTTTGATTCGCTATACCTTCCCACCAGAGCCTAGATTAAATATTTAACATACCCATTGTCCCCATGGCTTGAGGGTTGCCTAAGCCCTCTCGGAAATATTCTATGGTTCTATACTGGAAAGCTAATTCCCCACACTTTAACTATAAATGAAGTACCGGTTCCATAGAGGTAATTTTGTCCCACTCTTCCCTACTATTAAGGCCGATTTTTACAGTGTCAAATTTAATCATGTACCATTGCTCTTGCAGTTTTCTTCTAGGGGCGCTATTTCCTCCTCTTTTGGATTCTCTTATCTTCTCCAGCATGACCCATCTAAGGTCATTCACATATGCTTCTTTCCTGCCCTATGATCGACTAGGGGAGCATTGTAGGGGCGGTGGGTGACATTTGAAAGTGGTGGGGCGCAAAGTGATTTGCATACAGCACCATAGTGAGCGAGCCCGAACCCCCCAAGAAAATTTTGAAAAAAAAGAAGAAAAATCGTGCATTTTCAAGCAAATTTGAGAAAGCAGGAAGGTTAATAAAGCAATTGTGAAAGTGCAGTTATTACATTAATAGATGGCATAACATAGGTAGCTGCTTATTCAGTATAACCACAGAGCTTCTTACATTCCATCCTATTATGCTCAGGTGCTAAATTCAGACTATAAGACTTTCATGAGCACCAGTTTCCTAACATCAAAGTGAACCCCTAAGTCCAAGCATTTATTTAACATTGCTCAGCAGTCTGTCACCAGAGTCAAAGGAAGCAAATATTTTATGTATGCTGCTGGAAAAACCTCCAAAACCTGCCAACTTCCTCTTAAGTGATGTCTGACTCCTGAATGGCAAAGACACCCACTTGCATTAAATATGTGTATCTCGGTGGCAAGAACCGGCTACATGGTGCACACAAAGATCACGCTAAAAGTTATGGGCACACCGAGTCCACCTCCAAAATAAATACCAGCTTGAAATACCATGTTTTAACAGTGTGGCTCACGCTCGCACCATGCACAGCTTGAGGCAATTAAATAAAGGCATGTCAGTCACAATGATTTAGATTATCAGCTTTCACAAAGTGCTAAAACAAATGCCGTCCTGAACAATTTGTTGTCATTCATTCCAAATGTATTCCAACAATCAATGTCATACATAACAGCGTAACAGCGCCATGAGACCCAACAGAGTGATATGTCTGGGCTCAATAAAAACCATTAATAATAATAATAATAATAGAGGGATCTCTCAGTCTTCCTAGTTCCACCCTGGTAACTAAATGATCGCAGGGAGTAACCTGGGCCTTGTGTTGGAGTCAACTTATGACTGAGTCAAAACTGCAAGAGCGTCAGGCACATGGGGCTTAGAACTGCCAAAGGGCCACCCTTGGGAACCTATGTGGCCAAATGGAAGGCCCATGGGACAAAACAAGCCAAACACTAAAAGCACCTCCTAGGGGAACAAAAGACAGCCTTTTCAACCGTAAACACAGTACATTATGCACAATACTTACCTTGCATGGTATAAGACACATTTTTGGATTCAGCATTTAATCAAAGGGCGTGTCAGACCAACCAATTAATTGAATATATTGTCTCCCAAGAATCCATCTCCTGGATGACTTTGCACTGCGCTATAGCCAGGGCCACTGGAATTATGAAGAATGGAGGGCCAAATTATGTGGCAGGCTTAGTAAATTATGCAAAAGAAAAATACAATTATGCAGCGTTATGCTGCATATTTTCTGATAGTATTTCTTTATATTTTTTTCAATTTTACACTTGTTAGCACTGTCTGGGCATTTGTTGTACCTCATTAATACCTGTTTAACACCCTAATATAGCAATGAGCAACAGAAATTTGACCAGTCAAGCTTGCAAAGGGTCTCCCACTCAACGGCAATATGTGTATCTCCGTTTTCAACCATTTGAGCCAAAAACACATTTTAATTTGTTAAAATCAGTAGATTAGGCGGCAGATGATGAATTATGTGGCAAGTCTCTAATAATGCGAAAATCGCCACAGCCGCACAACAACACAATTCCATTCACTCGGACTATACCTAATAAAGTTGAATTAATTCGCCTGCCCATACCGTTTTCCTTCCAGCTTTCTCTGACAAGGTCCTGTCTTGTCGAGCATTGTTGATGCACACTGACAGTATTGGCATCCGTTCCCCATTAACCACAAGCTGCCCGGTGAACGGGTCCATCACAACCTCTAACAAGGAGATGCACATTGGAGGCTGAAAATGGTCAGAGTGTATGACATGCAGGTGGGGCAGTGTGATGGATTGTGCTGTAAACTGCACACATGATAGGTACTTTGGAAAATTATGAGGGTTCAATGTGCATGAAATGCATAGCGGGTATTTCTAAATACTCTGTGCACATGTTATGCGCAGTAGACACTGCTGTAGGCTCGGTGCCTTTAAAATGCACATTAACTACTACCAGAGACCCCGCCCCTCTTGTAGTCACATTGGACGCTGCCAGTTGCCCTTAACCATGATATGCACATTAGACACCTCTGTATGCTTTGTACACGAGATATACACATTGTCACCTCCACATGCCTATGCCGGGCCTGCAGCCCTGAAGGCTAAGCAGGGCAGGGGTGCTATACTAAACATAGAAGTGGCCCCGTGAGGCAGTATATGAGAGAGTTCAGGCAGAAATCCAGAACAAAGCCCCTTCTGTATAAAATCAGTGCCACTTTGAGCGGAGGTCCTTCAACCACTACTTCTCTCAATACTGTTCAACAATCAGAAATACTTTGATTTGCAAGTGACATGCCTTAAAATGAGCACACCAGATGGGTGGCTGCTACAAGAAGTGTCAATAATTTGACCGACCAGAGAATAACATTGTGTTCCTATGGGCCAAGTTTAAGACGCAGCCCACACAGCCCACACAGCTCTCACAGCCCACACAGCCCACACAGCTCTCACAGCCCACACAGCCCACACTGCCCACACAGCCCACACAGCCCACACTACCTCACTGCCCACACAGCCCTCACAGCCCACACAGCCCACACAGCTCTCACAGCTCTCACAGCTCCAACAGCCCACACAGCTCTCACAGCTCAAACAGCTCTTACAGGTTCTATTCCTTACTCAGAGAGACTGTGAAGAATTCAGCATGGAAAGTCTTGAGTCTCTGGTTCCAAATGCACTTAGCACTTTCTGGGCTTCTTGGCACAAGAGATGGGCCTTAACCCTTTCGATGCTGATGACGAGCTCAGCTCGTCATCACCCACGGGTATCGTGTGCTGATGACGAGCTGAGCTCGTCATGGAAACAGCAAAATGGTAATTCCCAGCACAGGAGGCGGAAAACGCCTAGCAGCCAAGGGGTTAAGCAGCACAAAGGATACCACGGGGTAAGTGATGTACATAATAGGGCAGGGTCAAGATTTACTTACTCCTCCCGGAGACTGCGCAAGCGCAGCCTTTCGGTCCTCGACCTAAAGAGTAATGTGCTTCTGCACATCAGCCCAGTCAGGGCTGCAACTGCATTGGCGCTTACATCATCCAGTCAGTGCCATAAACTGCCTTGCTGTTTGCACTGGCCTAGTCGAGGGTGCAATTACCTTGCTATTCACATTGGCCCTTCAGGATGCAATTGCCTAGGTGTTCACATCAGCCCAATTGGGGTTACAAGTGCTCTGGTCATCTTATCAGCCCGGTCAAGCTGCTTCCACCTCGACAAAATCACCAGCCGGGATGCGCAACAGCTGCTGAATCAGAGGCTGTACTGGGTGCCAGCAGGACTGCCGATAAACACCAGACTAATCCCGGCTGCCACATATGACCCTGATGTGGTCTGTGTCCAACCTCCTCTGTGGCCTCTGAGTGACTGAGGCAAATCACCGTGGGCCTCCATCTGCAGAGGGATCAATACGCCATGTACACACTAGATGAATGTGAAAGACTAAGAGACACTGAATTGCTACCTGAGCACCACCAGGGGTAAGAATGCAAGCAAATAAGTTAATTTATTTCATGTTTGGCGTCTGGAGCACAACAATCTGCATGTGAGCCTCAATCAAGCTCCTACCTTCTCTTGCTGGGGTTTAGCTTCTTCTAGCGTCACCCGGTGGGAGATACCATGGAGGAGATAAGGGGTGTAGCACCACAATTGAGACTTGCCCAGGATCACTATCTGAATACTGGATTGAATTGTGTACTTTAGATTAGAAAGTGCTTTGTTTTTCTAAAAAGAAAAGCACTGGCTGGACATCGAAGTTCTTTGGTCTCTTGGTTGATTGTTGAGGTCTGAGCATGTGACACCCGCCTGACACCCCCCTCCTGAACCCGGGACTGCTTGCTCTCTATACTGTGGAAATCGGTTTTGGGAAGGGTTGCATTTGGCGCCTTGTATTATGAGTGGACTGGACTCGCTATAATCGAGTCGAAGCACTGCAGGTTATTGTGTTAACAATCGCTGGCCTTGTGCGGCATCAAGGGCCAGATGTAGGTAGGCATTTACCGGTCGGTAACGGCCGAATTCGGCCGTTACCGACCGGTAAATGCAATTTGAGATGTAGGGCCCTGTATTTTACAGAATCGGTAAATTTACCAATCGGTAAATTTACCGATTCTGTAAAATACCGAATCGGTATTTTTACCGATTCGGTAAAATTGATATGTAGGTGGGACTCTTCTGAGTTCCACAACCCTTACCGAATCGGTATTTTACCATCAAATATATTTGATGGTAAAATACCGATTCCGGTGTGCATGCACATGTGTGCATGCACACCTGTGCCATATGACAGGCAGACCTGCCCTTAGGGCAGGTATGCCTGCCACATGGCCCCCCGAACCTTTTTTGGGGGTGCTAGAGGGTGTCAAAGTGACACCCCCTGCACCCTTGTCAAAATCGGTATTTACCGATTCGGTAAATACCAACCGGTAATGCCCCATTCATTCCTATGGGCTTCAAAGCCCATAGGAATGAATGGAGCATTACCGGTCGGTATTTACCGAATCGGTAAATACAGATAATTACCGATTCGGTAAATGGAACATCTGGATGTTCCTACATACCCCCCCCCTTCTTATTTACCGATTCTTAATTACCGAATCGGTAAAATTCGGTAATTAAGGATCAGTAAATACGTTCTACCTACATCTGGCCCCAAGTGCCTAGAAAGACATGTTTATTCATATAGAGCTTCACCATATCGGAGATGCAGATGGCGCTGTGAGAAACTTTGAGGTTTTCGAACAGCCTGAAAAGTTAGGGCAATGTTGAACACGCTTCCAGAGTGTTTGCTAATTTGCCGTGAATATGAGATGATGTGCGCCCTTCGCTCGAGCATGGAAGCGATATGATTGAGAGCAATGTTGAACACATTCCAGGCTTCCAGACTGTTTGCTAATTTGCAGTGAATAAGAGATGATGTGCGCCCTTCGCTCGAGCATGGAAGCGATATGACTGTGGACGGGTCTTAGACAGTAGGACAGTATGTTATCTGAATAAATGTTTTAGGCAAGTATATTTGCAAACAGACATTTCATCCTTTTTTACAGTTTATTTAAAAGTTGCAACTTGCCACTTGGCCCGTCATAAAAGGTAGCAGAAGATGCACCACATAACATTCCTTCAACCGTCTGGTGACGCCACAGGAAGTGACATCATTATTCACAAGATATTTAATTCCTTTGACTTCGAAATGAGTTATATCGTAAAAGCGCTCAGCCTCATGAATTTTGATGTAATGTTGAAGCTTACAGAACGACATAAAAGGCAGGCATTGTGCCTTTGCAGGGCGACTATGAAATGATAATTCCTCTAACATTACTTAAGGTGCAACAGAATACCTGGCCATCCGTTCATAACTGATTCCTAAAGTGATAGGGAGTTTAAGCAGGAGGGCAAGGTGTTGTGCACATTGCGGCACTCCGGTCAAGTTATGTGAAAACCGAGGATCTCAGGAGCCTCCGTGAATCGGGCAAAACTGAAAGCAACGGTGCTGCGGACCCTCGCTGATGCCAGGTCAGGAGCTGGAGATATCATCAGTGAGACAGTGACCCACAAGTCCCCACATAAATGCACTGGATACGATACACATATTCCTTATTAAGCCAGGGCCTCTCCGCGGCCTCCCCCCTTCACTCAACTCAGACTGACTCTCCCTCAACCTCATGTCATATATGCACACACACACACGGCTGCACCTACTATTCGATTCTGCTTCTTTGACTTCTGTCTGAGTGTCAGTCGACGATTTTCTCTCTAGTGAGTAGTGACTACACTAGATCACGGCGCGCGCGTCCAGAATGGCCAATCACTGCATGGCTTCACATGCTGAAGTCACACAGTGATTGGTCATGCAGTGCTGTGCCTGAGCCAGTGTGCCAGTGCCACCCACGCGCGGTATCCAATAATGGATTGCCAGCCCTTCGGCGCGGTGGACCAGCCAATCCTGGAGCTGCATGCAGCGCCAGGATTGGCTAGGGAGGCACACTGATTCCTCGCCCTGGCGCCTTTCCATACCACGGGGCCCGGCTACAGCAGCACCCCTCCCCGGCCTCTTCATTCCCGCTGAGCATCTACTTTAACGTGCATGCTCGGGCTAGGTGCAGCCCGAAATTCCTCATGCGCACATAGTACTTCCAGGCCTGCTTAGTGCTGACGTCTGCAGAGTGCAGACTGTCACTCAGCAGACCAGCCAGCCAGCCAGCCCTACCCCCTGTGCACTCCCTATGTGTCCCGCAACCCGGATTGAAGGGCTGCAAATAAAATTCTAATCATTGCTCCTGCTCTTGCGACTTTCGAGGTGCGTCCAGGGGTTAGTGGGGCTACGCCCCTACGCCCCAATGGACGGACCGCGGCTGGAGCATTGCCTTTTTAGTGTTGATCGCTGATCTATGCTCACACATGCGTTACCTAAGTTTCTTGGCGGTTTCTCCTATATATCCCATTCCACACGGGCATGTGATGAGATATATTATATTTTTACTCCTACAGTTGTTCAAAGTGGAGATAACATGTGTGACCCTATTAAGAAGGACTTCCTTGGTTGTCACACACAACTCACATACACTACAGCTACCTCACCTGTTGTTGCCTTTGGCTCTTTCTCCAGACAACGTTCTCTGTGACTCCCTAGACTCATCTCTATATGTCTGGACCAGGGAATTCTTGAGGTCTTTATTATTTTTAAAAGCATACAGTGGTTTAGGGAGATGATTAGTTTTGCCATAGTTTAAGATTTTCCAGTTGTGATTCACGATATTTTTGAGTTAATTACTCACTGCCAAGAACTAGCTGACCATTACTACTTGTTCCTTGGCTACTCTTCTATTTTTGTTGCTGTCTCAGAGGCGATCTTGCCTGTTTGATGACCTATTTACTAATTTCTTGGGGTAGCCTCTTTTCTTAAAAAAAATTTTCAGAGTAGTCGAATGTTCGTAAAAATCTTCCAAAGAAGTGCAATTTCTACGGAGACGTAGAAATTCCCCAAAGGGTATGTTGCCTTTCTAGTTCTTTGGGTGGTAGCTGTCATAATGGAGTACAGTATTCCTGACACTAGGTTTAGTATAAAGTTCCACAGCTAAGTGTCCCTCTGCATGTTTAATTCTAATGTCCAGGAAGTTAACACTGTTCTGACTATAGTTTGCCCTGAATTTCAGATTTTTATCCCCTAGATTTAACCATTCAAGGAATTCATTGAGTTGTTCAAGGGGACTAACCCATATGAAAAAGATATCATCTATGAATCTGACCAATTTGTGGACATTTTCATAGAATGTGCAGATTTCATTGTAAATATGTTTATCCTCAAATGCCCCCAAGTAGATACAGGCCAGACTCGGCGCACAGGTGGCCCCCATGCTATTACCTTTCAGTTGGATATACAGGTCATCCTTGAAGAGAAATATGTTGTTTAAACAAACCATAGAGATGCAGTCAACAATAAATTCCTTATTTGCCCCTAATAGCTCTGCCTTATCCAAAGTCCTTTTCACTTCTTCTATAGTATCTTTTTGTTGTGTGTTGGTATATAGTGCCTCGATGTTGAGGGTCACCATATACTTCGATCTTAGTAATCATATCTGATGTATCCTTTTTATATGACTTTTGTTTTTGAACAAGAGGTTTTAAAAACAAATCAGCGTATTTGCTCAGGGGTTTCAAAAGGGATTCTATAGAAGCAACTATAGGCCTAAGGGGAGGATTGTTCAGGCCCTTATGGACTTTAGGTAGTCCATAAAACGCCAGTATTTTGGGATTTTTGTTATTGAGGAATTGGTATTCATCAGCATTTATCCATTCCTCATTTTTCGCATGTTCCACCAGTGCTTCTACTTCTGGTTTCAGTCTATCCAATCTGGACCAAAGGACCGGCTGATAGTGTTCCCTGTTACAGAGAAGTAGTAAAGCTCTCTCTTCATAATTCTCTGTATTGAAAACAACAACCCTGCACCCTTTGTCCGCTGGCTTTATTGTTATTCTATTGTCCTTGGATAGAAAATCCACAGCCTTTTTCTGGGCTTAGACATATTGTGGGTATAGTAATGCTTCTCTTTTAAGAGCTTATCAATTTCCATTCTGATTACTGATTCAAACATTTCAACGTTTTTACCCACCATCCCTACCTGAATCAACTCGCCTTTCTTGACAGGGTCTATCCTCGAAGAAGTTCCACAACCTAACCTTCCTAAAGAAGGCCCGCAAGTCTTTTTCCAGGAGAAATGTATTAATCCCTGTTGCTGGCACAAAGCTAAAACCTTTTCTGAGTAGATCCTCTTCTATCCTACTTAGTTCTCTCTTTGACAGGTTGATAATAGGGGTCTGTTCTACTGCTAATAGATCTTGCTCCTTGTTCTGAGGTATTCTTGTGGTTGTTGGTTCCGCACGTACTCATGGGGTTGTTGATTCTGTCCACTTTGCCCTCTTATTGAAGTCCCTCTGCTTCTGTTTGAGTATCCCCTTTGGGGCCTCTGTTGTCTTGGTCCTAAAAAACCCCCATCAAATTATTTCTCTTACCCCTGTCTCAATCCTTCTTCTTCACTTTGGGTATCTTCCTCCCAACTGCTATCTGAAGTGTCGGAGAAGTTCACATGTTTGGGGCGCCTATAATTGAAAAACCTGCCCCTCTGGGGCCTCTCCCAGTTGTGTTCTTGTTTCTCTAAGTAATAGTCTTTTTTGAAAAAAGGATATACAATATCGTGGCTAAATCTACTTATGTCTTTTTTGAATTTGAAGGTCTTTTTATTAAGGAGATATTCTCTATAGCCGCACATATTTTGATTAATTTCATCCAATTTATTTTTCTCTTCCTCTACGGCATTGCTGTCATTAATAGTAGCTTCCAGTACTTCTATCTCCCTCTTCTCTATGAGAATGGTTTCTTGTGCAGTCTCTATAATGAGCAACATCCAATGTCTGCTACACCGATTGGATATCAATGTCCAGGTGTCCAAGAATTTTTTGTTTTGGACAAATAACCCAGGTTCATTCCTCACATGTAACCCTATAGGGATAGTCCCTGATCTTACATATTATATGAGGAAGTCTGCATGAAGTTCCGTTCTAATCATCTTTTTTAGATTTACTAATTGGTTCCACTTTTCCCCACCATTAGTGATAATAGTGACATTATGTCCATTTTTATTGTTTGTATTGAGGATTTTATTCAATTGTACCTCGCTGAAACCAAATATTTTAAGTGCGTCCATTCTGCACTGTCAGAGAAAGCCTCTTCGGCCAAAAGGTCGTACTACAAATGTAAAACAAGTAAGAGGTGGCTCAGCTGTCCTAGAGGACCGACCACTAAGTTACAGTGAAAAAACACACTCTCCTAGGGTTTTTTTTTGTGCACAAATGAACTAGCCCTCACATCAGTCCAAAAGGCACCTCATGTGTTATGTTATTCACTTTCGCATAGAACAGCTATGCTGAAGTTTTTAATTATTGTGCAACTAGAAATTGAATGAATTTTGACTCGAGAAGTGGGGAGAGCGTTCCTCTTGCTTTTTAAAACTGAATTTTGAAATTTTTAATAAAATAATAGTTTTTCACGCACTATATCTGAATCCAAGGGATTTCTTTCTGACTCCTGTTTACATTTAGTGAGCCATTCCTTAGTGGTATTACTACTCCAATGTTGGGGATGTAGACATTAATGTTGTAGAAAAGGGGGTGGTGATGAACAGAGTGTCTGAGTTAAACAGACCACTCTTACCCAGTCCAAAGATCAGGGCTTGATCCATCACCGTTATTTATCTCACTGCCCCATCCCAGCTCAGAACCTGGCTATATGCAAATCAGTCTGTCCCTGGCCCAGTGCATCATGGGAACAGGGCAGACTAAACTACCAAGCCAATTCTTCACCAGAAAGGAGAAAAGCTACCGGGGACCGGTTTCTGGCATTTCAGCCTTCTTCGGCCCGGCTTGCTTGAATCCTGATGGAGCAGTGAGAAAGGGACTCATGTCTGAGTATACCCTGCCACACCTATAGTGGCCAAAAACGATTTAGAAAAGGGGGTGGTGATGAACAGAGTGTCTGAATTAAACAGACCACTCTTACCCAGTCCAAAGATCAGGGCTTGATCCATCACCGTTATTTATCTCACTGCCCCATCCCAGCTCAGAAACTGGCTATATGCAAATCAGTCTGTCCCTGGCCCAGTGCATCATGGGAACAGGGCAGACTAAACTACCAAGCCAATTCTTCACCAGAAAGGAGAGAAGCTACCGGGGACCGGTTTCTGGCATTTCAGCCTTCTTCGGCCCGGCTTGCTTGAATCCTGATGGAGCAGTGAGAAAGGGACTCATGTCTGAGTATACCCTGCCACACCTATAGTGGCCAAAAACGATTTAGAAAAGGGGGTGGTGAAGACGGCTGTATTGCCAGAAACCGGTCCCCGGGAGCTTGTTTCCTTCCCAGTGTAAGAATTGGCTTCTGTAGTTTGGTTTGTCCTGTTCCCATCATGCACTGGGACAGGAACAGACTAATTTGCATACAGCCAGGTTCTGAAACTGGGATGGTGCAGTGAGCTAAAAAACGGTGTTGGATCTAGCCCTGATCTTTTGACTGGGTGAGAGCTTTCTGCTTAATTCAGAGACTCTGTCCCTCACCACCCCTTTTTGTAAATATTTTTGTCCACCCTAAGCGTGGAAGGGTATTCTCAGATGTGAGACCCTTGCTCATTGCACCATCAGGATTCAAGCAAACCGGGCCGAAGACGGCTGTAATGCCAGAAACCGGTCCCCGGGAGCTTGTTTCCTTCCCAGTGTAAGAATTGGCTTCTGTAGTTTGGTTTGTCCTGTTCCCATCATGCACTGGGACAGGAACAGACTAATTTGCATACAGCCAGGTTCTGAAACTGGGATGGTGCAGTGAGCTAAAAAACGGTGTTTGATCTAGCCCTGATCTTTTGACTGGGTGAGAGCTTTCTGCTTAATTCAGAGACTCTGTCCCTCACCACCCCTTTTTGTAAATATTTTTGTCCACCCTAAGCGTGGAAGGGTATTCTCAGATGTGAGACCCTTGCTCATTGCACCATCAGGATTCAAGCAAACCGGGCCGAAGACGGCTGTAATGCCAGAAACCGGTCCCCGGGAGCTTGTTTCCTTCCCAGTGTAAGAATTGGCTTCTGTAGTTTGGTTTGTCCTGTTCCCATCATGCACTGGGACAGGAACAGACTAATTTGCATACAGCCAGGTTCTGAAACTGGGATGGTGCAGTGAGCTAAAAAACGGTGTTGGATCTAGCCCTGATCTTTTGACTGGGTGAGAGCTTTCTGCTTAATTCAGAGACTCTGTCCCTCACCACCCCTTTTTGTAAATATTTTTGTCCACCCTAAGCGTGGAAGGGTATTCTCAGATGTGAGACCCTTGCTCATTGCACCATCAGGATTCAAGCAAACCGGGCCGAAGACGGCTGTATTGCCAGAAACCGGTCCCCGGGAGCTTGTTTCCTTCCCAGTGTAAGAATTGGCTTCTGTAGTTTGGTTTGTCCTGTTCCCATCATGCACTGGGACAGGAACAGACTAATTTGCATACAGCCAGGTTCTGAAACTGGGATGGTGCAGTGAGCTAAAAAACGGTGTTGGATCTAGCCCTGATCTTTTGACTGGGTGAGAGCTTTCTGCTTAATTCAGAGACTCTGTCCCTCACCACCCCTTTTTGACATTAATGTTGAGCATGGCCTTACAGTGAAATATCCCCACAAAAGATTTTCACTGTTGGAAGGATGGCTGCTGCCATTGGGAATCATTGGGATACCTTGTTATATTTATTAGACGATAAAGGGGGATTGGTAGCACCTAGAGAAATGCTTATTTAAATTGTAATTAGAAATCCTCTGTAATGGTAAGTTTGGATTTTAAATTATTCGTTTTGAAATGCCGGATTTTGAAGTTTCTTGTGCCTATTTGGGAGTTTCCAGCTGCCTAGGTTGGTGATGACTCTTCCACTAGGAAATGTGTATTGGAGCCAGACAATGCACACAAGAGGGAATTTTCATGCGAGGCTAGCTGAGGTTGGGGGGATTGTGCCCTGCCCTGATTACACTTTAAAGAGACTTTCCCCAGTGTCATGTAGTTCCTATAGATCTTTACAGGATCTGCACATTTAGACAACAAACACTATGGAATTGGTGTCCAGACTGATACCAGACACCCCCAAATGATATGCTTACGAGTAGACCAGCTAGCTGACAGTGCTACTATAAGCCCGCCTTACCAAGGGGCGAATAGATTCTGGGAAAAACCAAACATTTATTTTTAATTTTTTATTTTACAGAGTTTTATATAGCGCAAACTTGACCCGAATTGGGTATCAGCGTGCTTTACATAGCACCAGGTGCATTACATAAGGACACATTAATTTTGTTTGTTAGACACAGGGAGATTATGTGATTTGCCCAGAATCACAGGATGTTCATCGTCATTGCTGAGACTCGAACCCAGTTCCCCAGATACGAGGTTGACTGCCCTAGCCGTTAGACAAACTCCTCTCCCCTGGCCCTGACATGACAACCATGACCCCCTCAGGGATCGTGGAAACAGTACAGTACTTTTCGCTCAGTCACTCGTGCTCACTCGGTCTCAGAAAGATACACAGAATAAACGGTGGGGACGTTTTCAATAAGCATTTATTGAACTAGCGTTATTCTGGTATAAAATATGTGTGGTGCAACAACCATTAGACAGAAAAAGATATATAAGGTTGCAAGCACAAACAGAGTAAATAAAATGTAGAATTCTACCATGGTGCTAAACCAGTAAATATATGCAGGCATATAGATGCATAGCAATCATCAGGCATACTCCTACTATGCTAACCCTATTTAAGTGTACGTAAGTGTACCTAGCATGTATATGGGTGTAAAGCCAAGAATCCCCTAAGAGAGAACAAACCCCACAACCTGATGGAAGAGAATGAAGGACTCCCATCCTGGTCTCGAGTTGGACACCCCACAAGGGATTTTAGACCACTGCGTGCTGGAGAATCTACGTGCAGGGACCTCAGGGTCTTGTGTCAGCATGGAATTTTCTCCTCTGGTTTGCCCAGCGAAAATGTGGTACTTATATATTCTAAAGGTTCCCTCAGGAGTTCTACATAGCTGTGTCATGGTGCTGTGGACCTTTCATCCAAGGATGACGATAGCAGTGGCTTTTGTACAGAGTTAATATGCAGAAGAGGGTAGTCCTGTTGTGATACTGAGAATCCTGATGCATAATAAATGAGGCTAGTTTTCAAAGAAAACCACATGACATTTATTCGGCATCTAACTAGGCAAAAGGTCAGTGCCAGAGCTGTTATGTAGAGTGAGGTAGGACAAATGTATGTAAAATGTTGTGCAACTACCTATGCCTTTATTGGGGTACCTTGGGGCTCATAACATAAAGAGACTTGACACCAACCCTTTGTGTGACTAGTTAGCCTGGAGCCAAACCCAGGGAAGAGGGGAGAACTAACCAGAACTAGTTTTAGGGACATATAAAGGGGTGTCTCTTTCCTACTCGCATTAACATGGAATCCCTAAAATATGAAGGCGAGAAAGACCCTGGGCCTGGACTGCAACAGTGACAACAACGTGGACAGGTGGACGGATAAGCCCTCTGATATCCTGAGGAATTTAGGACTGCAGCTGACGCCGAGGACTAGTGGATCTCTCCAGGGCCAGTGAAGATGGCATCCTTACACCCCCTCAGGACTATTTGGGGAAAGATTTGCCTCTACTGACCACTAGATACCCTGCAAGATAGCCTGGGGTAACCCATGAAAAAACACTGACAAAGCCGAAAAACACTACTTTTCTGTGTTTTAAACCATTTTGTACAGTTCTGTGGCTGCTATGCAGTATGATTGAAAGTAAAGAAAAAGGTGCTATGATGTGGCCAGTGGTATTTGCCACATAGCACTTTTTTCCTACACTTTCAGCAATGTTGCCCTGCAGAAGGGCTGCTGTACAACATGGCTAAAAAACAGTGACAAAGTCAATAGATGTCGCATATGTGAGACCTATTGACTTTTCCAATGCTTGTTTCTAAACCTCATGCACTCAGTCATAAGAAGCAAAATGGAGAAGGAGTGGGCAGAAGGGGGAAGAAGGAGGTGGTGCTAGGACCGGAGTTGCCGACTTTGGAACTGGGGATCCAGGTTTGAGTCTGCGTTGACTTTACATTTGATTCTGGACAAATCACTTAGGGCCACATGTAGTGTTAAACAGTTGTGCAATTCCCTAATTGCGAATCCTTGTGATTCGCAATTAGGAATTTGTTTAACAGCATGTGCGAAAGTGTTTTGAATACTTTTTGCGCGTCCCAGTGGGTTGCATATGACCTATGTCATGAATATTAATGAGGTAGTTCGCAATTTGTGAATCATTAGTAGTTGCAAAAAATCACAGGGATGGTGCCTGCTGAGGTCAGCAGACCACCATGTCTGTGATTGCTTTTTAAAAAAAAGTAATCTTTTGTTGGGGGTAAAACAGCCTGTTTTCCTTAAAGATATGTTACAAAATGAAAAATGAAAAGTTTTCGTCCAATTTTTTAAGAGCAGGTCTGTGGGACCACGGCCTGCTCTTAAAGATGTTTTCATATACATTCACAAAGATAAAGGGGTTCCTTGGGCACCCCTTCCCATTTGCGAATGGGTTACCACCAATCTGATATTGGTGGGAAATTGCGAATGTTTTGGGACCGCATTTGGGTCACAAAACATTTGTACATAGCACAGCGATTCAGTATTAGGAAGGGATGCCCTAAACATGCCTCTTCCTAATAGCGAATTGCAAACCCATTTTATGACTTGGTAATAGGTTCCCGAATCGCACAAATTAGTTTTGTACATCAGAAAATACTTTTTTGCAGTCGGGCTGTTTGCAAACGCAAAAAAGCTTCGTACACGTGGGCCTAAATCTCCCTGCCTAAAAAAAAAAAATATTGTGAACGTGTGGAATTTAACTGGTACTTTTAGAGCTCTGATAGGTTGGGTCGAGTACCTGGTATATAAAACAGACAACAAAAGAAGAAATAGTGCGAGCAGCGTTGGAAGAGATGGGTGGACAGAAGGCTAAGCATTGGTTAGTGGGTATCTGAAGCAGTGAGCCTAGTGGCATGTGACGCTCACAGAAGGGGGTCCAAAGTAGGTCTAGAAGGATTGGATATATATCATATTTTTAGGATAACCTCTGATTAAGTTAATCATTCCATATAGATTTAATTAAGTAAATTGATTTAATGAGTATATCTAAAAATCAACCGATAAATCCGGCACTTCTGGACTTGTGCTGCACGCTCCTGCCAGACCAAAAGTTAAAAAAGCAGAACAATATAAAATACATGTTACAAGAGGACAGGATGCCCGGAAATTCTTTACAGACAGCACCGGACTGGCCTTCTGTCCCTGTATTGTTTAATTCTCCGAACAGCTCAGTACAGCATACTAATTTGTATTTTTAGTGAAAG
Source organism: Lissotriton vulgaris (assembly GCF_964263255.1). Lineage (NCBI taxonomy): Eukaryota > Metazoa > Chordata > Amphibia > Caudata > Salamandridae > Lissotriton > Lissotriton vulgaris. The sequence goes on along the minus strand of NC_141693.1, from coordinate 513,654,920 downwards.
AAAGCCGAAACTACTTCGGAATGGCTCACCCTTGTTATCTTTATTATTGAATACTCGGATGGTATCCTGCTTTCCTCTTCACTATAGCAAAGGTTTGAGGATTTTAAATTTACTGGTAGAGAAAAATGGCTTGGCACTCTCTGTTGACAGGAAGTTCTTTCCTGTGTTTCGTTGACATCGGTGTGAAATAACGGTATTACGGTCACTAAGTAAAAGCCGGGAACTCTCATAGTTATCACCACATTCATTTTAAATGTACTGTGGAAGTCACCTCAAAAATATTGCAGCCGAAGAGCATTAGCGTTAAACAAAGGGGGAGTTGTTGGGTGTAAACAAATATTTTCTCGGATATTCCTTCATATTCCAAAAGCGGAATATTTAATTAAGAGTAGATTCACAAGCTAATTATAAATAGCACGACCACAAAAGTGCGATGAAGTAATCATCCACATTTGGAAACATAACAACTTTTTCGTTTATTTTAGTTTTAATATATAGCAGGCAATGCAAACACCATTTAAATCCATAATAAACATTAGAGGGATTAACATAAGGAGCTCACACATGCGCCTAGTCGATTTTTAAAGCTAGTTACTGCTGTTAATTAGAATATCCCAAGCCTAGCTTCATAGACCACCAGCAGGTCCCTGATGCATCCTTGCCCACCGCTGGCTGATATCATTTATGCGTGGGTGGCATGGAGTGGGGTGCCATGTTTGCCGTCACCGCAAGTCTGGGAGGACATTCTCTGTTGCCATCTCCCCCCCCCCCCCGTCCTTTCTACTCTGCACCCGTGACCTACATGGATGCCCAGGACTATAGGAGAAGGTCCCGTTAGGTTTTGCCCTAAGGCAGGTCGCAACAGAAAGATACCTTGGGGCAGATTTACAAGCCCCTTGCGCCTCCTTGTGCTGCCATTGTGTCACTTTTTTTTATGTCACTGCGGCGTAAACAATGCAGCCAATTTACAACGTGACGCATCTAGGGAGGTGCGTCACTTTGGAAAGCCCTGCATCACATTATACCTGCGTCGGGTATAATGTGTGCAGGGTAGGTGTTCCTACGCAAAAAGACATGTAGAACTGTTGCAGTGAAATTTATAACATTTCACTGCATCACTCCACGCCTTCACTGCGTCAAAATCCCTACGCCTGCTCAGACCAGGCGTAAGGAATGAAGCAGGGATTTAAGAATGGGACTCACCTATCTGTTGTGGCGCAGTGCTGGAGTTGTGTCACTGTCATGAGCAACTCGAGCACTGCATCAATTTTGGGGCAACAGATGCATCAGAATTTCTGATGCATCTGTTAATCCTTGCGCCATAGAGCACTGTATTGTAAATACAGTGCATCCATGGGGGCGCAAGGACATTTGGCGCTGGTGCAAGGAAACTGACGCATCTATGCAGGTGCGTCAGATCCTTGTAAATCTGCCCCAAGTCTTCACCCCATGCTTGTGGGCCACCTCCCTTTGGTGCGTCTCAGCACGCATGGCTTAACCATGTTTGGGGATTTGCTTGGCAGTAATTCTAGCATCAGATCCCTAAACAACATTATATAGGAAAGTCGTTAGGATTTCAGAATTGTACAGCTACCTGAAAGTTTAACCTCATCAGAAAAAACCTATAACAATAAAAAATGTTCTAAGTCCTATTTCGTCATGAAATTATTTTATTATGCTTACATACATTATTAACATGATCTTCTGGAACCTCTAGCCTTCGAGTAATTGTTTTTGAACAAATGTAACAAGTGCAAGTATGTGTCCATTCCACTTTAACTGTCCTTTTTATGTCTCGTCTGAGACCGGGTAGATATTTTGTTAGCTTACCTTGGGCTTAGAGACCACCCATTGTTTACCACTGGTTGGCTTCATTGCCACTCTCCTTTAATTGCTTCTCTTTAATCAGCGCATGTTGGTTTTAATTCCTCTTCGTGTGTTTGTCCTTTCCCTGGAATATGGTCTAAGTACTTGTGTCCTTCCACTGCTCGTCCTTTCAGAGTTACTGTTTATTTTAGTTAAATCACTTCATAATATTGAATGTGCTTGTATGCCTTCTCCTCCTAGTTCTTCCCCCCACTTCCCTGTCGCTGTCTGATCCAGGTGCTTTTGTATCCTTCTGTATTGTTGCTTACCCCCTGATGTCCCTGACGTCTGTCAGCGGTGCCCTAGCTGGCTCTGTTGTCACTGCAACAAACAGAAAAATCAAACTAATGAACTCCATACCCAGGAAAAACAAAATGTTTGGTGGGAGCCGTCAAAAGCAAGAGTTGGCATCCATCAAACGTTTGACACTTTCAGGGAAACCGCTGTGATGGGGAGTCCTCTGAAGTTACAGATATCACCACTGAGAAATGTGTATTGAAGCCAGACAATGCACAACAGAGGGAATTTTCCTGACAGGTTGGCTGGGGTTGGGGGCGTTGGGCCCTGCCCTGATTACACTTTAAAGGGACTTTCACCAGTGTTGCGTAGTTCCTATAAATCTATATAGGATCTGTGCGTTTAGGCAACATAAACTATGGGATTGGTGTCCAGACTGATTCCAGACACCCCCAAAGGATATGCTCACCAGTAGACCAGCTAGCTCACAGTGCTACTATAAGCTTGCCTTACCAAGGAGCAAATAGTTCTGGCAACTGTCGGACATGACAACCCTGACCCCTCAGGGATCGTGGAAAGAGTACAGTACTTTTCGCTCAGTCACTCGTGCTCACTCGTCTCAGAGAGATACACATAATAAACGGTGGGGACGTTTTCAATAAGCATTTATTGAACTAGCATCATTCTGTTATAAAAATATGTGTGCTGCAACAACCATTAGGCAGAAACAGATTTATAAGGTTGCAAGCACCAACAGAGTAAATAAAAGGTAGAATCCTACCATGTTGCTAAAGCAGTAAATATATGCAGGTATATCGATACATAGCAATTATCATGCGTACTCCTACTATGCTAACCCTATTTAAGTGTACGTAAGTGAACCTAGCATAATATGGGTGTAAAGCCAAGAATCCCTCTAGAAGAGAACAAACCCCATTACCTGATGTGAGAGAATGAAGGACCCCCGTCCTGGTCTTGAGTTGGACACCCCGTAAGGGATGTCGGACCACTGTGTGCAGGAGTTTCTACGTGCAAGAACCTCAGGGTCTCGTGCCAGCTTGAAAGTTTCTCCTCTCATTTGCCCAGCGAAGATGTGGTACTTATATACTCTAACGGTACCCTCAGGGGTTCTACCTAGATGTGTCATAGCACTGTGGGCCTGTCATCCAACGATGACGATAGCAGTGACTTTTGTACAGAGTTGATATGCAGAAGATGGTAGCCCTGTTGTGATACTGAGAATCCTCATGCATAATAAATTAGGCTAATTTTCGAAGAAAACCACGACATTTATTCGACATCTAACTAGGCAAAAGGTCAGCGCCAGAGCCATTATGTAGAATAAGGTAGGACAAATGTACGTAAAAGGTCATGCAACTACCTATGGCTTTATTGGGGTACCTTGGGGCTCATAACACACATAAAGAGACTTGACACCAACCGTTTGTATCACTAGTTAGCCTGGAGCCAAACCCAGGGAAGAGGGGAGAACTAACCAGAACCAGTTTTAGGGTCACATAAAGGGTGTCCCCTTCCTACTGGCTTTAAAATGGAATCCCTAAAGTGTGAAGGAGAGAAAGACCCTGGGGCTGGACTGCGACAGTGGCAACAACACGGACAGGTGGAAGGATAAGCCCCCTGATATCCTGAGGAACTTAGGACCGCAGCTGACTCCCAGGACTAGTGGGTCTCTCCAGGGCCAGTGATGATGGCATCCTTACATCCCCTCAGGACTAGTTGAGGAAAGATTTGCCTCTACTACCCACTAGATACCCTGCAAGATAGCCTGGGTTAACCCATGAAAAAACACTAACAACGCCAAATAACTCTACGTTTCTGTCTTTTAAGTCATTTTGTACAGCTCTCTGGCTGCTATGCAGCATGACTGAAAGTTAAGGAAAAGGTGATATGACGTGGCCAGTGGTGACTGCGTCATAGCACCTTTTTCCTGCACTTTCAGCAATGCTGCCCTGCAGGAGGGCTGATGTACAACATGGCTAAAAAAATTGATAAAGTCAATAGATGTCACATAATTGAGACCTATTGGCTTTGCCAATGCTTGTTTCCAAACCTCATGCACTCAGTTCTAAGAAGCAAAATCGAGAAGGAGTGGATCAAAGGGGGAAGAAGGATGTTCTGCTAGGGCCAGAGTTGCCGACTTTGGAACTGGGGATCCATGTTCGAGTCTGTGTCGACTCGACATATGATTCTGGGCAAATAACTTAGGGCAAGATGTACTGTGAAAATGTTGTGCAATGCCCTAATTGCGAATCCTTGTTATTGGCAATTAGGAAATCCCCAAATATCATGTATGAAAGTGTGTTGAACACTTTATGCACGTCCCAGTGGGTTGCAAATGACTTACGTCATGAATATAAATGAGGTAATTCGCAATTTGCAAACCATTAGTATTTGCAAAAATCACAGGGATGCTGCCTGCTGAGGTCAGCAGACCACAATGTCTGTGATTGCTTTTAAAAAAGCAATCTTTTTTTTGTTGTTGTTAAAGCAGCCTGTTTTCCTTAAAGATACATTACAAAAAGAAAAAGGAAAAGTTTTCTTTTAGTCTTTTAAGAGCAGGTCCCTGGGTTCACGGCCTGCTCTTAATGAAGATTTCACATACATTCACAAAGATAAAGGGGTCGCTTGGGGACCCCTTCCCATTTGTGAATGGGTTACCACCAATTTGATATTGGTTGTAAATTGCGAATGTTTTGCGACCGCATCTGGGTCGCAAAAGATTTGTACATAGCACTGTGATTCGGTATTAGGAAGGAATGCCCTAAACATGCCTCTTCCTAATACCGAATCGCAAACCCATTTTACGACTTGGTGATGGGTTACTGAATCTCACAAATGGGTTTTATACATCAGAAAAGGCGTTTTTGCAGTCGTGCTGTTTGCGAACGCAAAAAAGATTCACACATGTGGCCCTAAATCTCCCTACCTAAAAAAAAAAAATATATATATATATATTGTGAACGTGTGCAATTTAACTGGTGCTTATGTAGTAAAGAGCTCCAATAGGTTGGGTCGAGTGCATGTATAAAAAAGACAAAAAATGAAGAGATAGTGCGAGCAGCGTTGGAAGAGATGGGTGGACAGAAGGCTAATCCTTGGTTAGTGGGTACCTGAAGCAGTGAGCCTAGTGGCATGTGACGCTCACAGAAGGGGACCCAAAGTAGGTCTAGGACATGGGTACTCACAAACTTTCTCTCGGGGGCCAAATTTACAGTGTGGTTTGTGTCTGAGGGCCGCACCAGTGGGGGCGGGGTCAGTTGGGAAGGGGCGGGACTAGAGCAAAGAAAACCTGTGACCATGAGGTTGATCACAGGTCCATGCAGTGGACGCCTTCGTCCACTGAGCCACCAGACTCAGCATACACACATCTCTCTCTCGCTCTCTCTCCCTCCCTCCCTCTCTTTCTCCCTCCCTCTCTCTCCCTCCCTCCCTCTCTCTCCCTCCCTCCCTCTCTCTCCCTCTCCCCCTCCCTCTGTCTCTGTCTCCCTCTGTCTCACTCACTCTGACTCTCTCACTCCCTCTCTCCCTCTGTCTCATTCACTCTGACTGTCTCCCTCCCTCTCTTCCTCTGTCTCACTCACCCTGACTGTCTCACTCTCTCTCTCTCTGTCTCCCTCTCTCTCTGTTTCCCTCTCCCTCACTCTATTTCCCTCTCCCTCACTCTATTTCCCTCTCCCTCACTCTATTTCCTTTTCTCCCCTTTCCCTCTCTCGCCTTCCCTCTGTCTCCCTCTCTCTCCTTCCCTCTCCCTCATTCCCTCTGTCTCCCTCTCTCTCTGTTTCCTTCTCCCTCACTCTATTTCCCTCTCCCTCCTTCCCTCTGTCTCCCTCTCTCTCCTTCCCTCTCCCTCATTCCCTCTGCCTCCCTCTCTCTCCTTCCCTCTCCCTCACTTTGAGGTCTCCCTCACTCTGAGTTCTCCCTCTCTCTCCTTCCCTCCCCCTCACTCTGAGCTCTCCCTCTCTCTCCTTCTCTCTCCCTCACTCTGAGGTCTCCCTCCCTCTGTCTCCCTCCCTCTCTCTCCTTCCCTCTGTCTCCCTCTCTCTGAGGTCTCCCTCTCCCTCCTTCTGTCTCCCTCCTTCTGTCTCCCTCCTTCTGTCTCCCTAGCTCTGTCTCCCTCCCTCGCTCTCCCTCCCTCGCTCTCTCTCTCGCTCTCCCTCCCTCCCTCGCTCCTCATCCCTCCCTCGCTCTCCCTCCTTCACTCGCTCTCTCTCCCTCGCGCTCCCTCTCCCTCGCTCCCTCTCGCTCTCCCTCGCTCCCTCACTTGCTCTCCCTCCCTCGCTCTCGCTCTCCCTCGCTCCCTCGCTTGCTCTCCCTCCCTCCCTCGCTCCTCCTCCCTCCCTCACTCGCTCTCCCTCCCTCGCGCTCCCTCTCCCTCCCTCGCGCTCCCTCTCCCTCGCTCCCTCACTTGCTCTCCCTCCCTTGCTCTCCCTTGCTCCCCTTCGCTCCCTCACTTGCTCTCCCTCCCTCGCTCTCCCTCCCTCCCTCCCTCTCGCTCTTCCTCGCTCCTTGCTCTCCCTCCCTCCCTCGCTCTCCCTCCCTCCCTCGCTCTCCCTCCCTCGCTCGCTCTCCCTCCCTCGCTCCCTCTCGCTCTCCGTCGCTCTCCCTCCCTCCCTCGCACTCCCTCTCTCGTGCTCTAGCGTCCCAAACCCCAGGTACTGCCCGACCCTATGTCACTACCCCCAGACCCCTGGTGCAGACACCAGGACGCTCGGAGAGGCTCGGCATCGCGCCTGGAGGCCTTATGGCTCGTCCACCACCTGTCTTCACTACCGGGCCGTACCCCTGAGCTGAAGGACTCTTTGAGAGCCACGGCTTCCCAAAACCGGGCGCTGTGTCCCTAAAGCCAGTGAAACTCACGAAGAGGGCAGGGCACTGCAAGAGCCTCGGCTCTGTCCCTGGAGCACGCAGAGGCGGGCAGCACAGGACACTCCGCAACACCCCTGGTGTTCCCAGACATTGTTGGACCCCGTCACCTCTGCCACTGTGCACCGGCGATGAAGGGCTGGACCTCTAAAGAGCGTCTGCTCTGTCCCTGGTGCTCCCAGAACAGGGTAGAGCCGATGAGGTTCTAGGCAGCGCCCCTGGTGGTCACAGAGTGCGATACAGGAGTCTCTGTACCTGTGCTGTCAGCATCAGCCTGTGCCACGGACCGCCGCCCCCTGTGCCCCTCGCGGCGGGAATCTCTGTGAGCCATCACCATTTGCTGCCATGACTGGCGGGCACCACTGCCACCCGTTCGCTCAGTGACCCCAGAGAGACTCCAAAACCTGCGCGTTGACACGGAATAAGGTGCATCAAATCAATAAGCAAGTCGCTGAGGCGTTCCGGCGCTTGCAAAGTAAACACCACCTATCCAAGCGGACGCAAATGAAAAAGCCTCGCTTCGTTTAGTCCTAAAAACAGTCTTGGAAACGGTGTGTCTCCTATGCTGTTCAGCTTCAAAGTGCTGCTGCCCTCCTGCGAAGAAGCGCAGCAATTTGAGAACATTTCTTTACTGGGCACTCACACACAATCTCCACACACAGCCCACCGCACCCAAAAGCACTTCACAGGTTTTTAAACGACCATTGGCATTTTAATGAGGTTTTGTTCACCTCTCAGCGCCCCTGCAGCTCCACTCTGACTTAGTGCCAATATCGGCCCACTCACCAGCCCGCTCCCCGTAACATGCATGTCGCAGAAATAACCAGACAAGACAACTTTTTTGTTGGAGAAAAGTAGCTGCAGGTTTATTTAGCATATACACATGCCAACATGGTGGGTTATCTTACAGGCGATCCAAAAGGCAAGCCGCCCCTCGCGACCTACCACCTGATGGGCCAATTTGCAACATGGCCTTAGCCAATCGTTGCTTAGCGGTAATGGGAGGAGATAGCCCCTCCCAATTCCGGTGAACCATTGGTCCACCCTCTTGCTCACGCCCCCCCCCCTACGAGGGGCGGAGCGTTCAAGCAACCCCCGGTTGTACAGGTTTCCAACCGCCCGTAGGATAGCGGGGCGCCGTCGTACCCCCAGGGTCCACCGCACAGACTTCCTGGGGATAATAGGCCTCAGCATCCTTTGTGCTCCTGAAGAGGGTACTCCCGGGTACCTTTCCGCCTCTGGATCGCCCTGTAACTCCGCCAGGGTGAGGGGACAGCGGTCAAAGAGGCCGCTCGGTGGGCGGGGGAGGAATATATACTCTCCCCCGCCCACCCCCGGAAGGAAGTGGCGCGCGGGAGGACCCTCCAGGGTCCCAAAGAGCTAAAGAGCTGGGCTGCCCCGTGTGCCATCTTGTGGCACTACGGTGGCCGCCCTCTTACTTGTGTCCCCTGCGGGGACGTGTCGGTCGGCCTGCAATAGAGAGAATCGCCCGGCCCCCACAGAGCAACAGAGTCTGAGTCGCGCTCTGTTTGCAGACACTCTAAAAAAAAAAAAAAAGCTCGGGTACAATGTCTGGAAGGTCCGCGGGCCGCCAGGGAAGGCTTGCCGAGCCGCCACTGGCCCGCGGGCCGTACTATGAGTACCCCTGGTCTAGGAGGATTAGATATATATATCATATTTTTAGGATAACCTCGGATTCATTTAATCATTCCATATAGATTAAATTAAGTAAATGGATTTAATGAGTATATCTAAAAATCAACCGATTAATCCGGCACTTCTGGACTTGTGCTGAACACTCCTGCCAGACCAAAAGTTCCAAAAGCAGAAGAATACAAAATACATGTTACAAGAAGACATGCAGACAGGATGCTCGGGAATTTTTTACAGACAGTCAGCACCGGACTGGCCTTCTGTTCCTGTATTGTTTAATTCTCCGAACAGCTCAGTACAGCATACTAATTTGTATTTTTAGTGAAAGAAATGCCCGAAAATACTTCAGAATGGCACACCTTTGATAGCTTTATTATTGAAAACTCGGAGGAAATCCTGCTTTCCTCTTCGCTTTGACAAAGCTGTGAGGATTTAAAATTTACTGGTAGAGGAAAATGGCTTGGCACTCTCTGTTGGCAGGAAGTTCTTTCCTGCGTTTCGTTGACATCGCTGTGTTATAACGGTATTACAGTCGCTAAGTAAAAGCCGGGAACTCTCATAGTTATCACCACATTCATTTTAAATGTACTGTGGAAGTCACCTCAAAAATATTGCAGCCGAAGAGCATTAGCATTAATCAACGGGAAATTTGCTTTGGTGTAAACAAATATTTTCTCGGATATTCCCTCATATTCCAAAAGCAAAATATTTAATTAAGTGTAGATACACTGCCTAATTATAAATAGCACGACCACAAAAGTGCGACGAAGTAATCATCCACATTTTGAAACATAATAACATTTTCGTTTATTTTAGTTTTAATATACAGCAGGCAATGCAAACAACATTTAAATCCATATTAAACATTAGAGGGATTAACATAAAACATAAGGAGCTCACACATGTGCCTAGTCGATTGTTAAAGCTGGTTACTGCTGTTAATTAAAATATTCCAAGCCTAGCTTCATAGCCCACCAGCAGGTCCCTGCTGCATCCTTGCCCACCGCTGGCTGATATCATTTAAGTGTGAGTGGCATGGAGTGGGGTGCCTATGTTTGTCGTCACCTCAAGTCTGGGAGTACATTCTCTGTTGCCATCTTCCCCCCAGTCCTTTCTACTGTGCCCCCGTGACCTGCATGGATGCCCAGGACTGTAGGAGAAGGTCCTGGCCCAAGGCAGGTAGTAACAAAAAGATACCTAGTTTTCACCTGGTGCTCGTGCGCCACCTCGCTCGTGCGCCACCTCCCCTTGGTGTTTCCCTACACGCATGACTTCACCATGTTTGGAGATTTGCTTGGCAATATTTCTAGCATCACTTCCTACACAACATTATATAGGAAAGTCGTTAGGATTGTCGAATAGTACAACTACCTGAAAGTTTAACCTCATCAGAGGAAACCTCTAACAATGAAAAATGTTCTAAGTCCTATTTCCTCATGAAATGCTTTATTATGCTTATAGACATTATTAAGACGATCTTCTGGAACTATAGCCTCTAGCTTTGCAGTGATTATCTTTGAACAAATGTAACAAGTGCAAGTATGTGTCCATTCCACTTTGATTGTCCTTTTTAGGTCTCGTATGAGACCGTGTAGATATTTTGTTAGTCACCCATTGTTTACCATTGGTTGGCTTCATTGCCACTCTCATTAAATTGCTTCTCTTTGGTCAGTGCATGCTGGTTTCAATTCAATTCCTCTTCGTGTGTTTGTCCTTTCCCCTGGAATATGGTCTAAGTACTTGTGTCTTTCCAATGCTCGTCCTTCCAGAGTTACTGTTTTTTTTTTGTTGAAATACTCCATAAGGTTGGAAGTGTTTGTATGCCATCTCCTTCTAGTTCTTCCCCCACACTTCCATGTCACTCTCTTATCCATGTGCTTTCATATCCTTCTGTATTGTTTCTTGGCCCCTGATGTCCCTGACGTCTGTCAGCGGTGCCCTAGCTGACTCTTGTCACTGACACAAACATGAAAAAATCAAACTAATGAACTCCATATCCAGGGAAAAAACTTCCTGCCAGTGCGGTCATTCTCATTTTGTTTTTGAACAACAAAATGTTTGGTGGGAGCCGTCAAAAGCAAGAGTTGCCATCCACCAAACGTTTTGCACCTTCAGAGAAACCGCTGTGATGGGGAGTCCTCTGAAGGTACAGATATCACCGCTGGACCTGCAGTGATTTCCAAATGGGGGGTTTCTGTCCATCGACACAATGTCCTCTGTCACCGTGATTGGCAGAGTATAGACTGTCGTACTTTAAATAAAGCCCCAATCCCCTTTGCTTTCCACATTTTCCCACTAAATGTTCGAAACAATGAGGTCAATTTTAGAGATCAAAGAAACTGTATGCATATCTTGAGAACAATACCGATGATGTTTAGATATGGATTTATTTCAGCGAGGTATATCTGTAAAATGTGTGCTCATGGCTGCAAAATGCGTATGGTTGAAGAAAGAGTTAGATTCCTAATAGTATCCCTTTGCCAAGCTACCTTTAATTCATCTAATTCAATTCTGTGAATATTTGCTTAAGTCGTGGTGTGTGAAGAAAGCCTGCTTCAGCACGTGTGCATATATCAACATGTTCTCTCCCTCGATGTGTGTGTCTGGTATTTTACTACAAATGTGTGGCATGCAGAGGAGGCAGTCTGCAATATGTTGGCTAAACCTTCTGATGGGACACTTAGTGGCTGCAGCCCAGCCTTTTGGGTGCCCCATATACAGCACCATCATAGCATCTCCCGGTGTCAAGAACAGCTCCCCAGCTTGTGATTCAATGTTATTGATTTTCTTTTACAGTCGACGTGTGCTGAGGTAACTTACAATGCACACAAATTGATATATCCTAAATATTAACCCCCCCCCCCCTCTAGCATTAAATCCACTGACATCATGTGAATATGCGTCTTAGAATCTGACTTCAACCACACTGAAAATCCAGAATCTTGAAATAGGGTCTTTGGAAGACAGATATTTGCAGGTGATCTATCTATTCCTTTGGCTGTGATCTGCCTTTGTGTACATATCAGGCCTTCCATCCACTTCCTGTTAAACGGTTGACCATGTTCAATAGAAGTTGTTGTAACTGCCGCTTTTGTTGCCAACGGCTATCTTCACTTTTTTTTGGTAACTTTATCTGTCATTTTTCATAAGTAATACAGCACCAAACAAAAAATAAACAAAGCGATGTTATAGCTTTCTGCGGTCCAATCAGTAGTACAGGGCCTCTAAGGGTGACTCTGGGACTGCACACTATAGCATTTTGGATAGTGCACTGATTACCTCCCCCCAGAACCTCCGTATGCCCAGACGGTCCCATGCCGAATGTGCAAAGTGAGCGTGAATCCAGGTCTGTGAGTGTAAGGTTTGAGCGGCTCTATAGTACCTCTCCATGTCAGGTGAGTTCATTCCCCCCTCTGAGTATGGCTTCATCAGTGTATCCCATTTAACCCTTGGCTGTTTACCTGTCCACACCAGTTGTGACATTAAAACTCGCAAAGTGTGAAAGAAGGATTGAGAGAGACAGATGGGTATATTTGCAAAGAGGAACAAGAAATGAGGAAGCACCACCATTTTCGTCAGTGCAATCCGGCTCACCAGAGATAGGGGGAGCTTAATCCTCTTTTCCACCACCTCTGTCAGTTTGTGGACTGCTTGACCATAGATTTCAGAAAGCACAAGTTCTGCATCTGTGAGTATCTTAATGCCCAGGTATCTGACCGGGTCACTAATCCATTCCAGTGAATAAGTGGTCTGTACTGAGAGCATGCAAGGTGTGAGCTGGAATATAATAGACTTATGCCAGTTAATTTGAAGTCCCGAATGTTGACTAAAGCGCTCCACCTCTTGTAACATCGGAGTTAGGTTCTGATCTGGATTCCTTATATAAAGCTGTCTGTTGTCTGCATAGGCTGATATCATGAGGTTGTAATTCAGTGAGCGAATACCACGATATGCGTGATATTTTCGCGTTGAGCACAGGAGAGGCTCGGCTACCATAGCATACAACTGAGGGGAAAGGGGGAAACCCTGCCTGGTACCTCTCGTTATGTCAATTAAGCGGGAATACATTCCATTGATCCGCACTTGAGCCACCAGTTGAGAGTATAGCATCTTCACCAGTTGTATAAATACATCCCCAACTCTGACCCTTCGAAGACCTGCATAAAAAAAAACCCATTCCATAGAATTGAAGGCTTTTTCGATATCAATAAACAGTGCTGCGGCTTTGACCTGTGGACTGATACTGCTATGGTGCCAAATAAAGTGCGGAGGTTGCTCGACAAGGATCTCCCCGGCACAAATCCGAACAGCTCCGGACCCACCAACCTAGGAAGCAGAGGGGCTAGCCTGTTTGCAAAAATGTTGGCAAAAAGCTTTGTGTCCGTATTCAGTAGCGATAGCGGTCTATGAGATGAACATTGTTCAGGAGGTTTTCCTGGTTTAAGCATAGTGGTTATGGTTACTTTGCACATGGATGGTGGCATGAGATCTGTTTTAGCCATTTCTTCAAATAAATTTACCAGATGGGGAATCAATTTATCCTGAAAAGTCTTGTAAAATGCTTCTGTTAAACCATCTGCCCCGGGCGCTTTTTCATTGAGCATATCCTTCAGCGCTGCACTGATTTCTGTGGGCCTCATTGAGGCTATGAACCGTTCACTATTCGTTGGCCATTTCATTGTCAGGTGAGCCAAATATTCGTCATCCGAGTCAGGGGTCGAAGCTCCTCTAGAGGTGTAAAGTCTGGCGTAGTAAACAGCAAATGCTTCTAGAATCACTGGGGTGCTCTTTACCAGTACCTGTTTATTATCCCAGATCTTAGTGATATGTCTGTCTCCCTTGTGTGGTCTGATCGTCCCTGCCAGTGTAGTGCTAGGTCTATCCCCCTCTGAGTTTACCCTGGCTATAACATATTTCCCTAAACATTTGATTTTATCATTAGAAAATTTGTTGTACTAAAAAAAAAATTCCTAATCTGTGCCAGTAGCTGTGGGTCACCAGTATCCTGCAGTCTACCATCTAACTCCTTCAGAGCACCCAAAAATATTGCATAATTGGGTGCGGATAGATTTAAGGACACCAGCGTGCTTAGAGATCGTGATGCCACGTATATAAAGCTTAAAAGCCTCCCAGATAGAGCCCATTGTCTTGACACTGCCCAGATTGGTGAGAAAGTACTCATCAATCGCTGAGCCAATTTTGGCCTGGAACACCGAGTCCAATAGGGAGTATTGAGGGAATCGCCACATCCTCTTATGGAGGGGTGCATCTGGGAGCTCAAATGATAAAAGCACAGGAGTATGGTCCGAAAATGTATGGGGCATGTGAGAACAGGACCGTATGTAGGGCAGCAGGACACTTGATGCAAACCAGTAGTCAATCCGTAGAAGGAGATAATGCCCAGCCGAGTAAAGCAAATATTCCCTGCCTAGTGGGGATAGGTGGCGCCAGACATCCTGCAACCCCTCAGCTTGGGCAATACCAGCAATGGCCTTAGCAGCCTGCAAGGGCGGTCTAGGGGCTCCTCTAAATGGGTCTAAGTCAGGGTCTTGAATGCAATTGAAGTCTTCACCCCAAAGAATAGGCATTTGGGAGTGTTGTAGTATTTTGTGATGCAGGTTGTGATTGAATTGCATCGTAATTGGGCCCATAGACCCCAATGAGGAGGACATTAAAAAGATCTTTATGGCATTTTGCCAGAACATATCTGCCATATGTGTCAACTTCTACTGCTTGAATCTGTATGCCTGAACTTCTGCGGACCCATATAAGCACCCCTCTAGCGTGCATGGAGAAACCAGCTGCAACACACATGCCTTTCATGCGCCTTTGGTGCAACAACCCTGTCGGTGCTGAGAGGTGCGTTTCTTGTAATATGGCCGCGTCTACATTGTGGCGGGACAAGTATGCCACCACTTCACGTATTTTTCTGTGGTCATTAAGACCTCTGATGTTCCAGGAAAGGAAGCTAATATCATAACAGCAATTATTCGGCTGGGACATAGTAAGGGTTATCCATTTTGTACAACATGTTGTGGACAAGCAGTGTAACCTGAATTAACATCATTTGTAATACTTTGTGAGACATTTGAGAGGACCAACAAACTACAAAGGTAACAACACCCCGTTCCCCACCTACACCACATCACAATAGGTAGACATGGCGATTTCTGAATCCCCTACCCCCCTCCCAGTACAATTACCAATCCAAAAAAAACCCAAAAACTGAAGAATACCAAGGTGGAGCACACTCAAAGGCAATGTCGGCCAGACCCCAGGTGTTACTAGATGGCCTGTAGTCACCCTATCTTACTAATTACCAATTGACCGACCGGCCAACAAAGACATGAATAATGCTATGAAGGTGAACAGTCATGCATAATGGTGATGTAACATTTATGCTTAAAGAGTACTACAGAAGGAAGCATACTCAGTATACAAATACCCCCAGGCCGCTAGGAGGCCGATGCACCTGAACCCTGCAAGCTCTCCAATGCCATATCCCCCACAGTAGGAGAGATTCCCAATGATGGCGACCTAGGTGACTTGTTCCCATGGTCCACACAGTACTTTTTGAGGTCTCGCTGCAACAGATTGGGGTCCACGTAGAATCTGGGTCGGTCGTCAAAAGTTACTCTGAGCTGGGCCAGGTACAACATTGCATAATCCAGCTGTAGCTCCCTGTGTTTGGTTCAGGAGGCCCATACGAAATTTGGCCCTGTTAAGCACAAAGGGGTAAAATCCGGAAACAATGATAGTTCAGAGCCTTCGTACTTCAGGCCCAGCCGCGGCTCGTGGAGGGAGTTCCGGTGGAGCAGAAAGGCGGGGCGGGAAAGGGGCATGGTGGGGATGCTAATAACCGGAATATGGATAATTGGAGGTAAGTAAACAAGTTAATCAATAAAACTAATATTGTATCACACGCTGCACCCATTTCCATCTGGTTGTCCTCAGCCCCAGATATCCTACGCTCCGCCATGTCTATCCATTCTGCATGTTTTTCACTCTTTCAGACATTCTGTCCATGCGATACACCAATGTGTCCATTTTCGCGTCTATAGATGTGAGACTGCACTGAATGGCCCCACGAATCTGATGAATGTCCCCTTCTGGTGAAGCAAGGTCAGCCGCGGGTTCAGAAGCTGTTGAATCGTGTTCATCTCTGCGATGCCTGGACAATTTGCGCTGATCAAACTGTAGTTTTGATTGTGTTTTATCGGTTTTACCAATCGTGCTTCTAGGTGTTGCCCCGCTGTCCGATAGGAATGTCTCTGAGTCGGCTGAATTGCTTGGAGTGATGATCAGGGATCAGCCTGCTATGGAGACTTAGCGAGCGCCTACACCAGTAGTCCAACAGGCCCCCACCTCTGTATCGCCAGGATGCGCAGTATTAGAAACACTTTAGTTGTTGTAGCTATATAGAAAAGGGATACACCCTTGCCACTATGAGGCTAACTGTTCAAACAGGTCTAGTTCCTCCAAAGGATTGCCTAGGGGCCCAGACGACGATCTAAATTGGACCTGCAAAGAGTTTCAGTATCACACACATTTGGCACTTGCCCCACAAAGCAGGATCTTTCACAGGACTTGCCTACGCAATGTCCAGGGGCATAGGTGACAATCTAGACTGTTCCCGCAAGGGGTTCCTGTGGATTACATGCTTATCACTCGCCCCACAGTACCGGTTCAGTCTCAGGCCTTGCCAATGTGGCAGCGATTCTGCTGCCCCATCGGTGTCCACATTCAAGGGCCCCGCAAGGAGTGATGTGCATGGGAGTTGGTGGCACTCTTAAAAATCACCCCTGCTAGACGCTGAACCCCCAGGGCCTGCACACCAGGCCCGCAAGTTTGCGTGGTCCGCCGCCCACCAGCTCATCCGCCAGCAAGTTTCAAAGAGATTATATCCCCCTGGGGAGGGACGCAAGGGAGTTTATTAAGCTGCTGGACGGAGTGAGGACAACAGGCCAGCACTGCTCCCCCACACTCGAGGCCTCAGGCCAGCGCGTTCGCACTTCAATAGAGCCCTTTCCTACGGGGGCCGGCCTTCGCATAACTTGGGCCGTGTGACACGGTGCACCCGGGCCGAGCTATTCAGGCACCCTGCTTCGCCAACCCCTACAGGAAAATTCACTGATCCTCCGCAGTCCCTCTCCCACTCTGTACTGTGCTGCTCACAGAGTTCACTTCTGATGGGCAGCACAGGATCTCACCATCTTCTCCTCGCCAGCTCCTCACACAGCAAGATCGCCGCTACGAGCCCCAGGAAGGGCGCAGAGGCGTAGAGTCTCGCTGCACGACGATCAAGGGCTGCAGTGCTCTCTAACTTTCTCCAGCTGTTCACCGCAGCGTTGGATGACTGGACGACCAGTGACCAGAAGATGCAGAATGTTGAAGGATAGATTAGGTGACTAGCGGTGCCCTCTCAGGCTAGCCACGCCTCCAATGGCTTACCTCTCTACTGTCAAGTTCATGAGCATCTCATTCTCAGCAGTGTGGTCCTTTGCTTTGTCGATGACCATCATTTGTCCTAATTGGCAGTTCTGCTGCATTGACATGATATTGCATTATGATACTGTTTCCAGAGCTGTAGCTCTCTATTGATTCCTTTTTCCAGTACCATATTTCGTATCATACTTCAGGATGCATGCTGTGTCCTTCTCTCTTTCAGAATTTATCCAAAGAAAATGTGTTTATTCATAATGGCATTATCAATCAGTTAATCTAGAGGAATTATTTGTTAAATGAATATCAAAACATCTTAGTATATCACTGTCAGACTTCGAGCAGTCAGGCTTTAACAAAGGAGCAAATGCAAAGCATGTAGAAGTTCCAAAACAATAGAATAAGTAAGAAACATGACACAAAAGAAACAAAACACCAGTTTATAAAATTAGATCTTATTTTGATAAATTTTCTAACATCAAAATGAAAAGACTCGGGTGCAACATTTGAGTCTCAAGGTTTGGTCCCTCTGGCTGAGCTTCAGTTTTTAGTGGCAAAGAACCAGTTTTGCTACCAGTTCTGCTAAGGCAGCTTCTTCAGCTTCTGTGGCCCTGGATCTATAAGAGGAAGTCAGCCAACTGACTCTTGGAGTTCACCTCTCCTGTCCGGGGATCAGTGATGACATTTCCTTGAGCAGGGTACCACAGGCACTGTCCTCTCTTTGCTAGCCCAGTAGCAGTAGGTGCAGACATGATATGAGGTCTGGGTGCCAGGGGTGACACTTGTATGTCCACAACTTGCCTTTAGGTAATGCAGTTGGTACTAGCCAATGGGCTACCATGTCTCCTTCTGCCTGACGATGTCTTCTTGAAATATGTGGCATCTAGCGATCCCAGAGTACAAAGTGCTGCCCACTCCCTAGATGGGAGAACCCTTCTCCCTTTGATTGAAGCTTGGTAGCCCACCCTGGAGGTGTGGCTAACTGAGGGCTACGCGACCACAGAAAAAACAGTTTGGCAACTGTTTCCCCTCTCTGTCTTAGACACCAGCCTGTCTACCAGAACCCTTCAAAGGCAGCTTTGCCTTTGAAGCTCTGCTTTTGAGCCCACACAATGTTTGGCTTTCTGTCATGGAGAGGTTAACACCTCTTCCAGCGGCAGTCCTCTATTATGTCCTTTCCTGGGAGTCCTCCACACTTCTCCCCAGAAGGCCAGATGGTTGTCTTGAGGTCATCATCTGAGAAATGCTATTGAAAGACTTGGGCAACAGAGTGGCATCTTTCTAACGTTGCTTTTTACTAGAAAGTTACATTAAATTCGACACGGGCAGCAAGTTGGGTTTAATGTAATGACTCTTTTGATACCTTGAAATGTCAAAATATTTGCAGCCCACTTCAGGAGTTACCACTGCTGAGCTGTCAGCATGTAACCCTGTACTCGCCAAAGGGGCTACTAGCCTTTCCACAATAAACACAACAGTTTGGGATTTTTACTAGTAGGGCATGTTCCCTTGTCTTAGGTCTAGAAAGGCTTACCTTAGGAGTAATTTATATATACTAAAAAGGGAGGTGTGGACTTTTCAATTGGTTTAAATGGCAAAGTTGAGTTAGCAGTTTAAACGTTTCTGCTAGTGGCAGGCAGGGAGACATGTTTTACTTTATCACACTCAGGGTGGCACAATAAGTGCTACAGCCCTTGAGGAACACTTAACGTATAGACCTTGGGTACTTCACTTGTTCAACATACTATGGACTTATAGGTAAGTGAATGTATGCCAATTGAGTTTAAGACAATCAAACATAGACATTTAAGGATTTTGGCATTGCCACTGACGTCTGGTAAGCAGACAGAGCAGTTTTCAGAGTTGAGAAACCAGCAACATTATTGCACAACATTGCTGGTCATCATGCAAAGAAAGGCATTTTACAAGAATATGTTGCTGAATGGCATTCTAGATGAAAACTGAGCATAGCCTGCTACATAAATCAGGGGAAAAGTTGCCATCACATATATGCATTTGAGTTAAAGGGTACCTTCAAATTAATGTCTGGGATGTCACTTGATTATAAATCTGGCTGGAATGTGTTAACCCCAAAATAGGTACCAGGAACTCGAAATTGCACCTTCAGAGTGGGACACAGTTGTTGAAATGTGAACTGAAGTTGAGCAAGGGGAATCAGTGCCCACTCTGGCAAGATAGCATAACACAATATTATGTAATCAATCAGGATCCAGGGAAAGATGTAAATCAGTGATGGTTAAGGTCAAATATTATTGCTTGAGCCTTAGGGTCCTCTGGAATTTTTGGCCAGGAGCTGCAATATAGACATTGATTGCATTTTGAGAGGATTTAATTCTGTAAGTCTATTAAAATGTCATAATGTTCTTTGATGTTGTGACTTCTAGTCATAGTTCCTTTTAATGGACTTCGCAATCTTTGTACGTGTCACTAAACAAATACAATTTTTATTAATAGCATTCTGGCTTTTCAAATACATTTTTTAATAAGATTCAAAGCACATCAAAAACACCATAAATGATTGTTATTTAGATTTTGCCAAGCATAATTCATCAAATCCACTATTCCAATTGTGTTTTACTTTACACAAAAATGACTAATTGTATCTAATGTGCTAACCTTCAAAGTCCTTAAGCCTTGATACTGACGCTTCACTAGGTAAATCACAGGGTCTGTTGTGTTGCCCCAAATTGTGCCCCGAGGGCATTGTAGGCACTGATTGGCTCACAGACTGGTGACTCCATTGGCTGTTGCAAAATTGTGAGCAGTTTCACAAACATACCCAATGCTTCTCCCACTGGCCCCCAGCCTGAGTCTCTGATATTATGAATGATTTCACTTTCCATTCTCTTTCTTTCACTAGCAACTGCAGACACTGCCCAGAGCTTATAAATAACCCTGGACTTGTTGGTGCTGTAGTATCCTCCCTAGCCTCGGTGTGTTAATGTTTACTCCACACACGGAGCTAGGTATTAAGAATGTTTATTCCTGAGCATGTAACCATTAACTGAACATTAATCTACATCTTGAATTCTATCAACCACACCCAATCATTTACGCCACCGTTCTGCGTAGTCTGTCAGGGACCAAAAGGGTCTCTTCAACTCTAACTCACAAGACACTAGGGGGCATATTTACAAGACCAAATTGCCACAGGAATGTCACTTTTTCTGATGTTCCTGTGGCGATAGAGGCTTTGCCTTATTCATAAAGCGACGTTAAGTCACTTATTGTGGCTTAACGCCAGCTTGTAAATAAGGGCTCCTTTCACGCTACTTAGCGTGAAAGGGGTGGCTAATGGTGTTGCGTTGGGTATTTTGCTGCTACACCCATTGGCCACCCATTTTACCCATTGATTTTGATACTCCCCCATATTTATAAGGGCAGCATAAATATGGGGATGTGCCAATATTAAGACCAGGGAAACCTGGTTTTAACATGGCGAAACAATCTGAAATGCTTATAGGTGTACTGGACTTTACAATGAAGTTAATGTAGGATTCTGCCATTTTGAAAGAGGTATAATGACACTGTGCTGACACTCGTGAAAAGTATTCAGCAGGGTTTTGATCATTCTTTCCCTGGCCAGTGCATGGCAGTGTAATCCTTTTCCTGCACTTCCAACCCTCCCTTAAATGCAAGGGGGAATCTTGGCTTTAGGATTGCCAAAGAGGATACGTAATGCTTGATGGTCTGTGACAAGAGTAAAATACGTTCGATGTAGAAATATGCAGAAATGTTCACAAGCTCCGGTTTTGAATAGGCACGTTCAGTTTTTACAAACTTCTGCTAGCATAAGCTACAATATGCCTTCAAGCATTTGACTTCCCATTGTATTGGTCAAGAATCACGCCCAGCCCTAAAGGTCTTGTGTCAACAACAACTTCTATATGTAGCTTTGGATCAACGTAGGACATTCAGTGGCATTCTCAATTGTATGTCTGATTTTCTTCAAGCTTTGTTCACTTTCATGTGACAAATTAAATGAAACATTTTGTTTCATTCAGTCAGTCAGTCGAATAACTTTATTCGATTCAAGTGAATCATAAATGTTTGCAGAAAGATCATACATTCATTTAAAATACATAAAATACGTACAATGCAGTGGACAGAAAGTTGATTCTAGATTAAACAGGTTCAAATAAAAAAAAATCACAGGTCATAACGTTTTCTAATTAAAAATACAGTTTTAATAATGATTAAAACCCTCATTATAAGAACACGGACGAATATCTCTTAGGATAGGCTTAATATAGCGGGTCCTTGGATCTTTATAAAGTGTGCAAAAAAGCATGAAGTGCATTGTGTTCTGCTTGGCTACATTATAACATGGACAGGGGGTCAATCTCTCACACCATCCCCCCTGTTTTGGAAAAGCCACAAGAAAATGCAATGTGCTTAAACAAAATCTGGTCATTAGGAAGCATGAGTCGACCTGGGTAGTGAATGACAGATAAAATTGGTGCTGATTTAAAAGTGCACGATCCATTGTATTATTGTCCTGATTTGACAAACTTAAAAATGTATAATAAGCATTTTTAGTAACTATCTTCACACATTAAGTTGAATAGTTTATGAATTTCTGTAAAGATCTGCAAGGCCCACCTTACAAAAGGTTTCTTTCACATAACAAAGCCATAGAATCACCATTGCTTTATCAAGATTCATACAGTCCCTTAGTATGCCTCTTGAGAATAATAAGTCTTCTGAGGTCCAGATTTCCCCCTATAAAAGCAAGGGGGTGTTATTGATTCAGTGAGTCACATATTCTAGGCCCATCTCCGAATGACAAAATGAGGTAGGAGAACTACCGGGGATAAGTTAGAGACGTTTTAAAAATGTGTTTTCTAATGTTTGAATCTGTGGACTTTTGTAATATCCCCATTCTCCTGCCCCATAGGTGGCCACTGACAAACATTTAGATTTGTACAATGTTTTCAATTCAGCTACTGGCTTGTGCCCTAGTTTACTGGCAAAACGAAAGAGCCCCTCTATAGTTCTAATAGTTTGTTGAAGCCTCATCATGATCAAATTGTCCTAGCTCAATTCATTATTAAAAAGATTCCCCAGATAGGTAAAAGTTGGCACTTTATTAATAATTATATCATTTACTGTATATTTGCGAGATTTAGTTTTGTTTGGACCGCAGGTCATAATAAAAGATTTACTAAATTTGACCTTAAGGTCCAGTCCTCTTTCTGAAATAAACAATACGGGTAGAAAAGATAATAATTTACCTGCAGTTTTCTTCCAGTTCCAATTGATGATATCTTTTGTTCGGATTAAGGCGAGAGAAGACTTTGGCAGCATTCAGCTGTGTGATCACATGGGCAATCTGCGGACCTGGATATCATTACCTTTCAATTGCCTTGACAGCTTGACGCATATCAACACAGATGCATGCAGCTCATTCACTGCCCTTTTTAGTAACTACCACTATGGATGAAACCTATGGTGTTGGACCAGTAGATCGCTAAATGTTGGGTGTAGATAGGATACCATTAAAATTAATTTTCCACTTCTACAACCCAATCTTAACATTCACAAACTTTTACATAGTTACTTTAAACACATTTGGTGCACTGCTATCTACTCTTACCCTCCTTATGCCACACATACCAACCCATCACATTTGAGTTTTTTCCACTTGATTAGGTTACAGTTCACCTAATCACAAGTGGTTTTTCATCAATTCCTTCGGGTGAAGGATCCCAAATGATGTAGGGCGGCACAGGACGGGTATATGATGGGAATCATTTTGATGATCACTACGTACTATTGAAATATAGACTTGGTGACTGTTCCCTAACCAACACTTTTTTGAGACAGTTTTTCATTTGTCTGACCTACTGGTATCTTATGGTAGTACTGATTTCTGGGGGATGATACCACCGTAGTTCATTAAATATTCCCCATTGACCCTCTTCTTAGTTATTGTTTCAGAGCAGTGGTTCAACTGCGGGTCTTATATCTTTTTTCCGACATATTGAGAGAAGAGGGGGAGTGGATGTAATTGAGTTGAGAGGTCTTAACCGATAACACAATAGTAGTCCGACAGACATTTAGACATGGCCACTAATCTAGGCCTCGCTTTCGGCGAGGATGAGATCCAGACACCACTATCTGAAAATCCAAGCATGCTGGACATAATTTCGGTTAACCCCACCAACCCTGACGAAGGCTGGGCCAAGATACTAGTTCTAAAGAAAAATCAAGCGAGGGTATGTGTGATAGTTATGGCGGAATATCTAAGAAGCAATTGTGCTCCTAGTGGACTAATCGTAGGAAATGTCCCACGACTTTTCCTAGATGACAAGGACTTTCTAAAAGATTGGTCACTTATAGCGTGGAAGTGTACACGTGATTGGCTGGTGCTGATTTTAAAAACTGCTAAGAAAACCGCAGACAAAATACTTGTAGAGATCCAGGTCCTGGAAGGACAGATAAAGACTACCATCTCCTCTACTAAAGCGTTCTCCAAACAACAAGAGGATGGTAATAAATCAGCCAAGGAGTTTAAGGAATCTATTCTGTTTACCAAACTCGAGAAATTCAAAAAAGACCTTGAAAAATTCTCCATGGAAAAGGTATATCCTTATACCAGTGAGCACTTTGTACCTCCAACGGACACCAGGAATGGACAAAAGGGAGCATCCAACTATGGAAGCACTAGCTCAGATGGTGTCTCCAGTGATTCGGAGGGCTCTTCTTCGGGACATTCCCCACATCTGCAAAGAGGTAGAGGTAACAACAGGAGAGGTTGGAGGGGCTATAATCAGGGCTTCGTCTCCCAACCACAATATCCACCTTGGTGGCAACCCACGCCTTGGGGGCCACCCCCATACCCACCAATGGTGAATCCATATGGTCAACCACAATTTTTTGGCAATTACAATCAACAGCCTTTTTTAGGGTCGGGCAGGAGAGGCCGAGGACGACAAATACCTTCAGGGCAAGGACAAGTTCGATGGAACCTGCCCCCTCAAACCATGGATCTGAGGAGCGGGAAAAAGATCCCGCAGGACCAAGCAGGGAGTTCAGCGGCTCAAGTCTAGTAGTCAACTTGAGCTCCCACTCTATCTCTGAGATTGAAGAACGGACACTGAATAAAGGACTGGGATTCGTTTCCACCAACATCAACGACCCTTTCCAAGCACAGATCGAAATGGGCAAATTCTTTAGAAAGATCCGCCTTCATTATCTGTTTGCGAACAAATCTAGGGAGCTTGAACAATCTAGTTCCAATGACAATACAGGACTAAAGAAACCGTCAACGTTCAACCCAAGTACCATCGGCTTGCCACCTAAGGTCTTGACATTCGAAGAGGCAGTGGACAATGACCTGCAGAAATTGTTTAAAACCAAACAGAAGGTCTTTTACAATCTCTCACGGCAGGAACAAGAATCGATAAAGACACTCGCAGAAAACCCCAATATTGTCATAAAACCAGCGGACAAAGGGGGAGCGGTAGTGATTCTAGATGTACAGACCTATCGCGATGAGTGCCTACGCCAACTCAGCGACAACAGATCCTATCGCAAACTCACAATAGACCCAACCGAAAGGTTGACTAACACGATAGGACATATCGTCGAAGAGGCGCTCAACGAAGGGTGGATTACACCAAAAGAAGGGCAATTCCTTCAACATCCAATCCAATTACACCGTATTTTTATCAGCTGCCAAAGATACACAAAACTCAACGCCCGCCGGTAGGGCGCCCTATAATATCTGGGATAGGTTCACTTTTAGAACCACTCTCGACCTTTGTCGATGTATTTTTACAACCGATGGTACGAGAAATGCCAACCTTCCTAAAGGATACTAAAGATATATTGAGGTTATTGCCTAATATTGAATTCAATCCTCTAACTGATATCTTAGTATCATTCGACGTTGAAAGTCTGTATACGTCTATCCCCCAGGCTGAGACATTGGAAGTCGTGGAGTCATTATTGTCAGCTAAAGAACTGGATTCCATAACACCAGTCAGTGTCATCATGAACCTAGACACCTTGGCGATGACAGAGAACTTCTTCGGCTTCGAGGACAGTCTCTACTTGCATTAGCGGGACTAGTATGGGCAGCGTTTTTGCCCCTAGTCTCGCTAATCTGTACGTACACCACTTCGAGCAAGAACATGTGTTCGCAGACACCAATCTCCATCTAAGTTGTCTGCAAACCTGGAAACGTTACATTGACGATATTTTCGTGGTGTGGCGTGGAAGTGAGACAGAGCTAAAAGAGTTCCATACGTGGCTCAATCAAAGGAACTCATTTCTGAAATTTACAATGGAATACAACACTCAGCAACTGGCCTTTCTAGATTTACTCATCCGCAGCACTCCCACTGGTCTAGCCTCGGAACTCTACCGGAAACCAATGGCGCGTAACTCTCTACTTAATTACAACAGCTGCCATCCGAAGGCCCTGCGGGACAATCTACCCTATGGGCAGTTTTTGCGTATACAAAGAAATTGCTCAAATAGGACACTCTTTGAGACACATGCCCAACAACTCTCCCTGGATCTGTCACACAAGGATTACCCCAAAAAACTGATTATGACATCCAAGAAACGAGCAGCTAACAATAATAGAGCCGGCCTTCTGGAAATTCTACCACCCAAGCCCAAAACAGAACGTATTACCTGTGTGAGCACATTTGGAACCTTTTCTAATCAGATAACCAAAATTGTAAAGAGACATTGGGGGATATTAAACACCGGCCAAGATACTCCCCCCCCCCTCTTTTTGCTTACAAGAGAGGCCAAAATATAAAGGATAAGCTTGTCCATACAAGACCGAAAACTGAAGGACCCAGAGTAGTTGGCACCTTATGGAACATGCCAGCAGTTACAGGACACCATCCCTGTGGAAATGTGCCGCATGTCCCCAAACAGAAAAAACCACAACCATTGACATCGGGACGGAGAAAGTGTGGGAACAACGCAGATTCACAAACTGCAACAGCACAAATTTGACCTACCTAATCAAATGTCCCTGCAGCAAGATGTATGTAGGCATGACGACTCGCAAGATCAAATTGAGAATATCTGAACATAAGAGCTCAATACGGTGCAGTAGACAGGCTACTAAGCTCACCAATCACTTTCTACTCGCAAAACATCTACCAACAGACATGAGATGGACGGTTTTAGAACAGCCAATAATACCACCACACATTGCAGATATCAGCACGTTTTTGTTCAGAGATGGGTTTACAGGTTACAAACTCACAAAACAGGCCTGAATGAAGACATCCCTTGGATGTCTTTATGATTGCAGCATTGGTTTGGGTGGTGATCAGAGCAATTGCTTTTTATCTGAAAAAAGAACTATAAGTTGGAATGTTATACTCCCACCTTATGAGAATCGATTGTGCACCAGAAGCACGTTTTACCATAGGACTGCCATCAAGATGATCACATCACCCACTTTCATTGACAAGCGTAGTCACTATGAAAGAGTAGATGCACAAATTGCTAGGCAACTAGGATTGTTGAAGCTCGCCTAGTGATACGCTTGCTTCTATGTATAGAGAAGGGCGTTTCCTCCATTGAGCACAATGTTACTCGTAAGATAACGCACTCCCCCACAAAATAAAATATATCAAACTAGCTTACATACGATCCTTTATGGGGCATTTCATTACACATAATAAGACGCTAGCATTTCTTGTAAAAATACTCAGCATCACGCGCGTAAATTGCCAGGCAACTGAGACTGTCAACAAACCCTGCGTGTCCATTGCTAGGCAACCGAGTCTGTCAACAAACCTCGATTAGCGATACGCATCCGTCTATGCTAGAAAAAGGGCGTCTTTTCCATTCGACGCTACCTCACGCCTGACGCAACATCAGGTGATACGTATATCATGCGACAGCGGAGGGCGGCGACGCAGACGTCGATCTTGGTTCTGCAGCGCTCGGTCACGTGACATGACTATCCAATGGTATCGTAGATGACTACCAACAAGGAAGTATAAAGACCCGCTTCCTGTCCGTTCGGTACCTCCCTCCATGATAGCCAAGACGGATGTACGGAGTACCGACGGACAGGTAAGCAGGGCAGGGGTGCGTTACTTAACTCTCTAGAACATAGAATGGTATCGTTTTCTAAAGAATAAGGGTTTTGACTCATTTTTCTCTTTCATGAATGGAGGAATGCATGATGGCTTTCTTTTCCCCTGATGGATTCGTCATTGAAAAAACTTGTGCATAACCTTCCACACAAACTTTTACAAGTCTGAATAACGGAATCCAACTCTGTGTGCAATAACCGGGCAGAGTAAAGGTGTGTTGTTGTTTATGAGTGTATCGAGTGAATACATACCAATCACTGTACTCATGGACACTATAGAATGGGCCAACTTCTATTTAAAGCAATTTCCTTATTGCAATAATGAATGATTGGTCATTGGCTGCCGTGCTAAATACGCAGATACAATGTTTGATGGTTATGCATCTTTCCTCCTCTACTTCCCTCCCTCCTTCTTCCTCACAGAGCGGTGCTCCGTTTTTACCTGAGCTGTAGCCAGGTGGGGTGGAGCGTATATTCCCCATAAATTGGGTGAGTAAAAGATACACTATTGTCTTAAAAATAAGGTCCTACAATATAAAGAATGACCATATTGTGTTATCTACTTATTTGAGACCGTTAGACCAGTAAATGATTGGCTTCAAATAAAAACACATATTCACTATGTGCCAAAGTAAACTGTCATAATTATGTGTTGTTTTTGTTTTCTTTTCCATTGATGATTTGTCCCTCGTGACTGACTGAGCAGGCGAATTTCAGGTGACAACTTTATCACTTTTTTGTTTGAAAATTTCCACTTATACGCAGTAGCATTTGACATAAGGTCCTGATGAAGCTGGAGGAGATCTTATGACTCCAAATACCGCAGAAACATGTTGACCTTTATAACATATGAGTATATATAAGTTTAATACACTCATGCACTGTTTTTAATGTTGGGTGTAGATAGGATACCATTAACATTAATTTTCCACTTCTACAACCCAATCTTAACATTCACAAACTTTTACACAGTTACTTTAAGCACATTTGGTGCACTGCTATCTACTCTTACCCTCCTAATGCCACATATACCAACCCATCACATTTGAGTTTTTTCCACTTGATTAGGTTACAGTTCACCTAATCACAAGTGGTTTTTCATCAATTCCTTCGGGTGAAGGATCCCAAATGATGTAGGGCGGCACAGGACGGGTATCTGATGGGAATCATTTTGATGATCACTACGTACTATTGAAATATAGACTTGGTGACTGTTCCCTAACCAACACTTTTTTGAGACAGTTTTTCATTTGTCTGACCTACTGGTATCTTATGGTAGTAGTGATCGCTAAATGTTATCATGGCTTAGTAAGGTGTTAAGTTCTTTTTCAACAGCTTCCTGTAAATGAAATTCAATTCAATGATTTTGCTGAGCAACAGAACGAATGTCCTCATTAATATACAGTTGTACTTTCATTGTCTTAACTTTTCCTAATCTGTGAAACAATGATGGAAATTGACTCACTATTTCGTGATGAACATTTATGTTGTAGTTTACAGATATCAGTACAATTTCAGCAGCAGTCCTGAAATTGAGTAAACAAGCACTTGCCGATGTACCTTGAAATGCAAGAATTGGTGCTTGTACTTTCATCTTTTAGTGCTTCATGATTGTTACAAATTAACCTTGAATTTTTAATGGTGTCGATCCAGCCATGCATACACATTGGTCTTCGATGGCGTGAGACGGGTCACTGGAGACCGTTTGTTGTACTTCTCCTCAGGCATGATGTTTATTGATGCTTTACTGTCTATGATAAAAGGTATGGAGGAGCCATTCACCTCTAGTGTGATTTTATGACAGCGTTTAAATTAATTTCATGACTTCACATGTTGATCTTTCTTTGACTTGCATTCTTCCTTGCATTCGGCCCATATGAAATGCGAACATTTCTCTTTAATTGATTTTAACTTCGCACATGCATCTCCTTCATTGTCGCTTGACAATGACGTTGAAGAACTTTTAGACAAAGATTCAGGCGATGATCGACTTTGTTTAAATTCAATTTGCCACAACTGATGTGGTCGCTTGGTCTTGTGGTCATTAGTAGAATGCCCTACTGGAACTTTCTGGCATCAATTTAGCTTTCTCAACATGACACACTTCGTTTTTCCTCCTCTTTGCAAACCATTACAAATTGGTTCCCTTTCGCCCAGCCATTACATACTTGTCCAACGACAGGACATTTACCTTCATTTGGAAAAGAAAATCTGCATCTAAAGCACAGTTTCTTTTTCTATAGAGGCATCACTTTGTGGCCCCCCAACCTTATATCTCTGCTTACATTACATGTTCCGTGCTCACTCACTCTCGGCTCCTCTGGCATCCATGTCAGTCGCTTGTCAGACTGCACATCTGTCGGCTCTTACAGCCATGAGTACCTGCTCCAGACTAAGCATTTCTCTTAGCATTCGGCATCTGAATGAATCAATAAGGCATCCATGTAAGACTCTGAGATGCATGGCTTCTTCATCTGTGAAGTCATTTAATTTACAATGTTTGATCATTGTATGAAGCCTTTCAACAAACTTGTCTATCATTTTGCCAGCTTTTTGCCTTTCTTGGTAGAAAATGTATCTTTTGTAATCAACTTCACAGTTGTATTGAGCTTGATATTTAACACGTCTTTGATTTGATGGTATGAGACTTGATCAGCATGTGATATATTTTATATTACTTCCTTTCCTCCTTCATTCTCAAGATTCCTGAGATATTTGATGATCTTTATGTTATCTGCTTACCCCAATGCATCAATATAATCATCAAAAGTTTCAATCCAGGCACTCCATCTGGCTCCACTATTCTGCTATTTGGTGGTTTCAAATGGAGGACAGGGGGTTTGGGACAGGGGTGGAGAGGGGACCCGGGACCCTAGGATTGCGCACAGGTGCATGGCTTCTAGAACCTTCCATTCCCCTTTATGAAATTCTGAACAAGGCAGAAAATCTCTCTTGCCTGGTGATTTCTCTGTGCTTTCCTGCTGGACCCTGGGGCTGCCAAGAACAACTGGAAGGACGACCCGCCTGATGCCCACAAAGGACTAAGGACTCAGCCCTTCTTCTGGACCAGTGTTGCCCCCATTATGATCCCTGATGACCAGTTGGGAGAAAGCCCTGGACATGGACCATGAGGAAGGCTGGGAACAGGGAGCTAGGAGTACCAGCTCACTGAGGATTACACCACTTAGCAGATGAGGATGTCTGCTGCAACTGCCCCTCGTGGCTAGAGTAACTTAACGTGGTGCAAGAGGGATGCAACCCTTAATTCATATTTGTGAAGCCAAGCAAACCACTATGCATAGCTTTGAGAGGCTCCACAAATATGGAGTCACGCAGTGCAGAGCAAATCGATCTGTTGTGTTACTCTGCCCTGGGTAGGAATTCCATGGGCATTGCATGGTTGTTCTCAGGTAACTCCCATGGTTATTGATGTATTCCCACATTCCCAGATTTACAAGACATACTAAATCAGGTAGTGCACCAAAAAGATGTGCCTCCATAGGGGAGGCTCAACAAGGAGAAATATATATTTTTTCCTAGTGTTTTCCTCTTTCTATGTGGGCTGCACTCTGCAACACACATAGTAAGAGGAAAAATCCTCTCAGGATTGTTTTCGTTCAGGATGGTGCCCCTTTCTGCACAAAACCAATCCTGCCTGCAACATAGGAACCCTTGCACCATGGTGCAAGGGTTCCTGGTTTGGGGCTAGGCTGACAATACAAGAGTGCTCTGTATTGGATAAATACTGCACATTCCTGTCCTTTCCTTGTGCCACAGAGCAGTACAGCAAGGTAACGTGCTGCACTGCCCTGCACCAAAAAGGTCATAAATAAGGCCCCATGTACTTCTCTGTGGAACTTTAAAAGTGACAATTAATTAAAGTATTTCTAGACAAAACAAAATATATACCTTCAATTAATTCATGAAAGGCAGGGTAGTGTGAAATAAATGTGATGTTCCTGTGCTCTCGGCTTTGTGAAAAAGTGGCCTACTTCCCAAACACAAAAAAAAATGGAATCTCCAATATTTGAATTGAAAAGTGCAAAAAGGGATTATGGCTTCTGCGTAAGTCAATGGTGGTAAACTGTGATTCAGAAAATAAAGGTGGAAGCTGAACATGAAATAAAATGTGAAACAACTGATAACTGAAGTATAAGAACATGTTCTTGAGATCACACAGGCGTTCAAGCATGTGTGTAAACAAACTTATGTGCTGAATTAGAAGTGGATTACAAGTAAGACACAATGAAAAATGTTCACTTTTCTTATTGTGACTGCTCCGGTACACGAAAAAAAGAAGAAACTGAGCACATGTTATTCCTTTTAGCCATGTTTGCATTCCTAATAAACATGATGGGGCATATTTATGAGATTTGTGGTTACCATGCTGCGCTGCTCTGCATCACAGGGGAAGGTCAGGAATGTGCTATATTTAGCAAATATGGCACATTC
Organism: Lissotriton vulgaris; assembly: GCF_964263255.1. Classification (NCBI taxonomy): domain Eukaryota; kingdom Metazoa; phylum Chordata; class Amphibia; order Caudata; family Salamandridae; genus Lissotriton; species Lissotriton vulgaris. Next base: position 513,623,287 of record NC_141693.1, on the reverse strand, counting down.
CTGTCCTCCTCCCAGCACCAGAGCCGTAGCTAGAGCTTGTGGCGCCCGGGGCTATCCCTCAGATTGCCGCCCCTGGGGGGTTGGGGGGCCCCTTGGGAGGCCGGCGAGCACTTGAAAGAGGTCTAAGAGACACGTAGTAACGCCGCTAATAGTTGCCTCGATCATGCAAGTTACATGCACATACATGGCACGGTCCTAGGCTACACAGTTGAATACACAGGTGACTGGCAGTACAAAAGAGAACACACAGACTGCATGATCTATCTGTGAACTCTGAAAAACCACATGTGACAACCATCATAGAGCTGCATGAACAATTACCTGGTAATCCCCTCAGCATAATGCAAACATGGACATACACGACACTGTTCAGGTGTCCATCATATACAGCTGACATTAAATGACCATTCATCATGGTCCCCCTTTAAAGTAGTGCACTTTGTGATCTGCATGGTACGTGTTCTTTGCAGCAGGAACATTAAGCCTCTGTGCTAACTTTCCAGGAGTCAACCCTTCCACTAGACAAACCTCTGATTTCTCTCTAGGAAGAACATTAATCACAAAATTATCATGACAATTTTATTGTTTCTGAAAATTGCTGGAGGCCAGGAAGGAGGCAGCAAGTTTTTTTAAACCATAATATACTTGCAAACACTACGCACCCACCCAAAATAGGTTCCCAGTGCGGTCACACCATTCGCACCGCCCTAACCTGCTCAAGGTTCATGTGACCTCAATGACAGAGTCACAGTGACTGGATCACTGTTGCTCTAGGGCAGCGGTCTTCAATCTGTGGGGCGCGACTCCCAGGGGGGTCGTGGAGTCCTGGGAAGGGGGTCGCAGTTCTGCAGAGTGCAGTTCCTGGCTTGGGCTGATCGAGGGTGCTCACGGCGGAGGCCTAATTCACACCGAGGTGTGAAAAACATCAACGCCTCATTAACAAGTAAAAGGTCTTTTAAAGACCTGTTCAAGTACTTGGGTGTGACTGTGTGTGTGTCCCTGAAGCTGTTTCAGCGGGCTCACATACACGAGCTGGGGGGGGGGGGGGGGCTGGGGGAGTGGCTGTAGTTTAGCCCTTTGAGTTCAATGGATGTTGCGCACCTGGAGCTGTGGGTCCCGTGACACGTCCCCCGCCCCCAGCAGGGAGGCACAGAGATGCCCTCCCATGAGCGGGAAAGAAGGATGACGACGCAGAGAGATACTGATCCCCCCCCCCCCCTCCAGGAGAGAGGCACAGAAAAGGTGGGTGGATGAATGATGAGTGGATGGATAGAAGGAAGGGATGGATGGATGTGGATGGATGAAAGGCTGAAGGATGGATGGATGTGGATGGATGAAAGGCTGAAGGATGGATGGATGTGTGAAAAGGTGTGTGGATGAATGATGAGTGGATGGATGAATGAAAGGGTGGATGGATGAATGATGGATGTATGGATGGAAGGATGAAAGGGTGGATGGATGAAGGATAGATTGGTGCAGGATAGATGTATGGATGGAAGAATTAAAGGGTGGACGGATGAAGGATGGATGGATGGAAGGGTGGATGGATGGATGAATGATGGATGGATGGATGTGTAAAAAGTTGGGTGGATGAATGATGGGTGGATGGATGAAAGGGTGGATGGCTGAATGATGGATGTATGGATGGAAGGATGAAAGGGTGGATGGATGAAGGATGGATGTATGGATGGGAGGATGAAAGGGTGGATGGATGAAGGATGGATGTATGCATGGATGGGAGGATGAAAGGGTGGATGGATGTATGGATGGATAAAAGGTTGCATGGATGAATGATGCATGGATGGATGTGTGAAAAGGTGGGGGGATGAATGATGGGTGGATGGATGAAAGGGTGGGTGGATGTATGTATGGATGAAAGGGTGGATGGATGAAGGATGGATGTATGGATGGGAGGATGAAAGGGTGGATGGATGAAGGATGGATGTATGGATGGGAGGATGAAAGGGTGGATGGATGAAGGATGGATGCATGGGTCGGAGGATGGAAGGGTGGATGGATGTATGAATGGATAAAAGGTTGCATGGATGAATGATGGATGTGTGAAAAGGTGGGTGATGAATGATGGGTGGATGGAAGGAAGGGTAGATGGGTAAAGGATGGGTGAATGGATGGATGAAAGGGTGGATGGATGGATGAATGATGGATGTATGGATGGATGTGTGAAAAGGTGGGTGGATGAATGATGAGTGAATGGATGAATGAAAGGGTGGATGGATAAATGATGGATGGAAGGATGAAAGGGTGGATGGATGAAGGATAGATTGGTGAAGGATAGATGTATGGATGGAAGAATGAAAGGGTGGACGGATGAAGGATGGATGGATGAAAGGGTGGATGGATGGATGATGGATGGATGGATGTGTAAAAAGATGGGTGGATGAATGATGGGTGAATGGATGGATGAAAGGGTGGATGGATGAATGATGGATGTATGGATGAAAGGATGAAAGGGTGGATGGATGAAGGATAGATTAGTGAAGGATAGATGTATGGATGGAAGGATGAAAGGGTGGACGGATGAAGGATGTATGGATGGATGTGTGAAAAGGTGGGGGGATGAATGGTGGGTAGATGGATGGATGAAAGGGTGGGTGGATGTATGTACGTATGAAAGGGTGGATGGATGATGGATGGGAGGATGAAAGAGTAGATGGATGAAGGATGGATGTATGGATGGGAAGATGAGAGGGTGGATGGATGTATGAATGGATAAAAGGTTGCATGGATGAATGATGGATGGATGTGTGAAAAGGTGGGTGGATGAATGATGGGTGGATGGAAGGAAGGGTGGATGGGTAAATGATGGATGTATGGATGGAAGGAAGGGTGGATGGGTAAATGATGGATGTATGGATGGAAGGATGAAAGGGTGGATGGATGAAGGATGGATGTATGGATGGAAGGACGAAAGGGTGAATGGATGGATGTGTGAAAGTGTGGGTGGATGAATGATGGAGGGATGTGATGAGGTCTTACAGGCGCATTTATGGTTGTCAAAAGTTGATGATGAGGAGTACCAGTTTCTAGAAACTTTTGTCGGAAGGGGGTCCTTACGCCTAAAAAGGTTTTACAAGGGGGTCTCGGCATCAAAAAGTTTGAAGACCTCTTCTCTAGGGTGTGCTGCTTCGTAGGCCTGCCTGCAAGACTGGAGATGAACTTCAGTATGGATAGTAGTGGACATGCCTTCAAGGTTAACCCACAATTGACACCACTAGGGTACACCTACTTGTGCTAAGACATCAAGCCTTCTAAGGTCTAGTGGGGCCTTCTAAGGTCTAGCATGGTAATATGCTCCCTCAGTAGAGTGATCTGGTGCACTGGTCATAAACGCTGAAACCGGTTCCCCAGTTCCAAATTCGACAGCTCTGGCCATAGTGCCATATCTTCTCCCCCACTGAACACCATACTGCCCACTGAGAGAAACTTGCACTGCCTTCATCTACAGCCTAATTGTGCCCGCTATAAACACTTGGATGTGGCTCAATTCAAATTATGCACTTGATAAGAGTAATATACTGCCTAAAAAAAAGTAAAAGCAAAGATTAAGTAAAGCATGTGAAATGTAAATAGAAACAACATGGTTACCTTAACGATCTCTCACTCACTATTCAGAAATCAGCGAGTGGTTTTACCTGACAGTTAAGGAATGAGAATAGGGCCCTGAAGGGAACCGTTTCAATGTCCATTGCTTATATCCTTACAAAACGTAAGCAGTATGGTTTAAAAACACCACTCCCATGAACACAGAGCCATGGTACACATTTTGTTTTCCAATCCACCCATCAACCAGGTTTTGCAGTACTTCCAGGAATGGTACACTTCCCCAACTGGGTACAACAATACTGTTCAAAGAAAGACGAGAAAACAAATGTAGCGCTTCACTGGCAAACTCTGTAAAGTGAGGCTGATGTATTTGGATGTGAATAAAATCAATCTGGCCACTTTGCCACCACTCTGTCTTGCTTTATTTAGTTATGTATTTATTTTTCATATTTAAAACCTTCTATTTCTCTCCATCCTGCTGCATTTTGGAATAGAAAAATGACAGAAAAAGGGTGTTTCCCGCAAGAGTGTTTTTCTTTTTTAAATGCATTTCACAGGGAGCCAACTAAATGAAAGAAGGAGAGAGAGGTTGTGAACCGTTTCTTTAAGTTACGGTTTTCAGTAAGTGAGGAGCAGAACAGAAAGGGAGGGAATAATAGGAAGAGAGGGGGGCAGCTGCCAGCACAGAAAAGAAGAGGGCATTGTTCGAGTCCTATTCCTTCTCTGCCCGTCCCTGAAAGCAAGCCGAGCTAGTTGCACTTTTCAAACGGGGCCGCGCGACACTGGTGGCCCGTTGCGGCGGCCTTTATAATACATGTAGGGACACTGACACACTACTGAGACTGACAGTAGTGTCAGTGAGTGTCCCCCCAAAAATTATAAAGGCCGACGCAACAGACCACCAGTGCCGCGTGGCGGCCCCCATAATAGTGCAGCCTGGGGTGGACCGCTCCCCCACCCCTAGCTACGCCACTGCCCAGCAATGACCCATTTTAACACCCTAACACCAACGCAGGCACCCTTGTATTGCTGGACACGGGTGCATGTGTTGTAGACAGGATTGTTTTTGTGCAGGAAGGGACACCTTTCTGCGGAAAAACAACCCTGAAAAGCTTCTTTCTCTTTTATGTGCTGCAGAATGCAGGACACATAGAAAGCGGAAAAACGAGGAGAAATAAAGATATTTCTCCTTGTTATGCCTCACCTGGAAAGACATATCTATTTGGCACATGCCCAGTTTTACCAGGTTGGTTAAATCTGTGAATGCGTCACAACTATGGGACTTGTCTGGGAACACCCACCGCAACACCCATGAAATTCCACCTTGTGCAGAGTAATGCAATGAAGCGATTTGCGCTATGTTGCATTACTCCATATTTTGAAATCCATTCAGAGCCACACAAAGTGACTTAGAAGTCTTTGTCATGCATGCACCAGGTTACGTGGTGGAAACATGATGCATAGCTCTCGTATGCCTGGTTGTTACCTACTGTTCGTGGCATAAAGTGGAGTGGAGTGGAGTGGTGCGAAGTAGTAAGTGTGGTGGAGGGTAGAGTGCAGCAGCATAGAGTAGAGTGATGCAGAGTGTAGTGGAGTAGAGTGTTTTTGCATAGAGTGGAGTGAGGCAGAGTGTAGTGGAGTAGAGTGTAGTGTGTGAAGTGCTTTTTCATAGAGTGGCATAGAGTAGAGTGGTGCAGAGAAGAGTGCAGTGGCGTAGAGTACTTAAATAAACACAAGAAATCCAACACTAGAGGGGGAAAAAGGGGGGGAAAGAGTGATCAATAGATGTTGAAGCACTCAGTGTTTTGTAAAATACCCCTCACACACCAAAAGGCCCCTTGGTGTCATGCTTCATTATCGGGGTCTTCGCACCACTCTATCGGGATGCGCCATGCTGCGACCTACGGCTACGCGGGAGCACTTATAGTACTGACTATGTGTGGTGTACAGTGTGTGGGGTATGTTTATAAGTGAGTGGTGGGGTGTGGTGAAAAATTAAAAAGTACCTGGCACATGAGTATGAAAGAAAACATTTTTTATTCTGAACTCTGGCTGGTACTGTTAAAAGAAGTGCAGAGTGAGGTCTAGTCTGTTGTATTAATGAACAGGACCTCTGGTGTGCGTTGTCGTCGACATGTTTCGGAGGCAAGCTCCTTCTTCAGGATGGGGGCACGACCTCCCTACCTTACTCACGTCTTATTTTATATAAAAATGTGTATTTACAAAAAAATGAAATTAAGTATATAGGCTAAGTGTGCCTACAGCGGTCTGCTACAAGCACAATGACCTATAGAAAGACAAAAAGTAACAACTAATGGTTACCCATGTAGCGGGTAGTTCAAGCAGGTGCAGTCACCTGGAACCTCACCATATGCTTTTTAGTAAGCCTGTTAAAGGAAAAAGGGGACTCACAACACATACAACATAAAACACATAAAATACTAGGATTTACTGTAAGTTGTGTTCATACTTGTGAAGCTTGTTTGTTGGCTTCATGAGCAAAAGGACATATGGGGTGTTGCTTCAATGGCAATCTGTAGTGAAGAATGATGCAGCTTTAATAATTCATTCTTTCTCACTTACTTATGAGGGAGAGTTATATTTGATCTGTATGGATTCTGGTCGTGGAGAATCTTGTTGGTCTCGAGATGGTGCACATAAAGTCCAGCCAGGCTCGGAGCAAAAGTGCTTCCCATGCTGGTCCCGTGGCATTGTTGGTAAATCGTGGTTTTATACTGGAAAAAGTTTTTTTGCAAGGCCAGAGAAATGCACTCTAGAACCAATCCTCGTGGTGTCTGGTATTTCCATGGTGTGGAGAAAAGAACCTCCTCGATAATCACCAGTGTTTCATCGTGAGGGAGGCTGGTATAAAGGCTTTCTACATCTAGAGTCATGAGAAGTTGGGTCTTAGGGTCGAATGTTGTTTCTTGCAGTAGTTGTAAAACAGCCTTAGTGTCCTTTAGGTAGATGTTTGTAGATTGTACTAATGGTCGCAGGAAAGCATCAGCGAATTTCGACAGTGGTTCCAAAATTGAGCCGATGACTGATACTATCGGTCTCCCAGGGGGATTGGTGAGGTTTTTATGGATCTTTGGGATGCAGTAAAAGTATGGGATGCGTGGTTTTTTCTGATCCAGGAATTCTCCTTCCTTCTTGCTCAACCAATCATGTGCTAGGCCTTCTTAAATCATACCTCCGATTCTTACCCTGAGGTTCTCTGTGGGGTCCTGTTGTAGGATCATGTAGTTGCGTCTGTCTGACAAGAGTCTTATACATTCATTGTCGCAAGCCTCGGTCGTCTGTAGGACGATTGCTCACCCCTTGTCTGCTGGTTTTATAACGATGCTCATATCGCCAGATAAGGTTTTCAAGGCTAGTTGCTCTTCCTTTGTCGTGTTGTGGAAAGTTCGTGTAGAGGACGCGTCCAGTTTATTGACCTCTGTCATGAGAGCTTTTTCAAAGGCAAGTAGCTCAATTGGGAGTAGGGAGTCCGGAGGGGTGAAGGTAGATTTAGGTCTTAGGCCAGTATCTGTTGTCAAAATTGGAGATGGTTTCTCTATAAAATAGGCCTGCAGTTTCAATTTTCGTATAAATTCCTCAATGTTCACTTTGAAGATATCTGGTCTCTGTGTGGGCACAAAGCCCAGGCCTTTGTTTAACACCTGTTGTTGTATTTTCGTCAGTGGTTTTGAAGTTAGGTTCACCACTAGGTCCCTCTCTGGTTGCTGGTTGATGGTTGGTTGGGCAGGGAGCCTGTCATGCTCCTGGTTTGTCGGGGGTTCTCTTGATCTTTCTCCTCCCCTGTGACATTGTTGCCTTTCCGGTTCTTTCCCCGTGTCCACGGACGCGCTTGTACCTAATACGCGTGCGCACAGAACACTGGGACAGCTGTGCGCATGCGCAGGAAAAGACCACTCACGCAAGCAGACGCTGGCCCCGTGTTAGCCCGCAAATTACATACGAGTGCATTGTATGGCTAAGAAGCGGATGCTCCATACATGGGCACTTAATTAACGGCGGAAAATCCATACATGGACATACAACCGCTTCCGCCCAATTGTCAAAACAGGGTATAAATAACCATGACCATAGCTATACTCCACACCAGCGGAGCAGCGTGAGGGGTAAGGCGGTGATCACAGCGTCCTGTCCATGTGAGTATAATACAGAACAACAACTAAACAATGACGATCTGTACTCTCCCTCATCAGTAAGTGAGAAAGAATGAATTATTAAAGCTGCATCATTCTTCACTACAGATTGCCATTGAAGCAACACCCCTGACGTCCTTTTGCTCATTAAGCCAACAAACAAGCTTCACAAGTATGAACACAACTTACAGTAAATCCTAGTATTTTATGTGTTTTATGTTGTATGTGATGTGAGTCCCCTTTTTCCTTTAACAGGCTTACTAAAAAGCATATGGTGAGGTTCCAGGTGACTGCACCTGCTTGAACTACCCGCTATATGGGTAACCATTAGTTGTTACTTTTTGTCTTTCTACAGGTCATTGTGCTTGTAGCAGACCGCTGTAGGCACACTTAGCCTATATACTTAATTTCACTTTTTTGTAAATACACATTTTTATATAAAATAAGACGTGAGTAAGGTGGGGAGGTCGTGCCCCCGTCCTGAAGAAGGAGCTTGCCTCCGAAACATGTCGACGACAACGCACACCAGAGGTCCTGTTCATTAATACAACAGACTAGACCACACTCTGCACTTCTTTTAACAGTACCAGCCAGAGTTCAGAATAAAACATTTTTTCTTTCATACTCATGTGCCAGGTACTTTTTAATTTTTCACCACACCCCACCACTCACTTATAAACATACCCCACACACTGTACACCACACATAGTCAGTACTATAAGTGCTCCCGCGTAGCCGTAGGTCGCAGCACGCCGCATCCCGATAGAGGGGTGCGAAGACCCCGATGATGAAGCATGACACCAAGGGGCCTTTTGGTGTGTGAGGGGTATTTTACAAAACACTGAGTGTTTCAACTTCTATTGATCACTCTTCCCCCCCCTTTCTCCCCCTCTAGTGTTGGTTTTTTTGTGTTTATTTAAGTATCTTTGTGGAGCACAAATCCAACTTTTTTGCTCTACCTCCCTCCTGTGTTTTTGATACAGTCTAGGCAGCGTGCAGCTGCGGGAGTCATACTCTCCTACTCTCATCACAACACATAATCACACATACTAGGTAGTTGCAGACCACAGCGGTCAGAAGATGGAGGACGAACATGGCCTTACCTTTGGTGAGGATGAAATCGACAAAATTCTCACTGCAGTCAATCCCTTTGAGGGACTTAGAAACCAGAAACCGGCCCAAATATTAATGATTGGAACGAATTGGTCAACCTGAGACGCAACCAAATAAAAGCAGCTTTACACGGTTTGATAATGACGGAATATCTGAGGAATAAGATGGGACCACCGGGTTTGATCGTTAAGAACGAACCATTTATCTTCCAGTCAGATATGCAATTCAAGAAGGAGTGGTCATTAATCTCATGGCACTGTACCAGGGACTGGCTAGTCTTAATTATAAAAACGGCAACCAGAATTACACAAGAACTAAAGATTGAAATCGGAAAAATTGAGGTAAAACCAAACACGTATATATCAACCGAGGACCTCAAGACCAGACTAGATGAGCTTAACCAACAAATGACCGATTTTGAATTTACTCTGAAGCAAAGCAAACTCAATAAATTGAGTAAAGATAAAGATAAATTCACACCGGAAGGAGCTTATCCATATACTAAGGCCGATTATGTGTCCATGAACAGGAACAACGACACGGACAGTGATGGGTCAGACATTAGTTCGGCTAGCTCTAATTCTAGCAATGACAGAAGGAATCGCCCAAATAGAGGCGGCTGGAGGCAAAGAAGACAGCAGTTCCCAAGACAACGTGGGTGGAGAGGATACCCACCCCAGTATCCACAATACATGGGACAGACACCATTCCAACCATTCCAGTTCAACCACCCTACTAATGCTCAGGGATATCCACAATGGAACCAAGACTTCAATGGAGGTTTCTACGGTCCACAACCTTTTTAGGCACCCGCCCGGGGACACGGGGAAAGAACTGGAAAGGCAACAATGTCACATGGGAGGAGAAAGATCAAGAGAACCCCCGACAAACCAGGAGCATGACAGGCTCCCTGCCCAACCAACCATCAACCAGCAACCAGAGAGGGACCTAGTCGTGAACCTAACTTCAAAACCACTGACGAAAATACAACAACAGGTGTTAAACAAAGGCCTGGGCTTTGTGCCCACACAGAGACCAGATATCTTCAAAGTGAACATTGAGATACAGGAATTTATACGAAAATTGAAACTGCAGGCCTATTTTATAGACAAACCATCTCCAATTTTGACAACAGATACTGGCCTTAGGCCTAAATCTACCTTCACCCCTCCGGACTCCCTACTCCCAATTGAGCTACTTGCCTTTGAAAAAGCTCTCATGACAGAGGTCAATAAACTGGACGTGTCCTCTACACAAACTTCCCACAACACGACAAAGGAAGAGCAACTAGCCTTAAAAACCTTATCTGGCGATATGAGCATCGTTATAAAACCAGCAGACAAGGGGGGAGCAATCGTCCTACAGACGACCGAGGCTTACGACAATGAATGTATAAGACTCTTGTCAGACAGACGCAACTACATGATCCTACAACAGGACCCCACAGAGAACCTCAGGGTAAGATTCAGAGGTATGATTGAAGAAGGCCTAACACATGATTGGTTGGCAAGAAGGAAGGAGAATTCCTGGAGCAGAAAAAAACACGCATCCCATACTTTTACTGCATCCCAAAGATCCATAAAAACCTCATCAATCCCCCTGGGAGACCGATAGTATCAGGCATCGGCTCAATTTTGGAACCACTGTCGAAATTCGCTGATGCTTTCCTGCGACCTTTAGTACAATCTACAAACACCTACCTAAAGGACACTAAGGCTGTTTTACAACTACTGCAAGAAACAACATTCGACCCTAAGACCCAACTTCTCATGACTCTAGATGTAGAAAGCCTTTATACCAGCCTCCCTCACGATGAAACACTGGTGATTATCGAGGAGGTTCTTTTCTCCACACCATGGAAATACCAGACACCACGAGGATTGGTTCTAGAGTGCATTTCTCTGGCCTTGCAAAAAAACTTTTTCCAGTATAAAACCACGATTTACCAACAATGCCACGGGACCAGCATGGGAAGCACTTTTGCTCCGAGCCTGGCTGGACTTTATGTACACCATCTCGAGACCAACAAGATTCTCCATGACCAGAATCCATACAGATCAAATATAAAATGCTGGAGGAGGTACATCGATGACGTCCTGGTCATCTGGGAGGGCGATCGACAATCAGCTGAGAATTTTCAAGAATGGTTGATTAACCAAAATGCCTTCCTGAACTTCACGAGCACCATTTCAGACAAAACATTGGTCTTTCTGGATTTAAACATCTATGCAGATGGAGGGGTTTTGAAAACCACCACTCACTTCAAACCGACCTCAAGAAACTGCCTGTTAAGATACGACAGTTTTCACCCTAGACACCTACGGGAAAACCTGCCATATGGACAATTTTTACGCCTCAGGCGCAACTGCACAGATATGTCTGAATTCAAACAGCAGGCTAACGACTTGAGAGAAAAACTCAAACAACGAGAATACCCCAACAGAATCATCGATAAAGCAATGAAGAGGGCTAAGAACAACAATAGAGAAGCATTACTGGAGGAACGAATCAAGGAACCTAAAGAGAACAAACGACCTATCTGTGTAACCACGTTTAACACCATGTCAAATGAAGTGTCCAAAATCATAAACAAGCATTGGGGGATAGTAACATGTGGCAAATTAGACCTGGAAAAACCAATGTTTGCGCATCGCAGGGGACGTAACCTCAGAGATATGTTGGTACACACCAGACCAAAACCGGTCACAACGACCTTACAAGCATCTATAGGCGTCCAGGGGCATTTTCCTTGCGGTAACTGCAGCAGTTGCCATTTGACAGAGAAAAGTACAAAACTCACTTTCCGCAACGGCACGACGTGGGAACAAAGGAGATTCTAGAACTGTAATTCAAAAAACGTGGTCTACCTTATAAAATGCCCATGCAACCTTGAGTATGTGGGAATGACCACAAGAGCCATGAAAACAAGAATGAATGAACATAAAAGCAATGTGCGGTGTAAAAAAAGCACAACAAAAATGGCTACGCATTTTCTGACTGCACAACACTGCGTTAACGACCTGAAATGGACAATTATAGAACAATTACCCTCTGAGGCCGGCCTTTTCCAAAAGGAACAACGTTGGGTGTTCAGACTGGGCACCCATCTAATTGGGCTTAACGATGATGTACCCTGGAGCCAATTATCAACGTAGTGGGCAACATCCTATGTAAACACAGGACACCTTAGTGCAAAGTCCAGATACCAGGCTACATGTTTTCCCCAGTATGTACCCATCTTAATACCACTCTGCCAAATGCTCATACGTAATGGTCGATCAGAAAAAAGATAATACCAGTCGGTCTACCCAGCATGGACCCATCACAAATACCACTTGGTCGATCTGAATCAAAGAAAAAAAGATATATATAAGTATATATTTACTCCCACGACCACCCTAGGATATTCCAGGCCGTTTCTCTGTTTTTAATAACAAGGACCGTAATTTGCAACACATATAGAACTGACACACGCGCGCTGAAGGCATTCAGTGAGACGTGCGTGTGTGCAATACGCATGCGCAAAGCACGGACGCGCTTGTACCTAATACGCGTGCGCACAGAACACTGGGACAGCTGTGCGCATGCGCAGGAAAAGACCACTCACGCAAGCAGACGCTGGCCCCGTGTTAGCCCGCAAATTACATACGAGTGCATTGTATGGCTAAGAAGCGGATGCTCCATACATGGGCACTTAATTAACGGCGGAAAATCCATACATGGACATACAACTGCTTCCGCCCAATTGTCAAAACAGGGTATAAATAACCATGACCATAGCTATACTCCAAACCAGCGGAGCAGCGTGAGGGGTAAGGCGGCGATCACAGCGTCCTGTCCATGTGAGTATAATACAGAACAACAAATAAACAACGACGATCTGTACTCTCCCTCATAAGTAAGTGAGAAAGAATGAATTATTAAAGCTGCATCATTCTTCACTACAGATTGCCATTGAAGCAACACCCCTGACGTCCTTTTGCTCATGAAGCCAACAAACAAGCTTCACAAGTATGAACACAACTTACAGTAAATCCTAGTATTTTATGTGTTTTATGTTGTATGTGTTGTGAGTCCCCTTTTTCCTTTAACAGGCTTACTAAAAAGCATATGGTGAGGTTCTAGGTGACTGCACCTGCTTGAACTACCCGCTACATGGGTAACCATTAGTTGTTACTTTTTGTCTTTCTACAGGTCATTGTGCTTGTAGCAGACCGCTGTAGGCACACTTAGCCTATATACTTAATTTCACTTTTTTGTAAATACACATTTTTATATAAAATAAGACGTGAGTAAGATGGGGAGGTCGTGCCCCCGTCCTGAAGAAGGAGCTTGCCTCCGAAACATGTCGACGACAACGCACACCAGAGGTCCTGTTCATTAATACAACAGACTAGACCTCACTCTGCACTTCTTTTAACAGTACCAGCCAGAGTTCAGAATAAAAATTGTTTTCTTTCATACTCATGTGCCAGGTACTTTTTAATTTTTCACCACACCCCACCACTCACTTATAAACATACCCCACACACTGTACACCACACATAGTCAGTACTATAAGTGCTCCCGCGTAGCCGTAGGTCGCAGCACGCCGCATCCCGATAGAGGGGTGCGAAGACCCCGATGATGAAGCATGACACCAAGGGGCCTTTTGGTGTGTGAGGGGTATTTTACAAAACACTGAGTGTTTCAACATCTATTGATCACTCTTTCCCCCCCTTTTTCCCCCTCTAGTGTTGGATTTCTTGTGTTTATTTAAGTATCTCTGTGGAGCACGAATCCAACTTTTTTGCTCTACCTCCCTCCTGTGTTTTTGATACGTGGCGTAGAGTACAGCAGCATAGAGTTCAGTGGCTGGGAGTGCAGTTTTGCAGTGCTGCCTGTCAGAGTGCAGTAGTGTATAGTAGAATGGCATAGAGTGCATTTGCAGAGAGGACAATCTTGCGGAGAACAGAGTGTCAAAGAGTGTAGTGGCATAGAGTGCAGCGGCGCAGAGCACAGTGATGCAGAGTAGAGTGGTGCAGAGAGCAGTGTGATAGAGTATAGTGATACAGAGTAGAATAGAGTGATGTAGTGTAGTGATGCAGAGCGCAATGGTCTAAAGTGGGGTAGCGTGCAGTGGCGTAGATTTTAGTGGCGTAGAGTGTTGCAGAGTATATTGGTGTAGAGTTATGTGGTGCAGAGTAGTAGGCATAGAGTTCATTGGCACATAGTGCATTGGTTTTGAGTGAAGTGGTGTTGAGTGCATTGGTGTAGAGTGCAGTGGTTTACAGTAGAGTGGCATAGAATGCTGTACTTTAGAGTACTGTGTTGTAGAGTAGACTAAAATACTGTAGAGTGCATTGTGATAGAGTTCAGTGGCACAGAAGGCAGTAGCAGAGAGAGGAGTAGAGTGGCATAGAGTGCAGTGGCATAGAGTGCAGTGGTTTAGAGTAGATTGTGTCAGAATAGAGTGAAAGTGGCATGAGTGCAGTGTCACAGCGTTAAGTGGTGGGGAGTGCACTGTTGCAGACTAGTGTGTTTTAGAGTGCAGTAGTGTATAGTCCAATGACATAGATCAGGATGTTGCAGAGTGCAGTATTGTATTGTACAGTGCAGTGGTGCAGAGTAGACTGGTGTAGAGTGCAGTGGTGCAGAGTGTATTGGTTTTGAGTAAAGTGGAGTAGAGTGCATTGGTGTTGAGGGCAGGGGCGTAGAGTGCAGCAGCATAGAGTGTTGTGATTCAGAGTAGAGTGGTGTACAGCATGGTAAAATACAGTAGACTGAATTGGGATAGAGTGCAGCGGCACAGAAGGGAGTAGCAGAGAGGGGAGTAGAGTGGCATAGAGTGCAGTGGCATAGAGTGCAGCAGTATAGAGTAGATTGTTTCAGAGTAGAGTGAAGTTGAAGTAAAGTGCAGGGGCATAGAGTGCAGTGTCACAACATAAAATGGTGTAGAGTTCAGTGGTTGGGAGTGCACTGTTGCAGACTAATGTGTTGTAGAGTGCAGTAGTGTAGTGTATGGTGGCGTAGCGTGCATTGGCATAGATTAGGGTGTTGCAGAGTACAGAATTGTAGTGTAGAGTGCAGTGGTGCAGAGTTGACTGGTGTAGAGGGCAGTGGCATAGAGTGTATTGGTTTTGAGTAAAGTGGAGTAGAGTACATTGGTGTCAAGTGCAGGGGCATAGAGTACACCAGCATAGAACAGAGTGGCATGGACTGGAATCATAGAGGGTATATTGCAGTGGCGTAGTGTGCAATAGTGCAGAGTGACAAAGAGTGGTGTAGAGTGCGGTGGCTTAGAGTCATTTGTTCCAGAGTAAAGTCTAGTGGTGTATTGTACAGTGGCATCAAGTACAGTGTCGTAGAGCGCAGTGGTGCAGAGAAGAGTGGTTTAGCATGTAGTGGAATACAATGTATTAGCACAGAGTGTCGTAGCATGGACTAGAGTTGAGTGGTGCAGAGTAGAGTTCATTGGCATAAAGTGCAGTTGTGCAAAGAAAAGTGGCATAGAGTTCAGTGGCATAGAGCGCATTGTTGCCTGGTAGAGTGGCCTAGAGTGGAGTGGTGCAGAGTAGTAAGTGAGGTGGAGGGAGGAGTGCAGTAACGTAGAGTGGAGTGATGCAGAGTGTAATGGAGTAAAGTGTTGTGGTGTAGAGTGCATTGGCATAGAGTGGCATTAAGCGCAGAAGTGCAGAGAATGGTGGTGTAGAGATCAATGATGGAGAGTGCAGTGTTACAGATTAGAGTGACCTAGAGTGAAGTGGCATAGAGTGGAGTGGTGCAGAGTAGTAACTTTGGAGGAAGGTAGAGTGCAGTGGGGTAGAGTGGAGTGATGCAGAGCGTAGTGGCATAGAGTGGAGTGGATTACATTGACATAGAGTGGCATTGAGTAGAGTGGCAGAGAGTAGAATGCAGTGGCACAGAGTACAATGGCATAGAGTGCAGTGCCATAGAGTAAAGGGTCATACAGTTCAGTGGGTGAGAGTGCAGTGCTGCAGACTAGACTGTCATGGAGTGCAGTTGTGTACAGTGGAGTGGTGTAGAGTACATTTGCGGAGAGTACAGGCTTGCAGAGTAGAGTGTCATATAGTGTAGTGGCGCAGAGAACAGTGATGCAGAGGAGACTGGTGCAGAGAGCAGTGGGATTGAACATAGTGGTGCAGAGTAGAATAGAGTGGCGAAGAGTGTATAAATGGTTTGGAATAGAGTGGGATAGAGTAGTTTCTTCAGAGTAGAGTCCAGTGGCGTAGTGCACAATGGCATCAAGTACAGTGTTGTAGAGTGCAGTGATGCAGAGCAAAGTGGTGTGGATTGAAGTGGCATACAGTGTATTGGCAGAGAGTGTAGTAGAGTGGTCTAGAGTTGAGTGTTGTATAGTAGAGTGCAGTGCAAAAAAACTATTTATGGACAGAATGAAGAACAATGTCATACATTCACCCCAGTACAGAGATTTGGGCCTAAATCCATAGTTTTTTTGGTCACCATGCCATTCCTTTGGGCATACCTGTCCCACTCGGGTGACAAATGCAAAAATATCTATTGATGGACATATTGAAGAACAATGTCATACATTCACCCCAGTACAGGTGTCTGGGCCTAAATCCATTGTTTCTTTGCTCACCATGCCATTCCTGAGTGCAGTGGCATAGAGTGAAGTGGAGCAGAGAAGTGTGGTGTAGAGTTCAGTGACGGAGCGCGCAGTGTTACCAGGTAGAGTGGCCTAGAGTGGAGTGGTGTGCAGTAGTAAGTGTGGTGGAGGGTGGAGTGCAGTGGGGTAGAGTAGAGTGATGCGGGGCATAGTGGTGTATTGTGTAGAGGTGTAGAGTGTTTTGGAATAGAGTGGCATAAAGTACAAGGGTGAAGAGTGGTCTGCAGTGGCATAGAGTGAAGTGCTACAGAGAATAGTCACAGAACCACATAGAGTTCAAGGGTGGAGGGTCAGAGTTACAGATTAGAGTAGCATAGGGTGAAGCACATAGAGTGGGGTCGTGCAGAGCTGTAAGTGGGGTGGAGGGTGGAGGGTGGAGTGCAGTGGTGTAAAGTGGAGTGATGCAGAGCGTAGTGGCATAGAATGTAGTGGAGTGGATTGCATCGGCATAGAGTGGCATAGAATAGAGTGGTGCAGAGTAGAATGCAGTGGCGTAGAGTACAGTGCCGTAGAGTGTAGTGGCACAGAGATATAGAGTTCAGTGGGTGAGAGTGCAATGCTGAAGAAGTCATATAGTGCAGTTGTGTACAGTGGAATGGCACAAAGAGCATCGGCGGAGAGTGCAGTCTTGAAGAGTAGAGTGCACTGGTGCAGAGTAGGGTGATGCAGAGTAGAGTGGTGTACAAAGCAGTGGCGTAGAGTATAGTGGAGCAGTGGCAGTGGCGCAGAGTAGAGTATAGAGGCAAACAGAGACATGGTGCAGAGTAGTTGGCATAGAGTGCAGTGGCATACAGTGCATTGGGTTTGAGTAAAGTGGTGTTGAGTGCATTGACATAGAGTGCAGTGGTTTAGAGTGAAGTGGTGCATAGTGCAGTGGTTTCGAGTAGAGTATTGTAGAGTAGAGCAGAGTGGCATAGAGAGGATTTGCATAAAGTGGAGTAGTACAGAGTAGAGTGATATTGCCTACACTGAAGTGGTGTAGAGCGCAGCGGCTTAAAGTGAAGTGGTGCAGAGAGTTTGGCATGGAGTTCAGTGGCAGAGAGTGCAGTGTTGCTGGGTAGAGTGGCCTAAAATGGAGTGGCGCAGAGTAGTAAGTGTGCTGGAGAGTGAAGCGGAGTGGCATAGAATGGAGTGATGCATGGTGTAGTGGGATAGAGTGGAGTGGTATAGAGTGCATTGGAATAGAGAGGCATGGAGTGGAATGGTGCACAGTAGTCTGCAGTAGCATAGAGTGCAGTGGTGCAGGTTTAGAGTTAAATGCAGTTGTAGCTGTAGAGTTAAATGGTGGAGAGTGCAGTGTTACAGATCAGAGTGGCATAGAGTGAAGTGGGACAGAGTGAAGTGGTGTAGGGTACTAATTGTAGTGGTGGTTAGAGAGCAGTGGGGTAGAGTGGAGTGATGCGAAGTGTAGCGGCTTAGAGTGTTGTGGAGTGGATTGTATTGGCATAGAGTAGAGTGGTGCAGAAAGCAGTGGTGTAGAGTATAGTGGAGCAGTGGTGTAGAGTGCATTGGTGCAGAGAAGAATGGAGTCGCGTAGAGTGCAATGACGCAGAGCGTACTGGTGTAGAGTTGGGTAGCGTGCAGTGTCGCAGAGTGTTGCAGAGTAGAGTATTGAGGCATAGAGTGAAATGGTGCATTGTAGTTGGCATAGAGTGCAGTGGCATGCAGTGCATTGGTGGTGTTGAGTGCATTGAGGTAGAGTGCAGTGGTTTAGAATACAGTGGCATAGAGTGCAATGACGCAGAGTGTAGTGGTGTAGAGTGGGGCAGCATGCAATGGCATAGAGTACAGTGGCATGAAGTGTTGCAGAGTTGAGTATAGTGGGGAAGAGTGCACTTGCATTGAGTAGAGTGGTACAGAGTAAAGTAGAGAGAACGACATGGCATGGAATGCATTGACATAGAGTGCAGTGATGCACAGTAGATTATAGTGGTGTAGAGTTTGAATCCCAGATCAGACTATTGGTGGGGAAATGTTATGGGGTCTTGAAAAGCATGCGAAAAACCAGGGGTCTCCTCTCGATTGAGGCCAGGAAGGCGTTAGTGCATGCACTTGTTACATCACGCCTGGACTATGGCAACGTTTTATATCTAGGTGCGACGGTTAAAAGGCTGAACCGGCTCCAGGTGATGCAAAACGCTGCTGCATGGTGTGTACTAAGACGGCCGAGGCGGACTAACTCTATAAGAGCACTGAACACTCTTCACTGGCTTCCTGTCAGGAAGAGAATCATGTTCAAAGCGCTCTGTTTATGCCAGCGCATTGTACAGGGCAGGGGCCCCAGAGATCTTCTAAGTCTCATCACTATATACGAGCCCCCATGGTCCCTTAGATCTAGTGGAGTAGGTCTGGTACTCGTTCCTAGTGTGAAGAGGGAGCAAATGGGGGGACGGTATTTTAGGCTTCTTGCGGCCAGGAGGTGGAATGAACTACCCGTTGAGCTCCGACTGGAGCCATCGGAGGGCAGCTTTAGATCAAGGCTTAAAACGTACCTGTTTCGTAAGTAGGTGACGACGCTGATACTGCAGGGAAGAGGGGCTCACTTGGCCACTCACTACATCGCGGGGACACGGCTCCTGGCGTAACCAGGCGCTTTACAAGCTCCCTTAATATTATTATTATTATATTATTATTAGAGTGTAGTGACATACAGTGTATTGGTGTAGAGTGCAGTAGAGTAGAGTTGTGTAGAGTAGAGCGCAGAGGCATAGAGTGCAGTGGTGCACAGAAGTGTGGCATAGAGTTCAGTAGCAGAGAGGACATGGTTGCAGGGTAGAGTGGCGTAGAGTGGAGTGGTGCAGAGTATTAAGTGTGGTGGAGGGCAGTGTGCAGTGGCATAGAGTGGAGTGATGCAGAAATGAGTGGCATATAATGTAGTGGCATAGAGAACATTGACATAGAGTGGCATAGAGTAGAGTGCAGGGTCAAGTGTAGTGGCATAGATTGCAGTGGCTATACAATAAGAAAGGAGGGTCCCCTGTAGTATATGACAGGGAGGGGGATCTTAAGGTTAGAAAATCTATGAGGGTCCCTGTCTTTATTGTGGTTGGTTAGACACATTAACCATATCTCCTGATTAGGGTTTCCCTTTGAACATTGAGATAACTCTTTATCACCTTGTAGTAAATGAATGGCTAGTGAATTTCCAAAACCAAAGCAAAAGCAAGTGCAAAGTAGACAAAAACCATAGGATCGCTTGGGATTAATAACACTAAGCAACCAAAAATTTATCAAAATTAAAACATAGATTTTATTACCTCCCGAACGGGTTACAATCTAAAACATGTTAAAATTAATAAAAGCCACCAACAGTGACACATATATTTATATGCAAACAAAGGTAAAACAATCATGTACAGTCAAGTGGGAAAAAACAGTCGACGCAGCGTTTCGGTGCTTTATCTGATCTTCACACCTTCTTCAGGACATTAACAATTGACTTGACATCTAAGAAGTTAAAATAAAAGTAATTTAATACTACTTGTCTACAAAGGATCAATATTGCACCTACTGCACTAGATATAAGACTACTCAATGAGAACTGAAATGATAACTGGTTTCTCTATTCGAATAAGTACATAGAATTAAACAGCTTTAGGAAGATTGCAACCCTAGTTGTACTGTAAGGTCTCAGAATTAAATTGCTGATATTTTCATTATACTACTGATTTCCTGCGCACTATAGATTTTTGGATAGCGAGAAAAACAGGCGGACAGTAAGGGTGCATGGCCTCTTTTTGTACTTTTTATCATATATGATATCTATTGCATTGCTTGAAGACATCATATTGTCTAAATGAACCACTCCTTTGCTTATATACATTTAAAGGAATTCCTTGGTCATACCTGTGTTTCTATTGGGAAGAGTGTATCAATTCTTTTCCACTGTTATGCTGAATACTCAGCTGTTTTACTCTCATTGGAGCTATACAAAAAATAAACATGAGATATTTTTGGTGGTTTCCTATCTATTGTAAAATCCTAGTAACTATATGGATTTGATATTGTGCTGGTTTACCTTCAATATTAGTGAGCCAATGTTCAATATGCACGGAGGGGCCACCGTAGATGCTGGGGATTTTTCATGAGACAATTTAAAAACCTGGGTGGATTGAAAATTAATCTGTAATTTCCTATATTTGGTTCATAAGAACGGTACTATACATATCACAAGCAAATTGTCGGCCATATTTACTAACCTGTTGAAATTCACTAGCCATTCATTTACTACAAGGTGATAAAGAGTTATCTCAATGTTCAAAGGGAAACCCTAATCAGGAGATATGGTTAATGTGTCTAACCAACCACAATAAAGACATAGATTGCAGTGGTGCAGAGAAGAGTAGCGCAGTGGTTTTGGGTAGAGTGGGGTGACATAGGGTAGAGTGGCATAAAGTGCATCGGGGTAGAAAGCAGTAGCGTAGAGTGGAGTGGTGCAGGGACAAGTAGAGTGGCATTGAGTGCAGCGGCATAGAGTACAGTGGAGTAGTGGCGTAAACTACAGTACTATGAGTAGAATAGATTGGCATAGAGTGCAGTGACGGAGAGTGCATTGGTGTGAAGTGGGGTAGAGTGGAGTGGCATCGAGTGCAATAGTGTAGAGTGTTGGAGAATAGAGTATAGTGGTGTAGAGTGCAATGGTGCAGGGTAGTAGGCATAGAATTTTGTGACATAGAGTGCAGTGACATACAGTGTATTGGTTTTAAGTAAAGTGGTGTTCAGTGCACTGACGTAGAGTGCAGTGGTTTGGAGTAGAGTGGTGTATAGCGCAGTGGTTTGGAGTAGAGTGGTGTAGCTTTGAATAGAGTGGCATATAGTGCATTGTGGTAGAGTGCAGTGGCATTGACTGGAAAGGCACAGAGACGTGTAGAGTGACATTGATTGCAGTGGCATGGAGTAGAATGTTTCAGAGTAGAGTGAAGTGGTGTAGAGTGGAGTGGCTCAGGGTTGAGTGCAGTGGCATAGAGTAGTGACACAGAGCACAGTGGCATAGAGTAGAGTGTTGCAGATTAGAATCGAGAAGCATAGAGTGCAGTGGCATAGAGTGGAGTCACGAAGAGTGAAGTAGAGTGGCATAGAGTGCAGTGGCGTAGAGTGGAGTTGCTCCGACTGGAGTAGAATGGAATAGAGTGCAGTGGTCTAGAGTAGATTGTTTCAGAGTAAAGTGAAGTGACATACCGTGAAGAAGTGCAGGCTAAAGAGGAGTGACATAGAGTAGTGTTGTGGAGTGTAGTGGCATAGAGTGCAATGTTGCAGAGTAGAGTGGCAAAAAGTGAGTGGAGTGGTGCAGATTAGAGTGGAGAGGCCAAGACAGGAGTGGTGTAAAGTGCAGTGACTTAGAATCCAGTGATGCATAGTATATTGGGGTCGAGTGCACTGGCATAGAGTAGAGTGGTGCAGAAAGCAGTGGCATAGAGTATAGTGGAGCAGTGGTGTAGAGTGCATTGTTGCAAAGTAGAATGGAGTGGCGTAGAGTGCAATGAAGCAGAGCTAATTGGTGTAGAGTGGGGTAGCGTGCAGTGGCGCAGAGTGTTGCGGAGTACAGTATAGAGGCATAGAGTGAAATGGTGCATTGTAGTTCGCATAAAGTGCAGTGGCATGCAGTGCATTGGTTTTGAGTTAAGTGGTGTTGAGTGCATTGAGGTAGAGTGCAGTGGTTTAGAATACAGTGGCATAGAGTGCAATGACGCAGAGTGTAGTGGTGTAGAGCGAGGCAGCATGCAATGACATAGAGTGCAGCGGCATAGAGTGTTGCAGACTTGAGTATAGTGGGGTAGAATGCACTGGCACTGAGTAGAGTGGTGCAGAGTAAAGTAGAGAGGGAGAGAGTGACATGGCATGGAATGCATTTACATAGAGTGCAGTGGTGCACAGTAGATTATAGTGGTTTAGAGTGTAGTGGCATAATGTGCATTGATATAGAGGGTAGTAGATTGGTGTAGTGAAGAGTGGTGCAGAGTAGAGTGCAGTGGCATAGAGTGCAGTGGTGCAGTGTAGAGTGGAGCAGAATAGAGTGGCATAGATTTCAGTGGCAGGGAGCACAGTGTTGCAGAATACAGTATATTGACATACAGTGTAGTATTGCAGAGTAGATTAGCATAAAGTGCAGTGGCGTCAAGTGTATTGGTTTGAGTAAAGTAAAGTAGAGTGCATTGGCATTGCGTGCAGTGGCATAGTGTGCAGCAGCATAGAACACAGTGGTGTGGAGTGGCGGAGGGTATATTGCAGTAGCACATAGTGGAAGAGAATGGCATAGAGTGCAGTGGCATAGAGTTGATTGTTTCAAACTAGAGTCCAGTGGCATTGAGTGCAGTGTGATAGAGTGCAGTTTTATAGAGTGTAGTGATGCACTGTAGAGTGGCAGAGAGTGTAGTGGCATACAGTGTATGGGTGTAGAGTGCAGTAGAGTAGAGTTGTGTAGAGTAGAGGGCAGAGGCATAGAGTGCAGTGGTGCACATAAGTGTGGCATAGAGTTCAGTAGCGGAGAGGACATAGTTGCAGGGTAGAGTGGCGTAGAGTGGAGTGGTGCACAGTATTAAGTGTGATGGAGGGCAGAATGCAGTGGCATAGAGGGGTGTGATGCAGAAATTAGTGGCATAGAATGTAGTGGCATAGAGTACATTGACATAGAGTGGCATAGAGTAGAGTGCAGGGTCAAGTGTAGTGGAATAGAGCGCAGTGGTGCAGAGAAGAGTGGCGCAGAGTGAACTGGCATAGAGTGGAGTGGTACAGAGTAGTGAGTGTGTTGGAGGGTAGTGTGCTGTGGCAAACAGTGGAGTGATGCAGAGTGTAGTGGAGTAGAGTGTAATGACGTGGAGAGCATTTGCCTAGAGTGTCATAGAGTAGAATGGTACAGAGTACAATGCAATGGCATGGAGTGCAGTGGTGTATAGTCCAGTGGCATTGAGTAGAGTGGCATATAGTTCAGTGGCTATGAGTGCAGTGTTGCAGAGTAGACTATCATAGAGAGCAGTGATATATAGTGGAGGGTTGTAGAGTGCATTGGAGGAGAGTGGAGACTTGCGGAGCTGAGTGTCATAGAGTTTAGTGGCATAGAGTGCAGTGATGTAGAGTAGAGTGATGCAAAGTAGGGTGGTGTAGAGAACAGTGGCATAGAGTACAGTGGAGAAGTGGCGTAAAGTACTATAGTGTGAGAAGAATAGATTGGTGTAGAATGGATTGACACCAAGTGCAGTGGTGTGGAGTGGGGTAGCATGAAGTGGAATAGAGTGCAATGGTGTAAAGTGTTGCAGAGTAGAGTATAGTGGTGTAGAGTGCAATGGTGCAGACTAGTAGGTATAGACATACCGTGCAGTGATATATAGTGCATTGGTTTTGAGTAAAGTGTTCAGTGCACTGGCGTAGAGTGCAGTGGTTTTGAGTAGAGTGGTGTGTAGCGCAGTGGTTTCGGGTAGAGTGAGGTGGCATAGGGTTGAGTGGCATAGAGTGCATTGGGGTAGAACGCAGTAACGTAGAGTGGAGTGGTGCAGAGACAAGTAGAGTGGCATTGAGTGCAGCGACATAGAGTACAGTGGAGTAGTGGCGTAAATTACAGTACTGTGAGTACATACGGTGTATTGGTTTTGAGTAAAGTGGTGTTCAGTGCACTGACGTAGAGTGCAGTGGTTTGCAGTAGAGTGGTGTATAGGGCAGTGGTTTGGAGTAGAGTGGCGTAGCTTTGAGTAGAGTGGCATATAGTGCATTGTGATAGAGTGCAGTGGCATTGACTGGAGTGGCCCAGAGATGAGTAGAGTGGCATTGATTGCAGTGGCATGGAGTAGAATGTTTCGGAGTAGAGTGAAGTGGCGCAGGGTTGAGTGCAGTGGCATAGAGTAGTGACACAGAGCACAGTGGCACAGAGTACAGTGTTGCAGATTAGAATCGAGAAGCATAGAGTGCAGTGACAAAGAGTGGAGTCACGAAGAGTGAAGTAGAGTGGCATAAAGTGCAGTGGTGTACAGTGGAGTTGCTCCGAGTCGAGTAGAATGGATTAGAGTGCAGTGGTGTAGAGTAGATTGTTTCAGAGTACAATCAAGTGACATATAGTGAAGAAGTGCAGGCTAAAGAGGAGTGACATAGAGTAGTGTTGTGGAGTGTAGTGGCATAGAGTGCAGTGTTGCAGAGTAGAGTGGCAAAAATAGGAGTGGCATAGAGTGAAGTGGTGCAGATTAGAGTGGAGAGACCTAGACCGGAATGGTGTAGAGTGCAGTGACTTAGAATCCAGTGATGCATAGTATATTGGGGTAGAGTGCACTGGCGTAGAGTAGAGTGGTGGAGAGTAGAGTAGAGAGGCAAACAGTGAAGTGGCGTAGAGTGCAGTGTCAAAAAGTGCATTGGTACACAGTAGATTAGAGTGGTGTAGAATGGAATGCCATTGAGAGTAGTAGAGTGGGGTAGAGTAGAGTGGTGGAGGGTAGAGTGCAGTGATGCCACATAGAGAGGTGCAGAGTAGAGTGACATAGAGTTCAGTGGTGGGGAGTGTACTGTTGCAGAGAGTGTTGTAGGGTGCAGTAGTTTAAAGTACAGTGGTGTAGAGTATAATGGTGTGGAGTATATTGTTAAAGGGAAGAGTATAGTGTCGTACAGTGCAGTGGTGCAGAGTGGATTGGCATACAGTGAAGTGGCATAGAGTGTATTGGTTTTGCGGAATGTGGTGTAAAGTGGATTGGTGTTGAGTGCAGAGGCGTAGAGAGCAGCAGCATAGAATAGATTGCTGTGGAACACAGTGGAAGAAGGCAGTAGTGTAGAGTGGAATTGTACCGACTGGAATAGAGTGGTATAGAGCGTAGTTCCATAAAGTTGATTGTTTCAAGGTAAGGTGCAGTTGTGTAAAGTGCAGTGGCACTGAGTGCAGTGTTATAAAGTACAGTGGTGCAGAGTATTAGAGTGCTTAGAGTAGATTGCCATAGAGTGCAGTGGTGTAGAGTGGAGCGATGCAGAGTTGAGTGGCATAGAGTGCATTGGCATAGAGTACAGTAGAGTGGAGTAGAGTTGAGTGGTTGAGAATAGAGTGCAGTGGCGTAGATTGAAGTGGTGCAGAGAAGAGTTTCATAGAGTTCAATCTCAGTCAAAATTCTTTTCTCGGCTTTACCGCGCCATATAATTCACATCATATGAAAAATACACAATGATTAATACTTGATTCAAGAGAAAGGGAGTTATAAAAATAAATCATAAAACCTTCAATAAAATCACGAAGTTCATTTAAATAGAGTTGTAGCAGCAAAATACAGTAAAGCTTTCAGTATTTATATCATAATCTTAAAACAGCAATAATAACAGTTTCATTTCCCAGACACTGCAAATAAGAAAAGACAGCTGTGTGGGATCTAAAATTCAGAGCACGCAATCTTGGATGCATGAATTGCCTTTTTTGGTGTAAGTAGAATGTTCACAATAAAGTAAGGTGCACAGTGCTTTGTTCGGCTGAGATTTCACAATGACAAGGAGGGAGAGGGAAAAACATGGTTCCTGTGGTAGGAAAGGCTACCAAGAGGTGCATAATTTGAAGTCGGAACCTTGTGAACAATAGCTTCTGTCTTTCATCTACAATAAAGTGTAAGTAAAATGCTGGATAGATATTTTACACGCATTGAGAGGATGTTGGATAGAACAGCTAGATTATGTTAAAAAACTAGAGTGCCCAGACTTTCAAAGCTGTTTTGACGAATTTGAGCCAATGGATAGCTAAGCAATTATACAGACTTATGCAATCTAACAGCACTGAACTTCACAATTGACCTTCTGGGTTTTCCCAAATTGGCTGCCACAGCAAGATGGGTTGTAATTTGATGTAATCCTCCAGACAGGGTTGCCCTATCTCATCGTGCCTAA
The DNA here is from genome assembly GCF_964263255.1 of Lissotriton vulgaris. Taxonomy (NCBI): domain Eukaryota; kingdom Metazoa; phylum Chordata; class Amphibia; order Caudata; family Salamandridae; genus Lissotriton; species Lissotriton vulgaris. The sequence goes on along the minus strand of NC_141693.1, from coordinate 513,596,995 downwards.
ATTATGCCGGAGTGGAGTGTGGGACAGCCGGAAGTCTTCTTATGAATGTATTCTCTGCAAACTGGAGAGCTTCACAGTTTGCCTAACCCCAGACACACCCCCCAAATGTTGCAACAGATAAACGTTTACTTTTAAAAATGATAGCAGATCACTTATGGGTTTATATTCCAGTCTTTTAGGAAATCTAAAAACTGCATCAGTTGCACTTTGGACACACAAGATTCTTACATTCAATAAGAACTTTGAATTAAAATCAATATCAATTTGGCCACCCAGGTAAGTGAACTGGGAGGTTTTTCCACTTCTTCTCCACCAAGCAAAAACGTTCTTGTCTTGACCACATTTCATTATAAATTGGTTCTGTTAGTTTTTACTCCTAGGTTGTCCATACAATTATTAAAAGCATCTAACAAGTATTGAAGACCATTAGATGTTTGGGCAGTAAGGACAATATCATCTGCATAGAATAAGACAGGGATTTCTTGTGAGTTAATTTTAGGGATTTCTTTTCTGACTTTTACTAAGTAGCCTTCAAGTGCGTGAATATAGATTAGGAATAGGAATGGGGCCAAGACACAACCCTGCCTAACCCCTGTTACTGATGGAAAATCATCGGTGGGATCCCAATTTATACTGTAAAGCAGTCTAACTGTGGTATGTGCCTGAAGCCTGTGCAGTAAGGAGATTATTTCACTGTCTGTGCCTAATTCTGACATTATTGACCATAATCTGCAGCGATCCACTGTGTCAAAGACACACATTAAGTTAATTAAGGAAAGATGGACACATCCTTTTTTATTTCAAAACACAAAAAGGGGGTCCCAGGGAATATTTAACGACCTACCAATACTACACCCCTGACAATAAATAACTTATATACCAACCTAAGAGTAGCATGGGGTAAAAGAAACTAATGTGTGTGTGCCTCCTCCGCTAAAGAAAGGTGTTGTAATCAAATCAACTCGCAAAATCTGTCAAAGGGTCTCTCCAAATGCTCAAAGAGATCCCATCAGACTTCCACCCTGTACCGCCCTACATCATTTGGGAACCTTCAAAGTGCACCTGGGAAATTGAGTACCCAGTGCAAGATTTGGCCAGACTCAACCAAATCACTCACAACAGTCCCAAACAGTTTGTACTCAATAGTAGGTATCAGGAGGTAGTTGAAAAGCAGTGCTCAATAAAGTAAACCAAAAGAATGTGTAAGGTGTTGTGGCTAAAATTGAGTAAGAGGAGGAAAATATGTTTAATGGATACCTCCCTTTTCTCAATATTAAAAACAGTGCAAACGGTAGTTTCAGCAAATAACTACACAGATGAACAAAATGGTCGACATGTTTCTGCAGACTTTCACTGGGCCCATGGGTCACCTCGCTGCTTCATCAGGACCTATTTATGCTACTGCTAAGTGTGATGATGTGAATCAAATCATAAATAAAAGTGACAATCAAAGTAAATATCACCTGAAAGTTCTCCTGTATTCAAGTTGTGGGAGTACACCAAGCGGACAGACAAACATACAAAGTGAGAAAAATGTGCATATCATTAGTGACAATGTCAAATCTCGAGAAGATGATCTGCTGGATTTATCATGTCCAATCAGAATAATGTACTACACAATCATGTCACCTAAATAAGTGTACTTTGAGAGCTAGACCTTCAATGTGTCTCATAATCATATGTACAAATAACATATAATTAACACTCACCTAATTTGTAGGAGAATGTCTCCCCCCCCTCACCTGGCCACAGCTCAGGTAACACGGAGCACCGCTCTGTTCAAGCCAAACAAATGGAAGAGATCAGAGGAAGCACCTCGACGCTGCGCAACAAAACTCTGTGTCTTTGCTAGACACTTTGTGAATAAAAACCTTCATTTCCTGTTAAAAACCTGGTAATCATAGCCCTATTGGGTCAACTGTGCTAGCCTTAGTGAATGGAAACCCAAAGTTTTTAACATGGATGCTCCCTTCACAAGTGTGTTTGTAAAAGTATTTAAAGAGCAATGTCAGCCCGCTGGTATCGTTACTAGGGAGTTTCTAAGACATACACCCTATTGCGCAGGCTCTGACGTCCTTAATGATTTGAGACACATTTTTTTCATCTAGTTAATGCAATCACAAGGGTACTCGTAAGATTTTATTAAATGGCAATGTCTGCCCTAGGTTATCATTAAGAGGGAATTTCTATAGCCTGTCTCTTATTCCGCATGTCTATTGTAATAAGAGTGCATCTGTTCTCAGAGCGAAGTCCTTATTAAAGTGCTCGTTCAATGCGGTAAATGCGGTTGATAACCGGACTTCATTCTAGCTCAATGTCTACCGCTTGCCTATACAAGTACAGCGCGACATACACTTACATCGGCCAATTTCTGTTAGAAGTAATTGCGTGCCGCGTATGTCTCACTAATGGATGAATTTATCCTTTGCGCTTTTGCTTCGCTTATTGAAATGCTTTCTATTGTGCATACCAGAAAATGAGGGGGATGCCGACTGTGTATCGCGCTCGCTATTATTCCAATGCCCTTCTTCTGCCTATCACAGACTATCAGATCTGTCTATTGGTATAGCTGTAGAACAGCCGAGCCTGCCTTCCTACCTGTCCGTCGGTACTCCAGACGTCCTTCTGGGCTGTCTGTGGGAGGTACCCGGCGGACAGGAGAAGGTCTATTAGGCAAAAACCCAGATAGGCTGACGCTGTGATGTCATGTCAGCGCGCCTCCCAAGGACTCTAGGGAAATGTAGAGTCTTGGCGTATTTTCGCCGATCCTACTTCGCATGTGTTTAAAAAGAGTCTGATCGCGACCACTCATCTTGATGTATCATGAATCAGCTCATGCCTGAATAAGAATCCGTTTTCTATCCAGTGTTTCTATTCTGTGAGAAAGAGCCCCCGCACTAGTATCACACTCCATAAGGTACTACAAAAACCCTTTGGGAACTAGGGAAATGTAATCATATTCATCATCTTTGTGGGGTGTTAGCGGTATTGTTTAATAGAACTTTCCTCTAGGACCCATATGTAGTATGCCTGTGGCAAAGGGCGGATGTCATAGTGGGAGCCTGTGTGAATGTCCGTTATGGATCTATATATACCCCACTGAAAAGCCGCATTATGCTTGAGATTCTGATATATTAAGAGAGGTGTAAGGAGAATGGCCCTCTATAGATGAATCCATTGAACTCAAATGTGAATACAAATAAAGTTAGCCTATCCACCCAACTTAGAGATAGATGATATACAGAAGTGTGCCAACATAACTGTATTGGCTCAGTTACTCTCTTGTCTGTTATCCTCTATCCTCAGAGGCTCAGTGAATTTTCGGAATAGTGTATTCCTTGCTAGCTCTCAAGAGAACTCCTGGTATCACAGGCACTAAAAGTGCCCAATGCCCTGAATCTAGATATGCTACAGCGACATCCAAGGGATCTCCTCGGTTATCCCCAGTTTGTCAGTCTGTAGTTTGTAGACCCATCTCTGCTCACGTCTAAAGAGGAACCCACTCACATCTATGACGTGTGTTGGTATCAAGGGTTGTTCTAAGACAGTCCACCTTAATTCCAAGAGACTATGCTTAGCCTCTAGGAAATGACTCGTCGGCCTGGTCGCTTGCTTCGAGCATCTAATCGAGCTCTTATGCTCCGAGATGCGTATCTTAACCTTTCGTGTGGTCATCCCTACATATCAATTTTTGCACGGACAGCTGATTAGATATATCAAATTACTGCTATTACAATTTGTAAATCTGCGTTGTTCCCAGGGTCGGTCTGTGCCGATGTCAATGGTTAGGGACTTCACTGTCTGGGGACAGGCTGCACAGTTGCCACAGGGATGGTGACCCGTGGCTGCCGGCATATCCCATAAGGTGCCTATTGCTCTGGGAAGCTCACCTTTGGGTCGGGTATGTACCAATCTGTCCTTGAGGTTTGGTCCTCTTTTAAACGCAAATAGTGGGGCAGGGAAGGTGTCAACTCCTGTGTTGAGGATTTTCCAATGTTTCCTCACTATTTTTTGAATTTGATTTGATTCTGTGCAGAATGTTTGTACACATGTAATACGATCTTGTTTGGGTTTATGTGGCAAGATCTTCAGTAGGCTATCTCTGTTATTATTTGAAGCTCTTTTTTTGGACTTCCGTACCAGATGCCTAGGATAGTTCTTCAATGAGAGGTCTATTTTGAGGCTTTCGCATGGTGTTCAAAAGCCTGTCTGGTTGAGCAATTTCGTTGAATCCGAAGGAATTGCCCATAGGGCAGGTTATCCCGGAGTGCTTTGGGATGACAGCTGTTGTAGCTTAAAAGAGAGTTCTTTGCCAGTGGTTTACGGTACAGCTCTGATTCTAAACCAGTGGAGGTAGAAGTAATTAGGATGTCAAGGAATGCCAGATGTGATCTGCTGTGTTCCATAGTAAATTTCAAGTATTGATTTCTTCCATTAAGCCAGGCGTGGAAGTTCTGTAGTTCTTCCTCCTTACCCCTCCAAATTACCAAGACATCATCGATGTAACGCTTCCACAGGCGTAGGCTGGCTGTGAAAGGGTTTGTTTTTGCAAAGATTTGGTCTTGCTCAAATCTGTGCATGTAAAGGTTCGCCAGACTCGGGGCAAAAATACTGCCCATGCTGGTTCCGCTGATCTGTAAGTAGAGAGATTCTTCAAACTGAAAGAAATTCTCAGTCATAGCCAGATTTGCCAGAGTCATAATCACGCTGACTGGAGAGATGGTGGTGAGATCCTTCTCAGTCAGAAGGGCCTCGACTACCTCTAAGGTCTCTCGTTAGGGTATTGAGGTGTACAGACTCTCTACATCAAATGAAACCAGAATATCTTGGTTGTTGTCATAATCTATCTCAGGTAGAAGTCTAAGAACGTCTTTGGTGTCCTTCAGGTAGGTTGGCATCTCCCTCACCATAGGTTTAAGAAAAAAGTCGACAACGGTCGACAGAGGTTCCAAAAGGGAGCCTATTCCCGAAATAATCGGGCGACCAGGAGGTGGACGTGCGGGCTTATGTATCTTTGGTAGATGGTAAAAGTACGGTATTCTAGGGTTCACCGCACAAAGGTATTGACCCTCCTTCGCTGTGATCCACCCTTCACTGAGTGCCTCCTCCACTACTTGCCCAATCTCTCTGGTCAATCTCTCCGTGGGGTCTGTGGTCAATTTGCGATAGGCTTGACAATTGTTCAGTTGGCGTAAACATTCCTTGCGGTAAGTATCAGAGTCGAGTAGCACTATCGCTCCGCCCTTGTCCGCCGGTTTGATGATTATGGACTGGTTATCGGCCAGGTCTCTTATCGCTTCTTGTTCTTTCTTGGAAGAATTGTGGAAGGGTCTTGTATCTGAACGAAACAGTTCTTTCAAATCATGGTCAACAGCTTCTTCGAAAGTGAGTACTTTCGCTGGAAGACCTGTCGTCGTGGGGTTGAATGTGGACGGTCTCTTGAGACCAGTGTTCAAGTCACCACTTTGACTTTCTTGTGAGGTCGACTCCTTTTTGGCAAAAAGGTAGTGTAGCCGAAAAAACGTGCCCATCTCCGTCTGGGCGATGAAAGAATCTCCTTTATTAGTAGACACAAAGCCCAAGCCTTTATTGAGAACCTGTTCTTCTATGTTGGTAAGGGAGTGAGAGCTCAGATTTATTACAAGGCAAGGCGACATTCTCCTACAAATTAGGTGAGTGTTAATTATATGTTATTTGTACATATGATTATGAGACACATTGAAGGTCTAGCTCTCAAAGTACACTTATTTAGGTGACATGATTGTGTAGTACATTCTTCTGACTGGACATGATAAATCCAGCAGTTTATCTTCTCGAGATTTGACATTGTCACTAATGATATGCACATTTTTCTCACTTTGCATGTTTGTCTGTATGCTTGGTGTACTCCCACAACTTGAATACAGGAGAACTTTCAGGTGATATTTACTTTGATTGTCACTTTTATTTATGATTTGATTCACATCATCACACTTAGCAGTAGCATAAATAGGTCCTGATGAAGCAGCGAGGTGACCCATGGGCCCAGTGAAAGTCTGCAGAAACATGTCGACCATTTTGTTCATCTGTGTAGTTATTTGCTGAAACTACCGTTTGCACTGTTTTTAATATTGAGAAAAGGGAGGTATCCATTAAACATATTTTCCTCCTCTTACTCAATTTTAGCCACAACACCTTACACATTCTTTTGGTTTACTTTATTGAGCACTGCTTTTCAACTACCTCCTGATACCTACTATTGAGTACAAACTGTTTGGGACTGATGTGAGTGATTTGGTTGAGTCTGGCCAAATCTTGCACTGGGTACTCAATTTCCCAGGTGCACTTTAAAGGTTCCCAAATGATGTAGGGCGGTACAGGGTGGAAGTCTGATGGGATCTCTTTGAGCATTTGGAGAGACCCTTTGACAGATTTTGCGAGTTGATTTGATTACAACACCTTTCTTTAGCGGAGGAGGCACACACACATTAGTTTCTTTGACCCCATGCTACTCTTAGGTTGGTATATAAGTTATTGTCAGGGGTGTAGTATTGGTAGGTCGTTAAATATTCCCTGGGACCCCCTTTTTGTGTTTTGAAATAGTATTTGAGCAGCCTTGGCTGCGGGTCCATTTTGTACATTTGTTGTCAACTACATTCAAGCCACACTCAGGTGGTAGTCAGAGTTGAGGCGCTTTGCTAGCTGTAACACTTACTTCATTTATCACTCATTTCCTACTTATTCCTCCACCAACATGGCCACCAATCTAGGCCTAGCTTTTGATGAGGCGGAAGTACAAAACATACTTTCAGAGAATCCCAGTATGCTAGAACTCTTACTGACTGTTCAGGTCAATGCGGATGAGGGTTGGGCCAAAGTCCTTATATTGAAAAAGAATCAAACGAGGGTGTGTGTCCACGGTATCACCATGGCGGAATATCTACATGGCAACTGCGCTCCCAGTGGACTCATAGTAACGAATGCTCCATGCCTATTCTTAGATGACAAAGAATTCCTAAAAGATTGGTCGCTCATAGCGTGGAGATGCACGCGTGATTGGCTAGTATTGATCATCAAAACGGCTAAAAGGACTGCCGACAAAATTCTTGTTGAAATTCAACTTCTCGAAGGCCAAAATAAGACCACTATTTCCTCTAGCAAGGTGTTTTCTAAGCACCAAGAAGATGGAAATAAGACAAGCAAAGAGTTTCGAGATTCTATCTTGTTCAGTAAGCTGGAAAAGTTTAAAAAGGACTTGGCGAAGTTCGCCATGGATAAAATATATCCATACACCAGCGACGACTACACCCCATCAACGCATAACAAATATGGGCGCCAAGTGGGATCCAATTATGGTACCTCCAGCTCTGACGGGGTCTCTAGCGACTCTGATTCATCTAATCAAGACAACTTTTACACTAAGCCAAGAGGTAGAGGAAACAACAGAAAGAACTGGAGAGGATATGGTCAACAATTTACTCAACCGCAAGGCGCACCTTGGTGGCAACCAAGCCCGTGGGGCCCCCCACCCTATCCTCCCATGATGGGACCTTTTGGCCCACAGCAATCTTTTCAGAATTTTCATCAGCAGCCTTTTTTAGGTTTTGGCCGAAGGTCACGGGGCCGACAAATAACAGCACAACAAGGCCAGGTTTGTTGGAACTTACCCCCTCAGACCATGGATCTACGAAGTGGAAAGAAAATCAACCTGGACCAAGCAGGGACATCGACAGGGCCAGCCTTGTAATAAATCTGAGCTCTCACTCCCTTACCAACATGGAAGAACAGGTTCTCAATAAAGGCTTGGGCTTTGTGTCTACTAATAAAGGAGATCCTTTCATCGCCCAGACGGAAATGGGCAAGTTTTTTCGAAAGATTCGGCTACACTACCTTTTTGCCAATAAGGAGTCGACCTCACAAGAAAGTCAAAGTGGTGACTTGAACACTGGTCTCAAGAGACCGTCCACATTCAACCCCACGACGACAGGTCTTCCAGCGAAAGTACTCACTTTCGAAGAAGCTGTTGACCATGATTTGAAAGAACTGTTTCGTTCAGATACAAGACCCTTCCACAATTCTTCCAAGAAAGAACAAGAAGCGATAAGAGACCTGGCCAATAACCAGTCCATAATCATCAAACCGGCGGACAAGGGCGGAGCGATAGTGCTACTCGACTCTGATACTTACCGCAAGGAATGTTTACGCCAACTGAACAATTGTCAAGCCTATCGCAAATTGACCACAGACCCCACGGAGAGATTGACCAGAGAGATTGGGCAAGTAGTGGAGGAGGCACTCAGTGAAGGGTGGATCACAGCGAAGGAGGGTCAATACCTTTGTGCGGTGAACCCTAGAATACCGTACTTTTACCATCTACCAAAGATACATAAGCCCGCACGTCCACCTCCTGGTCGCCTGAATATTTCGGGAATAGGCCCCCTTTTGGAACCTCTGTCGACCTTTGTCGACTTTTTTCTTAAACCTATGGTGAGGGAGATGCCAACCTACCTGAAGGACACCAAAGATGTTCTTAGACTTCTACCTGAGATAGATTATGACAACAACCAAGATATTCTGGTGTCATTTGATGTAGAGAGTCTGTACACCTCAATACCCCAACGAGAGACCTTAGAGGTAGTCGAGGTCCTTCTGACTGAGAAGGATCTCACCACCATCACTCCAGTCAGCGTGATTATGACTCTGGCAAATCTGGCTATGACTGAGAATTTCTTTCAGTTTGAAGAATCTCTCTACTTACAGATCAGCGGGACCAGCAGGGGCAGTATTTTTGGCCCGAGTCTGGCGAATCTTTACGTGCACAGATTTGAGCAAGACCACATCTTTGCAGAAACAAACCCTTACACAGCCAGCCTACGCCTGTGGAAGCGTTACATCGATGATGTCTTGGTAATTTGGAGGGGTACGGAGGAAGAACTACAGAACTTCCACGCCTGGCTTAATGGAAGAAATCAATACTTGAAATTTACTATGGAACACAGCAGATCACATCTGGCATTCCTTGACATCTTAATTACTTCTACCTCCACTGGTTTAGAATCAGAGCTGTACCGTAAACCACTGGCAAAGAACTCTCTTTTAAGCTACAACAGCTGTCATCCCAAAGCACTCCGGGATAACTTGCCCTATGGGCAATTCCTTCGGATTCAACGAAATTGCTCAACCAGACAGGCTTTTGAACACCATGCGAAAAGCCTCAAAATAGACCTCTCATTGAAGAACTATCCTAGGCATCTGGTTCGTAAGTCCAAAAAAAGAGCTTCAAATAATAACAGAGATAGCCTACTGGAGATCTTTCCACCTAAACCCAAACAAGATCGTATTACATGTGTACAAACATTCTGCACGGAATCAAATCAAATTAAAAAAATAGTGAGGAAACATTGGAAAATCCTCAACACAGGAGTTGACACCTTACCTGCCCCACTATTTGCGTTTAAAAGAGGACCAAACCTCAAGGACAGATTGGTACATACCCGACCCAAAGGTGAGCTTCCCAGAGCAATAGGCACCTTATGGGATATGCCGGCAGCCACGGGTCAACATCCCTGTGGCAACTGTGCAGCCTGTCCCCAGACAGTGAAGTCCCTAACCATTGACATCGGCACAGACCGACCCTGGGATCAACGCAGATTTACAAATTGTAATAGAAGTAATTTGATGTATCTAATCAGCTGTCTGTGCAAAAAACGATATGTAGGGATGACCACACGAAAGGTTAAGATACGCATCTCGGAGCATAAGAGCTCGATTAGATGCTCGAAGCAAGCGACCAGGCTGATGAGTCATTTCCTAGAGGCTAAACACAGTCCCTTGGAATTAAGGTGGACTGTCCTAGAACAACCCTTGATACCAACACACGTCATAGATGTGAGTGGGTTCCTCTTTAGACGTGAGCAGAGATGGGTCTACCAACTACAGACTGACAAACTGGGGATGAACGAGGAGATCCCTTGGATGTCGCTGTAACATATCTAGATTCAAGGCATTGGGCACTTTTAGTGCCTGTGATACCAGGAGTTCTCTTGAGAGCTAGCAAGGAATACACTATTCCGAAAATTCACTGAGCCTCTGAGGATAGAGGATAACAGACAAGAGAGTAACTGAGCCAATACAGCTATGTTGGCACACTTTTCTATATCATCTATCTCTAAGTTGGGTGGATAGGCTAACTTTATTTGTATTCACATTTGAGTTCAATGCATTCATCTATAGAGGGCCATTCTCCTTACACCTCTCTTAATGCATCAGAATCTCAAGCATAATGCGTCTTTTCAGTGGGGTATATATAGATCCATAACGACATTCACACAGGCTCCCACTATGACATCCGCCCTTTGCCACAGGCATACTACATGTGGGTCCTAGAGGAAAGTTCTATTAAACAATACCGCTAACACCTCACAAAGATGGTGAATATGACTACATTTCCCTAGTTCCCAAAGGGTTTTTGTAGTACCTTATGGAGTGCGATACAAGTGCGGGGGCTCTTTCTCACAGAATAGAAACACTGGATAGAAAACGGATTCTTATTCAGGCATGAGCTGATTCATGATACATCAAGATGAGTGGTTGCGATCAGACTCTTTTTAAACACATGCGAAGTAGGATCGGCGAAAATACGCCAAGACACTACATTTCCCTAGAGTCCTTGGAAGGCGCGCTGACATGACATCACAGCGTCAGCCTATCCGGGTTTTTGCCTAATAGACCTCCTCCTGTCTGCCGGGTACCTCCCACAGACAGCCCAGAAGGACGTCTGGAGTACCGACGGACAGGTAGGAAGGCAGGCTCGGCTGTTCTACAGCTATACCAATAGACAGATCTGATAGTCTGTGATAGGCAGAAGAAGGGCATTGGAATAATAGCGAGCGCGATACACTGTCAGCATCCCCCTCGTTTTCTGGTATGCACAATAGAAAGCATTTCAATAAGCGAAGCGAAAGCGCAAAGGATGATTCATCCATTAGTGAGACATACGCGGCGCGCAATTACTTCTAACAGAAATTGGCCGATGTAAGTCTATGTCGCGCTGTACTTGTATAGGCAAGCGGTAGATATTGAGCTAGAATGAAGTCAGGTTATCAACCGCATTTACCGCATTGAACGACCACTTTAAGAAGGACTTCGCTCTGAGAACAGATGCACTCTTATTACAATAGACATGCGGAATAAGAGACAGGCTATAGAAACTCCCTCTTAATGATAACCTAGGGCTGACATTGCCATTTAATAAAATCTTACGAGTACCCTTGTGATTGCATTAACTAGATGAAAAAAATGCGTCTCTAATCATTAAGGACGTCAGAGCCTGCGCAATAGGGTGTATGTCTTAGAAACTCCCTCGTAACGATAACAGCTGGCTGACATTGCTCTTTAAATACTTTTACAAACACAATTGTGAAGGGAGCATCCATGTTAAAAACTTTGGGTATCCATTCACTAAGGCTAGCACAGTTGACCCAATAGGGCTATGATTACCAGGTTTTTAACAGGAAATGAAGGTTTTTATTCACAAAGTGTCTAGCAAAGACACAGAGTTTTTTTGCGCAGCGTCGAGGTGCTTCCTCTGATCTCTTCCATTTGTTTGGCTTGAACAGAGCGGTGCTCCGTGTTACCTGAGCAGTGGCCAGGTGAGGGGGGGCGACATTCTCCTACAAATTAGGTGAGTGTTAATTATATGTTATTTGTACATATGATTATGAGACACATTGAAGGTCTAGCTCTCAAAGTACACTTATTTAGGTGACATGATTGTGTAGTACATTCTTCTGACTGGACATGATAAATCCAGCAGTTCATCTTCTCAAGATTTGACATTGTCACTAATGATATGCACATTTTTCTCACTTTGTATGTTTGTCTGTCCGCTTGGTGTACTCCCACAACTTGAATACAGGAGAACTTTCAGGTGATATTTACTTTGATTGTCACTTTTATTTATGATTTGATTCACATCATCACACTTAGCAGTAGCATAAATAGGTCCTGATGAAGCAGCGAGGTGACCCATGGGCCCAGTGAAAGTCTGCAGAAACATGTCGACCATTTTGTTCATCTGTGTAGTTATTTGCTGAAACTACCGTTTGCACTGTTTTTAATATTGAGAAAAGGGAGGTATCCATTAAACATATTTTCCTCCTCTTACTCAATTTTAGCCACAACACCTTACACATTCTTTTGGTTTACTTTATTGAGCACTGCTTTTCAACTACCTCCTGATACCTACTATTGAGTACAAACTGTTTGGGACTGATGTGAGTGATTTGGTTGAGTCCGGCCAAATCTTGCACTGGGTACTCAATTTCCCAGGTGCACTTTGAAGGTTCCCAAATGATGTAGGGCGGTACAGGGTGGAAGTCTGATGGGATCTCTTTGAGCATTTGGAGAGACCCTTTGACAGATTTTTCGAGTTGATTTGATTACAGCACCTTTCTTTAGCGGAGGAGGCACACACACATTAGTTTCTTTGACCCCATGCTACTCTTAGGTTGGTATATAACACATCCTTTTTTAGCCTTCGCCTATTTTGGACTATAAGAGACAGATTTAAAGTCGGCTCCACTGTTAGCAAGTCTGGCGAAACCCAAACTGTAAATCTGAATGTTCCTGAGTCTCTGTAGGCCAACTTTCTAGTTTGGCCAATATAAGCCTTTTTATGATATTTCCCGTGCTATCCAGAAGTGAATTAGGACACTAGCAGTGTAGCTGGCTTTTATCACCTTTTTTAAAAATGGTAATAATTGTGGCATCTTTCCAGGTTTTAACCAGAGTCCCGGTGATTGCACATCTTGGGACATTAGTTATTAGGGGTCCCCAAAACTGTGGTAGGGATTTTAAAATATCAGAGGGGCTTTATCCGAGGGGCAGTTTTAAATTGCTAAAAAAAGAATCAGATAATCTTAATGAATCTACTCAGTTCACAGCTGGAAGTGGCGTCGCTAATTGATATGGCATCTACAGCTTGTTCTAGAGTCTGCGCCTTTAGGCCAAACTTATTTGAAAAGAGGGTCACCCAGGAATCGCTTGGGATTACACACTCAATTTTTGGGAGAGAATAACCTAAAAGGGTCAGAGAGTTTACTACCTGCCAAAATCTCGGAAATCTTTCAGCTCGCTGGCAGCTCATAGCTCCTCCCAGGCCATCTACCTAATTTCTCTTTTCCTTTCTGAGATGGCTTCTTTGTAAAATTTCCTGGCCATCGTTACACTCATTGTGTCCCATGGGCATTTATTGAGGTCACTCTTTAGGAGTTTGTGAGCTTTAGTGCAGCTGCTATTAAACCACATTGGGCTCGTAAGGGATTTTTCCTATATTTTTTGTCAGTTTTATCTGCCATATGCTCTGTGAGAGAATTAAAAGCCTGAATTACCTTCCTTGGGCTAAAGTCCTCTTGCAGGACTTGATTGATTGCCTTGTCATTATGTATAAATAGGTCACTGTGTAAACATAATTTTCAATCTATCCCCATCTGATGTTTAGAACCATATTTTTATATTATTGTATTTGACGCTGTGAGGTTTTCTGAACATCCCTACATAAGATAATTTTAGATTCAGTGTTAGTGAGTTATCGTCACTCATGCATGAGGCCATCGTTCTACAACTGACCAATACTGGTAGCAGCTCCTTGGTTATTAATATATGGTCTATGATAGAATTAGACCCTGACCCTATGCATGTTGTGATCCACGTGGCGGCCCATTACTATATCATGTGCAAATACCAGATTGTTAGCAAAGAACACTCTGTTCAGTGTATCCTCATAAGGCATATGTCTAATGTGCTAGAGGGGTTCACCAAAATGATCACATTTCCACATGTTACCAAGGAGCCATTACCACACATTTCTTGGTTCAAATCTCCTACCCACAACATTACAACTCCTTTCTATAGTTATTATGGTCTTATGCAAAATGTCCTCTATCCCATCTATGATCTTAGTTTCTGAGGGATCAAATATTTTATAGTAATTATTAACCTGTAGCAGGTCAAAAACTTTCCTCATGGTGAATAGTAGTATGTACTAGAATGGAGGGATAACCACCTCAGAGACCTTGCAGTCCACCAGAGTCACAGAGACAAATGTTACTAATCTTCCTTTAGCTCTACCTGACATTGAGGGGATTGCCGGGACGTGAAAAGTGATGAATCCATTTACATGCAGGAGGTCCAGTATACAGGTGTCTTGGGAACAGATATTTTGATAATGACTCACCAAGTTCAGCCATTCCGGGACCTCCAGTTTAATTGCAGTCCTGTCATGTTCCATGAGTTAAGCCAAATTCCCCTTCTTGCTGAAAAGCGCCATGAGACACCCATTGATTTTTTGTGGAGAGTAGAGGTTGGTGATCGGTTGAGACTGATTGGGACGCTAGAGGGGGTAGTCAATTTAGTTGTTCTAGAGAGGACAGAGGGCTAAACCTATTAAAAACAGTGAGGAGGCAGTTCAAGTGGTGGTTTGAAGTTGTATCATTTGCTCTACAGAGGTGAGAGGCATTACTATCACTGTATGGTAATAAACCAGGAGCCCTTGCTGGATAAAAGAAGTCCAAAGGCAGTGCATGTATAGCCTCTGGGGAGGATGGAGTTTGACTGAGTGAATTTAATAGTGACCTGACTAAGCTTGGTCCATTAAAATTGATAATTATACAATCCCCCTGTGAGCCATTAGGCTGTAGTCCAATCCAGGAGACCCTGCTTGTCGAGATAATGTTTTTGGAGAGGTCATTAGTCGATGCAGAATGCTTTCGCAGCCAGTGTGACACTTTATTCAAGAGGGATGTGTTTGATTCCATGTGAGGATGAGTAAAAGTGGGAACATTTTCTAACACAGTGATATATGGACTGCACTCTGGGAAGATGTTAGTGCGAATGCCATTTGGTTACCTCTAAATTTCTCATTCAGTGTGCCTGGTTTCTTACCAACTGATTCTTTCCAAGTAGACTGAATCATATGTCCTTTGAGGAACTAGAACTTTGTTTATTAGAGGATATTTTTGTTTAGAGCCACCCAGGACCATTAGGTCTTTGTTATTGACTCCGGAGTCTACTCCACTAAGCAAATGTTGTGTATAGCTATGCGGGATGGAGCTTTGGGGTGAGAGAGGTACAGAACAGATTTGGGTACCCAGTGTTTCTTCTAACCCTCCTCCCAAAACTGATTGCACTGCTCTTGGTATGGGAGCGGGGGGAGTTTAAGTATGGAGAGGTCTGATTTCCCTCGAATGAGTAATCTGTTGATTAATTTTCTTCAGCGCCAGCGCAATAGTATTAAGGTGCTCCAGGATTGGGCTTAGCCTTGTCTCCAGGGCAGCAATTATGGAGTCTTTAAGATTGTCCTGGGATGGGTCCCGTACTGTCTTCTTAACTTTTGGCGTGTCTTTCTTCTTGGGGGACTGAATAATATTGACCCCTGGGCATTTGGATTTCCTGATGGGCTCCTGCCTCTGTATCTTCCCAGCCATATGTTGATCAATTGGTGGTGACATGACCACCATAATTTCTAGTACAAAGGTGATGGGGTGGTGATGGACCCGGGGTGAAGCAGGGATGATCAGTAGAGCAGATTTTAAGCTTGACCTTGATGTTTGTCCCTTGTGGGTGCTGTAGATTGCTTAAATCCTGTCCTATATTTGGTGAGTTGGACGCCTGACTTCCAGGCAAGCCTGGCAGAGATTATGCTTGAGGGGATAGAGAAAGGCAGTGTACTGCCAGCTCAATTTCTTTACTAATGTTACCAAATGCATGTGTTAGGAAAGCTCCCATGGTCATGTTTGGGGGACTATCGAAATGCCAGCATTGGTATTTGCATTGGTCTTGGTTTTCCCCATTGGAGGCGTCATCTCCCCTCTGTCCCCCTCTGCCTCTCCAATGTGCAGGCGATAGGTCTAGGGGACCCTCAAGATATACAGGGCACTTGAAGAAACACTTCAAGCACTGAAAGAAACAAACACACAGCTACGCGACTATGCAGCATGCCCAGAATACAGTACCATGAATCTGCTATGCAGTACAAAATAGTACAAGGCAGAATAATAAATGGCTAGCAGACATCCGGGCATCCACTTACCTCCTCTCCCTGGTCTTGTTGCCACAGCCACCATCCACAAGTGAAGGGAAAAGCTGCAGTTGCAGTCTGTGATTGTAGTATCAAGCAAGCAAAATAAGCAATGTAGGTGGTTAGTGGAGCAATTGATGCTAGAACTGAAGCTGGGTCCTCTCGCCTCAAGTTCCCAGGCATCCAAGGCCTCACCTCATTCTCCTTTAAAGGCGACACCCTCCCCTGCAATAACGAGAGGCTTTCTCCAGAGGCTCCTCCACACAAGTGGCAAAAGTCAATGGCAGGGCTAATTATGGAAATTCAGGTGCGGTGCAGTGTGGTGCGAGCAACCAGCACCCTGCACGGGCTAGCTGAGCCCAGATCCCCTCATCATACCGTACACCTGAATCCACCCACCTCCATGAGTGGACTGGGAGCAGTGATGGAGCAGTAGGCACAGCAGGAATACAACAGTACAATGGTACTAAGGGCCGCTGGGGTACTATGCCCATAGCGGAGAGTGTCGCAAAGGCAGTGTCATGGGGGTGACTGAATTAGATTGCTTTGAGAGCCACCGGCCCAAGGTAGAGAGCAACAACGCTGCCACGTCCTCACCACTCTCTGGGTCCGTGGCTTCCATTGGCTTCCAGGGTGTGCAGAACATGTGTGCGGGCAGGCATGAGCACGGCCTCTTGGGTGAAGTTCAGTGGTCGAGAATGCCGTGTCAGAGAGTAGAGTATCGTAGAGTATCATAGAGTGAAGTGGCATAGAGTGGAGTGGTACAGAGCAGTAAGTGTGGGGGGTAGAGTGCAGTGGCATAGAGTAGGGTGATCCTGAGTGTAGTGGTATAGAGTGTAGTGGCGTAGAGTGCATTGGCATAGAGTGTTGTAGATTAGAGGGATGCAGAATATAATGCAGTGGTGTTGAATGCAGTGGCGTAGAGTAGAGTCACATAGAATTCAGTGGCTGAGAGTCTAGTGTTGAAGAGTAGACTCATAGAGTGTGGTGTTGTATAGTAGGGAGGTGTAAAGTGCATTGGCATGGGTGTCATGGCATCTCGAGTGGTGCAGAGTAGAGTGGTTGCATAGAATACAGTGGTGCAGAACAGAACAGATGGAATAGAGCATAGTGGTGCAGAGTAGATTGGCATAGAGTGCAGTGGTGTAGAGTGTATTGGTTTTGAGTAAAGTGGTGTACCGTGCATTAGAGGGCAGTGGTGCAGAGTAGAGTGGAATGGCAGAGAGTGGAGTGCAGTGGAATGGTGCAGAATGGATTGGCGCAGAGTGGAGTGGTGCAGAGTGGAGTGGCACTGAGTAGATAGTTTCAAACTAGATAGAGTGTTGCACTGTCAAGGGCCATAGAGTGCAGAGCAGATTAGAGTGGCGTAGAGGGGATTGGCAATGAGTGCACTGGTGTAGAGTGAAGTGGACAGAGTGCATTGATGTAACATGTAGTGTTGCACAGTAGAGTGGCATAGAGTGGTGCAGAGTGGAGTGGTGTAGAGTGCAAAGAGTGAAGGGGTGCATGGTAGAGTAGTGTGGCGTAGAGTGCATTGGAATCTAGTAGAGTGGCATAGATTGGAGAGGTGTAGAGTGAAGTGGTGTAGAGTGGAGTGGTGCTGAGTAGACTACAGTGGTGTGGAGTGGTGCAGCATAGATTGCAGTGGAGTAAGGAGAAGTGTGCATGTTGTGGTAGCGTACTGCCATTACACACAACAAATCTTCAATTGAAATTACCATTACATTTGCACAGACATACAATTTTACTGATCAAGGTATACAGAGCCAAAACATTAATGTGTGGAAATGTCATGTGAGTGTACTCATTTGTTTTGATCACACTAAAATATTTGCTTCCACCACACCTCAGGATTATCACAAAATGTGCTTCATGTGTGCTTTTCTAATTCTGAATTATTCTGAAGTAGCTGCAGAGTTAATTTACAAACACTTACATTTTGTTGAGTGGTAGAAAAAAAATTACTTCGTACAGCTTTCCTCGGGTGTACCATCAGTATCCAGCGTGATTTTTAGTTAAATTCTGTCACTTTGAAGTCAGAGAAAGAACCATAAACACCAAACTCCTTGGAAGACTTAGCCTAACATTGGAACTCTGTCTTTGAATGCTCAGCAAATGTGACAAGATAATACCAAGATTTAAAGGCCTGTTTACATATATCAGAACTGGTGGAAGAATATATTAAATAGGGTTTGGGCAACAGAAGGGACGAACTCAAGCTGAACAGCCTAAAACAAATAGAGCCAGCAAATAGAAAGCAAGCAAATATGACATACAAACCACAAAGACAATGGTAAGTAATGGGTGGAATGCAATCCCAGAGAAGCTTTTCAAATGTCAAAAAAATGTGGTCTGGCAGGCTTCAACCTAAATTTACCAAACTACCCATACTGGAACACCTGATCTATTTTCTACAGCTGTGTCTCGGTAGGAGTGTGCTAATGGACTTTGTGCTTTCTGGCATGGGTCCCACTGGCCACGAGATATTCAACCCACAACCAGTGGTTCCAAAGATACATGCCATTTTAAATAGCTGGCACCCTCTATTGGATTATGGTGCATGTGCACCAGATCTCTCAGTGTTCGCCACCCAGTGATGCTGGAATCATTTTTCATTTGAGTCACTGAGAGGTTTTGTGGCTGGTTCTTCAAAGCCTCATGAAAGCACCTATTACAACAAATGCATCATAAATCTCAGCAGAGGAATCAGAGGGTACAATTATCATTTGAAGTGTAGCACCCTGAGCTGGTGGCCCTTCAACTATTATGGCCACATTTTTATTTCTGTATTGAGCTTTTTACTGGTGTTCTTGCTTACACAATGTGAATCTGACCCCACTAAATAGTCACTGTTGATCGGAAACCCCTGCTCTGAAGTCTAGACCCTCTCAGTTGAGCTTTCATGAATGTATGGCTCACTGTGGAAAACGCATTTGCCTTTGTCAATTGGTTTTAGAGATGCAAAATAATGCTTTACAGATTCCCTGATGCAGTGCAGCATGGCGAAACAGTAAACAGAAAAAAATGAGTATGACACATCTAGCTGTGTCATTCTGTAGGTGTTTATAATCTGAGTTGGATCGGTAAATAGAAAATAAAAGAAAGAAGTGTTAAAGCAGTTTTTCTTTTTTTGAGGCCCAGGTGAGGGACAGCATGGAGGGTACAGGTGGGGAAACCAAAATGTTTGGGGGTGGGTGGGGAAGGAAGCATTGCAGGAGGGGGCTAGAAACACAGATGACAGAAGCAACACAGAAGGTGTGGGTGGGGCATGCAAACGATTTATGAACAAGCCATTAGATGGCTGAAGGAAGGAGTGCAGACAGCTTTGGCATCTAATACATTTGTGAAAAGTTTGAACTGAAATAAAATACACAGTTATTTCACACTTTGTTACTTGTTACCCTTTTTTAGGTTTCTCCTTCACAGCGTTTGCGCTGTGCTTGTGAAATCTATTATATTTAACATATCTGAAAAGGGATTTCCCTTCTCAGTTCCCAAGGCCAAAGTACTCATCCCAATTCAATTTAGTGGGTGGAACTTTTTTTCTTACATTAAGGCTGCACAGCATTTACTGTTTACAGATATTTATCTTCTCCTCACAGCACGCATTTACAATTCTTATCTTCTACTAACGCTGTTCACACTGTTTAAGCCCATTCACTGTCCAGACTTTAAGGACTGTTCAACATAGGATAACATTTCTTCACACAAAAAGGCAGAAAGGTTCTAACAGTATGGGGGAATTCTTGCTTTTTTATTACTTTGTTGTGGAAAGCAAATGCTTTAGCCATAGAACGTTTGCAGCATTTCCTATTCCTGCACCAGTACCTTTCTTTGCACTTAGTAGGAATTATCGGTTCAATTTTACTACTATACTGGCAGTCACAATTGAAGTTAAAATGAGGCCTTGATTTAAGTGGAGCAACACCTAACATTGCTATATTTTACTACTAAACCGACAGTCACAATTGCAGTTACTGTGCCTTTAAAAGGGGCATGCTTTGAATGGTACAGCAGGTGCAGTGGCACTGGGGCCAAAAGCTCTAGGGAACCAACTGAATACAGATTATTTCTAAATGTTACTACTAAACAAGGCAGTCACAAGTGCAGTTATCTAGCAAGAAATAGGGTCATAATTGTAATGGTGCGGTAGGTGCAATGTCACCAGGACCAAAAGCTCTAGGCACCCCACTAAACATCTAATATTGCTATATTTTACTTATTAAAGTGACAGTCACAAGTACAGTTATCTTGAATACAATAGGGTCATGATTTGAATGGTGCAGCAGGTGCTGTGTCACTGGACCCAAAAGTTGTCAGAACTCCTCTAAACACCTAATATAGCAGTATTTACAACTAAACAGGCAGTCATAAGTGCAGTTATCAAGCAAGCACTAGGGTCATGTTTTCATTAGTGCAGTTGGTGCAGTGGAACTGGGACCAAAAGCGCCCTGCACCCCACTAAACACCAATCATTGCTATATTTTGCAACTGAACAGACAACCAAAAATGCAGTTATCTTGCAGGCAACAGTCATTATTTGAATGGTGCGGCAAGTGCCGGTGCACTGGGCCCAAAAGTTATCACAACGCCTCTAAACACCTAATATTGCTATATTTTACTACAATACAGGCGGTCACAATTGCAGTTACCTAGCAGTTAAAAATACTTGATTTGAATGGTACAGCAGGTGCAGTGGCACTGGGGCCAAAGACCCCACTAAAAGCAGAATATTGCTAAGTTTTACTACTAAACAAGCAGTTACAAGTGCAGTTATGTAGCAAGTACTATGGTCATGATTTCAATAGTGCTGCAGGTGCAGTGGAACTAGGGCCAAAAATTATCAGAACTCCTCTAAACGCCAAATATTGCTATATTTACCTACTAAAAAAGCAGGCACAAGTGCAGTTGCCTTGCAGGTACTTGGGTCATGATTTCAATGGTGCAGCAGGTGCAGGGACACCAGGCTCAAAGCTCTAGGAACCCCTCGGAAAACCAAATATTGCAATAATTAACTACTAAACAGGCAGCCACATGTCCAACTACCTCACAGGCAATAGGGTCATGATTTGAATGGTGCAACAGGTGCAGTGGTACCATGGTCAAAAATTGTTATAACTCCTCTAAACACCAAATATTGCTATATTTTACAACTAAACAGGCAATCACAAATGCAGTTATCTTGTAGGCACTAGGAGCATGAGTTGAATGGTGCAGCAGGTGCAGTGGCACCAAGCCCAAATGTTATTGGAACTCTTTCTATCCTTTTCTGTACATAGACAAGTCATAACAGTTTAACAGACTTTCTGTAACTTATATTGTACAAATACTCAGCAAGCTACAAATTACAACAAAACACAGCTTATTATTATTTATATCGGTGAAAACTAATACATATACCAATGCTTTTTAATATTATTTTTATTATGAGGAAAAATTGATCAAACTACATTCACACCAAACTTTGCACAAGAAATTGATGCCAAAGAATAGCATGTGAGGAAAATGGTTAAAAACAATTGAAAGAATAAATGAATGGAAGACATTTCTAGAGCACATGGCTACCCCGGGGCATCCCAGCGCTAAAAAGCGGGGCAACTTCAAGTTTGAGTGGAGTTAAGGAAATAGAAAGGTCTTTAGCTGCTTGCGAAAGGTCTGATAATTTGGTTCTAGGCGGATCCAGAGGGGTAAGGGATTGCATAATTTAACAGCATTATTCGGGAAGCGGCGCCATCCGCTTTGTGTTTTCCTTGTTTTTGGTACTGCTGCCAGATGCTTGTTATCTCATCTTAGAGCCTTAAGGGAGCAATAGGGTTGAATGATCGTTCTAATTATCGGTGGGTCTTTGCCTTAGAAGGCTTTGTGTATAATACACATAGTCTTGAATTGGATTCTTTCCTGAATCGGTAGCCAATGGAGCGATGTGAGTGCAGGTTGAGCTGAAGTGCGTTTGGAAGTATTTGTAAGCAGATGTGCCATGCAGTTTTGCACGATCTGCAATTTATTGATGGCGGTAAGTGGGGCACCCAGGTATAGAGCATTTGCATAGTCCAGGCGTGACAAAATCAATGCCTGGACCAGCACTCTTCTAGCAGAGAAAGGAAACAAGGGAGGATCTTTCTTAGCATTCTTAAAATCCCAGAACAGCAAGCTGCCACCTTGTGTGCTTGCTCCTTAAAATAAAGAATGTGATCCAACCAAACCCCAAGACTCTTGATTCGATCTTTAGTGGAAGGTGGTGGGCCCAAACAGCTAGGCCAGAAAGAGTCTATTCTCAATGTTGTGTGATTACCCAGGAGCATCAGCTCTGTCTGCATTAAGTTTCAAACATGAGCTATCCATGAAGCTAGACGCTTTTCCAAGGCATGAAGCCAAACCTGAGCCTGAATTGTCCTATTGACTGAGCATCACCACCAACTGAGTGTCATCAGCGTAGGTGATGATCTGGATACCAAAAGGTGCTACTATTTCTGCCAAGCGACTCAAATAAGCGTTAAATAGAGTGGGGCTCAGGGACGAGCCCTGAGGAACCCCACATCTAAGAGGCATTGGCTTCTAGGTAAATTCCTCTTCAAAGACTACAAATGATCTGTCCTCTAAAAAGGATTGTAGCCACTTTAATGCTGAGCTGGCAACTACTACATTCCTGAGTCTTTGAATTAGCAGATGGTTAACCTTGTCGAATGCTGCGCTGAGATCAAGTAAAATAAGGGCAGCACAGCCACCTCCATCCAGAATTCTTCTTAGTTCTTCAACCACTGACACAAGTGCAGTCTCTGTGCCTTGCTGTGGCCTGAATCCTGTCTGTGTGGGATGAAGACAATTATTATTTTCCAGAAAGGTTGAGAGCGTACAATTTACATTCTTCTGAAACACTTTTCCTATTCCTGGTAAAAGTAAAATCGGGGGGTAATTTGCTAGTACCTCTGGGTCAAGGTCAGGTTTTTTTTAAAAGCGCTCTAACCATAGCCTGTTTCCAAAGGGGGGGGGCACTAATCCCTTTTCTAAAGAGGTGTTGATCACTTCTAAAATCACAGCAGATACTGTCTCAGAGACTAAATTTGAAATACTATGGGGGCAGCATCTGTAGGTGCTCCAGATTTCAATTGACTCAGAATCCGTCGAAGTGAGATCAGATTCAGAGGGGGGGTTACCTTCAGCAAATAGTCACCACAATAGGTGGTAGAATCAGATGGAAGTGAGCTTTGTGAGGCTGTTACCAGAGGAAAGGACTAATAAATAGTTTGAATTTTATCATTGAAAAATTCTGCAATTAGGTTGCAACGTAAAGGGATATCAACGGGAACAATGGGAGACACAGGAGGAGTTAAAAGTGATTTGGCAATCCTAAAGATTTCACAAGGGCAATTTGCTGCTGAAGTGATTCTCTTTTCATAAAAAGGGATTTGGCAACTTTTATTTTGAGTTTATTGATCCTTATTCCTTTTCTGTATTTCGTTTTATTAGAAACATAGGGGTCTTTTCTCCAGTTTCTTTCTAGCCTCTTACTGGACTACCTAAGCTCCCGAAGCTTGGGAGTATACCAGGGATTGTAATTGGCTCCTACTGTATTATGAGTGCATTTCGTTGGGAGAGTAGTATTTAGTGACAACTCTAGCCATCTAATAAGTTTATCATTAGCAGTTACTGGGTTGGTGTCAAGGGTGGGGATAGTGTCTTCCAAAACTGTCACCCATGAGTTATTAGACAATTTCACCTACGCTCGTACATGTCTAATGCTTCACTCAGCCGGAATAGAGGCATCCTGTGCTGTCCTTTCAAATGAACCAAGGTATTGGATTGGGGTCCTTGACCAATAGGCTTGGGATATTTGAGAAAATGGGGTCAAGTAGATGGCCTTTACAGTGAGCGGGCCTGTTAACTGTTAAGACAAAGTATATTGTGACTAAGCACACAGAACAAAAAGCAAACACATTGAGAGTAGGTTGTCATGAAAAAGCAAGTAGGGCACAGAAAGGAGAGTCAGTATTTTCCCCTTTCCAGGTAGTGAATGTTTCTGACAGTTGGGGATGTAATAGAGAGGGCAGAGTAAGCAACACAGGTGGGAGAGTGTAAAGATGGAGCGTGAGGACAGAGAAGCGCACAGTCTATAGAGAGGAACTTGGACACCGTCGAGGAAAGTGTACAGGTGAGAAAGCAACACTGGGGGGGAAAGCACACAAGAGTGAGAAGGGCGAGAGAGGTCAGCATGGAGTGCGGAGGGATGAGCAGTGTATGAGGAAGACCGCTTCAAAACACATGTGCTCTTGTGGAGTCCTAAGCCAGAGAGAGAAAAAGTAGTACTTCCAAACTGAGCAGTGGAAGGACATAAGTAATGTGTCTCTACTTCAGGGGAGGGAGAAACATCACAAGAGGAAGTGAACCCCCCACAAACTGCAAATGATAGTGACTATACAGCTAATCAATGGTACGCAATGAGCGGGCTCTTAACCCACTGTAAACTGACAATATGGCTTTTTTTGCCAACAGACAACTTGCGGCAGTCTCGTAGGTGAGGCCTTAAAACAATAAAACCACAGTGAGTTTACAGGAACAAGATACAAAACAAGACAGTGATCCAGCAGAGCTCTCCAACAACACTCAATACTCATCCAACTTAACCCAGGAGCAACTTATTTCTACTCATTGGTGGGGCCCATAGCACCGTGAGTCACAGATACATACACCACACTACTCCTGAATCAGTGAAAATAAAAGCAAGCTGCTGGATTTAGCAGGGCTCCTAAACTCTATACTTTATACATTATAAACATGTCAGGATTTTTGATATTATGCTAACCTGTTTATAGGAGAACAAATACATCAAGGTACTCCGCTATTTGATCGATGGACCAACTAGTAGAAGTCAGTTGATGGTGATTAAGACCAGCTCAATCACAGTAATCCTACAAATCTTTTAAAATGTTATTCTGTCATGACATTTATAAATAAAAAATAAAACAGACTCGAATTTTACATTTTAAATAGTTTGTCTATTTTATTTGAGAAAGGACATTTTTAACACTATATATATTTTCTCAAATAAGAATTAAGCATTTTATTTAGTACATGTTAAAAGAAAATGAAAATTAGAAAAACATATTACCCATCTGTCATAAGTGAATGACAGAGTCTAACAGGTTCCCAAAACTGTCTCTCTATTCTCCTCAAAGCCTCCCGTCCAAAGTAAAAATTTTGAACTCGATCATCTTCTCTGCTTCATCAAAGTTAAAGTCCAAAAATATTTCAAAGTCTCTAGCACCATAAATTTGTCCAAACCGACAGTATGTTGTGGTGCAAAATAAAATTCGTGGAGCAGCCCCTTTTTCTCCCTTTCACGCAAACCCTTTTATACCATTTTAACTAACTTAAAATTGAAACTTTTAGGGTCCATAGTTCTTTCTGATTGGTCCATTAGAGGCTTAGTGATGATCACCTCATATATTCCTTGTCTAAACCAGTTTGTATTTTAGCAATGTCATCCTTAAGTTCTTTCCCATGGCATTCATCTCAAACGTGTGCTTGTCATTCCCCTTTTGTAACACTTTTTGTAATTATTTTTCAATATGTTTTCTCTCTCTCCCAGTTTTAGAAACATACATCCTTTGGCACATATCCTGGTGCTAGGCCAAGCTGACCTTGACATCTTTCAATCTGTGTACAGGACATTTTATTCACACGTTCGGCATACAGCGCATGTGTGGAGGCCATCCAAAGTGCTGTCAATAGTTCAGTAAACAGCCATTTTCTCTGACCAGGCCCCGCGGGCCTCAATGGGAAATAATGCAAAAATAAACACAACAAAAATTAGATAGAGAATTATAGCCCTTCTGTTTTGCCCCAACCATTCTAGTTTTCCCGGTTTAGTTATTACCTAGCAGAAGCAAACATATAGCGTCATTTTACTAACCAATTGTATTTCCTTTTGCCACAAAGGATTTTCTACTTAAGGTCAAACACATATATTTATTTGATTAAATATATATTATCACAGCTCTATTTTAGTATGACTTGTTTACATTCATTAGCATATTAATTTATGCAAAACAGCAATTAGTTTTCCCATGTATAGTATCTATCTACGTGCATTTTGTTAATTATTTCACATGCTTCACTCTGTTAGAGAGTTTAACTTTATAAGGGGTAAACAACATTTTTGTCTCTCCCCTGCTCCATCAACAGCACAGGTCTACAGAGCTGTGCTGGAGACTTTCCGTCCAAACAGTGCACACCTTGTAAGTTATGGACAACCAGGAATTTACTTGTTTGAAAGCAACAAGCGATAAATTATCCGGGTTACACATTTAACAGTAATATTACAGTAATGCTATGCTCAGTTTTTTGAAAAACATATCACAATATTACCTCATAAATTAAACAATGTACTTCCATTAATACATGGAATTGTGCACAAACTAAACAGGAAATCCTTACTTTTGCTTTACACAGAAGTGTGGCAAATGTTTTATACACCTTAATAGGAATTAGCCAAGATAAGGCCTCTAGCATAGCCAGTAATCCCCAAAGAAGCTTCAGGTGTAACTTTATATTGGACGGATCCCCACTACAGATGCTGTAGCACTTTCATTACTTCAAGATTCACTTCTTTATCAATAAAAAGGATTTAATTCTATTCAAATTGACAAATGATCCATGGTTCTTGCATATTGAACAGTAGTGATTTATCTTGAACAAGCTTTATTCGAGATAATTTCTCATAAAAGCACAGCATAAAATCAGACATAACAGATAAAAACAGATCATTTAACATATACATATTCATGTAAAACAGTTTGTGCAAGCTCATCCAATACCGACATATAAAAGCACACATATAGAACAAGTTACATTGGGATTTGTAAAACGAATATAAACCAGATTAACTAAGCCCACCCATCGACCGCAGCCTAATTGCCCAAGCCCACCCCAGATATTTGGCTACCCCGAGAACTATCGACTCCTGGGTAGATGTACATAGAATTCTCAATGCCACTGCACTATGTCGTGTCCCAAGAACACCACGAACAGACACCTTAACATACATTCTAGTCTAGAGGGAAAACCCATTCGGGGTAAACTGGCCACTCTATCTGATGGCCCACTAAGTTGGACATCGCTGGTTTCCTGGAATGTGGCAGGGCTGGGGTCAAAACTTAACTCGGATGTTTGGGCAGACTTCATTGACCACTTTGATATCTGTTTGTTTTAAGAAGTCTGGGCGGTTGAACCAATGTTTAGAGTTGGCTATTCGAACTTTTATGTCCCGGCTGTAAAAAAATCTAAAGGGTGACCTATGGCGGGGCTGGTTATATGGGTCAAGCAGTCCCTAAAATGTGAAACCCAGTTGCTCCCCACTGAATGTGACGACTTTCTTGGTGTTAGATTTAGCTTCCATGCAAATCTAGAAATTGACATCTTTAATGTTTATGCCAGGGGGCTCTAAGGTGGTAAGAAATCGGAAGTTGTAGCTAAACTGGATATATTACTACAGGCTTCCCCTAATAACACAAAGACATTGATTTCTGGGGACTTTAACACCACTTTTGAACCACTTGGTTTGGATGATATCCATTTGACAGAGGAGGAGGACGCTAGCTGGGGAGTTCCCCAGCTTAGCACTAAACCTATAAAAAAGTGGACCGAGGCTGCTATCCAGCTAAAGGGTTTCTGTTTGGAGAACGAGCTGAGGGCTGCCAACGGGCGTACACTTTCAGATAAAATGGGGAAGGAAACTTTTGACAATGGTGCTAGGGCAAGCAACATTGATTACTTACTTGTCTCTCTCAATTTGTGGTCAATTCTCCTCGACATGGAGGTTGTGTCACGTATTGAAAGCGACCATACCCCCCTGTGCGCAAAGTTAAAATTGGGCATTCATACTGGGGATGACGCTCATCAAGGGCATTCTTACCCGGATCTAGTTATGGCAAATGATGAGCGACACCTTAAATGGTGCCAAGTCGCTGGGCATCAGGAAATAATTAGTTTCATTGAGGTAGGCCTGGAAGGGGCCTTAGAGGCTATGGAGGACGTCATACTGAAAGGTTCTCCCCCCTACCTTTTATTAGAGGCACACAACAGGCTCTTTACTAAACTAAAATCATACTTCTGTAAACCCAGCCTAGGGAAAAAAAGAGCTATAGTTAAAAAACCAGAGAGCTGGTATAATAGCTCCTGCCGCCAAGCTAGGAGGGACTTGGGTATAGCCCTAAAGTCTAAAGATATGGGAGCAGTAAGACTGGCTAGGGCGAACTACAGGCGCACACAAACTGCTGCTAAAAAGGACTGGGAAGAGGGCCTATGGCAGGATTTGAAAATGGCGTGCTCTGCAAAGAATCCCAAACTCTTTTGGGAAATCTTTAAGTGGGACAGGGGAGGACATGGAGTGAGCCCCCACAATAATGTTGACCGTAACTCCTGGGTCGACTATTTTAAGCCCCAATATGCTGCCCGTGCCAATGGTAAAAGCGTAGGAGACTACTCCCATATTGTGTACAAGGAACCTACCTTTTCTTTGAATGAGGTGGACAGGGTGTTGGACCTAGTCACTGAGGGGCGTGCTACCGGCATGGATTGTGTCCCCGTAGATTTATTTCTGAACAATAGAAGGCGCTGGCGATTTTATATTTTGTATGTGGCAAACGCCATAGCTCAAGGGATGGAAGTGCCCATCTCATGGAAAGGGGCAGAAATCATGCTGGTGTATAAAAAGGGTGACAAGTCATTTGCAGCCAATTATAGACCAATAAGTCTAATTGACTGCTTACAAAAAATCATGGGTCGGTTGGTTTTGGGCAGAATTCAGTCCTGGATGGATAATGACAATATTTTAAGTCACCTCCAGGCTGGGTTCCGCCCAAAAACAAGTACCATTGACCAGGTCTTCCAGTTCATCATGTTATATTGGCGTACCTTGGTCTTGGAAAAGTGCACTTTGTATGCCGTTTTTGTCGATTTAAAAGCGGCTTTTGACCTGGTCCCTCGTAATATACTATGAAAAATTCTAGCGGACCTGGGGATGGCACCTGAATTGCTGAGTCTGATTGTCCGCCTGCATGAGGATACCTTCGCTCGGGTACGGTGGGGATCCCAGGGGGAGGTTACCGAGCCCTTCCGGTGGAGCGTGGAGTAAAGCAGGGTTGCGTCATGGCGCCCACCTTATTCTCGCTCTTCGTGAACGGGGTTGCGGATTTCATCTCCCTGGTGCCGACCGACGCCCCTGCGATGTCCGGTGAGCCGGTCCCGATCCTCATGTTCGCGGATGACACTCTCATCATTTCAAAGACTCTGAGTGGACTCCAGCAAGCACTGAAGCGGTTTGACGATTTTTGTTTGGACAGGGGACTAGAAATAAATACTACAAAAACTAAGTATATGGTTCTGGTGGTCGCAAAACGTGCGGGACAAATAGACCTTTTAGAGGGCTGATCAATATGAATGGTTTCCCGCTGGAGCGGGTAGACGCTTTTACCTACCTGGGGGTCACCCTTCAGAAAGATCTGGGGTGATCCAGTCAACTAGACATTGCGGTCCTAAAACTCCGCCAGCAGGCAGGTATCCTTCGAAAAAAAAATTCCTCCTCAACAACTAAGCCCATTAGCCCCTTATTGGGAGTATATGGGATGAAGGTCCCAGGTTCGGCCCTATATGGAGCCGAACTATGGGGTTTTGAAGATCTTAGGAAATTAACGCTAGCTGAAAATGAATTTCTTCGAAAAGCTACTAGCGCCCCCATAAGTACCCCCTTAGTGCCGCTAATGTGGGACCTTGGAAAAAAGGCGGTCCAGGATCTAGCCTTTTTGCGTCCAGTTCTTTACTGGCGCCGGTTGTGGACGACAGAAGAACTACAGCATTATGCCCATGGTCTGAAGGAGATAATGGTTAAGGACACGTCCCAAATAATTTATTGGCTTAAGAACATCAAGTCGATACTTTCCAAGCTAGGGATGACTGACTTATGGGAGGACCCGGAAAACGCTCATTTTCCATCCAAAAAACTACTAAAAGAAAAATATTGGGAGATGGTGATCTCCGAAGCAAGGTCAGAGGGTCTCTCCGCTCATTTAACTAGTCGTTTCATGGACATTAAAGCCCTACCGAAACTGGAACAATATTGGGATATTATTGGCAAACAACAGGATCGCAAGCTCTATTTCCAGCTTAGGGTAGGATCACTCCCAGTAAGATCTTTTACGGTTAAATGGGCAGATAAAAGTGGAATCGACAGATGCCCCAATTGCGAGGAGGAACAAGAGACAATTAGCCATTTTTTTATTTTTTTCCCCCGTACAAAGCCCCCAGATCGATGTGGATCAAGCCTTTATGTAAACTGCTAGGGCTTCACAGACATGCTGAGGCTCTGAGAATCTTAACTACAGACCCGATGCCTACAATTGCTGTTGCCGTGGCTAAATTCTTGAAATGGGCTTGGGTAATCCGCACAAAATACATAGCGGTAAAAATGTGATTGATGAAGATTAAATTATACTTGTCCTTGCACTTATGGGCTAACACTTGTGAACTTTTGTGCAATATTCCCCTGGATTAATGTATGTTTATGAAATTGTTTTTATACCCCTTTTAAACTGTAATTCGACATAGTCTACTCTAGTTTAATACTCTTTTAAAATATTTATTGTATGGATTTTAACGTCTTTTTTATCTACATTGGTGTAATATATGTATGTATACTTTTATGACTTAATTGTCGAATAAAGTTTGTGAGTACGTAAGATTATGCAGTGAATTATGTATTATGTGGCAAATATAGCAGAGCCATAATTATATAGAAAACATTTGCAAACTAGGATATGTTGCCATATGTGTTTGAACTGCTCTTTTGGAAGAAGGGAGGAGAAGTGCTAATGAGAGAAACTGCATGGCTTGGAGAAAAATGGCTTGTGATTCCACTTTTAAGCGTATTTGGGACATTGTGTGATTGGTAATATAGCCCACTTTGTGAATGTATTTAAATGCCAATAACTCCTATTAAACCTTAAATAATCAAGTGTATCCATTGGTTGAATTAAATAACACAACAAGCTGTAACTGGTCAGTGAAATGCTAAATACTAAAAATTGGAATGTTTGGCACATTCTGGCCACACCTCTGACTCCGCACACTGATCCAATCCTTGGGTTATCCCCACGCTCGGAGTCTCCGCCCACAGTTCCTCTACTTTTTTTCCCCCACTTCGACTACCGCCAATATCAGGACACTCGACACGATGTAGCCCAAATATGACGTTTCTGACGATACCTAATAAGAAAACAGCATAAGGACCATGAGGTACTCACTGACAAAGGAAACATAGACAAGAACCATAGAATGCAGGTTCTAACAAAATGTTCTTAGCTCCAATTCAAGGCACAAAACACCACCATCAATCCAAAAGCAAGTACACATTATCATCAATATGATGACATCTGGCATAAAGTGTCATCAATTTCATGTCGCATAAACTACTGCAACCATTGGTTTAGCAGCCACAAAATACCACTATAATATTGAGGAGATTCACAAAGTGCTATATTGCCATTAATATATGCCTTGCAGCACCAGCTTTTCATCTGAGGACATGTTTGATAAAGATAGAAAAGGAGCACCCACTTCTCGTTTTTAGTGGGTGTTTGAAAGTTGCTACTCTCCCCTCGTGCATTCATACAGGATATGTCATGTATGCCATCTGTGTAGCCCTTTATGCTATTCTATAAGTGCTTCCTTGCGATTGGACGAAGATAGAAAAAAGAACCAGGGGAGAATGCAGGTAAAGTATAAAAATATCATTTTAAACTACTCATGCGAGACTTCGCAATTGTTCTAAAATTAAAGAGTTCCCAACCTACTCACTCCATGTGTGTGTGATAACCACACACAACAACATACATTAGGGTTAAGTTTGATAGAATCACCTTACAATGACCTGCAACTACATTAAGGGGACAGTCATATTAAAATTAGTACATATGTGCTGCTATTATATTATAGCGGAGTTTTCAATAGACAGCGTTTCATAAGTATTCCAAAACCCTGTTTTAAATATATACTGCTGCGAATCATTCGGTGAGACTAGGTATTGGTTAACAGTTTTATATCCACTTCTCACACGAGAAAAAAACTTACATAGCCTTTGTGAACGCGCCGAGCCCCACAGGAATTGCCGTCAGGCCCCAGCCAGAACAGTCCACCCTACTGTCCCCATCGCAGTGACAGGGCTGAGGGCAGAGCCAGGGTGGGGAGCCACCGGGTCCAGCGGGGCTGACCACTGCCACCAGGGCCCAGGTGGACAGCCACTGCAGCAGCCAGCAAAATGACTCCGGCATATGAGCAGTGGGAAAGTGCAGTCCAAGTCCCTCAGCGAGCAGCACAGGGTCACGGAGTGTGTTTTTCCCCTCTGATGCAACAGAGCTCTGCCTGCAAGAGTAGGGCAGTATCCCGTGGGCTGTTCTTTCCCTCCAGATGCAATACAGTTAACTAGTGTGGCCCTAGACCTGTGTGGTGCTTTGTACTCAGCTGCGGCAGAGTACTAGGATTGTGTTCCTGACACACACCTTTATCTACAATGCAGTACAGTCTGGGACTGTTGATTCTATCCAACAGTAGTTCTGTAAACCCAGCACTGTGACAGCGCTTGTACAAGGCGGTCTTCCAACAGTAATCTGCAGGTGCACCTTTCCTCTTCAGGCAGACCAGTACCAGGGCACTGGAACTCTTTTTGACTCTAGAAAGTAAAGAGGGGTGGTACTTCTTGCACCTTCCTCTCTTCACACACAGAACAGTACCAGCGTACTTGTGTACACCTTACTCCACAAAACCAAAGCAGTCACAGCGGGAGGTAAAGACTTTCTTCTTCTAAAGTCCCTTCCCTCGGGGATGAGGCTGGTCACACCTTCAAGATTCACCACTACTAAACTTTGGAATAGTCTTTGGAATAGTCTTCCATCTTACATCAAAGCCTCCACATCTCTTCTCTCTTTTCGCAGACAGATAAAAACCTGGCTGTTCACGCAATAACTCCTCATGAACCAGTTCTCTCACTCAGCGCCGAGACACCCACGGGTAGTTGAGCGCTCAACAAATCACCTAAATAAATAAATAAATAAATTCTCTCCAGAGGCACAGATTACTTTCTCGCCATAGAGGTGGGAGCAGTGGTTCTTGTACAATCCTTTCAAACAATGGGTTTCACAGTCCATTCACCTCAGAATCAGCACAGGAACCTGGTCTTCTACTACCTTCAGTAAGTATGCCCCATTAAATTCAACACAGCACTGGGAGACAGTGATAACTGTCTGCAGTCCATGTGGCTCACAGACACTTAAGGTAGCAGACTGCAGCAGCACAGAGTTGTAAGGTTCTGAGGCACACAGGTAAGCTTAATAACGTGCCACTGATAATGTTCCTGCTAACTGGAGCGCAACTTTTAAAAACTCTCAGTAATCTTGGTATCATTACCTTTTTTAATCTCCTACCAGACAGCGGGTGATTCGAGACTCGTTTCCTTACGTGGGGTGTGCCTTCCTGCCCCGGTCCACCACGGCTGACGTGCCGATTGTTGTGGAGGGCAGGCGCCATCTTGCGTGAGGACCTGGTTCCCGGCGGTGACGCGCGCTGCGCTCTAGCTGGGGGTGGGGTTTGGCTTGAAATTGTCCACAGGATTGGGGCGCTTCGCGGTTCCGGTAAGTGTGGTGGCAGCACAACAGAAAGTCCGCTGAGCGCTGGGGGCAGACTGCGAGTTTCTAGGACTGTTTAGAGCTCTTCTGCTTCCCCTTCCATTCCCTCTGGGTTTTTACCTTTATTAGCCGCTTGATAGCGCTGGGCAGCGCGACTTTTAAAAACTCTCAGTAATCTTGGTATCATTACCTTTTTTAATCTCCTACCAGACAGCGGGTGATTCGAGACTCGTTTCCTTACGTGGGGTGTGCCTTCCTGCCCCGGTCCACCACGGCTGACGTGCCGATTGTTGTGGAGGGCAGGCGCCATCTTGCGTGAGGACCTGGTTCCCGGCGGTGACGCGTGCTGCGCTCTAGCTGGGGGTGGGGTTTGGCTTGAAATTGCAATGGCCGGCCGGAAGCGCAGTGGACGAGCGCAGCGGGCGCAATGATGGGGCGCCGGAGTTGCGCCTGAGTTAAGCCCGTCTGCGCCCGTCCGCGGCCGGCCGGGGCTAGGGGCACACCATTATACCCCTTTACTCGCATACTCATCATCCCAGCTTTGCTCATACTGGATCCCCGGTGCCATTGGACCCTCTGTTACCGATTATCTGACCCACCTTGGTTTGTTCTCTCTCCCCTCTTGCACACCACCCGGGATCATATCACAGCTGATCCCTTCGCCTGCTACCCCCCGCTTATTCCCTCCCCTCCCTTTACCCCCCATACTCCGGTATTTAATACCGCGGCCACGCTTTTGAACACTAGGTCGGCGGTCAACCATCAGTACGAGCTATTTGATTACATCGACACACATAACCCGGATCTCCTGTTTTTAACGGAGACCTGGTTCAAGGCTGACTCCCTGCCCAATGTTCTAGCTGCATTGCCCCCCTCATACTCTGCCATTCGAGCGGATCGTCCGGAGGGCAGGAGAGGCGGAGGAGTGGCCTTGATAGCTCGCACTGACCTCCACTTTCAGATCCTTCCTTTCCCTCCCATCCCTGAAGTAGATCACCTGGTAACACGTTCGACCTCCTATCAGACCCCCCTGACCTCTGTCCTTATCTACCGCCCCCCCACTCCACTCCTTCCTTTGTCTCCAGCCTCCAAGATCTCCTGGCCACACTGGCGATAAACAACTCGTCTGTGCTAGTCCTAGGGGACCTCAACTTCTGGCCAAACGATCCTGCTGAAAGCTCCCTTTCTAAGGAGTTCACTGATCTTATGACCAGCCTTAATTTTATACCTCACATCCACAGTTCCACTCATATACAGGGTCACACGCTGGATCAAATCTGGACTCTGAACATCCCCACTACACCCCCCATCACTCCTTGTCCCTGGTCAGACCATTCGTTCATCTCATTTTCCCTTGCCCAAGCCCCTGAGGCTAAACCCCTGCTCCCTAAGAACATCTGGATCAGGAAATGGGGCAAAGCTGATATACCGTCCCTTTGCTCGTCTCTGGCTAAAACCAGCCCTGACCTCTCAGGCCTTGCAGCCCCTGCTCAGCTGGCCACCATCAACAACCGGCTGACTCAAGCAGGCGACGAATTCGCTCCCTTGAGACGAATTACGGTCAAGCGTGCCCACGCAGCCAACCGATGGTTCACCCCAGATCTTAAGGAGAAGAAATTGGCTGCACGGAGAGCCGAGCGAGCATGGAGAAGAGCATACTGTCCTGTGCTAAAAACCACCTACCTATCTGTTCTTCAGATTTACAAAAAAGGCATCCTTGACGCCAAAACTGAGTTTTATTCTAACCGGATACTGGCAGCGGAGTCCCAGTCTAAAGAAATTTTTGCCACTGTGCATGAACTGGCCTCATCTGACAGAGCTACGGCTATGACTCCTCCCTCCCAATCTCTTTGGAACTCACTCAATGAGTTCTTCATTGAGAAGGTCGCAAAGATCAAAACCAACATCCCTCTCCCATCACCTACATTCATTAATCCCTCCCCCCCTTCCACCATCTCCAAATTAACCAGTATTCCCCTCTTGACCAAAGCCACACTCCTCCCCCTGCTCCAACGGGTGAAGTCGGGCTCCCCCTTGTATTTTGGCCCCGCTCACATCCTTAGAGAAATCTTTTTAGCTTGTCCTACCCCGCCCCTCACACTCCTTAATGATTCACTTAGTAATGGTGTTGTTCCTAGTCTCCATAAATCTGCGGTTGTCATCCCAATCCTAAAAAAGGCTGGCCTGATCCCTCATCCCCTTCTAACTATCGCCCCATTTCTCTCCTGCCTTATTTGGGAAAGGTTTTAGAAACTCATGTCACCAGTACCCTGAGCACTCACGTGGAGACAAATCACTGCCTCTCCCCTTGTCAGGCTGGCTTTCGGCCCCTCCATTGCACGGAGAAGGTGGTGATTTCAGTGATGGATGGACTACGTGAAGGCATCGACACCAACCTCTCGCAAGCCCTCATCCTCTTAGACCTGTCCGCCGCTTTTGACACGGTGGACCACTCCATCCTCCTCACCCGTGTCAGGGCGGCGGGCATAGAAGGCCTAGCCTTCTCATGGCTCGAGTCCTTCCTGAGCGAGAGGGCTCAGGCGGTCCACCTTGCCGGCTTCACCGCTGCCTCCCGTAAGGTAGAATGCGGTGTTCCCCAGGGCTCTTCACTTTCCCCTCTTTTGTTTAATTTATACATCTACCCCCTCATTTTTATGTTGCAGCAGCTCGAGGTCACGGTGTTCAATTACGCCGATGACCTCCAGCTAATTTTCAACCTCTCCCACTCCCCTTCATCCGCCCAGAATGTTCAAACAGTTATGCTGTTCATTCAGGACTGGATGAACTGCAAACACCTCAAACTCAACCCGGACAAGACAGAGTTGGTCTTGACCGGAGGTGGTTGCAGTCCCTGGTCTCCCTCCTATTGCCCCCCATCACTTGCTGTTCCCCCACTCCCGGTCCCCAAAGTTAAAACCCGTGGGATTCTTCTCAATTCACAACTTTCTGTTCACTCCCAAGTCAGCTCAGTGGTGTCTTCCTGTTTTTTTTCCCTTAGGACAATCAGGAAGATCTCCCGCTTCTTTTCCCTCCCGGCTTTAAAAGTCATCATGATGGCAATGGTGCTCTCGCGCCTCGATTATTGTAACATAATCTATAATGGCGCGCCGGCCTATGCCATCCACCGCCTGCAACTAGTGCAGAATCAGGCTGCTCGCCTGATCCATGGCCTGCCCAAATTTCACCGCGCTACCCCTTTGCTGCAGGCATTACACTGGTTGCCTGTGAGAGAGCGAGCCTTATTCAAACTTGGCTGCCTCACCTTTCAGGCCAGAATGGGTACCGCGCCAGAGTTTATATGCTCAGCCATCAAGCCCTACCTGCCGGGTAGAGAACTCCATTCCACCCATATGGCACTCCTGGTCACCCCCCGTTTCAAAAAGAAGGAAGCTGGTGGAGCAAAATTCGCGGTCCTCGCCCTAGCTTTCTGGAACTCTCTCCCTGTGCGACTCCGCACTTCACCTTCCTATATAGAGTTCCGTAAAAACCTTAAAACCTTCCTTTTTTCCCGAGCTTTCGCTGCCTAACCTCCTCTTGCTGCTGATGCTGGTCGTAACCTGAAAAGCGCCATGAAACCGCTCGGTAAAAGTGCGCTCAATAAATGTTTTTAAATTCAAAATTCAAATTAAATTCAAATTCAAATAACTGGGCCTAGTTTTCTTCTCTACTTGCAGTTTTGAATCAACAGCATGACAAGTAGTGTAGATGTTAATTTTTCCTTGTGTGCCCAGATGTTTTCAGGAAACAGTTATAATGTCAATATAACACAAGCAAATAATGTTCCTTCTGGAGGTAGATCAAGGTTTTGTCTAGTGGCAGGTCTCACTGATCATGAAGTAGTACAGAGGGTTAATGTGACAGCTGCAAAGAACGTGTACCATGCAGTTCACTAAACTGCCTTTTATGAGGCTATCTCAGTGAGTTGCCGCATTTTGTCACAGAGCTCCTTTGGTTACTTGCAGTACATAATGTATGTATGAGATAGAACTCTGGAATGAAACATGCCATAAAGATAGAACTCTGAAATGAAGCATGCATTATATTCCTCTTCACACACCTCCTGGTGAGGCGGAAGTGCACATGTTGACGCTGCAGATGTGAACTAATTCAGACTTCCTCTGTGGCAAGAAGTCTGAAGATGCTGGGGGTGAGAGGCATTAAAGGGTGCTCCCACACTCTGGCAGTGCTGTGCTGCGTTATACAACATGTAATTTTACTACTTGCCAGATATCCTGGAAGCGATTCCTAGAGGGTGTAAATATATTTAGTACTGCAGATTTCCTGGGACCACCCATCAACATATATACTTGTAGCATTTCTAAACTCTTCTCAGATCTTTTTCCATACTAGAAACAGTCACAGATTTACCCCAGCCAAGGGGTGCTGTATTTCTCCATCCAAGATTGGAGGAGGAAGCGATTAGCACCAAACTTCGTGGGGGTGCAGGGTTAGGGGTTTCTCCACATGACAACGTTTTCCTCCACAGCCCAAAAAAAGAAACGTGTACATTTTCAAGGAGGCTCTATTTCAGCCATGCATATTCTCCACTGTGGGGAACTCCACAGGAGGAATAGGAGCCTCTACCAAAGGTCACATGACATTACCATGAAAGCACTTTCATCATAGCTGTGCCTTGTGCTATCATTTCCCACATGTATACGACATTTTTGTGAGTGAAAAAAGCCCCAACAGCACTGAATGATTGCTGCCTCCAGGATTTACTGTGATCTTACGTTATTCCTTATAAATTATGAGCCTTCATGATTCACAAACACCGACTACCCATCACTTGCACAAAAGTAAAAACAATATATTTTCTTTAGAGAAACAGATTAATCCAGCTTTGAAATTGTGCAGCTCTTCGCCAGACAACACCACATAATTTAAAAAGATCCCCAGACTTGAATAGACAATTGTTTTAATTATTCCTTCTCCTTTCCCATCTTCTCTTGATGACTTATATCCCTATGGTTCCGAGGTGGCTGGGACGTGATGGTGCTAAGGAGTTCACTCTGTGCGGTCCACCAGTCTGCTCTCTCAAAGATACTTTGGCCTTTACTTACATTTGTCCGGTCAATGCACTGACTTTATAGTTACTGGCGGAGATCGCTGACCCTGACCCTTGGATTTAAACAAGCAGTGTCTGGCTTCTCCCTCAAGCATACCACCTGCCCTATCCACGCCTTGCGTGGTGAAAAACATAGCTGCATCTATGCAGTGTGTTGACTGGCCCCTTATATTGAGCCAGTGGACAGCAGCTTCCCTTTTCATTGCCAAACCCACCACCCGTGCATTATAGTCCTGAAGGGTAGCTGTGGAGGTCAGTGTGTGGGCTGATTCATTTCGGCAGTATGTAGGCCGAATGGGTCTTTTGTTCTGAGTTTTAATGATGATTTCCCAATCTTACAGCAAAGCCTGAAGCAAGCTCAAATGCATGGCGTGATTACTGAAAAGTGAAAACACCTATAACATGTATGAAGTGGTAGAAGGAAGCTTACTTTCTGTCCCAGTGAATCACCAATCTATGAACACTTAAGGGCACACTGGATGACAACAGGAGTCGCTGATACAATATGTACCTTTATAACAGGAGGCAGTAAAGTACAGGAAGTCGCTTTGGGAGACTGTAAGACTCCGCAATCCATTGGTAAGGATGGCATTTAATGTGGTCAGAACAGGGGACCTTTACATGCAGACATTTAGGCCAGCGAGCAATCCAGAGTGATATGGGGTAACACAGGCAAGGTGATACCATAAGAGGAGGAGCAGGGAGAGAGAGGGGGTTAGAGACTGAGAGAGAGAGGGAGGGGAGTGAGATAAAGAGAGATGCTGATTTCTGAGACATATGCAGGGTAATGCCGTGGACGAACATGAAAGATACAGTATCTGTACAACCAGGCTAGACACAACGAGTGCAGGTAGGTGGGAATAGGAGAACGTAGGCCAGTAAGGCATAACTAGAGAACGCAAGCAGCACAAACCATGGGCCTGATGCATGTTGACACCCGAAAGCCTAGGCATGCTGTGACCAAACAAAGAGGGCCCCCACTCTGCCTATTCCTTACAGTTGAAATTTACATTTACTTCTGTAGTGTGAGAATGCATTCATGAAAAGGAATATAAAGTAGGGTTGCCAAAAGAAAAATGCCAGCCATGTGTTGTTTAAAGACCCTGAAAGACCTTGTTGTTATATCCTTTGTTTTAGTTTTCTTTAGTTTACTTGCCTTGATGTTAATCTTGCTTTATGTATTGTGTTTTCTTTTAAGAAGTACTGCTTTAGGCCATTCTTATCTATGTCATCGTTGCTTAGCAATCTTGGAATGTTGGGGCTCTTGCTGCTCAATTGAGACTGGAGCTTGACAGAGTGGCACTCTGGCAGTTTGAGAGCTGTACTTATTTTTAAGAAAAAATCTTCTTTTAACCTACAAGACTGAATCTGTCTTCTCTGGATGTTACATAAATTTGTCGACGAGGTGGTCAAGTCAGCCCTCTTTGGACCCACATCCAACTAAAGACTTTCAACATTATCAAGATTTTATCTACAACTGCCAGGCTACATTGTCCTCTCTCCAACTACTACTCTTCAAAATTTCTTCATTTGATTTAAATTGAAGACTCAACAAAGATAAGTGAAATTGAATACTCAACTAAGATAAGTCATTAAGATAAGTCATTTTCTTTTCCACTTTCTATTGGGAGCTTCGCTGCATTTATGTGTTTTTTCTTCAAATCTCCTCTTAAAACTCTTTGAACTCTATTGTTCAAATTATTGACTTATCCATCGTTTTATTCATCCTGATCTTCCACTCTCCCATTTCGTGCCAGCATGACTTTACCCTCATTTCAAAACTGTCATTTTATTTTTACTCTATGCACTCCATACAGCTATTGCTTATTTTGTTAGATTTTACTAAAGTGCTATGCTGATTTGACTTTTCTTGCTTGCACCCTCGTTCAAACCTCAAAGCGACATTTAAAACTTTCCTTGAATACTTACCGGCTCATTTTAGAATCCCCTGACGTCCTCCTTTGCCAGCGCTTTCGGAACCTTCTCAGCGAAGCCATTCTCTTCACAGCCCTCCTTCGTCCTTCACGCTATGACGTCCTCACGCTACCACGTTCTTCACGCTACTACGTTGGATTTCTTCGCGTAACGTCACCGCCATCTTGACAGCAGCTTAGCAACCGCTTTCAACTCGATGTCGCGCAACTTCTAATCTATTAGCCGATGTCCACAGTTCCTCTGTATATTAGCTGATGTGCACAGCTACGACTTTTTCAACATTTCTCACATTTACCCTGCCTTCACGCTGACAGGCACAGTAATTATCTTCAAATTCGATTGTGCATTCGCTGATGTGCACAGCTACAACATTGTTGGACATTTCTTCACAGTTGCTCTGCTTTCACGCTGACAGGCACAGCTAAGTAGAAATTCATATTGATATTTTTATTATCTTTATCCCCCATTGAATTTACATTCCTCATTGCTTCTTATTTATATTTATTTCCTTCTGGCTTTGCTCTTATTTATTTTCTTTTAAATTCTTGTTTTATTTCTTTATTATGGCAATGCAAGCTACTATTCTTCCTGCTCCTTTTCTTCCAGAACCAGGTGGTCCCAAAATAAGATGGACTCAATGGTATAAGTATTTCAAAAGCTATATCATGGCTATTGATGGCATTAAGTTTCCTCCTGTGCGTAAAAATGCTATGTTGTATAATGCTTTAGGTGCAGAGGGTCAGAGGATTTTTGACCATCAACCCAAAATTATTCGCCCACCCTCTGATGATTGGAATGAATACACAGAAGCAGTCCTCAGACTAGAAAAACCTTTTATTGATGAACCAAGCATTATTGTTGAAAGACACACATTTTATACTCAGAAACAAAGGGAACATGAGAATATTGATACCTTTTTGGCAGAATTAAGAGTCTTAGCCGCTTCTTGTGAATTTGAAGGTCCTATTGACCAATACTTGAGAGATCAATTAGTTGTTAATTGTCACTCTAATGAAGTTCAAAAGAGAATCCTCTGTTGTAGAAATCCTTCACTCACTGAGACTTAAGAAATTGCAAGAGGTATTGAAAGATCAGTTTCAGCTTCTAAAGAACTTGGCAATAATAAACCTTCTATTTCAGAAACAGTCAGTCAGTCAGTCAAATAACTTTATTTCGGTTAATTAAAACCATAAAAGCAATACACAGTTCATAGTACAAAAATAAAATTACAATTAAACAAGTTAAGACATGATTGCAAATCCTATGTAAATTCATTAAAAGATATTTAAAAGGGAAAGAAATTATTTAAAAAGAAAACAAATTTAAAAAGGTAGATATAGAGAATGAATACTAAACAACTTAAAAAACGCCTAAAGCACCACTTTCCAGTATGTTTAACACATTCCCCCAGAACATATTTAACCAAAAGTGTCAGTTTTGGTGGTTGTTTATCTGAGAGAGATTTGTTTTGTCTTGTCTGGCAGCTGCTACCAGAAAACAAGCTACACCATATGTGACCTGCACCGAATTCAGCATCTGGAGGTATAGGAGGGCCGGCCTAACCTGGGCAAAGTTTAAGTCTTTCAGGATTGGGAAAAGGAATTTTTTGCGGGCCACCAGGTAATGTTCGCAAAGCATAACTAAATGAAGAGTTTCCTGTGTGGAAAAGCAGTCACAGGTGCAGGGTGGGGTATTTTCTGGAGTACCCCACTTTGTATAGGAGCCAAGCACAAGATGTATTAGGTTGAACCTGAACCTTATTAAAAGAAAACAGTGGTATGGTTTGGTTACATATTTTAGATAAGGTTCCATA
This sequence comes from Lissotriton vulgaris, assembly GCF_964263255.1. Classification (NCBI taxonomy): domain Eukaryota; kingdom Metazoa; phylum Chordata; class Amphibia; order Caudata; family Salamandridae; genus Lissotriton; species Lissotriton vulgaris. Next base: position 513,554,450 of record NC_141693.1, on the reverse strand, counting down.
GCCATGGACGACTAAAGTTGGTATAATGACCTCACCATTGGCTTGCTAAGCTCAACCGCTTCCCTCTCTGTCTCCAACATATTTCGAAAATGCTGCTTGACCCACCCTACATCCTCTTTCTTGAGGCTCTGTGGTAAAGAGTACATGTCCGGGCGCCCTAGCCTCACGCATGCCGCTCTAACATACGCCAGCCAGGGTATGCTGTCCACTTTATCCAGAGCCATACAGTCTTTGAGAATGCAGTGATTCAATGTGATCTCCTCATTTGTCCAAGTTTTAATCCAGCATAACAATGGGGACATTTTTAAGAGATCAGTGACGTATCCCAAGCCCATTTCATTATGGATTGAATATGTGGGAGATGATTTCGGGAGTGACAACAGGGCTCCTATAAAGTTATTTTCTACTATTTGGATGCCTGGGGCTGAGACATAGCCCCAAATATCTGCCCGTAAGATGCAATTGCCACACATTTGGATCTATATATGCGAGTCATGGCCTCCAAAGGTCTCGAACCAAGTCTTTTGGAAAAATGCATGAGAGCTGAGGTAGATCTACTGACTCCATTCTCCTTTAGTTTCAGCTGGGCACCCCAAGTTCCTCTTTCGTCAAAGGTGACGCCTAAATAACAAAAGAGGGGTACCCTCGAAATTGGAGAATTGTTACAACTAAAGGTTCTAAGCTTCATGTTTTTTTTCCGTGAACCCGTGACCATGACATGAGATTTTGCTGTATTAATCTTTAGATCCAGGGCTTCCATAAAACCTCCGAAGTGATCTAATAGTCTTTGCAGGCCCGTACCTGTGCGAGCTATGAGGACGGCATCGTCCGCGTATAGAAGGACCGGGATAGGTGACCCACCCATACGCGGCACGTCCAAAGTAGCTGAGTTCAGGGATTTCCCCAGGGAGTTGATGTAAAGTGTGAAAAGGAGAGGGGCCAGAATGCAGCCTTGTCTAACCCCTCTCCCTGACCTAAACTTCGCAGTACATCTTCCTTCCAGTGTTAACCTGACAGAGGCAAACAAATTTTGATGGAGGTCATGCAAGAAATTAACCAAGGTGGTGTCCAAACCCAAATCACGTAAAATAATCCAAAGTTTTGAACGATTGACCAAATCAAAAACAGAAGATAAATCCATGAAACCCAAATAAAGAAGCCCCCCCTTCACCACAGTGTATTTACTGATAATAAGGTGAAGGTTTAAGCATTGGTCCATGGTCCCCCTATGTGCTCTAAAACCATACTGCAAATCAGAGAGGACCCCGCTCTTCTCAAGCCAATCCCCAAGTCTTTGGAGGATGACTCTGCCCAAGATCTTAACGGCAGAGTCCAACAAGGAGATTGGCCTATAGCAGGCCGGGTGCCCCCTGTTCCCCTTCTTAAAAATGGGAACAATAATGGAGGTGGACCAGGAAGAAGGGAAACCAGCTGAAGGTATCGCATTAAAGACATTTGTTAATATTTTTTACCAGAATTGCGGATACTGAATGTAGAGATCTGCAGGGACCCCATCTGGTCCAGGGGCCTTATGTGTACTTGTGTTTTTTATCGCCCTTTCTACCTCAGTGGTATTAAATTCCATAACCAAATTGGATGGAACGTGGACATTAACTGGGGAAATTGGAACCCTGGATTCATAAATCTGTTTGAAGTGGCAAAGCTATCTATCATCTTCAATCACACAGTCCATGTCAGTTTTCCCATCCTCGGAAAAAAAGGCTGGTTAACAATGGCCCAAAACTTTTTGCTGTCTCTCAATACATCAATGGCTAGTAAACTATCCCAGGCTTCCTCTTTAATTTGGGTCTTGCATTTGATAACTGCAGTTTTATATTCTTTTCTTAGGTTTGCCACTAATGACCTATCTCTGGGTTTATGTTTTAGTGCTTTAACAGGGCACTGTGCTTTAGCGAGCATTCCTTGTTAAACCATTTATGGATTTTCTTACTGCCTTGCGCACCAGACCTTGACTCCAGGTTCTTAGAGATCCTTGCACATATATCCACGTAGGCGGCCACTACATCAGAGCCCAAGGAGGTTGGATCTAAGCAAACTGCCATGTTTGCCTCAGTCTCTTGTGCTAATATTTGGAAGAATTGGTCGGGGAAAATCTTCTCCCATTTTACTCGCCTTCCCTGGTCCTTGGTCAACAGATCTCTAGAAGCTGCCACACCTGTCGTTCTACCAGTCCGGAAGCAGTCTAGGTCCAGCATTAGGAGGACAGGGTGATGATCACTAAAGCTAGCAGTTACAACCCTATACTCACGTGCCTTTACTAGGACCCCTGTTGATACAAAAATATAGTCTATGATGGCGTTAGCGTCTCTCCCGATGAAAGTAGGCGCTCTAGGCTCGTTTTTTCCCTGGTCTGGTTCGAATAGATTTAAATTCGCAAGGAAAGTCTCAAGGCCCTCACCCTCCTTCGTATGTTCAAAGTGGGGAATGCCCTCGGCCGGTAATCCCCCATATCTATCATTATAGCAGTCCCCCTCGCAGGGGTGAATATTAAAATCACCCAGGATAACCATCTCTGGGACGGAAGTGCAATCTTGTCTATAGACTGACAGGAAGTCTAACAGGGAGGTCAGATGCTCATTCACAAAGGAAACCTCCTTGGAATTATAAAAATTAATAAGCAGTAAAATATGTGAATCCGATATAGTCCACTCCACAACTAACGTGTTCATGGGTGCAGAATCTAATTTTTTGAAAGCCCCCACCAAATTCAGAGAGCACAATGTAAGTAAGCCACCCTTGGCTCTCCCTCTTACGCCCGAAACTGCTGGAGTAGAAAAGCTACAAAAACCATCCAATGTGAAGCTTGTAGTTGTATCCCATGTTTCTTGGAGTGCCAAGATGTCGTATTGTTTTACAAGCCCCTGCCATATGGGGTCTGAAGCCTTAGCAGTTAATCCCGCCACGTTCCAGGTAACAATTTTGCAGTATGGTGAGTCATGATTGGGCAGGGTAAGCATACCCGGATCTCGCCAGCAGCAGGGTCTTTGTCAGACATTGGAGACAAATTTAATTTTTGCGGATCCTTCTTAATAATATCCTTTCATAGTTGATTAGGGATGATTTGATAGCTCCGACCAATTGGGGAATCTTGTTTTTGTCAGTCAACCCAATCTGTGGTTGACAGACATTCGAAGCGATTAGCCATTGGAAAGTGGTAAAGATTGTCTTGCCCATTTACAAACTGATGGTAATAGTGAGGTTGGGTGTGATGTGGGCCAACAAAAGGACCTCCTTGGCGCGGTCTACCTCTTCTTCTCCTTACCGGATTCCATTCCACGTCCCCCCCTCCTCCCAACCATGAGGTTGTATTTCCCATGGGGGGGTGAATCTCTGTCTAGGTTTAAAGTCATGTGGTCCCATTAACCAGCTCCATCGGTTATCAGCTTGATTTACTGGTAGATAGAAGTAGGAAAGAGGTCTAGCAGTCACAGTACTTGCCTGATATCTAGGGGGTCAACTGCTACATATAAAATCTACATCCTCCGTATTCTCGAAGGTGACCACTACGCAGTCCCCTTGTAGATTTTTTCTGTTACCTCCCACCCACGGAGTTCTCTCTACTATTAAAATGTTACTTGGTATGTTTGGCGGGAGGGGATGGTTTTTGGAAAGCCAGTGGCATACTTTGTTTTTTAGAGCCTGATAAGATTCTACTTCTGCTGGAGGGATTTCAGTAACGCCGGTAAGAATAACCACATAGGGACAAGCATCAGGAGGGAGATGGATATTTCTGCGAACCGTGCCCTTGGCTCTGGCGGGTGCATCAAGATTTGAAGACTGTGGGATGCAATCGCTCGATGTGGCCTGAGGGGTTGGGTTGATTTTGGTTGTTTTCTGAGCTTGGTCTGTTACAGAGGGCTTAGCTTTGGTGCCGCCCTGGTTTGGAGTGTTACTTGGTTTCTTAGGGGCAGCATTTTTGGTCTCCAGAGCACTGTTATCAGCCACTGATGACTTATTGGCTGTTTTAGGTGGATTAATGACCTGGGCTGTCTTGTTATTCAAAGTGAAACTAGGAGCACTTATATCCTTATGTATATTCATTAGGATAGTTTCCAGGCAGCGTAATCTAACCTCTATAGGTTCAAGCAATACTTTTAGCATATTAAAAATAATAGTATTGTCTGCGCTTAAACCGTTCCCCTCCTGAGATGGTTTTGCAGGGTTACCAACTTCCCCACTCAGCTCCAGAATTTCCTCCAGACTATGGTCGATAATAGTATCATCTGGGAGGCTCAAGGGTAGACCATTCTTAATGGGATGCGGCCCCCCTGTGGGCATGGGTACGACTACTAAAGAATTGTTCACGATAGAGGGATCGAGAGTGACCTTGTGATCGTTAAGGGCAATTTGAACCTTCTTCCCTTTCGGAATGGATGGTTTATTGACCTTTCGTTTTTGTTTAGGGATTGCCCCTTCTATCCGACCCCTTTCGTTTATAGCGGTTGTCGTGTTAGGGGAGTTTGACTCATTTTGTTGCGCTCCACTATCTGTTAAGAGGTTAAGGTTAGGAGAGGCCTCCAGGTCCTGTTGAGTATTTGAAGCATCAGGATCCCCAGTGACCCCGGTGCTATGTACTAAGGCCTGGATGTTCGACCGAGAATCGGTATTAGGCGTCTGTGCCTGGGCGATAAGGCCCAGAGAGGATCGCTTGGCCATAGCCAGGTCTTGGGAAACTCTCCTATCCATTAGAATTATGCCCTCATCAATTAGTGCATGGGTACCGGTGATAAAGTCATCCAGAGTTCCAGTGAGTTTTTTAGCTCCTGCGGCAGCCATGCTTCAGGTTTCCCGACAGTTCATACCAAGCGTTTCCTAACAGTGATAGCGAAAGGAGCTGAGGGAATCCGGCCAGGGTTTGTGGCCCAGGCCAGGCTCCTCAGGCCTCTGAGGGCCACAGAGGGCCCGCCCTTTGCCCGGGGTTTTGCTCGGCGTCCCGATCGCGTCCCACTGAGCGGTAGACCGTTGAAGATAAGGAGGCGTTGCAGTCGGGGGGCGTGTCTTCCTGGGGGCGCGGCCGTGCACACCTGTGCAGCGCAGGGACTCCTGGTCTTACGAGTCCCTGCGGCGCACTCCCTCAATGATCTCGCGTTGCTCCCTCCTCCTACCTCGGGCCAGCAGCACAAGCACTCCACCAGCCTCGACCCCAGGCCACTCACCGCGCAGCAGCACCCGCGAAGCGGGTGCTGCAAGTTGTAAAGTTGCGGGAGGGCGGTCAATCCCTCCAGGGACACAGGGAGGCCGGGTGGAGACGAAGATTAGCGTTCTGGCAACAACAGCACTCAGGTGGGTTTCAAGGTTCCAAACAGTCAATAAGGTTTCTCAACAAACTTCACAATCTACTTCACAACAAGAAAAAGAAAAAACTTCTAACAAAAGTGAATGGAAAAAGTCTGATAAATCTCTTCAATGTTTTAGATGTGGTTCAAAATCTCATCTTGCTAATTCTCCAACTTGTCCAGCTTTAAAGAAACAATGCACTAATTATAAGAAAATTGGACATTTTACTTCAGTTTGTAAATTTAAAGCTAAAACAATGTGTGTTGTAACTGAGGGTCCCACTGAAGTAAATTTAATAACTAGGGAGAAATCTGTAAACAAAATATTACTATCTGTGGACATGATTAGTTCCCAACAAGATTCAGATAGTGGTGATCCGGTATGTGATGCTATAATAGGTAAAGTTCCTGTCAATGTTACAGTTGATTCTGGATCTCCAGTTACCATTATTCCAGATGTATTTTTCTTTAAAGAATGGGCTGGGATTGATTTATTACCACCTGACATACATACAGTGGCTTTCAATGGTCATGAAATGGAAATGATGGGGTATTTTATTGATAATATCACTTTTGAAGATAGAACTATTGACGCTAAGATTTATGTTTCTAAAAAAGGTTATAAAATCCTAGGTTGGAAGGATCAAGGAAAATTTAAAATGATATTGAGACCAGGTACTGATAATCCCATTTCTTTGGATCGCTTTGAAAATGTTAATTCTGTTACTATTGATCCCGCTTCGTTAGATACCATTATTAATAAATATCAGGGTGTCTTCTCTGATAAATTGGGTTCAGTCAAAGGTTTTGAACACAGAATAATACTAAAACCAGATGCCATTCCCGTAATTAATAAGGTTGGACATGTTCCTCTAAGTATTAGGGATAGACTCAAAACCCATATTGATCAATTATGCAGCGAAGGTGTGATTGAACAGATCAATTCGTCATTATGGATTTCTCCAATTGTCGTCGCTCTAAAAAAAAATTGTGACGAAATTAGGCTCTGCATTGATCTCAGGTCCTTAAATAAGAACATTCAGATTGACTGTTTTCCTTTGCCTCGAATTCAGGATATGCTTGCTCAACTTAAGGGTACAAAAGTTTTTTCTACGATAGATTTAAGAGCGGCATACCATCAAATTGAGCTGAATGATGAGTCTAGGGATCTCACCGCTTTTAATACTCCATTTGGTCCTTTTAGATTCTTAAGATTACCCTTTGGCCTAGCGTCAGCTGCTTCAGTTTTTCAAAAATTAATGTCCCAACTTTTTGGTAATGTTAAGGATGTGTTGGCTTACCAAGACGACATATTAATTTCCACTAACACTGTTCAAGAACATCTTGCTAAGTTGGATCAAGTATTAGGTATTTTGAACAAACATGGCATGACTGTAAAAAAACAAAAGTGCAAATTTCTACTTGATAAAGTGGAATATTTAGGTCATGTTATTTCACAAGAAGGCATCAGTCCTAAACAAGACCTGCTTAAGGCTATCCGAGAGTGTGCTCAACCATCTAATAAGGATCAATTGAGGTCATTTTTAGGGTTGAGTGAATTTTATTCAAGGTTTGTACAGAACTTTGCTCTGGTCAGTGAACCTTTAAGACTTTTAACTAGGAACAAAGTTACATTTGTGTGGGATAATGATCAAAATTCAGCCTTTGAAAAATTAAAAGATTTGATTATTTCTGCTCCTGCACTTAAACCTTTTAATGAAGCCTTTACTTCTTACATTACTGTTGATGCCAGCAACACTGGTCTGGGTGCCATACTTAGTCAGTTGGATGATGGGAATGAAAATATTATTGCTTTTGCCTCTAGACAGCTTTCTTCTTCAGAAAAAACTACAGTACTATAGAAAAAGAGGCCCTAGCTTGTGTTTGGGGTGTCAAACACTTTTCTACTTATGTATGGGGCAGAGAGTTTGTACTTATTTCAGATCACAAACCTCTCATCTTCATTTGGAATGACAAAGGTCTAAGAAATGCCAGTCCTAGATTGGTTCGCCTATTTTCTAAATTATATGATTTCAATTTTGCAAAGAGACATATTCCTGGAGGAAAAAACTTTCAAGCAGATTTTTTATCAAGATGTCCTTTAAATACCTCAGAGGGTGATTCCATTCTTGATGATAAGGAAGTGGTAGTAAGTTTGGTTGATGGTCTAAAGTTAACGGCAGGGGTCATCTCTAAATCTGACTTGTTACGAGCTTCAGAATGTGATAATTCTCAAATTCTTTTGAAGAAATTGATATCTGATGGTTGGCCGAGAGAAAGTCAAATTGACAAGGAAATGATTCCTTTTTCTAAAATTAAGGATGAATTAAGTCTTGAAGAAAACCTTGTCATGAGAGGATCTTTACTTGTTCCCCCTATGTCTATTAGAGATAAAGTGATCGCTTTGGCTCACAAGGGGCATGGAGGAATTACTAGTACAAAGAAAAGACTAAGACTGCATTACTAGTGGCCGGGCATGGATGTTTCCGTTGAAACTTTGTTGAACAACTGTGTTGAGTGTTCTCATGCTGAAAAATCTTTACGCACGGTCAATTCTCCTTTGTCTCCAGTTAAGTTTCCTGAAAATCCCTGGGTGAAACTGGGTATAGATTTTTTGGGACCAATTGGGGGTCTAAATCAAGGTTTTAGGTTTATCTTAACTGTTGTGGATTATCACTCTAAATGGGTGTCTTTCAAATTGATGAAGGATCCCAATACTGAAAATGTGATCAGTTTTTTGACCAAACTATTTAGGTCAGAGGGAATCCCTGGTTTTCTTATTTTGGACAATGGTGTGCAATTTGTTTCACACAACATGAGGGATGTTTTAAACAATCTTGGAATCAAACATCTAACTACTGCTTTATACAGTCTACAAGGTAATGGTTTAGTGGAAAGGGTGAACCGCATTTTAAAAGATTCTGTCCAACTTGCCATTTCTTCTGGTCAAACTGTACAAGATGTTGTGAGTGATAGAGTTTGGTCATATAATAATACTCCTCACTCCACTACGGGTGTCACTCCATTTGCCATGTTGCGTGGGAGGGAATCTTTTAATGAAATGTCTCGTGAATGGGTGGTCAGTAAAACCAGGTGTGAAGGGAGTTCTCTCAATTTGGATATAGTTAGAGACAGGGTCGAAAATTCTCAAATTCAGTCTAAAATTAGATATGATGACAGTAAACATGTTAAGAAAGAATGCTTTCCTGTTGGAGATAAAGTTAGCATAAGGAGACCATGTAAAGTAAAAGGCTCAAGATTTTATCCTGAGACTACCATTGTCAAAGTTGGTAAACATTCTGTCATGGTTTCAGGTGGGAAATGGTGGAGCAACAGATGTGTTGCTAGAGTTGTTTTTGGGAAGTCCGGAAATTCTTCTGATTCTGGTCTGTTGTTGCACTCTGATGAGGGTTTTTATAATACAGTTTCAAATGTTCCTTTCTGTTCTTCTGGTGCTGCACTTTCTGTAAGTAATGACTTAACAGTTCCCAATGATATTTCGGATGGTCCTGAGCTTGTCTCGAATGACCCTTTTATTAGAGTCAGTTCCAGGCTGAGAGCTACTCCAAAGTATCTTGATGACTATGTGAATTAATTTTTTTTTGTTTTTACAGGAGAGGAGGTGTGTTATATCCTTTGTTTTAGTTTTCTTTAGTTTACTTGCCTTAATGTTAATCTTGCTTTATGTATTGTGTTTTCTTTTAAGAAGTACTGCTTTAGGCCATTCTTATCTATGTCATCGTTGCTTAGCAATCTTGGAATGTCGGGGCTCTTGCTGCTCAATTGAGACTGGAGCTTGACAGAGTGGCACTCTGGCAGTTTGAGAGCTGTACTTATTTTTAAGCATAAATCTTCTTTTAACCTACAAGACTGAATCTGTCTTCTCTGGATGTAACACTTGTCTTGGCACTTAATAGTGTTATAAATAAAAATGTACATATTCATTTGTAATGTGACTTTTCTGTCTTTGTTCCCTTACATTATCAGTCATGGATCATTCAGGCAGCCCTAGAACACAAATAAAGTGCATCCTATTTCTATTTGCTGTTCGAAGTATGCACAGATAAGTGCTGAAAATATGGCTTTAGATGACTGCTTATTTTTGTAGGTGGGGCAAAGTGGTAGGTGGTGGGCCAGGCTGCTGAGGGAGGCCCTCATTGTGCTGTGCAGGGGGGGCCCCCTCAAGTTTCGTTACACCACTGCTAGGGCCATCAGAGCCACATAAAAGAAAGCCTTTTTGGTATTCATCTCCTATAGCACTGGGGAATCTTCAGGATTCTCTCCTGTCGGCCATTACAGTGCCAGTGTTAGGCAATGCAATCCTTGGTATTCCCTAGGACCACAGGGACCATGATGAACCCTACTGATACCTCCCTTGGGGCCATATGTATGAAGCGTTTTTCTTGTCGCAAACGCTGCGAATCGGAAATTCGCAGCGTTTGTGACAAGAAAAACGTGAAATGCGATGTATGAAATTATCGCATCGCAAATGTTAAGGAATCGCAAATGTTGCGATTCCTTAACATTGCACAAGCATTTAGAAAATCGCAAAATGCGATTTCCTAAATGATATGTATGAAATATTTAAAAATTGCGATTTTAGAATAAGATTTCGCAAATTACCACCAACTTGTAGTTGGTGGTAAATTGCGAATTCTTTTAAAAAAGCATTTTTTTTAAAAACAAAAGGTGCCATGTGACGCTCATAAATGCCCTTTGGGCATGTATGTGTGCCATATGCGCACACATGTCATTTTCAGAGGTGCAGCAGGGTGTTCTTGAGACACCCCTGCACCCTGGAAAATTCGCAAAATTTGCGATTAGGTAATTGCTAATCGCAATTTTGCCTTTCATTTCTATGGGCCAAGAGGCCCTTAGAAATGAATGGGATGTATTCCTTATTTGCGAATTTGCAACTTGCGAATTCGCAAATAAGGAATTATTGGAAATCGTTAAAAAACAGCGATAATTTACATACATACCGTTTTGCGATTTCCAAATAGCGCTTCCTTAAAATTCGCTATTTGGAATTCGCAAAACGATAGTATGATACATATGGCCCTTAGAGCCTTCACCATAAAAGAGACTCAGCTAGAGGTCCCCCTCACACATTGAGGGTTCATGAGTGGCACTGTGAGTGACTTTGTGGAATTATTCCTCCAATGTAAGCGGTAGGGCTTGTGCTCCTCAGGAGGACAATAATATGAATTTAACATGATCCCTCGGGATCACAGAAGCTGCCTAACACTCATACTCTCCGAGACTCCTGTTAGACCTGCCATGCTTAGGGTGATCCTTCCCCAACTTTATTCCTGCTTTCCTCCACTTTTTGCTGTATCTTTTTTTTGGCTTAGGACTCTAAGCACTTTACAACTGCTAATCAGTGCAAAAGTGCATATTCCTCCCATGGTAATATTGGTGTATACCTGATTGGCATATTTAAATTACCTATACGTCCCTGGTAAAGTGGTATACCATATACTCATGACCTGTAATCTGACTGCTACTAGTAGGCCTGCAGCACTAATTGTGTGACCCACACAAGTAGACTTTCGAACCTATCTCAGGCCTGCCCTTGCAGGGCCTGTGTGTGCAGTGTATTGTTACTTCGACATAGCATTTAAAACCACTTGCCAAGTCTTAAACTCCCCTTTTATTCAACTTTAGCCACCACTATGGTGGGCCCTAGGGAACCTTAATGGCAGGGTGCTGTGTAAGTACAAGGTAGCAGCCGCAGCCGCTGCAGGTAAAAGCTGTGGGGCCAGGTGAGGGGGGGATTTTGAGAGACAACTACAAGGGAAAATTAAATAAATAATTATTTTTCCCTCGTAGTTGTCTCTCGAAATCTCCCCTCACCTGGCCCCACTGCTCTTACCTGCAGGGGCCACGGCTGCAAGGTAAGACATGTACTTTAAAGTTTTGCATGTCCTGGTAGTGACATACAGCTACATTTGGTTTTCACTACTGTGAGGCCTACTCCTATCAGGCTAGCACTGGGAATTCCTTAAAACACTTTTAAGATGTAATTTCCGATTATAAAGTAGTAGCTACACCATGTTTCCAATCTTTGCAAGGGTAATGATAAATCATTGTTAGTGGTAAAGTTGGATTGGACATTACTAATTTAGAAATACCACTTTTGGAAAGTGGACATTTCTCTGCTCTCAACTTAGCTCTGTATGCCCGCAGCCTGTCTCCAATAGACGTCTGGGATGAGTGACAGCTGCACTTTGTGAATTCCTTCTAGACAGCAACAAACACAAGAAGGGTGGATGTAACAACAGACTCATCTGCAATTATCAGCATTCTGATAGCCTTCCTAGGCAGGAAGGGGGAGAGGGAGCTAACACTTACATCTGAACAGGGTTTGTCCTGTTCCCACACTAATGGCTCATTATCCACACAGATAGCCTGGCAGACAGGTCTGGGATGAAAAGCAAGCTGTGCACTTCAAGAAGCTGCTTTAAAGTCATCCCCATTTCAAAGGCATATTTGGGTATAAGTAAGGGGCTCTGACTCCACAAAGACAGTACACTACTAGACCTGTGAAGAACTCTGCCTGGAGTAAAGACTAATGTGCTACAAGGATTGCCACTCTGCATGACTGACTGTTTTAAGGAACTGCTTCCCTGCTGTGCTGAGCTGCCCTGCTGCCTGTTGATCTCTGCCCTGCTGAGGATAAGGACTGGACTTATCACACTTGAACCCAGAGTGACTCCAAGAGCTTGCTGGCTTGCCTCCTGTTTTCTGAAGTCTCAGGGTCATAAAAGACTTCTTACAATTCTGCTGGTTCTGCTGGACTCTGCGATCTGTGAGTCTTATTTATTTATTTATTTATTTATTTATAAACTCTTGCCTGAGGTGCCCCCTCCAGTCCTGGATCTCAGAAGTGGGTTTTCTCAGCTTTTCCTACATCAATATCAACGCAGCTTTGGGTTTGTGTCGATTGCAATGGATGCATCACCCTCTGACTTAGCGGCTGTTTGAAGAACGCAACTCTGCAGCGGGCATAACAGTGACAGACAGCACAGCTCAATGATGACACAGTGCCTGCATTGTACTGGAGTTTGTTGATGCAGCTTCAGTGCCGGCGCAGATCGGCACCGATGCTCGCCTCCATCCTCCATGCGGTGCCTCCTCGACTCCTTGCCTCGAGCCTTCGACGTTGATGCTTCACTCCATTCAAGGTACTTTTTCAGTGGGAGCTCTCTGAGCGCTATTGCCGGCCTGACCTTCATCGCGGCCACCCAGAACTTTGGATTTACCCCCGTCTAGCGGCAACTCAAGTAAACTTTTAGTGCTATTGACTTTTAAGCACCATTTTTGGCATATTCTTTAAAAAATCATAACTGTGGTTGTACTTAGTGTATTTATATTGTTTTGGTCTTGATTTTCACGTAAAATATTGTCTATTGGAGCCTCTACGATTGATTGACCTGAGGCCTTTCACAGTTGTCCATGTTAATTATTTGTGGCAATTTGTTTGTGTAAATACTGTGTTTTGACAATTTCTCTTCAGTTCACTGATTTTGTATTTGTGTATCTTTATAAATGTTGTGTTGTATTTTTTGATGCCAAAAAAATCTTAAAATATTTTATAAAACAAAAAAGTCAATCAATACAAATGGTTGTCCAACCTAGTGATTTATTATACTAGGCTGTGCACTGTGAAGCAAATTCAAACTGCCCGGCCCTTGTTTTGTTTCTTCGCATAATAGTGGTCCAGGCCGGTCAGTGACAGGACCCAAGCCTTTCCCAGTTTTCCCTCACTCCATTCAAGGTACTTTTTCAGTGGGAGCTCTCTGAGCGCTATTGCCGGCCTGCCCTTCATCGCGGCCACCCAGAACTTTGGATTTACCCCCGTCTAGCGGCAACTCAAGTAAACTTTTAGTGCTATTGACTTTTAAGCACCATTTTTGGTATATTCTTTAAAAAATCATAACTGTGGTTGTACTTAGTGTATTTATATTGTTTTGGTCTTGATTTTCACATAAAAATATTGTCTATTGTTCTAAATCTGTGAGGAGTATTTTTGTGGTGTATTCATTGTTTTACTGTGCGTGTGTCTTTGTGTGTGTGTATGTGTGTGTGTGTTGCACAAATATTTTACACATTGAATCTTTAGATAAGCCTGATTGCTCTTTGTCAAGCTACCAGAGGGGGAGCACCGGCTATCCTTTAGTTTGCATTTAGCTTACCCCAACTAGTGTGGAGGTTCCTGTTTGGACAGGGTGCCTAATTCTGCCAACCAGAAACCTCAGTTTTAACAACTCCCTTATCCCCAAGACTCAGACATTTCTACCAACCTGATTTGCACATACAGCACTGGGACTAAGGAACTCAGTTGGAATCCAGGAGAAAGAAGCAAACATGAGTAAGTGGTGTGTGAGCATTAAAAAGGGCCCCTACCCCCAGTTGGCACAGGACAGAGTTGATAATAGTAAATCTGCCCCTTTCCAGTGTCCAGCTCCTTCCCCGAGGTGGTACAAGGTGGAGTTGGGAATAGAAAATCTGCCCCCACCAGCTCCCAGCACTTTCCCCATGTTGGCACAGGGTGGAGTTTAGAATAGTAAATCTGCCCCCTTTTCAGTGCCCAGCATTTTCCCTGAGCTGGCACAGGGTGGAGTTGGGCATAGTAATTCTGCCCACATTCCAGTCCTCAGCACCTTCCCCAAGTTGACCCAGGGTGGAGTTGGGATTAGCACATCTACCTCCTTTCAGTTACCAGCATCTTCCCTGAGTTGGTAGAGGGTGTAGTTGGGAATAGTAATTCTGCCCCCTTTCCAGTGCCCAGCACCTTCCCGGAGTTGACACAGGGAGTTGCAAACAGGAAATCTGACCCCACTTCCAGTGTCCAGCAACTTCTCCAAGTTTGACTTTACTGTAGGTATAATATCCAATATGTTCCCTTAACTATTAAGCTTTCCTCAGTTGTACATTATACATTTCACAAGTAATGTAAAAAATATTTTAATAAAAGTTACTTATGGAAAAAACAGCTATTTTTTCTGTGGATTAGATTGTGTTCTCTGGAAAATTTACAGTTCATTCCTAGAAGTTGTTTGAAGGTGTACATACAATATTCATTTGAAAATGTATATAATGTATTTGAGGTGTTTATATCTATAATAGTATGAATGTTTGAGGTTTTTATATCTATAATAGTATGAATGCAGCACACAAAATACTTACATTTGCAGATAGGTAGAAGTGTGTTACTATGTCACTATGATTTTCTCTTCTCTTCGCTCTTGTGTATGTGGCTACCTCACAGGTGCGTTTACCATTGTCACAAAATGGTAGACACACATTTTTAAAGTAATTTCGAGGTGAAACAGCAATTTTTGCCCAAATATGTTTTGGAATTCTTTAACTTTTTTACAATTAAAACATGACTGAACCTGTGATTTAAGTACAGATTAATTTTGGACATTCTGGGATATAGTAGTTTGCCTTCTTGGTAGGGGCACATTTTAGTAATGTTAAAAAAAATGTGTGATTGTTTATTTTGTAAAATTGTCATTTGCATAACAATTGTACTTTATTTCCAATATGAAATTCGTGTTTACAAATGTAACTTTTGTAGTAAAAAATAATTGTAAAGATGAACGTGGTAATAGAATGCATCGTAAAGGTATGTGTGGTAAAGGTACTTTTTAATTATATTGAATGATAATGTGTGGCGAAGGCACACGCGGTAAAGACATATGCATGGTGTAATGAAGTCTGCTTGGTAAAGACATGCCTGGTTTGTAATGTCATACATCCCAAATAAACAAAGTCATGCTTCCAGGACATCTTAATTTACAAGTAGTTGCATACAGAAGCAGCTCCTCTGCTATGGCGGAGGAGCGTCACCCCTTGCCAGCAGTGTAAAAAAAGAAAAAGAAAACGATAATAAACCCAAGTTCATCATTGTTTATTTTGTTTCCCTGGGTCTTGGGGCGGGGCCAGGAGGATAACAGGCACCCGTGGGGAGTGGTATGAACTATTATCAGGGTGCATGATTGTTTGGCCTGCCCGAGATGTCCGGACAAACCGTTTTGTGCACTGAAGCTCTCTCCAACCCAGCTGTATGGTTTGGTTGAAGACAGCCAAGCACAGGCTCCCAGTCTCCCTGGGAGCGCAAATCATTGGCACTCAGGCTAATCCAGAAGCTGCTTTCAAGCATGAGAGCAGCTTCCGGATTGGCCGCAGGGGAGTCTGGGAGACTCTGCCTGCAGTGGAGCCATGAGAGGAACAGAAGACGATGAGGCGATGGGCTGTAGTCAGCAGGTAAGCTCTTTTCTTTCCTCTTTTCTTTCGTTGTTTGTCGTCTCCCACACCCCAACCCTTCACTCTTCTCTGACAGCGGCCACTACTGGTTACAGACACATTTGCACCTGCTTGGAAATGCAGCCACTGACCCCTAAGGGGAATGCCCAACAGTTTGAAGACCTCTGCCCTGGAGCCTTAACATGAAGCAAACAGGAGAGACTAGGAGTAAAAAAAAACACTGAATAATCACATCATACAAAACATGCCCTCTGTAATACAAGGGCAGAGAGCTCTTACGCCTAGTGAGAAAATTGTCAAGTGGCCAGGGTGAGTAAAGTGGACCTGATTTGGTCCTAGAAAGTGATTTTTCTCTTAGCAGTGCTCTCCTGCATCGATCAGCACTTTGCATTTTATTTATAGATTTATATGGCATGAACATTTGTATTTGTATTTATTGAGCGCAACATTCATCCCAAGGGATATCCCATCGCTTAGGAAGTGTTTTCCTGAGAAAGAGGTAGTGGAAGCCCGAGCATTTAGAAACAGAGGGAACTATGTTAAGAGGCTGCAGGAGCTAATGAATATATCCTAGGAAACAGCCATGTTTTCAGCTTCTTCCGGAACGACATGTACTCATTCGTAAGGCGAAGATCTAAGGGAAGTTCATTCCAGTAGACAGCTGCCAAGCTGGAAATAGAGCGACCCCCTGCCCTAGCTTTCTTGATGCGTTTGATTTTGGCCAGGACATGATGGCAGTACCTCAATTTTTGTGTGGGAATATAGAATTCGATCTTGTCCTGCAGACTTTAGGGCCACACTTATGTAGCACTCTGTGTGCATAACACAGTAGCTTAAACTGGGCCCTTTGATGCACGGGTTGACAATGCAGCTCCATCAAACATTCTGAAACTGAGCTGTATTTGCTTTTATTGCAGACCATCTTGGCAGCGGCATTTTGGATCACATGCAGTTGAGAGAAAAGATACTCAGGCATTCTCACATAGATCACATTCCCATACTGAAGTACTGGGTTTTTCTAAGACCCAGCGGTGCCAGGGACAACACCTGAAACCTTTGTGGGTTACCTGTTCTGGCGTTCAAATGACAGAGACACGGGACACTTCCTTCGGCATCAAAGACTCGAGGTTTATTTACTGCAGGGAACACAGAAGTCACAAGAAGTACATAGCATGTAGGTTCAAGGAGACTGCTTCAAATTGCATCTGTGGATCGCTCCTTTTATACAGTTTTTCGTGATAGAACAACATGGCAAACAAAAGGTTACAACCCGGTTCCCACAGTAAATTTCATAGGGGGTCGCTTTCATATATTCAGGGCCCGGAACATAATTACAGTAGCATCGCCGGTTCCCAACTGTAAAAGTACATCTCCTCACCATTAGTGCATTCCATTCCGGCTGTAAACGAATTAAGGAAGAGTCAGAAACAGGTGCAGAGGAAGACGAGGATAGTCAACAGATTGAAAAGAGTGTAAGGACGTGATATCGGAAACACGATTGCAGGGATCAAAGGAGACGTGCCTAATGAATACACAACTGAAACAATAGACCGGCACGGCAAGATGAGCCTCGAGCGGGGCCATCTGCCTTGCAGTGCCATCCCCCTCATCATAAAGACACCCTCAAAGGAACACGTGTCTTCCACAAGAGTTTGGGAAACCCAGGGTCACGAAGCGGACAATGTCCGTTCGCTGGCTACTTGAGGGCAAGAAACAAAATGGATGCCATATCTAAAATGGAACCCGTGGGTTCAGATGAAGAAACCCACGAAACAGACGAACGGTTTAGTTAGCACAGCGAAAACGCGTACACCCACTAAACTCGTCATTTGCGGTTCATAGATACCAGACTCGACCATATTCGAGCGAGTCGAAAACACCACTTACAATTGTCACGGAACCTCAGACGCTCCTTTTGCCCTCATGTAGGCAAGCACTAGTCGATATCAGAATCGATCTCGATATTCATCAGACCATCCAGATGTTGCTGCAACATTATTCTATCCATCAGTGCTTCCTTGGTAACAGGTGGCCGTCTTATACACGTCGTAGCACAGAGCACAGAGGCCACATAAGGCAGGACCACACTGCACACAAAGACAACACGTGAACAGAAATGCTACAACAACCCCAATGATCATCAAAATTTTCCAACCCCACGTCGACATCAGGCCCCAAAACCACCCTAGTAGCGTCCAATCACCTACGTCCACGTGTATGGACTCGGAGATCTTATGCAAATTCAAGATGGCTTGATAGACAGTTGGAGCGTTATCAGGAATGAAAATGCAGCAACTCGAATGGATCACTTTACATACTCCACCTCTATCTGCAAGGACAACATCTAAAACCACACGATTTTGTAACGTCATAAGCCTGTCAGCCTGAAGCTCTGCTGTAATGTTACCAAGGGCACTTGCAGTGATATTAGCGGTCGATTCCACCACTCGAGTCAATTGTCTCAGGTTCCTACTATTGATCATAGGTCCCCAAAACGGCAGGAAACCCTTAAAGAAGTCTCCTGCTTCTTGACCGGCAGTCTCTTCTTCGCTAATCACGCCTCTCACAACTCTGGTCTTGTGATAATCCGACCCGACAGTGAAAGTCGGCGGCAACAGATTCGCAATATAACATGTGCCTGAAAAGTCACGAGGCAACCATGTATATGCACGATCATAACAAACAAAGTAAGTACCCTTGGCAGTCAGAAGAACAGGGGAGGAGGCCGTTGGTAAAACATACGTTTCAGTACAGGCACTCCTCCCAAGCTGAGCTCGCGGGCCTCGGCCGAGACCTTTCAGACAGAAATTACCGAGATGGGGTACGATCCAGATCGGAGACGAGCTTTTAAGCTGCCGATCACCCACTGACATGCTGTACCCAGCCTCACTCAGATCTCTGTATGCTTGCACCTCTTCCTCTGGGATAAGCGATGCGTCGAAGATATCCCTATCCAAATAGGCAATCGCTCTTGCCAAAGGCTTGTGGTACGGGCCAGGACCATGATCTGCAGTGCGTGGCTCTCGATGGGGGTAGGAATCTAGTGCGCTACGAAACATTGTTTGGAATGCTCGAGCTGAACCCTGGGAACTGTAAGGAAGGACCAAGTACGGAATTCCCCTATCTGTGGTATGTGGCATTAACCCACACACCCAACAGTTGGTAGTATTCATCGCCAACTGATGTTGATGAAGGAGCTGAACGAAGGAGTTATTCATGAATTCCGCACGTCTAACCTGCTCGTGTTGGGGTAAGAGGTAAAAAGAATGAGGAGAAACAGTGGAAGTAGGTTTTGGTTCAGAGGAAAGGGTAGGTGAAGCAGAAGGCAATAACGATTGTATTCCATAGTATACCCCATCCACCAGTAGCATGGAAACAGTTAGGAACAGTAGGAACACCTGAAACAGAAAGCATTTGGTACGTACAACCCTATTCAATATGGATCTTTGCGCTTGAGTCTTCTCCACTTCCGACAACTTTGAGAATGCCATCCTCTAAAACCGTCCGCAACGTTCTTGACGCACTTCGTTCTGTGTAGCAATTGTCAATCCCCAGGAGTTCCCAGGAGTCGACGGCCTCCGACCTAGTGTCAGGTCCTACTAAACAGAAGGAGGTACCCGCACGGCCCTACAGTCAACCCGGATGTAAGGTTCTTTTAATCAAACAATATATACAAAATCTCCTAGCTGTGGAAAAGCACACATGTGGAAAAGAACTCAAAAAATTAATAGAAACCACAATTGTTCAAAAATGTTCAAAATGATAATGGGGGTAACGTGGATTTCAAAAAGGAAAAAGCAAAAATAATTTATTAGTCTCTGGTATTGGAACGAAGAAATATCTGCTTCTTCCAGGACGAGTCTGCTCTTCAAATAATTGATCGGATTGTGGAACAGAGTCCTGTCGGTCAGACGATAGTTCAGGTCTTGAGTTCTCCAATGACAAAGGTTCAACAAAGTTATCTGGCTGCACTGAAGTATCTCCCACAGGCTGAGCATCACTGAACGGCACAAAGTTCGGCAGAGTTTCTGTCTCTGATGCAGCGATGCCAATCCTCACCCACGAGTCCGCTGGTAAAGGTATTGGTACCTTTTTGGTGTGGGTGGCATGCACCCAATGCTTGCGGCCTTCCAAACGAACAGCAGTTCTCGTGGCGAGTAGCACCTGGAAGGGTCCCACAAACCTCGGCTCGAGGTTTCGCGTCCGGACAAAATTTCTGGTCACCACCCAGTCTCCCGGTTGGAGCCGGTGGCCAGGACCCTCCGTCTGTGCCGGCAGTGCTTCAAAGACCTGTTGATGAATTAACCTCAGTTTAGCAGTCAGATCATAAAGGTAATCAATTAGCATTGGATATTCAAGATTTGCGAATGACCTGGGTCTAGGAACTCCCCAAATATTTGCAGGACGGCCGAACACAATCTCATATGGGCTGAGCCCTACTCGAGAGTGCACAGTCACCCTAGTCGACAAAAGAGCCAGAGGCAAAGCATCAGGCCACGACAAACCAGTCGTAGCCTGAATCTTTGCCAGTTTTAATTTTAGAGTACCATTGTACCCTTCAACCAAACCTGCTGACTGGGGATGATTGGCGCTGTGGAATTTTTGTGTAATTCCAAGGCCCTTACACACACTCTTCATCACACTCCCCACAAACTCACTTCCGTTATCAGACCATACAATCCGTGGCATTCCATACCAAGGAAAGTATTCCTTCAGTAGGACTTTCGCTGTAGACAGGGCAGTATTGTCTTTGAGAGGATAGGCTTCGATCCATCGGGAGAATGCGCAAACCACAACTAAAACGTACTTCAGGTTATTACATCACTCCATATGGATAAAGTCCAGCTGGATTACCTCAAAGGGACATGTAGGAGGAGCAAAATGGCCAGGGGGTGTAGGAGTGCCCTTGCCAGGATTGTACATCATACATACCATGCAATTCTTGACCAATCTCTCAGCACACTTAGCGATACCATCATTCTTCCATACAGGGGACAACAACTTGCAGATACCTTTCGCGCTAATATGTGACAAACCGTGTGCCATAGTCACAACTGCTAGCACATATACATCCGGCAACATCCATCTTTGATTCTCCGACAAATCAATCCAACATCCATTTGCATCCAACTTTCCTGTGCTCTCCTTCTACTTGATCTTTTCAGTTTCGGTGGCCTCATTCTGAATCGCTTTCACACTTTCAACAGTATCCTCACACATACCAGTTTCTGCAGGCCACCTTACCGAACTCGTCACATACATTCTAGTTGCAAGATTTCTAGCAGTCTCTTTAGCAATCTAACCAGCAAACGCATTGCCACGACCAACATCATCCGTCACCTTACGGTGAGCACTGCATTTAATAATCACCACTTGCTTGGGCAATGTGAGTGCGTCTAAAAGATCATTCACAAGCTGTCCGTGTGGGATCTTCGTAACATGCGATGTCATAAAACCTCTCTCTCGCCACAATCGACCAAAACTATGTGCGACGCCAAAAGCATATTGGCTGTCGGTAAACACATTCACCCGCTTTCCTTTCGACAAAACACACGCTCTTGTCAATGCAATTAGTTCTGCCGCCTGTGCAGAATTCTGATTCAATCTCGCAGTTTCCACAACCGTACTCAACGTTACCACAGCATACGCAGTCGTCACATCACCATTCGGCAACTTAAAGCATGAACCGTCCACATACAAAGTACCATCCGGATCTTCCAATGGAGTGTTTTTTAGGTCAACACGAACCTTCGTTTCCTCCTCAGTTCGCAAATAATAATCATGTGGTGGTACCTCGTCTGATTCCATATTGATTGGCAACAACGTCGCCGGGTTTAGGACATTGCAGCGCTTTATTTGGATGTGACTTGCCAAAAGCGTCAACTCGTAACCGGACAACCTTGCGCTCGTCAAGTGTTGGGTTTTCGTACGATTCAAGAGAGTGTCAACTGCATGCGGAACCATAACCGTAAGCATATTATCCATGACCAATCCTGCAGATTGTCGGATGGACACCGCAGCTGCCGCTGTCGCTCTTAGACAACTCGGCAATGCTCTAGCTACTGGGTCCAAGGTCGAGGAAAAATATGCACATGGACGCTGCTTACCGCTAAATTGCTGCGTCAAAACACTCAACGCACAACCTTCCCTCTCGTGAACGTATAGTGTAAACGGCTTACTGTAGTCAGGAGTACCTAACACAGGGGCCGAACACATAGCATCACGCAATTCAGAAAAACTCTTCTGACATTCTTCCGTCCATGGCAAAGGAGTTGGAACATCCTTGCACGTAAGGGCTACCAATGGTTTTGCTAGCAATGAAAAATTTGGAATCCATTGCCTGCAATATGACGTGATACCTAGAAAGGCACGAACATCTCTCTGAGTTGTTGGCACAGTCATTCGAGCGATCGCTGCAATTCTCTCTGGGGTCAACCTTCTTCCCTCCTTTGACAATAAGTGACCTAGATAGGTTACTTCTTGGCAACAATATTGCAGTTTAGAAGGTGACACCTTGTGATGTAAGTCACAGAGGTGCTGTAACAGAGACACCGTAGCAGTTTTGCAAACCTCTTGTGTGTCCGCAGCCACCAATAAGTCATCAACATATTGGATCAAGGCCGCACCAGCCGGTAACACAAACGCGTCAAGTTGACTCTTCAGGGCTTGGCTGTATATCGATGGACTCTCACAGTAGCCCTGAGGAGCGCGTTTAAACCTAAAGCTGCGACCACCTAACGAGAAACTGAATAGGTCCCTGCTTTCCTCAGCAATCGGAATGCTAAAGAAAGCATTCTTCAGATCGATCACTGAGAACCAAGAAGCAGATGCTGGAATCAAAGTCAGTAAAGCCGTAATGTCAGGCACCACAGGGAACTGAGGAACCACAATTGTGTTCACCTCCCGTAAGTCAATAACAAAACGATAAACAGGAGGCTTAGATGGATCAGTGTGCTTCAGAATAGGTAACATAGGACTATTACACACGTTTCCCCGAGTCTCCTCGATAACATCTTTCTCGATCAGGTCATAGATGATCGCTAACAACGCTCGCTCACCATCAAGGGAGATACGATACTGGGGAATACATGGTAATCGCAAATTCGATTTCAATTGGACAACATAAGGGGAGATGTCAAGCAGGACCACGTCATTGGGACCTGTTGCCCACAAAGATGCAGGAAGAGAACTCAATTCCGGTGGGAGCTTATCAGTTGACAAATACATAGGAGAGATCACTCTCTGACCCAATGTAAACTCCACTCCCGCAGGAGAACAATACAAAGTCGCATACAATCGTTTCAGCAATTCCAGGCCCAAAAGATTTTCACCACAACCAGTAGTCAAAATCAAAGGAGCTTTCAGCTCACGAGGCCCAATTGTGAGAGGCAAAGGGCGAGAAACCGGATTGCTAACAGGGGCGCAAGAGAATCCAACAGAAACATTTGTTACGCCAGACAAAGGTGCGCCAGGGAGTTTCGAATGCATGATGGAACTTTTCGCTGCACCAGTGTCCAACAGAAAAGGCTCAACTACGCCCGATGTGGCAACTGCGACGTAAGGCCCTCTCTGATGAACCGGAACTGATACTACTCCCTCTCCTTGTCTATGGCTGTCCTAGTAATTACCGTCATCAGTACCCTGGTCGACATAAAAATCGTCCACGTGGTACTGCGCGGATCTACCGGATGATGAACCACGCTGATCAAAACAATTATTGGAATCAGATGAATTGTTAGAACGCTCATTTTGATTCTGAGTAACACCACGACCTCTACCTCGTGAAGCCTGTTGAGGACCACTACGACCTCCTCTAGATGAATTGCCATTATTCCGATCGCGCAGAACCGGACAATCAAATTTCAAATGACCCTCACCTCTACAATAGGCACATTGATTGTACCCCAGCATAGATCTCTGCGAGGAAGAATCATTCCGCGACTGCGACCTAACGGACTGCGATTGCGATCTATTCCGCTGTTGAGAATCATTTTGATTTGAGCGCGGAGGATACGCTTGTTGCAACAGAACTTTCGTTTTGAGATCTTTCGTCTTTTTATCCGCACAATCGTTTTCCTCCTTCTCTCTATTTTCATAATATTGAGCCGTGGCCAATATCTGAGCAGCGGTCGAAACAGCCCACGCACTTTCTGAATTTTTTCATTTGTTGCTAAGTTCAGGCAACAAATTCGATACAAATTTATCCACAAACAATCTCTGACCTCCCTCAGTGCTCATATCCTGACCACTGTGGTCGATGAATGCCTCCTCAAATCTCGTAAAGAAATCGGAGACACTCTCATCCTTCTTTTGCTTACAGGCAGACAGTTTATCTCAGTTGACTTTCATTGCTGGCATAAGTGTCTTCATAAAGGTAATTATTCTCTGAGGAAGATTAGTAATGAGCTGTTCAGGCTTAGCCTCACCAACTTGTTGTACATCAGCCACCACAAAAGCAGCCCAATCACCGCCTAACTCGGCTGCGTGATCTTCGTGACGTATTTTCGCCCATACCGGTTGCGGTACGACATTGCCAAACAACATGTCGATGTCGGCAAGGTTCATTCTCGTAGCATCCACTAGTTGAGACAATTCTTTATGGTACCCTGCAGGATTTTTGCGAGGGTCATGCAAAGTTTGCTTAACCTGCAAAACTTCCGATCGTTTCCATGGAAGGTGTATCCACACTCTCTGGAAATGTGGCGGAATAGCAGGATTAGCAGCAGGATCACCTGGCATCCACACTGGTGGAACTTCAAGCCTGGGATACTGACCAGGCGTTGCCATCCATTCCTCAGGTTCATCTTTAAACAATGCTCGGGGCATCACAGTAGGACGGAAAGATAGAAGATGCTCAACAGCAAGTCGAACATTGCTACCCACAATCATACCACTCGAAAACTGAAGCTGAAGTTCAGTTACAGCGACCAGTACCTCGTTTACCGCATCATGTGATATCTCGTCACGTAAGAATTTGCACATTTCTTCAAACACGAATCTCTGTGTTGGCTCATTGAATTGAGAGAAAGTCTCAACAACTATGCGCGGGGGATTCTTAAGGGGATACCTAATCCAATTTTTCGCCATTTTAATTAGCGTATCACGTTCCCTACCGCCAGGAAGCTGACTTCGTCGTTGGGGAACATCAGAATCATCAGACCCAAGAAGCGGTCCAAAAGGAGAATAGAGATTAGCAACAGCATTAGGAATACGTCTTCGAACAGACGGAGAAGAGGAGAGAAGTACAGGAGCGACAACATGAGAGCTGAATACAGGAGCAGCAGGAGCAATAGGAGTAGCCATAAGAGTGGAAGTAGCGGGAACAATAGCTTGAGAAGGTATAGACGGTGGAGCAGTAGGGATAGTAGCAGGTAGAGGAATAGGAACAGAAGGATTCGCAAAGACAGGACCAGCGACAGGCTGATTAACAGCTGCCGGAACAACAGGTTGAGGAACAGGGGGAACCACAGGGGCTGTGGTATCCTGTGCATATGGAGGTGGCGACTTCAGTAGATAGGACAACAAAGGTTCCTCTACGGCTTCCTCTCCCTTCTTATCAGTACCCGTCGGTAAAGCGGGATAACATTTATCCACAATCATACGTTGTAATCTATCAAAAATTTCCCTTTCCTTCTCTTCTTTATCTCGCTGAAACTGCTCTGCATTTCTCATCGTTGTAACGATACCTTCTCTCTTATTACGTTTAAGCTGTTTGATTTCTTTCTGCTTGGCTTCTTTACGCCATAACCGAAAGGAATCAAACATGGCCGGCCTTGCTTTTTTTTGAAGCAATTTGGCTTCAAGATTATCTAAAATCGGAGTCTCAAAACTACCATGAGGTGGCCAACTAAGGACACCGTCATCTTTAGTATAACGAACCCAGCAATCATTAAATGTGATGGGACCTACACCATGGCGACTATATAATTCATAGATTGGAGTTCCAACTGGAGGTATCGGACATGAGTCCTCCAATCGGGAATCCGCACCACAACCTCTAAAGCAACTAAGCAAAGTACTACGGCCAGGCATCGTGCACACTAACCGAGTTTCACAAACGTCAAGGGTTATCGGATTACAATGTCCCCGCAAAAGTGCAAAAACCCTCGGTTTTTGGCGACTGCAGTCGTCAAATAGAACAACTAAGAACAAAATACGAAGAACCACAAATGCAATGGAACCATGCAACAACTAAGCACCCACAACAACTGGGGATTCTGGGAGTGACCCACAAATACTTAACTCAAAGGACAATGGCGTCACCAGGAAGGCCCGTCAATCGTCTCGCTGTAACAAGGTCTACGCCAGGCGCCAAAACAGGTCGACAGTCAGGGCAGCAGTCCGTCGCAGCCGTCAGGAGGCGGGGATCTTCGCGGGAAAAGTCTTCGGGCCACTTATTTCGACAACAGGATCGATGAAGCGGGGTGCACCTTCCCTCGGAGATTTCACACGAAGTTCCTCACGATCGTCGGGCTTTGGACCGGTACCGCTGATGCCGCCCTACGTTGGGCGCCAACTGAAGGACTGGGTTTTTCTAAGACCCAGCGGTGCCAGGGACAACACCTGAAACCTTCGTGGGTTACCTGTTCTGGCGTACAAATGACAGAGACACAGGACACTTCCTTCGGCGTCAAAGACTCGAGGTTTATTTACTGCAGGGAACACAGAAGTCACAAGAAGTACATAGCATGTAGGTTCAAGGAGACTGCTTCAAATTGCATCTGTGGATCGCTCCTTTTATACAGTTTTTCGTCATAGAACAACATGGCAAACAAAAGGTTACAACCCGGTTCCCACAGTAAATTTCATAGGGGGTCGCTTTCATATATTCAGGGCCCGGAACATAATTACAGTAGCATCGCCGGTTCCCAACTGTAAAAGTACATCTCCTCACCATTAGTGCATTCCATTCCGGCTGTAAACGAATTAAGGAAGAGTCAGAAACAGGTGCAGAGGAAGACGAGGATAGTCAACAGATTGAAAAGAGTGTAAGGACGTGATATCGGAAACACGATTGCAGGGATCAAAGGAGACGTGCCTAATGAATACACAACTGAGACAATAGACCGGCACGGCAAGATGAGCCTCGAGCGGGCCATCTGCCTTGCAGTGCCATCCCCCTTGTCATAAAGACACCCTCAAAGGAACACGTGTCTTCCACAAGAGTTTGGGAATCCCAGGGTCACGAAGCAGACAATGTCCGTTCGCTGGCTACTTGAGGGCAAGAAACAAAATGGATGCCATATCTAAAATGGAACCCGTGGGTTCAGATGAAGAAACCCACGAAACAGACGAACAGTTTAGGTTAGCACAGCGAAAACGCGTACACCCACTAAACTCGTCATTTGCGGTTCATAGATACCAGACTCGACCATATTCGAGCGAGTCGAAAACACCACTTACAATTGTCACGGAACCTCAATACTCTAGTTCACTAGAAAGTAGTGCCTGGGTAATAGTCTTTCTGCAGCTTAAGGGGATCCATGGGAAGAATCTTCTTAATAGTTTTAGCGTTGCAAAACGTTGTCTGCCCAGCTCTTGCACTTGGTTTTGCATGTTTAGTGCATTGTCAATAAGTATGCCCAGTTTGTTTGCAACACGTTTAGGTTCTGGGACGGCACCTAGTGACTGGGCCACCAAGTGTCATTCCAAATTAGGGGAGCCCTTCCAACAAGCAGGATTTCAGACTTCTCTGCGTTTTTCTTCAGACAGTATTCTGTCATCCAGGTCGCTGTTTCTGAGAGGCAGTTGACTAAGTAATTTTTGGTGTCCTAGTGCTTTTCTTCGAAGGCAACTAATAACTGTGTCTCATCTGCATCAGAGAAGATACTAACGCCCCATTTCCTGCCGATTTTAGCAAATGAAGAAACATAGGGTCATTTGTATCAACAACCTCATTTGCGATTCTCAAATAGCGATTTTTTAGAAATAGCTATTTGAGAATCGCAAATATGGATGTATGTACAAAATCGCAATGTTTTAGCGATTTCTTAGTATTCCTTAATTGCGATTATGAAATTGCGAATCGCAACTAAGGAATACTTTCCCAATCATTTCTATGGGCCAGGAGGCACATAGGAATGAATGGGAAGTTATTCTCAAATTGCGATTTGCAATTTGAGAATCGCAAATTGAGAATAATTTCAAGGGTGCAGGGGTGTCCAAAAAGGACACTATAAAGAGGGATCCACACAGTTTGTAGGTAGAAAAGTAGGTTCAATTTATTCAGCAAACATGAAGAGACCTCCAGCTCCTTCTCCAGCTTCTTCTTACTAGCACAATCTCAAGGCATAACATTCTAAGCACCTAGCAACTAACAAAGAGTTCTATGAATGCAGGTGCAGATGCATTGAGCATAGATCCCAACACATCTCCCCCATTACAAATAATAATAAAAATACAATATTAACAAAGATAATGCAGTTACAAGAAAAACAAAATACATTAAGGAGCAGGACACTTCGCAACATTACCGCAGCTCCAGGCAGTACCATCTGACAATATTAAAACATTTCTCTTGACACACTTGATTTGCATAGGTTGAGAGAACTTGCTGTCACCTTTGACAACATATCCACCCTTCTTTGTCACAACCCAATCACCCACCTTGAAATCATTTTCACGTACCCTCATTCTCAAATTATACGATAAAGTAGAATAACCCTGCTGTTTGTCAACCCCATACTTCACTCCCCTGCGATCGACCCACACACACTTCCTGCTTCTCAACCAACCAGGAACCTCCTTGAGACCAGGCTCACGACCTTTAAGAGAAACAAACGGTGAAACACCAGTAACTGAGTGCGGGGTAACTCTGTAGGACCACATCATTTTCTTTAGTTCGTTAGACCAACTCAAACCATTGGCAAGAGACAATTGAATATTTTCCATTAACAACCTGTTCACTCTTTCCACTAATCCATTGGCTTGTGGCCTGAATAATGCCACTCTTTCATGGCAAACTCCCATTCCATCCAGAAACTCCTTCATCTCCCTAGAAACCAATTGCACACCGTTATCCGACACTAAAGTTTTAGGAATCCCTTCACTCAAGAACGCCCTCTCCAGAAATCCAATACCTCTCCTAGAATCAACAAACTCAGTGGACTCCACCACAAACCATTTGGAATGATAATCCACAAGTACCATTAAAAACCTGTTACGCACGCCCAGTCTATGAATTGGACCTAAAAAATCTATAGCTAACTTCTCCCACGGCTGTTCTGGACACTCAACACATTGGAGAGGAGGTTGTCTGACAACTTTGGTCTTGTCGCTGCTTGCACATGCATGACAATTCTTTACAATTTCATCTATTTCCCCATCCATACCTAGCCACCAATAAGATTCACGAACTCTCCTCTTCGTCATATTACGACCCAAATGGCCCTCATGTGCCAAGCTCATAATTTTAGTTCTAAGACTGCACGGTGGAACCAATCTACTTCTACGCTAAAATTTTCCTTCCGCAACACTCAATTCTCCCTCCACATGAAAGAAACCTTTTAACCGAGCATCACCACAAGACTCTTTTGACCAACCACCAGACACATTATCCATGACTATTTTTAATAAATGATCATCATTCATAGCACCTTCCCAATCCGCTTTATCAAATGCCAAGACATCCTCGTCGCCAATGTAAAGAGGGATCCACACAGTTTGTAGGTAGAAAAGTAGGTTCAATTTATTCAGCAAACATGAAGAGACCTCCAGCTCCTTCTCCAGCTTCTTCTTACTGGCACAATCTCAAGGCATAACATTCTAAGTGATGGAGCAAGGATTCGCACGCAAAGTGCCTTGCTCACATTCAAGAACCTCGCCTAATGTATAATCATATTAATCCAGTTGTTCGTCATTTATTAAGCGTTTTCCCAAACACGCGGGTGTCCCCAGGATGCTTGCTTATATGTCTTTCTCATACTAACGAAGCTTGCACTAAAGAAACGGCTGTTTCGCTGAAATTCAGTCTGCGCATGCGTCGGTCATACCCATGTGATGTGACGCACTCGCATTCTGGAGGGAATCTATTGCACATGCGCACTGTTGCAAACATGGCCGCTTGTCTTTTACCACGCTCCGTGCTTGCTACAGCTGCTTCAGCCTATCTGTCTTTTCGCACTAAACTGTAATGCTATAGTTATTATAAAGTAAGGGATGTTTAGAATTTTATCATGGTATACAGTGTGATCATTTTATATGTGATTTTAATTTGTTCTCGCTTACTTTTCATGTACCGCGTCTCTGGGGCTGGGAAATTCGGGAGCGGAGACATACTTGAGGCTCTGCTGGGCTCCGACATGTGACCAGGGAGAAACTCTACTGCGCAGAAGTTGAAACAAGCCAGCTGGCTCCTGAAGCACAATGCGCCTGAGAAACTCTCTGGGAAGACCAAATCTCACCTTGGAAGAAGCAATTCTGTTGCTACCTATTATGAACTTTACTGTACTGCTGTATTCTTATGCATGGGAACGTGAACCCAAGGGGCGGGTAGGAAAATTTTAATATTTAGGATGGGAAAGTTGAATTCTAGGAGGTGGTAATGACCGCATCGCCTCTCCTGACCAATCATAATGTGGGAAACTGTCACTTGCAACAATAGTGGGTGGTCTAAGAGACCCCAAAACAGTATAACTGACCCGGTATTTCATGGAAAAATTGTCCGACTTGTCCGAGTAGCAGACCTGTCACTGACCCTACGAACTCTATAGGTGCTCAATCTGAGAGTGCTGCGGAGCACTCTGTCCATACTTTCCACAAACTCCTAAGGGGTGGAAATAATCCTAAGTGCTGGCGAAGCACTTTGCTGGGGAAATTCGAAAACCCAATCGGGGTTGCTGGCGGATTACTTGCAGGAGAGGGGTAACGCAGGCGTTGCTGTCCGAAGCTGTAGGTGTTGGTCGTACCCTGGGAGGCCCAGTCTTGACCCAAAACCTGAGGCGTATCCTGTCCTGAACTGTCCTTGGGCTGTACCTGCTCGCATTCTGGTATTCCAAATCCTTGAGGGTCCTTCTCCCTGTCTTTCCAAACTGACCCGTGGCCAGGGTTAGTCCTCACTCCTATTTAGGTAAATATAAACAGTGGGTTTGCGTTTTCTCATAGTCTTCTCTCACTTAGACTCATATCCTTTTCTCTTTCTTAAGGGAATATTCTTGACTTTGATATTTGTTTCTGAAATGCCAAATCATATATGTTTTGCTTATTAGATTTGTTCCACATCTCTCCCTACCTTTAGTACAGCACTAAACTGTCGAATTTATTAGTATGTTCCTATTTTTCCCTTCCCTTTAGTACGATTGCGGTGAACTTAGCAAGAATAGTCTAAAGAACTTAGGTTAAGTACATGTTTTAGGTCCCATTCATATCCTATGTCCTAGTATAAAGTTGCAGTGACTAGTCCTGTTCTAAATTCCTACCTTTAGTCTTCCCATATACTCAAATGGTCCTAGTTTTAATTCATAGTTACATAGTGGTTTTGATCTTAATGATTGACGTATTACTCTGCATATCGCTTATTGCCTTGGCATATTTTCTTTGAACTTCTATATAAAACCTTTAACATCATCAGGTGTCTGTGGTCATTTTACAGAAATTGTGGATAAGTATGTTCTGATTTATAAAGGGTATTTTTCCTAGGTCCCCTGTCTACTATTCCCTGATAGCTCCAGATCTGTCATAAGTAATGTGCCTGTGGTAAGTCGGGTACATGGTAAGCAGAGGTGTGAAGCCAAACCTTAATTGCTCATAGAAGCGTGCAGGAGGAGAAAAAAGAAATCACACCCGGTTCACCCAAATGTCATTGTTGTATTGAATGCACGCCAGGGCCCAGTGCGTGTAAGAGATTGGTAACCTCGGTGACCCGGGTGAACTGCGCGCTCTATCAGTAATTTTCTGGTAGCAGAGGATGGTTTGGACTAGTTAGATTAGGTAGACAGGATAGTTGATAAATAAACCGTGAAAATAAAATGTGCTGCTGAAATTTCTATGCTGCTGATTTTTTTTTTATTACATTGATTTAAAGATTTTGAAAAGTTTTAAGGATATATATGTCCATGTATATGAATGTTGCCTTGCTGCTATTAGTGTGTATGCTATATTAACAAAAGAATTGTTTGTAAGTGTTCAGTGTAGTCCGAATCCCCGGGGAAGTATTTAGCTAACGGTGAGCAGAATCCGGTTAGCTGTTGAAGTCACTGGTTTGAGTCATTAGTGCAGGGTTAGGAATAACTGGAAGCACTAATTAGGACCTTTGTTTGCATCTGAGTAAATGATAGCTACGAGTCCTTTATAAAACTTTCATTGCGATATCACCTAGTAAGGGTCGCATACGGAGGGAGTAGTAGGGTCTCCGAGGCTTGAATGGTAAGTAAATTAGTCCGCTGGTGAAAGCCTGACTTAGTATATATCCCAGGAAGAAGTGGATAAGTCAGGGGAATAACAGGTTCTATTTTACGTATGTGAAAGGTTAGGCAAAGAAGTCTACCTCGAGTGAATGAAAAGTAGACAGAAGTGGTTTACTAGCAGCGAAAGAAAATTCTTTTATCTCTTTAGAACACTCAGACATAGTGGCAAACGTTGCGTGTTGTTGACTAAGATTTGCATTCGCACTTTAGGGAGAGTAAAAAGTTTCCGTTACCTTGTGAAGGAGGGAGTCGGTCGGAAGACTGCCCTGACGTCACTCCGTGCCGCGCTGGTATTGGTCAAGACAGCGGGTGTGTAGTGAAGCTGAATTTGTGAAGGAGGGGTGAGTGCCGAAGCGTGAGACTGTCTTGCGAAAAGGCCGCGCACCCATTGGTTAAGAATTTTTGCATTCTCTGAGTTGATTGGGTACTACGAAATAAAAGTCGCTCTAGCATTGGAAGCACAAAGGTAAACAAAAATAATCAGGCCGAGTTAGAAGCGAGTCTGGAAAATTGTATGTGGTATCCAGATTTTATACCGAATCCAAAGTATCTAGGATTTCATAAGGAGCAGATTGTACGAGGTAGACCGCACATGATGTATGGAATAAAAAGGAAAATGTCATTTACTGATAAAATAAAGAATTTTTTCAAAACTGACAAGCCCATTAGAACGAGGGAAGGCGTGCTCATTCCCCCGCCAAATACTCCTGCCTCTTTCATGATGTTTGATAAAGGGTACTATACCTGTGTATGGTTAGAAAACTGGGCAAAGTATACTGCAGATGACGGAGTCCTAGCATTCCCTGTTGAAGGTACTTTTAATGGTCGGATTCTGTTTAACTTGAGGACCCGCATGAATGAATTACACCCTAGACCTAGGTTGACCCAGTACGAAGCCCTGGAAGAATGGGAGATTGAGGCTCTAGAAAGAGATAGACCCCGGATGGACAAGGGAGTAAGTAAATGGTATCCAAGGGTTCAAGCGCAAACCAAAGAGCAGAAAATGAAACAGTGGAGGCAAAACATGATGACAGAAGGATTGTTTCCAATGATGGGGGTTGCAGAAGAGGGGAAAGGAAAAAGTAAAGAAAAGACCCATCATTTAATGCCCGTGGGGGACTCAGAGGATGAGCACCTAGAAGATTTGTTAATGAAAAATCCACCTCCCTATGTTGCAGAATCAGAACCTGTGCATTCTCCAAACCCATTTTCGAAATATCCCAGATGTCGGAGGGATAGTGATACAGATGGAACGGGTACAGACAGTAAAACCAGTAATGGGGATGGGTTTTGCAGACCAAAATCTACGGTCCCAAATTATCAGCCGTTCGGAGAAGGTCCACCTCGGTTGGTCACTCCGACTGCTCCAAGTATTTATTCTCCCTTGGTACCTCAGGTATTGCATGACAATTCCGCAGAAAAGGCTTTACGAGAAAAGGAAAAAGAAGCCCTGGCTAGACAACGAGATGATTTAGTTCGAACCATAGCCCAGATACATCCCCATCCTGATTCCCTGACTATTCCAGTAACTATTGGTCCTGCTATTCCTCTATACCGGGATGACCTGGCTAGTCCTCGTCCTCCTGTTATCACCCCAATAATGCCAACTCCTAGCATTCCACTTCCGAGAAAAGAAATGCTCATAGATGATGATCAAGAAAGTGAATGTGAATCCGTGGTTCTGATGGATATGCCCATCAGGGAAAACAGAACTAGCATGTCAGGATCCAGAAGTCAGAATAAGGCAAAAGAGGTTCTGATTGGGAGTACGTCAGGGGTTAGGAGTGCCACAGTAGTATCCCCAGAAGAATTAGACAGATGGACCAAAGAGCTGGAGAAAGAGACCACTCCCCAACCCAAAGCATTAGAAATATATAAATTGAGAATAGAAATAGAAGAGATGATGGCTGGAAATGTGGGAGTGGAACGCCTGAACTCTTTCAGTGAAGAAGAGTTACTGTTCATCAGTAAAAACCTTACCCGAAACGCTAGGTTGCTCCATGAAAGGTTATTGGACACTGCCACAGAAATGGGGATAGATATCAGTCGCTCCAAAATTCTTCAGAAACCCTACAGAGTAGATTTTTCTGACAAAGACTTGGAAAGCTTAAATGTAATGGGAAAACAGATCCAAATAAAAGAATTACTGAAACTCTTACAGAAATGGGGGGATGTAGGAAAGTGGAGAACCCGGTGGGCAAAGAAAAAGGAAGATAGTAGAGCGAAATCACAAGTTTCAGAATATGTACTGAAAGAAGTAACTCCCGCAGAAAAATTGTGTCCCATGAGAGAGGTCCCGGGGGGAAAATATGTCCATGTCCCTTGGTCCCGACAGGATATTGTGTCATTTACTAATGACTTCCCGAAATTACGGGAGAAACCAGTCGACTGGTACAGACAGGTCGAGCGATTCGTAAAAGTTCAGAAATGTCTTTTGAAAGACCTGGATGGGTTTTTCGACATTGTGGTTCCTGTAGATTTGTGGACCGACTGCAAAATTGAAATTGATTGGCCCAGTGAGGAATATGCAAGAGACGACAAAACAGGAGCTCCCTCGCCTGAAGTAATGAGGAAGTATGAACAAGTCATACACTACCTCAAGAAAAAGGTGCCCGCAAAGGAAACAGATTGGACCAGAATAGATAGAACTACCCAAGAACGCGATGAAACTGTCCATTCCTTTTATGAAAGGTTACTGCAAGTATTCAAAACTTACAGTGGTATCGATAATGTAGACATGAAAGACATGACCCATTTCAGTTACAGATTTGTGCTAGGATTAAGGCCTGAAATATCACAATGGATTCGAGATAATAAAATCAGTTGGCAGGGAAAACCTATAGATGATGTCTTGAAATACGCAAAAAATTGCGAAGATGAAATTGAAAATAAAAGGAAGGCTCTCAAGGAAAAGGTAATGTGGGCACAGGTGAAATTGGCTGAACAGCAGGAAAAACAGTTAAGTAAATTAAATTCCAATAATAATGCTCAGAATGCCACTGCTGGGGGAGGAGGGAAGCCCCGAGCTAAAATGAGTCGGGAAGAGGCTATGAAGAAGTTTCCCTGCCATGGGTGCGGCCAGATAGGGCATTGGAGAGACGAGTGTCCACACCTGCAGGCCGGTAATGCCCCTGTAAATGGTTTAAATCCACAGGTGCAGAAAGAGGGGACAAGAAAGAACCAGCAACAGGTAAAATTACCTCCAGTACCTCGCGCTCCTAGACAAAATTTTAAGAATCAGGGTCAGCAGAATGAGAGGGCGGAAGTATGGGAAGTCGAGAATGAAAGAGATGCAGTCATTCCACAGTATCTGTTAAATGATTCCTTTCTTTGCGAAGATCAAGATTGACGGGGCCTGAGAGCGGAGGACGAGGAGTGCGTGCTTGGCGCCTCCTTACCGGTAGACCAGACTGGACCATACATTGAAGGAAAGGTTGAAGGAAATGACATCACCTTTCTGTTGGACACTGGTGCTACCAGATCTACTGTAAGAACAGTGGATGTTCCTAACCTACCCCTCTCGGGAGAAGCGATTCAAGTAGTGGGTGTCTCCAATCAAATAATAAGTACTCCGGTAACTGAACCAATGGAAATTTCTATAGGAAATTTCAAGGAAATGCACAGATTTGTAGTCTGTGATTCCAGTCCTGTGAACCTGCTAGGACGTGATTTGTTGTGCAAGATGAATTGTACCATCTATTGCACACCAAAAGGCGTCGAAATTCAGACCCCCGATGAAGATGGTCTGTACAAACTGATGTTGGTCAGACAAGATTCTGATATTAAACCCTTGTCAGTTGAGGATTTACCTGAAGAGCTCCAGTTAAGAGTAGTACCAGAAGTGTGGGATTTCACAGGAAAGGATGTAGGCTTAATGGCAAATGTGGACCCAATTAAAATAACGATAAAAACGAATGCTGTATACCCCAAAACCAGACAGTACAAAATGAGTGCAGAAGTGAAAGCAGGAGTAGCGACTGAGATTACCAGGCTGCTCGAAGCAGAAATAATAGAGGAAGTGATGAGCAGTCCCTGTAATTCACCTATCATTGGGATCAAAAAGCCTAGTGGAAAATACCGGGTGGTGCAAGATTTGCGCAAGGTAAACCAAATTGTTGTGCCTTGCTGTCCTGTTGTGCCCAACCCTGCAGTGATACTATATCAGATTCCATGGAATGCAGAATGGTTCACTGTCATTGACCTGTGCCATGCATTCTTTTCCATCCCATTGCATCCAGAAAGCAAGTTCCTTTTTAGTTTTGAATTTGACAGTCATATCTATGTCTGGAATCGTGTCCCCCAGGGGTACACCGAAAGTCAATCGATTTTCAACCAGATACTAAAGAAGTGCCTTGCAACCCTAGTGCTGCCGAGAGAGTCTGTTTTGGTGCAGTACATAGATGACCTATTAGTGTCATCTAAAACCCAGACGGACTGTGTCACCAACACAATTGCCTTGCTGAATCACCTAGGAAAAGGAGGACATAAAGTGTCGCCTGACAAGTTACAATTTTGTAAGAACTCAGTGAAGTATCTGGGGCACCAGATAGAAAAAGGAATCAGGAAAGTTACTACAGAAAGAATCAAAATAATTAAAGCAATGGAATTGCCCAGAACTCAGAAAGAGGTGAGAATGTTCCTAGGAGTTGTGGGTTACTGCAGACAATGGATTGTAGGATTTGCAGCTCTAGCAAAACCCCTGATAAAAATGACCAAGAAAGGAGTAGAAGACCCCGTCAGTTGGGACAGTGAAAGCATGAACGCTTGGGTAACTTTGAGAAACTGTCTATGTACCGCTCCTGCATTGGGTATGCCTGATTACACTAAGTCCTTTGAGCTATTCTGTGACACGAGAGAGAATTGTGCTCTTTCAGTCTTGACCCAGGAGCACGGATTAGTTAGACGACCGGTGGCCTATTTTTCGGCCACCCTAGATCCGGTGGCTGCTGGATTACCTGGTTGCCTGAAAGCAGTGGCTGCTACCTGCGTCAGTCTGGAACAGAGTGAGAACATTGTCATGGGACATCACGTCACTGTATATGTTCCTCATTCTGTTGTAATCCTACTGACTAGAACTAAGACTCAGTACCTCACACCTAGTCGGCTGACTAAGTATGAGAGAATTTTGATTGGTGCTGAAAATGTAACCATTTCCCGGTGCAATGTCCTAAACCCTGCGACCCTGTTACCTGTTCCTCTGGATGTAGAAATTGAAGAGGGAGGGGAACATAATTGCATCGATTTAACTGAGTTCAGTACTAAGCCCCGTCCTGACATCCGTGAGATAGCTTTACTTGATGGAGATCTTACCGTCTTTGTAGATGGCTCGTGTTTAAGACATGAAAGTGGAAGACTGTGTGCTGCATATGCTGTGGTCACATTGACGGAAACCATAGAAGCATCTTACCTATGCGAAGTGAAATCTGCACAAGTGGCAGAGCTCATTGCGCTAACAAGAGCATGTAAGAGGGGTAAGAACAAAAGAATAACTGTTTACACCGACAGCCAGTACTGTTACGGGGTTGTTCATGACTTCGGCCAATTGTGGTTGCAAAGAGAATTCATGACTTCCTCAGGCACCCCTATCAGAAATGGAAAGGTGGTGCATAACTTACTGGAAGCTATCCAATTGCCCATAGAATTGGCTGTGGTCAAGTGCGCGGCTCACAAATCTGGAAATGATGATGTGACCGCCGGTAATAGGTACGCTGACCAAATTGCCCAATTTTGCGCCCGATACCAAATGTCCCTCCAAATTGCGTTGTGGGGTGGAACCAGCTGCCAACTTATGTTGTTTGAGAATGTGTCAACTTGGGAAGAATTAAAGGATTTGCAACAGGCAACAGACAGGCAAGAAAAAGGCAGGTGGGCAGCAGATGGATGCAAATTGAGAGATGATGGTGTGGTGGTAAACTCGACTGGGGTGCCTGTACTGCCTGATAGCTTGATAGACCCCATGATCAGAATGATACATGAACCAACACATATGGGAAGGGACGCAATGTGTCGGGTGTTTGACAAGGTGTTCTATAATTCAAAATTCAGGAACCAGGCGGAAAGGCTTTGCCAGAGGTGCCTAGTGTGTCAGCAATTCAATGCAGGAAAAAGGACTGTAGTAGAACAGAGTACTATTGGAAAGGCAGTAGGTCCCTTTGTCAGAATGCAGGCAGACTTTATAACAATGCCTAGGTGTCAAGGGTATAGATACATCTTAGTCATAGTTTGCCTATTCTCCCGGTGGGTGGAGGCCTATCCCGCAAAGAAAAATGATGCCCTAACTACAGCCAAATTATTGCTCAGGGAGTTGATACCTAGGTACGGAATTCCTGAGACAATCGAAACGGACCAAGGTGGGCATTTTGCCAGCAATGTCCTAGTGGAACTCTGTAAAGCATTCAAAATGAAGCAAAGACTGCATTGTGCCTACCGTCCAGAGGCTTCTGGGGTAGTGGAGCAAATAAATGGCACCCTGAAATCCAGATTGGCCAAAATGTGTGATTCCACAAAGATGAACTGGATAGAGGCTTTACCCCTTGTGCTGATGAGTTTGAGAAGTATCCCGAACCGAAAAACTGGCCTGAGCCCCCATGAAGTGTTAATGGGAAGAGTGATGCGGCAGGCATGGGTACCCGGACACAAACTGCTAAGCATTTCTGATGATATGGTATTAGAATACTGCAAGCAGCTGGGTGACCAAGTGCGTTCTCTCTCTCAGCAGATTGGAGAGACAGCTGACGAATGGCCAAAGACTCCAGCACATAAACTGCAACCAGGAGATTGGGTGGCGTTAAAGAAACACACCCGGAGCAGTTGCCTGAAACCGAGGTGGGGAAAGCCAAGACAAGTGATCCTCGTCACTACAACTGCTGTAAAGTGTGCTGGTGTACCGAAGTGGATCCACGCCAGCCACACGAAGCGGGTAACTGGAGAAAACGCGACTGGAGCTGAAGGCAGCGCAGCTGAAGAGGCTTCCGAGGAGGAGAGTCCGGAGCTAGCTGACATCGAACTGCCGAGCACAAGTCAAGACGTTGAGTGGTTCCCCGCCGATGACCAGGTTCATGATCCAATACGAACCAGGAAATATTCCTACTTAGACAGTGAGTGGGATAGCCCAGGTGAGCTAGAAATAGAAGAAGGAGAAGGTCAGGTCAACGAGAATCACATCACACCTGATCAGGAAATAGGCCAAGTAGGGTCAGATCAAAACATCGAGACTCCTCCTGAAACTACGGAGTCTGGAGAGGGACAGATAATAATTAGAGCTGACGTTCATGCAGAAGAAAACGAAGAAATCGAAGAGCATGAACAGGAACAGATAGAAATAGACCAACGTGTTCAGGCAACCGAAATAAAATCAACCGGAAATAAAAAGCAAGTACGATTTGAACCTGAACAGGATCAGATTAGGGACCAGGCAGAAGAAATAGATGAAAGACCTGGAACTAGTCAGACAGGTGGGGAAACAGAAGTGCCACAACAAAAAGTAAAAAGAGTGCAAGAGGAAGGCCAAGTTTCCTCAACTACTGGGAGGCACGGAGGCAGAAGTGCACCCCGATACGTCAAAAGACTGAGGCTCAGACTAAAGACAGTCGAAGAAAAACTGAAAGACCGAAAAAGGGCTGAAAGTGAAAGAAAGGCAGCCCGAGGCAAGTCGCTAAGAAAGAGCGACAGAGTAAAGAAGCAGAATCGACTGTATCGGAGCCCTGAATGGACTTACTTGGTGTTGGAGGAAATTGATGAGCCCCACCACAGTGGCAAAAGTGACGAAGAGTCCATCACTGATCGGAGTTCTGACGAAGACCCTCCTTGAGAGAGCCTCGAAGTGAGCCTCTGGTACAAAGAAAACGAAGAGGGGTAGCAAAAGCCACCTGTAAGCTAAAATGTCTGATTCGAATGTCTCTGGAAGGTCCAGATTTGGGTGTTGCAAAACCTGTTGTAAAATATGCTTATGTAGTATAGCTATGCTGATAGTGATGTGGATAGGACTAA
This sequence comes from Lissotriton vulgaris, assembly GCF_964263255.1. Taxonomy (NCBI): domain Eukaryota; kingdom Metazoa; phylum Chordata; class Amphibia; order Caudata; family Salamandridae; genus Lissotriton; species Lissotriton vulgaris. The sequence continues at coordinate 513,514,486 of NC_141693.1, read as the reverse complement.
CAGTTTTCCTACCTTTTATGATAAGTAAAAATCCTAACTTGTCCCCTACTGAACCAGAAGCAGTAGACGTAGGGGCCGTACAGACTGCAGAGACACCACGAAGCTTAGAAAGACGTGACAAACAAGTGAGTCTGACACACACACGACCTAATTTAGAAGCATCAGATGAGGATGGACTACACTTTCACAAAATGAGAAACAGGACGCATTTAAATGTTTTCGCCAACTTGTTAGTGCATTACGTAGAAGCTATGGAAATAGAGGACTGTTATGTCTGCATGAAGCTACCAACCTCAGTGGCTGAAGGCGTGACATATCACCATCTACCTTTAACCTATGGAATTTCCTGTAGTATATTAGCTAGCTTGTTTTATAGGAGCACTTTGCAGTACTATTATTCAAATGCTGACGTAGTACTTTCTGAACTTCCCATTAGAGGACACCTGAACCTTGTACATGTTAGGAGTGAGGTGACCCGTTATATGGGAGAATATTTTCTGACTATAGGCAACATAGATTTAGACGAAGCAAGACAAGCTAATCTGACCTGTTCTCTGCAAGAGCAGGAAAAGATGTTCATAAAGATGGCAGACAGAAGGAGAGAAAAGTTTCAGAAGAAGGCAAATGACGAAAAGGATAGAGTCCCTAGGTGGGCTGAGCACATGGATAACACCTCGCAAGGCGAAGCTAATCCTGCCTTGTTGTTGGATTTTGAACGAAAAGGGAAACTTTGTATCCATAGGGAAAAGACAGAGTACTATAACAATGTATTCATCAGTTCCAGCGAGTGTGAACATAATTACAAGGTAATTGGAGGTTGGGGTTTCAAAAATGGGTCAGAACCTGTGTTTCCCGGAATATATTATATATGTGGGAACAAGACTTATTTCAAATTACCGGACCACTGGTATGGAAGCTGCTACTTTGGCATTGTTTTCCCGAAAATATACCATGTGAATAATGCAGCTGGAAGCGATGAAGAGACTAATGGCTTAGTGCGTAGTAAACGTGAGAGTGTAGGTGAAATTATAGGTGATATTTTTAGTGCACTGATACCTGGAATGGGGGTAGTTCTGAACACTCATAGAATCTGCAAATTGTCTACAGTAGTGGACCGGTTATCAACGGACACTGCTGCTGGATTCCTGATGGTAAATACTGAAATGGTTGCGATCAGATCAATGGTTTTGCAAAACCGCCTTGCTCTTGACACCCTATTAGCAAAAGAGGGCGGAGTCTGTAGAATGCTGAAAGCGCAACATTGTTGCACTTACATTCCTGATAAAAGTATCGAATTAAAGCAATATGTGAAGAACATAACTAATTTGGAAAAAGAACTCAAACCATTGGAGGTTGACAGTGCCTGGACGAGACTGACTGGAGGTCTCTCCTCTATAGGTAGTTGGCTTTCTAACCTAGGTAGAAATGTTTTGTGGAAAATACTGATGCCAATAGTTGTAATAGGCGTGGTTGTATTGATCATCTTCATCTGCTGCAAATGCCAGAAATGCAAAAAGAAGTATCAAGTAAATAAGAGGGGGGTGAAGAGAAATATTGATGAACTAGAATTAGAAGAATTGAGGGATGAGATCTACAAAAAGGTGAAAAATCACCACTCTCATAGAGAAGCTGAAAGAAAAATCAACAATAAGTTTGTTGAAATACAAATGAGTGATGTGGATGAATGAAAAAGTTGGCACCTGTTTCCTTTATGTGGTGATGATAGTAAATATCATCAAAGAGGGGATTGATGGAGCAAGGATTCGCACGCAAAGTGCCTTGCTCACATTCAAGAACCTCGCCTAATGTATAATCATATTAATCCAGTTGTTCATCATTTATTAGGCGTTTTCCCAAACACGCGGGTGTCCCCAGGATGCTTGCTTATATGTCTTTCTCATACTAACGAAGCTTGCACTAAAGAAACGGCTGCTTCGCTGAAATTCAGTCTGCGCATGCGTCGGTCATACCCATGTGATGTGACGCACTCGCATTCTGGAGGGAATCTATTGCACATGCGCACTGTTGCAAACATGGCCGCTTGTCTTTTACCATGCTCCGTGCTTGCTACAGCTGCTTCAGCCTATCTGTCTTTTCGCACTAAACTGTAATGCTATAGTTATTATAAAGTAAGGGATGTTTAGAATTTTATCATGGTATACAGTGTGATCATTTTATATGTGATTTTAATTTGTTCTTGCTTACTTTTCATGTACCGCGTCTCTGGGACTGGGAAATTCGGGAGCGGAGCCATACTTGAGGCTCTGCTGGGCTCCGACATGTGACCAGGGAGAAACTCTACTGCGCAGAAGCTGAAACAAGCCAGCTGGCTCCTGAAGCACAATGCGCCTGAGAAACTCTCTGGGAAGACCAAATCTCACCTTGGAAGAAGCAATTCTGTTGCTACCTATTATGAACTTTACTGTACTGCTGTATTCTTATGCATGGGAACGTGAACCCAAGGGGCGGGTAGGAAAATTTTAATATTTAGGATGGGAAAGTTGAATTCTAGGAGGTGGTAATGACCGCATCGCCTCTCCTGACCAATCATAATGTGGGAAACTGTCACTTGCAACAATAGTGGGTGGTCTAAGAGACCCCAAAACAGTATAACTGACCCGGTATTTCATGGAAAAATTGTCTGACTTGTCCGAGTAGCAGACCTGTCACTGACCCTACGAACTCTATAGGTGCTCAATCTGAGAGTGCTGCGGAGCACTCTGTCCATACTTTCCACAAACTCCTAAAGGGTGGAAATAATCCTAAGTGCTGGCGAAGCACTTTGCTGGGGAAATTCGAAAACCCAATCGGGGTTGCTGGCGGATTACTTGCAGGAGAGGGGTAACGCAGGCGTTGCTGTCCGAAGCTGTAGGTGTTGGTCGTACCCTGGGAGGCCCAGTCTTGACCCAAAACCTGAGGGGTATCCTGTCCTGAACTGTCCTTGGGCTGTACCTGCTCGCATTCTGGTATTCCAAATCCTTGAGGGTCCTTGTCCCCGTCTTTCCAAACTGACCCCTGGCCAGGGTTAGTCCTCACTCCTATTTAGGTAAATATAAACAGTGGGTTTGCGTTTTCTCATAGTCTTCTCTCACTTAGACTCATATCCTTTTCTCTTTCTTAAGGGAATATTCTTGACTTTGATATATGTTTCTGAAATGCCAAATCATATATGTTGTGCTTATTAGATTTGTTCCACATCTCTCCCTACCTTTAGTACAGCACTAAACTGTCGAATTTATTAGTATGTTCCTATTTTTCCCTTTCCTTTAGTACGATTGCGGTGAACTTAGCAAGAATAGTCTAAAGAACTTAGGTTAAGTACATGTTTTAGGTCCCATTCATATCCTATGTCCTAGTATAAAGTTGCAGTGACTAGTCCTGTTCTAAATTCCTACCTTTAGTCTTCCCATATACTCAAATGATCCTAGTTTTAATTCATAGTTACATAGTGGTTTTGATCTTAATGATTGACGTATTACTCTGCAAATCGCTTATTGCCTTGGCATATTTTCTTTGAACTTCTATATAAAACCTTTAACATCATCAGGTGTCTGTGGTCATTTTACAGAAATTGTGGATAAGTATGTTCTGATTTATAAAGGGTATTTTTCCTAGGTCCCCTGTCTACTATTCCCTGATAGCTCCAGATCTGTCATAAGTAATGTGCCTGTGGTAAGTCGGGTACATGGTAAGCAGAGGTGTGAAGCCAAACCTTAATTGCTCATAGAAGCGTGCAGGAGGAGAAAAAAGAAATCACACCCGGTTCACCCAAATGTCATTGTTGTATTGAATGCACGCCAGGGCCCAGTGCGTGTAAGAGATTGGTAACCTCGGTGACCCGGGTGAACTGCGCGCTCTATCATAAGCACCTAGCAACTAACAAAGAGTTCTATGAATGTAGGTGCAGATGCATTGAGCATAGATCCCAACACACACCCTGTTGCACCCCTGAAATAAGCATGGGTGCAGATGTGGCGCACATACATTACCTAAGGGCATGTATGTGCTTCACATTGAACTTTGAAAAATGCGAAAAAGTGCATTTTTCAAGGAATTCTTAAATTACCAACTTCAAGTTGGTGGTAATTTGCGATTCCTTAGGGCCAATTTGCATTTTTTTTATGCTCCTTACATTGCATTTAAGTAATCACAAAATTTCGATCCCTTCAATGCAATCTCAAAATAAGGAATCGCAAAATTTGCGATTCCTTATTTTGCACGCAGATTTTTTTGATACATTCCATTTAGCACTAATGCGTTTGCAAACGACGAAATTCGGTGAATTTTGGCGTTTGCGAACGCATTAGTGCTTGATACATATGGCCCATAGGCATTAAAAAGGGTTGGACTTAAGGAGGCTTCCTGTAGGACACCATAACTGATGTTTTTTGAACTGGAAGAGAAGGCGCCCATTTGCAATTTTTGTGTTCTATTTCGTAGAAAATAATTAAACCACTAAAGTGCTTTCGACTGTAATCCTTTTTCTTGCAGGATGCTCAGCAGAAGATCGTGGAACACAGTATTGAAAGATGCTGAAAGATCCAAGAGGATCTAAAGCCAGTCTGGGATGGATCCAAAAGATCATTGGTTTCTAAAAAAGTTGCCATTTGTTTATTAACCAGCTTCTCCAATACTTTGGGCAGATATGGCAGTTGGGAAATTGGTCGGTAATTTACAGGGTTACGGATATCCATGCCAGCTTTTTTAGTAGTGGAAATAGAATAGTTTCCTTCCATAGATCCGGGAATACTGCAGTATCAAGGGATTTTATAAAATCTGTGTGACGAGCGGGTTTAGGACTGATGCGAGTTGAGAAAAGATAAGTTGGAGGCCGGGATCAAGTGGAGATCCTGATCTGACCTCGATCATAGCTTTTACGAACTGCTCTTCAGTTAGAGGGGCCAGTTTGCCTAAATAAGTGCGTACTTCAGGCAACAGAGCCCAAGGAAATTTGAGCACTTTACAAGAGCACCAAATTACATTACAAAAGGTGGGATTCATTTGTTTTTTTATCAATTCTTTTATGCACAGGGAGATTAATTGATTTGCCCAGAATCATGGGATGTTAACAAACACTAGGTCTCAAACCTGGTTCCCAGTTCCAAAGACGGCAGGTCTGGCCTTTTGGACAAATCTCATCCTCTATTTAAGTGCTATAATTTACGATGAAAGAGAAACAGACTACAAACATCCACAATGGAGAACCCCTATCTGTTAAAAAAAAACATAGGGCTGTCACTCTGCTTGAATCAATGGGAAGCAGAAGATGGCTCTCAAAAACTGGCCATAATTCTTCTTTTCAGATCTTTCCTTGCTGTCTTTGTGTGCTGTATTTTAACTGTTGTGCAACACTAACCCCTTTTTGTTGTACAGGTCCCCCTGGAGCCGCTTCATTTTATCTTGCGCCGCCTGCCCAAAACTCACTCCCTATTTCTGAGTGCGCGCTGGGACCCGTCCGGTCGCGCTTCACTCCCACAAGCTGACACCCTGCCCCGCCTCCCGGCCCGCCCACTGCAGCCGAGCTAGGTGCTGCCTGGGTCGTGACCTGGTGAGCCGCCATCTTGGGTGAGGGAGTAGGCGAGCGGTGCAGCGCTCGGCCCCACCCGCCCTCGGCCCCATAAAAACCCTGGCCTGGTTACTATCCCATTGATTGGGCGTCTGTGGGTGACTCAGACGACTACCGGAACCTGGGAGCGCTACATGCTTTTATTTCGTTTTGGATCACACAGTCTTGCAGCCCCACTGCGCGCTTACTCGCGCTGTCTTTGTGTGCTGTATTTTAACTGTTGTGCAACACTAACCCCTTATTGTTGTACAGGTCCCCCTGGAGCCGCTTCATTTTATCTTGCGCCGCCTGCCCAAAACTCACTCCCGATTTCTGAGTGCGCGCTGGGACCCGTCCGGTCGTGCTGCACTCCCACAAGCTGACACCCTGCCCCGCCTCCCGGCCCGCCCACTGCAGCCGAGCTAGGTGCTGCCTGGTTCGTGACCTGGTGAGCCGCCATCTTGGGTGAGGGAGTAGGCGAGCGGTGCAGCGCTCGGCCCCTCCCACCCTCGGCCCCATAAAAACCCTGGCCTGGTTACTATCCCATTGATTGGGTGTCTGTGGGTGACTCAGACGACTACCGGAACCTGGGAGCGCTACATGCTTTTATTTCGTTTTGGATCACACAGCCTTGCAGCCCCACCGCGCGCTTACTCGCGCTGTCTTTGTGTGCTGTATTTTAACTGTTGTGCAACACTAACCCCTTTTTGTTGTACAGGTCCCCCTGAAGACTTTCAAGATTCTAATTTAATATTTAACCTGCAAGTCATCCACTAGTGTTCGCTAAAAGTAGTACTGTCATAGCATGCAGTGTGTAGAGATATACAATCCTACACCACAGGAAGGACTGGAAAGCAGATGCCAGGCATTGAAGACACAGGAGCACATACATCCTATAAAGTGTGCTGCACATGGACACCCTGGTGTGGTTGTTATGAAGCATGGTTGGCATCTGTACGGTGCCACCTGCGTCATGGAATGGAGGGTCTTTCACATCCTGCATGAACTTTCCTAACACTGGACAGATCTACTGACTGAGAGTGGCACTGAACATCATACATTGTTTCTCTTGGGGTGCCCAGACGACAAGTCTCCTGGGCTTCTCTTTTCGAGTCAACTGGTCACTTGGTCATAGGTTTCATAACTGCAAAACCTTCTGGAGAAAATCACAGGACTCTTTGAAATTGATTTCTTGGAAGAAAGCACCAAAGAAAAGCCAAGTCCAGTTTGTTCAGTCTTCTTTAGAAGGAAGCCATGGGCACAATACACATGAGGTACTTTATGTGGCCCAAAACAGGTTTCCATTATCAAAAGGGCACAATTCAGAACATGTTACATCAGAGAGTGGTTCTCGCAAGCATTCCTGCTGGCAGAGCTCTGAGGTTTCCCAGGTTCATACATGGCACCTCACACCGACCGGTTCCTTTCCCAGCATTCAGGTTCAGACTGAGGACAAAATATAGCTCTTGGCACCAAAATAAAGGAGGCCCCCATTATTGAATTCGACAGCTAAAGAAGTGGCCCATGTTTGCAAATTGGGACTGTTTACAACATATACAATTACACTGTATAGTGTTTTGCAAGTTACGGAAGGCGGCTCGGATTTGAGCTTGCTGCAGCCAATGTTCCCTGAAAGCACTCCATCCTGCCATCAGTAAATGCGCCCCCATTATACAGGGTGCACTTGTTACTCAGGGGCTCTCATTAGGGCTGGTCGTGGTTTCAGGGGTGGAAATAGCAGCAGTATTGGTCGAACAGTTCACCCACTGCTCATGCAAGCTTAACCGTCATATGAACAGAAAGGAAAACACAACTAATTCTCCCTAATCAAGTTTGAATCACATAAAAACAAGAAAAATACGATTGCAGGATGTCTCAATGTTTGATGACGTCTGACATTGACACTCACTGTGTGTAACAAATCTCACTGGATAATCTGACACTTTAAAATGAAGGCCGTATTCCAGCCCTCTTTTTATGCTCACTCACTAGTGGTGGGCGAGACAACACATGAACAGGGAGAGCCGAGCCAAATGTCTGGCTCAGATCTTCGAGCCTATGCACGAGCCGAGCCCTGAAAATGTGTGGAAGGAAAACCATACAGCAAACATCATGTAAGATGATAAAGACTCTTCAAATTCAAAAAAAGCACATTTATTGTACATGTTTAAGCTTTGACATTAATACCTCACATTCTAACACTGCACTTAGAAGTACTTATTTAAGATTTAGGGGCAGATTTATGTTAACTGGCGCATACCCAGGGATGCGCCAGTTAACATGCGCCACTGTGAGCCACAGCTCCGCCAGCCATGCTGCGCCGCATTTATAATGCGGCGCACCATGGTGCAAAAACGGCACAGATGCGTGACGCATCTGTGCCGGAAATGTGGCGCATTGCTGGAGTTGCGTCGCAAGCGCGACGCAGCTCCAGCAAAGCCCAGGGGTGCCCCATTTTAACAATGCTGCGTCAAGACCTACGCCTGCTTCAAGCAAGCGCAGGCTTTTGACGCAGCATTGGCTTAAAAGTGACGGAGTGAAATCTCATAGATTTCACTCAGCCACTTTTGCGAGGCGCACCTGCCCCGGAACGCCCACCCTGCGCCGGAACGCCCACAAGTGGCGCAGGGCTTTACAACGTGACGCATCTGCCTAGATGCGTCACGTTGTAAATCGTTCGTAGGGATGCGCCACGTTTACGCCGCCTTGCGTGACGCAACAGCGGCGTAAACGTGGCGCAAGGGCCTCATAAATCTGCCCCTTAGTTTTTAAACATGAACCATTAGAGAACCAAGGGGCAAGCCAGTTATTGCATAAACCAGACTGGGGTCCAGATTATTATAAAACAGCATTATAGCATATTAAATCAAACACAATAGGTAAGGTAAGGTAATGTTATATTGTACATGGTTATTTAAAACCTTTACAATGTAGAAAAAAGTTCAGTTAATAAAACAAAGGTCGAATTCGTACATATTAAGACAATAAATACTTCAGTAAAAAACATACTAAGACAGCAGCATCAAAAGTTAATATAAAGAATGAGTTCAGTTAGACAGCCTATTTCTCATAGTAAGTTGTGCTATAAGTTGATCCGTATTGCCAGCAGAGGGTTAAAATGATAAAGTGGCTGTGCAATGAGAGCATTTTCGAAAGTGTCACTTTAATAAAAACATATTTGCGTTAAAAAAGAAAAAGTGATTAGTTATGTTGCTAGTTCGGGCTGTCCCTGTGACGTGGTCATTGTTATTCAGTCAGTGGCGTAACGAAACTTGAGGGGGGCCCCCCTGCAAAGCACATGGCGCCCCCCCCCCGCGGCGCGAGCCACCATGCCTTCCGGGTGGCGTGGCCCACCATGTACCACTTTGCCCCACCACCCAGAAATCTAGCATATTTTGCTTTGAAACCTCCAACATTTAAATGAAATGCCTCTATATTGTCTTTCTGTAAGTTCTAGTGAGAAAGTGGGAAACACTCAACATACACGCTATGGCATTTGCAACAATCCTGTCAAAAGCAGATTATGTAACTGAGGCAGCAATCAACAATGCCAAGGAGTGATCCTATTGTCTCATGAACTGCCTATGGCTGAAGAACAAAGAAACCCAAACCTGCAATTCCATAAAAACTACTGGACTGACAATATACATGAGAAGTACACAAGCTATAACTCAGTATCCTGCGAAAGTCAAGAGGAATAGACTGTTGAATTATCTGCATGCTACACAGTAGCGACTGTCAAGGGTTGTGCATGATAATAACGTGAACTGAGGAAGGAATTTCAATCATCATGTCTTTATTAGTAAGCACTGCAAAACAGGCAGGCAAATACGCCAGGCTGAGAAAAACAACGGTTTGGATGCTTCAGAACACTGATGCAGATGTTTGTTTTAATTTACCATTTCGGTAGTGTAAACAATGACTAAATCGTATGAATAACATAGTTATTCTATGCATTCTAGTTATGGCTGAAGATGTCCCAGCTAAGAATGCTCCCGTAAACACTGACCTTCTCAGAGGGTGGGCACAACCTGCCATACGCATTAATTGTTGACTACTGTGGGCCAAGGGCAAAATACGGAAGAAGAGTGGACTTGGTCAGACCCAATTATAACAGGGTCCCACAGGCATTTTCATGCAAGGGTTAGCGAGGCTTTTAATTATGCTTCACGCTAATTAATTCCCCTAATCCCACCTCCCCTACCAGACAGGAACCGTAAACAAAAATACAAATATGCTAATAGGCGTCATTTGTCCCCGCCTCATCTCTAGTACTGGGAGCATACCTACCAGGCCTTCTCTTTACAAAGTGTGTGTGCAGTGGGTTAGAGCGAGGGCGGTGGGGTGTTGTTGGTTGAAACCAGCACTTCTGTAAAAACGTAGCAGGATAAGGATGTTCCAGACCAGTCTAATAGTTCAATGCAAGCTACAGAAGTGCAAACGCAAACATCTAATAATATGCCTCATCGTAAGTAACTGACAAAGTATGAATAGGCAAAACTTTTCACAAATAAACATATCAGACCTATAGCGTTGATCAAAGGTTTGTCAACGTAACAACGCACCCTTGTACCGAGCACAGGTTGTTCGCACAAGGCAGAAAGTGCAATACATGCACTCTTTCAGCTGAGCTATAATTTGTACTCAATGATATCAACATTTTGGCTCTCTCACTAGTGCTTCTAAGAGTTTAATTTCTACTGATCAAACCAGATCAGGCGACACCTTCACTGTCAACCCAGACCTAAAGAGAAATCATATGTGCATCCATCCACGTTAAAAAAAAAACATTCTGGTGTGCTCCAGCCAGTATAAGGATAATACACCCCATAACTCCTTCCCTTGCCTATTGCAGAAACAAAATGGCTACAGCTTTCTTTTGGCTTAAGGCCTCACTGTAGGTTCCTGGAAAAATAGCTTCTTCTAGTTTACAACTTTGTAAGAATCATTTGTCTGTTTTAGCAGGTAGGACAGTTCAGCACAATAATGCAACTGCTTGAGCAGTCTTTTTAAAAACATTCAGCCACAAGCTTGGCTCATAAATCTGTCATTAGGAGATCAATAAAAAGAGCTCCAGCGAGGTGGCTTATAGTAGCACTGGTATGAACAACAACATAAGCTGATCATATTCGGCCTGTTAAGGCTTGCCTTGCCATTTTCTACAATCCAAGAGTTTTAAAAGGATCGTTCTCTGTGGATGAGGTTTTGTGCAGTTGAATGACATGGGAGATTCACAAGTTCCAGCAATATGTCTCCCAAACAGCTGCGTACAAGTACTTACACCCTTGTCCAACAATGGAAATTCACTCAACAGTTTGGTTCCATGCCGATCAAACAGATATGCATTCATACGTGTAACAAACCCTCCTGGTACAGCGATAATATTTGTAAAAAATGCTTTCTTCCCAAAGCAGATGCAACCTTGACAAACTCTTGTAAATGCCAGAAAAAGAACATCATATGATGATAATCTCACTTGTCACTCCACGCCAACCGCAGTATAGCTCTGCAAAATACTCTTCATTATTAGTCACTCAAGCGTTTATCAGTGCTGCAGCAATGTGTCACATGACACAAGCAAGATGGAGTTGGTTTAGTTTTTGTGTTTGCTGCCTGGGCGGTGGGCGCCCACAGTAAAAGGCATATTTCCAAACATTTAGGAGATAAACTCCTTCTACCACTGTCCACTGTGCAGAAAAATGTACTACAGGACGTTTAAAATACCACTCACTAAAAACTAGATTTACTTTTCAAGGGCATGGACAGGGCATGCGCACACAGTACAAAACCCTTCTCCATCAAATCGTTACCCTCCTAACTGACGTTGGCCATGTGCTTGTGGGGTGCTGAAGTGCTGTGATAATTCATACCCTGTTTACCCTCAAAGACCTGTTGTTCATGTGACTATAAGGAGGAATCTATTGAGTTTCACCATATTATCTGTCTGTGCCCTGCTATACTTAGACTGTATTTGTCATCTCAAACTGTAGAAATATCAGGGTCACTATTGCATATTATTTTTCTTCAGAAGACTGTCAATTCATCAGGAAATTGACCAGGTAAGGTAAGGTAATATTTTATTTGTATATGATTAATTAAAATCTTTACAAAAATATAAAACGCCATGTGACAGTACAAATGATTTAAAATACAGCAATTACTATTGTCAATTCATGGTTGTTATTAGGTCCCGATGAGTCTTTCAAGTGTGCTTGAGTCTTTCCTTCATTAAATCAAAGTACTTCACAACCTGGCAATTCAATGTAATGTTGCGGGAGGAAAAACACAGTTTAACTGCCTGCCTACAGGTCCGAACGGCATATAATCTAAAAAAAGGTAGGAACAGCTTATGCCTCAGGCCCATTAATCTCGGGCAAATGCATATCACGTGGATAATGTCCTCCTTGCCAGATTTACACAGGCGACATAAGGCCGAGGCGTGAGTTCTCTCCCATGGTGGCAGGTGCAAAAATATCGGGATAGTTCCAATGCGCAGTTTCAGGAACTTTTCTTTGATTTGTATTTTCATTCCGATATTAAGATATGCTTGTGGCCGTATTTTGCCGTAATCTCCCACCGGTATCCATCCATGCGCTCTGTTGGCTAGGTCTTTCTTGTCTTCTATTGCTGAGATTATTCAAGCAGATTTTTTAGCCAACTTTTTAAAGGATTGGAGGTCTATGGCTGTTTCCAAAATATCAGATAAGCCTAGCACTTCAAGAGATCCAAATAGGTAATCCCTAGGCAGTGAAGTGCGACATCTGAGTAGCTCTTCCCAGATGCTGGCATTTAAGGAGTCAGGGTCTGCATCGCAGATCTTGCGCCAGTTAGTTACATATGCACTCCGTCTTTCTAGTGCTTGCTTGACCATCCCAAATTCTAAACAAATTTGGGCCGGAGAAGCATATTTGGGGAGATTAAAGATGGCCCTGTAACAATTGGCTATGACTGTGTCCAACAATGCAGCGTCCTTCCCATGCAGCAATTCACTCCCATAGGTGAGCGTTGGTTGAAGTTTCGCTCGGAGGATTTCAAGGAAGGGTTTAAGGGTGAGGTCTGGGAGTTTAGTCTTTAGTGATTTCAGTGCTAGGTGGGTCATTGTTGCCTTCCCTCGGATGGATTGGAGCTGAGACCTGGACGTGTTCTTAGAACCCAACACGACGCCTAGGTACTTGTATGTGGCTACCCGTTCGAGCTTTACTCCGTTCAGGTACCAACAAGGGATCCTTTTCTTCCTGTAGTTCACCGTCATGACCTTAGATTTGTTAAGGTTTATTTCTAGGGCATTCTTTACCGAGAAGGCATGGGTACAATTCAAGAGATGCTGAAGGCCTATTGGCGACTGGCTTATCAGCACTAAGTCGTCCGCATATAACAGACTAGGGAGGGTGACTTTTCCTAGCTTGGGCGCATGATTGTGGCATTTGTCAAGTTCTTCCGGTAAGTCCGAAATAAACAGATTGAATTGGCGCTAATAAGCACCCCTGCTTTATTTTATTTTATTTTATTTGCGTGCTCATATAGCGCTGTGAATAAACTCCCGTAGGAGTATCTCCGCGCTTATGACAACCAGTAATGAAACTGATAGAGGCAGCAATGAAGTTAAAAGTGCTATGAGAACTCCTATAACCAAAAAGGTGCACGTTAGTATGCACTAAACAGAAAAGTTTTCAGGTATTTCCTGAATTGAAGATGGTTATGGCATTGCCTCAATGAGAGCGGGAGAGAGTTCCAGAGGTTTGGACCTACTACAGACAGAGTCCTGCCACCTAGCCTAGATTTAGTTATTTTAGGAACACGCAGTACCAACTGGTCACTGGATCTAAGGGCACGGGTTGGGACATAAGGAACAAATTTGCTGGCCAAATACTCTGGTCCCAATTGATTGAGGCCCTTGTGAATGATGCAGCAGGTCTTGAACTTCACTCGTTGGCGTATTGGTAACCAGTGAAGTTTGTGAAGTAACGGTTAGGAGGGGGATCTGGGGGGTGCGTTGAGCACCAATCTAGCTGCCGTATTTTGCACCACCTGCAGACGATCTAAAACCTCCTCATTTGCACCTGCCAGAAGACCGTTACAATAATCAAGGCGGCTGATAACTAAAGCCTGAACTAAGGTTTTCCTATGGGAGTCAGGGAGGAAAGGGAAAATTCTACGGAGGAGACCAATCACATGGAAGCAGGTTCCCACAGTAATATTGACATTTTGCTTCATGGTCAGCTCCGGCTCCAATCTAACTCCTAAGTTCTTGATTATTGTTTTGGGCTCAGGAACTGGGCCCAAATCAGAAGGCCACCAATCAAGGGACCATTGAGCCCTGGCTTCCCCGAAGAGCATCACCTCTGTCTTTCCAACATTACATTGAAGAAAGGTGGAAGACATCCATCTTGCAACTGCCTTCATCCCATCGGAAAAGGATTGTATAAATTCCGGAGTAAGTTGTTTAAAGGGGAAGAGCAGCTGCGTATCATCAGCGTAGGACACTGGGCAGAATCCAAAAGCTCTAGTAACATCTGCCAAGGGAGCCACATAGGTATTAAATAAGGTCGGGCTCAAACAAGAACCCTGCGGGACCCCCTTGGTAATGTTAACCTCTTCCGACCTAAATTCACCCATGGTGACAGATTGGGTGCGGTTGGAGAGGAAGCTTTTGATCCAGTCCAGTGCTCTACCGCCGATTCCACTCACAGACAGTTGTTCGATCAAGATGGTATGGGAGATCGTATCGAACGCTGCCGACAAGTCTAGCAGCACCAGGACAACTGAGTAGCCCTTGTCCTGGTACAGCCGTAGGTCGTCTGTTATCGACAGCAAGGCCGTTTCGGTACTGAATTTTGGCCTAAAACCTGACTGTGATGGATCGAGGCTACCAGATTGTTCTAGGTAGGTAGATAGATGCTTATTGGTGTGCTTTTCGATGATTTTCCCTAGAAATGGCAAAAGGGAGATAGGCCTCAGGTTAGACATGTTGGTCCAAGGAATAGATGTATTCTTCCTAATGGGTCTAACTAGGGCTTTTTTCCAGCACTGTGGGACAACTCCAGATGTGAGTCATAGATTCACCAGTCTCTGAACATTAGGGCCTAGTGTACTCCCTAGAGGACCCATAAGTCTGGCTGGAAGCAGGTCCGCTGGGCTTCCACTTTTAATGTCAGTGAACAGTTTCTGGACCTCTATTAGTGATATTTCAGGAAAATCATTGAAAGAGTAGGTGTTGATGGGTGCTGTCTGTATTAAAGTATAGTTGTCCTGGCTACTTATATCAGAGCTAAGTGCCTCTATTTTATTATAGATGGCATCGATTTTTTCAGAGAAAAAACAGGAAATACTATCACAGAGATGTTGTGAAGCCATGTTTGTACTTTCACAAGCTGTTGGTTTCAAAAATGTGTTGACAATCTGATATAAAACTTTTGCATCATTGCCAGCTGCTTCTAACTGAGCAGTCACGTGGTTTTTCCGTGCTGAACGTATGGCTTTGTGATAGATATTAAGATTCTTTTTGTAATTGATTTTATCTTCCTCCAAGGAGGATTTTCTCCAAGTTTTTTCAGACTTTCTAGCCAGGCGTTTAAGACTACGCAGTTCTTCTGAATACCAGACCTCTTGTTTCCTGGCAAGGCTAGTTTTAAAAGTCTTTATCGGGGCAATTTGTTGTACTGCAGAATTGACTGCAAAATCCCAGTTTAAAAGGGCAGTGTTAATATCATCTGTGCAGACAATAGGGGGAGGAAGATATTTCTGTATAAAATCAGAGTTGGTTATTTTGTGCCATTGCCTGCGTGTGGATGGAATTTGAATTTGGGAAATAGGCCGGAGATCATTCATCGACATGGAGAACTCAAGCACGAAGTGGTCAGTCCAAGGATATTGTTTAGGTACACAGCATTTAATACCAGGGAAGTTAGATATTATCATGTCCAAGGTATGTCCGGCTTGGTGTGTTGGTCCACTGTTACATTGCTTTAGTCCTAAAAGAGATATATCAGTTAGGAAGGACTGTGCCTCACTATTAGTCTCTTCCTCACTATGGATATTAAAATCTCCGAGTAGCAGGAATTCTTTATCTTGGCACACATGGGGTGCTAATGCTTCCACTAACTGTTTGGACATGTTTTTTAGGGGCCCGGCGGGCGATAAACCAAGGCTCCTTTCCTACTATATTTAGTGGATGAGCCAATCCTAAAAATCAGCATTTCAAAGGTTGAATTGCAACATTGATCAATGACCGAAACGGAAATCTCATTTTTTAATACAATTGCTATTCCCCCACCAATTTTTTTGGGTCGATCTAATCTAATAATCTTGTAACCCTCTGGAATTCCAAGGGTGATGGCGGGGGTGGAGTGGGGTTTAAGCCAGGTCTCTGTTAAAAAGCATAGATATGCTTTATGTGTGGAAATAAGATCCCAGACCTCAAAGGAGTGTTTAACTAGAGATCTAACATTGCACAATAAAATCTTTCCTCCATAGGTCGGAGCTATAGGAGTATTATTGGGACATAGTTGGAGGGTATGTTTTTCCGTCTGGAATTGTATATGGCAAGATCTGCATGAGAATGGCCCTTCGGGGAGACAATAGAGTGGTAACTTACAGGTAGGTGTTAACAGATTAGAGCGTAAGCGCAGTAAGGACTGCGAGGAGTACGACCGCCTAAATACCTTAGTGTCCACAGATGGGGCCTCATTTATGACTTTTTGCCGTAGGGAAGCGCAGCAGGCCTTCCTGCTGCGCTTCCCTACGGCAAAAGAAAAGGGCAGAAATGCGCCGTATCTATAAGATACGGCGCATTCCTGTCCTTTTCCCCTCCGCCGGCGCACAATGGGCTGCCTGCGCCAGCGCAGGCACCCTTGCACAATGGTGCAAGGGTGCCTGCGTTGCGGGGAAGATTATTTTTGTACAGGAAGGGAAACCTTTCTGTACAAAAATAATCACAAGAGGCTTTTCCTCTTTCTATGTGTGCTGTAGAATGCAGCACACATAGAAAAAGGAAATACGAGGAGAAATAAAGACATTTCTCCCTGTTGCGCCTCCCTTACGCCTCCCCTGGGGAAGCGTAAGCTTTTGGCACTGCTTCAGAGTTACGATTTCTCGTAAATCTGGGGCAGTGTCAAAAGGCCCTGGATGTTGCTGGGAACGCCCCCAACAACACCCATTGCACGCCCCTTTAACGCAGTACACTGCGTTAAAGGGACTGATATTTATCAGGCAGCAGTACGCCACAAAAACTGTCGTACTTGTTGCCTGATAAATACCACGCTGGCTTCTGCGCCACAGAACTTCATGAAAAGTGAAGTTCCAATGGCGCAAGGGGCCTCATAAATGAGGCCCATGGTACTTCCATAGCTCCTAGCCCCTAGCCCCGTCCTGTCGCGGATGGAAGCAGACGGGCTTCTCTCTGGCGCGTCTCAGGCGCTTCGCTGCGCGCGACCGCTGCGCATCTGCTGTGACGAGGGGGCTAAATACCCCTCAAGGTGCAGCAACTAGAGCGCTGACCGCTCTGTGAATGCGGAAGTGACCTGGCTCTGCCTGACCCGCCCTCCGCTCAACGGCACTGGTTGCCGAGTCGGACCGGGGCGGGCAGGACGGAAGATCGAGCCCAGGCTAGATGAGTGTTATTTTAAGCTTAAACACAATAGCGTGTAGCGCTTTTTGCAAGGACTGTTGTAGCTTTTAAAATACGGCGCTATTAAAATTCAGACATAAATTCAGCATTACTGTATTAAGTCACAGTTTTAAAAACATGTGCAGCACTAGTCAGTTGCTCGATACCTGGGCGTCAGCGGGTCGGGGAGACACTCTCACCGTCCTCCCTACCGCGATTCACCGCCTGCTCCTCGCTGCCTAAATACCCCTCAAGGTGCAGCAACTAGAGCGCTGACCGCTCTGTGAATGCGGAAGTGACCTGGCTCTGCCTGACCCGCCCTCCGCTCAACGGCACTGGTTGCCGAGTCGGACCAGGGCGGGCAGGACGGAAGATCTAGCCCAGGCTAGATGAGTGTTATTTTAAGCTTAAACACAATAGCGTGTAGCGCTTTTTGCAAAGGACTGTTGTAGCTTTTAAAATACGGCGCTATTAAAATTCAGACATAAATTCAGCAATACTGTATTAAGTCACAGTTTTAAAAACATGTGCAGCACTAGTCAGTTGCTCGATACCTCGGCGTCAGCGGGTCGGGGAGACACTCTCACCGTCCTCCCTACCGCGATTCACCGCCTGCTCCTCGCTGCCTAAATACCCCTCAAGGTGCAGCAACTAGAGCGCTGACCGCTCTGTGAATGCGGAAGTGACCTGGCTCTGCCTGACCCGCCCTCCGCTCAACGGCACTGGTTGCCGAGTCGGACCGGGGCGGGCAGGACGGAAGATCGAGCCCAGGCTAGATGAGTGTTATTTTAAGCTTAAACACAATAGCGTGTAGCGCTTTTTGCAAAGGACTGTTGTAGCTTTTAAAATACGGCGCTATTAAAATTCAGACATAAATTCAGCATTACTGTATTAAGTCACAGTTTTAAAAACATGTGCAGCACTAGTCAGTTGCTCGATACCTGGGCGTCAGCGGGTCGGGGAGACACTCTCACCGTCCTCCTTACCGCGATTCACCGCCTGCTCCTCGCTGCCTAAATACCCCTCAAGGTGCAGCAACTAGAGCGCTGACTGCTCTGTGAATGCGGAAGTGACCTGGCTCTGCCTGACCCGCCCTCCGCTCAACGGCACTGGTTGCCGAGTTGGACCGGGGCGGGCAGGACGGAAGATCGAGCCCAGGCTAGATGAGTGTTATTTTAAGCTTAAACACAATAGCGTGTAGCGCTTTTTGCAAAGGACTGTTGTAGCTTTTAAAATACGGCGCCATTAAAATTCAGACATAAATTCAGCATTACTGTATTAAGTCACAGTTTTAAAAACATGTGCAGCACTAGTCAGTTGCTCGATACCTGGGCGTCAGCGGGTCGGGGAGACACTCTCACCGTCCTCCCTACAGTCCTTTAGTTGTCCTAATCTGCTTCGAGAGGTGCTGGCCGGTTCTAAGTTTGATTTTAAACCAGGTGTTAGGACATCCAGGAAATGTTTCGGAATGCCCCATTTGAATAGTTTTTCCCAAAGTTTGTTTCGGTCCACATGGTCGAAGGCCGCAGTATAGTCGATAAATGAGAGGAATAGCGGTAGATTGGTGGTTTTTGCTTCACCCATCAGTAGGGACAGGGCCATGATGTTGGTTGTTGTCCCTTGGCCTTTACGGAAACCTGTTTGGTTGGGAGGGATAATGGCTTTTTCGGATGCCCACGCCGATAGTTCTTCCAGAATGAGACCGCTGAAATATTTTGCTTCTATATCAAGCAAAGCAACGAGATGATAGCTGTTCGGATTACTCCTGCTCCCATGTTTGTATATCGGACTTATGACGGACCCATGCCAGGAGTCCGGAAGGGATAAAGTAAGTCTGGCCTCGTTAAAAACCAGACCCAAGGATGCTCTCCAAAAGGCTAAGTCAGATTTATACAACAAGGGGGGGGATTCCATTCGGTCGAGGGCCCCATTCGGTCGTCCCTTGGTGATTCGCCGCCCGATGTCTGCTGGGGTATATCCCGAAAGCCCTGTCTCCATGTCCTTTATAGGTCTTCCTTCCCATTCTAAATGTTCAGGTTGCGGTAAGGTCATACCGTTAACCTCCCGCAATCCACGTATGTTTGCCCCCCTTAGATTGCTGGGGTTACCATCACGACCAAGCTTTGTGATTTCCATGCAGGGAGACTTTGTTGTCGTATCTCCTATATTGTCATTATTGAAGTGTGACAATAAATATTTGGTCCATACTTCCTCTGCTATGTGCTAATTTTGCTCCAAATGGTCAGGGTTCTGGATTCTTTTCACCATTTGCCAGGACCTAGAACTGTTTTTCTGCTTTCCTTCGTGGACAAGTTTCCCCCAAAGTTCTTCATTCCTTTGTTTTTGACTCTCCCATATCAGCCGTTTGAGTTGCCTTTTTGCTTCCCTCAGCACTACTTGCAAACTAGGGTCTCCCTGGTCCTTTCGTATCCGCCTCAGAGTCTGGTTAATCAAGCGTTTTTGTATTTTCATGTCCAACCGCATCTGTCTTGTGCTTGAGGGTCCCCTCACAAGGCGAGAGTTGGTAGGCCTGGTGCTACCCAATTGTTCCCCGATGGTGATGATGAAGTCATGCCAGACATTCGCTAACTTAGATGAGCAATGAACTTGGTGGAAGAGGGTTTTCGCAGTTGAACCAATAAGGTCGATGTTGTCAAGATTGCACCGTATCCATTTTAAGTTTGCACTGACTTCTGTTTCTGGTCCGGTATAGCGTTCTTTTTCCTCTGCCGAGTTGGATCTTATCTCAGCCACCAAGGGCTGGTGGTCGCTGAAATCGTTCACGTCTATTTTGAATGAAGTTATCCAACTAAACATGTCTAGAGACATGAACATGTAATCCAAATGCGAGGATTGTGTACTAGAGTGGAAAGTGGCTGCAGGTGGGTCGTCTTCAGCATAACGTCCATTTAGGGCCCTTAAGTTATGGGTATTCAGTTGCCAAAGAAGGTTTTTTGAATATTTCGTTAAGTTGTTGTTTTTTGTTCGACCTTGTGGCGGCACGCCCCATGCTATGTCTAATTCGTAAGTGAAGTCAGTGCCTTGCTCGTTGCTGATGAGAAGCATGTTAAAGTCACCAGCCAGGATGAAGATGTCCGACTCTCCGGAGTCCCTTATATTTTGTAGAACATGCGCCAACTCTTCCACCGATTTTTGTTTCCGTTTGGGGTGAATATATGTATTTATAATAATAACTTCCTGATGCTGCTTTGTTAGAGGGAGTGAGAACTTTGCCACCTGTATGACACTTGGGGGGGTTATGTTAAAGTCCAGAGCCCTAATTTCGCCTATTGTCGTTATAGAGGCGAATACCATCAGTCCTCCTGAACCGCGGCCAAAGGTTGAAGTTTTGGTTGCCGGCATACAGAGTGACGTAAAGCCCTGAAGATCAAATACTTTATCTTCCCAAGTTTCTTGTATTAGCAGGAAATCAAATGAGGCTAAGTATTGTATGAGCTCCGGGTCGTTCCTTTTATTAACTAAGCCATTGATGTTCCATGAACAGATTCTTGTAGCCCTGCGTCCCGACGAGGGGTTGAAGGGCACTTGCCCATTCTGTCAAACATCAGCAGACGTTGTCGCGATAGTGCGCTGAATACATCTCCAATTAGGGTCAGTCGATAACGACAAGTTCGTATTTTGATTGCGATTTTGACCCCATTGGGGACTTTTAGTGTGACGGTAACGTTGCCCCGGTGAGCAGCTCCTAGCTCCCATTAATATTGAAGTGGAGTTTTTTGAGGCTGAGGTTGGGTGGAGGGTAAAAGCGGAGTTGGATAGCGGGGTTGCCTTTCCAGCTTCAAGACAATTCCCCATTGCTGGAACATTGCCTCCTCTTCCAAAATTGTGTTAGCTATCTCCAGTGAGATCCAGGTAGTTTTGGTAATATCAGGCTGGTGGGACGAGGTGTTGGATTGGAACCCTATCTGTAAAAGGTCGTTCGAGCTGATGTTTGCTAGATTTGTTGAAGAGCGCAGGAGTCTTAATATATTCCCCTGTTCAATATGTCTTCATTCCCTCTAGATATATATTCTGGGATAAACAGAATTGAGGTTGGAATGCTCTGACACAGCACTCTTATTGGGACCGTTGGTGGGCTCTTGATGGCCTGAGAAGATGGATCAGGGGTGTGGCTTAAGGATGATGCACCTAAGGTGAGTGGACCCCCGCCTTGGTCATTGTCTAGCTTCGTAGACCAGAGGGCACTGTTTGTTTTCGGCTTGGGCTCAGGGCAAGTCTCCGAGATCGTAACCGTGGTACTGGTTGTTTTCGGCTTGGACTCCAAACATATCTCCGAGATCGTGACCGGAGGGGTGGCGTTCTGCCTGTTTTTTGCTGCTTCTTCACCCGATTTAATTTTACTATTGTCCGGGGTCTGGCCTGGCTGAATTATTTTAAATTGTAAAAGTTTCTGTTTGGTGCATTTTTTTAATGGCATGTTTTTTATGGGATTATGTATTGATTTTGAACACTGTGATGGGGACTCTGTTGGAGCGCTGGCTCGGGCTTCGGGCGAGGGGGGCCGGTGGACACTGGGTGACGGGCTCCGAGCGTCAGTGTCTGAAACCGCAGTGGTGGGTGATGGTTCTTCTAAATTAAGCCTTGCCCCTGTTAGGGTATGGTTCCTACCTTTCCTTTTGTTCTTTCTGCGGGACTTTGCGTTGGTTTGAGTCGGGGGTTCAGCTGAGCTTGTGATAATGACCGCTTCCTCTATTTCCGGTAGCTCAATGGATGAAGCTTGGGGTGGCAAAGTAGTGGCTAGACTCTGGTCACCTAGCAGCTTGATTTGCAGCCTTGAAGCAGTTACCGAAGGAACTGCAGGAGGGTCGGTGGTTTGTTGCTTCAATGGTTGGAGGGCTGATACTTTTAAGTCGCTTATCAGGTCCCTAGCATAGATGGTAAAGATGATAATTTGTCTAAGAGGGGGTCATAAGGGGTGGGGGGGTTGATGGTAACTGAGTGATCTGCAAGGACTGAGTCTTGGCCCCTCCTTATGACTCCATTTAGTTCCAAGATTTTCCAGTCAATCCCTGAAATTGACTCAGCCATTGACTGCAAGACAGTAAGCTGTAAGTCCATTTTTTGTGACTGAAAGTCCAGGGCGGTGGCCGACTGTTGCAAGGTGCTTAAGATTGTAGACCATAGGGTATCCGGGACTAGGTTGCCTAAGTTAATGCCTCCTTCTAGTCTTGGTGAGGCGTTGGTCATCGGTTTCTCTTCGGGGGGTTTGGCATTGTAGGCCGCAACTAATTCCTCCCACTCTTGTACAGAAATGGAAGACATATCATTAGTTATGGAGTTATTTGTAGATTGGGAGTCATTAAACTGCAGCAGTGTACGTCGTTGAGATGCTGTTAACACCGTTGGTCCAATGGTTGGAGTTAGTTGTTCCATGATACTGCTCAGGTTGCCTTGGTTTTTTTTTATGGGATTCAAAGGAAGTCCTGGCGATTGGGGCAAGGGATGCCCGCTTTCTTCTCTTGTTAGAGCCATTGGTGCCTCCATTGGTGGCTCCGCACGTGTGCCTCGAGTTTCCATACCAGTGATTGCAGGAGTTGGGGAACTGCTGGCTCCGTGGAGGCCAGGCGAGTCTTCTCCTTCCACTTCCCTATGAACCATGGCCTTGGTTTCCTTGGACCTATCTTGGCTTCTCAAGGGAGATACACTGTGCTTACTTGGTTGAGTCAAATTGGAGGTGGATAAGGTCTGCACACATATTGACTCAATTAGTTCCGCTTCGTTTGCAGTACTCTGCTCAAACATATGGTTTTTCCTGTCTGACCCATTTCCCGGGAAGTTAAAGATGGTAGTGTGAGCGTGACTAGTTGTAGAATTAAGTGCAGCAATGTCCCCTGGGTCCATTGATGTTAGTTGTGGTGGTATTGACGTTAGTGTAGCTACCCCGCTGCTAGTTGAAGAAAGGTCATTAGAGTGAATGAATGAGCCTGCTAGGCTCTTTGTCGTGTGAGTATCGACTGAAGCACCTTTTAGTAGCGGAGTTAGGAGGCCACTGATGTCCCCTGTCTTAGAAAATATGGCTGTCCCTGGGTCTTTGAGAAAGGAGAACTTTGTGTAGATCTTAGGCTGATATGAACATATCCTTTTCTTAGGTGGCATTCCGTCGATTATTACCAGGTTTTCCAGGGCTACTTGTAATGGCTTTTGTGCGGGCCTTTGTAAGTTTTGGCGGACAATAGTTGGACAAGGCGGCAAGGGGGCCAAGGATACCTGATGGTTATTATGTGTAAAGTCAATTGGGGTTAGAGGTTGGTTGGGTGACGGCATGCCCACGACTGCTAGCGTACAGTCCTCTCCAATGCTGTTACACGCTTGAAGATTAGTAGCCTGGACGTGTCCTAAATTCGGTGAGGTGCTCAGCTCTAGGTTGCCCTGTTTCCTTTTCCTCGTTTTGGATTTGGCAGGTGATTTAGGCTTTGGTTGAAGCCTAACTGTTCCTGATCTCATTGCTCTGCCTATTTGTGCTCCCTTAATTGTCCTTTGTTATACCCTCACAGGGATGCCGAAAATGGGAACGGTTTGTCCGTGGGCCCCTGCACCCAGCACCACGCCACACCTGGCTGCTATAACTGCTAATATGGAATTGATGGTTTGTGTTGGTCTTTTTTGGCGGTCTTGGTGGCAGGTAGTTTGTGTTGTTTGTTGGCTGGCTGGGCTACTGGGATTATGTAGTGTAACTGCTCGCTGCGTGTGCGGCGTACAGTTCGAATCTGCGGGTGTTCCTCTCCTTTTAACCCACTTATCTGCTCTGCTGCCCAGTCACTCCTCCTCCCAACCCAGATGGTTGCAGTGCTAGCGAGGTACCTGTAGTGAGAAGTTCTTCAGTGGCTCCTCCCATCTGCCCGATGGTTCCTAGCTAGTGTTCAGGTGTTGGGATCAGATGTTGTTTTTCCCAGCGTTCTCCCAGTGCTTGACTCAGCTGGACTAGGTGCTCACACCTGAACGTGGCCTGGCTCTCTCTTACTCCTTACCCCCGATTAGAACTGCCTGTTCGTGAGTTGTGAGTTGTCGGTTTTGCCAGGTGCTGTTCCTCCAGCGCTGGTGTTGTTCCCCCAGCGCTCGGCTCAACAGAGCTCAGCGCTCACACCTTGCGCCGCCTGGTCTTCTCCCTGATCCCAAGGTCTTCGGGTGGCTGAGGCAGTGTTGGGCGGCGTTGTTATCGCAGCGCTCACGGTACAGCGCTCACACCTGTCAAGGACGCCTCAGCGGGGGAGGTGGTGAGGAGACCAAGATAACCAAGATGACGGGCTCCCCCCCCCGCTTTTTGGCGTGACGGTGTTGTTATCAGAGCGCTTGTGGGGCCATGCAGCGCACACACCAGCCTAGCACCTTACTTGTGCCTTACTCCTTGCTTCTGCTCCTTGCTTTTTTTCTTCTGCACGCAGGGGCAGGGGCGGTGAGGGCGGCAAAAGCAGAGCAAAGCTGTTGAGTCTGCGTTTGAGGGGCGTTTAAGGGCACTCAAGGCGCACACCCACTCTTGCGCCTACGCTCACGCCACACGCCTGCCCGCCTGCCTACCTGACTACCCGCACTTACCCCGCCCGTGAGTTCCTGTCTTGGAACCAGCACGTTGGTCCTATCGCAGTCGAGCAGGCTGCAGCAGATTTAGTGGACTGATGCACCGCGCCCCTCACGCTCCGACAACGTTCCGACAACTCCGACTGCTCCGTGGTGCTGACCGTCCTGTCTTCGGGTCCTGGCTCTCTTAGTTAGCAGCGGTGGGTAGGAACGGGTAGGAGCGGGTGGGTGGGAGCGGGTAGGAGCAGTGGCCTCAGCGGCGGCCTCAGCGTCCGTCTCGCTTTGGCGAGGTTGGCGTTCTGGCGTTTCTCTGTTTCTGACATGTGTGCTCCCTCTAGTGGCTCAAGGACATGATACATTGTGACCAGATTCTTAGACCTTTCTTTCCTAAGGAAACGCGAATCACTGAATACATTTTATGAACTTGTATAGCGTTGGTTGTCTTATACCTTATGTATTCTCTGCTGTGTTTTTTTATTTCAAGTGATATTTTACTATTTAAACAATATATGATGATGTATTCATTCATTCACTCAACTCATATTGCCCCTCTTGTGCTCATCATGGGGTGCTGGAATGATGTAATTGATGATAATCGCCCCATGTGCCCAGGAATCTGAGGGCTAAGTTCTGAGGGGAGCTGGAGTGAAGTAATGACTGATATTGGCCTTGTGCGCTCATGGCTCTAAGAGTGCTGTGTTCTGGGTGGTGCTTTAGTGCTGTAATGACTGATATTTACCAATATGGTCTGTGTGCTCAATTGGTGCTTGTGAGATTTATTTGCGTACCAGCCCTTTGGGTTTGTGACCAATGTTCTGTTCTCGTGAAGACTGTAGTGATGTCATATCTGGTGTTACCTCTTTGTGCTCACAAGGGTGCTGGGCTGATGTAATAGCTGACATTGGCCCTCTGAGCTCACGGGGGAGGA
Organism: Lissotriton vulgaris; assembly: GCF_964263255.1. Classification (NCBI taxonomy): domain Eukaryota; kingdom Metazoa; phylum Chordata; class Amphibia; order Caudata; family Salamandridae; genus Lissotriton; species Lissotriton vulgaris. The sequence goes on along the minus strand of NC_141693.1, from coordinate 513,488,872 downwards.
GGGGTCCCGGACTGATGTACTGGCTGGTGTTGGCCCTTACTGCTCACACCCATAGGCTCCTGGATGATATAAGTGATATTCTAGTAGCAGCAGCGCACACTCATGGCTTCAGAGCTCAGCTAGTATTTCCCTACTACCGTTAAAGGGAGATACACATAACTAACACTTCTTCATGAAGCAAAAAAAAACTAGGTATGACTTTTAATCATTTTAATCATTACAGTACAGTGCATGCAATTGTAATTCGGAGCAGGACGGACAGGTGATGGCAAAGTTGGAGGACCCCTGAAGTGCCCGTAAAGAGAGAGTCAACACTATACAGCAGACTAGAGAGAACAGGTAAACAACCCAACAATGACTTCGTGGCTCAAAGGACACAGCACAAAAAGAAAGCCTGGGCGACCGGTGGGTGTGTTTAATATGGAGGAGGGGGTGGCCCCACCATGAAGCATTTCATACAGTATAGACCCATATACCATTTTTAATGTTTTTTTTATTGATTTTCCAAGTCATATCGAAAACAGACACTTATATACCATAGGGACATTTTTAATAATAACAGCGGTGTGTTAAGTGATTGAACGGTGTGGGGTCCGAAGGGGGGGGGGTTGAACAGTAAGACTCATCGGTAGAATTTGCTGCATTTTAATAATATGCTGCATTTGAATAAACAAGAGTCAGTGCTATACAAATGCAATTTACAATTTTGATTTGATCATGAAATGTCAACACGTTCTGTGTTAAACCTCCCATACAGTGGATTAATAGAACCCGAGGGGACAGGCCGGAACAATGTGGGCACGGGTGAAGCGGGAGCAACACTGGGAGGTAAGCAACACATGGAGGGTATGGTATGGGGTAACAACATCAGGCGAGTGCAAATGGAGCAGGCGAGGAAGCAACAGGGGTTGGGGGGCTGGTTGAGTGCAAGGGCGAACCCAATATGGAGGGAAGCGGCACACAGGCAAGAACAGAGAGCAACACTGAGTGCGTACCCGGGAGCAAAGAAGTACAGAAGCGAGAAAGCTGGAGAACAACACATTCACTTTCATGGAGTGCTCGACACAAAAGAAAGCGGTGGTAAAGTAGTCATGTTCTATAGGAGGGACAAACACGAGTGACAAGTTGGGACATAAATAAGAAGCAGGCAAATGCACCACAGGAAAGCAACCAATTAGTGCACGCAGGCCTGGAGGCAGGCAGCCAGCAGCAGCCCTGCCCCGCCGGTCGGTGACGGAGACGGAGTGACTCTGAGTGACTTACTTTGGTCTTCAGACTTGGATTCAGAAATCGGACAGGGCAGGGCAGCTGAGCGTGGGCGGGCCTGGCCGCCTGGCTGCTTTGTCTTGGACTTGGAAGGCAGTTAAGTTCATCGTTTTCGTTGTTCTTCTGTTGTCTTCTTCTGTGGCTATGCGCGCCGCCTGCCACGCCCCTGATGCCACGCAAGGTGCTTACTGCTTATTGGCCTGCATGATGTTGTGCGTGCCCTGGGGCTGCCTGGCATTGCTCAACACCACTCAGCAGCAGCCAGCCCTGCTGCCCACGCCCCCCACGCATGCGGCACGCGCATACGCGGCGGCAGAAGTGCGGAACGGAAAGTGAAAGAATAAAGGCCTGTCCCGCGGCCCGCGTCCATTTCATAGAATCAGGCGGGCTTAGACTAAGATAACAAAAAGTGCCTTACACACTGTCATCCATTGCACCTGCCCACTGACCTTGAGTCCCAATTGGGGTTGCTTGATACTCCTAGTGGCTTCTGGAGGTGGGGGAGGTCGATGAAGGATAAAGTGGCTGAATCACTCTTTTGTTATAAAATATAAGGAGGTGGCGTGAGCTACCAGATCACACCAATGTTTATTCCCTTTTCCTGTATGTTTTACAAGAAGGGAGTTGCAACTTTCTGGGATGTTCCTACTCTTCTACATTCATTTTTACAGAGTAGGTGACATTGAACCTTTACCTTTGATCTTGGCCCCGGAAAGGCAATTTTACTGTGGACATTTTGTTATTAGTATGCTATGGTTTTTTACATGACGGTGCCAGAACTTCTTCTCCCCTAGGAAATACAACAAATAGGGTGGCCATTTGGGTTATAATAGATCATGTTCCTCTAATTCAAAGGTCTTCAAACTTTTGTCGGCTGAGCCCCCCCATTTAAACCTTTCAATACGTCGAGCCCACCACCACCACCTGACAAAAAAGTTCTGGAAGCTGGTACTCTGCATCATTAATGGCCATTCTTTCCTGCAGAGCGCAGGTCGTAAGGGCAAATAATATTAAATAAAGAGCTCCACTTCCAGTCTTGAGCAGTACCTGGAAACTGGAGTGCTCACAAAATATTTGCAGTTTTATATAGCACGAACATGACCCAAAGGTATTGGTGCGCTTTACAGGAGCATCTTTTACATTACCCAAGCACACCTTCATTTTTTGTAAGCACAGGGCGAGAAAGTGATTTTCCAAGAATCACAGGATGTTGAGTAGACACCAAAAATTGAACCTGGTTCCCCAGCTCCGCAGTCATTAGCTCTGGCTGTTGCACCACATCCTTGCCCTAGACAAGATATCAGAACAAGCATTGGCAAAGGTAATAGGTCTCAGCAATCAGAGAGCCTTAGGTGATGGCAATGTAAGTACATTTGTGTATGGCTCACGGGCTGTTTTTATTGATATACCAAATGTATTACCACTGATTGCTGAGACCTATTGGCTTTGCCATTGCTTGTTTTAGAAACAGCAAACATGTCTGGAGTTCTCACTAAAGGCAGGTACTTTTTGGAGGGGGGAGGAGTGACCTTTTCATCACAGAGATGTGAGCGCTCCTCAAAGACAGATGTGTCTGTGTCTTTAAGCCCTCACACATGCACATCTGTGCATGTGTGTGAAGCCCACAAATGCACAGATAGATTATCACAATCCCTCAGCAGACCAAAGCCCTCTTGCCTACACAGAGGAATGTTCACAATCCCTCCAAGGAGCCAAGGCAACTCCCACTCAGGCACAGAGTGCCAGGCTATGTTACAAATTGGTTGGGCAGGTTTTTTTTTGGCATATTACGTTTTGTTACAAGAGGCAAATGGTATTGAGAGAGCCCAGACTGAGCGAGAGGGGAGCAGGTTAGAAACAGAAAAGTGAAGGAGAAACCCTAATAAAAAGCAAGAGGATGCAGCGTGGGCCTAGCATTGTCTGGACCGGAATTTGGAAGGAACTCAAGACTGAGGAAATAAACAGCAGGCTAAACGGTAGACATATTTTTGCAGTTGATGTTAAACCTCATGGCTGTAAGTGGTGTATCAGGGCAGAAGTGATGGGCTACTTTGACCATGTTAGAATATAGTTACATCAGTTTAGAATGTACGTCTAAACCGAAGGATGTTGTGTTTGTGCACTCAACTTGCTTCTGAATCAAAGGCCTTTTTCACAAACAGCAAATGTTTCTGTAGTTGTTTTCTGTCTTTGTGAACTTCTGAGTGAGCACCCAGGTCTGCATGTGAATATCATGCTGCTCAGTGTTGGCATACTGCACATTTGCAGAAACTCTTTGACCCTGATGGCTGGTGGGAATTCCGTTAAAGCAACCATGACAAGAATTCCCCTTCTTTTTGCACCTGTATCCCTCGTGTCCCTATTTTCTTTAGGCATTTGGGTAGTCACTAAAGCTAAAAAATAAGCATGGTCAGGTCTGTGTTTTTATTTAATGCTGACCTCTATGGAGAAACTAATATGCTGGCTCTCAAGCTGCCTGCAGTTGTTCCCTCAACCAAGTCCAGGTGTCATGCAGGGTATGATGGTGCAGAGCTCTGCCCCCTTGGACTCCTGCAAGAGGGCAGCAAAGATTAGTTTGTCCGCCACAGTTGGCCACTCAGTGGACCAAGTGTTTTTGACAGCTGTAATGAATCTAGCAGCTTTAGAATTATTTAAATTGTATTGTAGTGCTGTAATTGCATTTATATAGCGCTTACTACTGAGGAGTTGAAGCACTTGTCTTCACACATTGAGTAGCTCATAAGGGGCTCCTAAAATATGCGCATATGCATTGATCTGTTCCAGAGACATATGGTGCATAGTGTACATGAGACCCTTGTATCTAGTTTCTGTCCTACCCTATGAAAGAGGTTTTAGGGTAGGAGAGGCACACAAAGCTGATAGCCAGCTAGGCTGTTGAGGCAGGAGTAATATCAAGCATGCCCCAGGTTCCACTAACTTGAGGTTCATTTTAAAAACAAATACCCCAGCAGTAGGCACCCACATAGAATTCTGACACCTCCGCCGCCCCGTGAATAAATATACCTGATCCGAAGTCAGAATTAAATGTCGAGAGCAGTGGGTTTCCAAGACTCACATTTGCTGTTTCCTTGTAAAAACTGATGCGCACAATGGCTCTGCATCCGAAGTCCGCCATGCCGTCAAATGTAAGGAATAGGCAGAGTGGTGACCCAGGGGGTACTGGAACCAGAAAACTAACTGCCTCTGTAACCAGTTTACAACAGTATGTAAATATGCACATGGTCTTTAAAGACCTGTGAAAAACTCGGGCGTGCCAGAGATAAGACTCCAGACACTGCCCAGCCGAGCCCCCAGCAGCTCCAGCTGCAGCAGTAGTCCGGCTGAGACACACTGTTAAATATTGCAGGGATTTGTTAGCATGAGCTGAAAGCTATTTTGTATTTCTGGCAGCCATCTTGTTTGCCATGTGCTGTCACATGCTCGCCATGTGCTCTGTCCTCCCTCAGTGTTGACTGCTCTTGTAATCTGCCTAGAAACAAACTATATTTAGCATCTTCCACCTTCGCACATGCTCAGAAGGGCCTAGGTAGTAGAATGCGCCTGCTCTTCTTGTAGAATCACCACCCCTTGTTGTTAAATATTTTGTCCACCCTAAGCGTGGAAGGGTATACTCAGATGTGAGTCCCTTGCTCATTGCACCATCAGGATTCAAGCAAGCCGGGCCGACGACGGCTGAAATGCCAGAAACCGGTCCCCGGAAGCTTGTTTCCTTCCCAGTGTAAGAATTGGCTTGGTAGTTTGGTTTGCCCTGTTCCCATCATGCACTGGGACAGGAACAGACTAATTTGCATATAGCCAGGTTCTGAGCTGGGATGGTGCAGTGAGCTAAAAAACGGTGTTGGATCTAGCCCTGATCTCTTGACTGGGTGAGAGTATTCTGCTTAATTCAGAAACTCTGTCCATCACCACCCCTTGTTGTTAAATATTTTGTCCACCCTAAGCGTGGAAGGGTATACTCAGATCTCAGATATGAGTCCCTTGCTCATTGCACCAACAGGATTCAAGCAAGCCGGGCCGACGACGGCTGAAATGCCAGAAACCGGTCCCCGGAAGCTTGTTTCCTTCCCAGTGTAAGAATTGGCTTGGTAGTTTGGTTTGCCCTGTTCCCATCATGCACTGGGACAGGAACAGACTAATTTGCATATAGCCAGGTTCTGAGCTGGGATGGTGCAGTGAGCTAAAAAACGGTGTTGGATCTAGCCCTGATCTCTTGACTGGGTAAGAGTATTCTGCTTAATTCATAAACTCTGTCCATCACCACCCCTTGTTGTTAAATATTTTGTCCACCCTAAGCGTGGAAGGGTATACTCAGATGTGAGTCCCTTGCTCATTGCACCATCAGGATTCAAGCATGCCGGGCCGACGACGGCTGAAATGCCAGACACCGGTCCCCGGAAGCTTGTTTCCTTCCCAGTGTAAGAATTGGCTTGGTAGTTTGGTTTGCCCTGTTCCCATCATGCACTGGGACAGGAACAGACTAATTTGCATATAGCCAGGTTCTGAGCTGGGATGGTGCAGTGAGCTAAAAAACGGTGTTGGATCTAGCCCTGATCTCTTGACTGGGTGAGAGTATTCTGCTTAATTCAGAAACTCTGTCCATCATTACCCCTTGTTGTTAAATATTTTGTCCACCCTAAGCGTGGAAGGGTATACTCAGATGTGAGTCCCTTGCTCATTGCACCATCAGGATTCAAGCAAGCCGGGCCGACGACGGCTGAAATGCCAGAAACCGGTCCCCGGAAGCTTGTTTCCTTCCCAGTGTAAGAATTGGCTTGGTAGTTTGGTTTGCCCTGTTCCCATCATGCACTGGGACAGGAACAGACTAATTTGCATATAGCCAGGTTCTGAGCTGGGATGGTGCAGTGAGCTAAAAAACGGTGTTGGATCTAGCCCTGATCTCTTGACTGGGTGAGAGTATTCTGCTTAATTCAGAAACTCTGTCCATCACCACCCCTTGTTGTTAAATATTTTGTCCACCCTAAGCGTGGAAGGGTATACTCAGATGTGAGTCCCTTGCTCATTGCACCATCAGGATTCAAGCAAGCCGGGCCGACGACGGCTGAAATGCCAGAAACCGGTCCCCGGAAGCTTGTTTCCTTCCCAGTGTAAGAATTGGCTTGGTAGTTTGGTTTGCCCTGTTCCCATCATGCACTGGGACAGGAACAGACTAATTTGCATATAGCCAGGTTCTGAGCTGGGATGGTGCAGTGAGCTAAAAAACGGTGTTGGATCTAGCCCTGATCTCTTGACTGGGTGAGAGTATTCTGCTTAATTCAGAAACTCTGACCATCACCACCCCGTGTTGTTAAATATTTTGTCCACCCTAAGCGTGGAAGGGTATACTCAGATCTCAGATATGAGTCCCTTGCTCATTGCACCAACAGGATTCAAGCAAGCCGGGCCGACGACGGCTGAAATGCCAGAAACCGGTCCCCGGAAGCTTGTTTCCTTCCCAGTGTAAGAATTGGCTTGGTAGTTTGGTTTGCCCTGTTCCCATCATGCACTGGGACAGGAACAGACTAATTTGCATATAGCCAGGTTCTGAGCTGGGATGGTGCAGTGAGCTAAAAAACGGTGTTGGATCTAGCCCTGATCTCTTGACTGGGTAAGAGTATTCTGCTTAATTCATAAACTCTGTCCATCACCACCCCTTGTTGTTAAATATTTTGTCCACCCTAAGCGTGGAAGGGTATACTCAGATGTGAGTCCCTTGCTCATTGCACCATCAGGATTCAAGCATGCCGGGCCGACGACGGCTGAAATGCCAGACACCGGTCCCCGGAAGCTTGTTTCCTTCCCAGTGTAAGAATTGGCTTGGTAGTTTGGTTTGCCCTGTTCCCATCATGCACTGGGACAGGAACAGACTAATTTGCATATAGCCAGGTTCTGAGCTGGGATGGTGCAGTGAGCTAAAAAACGGTGTTGGATCTAGCCCTGATCTCTTGACTGGGTGAGAGTATTCTGCTTAATTCAGAAACTCTGTCCATCATTACCCCTTGTTGTTAAATATTTTGTCCACCCTAAGCGTGGAAGGGTATACTCAGATGTGAGTCCCTTGCTCATTGCACCATCAGGATTCAAGCAAGCCGGGCCGACGACGGCTGAAATGCCAGAAACCGGTCCCCGGAAGCTTGTTTCCTTCCCAGTGTAAGAATTGGCTTGGTAGTTTGGTTTGCCCTGTTCCCATCATGCACTGGGACAGGAACAGACTAATTTGCATATAGCCAGGTTCTGAGCAGTAACTCTCCTCTCACTTTGCTGAGCAAGCAGATCTTTCATGCCCATATTAGTCATTTTGCATGAAAGCAAGGAATGATGTCAACTCTCTCGTCAGTTACATTTGGACCAGCATAGGTCCCGACCTGAGGCATCCATCCTGAGATGGCAAAATAATGGGTCTATCTCATTACACTTTCCTAGTTTAATATTTTCATAGACTGCATTCTAGAGCTTAGATAGTACAATCTCTCTTATGATCCCTCTTATCTGTTTGATCCCGATTCCTTCAGTGCTGTTCGCCATATCATCTAACAGGAGATGTGTAGAATCTTGAATGTTAAAACCTGTCTGACACTATTTTTGGTGATAGTTCGACCTTCATCAAGACTACCCTAGATTCAGGATGATATAGTTCACTGAATTCCCTACTCATACCACAACAATAGCTGCTCTGTCATCTATTCCTTAACTAAGCCTATAAAGCCACAAGGTTAGCATTGTTCAATCATGTTGGCTAGGTACCCAGATCGGCCCAACAATAGGCTGCCTCCCTCCGGTTGGAGCGTCTTTATCAATTACCTACCAAACATTTAAAATAAAACAGCAAAAATCAAAACATGAGCTGCTTCTTGATTATCCTGGGACTCTGATCTTAGACACTTACTTCTAAAGACCCGATATTCCTTTATGAGAAGAACAGCTAAATGGAGAAATGCTGTGACCTCACTTCTAAAGGTTACAAATGCGAGAAAAATACCCCATGGCCTTATAATTTTAGTTGCACCCTCAGACACCCTTTATAATGAAGTAAACAGCTCCTGCTATAAAAATAGCAACACTCATTCAAGCAGCAGATCACAATCGGGTGGATTTGATGGTGTCCTCAACTGTGCTAAGAATCACTTAAAATTGAATGAATTGAGTAATACACCACAGGAACTACAGTCTCCCCCTAACTTTAGATTCTACCATGAAAGTAATATAGTGCCACACAGAGCTCTAGACCTTCCATACCCCTCCACTCCTCTTCCTTCCCTGACTGGTATCACCAATTCTCTTCTGAACATGAAGTCTTCCTTTCCTACGAGTCCTCTCTCCCTCTTTGTCCCCCAGAACACAATCGCCATTCAAATGAAATAAAACCTGAACTAGCAGTCACAACTGAGAATCTCAGCTGGACAGCTCAGTCAATCCAAATTAAATCCCCACATATACCTCATAATGATGCATGCACTCTAGTGGGGGCTCTGGAAAATCTTGCACATACCAGTCTGAGAAACTAAACAGTATCTTTGACCCACAAGCTTCTTGGGGAACTTGCACAGAGTCCTGCTCACACTCTCCTGAACCGGCTCTCGATTCCCATCTACTCGACAACTGTGTCAATAAATCTGACTGAACCTATTAATATTTCAATCAAAGAAAGTAAGTTGACCCACCCAAACATTATCACCAACAACTCTACTTCACATTGGCATGAGGGTCTCTCTCATCTCTCCCTCAAAATACATAAGTTACAATAGGATCTACAGCTTGTTTTGACCATTATGAAGAGAGTACTACAGTATTCCTACGGTCTACAGAATATACTCATGCAATCATCATGATGTGAGTATCAGACCACAGAGAAGCAAGCCCATCCCTTGATGGGTATCCAGACCCGCTACAAACTCATCGACTCAGCCTTCCAGACCCGCTACAAACTCATCGACTCAGCCTTACAAATGAGCTAATTACTTTTCCCAAAGAGAAATACAATCTCTGTTACAATCATATAACACTTCCTCCACAAGCACTGATACCCTCTTTAGAATAATTCAAACTGTATCTACAAACACATTTAGACAACTTCATCATACGACCAGGACCGTAAACACAGCAAATCTTAGGCAAGGACCCATCATATATAACTCTATAAATGAGATGAATGACTAAAAAAAATACTGAAAAGCCTACTGCACAATTGCGGCTTGGCAGTGAAGCATCCTACAGATGTCACCGAGGTTATCTTATCCATGATGTGGATATAGCTGCCCTGACGGAAAAATGGCTAAATAAATTCTAATCTTCCATACTGGATATACTAATTCCCCCAAGCTATGACCTCATCCAACTAGAGAAACCTTTCAAACTGGGTAGGGCCATTCCCTCTATCCATCAATCAATATTTACAGTACAACCTTTCCAAACTGAAACACTATTTTCCTCTTTTGTTGTTGTCCTCATCTTACCAAGTATGCGTCTGCAATTCCTCAAAAGCCACCCATCCGACCTGTGCGCCCCACAGCTACTGCATTCACACTGGTCAGTGCCAGGAACCAGACCTACCCTTTTGTTGATGGCTTGGTGTAATCATAGGACAGAGAGGAGCCAAAAGTAGTTATACTAACCCCAGAACTCTACCCCACATGACAAAGGCCTTCCAGATGTTCAAACAGTTCTCATTATCTCCTGCCTGGTCTAATCGAGCCATATTAGATACAGCTTTAACCCAGTCTTTAGTAAGCATGGGCGAATTTTGCGAATCTGGCGTTCGCGAATTTTGCGAATTTGCGAACTCGCAATCCGCAAAATCCGCGAATTCTCGCGATTTTTTTTTTGTGTTCGCAAGGATTTCTGCCAGTTCGCAAGGATTTCTGCCAGTTCGCGAGGGTTTTGTACCAGTTCGCAATTGTGAACTTACATGTCGGCTCGCAACGGTCACGATTATGTTGTTTCTACGTCTGGTTCATCATCACAGGTTCCCAGAACCCTCTGTTTCACCCCTGCCACCCTCTTTTTCACCTATGCCATCCTCTGGTACATCAATGCCACCCTCTGGTTCATCGAGAAAATTACAAAAAACAATTTGATGGACAGAATGTAGATCAATGTCTTACATTCACCCCAGTACAAGGATCTGGGCCTAAATCCATCGTTTTTTGCACTCCACACCACCCTGGGTCAGATAATGGCTTTATGCAAATCAGCTCTGACCCTGTGCCCCATGGGAACAGTCCAGTCCGAACTACAACAGCCATATCTTTCCCAGACCGGAATCAAGCATCCGAGGACCGGACCGGTTTCGAGGTAACACCTCTCATCAGCCCAGCTAGCTTGACTCCAGTGGTGTGGTGGCTCTGGGACCCAAGTCTGAGCTACCCCAGTACACTCAGGGAGAAAATTACAAAAAACAATTTGATGGACAGAATGTAGATCAATGTCTTACATTCACCCCAGTACAAGGATCTGGGCCTAAATCCATTGTTTTTTGCACTCCACACCACCCTGGGTCAGATAATGGCTTTATGCAAATCAGCTCTGACCCTGTGCCCCATGGGAACAGTCCAGTCCGAACTACAACAGCCATATCTTTCCCAGACCGGAATCAAGCATCCGAGGACCGGACCGGTTTCGAGGTAACACCTCTCATCAGCCCGGCTAGCTTGACTCCAGTGGTGTGGAGGCTCTGGGACCCACGTCTGAGCTACCCCAGTACACTCAGGGAGAAAATTACAAAAAACAATTTGATGGACAGAATGTAGATCAATGTCTTACATTCACCCCAGTACAAGGATCTGGGCCTAAATCCATCGTTTTTTGCACTCCACACCACCCTGGGTCAGATAATGGCTTTATGCAAATCAGCTCTGACCCTGTGCCCCATGGGAACAGTCCAGTCCGAACTACAACAGCCATATCTTTCCCAGACCGGAATCAAGCATCCGAGGACCGGACCGGTTTCGAGGTAACACCTCTCATCAGCCCGGCTAGCTTGACTCCAGTGGTGTGGAGGCTCTGGGACCCACGTCTGAGCTACCCCAGTACACTCAGGAAGAAGATTACAAAAAACAATTTGATGGACAGAATGTAGATCAATGTCTTACATTCACCCCAGTACAAGCTATGACCTCATCCAACTAGAGAAACCTTTCAAACTGGGTAGGGCCGTTCCCTCTATCCATCAATCAATATTTACAGTACAACCTTTCCAAACTGAAACACTATTTTCCTTTTTTGTTGTTGTCCTCATCTTACCAAATATGCGTCTGCAATTCCTCAAACGCCACCCATCCGACCTGTGCGCCCCACAGCTACTGCATTCACACTGGTCAGTGCCAGGAACCAGACCTACCCTTTTGTTGATGGCTTGGTGTAATCATAGGACAGAGAGGAGCCAAAAGTAGTTATACTAACCCCAGAACTCTACCCCACATGACAAAGGCCTTCCAGATGTTCAAACAGTTCTCATTATTTCCTGCCTGGTCTAATCGAGCCATATTAGATACAGCTTTAACCCAGTCTTTAGTAAGCATGGGCGAATTTTGCGAATCTGGCGTTCGCGAATTTTGCGAATTTGCGAACTCGCAATCCGCAAAATCCGCGAATTCTCGCTAACTTTTTTTTTGTGTTCGCAAGGATTTCTGCCAGTTCGCAAGGATTTCTGCCAGTTCACGAGGGTTTTGTACCAGTTCGCAATTGCGAACTTACATGTCGGCTCGCAACCGTCACGATTATGTTGTTTCTACGTCTGGTTCATCATCACAGGTTCCCAGAACCCTCTGTTTCACCCCTGCCACCCTCTTTTTCACCCATGCCATCCTCTGGTACATCAATGCCACCCTCTGGTTCATCATCACTGCCTGCTTCAACTGACATGAATTAATTTGGGGTTGATTTATTAATGTGTCACTGTTTTAAAATTCCAGTCTGGCACCTGCTTCCTTATCTGTAATTTGCTTTCTGTTGCAGTGCAATTTTTTTTTCCAGGACCTTTGTGGCCTACTTGTAGCTATTCTATGAGCCTGCTGTGAGGGTCAGAGCAGGGTCATATAATTGTTGCAACTAGCAACTGAACTCTGGAGGGGCCCTTGTCAGGAAGCACTACAGGGAATGGTTACTAATGATGAGTTTGAACTTTTGAACCTGCTGAATGCTTTTTTTGTGTTTGCAAGGATTTCTGCCAGTTAGCAAGGATTTCTGCCAGTTCGCGAGGGTTTTGTACCAGTTCGCAATTGCGAACTTACACCGCACGCAGCAAAATTGTTTCACCAAGAAAAAAAATCCGCTGCGTGCGAATTTGCGGATTTTGCGGGAAATTCGCGGATCTCGCGGATTGCGAATTTACCGAAAATCCGCAAAATCCGCGAGCGTAACGGATTTTCTGCCCATGCTTAGTCTTTAGGCATATAAGGCAAAGGGTCTCTCCAAATCAAACACATTTTCCTTTGTGCTAACAGTATAAGATATAGCAGTAGACCTCTATGTATATAACTCATCTTGTTATTTAATGTGCCATTGTCCCTAAACAAAACAAGAGTCAAATTTAAAGTGATTTTTTCTTCAAAGATACAGCTCAGAGCCTCCTCGACTCCTCTTTAAAAAGCAAAAAGTCTTGGACACTCATAGAAGATATGAAGATCGTTAGCTTTGATGCACTCACACCTTGGACATATAGGAGTGGAGAGTGGAGCAAACTTGGCTATCCTAGCAGGAGTATAGTATAAACGATTAATGACGAAAAATGATTCTTTTTAAGATTTGCCAGCTTGACATACTTATATAGCAACTTCAAAAAAGGTTCATATAATTCTTTGATATCACCTTCCAAAGATATCTGATTCCATACTAAGTATTGTGAGGGGCATTCCTTCTCCTCTGCCTCTAAAAACTTCATATACCATTTGGAGATTTCCTTGCTCTTACGGGTAACATCTTGAAAGGATTTCTCCACATCCCAGTCCCCGTGTATTTCTCTCTTCTATGCTTCGTACCAAGAGCATACTTGCATATATTTGAATCTAGAGAGGCCATTTCCAATCCTAGATCTTAAAACCTCCCATGGGTGAACCCCCTCAGATGATACCAGTTCTGACCATATAACAATACCAGCCCTTTTGATTGGTGTTGCGAGACAGTCCTTAAGGCATTCCGGGGTCCCGGGGGATTCCAAAAATTGGGGCAAACTCGGAATAATACCCTATCCACCAACTCCTTCTTATGTTATGCCACAGACTAAGAGAAGCTTCTAGTTAGTACTTTCAGCCGCACCTTTTTAAAAAACCTTGGTGCCCCAAATTTATATAAGAAGCCTTCTATGCCATCCACCCTTATCATCTGAGCCAAAAGCCTACCCCAAAATAACTCATCTGGTTTCGCGAGTAGTATTTTTAAATTGAAAAGAGATACAATACCACTCAATATCTGGGAGAGCCAACCCTACTTTAATGAGCCTCCGCCTCAATTTTTTCCAACCAAATCTGGCACCTTTATAAGCCCAGATAAAACTCGTAATTTTGCTCTGGATTTTACTAATGTCCAATTTTGAAAAAGTAAGGGGTATGGCATTAAAAAGGTAAGTTAGTTTGGGAAGGATAATAATTTCAATTAAGTTAACACTACCATACATTGTTAACGGAGTTTCTTCCACCTAGCTAATAGATGGTCAACTTCTTTTATGGTCCTATTTACATTTATCTGTGGAATTTTTTCAATATCCTTGATGAATATTGTTGGACTTGGCCCTTTTGGCAGGTTCACCCCGAAACCTTTTGCCTTTTCTCTGATATGGTGTTGGTGGTTTTAGGCCTCTGGGCACTTTAGCACTGTAGTCAAGTATAAAGTGCATGCGCTTTCTGTGTATATTTGATAACATTGGCCTGCCCTCTCATAGGAATGCAATGGGGATTTCCTGATCAGTGTGTGTCAGTGATAATTCAAGGTATGGGAGGAGCAGAGTGGTCGAATTTAGTAAGTATGAAACTGTGAGAATAAAGGCTGCGCAATGGTGTGCGCAGATTTATTATGACTATGGTAGAAGTGCCACTTTTAGAAGTTGGCATTTCTGTGTGCTATGTGTCTGCCTGCCTGATGTGCATTGCATGTCTGGCTTGTGAGTGACAGGTGCTGGGAGGTGTGTGTGGCTCCAGGAGGGGCAGGGTGAGTTAGCGCTGCGCTGAACAGGACATCTGGGCTGGGAGTAGTGGGAGGGGTAATCCCCTGACTCTGAAAAGAATGGTGGCTGCCCTAGTGAATGCTGGCTCCACCCCCTGTGGTGTGTCTGATCTCCTAGCCCCCACCTGACAAAGGGGAAGATGAGCTTGCAAAACAAAGTACTCCAAATCCTCCCTGAACCAGTTGTATCTGGTTCCCCCATGCCCTGGTATAAATATAGGGGCCGTGACCCCATGCAGTTGTTCAGTTCTTGTTCCTGAATATTGCTGGGGCGTGCTGCTGCTGGGGCCCAGGAGGAGCTGCCATGAGAGTTTACCTCCCTGGGCCCTGCATTACCCCCTTGATCCCGAAGGACTTGATGGGACCTCTTGCGCCCTGTGAGCCCTTTGCTTTTTATTCCAGGACCTGGAGGTCTTTGTGCTGCTTCTAGCGCCTTGTGATCCCTTTCTTTTGTTGCCCTAGGAAGAAGGGCAGCGTGGGCTGCGCACCGCTGAGCTCCAACCCCTGAAGATGGAATCCCAGCGTGAGGAATTCCCCCTGGAGGCCTAAAGCGGCGAGTGCCCACCCCGCTTATTTAATATTTTATATAGTGCCCACCCCACATGGCCGATTTATGTTCATTTTTTTATGAGGGTGCCCACCCCGAGTTGTCTGCCTTAGTGGGAGCCCACCCTGCGTTCTACTTTTAAAATTCACTGCCGCAGCCCGAGCGACCCGGAAGTCAGGTGCACCCGTCGGACTATGGGTGGAGCCTGCAGCGCATGTCCGGAAGCGAGGGGAAGCTGGCTGCGGATGGAAAGGAAGACGGGAGACTACCCTGTCTCCACGAGCACAGATGCAAAGTCCGGTGAAGCGAGGAGAGGCGGGATCGTCGGCGGGGCTCCCATGCCTGGAGAGAGCCCTGCATGCTGCGAGGAGACTGGGAGAAGTGAGGCCAGTCCCACAGCAAAGAGGAGAGAGAGTCCCTGAGGTGTGGGGGCTCTACTGATGCCCGCATGCCGGTGAAGTGAGAGAGGAGCCCAGAGTCACACCGACAGCCAGTGAGTGGGGGTGCTTCTCCATAGTGGTGAAATTGAGGCACAGCACCAGTGCTGATGGATTCTGAGCGGGTCCGTCTGGCAGCAGGCCGCTCCAATGTGGGCACATAATTTACGAAGTCCCCGTGGGGGCTTGGGGGCCTTATGTGGCACAGTTTGTTGGTGCCAGTAAAGGCATAGTGCCAGTGCCATTCATGCTTAAAGAGGGCAGTTTATTGAGAGAGTCCCAGTGGGGCCCCAAGGGCACATTTGTGCTAGGGCTCATGTGACATTTTCCTCAGTTGCGCCGACGTAGCAGGCAACTGCAACGTTTGTCATATTCGTTACAGTGTCCCTGAGTGGGACAGCAGAGGGCATAGTGAGTGCCAGGCTTTATTGGATTAACAGCTGAACAGCAATTAGCGTTAGCTGATATGTTTAGGCCACAGTTCTTTGGGGGCATTATTGTGAATGAGATAGGAGTGAGATACACTCCTTTGCCCCAGCGCAATGGCGCAATTTGGATTCCGCTGCCTCGGCAGCAGCCCTGACATTTTGGAAATAGGGCATTTGAGCCCCTTTGATAAGGCCAGTTGGCCAGGGGGACTGTGGGGTTGGTAGCGCGTCAGTCCCTGATGTGTTTTATGACGTACTCGGGGAAATCCCCCCCCCCCCCCGAAGCGTGAAATTAAGACACTCGGTGTGTGGCTCGAACCAGAGCTTTCTATGAAGACACAAGCAGCTAAAACTTCGGGCACCTGCTTCGGGCTCATGCGCACGACCCGCAAGATTCTCCCCTTACTGCCACCTACTTCCAGGAAACTGCTCATCCAGGGACTAGTACTATCTCGCCTAGACTACAGCAATTTGGTCTACCTGGGAGCCCCTGAGGCCACCCTGACGAAGCTCCAGCGGACACAGAATGCTGCGGCACGCCTGATCACCAACCTCCCCTCCAGGATGTCCGCCAAGCCGGCCCTCAAAGCTCTGCACTGGCTCCCTGTGCGCCAAAGGGTGCAATTCAAAGCGATGTGCACGACACATAAGCTGATCAACGGATCTGGTCCGGCGATCCTCAGCAAAATGATCACCCCCTACACAGCACCTAGATCCCTACGATCCCAGAAAGAGAACCTGGCCAACACTCCTAGATTCAAAAGGACTCGCACAGGAAGACGACGATTCTCCGTTCAAGCAGCTGCTGGATGGAACGCTCTTCCCCGCTCCCTCAGACTTGAACCTAACTACCTGGCATTTCGCAAGAAATTAAAGACACACCTATTCCCCAAATAGAGTTCCTCAATAAGTGTCTCTCCTCTCTCCCTCCCCCTCAACAGGATCACAAACTCTTATAGCGCGGGGATGCCCTTGGGTCACCAGGCGCTTTAGAAATCGTTATTAAATTAAATTAAAATTTAAATGTGGTGCTAGGAAATGTGATTCATGTACTATGATTTACGCACCCTGTTTAATGCCTCTAAATGTGGTTTATGTATGAGGTTATTTGCATACTGTGGTTTATGCTAGTGAGATTATTCTCTACTGTGAGTTATGCCCCTAATGGGGGTTATGCTTAGGAGGTTATGGTCTAATGCGTTTAGACTTATGAGATGATGCGTAATGTGTTTATGCAGGTGAGGTTGACGCAGAATGTATTTCACATCTAAATGTGATACTGTGCATAATATGGTTTATGTGTCAGGATGAGGCTGAGTACACTATTGGCCAACGATTACTGGTTGTGTTCTACATTTATGATATGCCCTACATTTACTATGTTTGCTTTGTGATGGTTCTGACAGTGGTCCAGTTGGCCCTGTCAGGTGTACATAATCCCTTGTAGATATTACCTAGTGCCAGAGGGCAAAAATGTATATAATGTGATTACTATTCTAATGTGTTATGAGAATACAAAGGATATTTTTCTATATAACCTTGTGTGGAGTTCCTTTTGTGATATGCCTGGTATGTTGTTGCTGTGTGCTTGCGCAAAAGCTTTACACATTCCTTCTGGGATTGGCCTGACTGCTCGTGCCAAGCTACCAAGGGGTGAGAAGGGGTTATCTTTGGTGTGTAACTCCCTTGCCCTGACTAGAGTGGTGGTCTCTGCCTGGCTTCGGTGCTAGCCTTAGCCAACCAGAGATCCAATTTCTAACAATTATTATACCCAGATACTTAAATCCTTGGCTTGTTCTCCCCCCCCAAATTATTGATGTTCCTGCACATCACCTGGTTTTGGTAGTATTTGCTAAGTAGACCGACAATAATCCAAATTTCTCTAGCAGACCTTCCACGCTTGGGAGTACCCCTGCAGGATTATCAGTGTATAACAGCGGATCATCTGCATATAGTGAGACCTTGCTTACATATTGTTGAGATTCAAAAGGTGTGATCAAATCATCTGCCCTGATTGCTTGTGCCAGGGGTTCTATATACAATTTAAATAATAAAGGGGACAGGGGGCAACCGTGTCTTGTTCCTCTGTAGATATTAAAGCATGATGTTAAAAGCCCGTTTACTAGAATTCTAGCAACAGCCCCCTGATATCAATTTACTAAAGTCTGGATAAAAATAGGCCCAAAGCCCATTGTCTTTAGCACTTCCCAGAGATATGTTCAGCAAACTCTATCGAACACCTTGGCCACATCTAATGCTATTACAGCCAAGGTTTCGGATCGAGCTATGTTCAGAACGATATTGCCAATCAACTGTTGGATTTGTTCTTGTATATATCTTTCAGGAATAAATCCTTTCTGGTCTGCGTTAATCAACTGTGGCGCGATGTTGACCAAACTCCCTGCTAGAATGCTCATAAAAATCTTATACTCGGCATTCAGCAGAGAGATCGGTCTATATGAGTCCGCTCTTAGAGGATCCTTTGCTGATTTCAAAATAAGCCCTATCGTTGCCTCTTTCCATGACCTAGCTTTCCTACCCTCAGACTGATAAACTGAATTAAATAAGATGCCCATAACCGGAACCAATTCCTCTAGCAAAAGTTTATATACCTTGCAAGGAAGAGCGTCTGTTCCGTCAGCCTTATTATTTTTGCTTTTACCAATTTGCTCTCTGATCTCACCTTCAGTTGTTGGAGCATCTAAGTGTTCGCTACTTTCAGCTGTTAAAGTTGAAATGGATTTCTCCCCCAGCCAGTTCTTAAGAATCTCCGAGTTTGGTATGATGTCCTCCTTATACAGCTCGAAGAATAGTGAAAGCAACC
The DNA here is from genome assembly GCF_964263255.1 of Lissotriton vulgaris. Classification (NCBI taxonomy): domain Eukaryota; kingdom Metazoa; phylum Chordata; class Amphibia; order Caudata; family Salamandridae; genus Lissotriton; species Lissotriton vulgaris. Next base: position 513,470,197 of record NC_141693.1, on the reverse strand, counting down.
GAGCTTGCATGTCCACCAATCTGCTTGATGTTTCCCCATTGTCATTGATAATTAATTCATTTATATGATTCCTAGCACGGTCTGCTCTAGCTTTCCATGTGAGAAGTGCTCCAGCCTTTTCACCATATTCAAAGTTCTGCATGGATTTTGCCAGTCATTGTGCCTTGCATTTCTGTTCGAGCATCACTATAAATTCCTGACGGGCATTAGTCCTTCTGCACTAACAGTATTCTTTCAGGTGCCCCCTGGTTAAGCCAAATCCTTTCTGCCTCTAACTGAGAGATTTTATCTTCCAGCCTACGTGTCTCCAATGTTTCCTCCCTATTCTTAGTGCAAATATGGCTATGTAGAAATCCCCTCAAATAAGCTTTAAAGGCTTTCCATACATAGTCCATAGACGTGAAACCAATATTATCCAAGAAATAGTTTTTAGATACCTCTTTAAGCTCTCTCGCTATATCTGGGTCAGTTAGGATAGATCTTTTAAGTGTCCATCTAGGTCTTACACTATATTGGCTTCCTGCCAGGGTAAATAATATAGAGGCCTGATCTGATATATGGCTGGGCTGGATAGCTATTGATGTCCTATCTTCTGCAATGGACCTGTCGATCAGGACATAATCGATCCTGGAAGAGTGTCCATGTTTCGTACTATCGAAAGTGAAGCCCTGCCTATTACCCATCTTAGCCCTCCATAAAAACTCTTTTTTTCATGTGAATACATAGCTTTTAATATTTTCATTGAAACCAAATTCCCTTTGCAAACCACACACCTTCTACCACCCTCCAGGGGAGAACCAAGCATTCATTGAACAAATTATGGGAACAATTGCAACTCACTCCACCCAACACTTCAATAATATTTTCCTAGGAGACTTCAACCTGCATTGGATCAATCCTAGCGACCCCCATGTGAGCTCTCTTAAGGCTTTCCTATCTGATCTCAACTTGAGACAATCTTGCACTAGCTCTAAAGGCAATAAAAGTGCCATCCTTGACTTGTCAATAGCAAGAGACAAAACAAATCAGCTAGATTCCTTTAACCCCTGTGACTTGTCTGACCATCACTACATTATTTTCTACATAACAAAATCAGTGACTAAAAGGAAAGGCCAACTTGTTAAATCAAGATTGCAGATTAGGAATTGTCAGCACTATGTCTAAGAGACCTTCGGCAGGAATGGAAGATGTACATGACCTCACAGATCACTTCAATAGTTCAATGCTAGAAATAATTGACTCACTAGCATATAAACAACTGAAATGTGTCTCCTCTAAAGATAACAAACGTTTCTTCAATGGACACCTGAATGATGAGAGGTGAAGATTGAGATCCAATGAAAGGATCTGGAGGCTTGGTCCGTCTTCACCCTACCTTAAACTACTGAGGTCACTAAGGAGATCTTGCAAAAAATGATCTGGAATTAAAAATCAATATTTTCTGAAATCCATTAGACAGGCACCAGAAATCGTCTTTGAAAAATGTTCGAAATCATCCAACATCAATACAATAGTCAAATATTGCCATCCTTAAAAACTTCTGCACATTACAACAACCCTTTCCCCATAAAACTTCATATCATCATATACCTCCGCTATGAACCAAGACATAACGCCTCACTAATAAAAGGCTCCATTACAGACTGCCTAATATCTGCTAAATTTTCTACTATTCTATTCTAGGAAAAAACACTGATCAGACAGACCCCAGCAGAAGATGTCAAAACTCTCAAGGGCGACTTATTGAAGACTCAACACTGGCTGGCTTAAATCATCTCAAATTAAATGCACAAAAACTGAATTTATACTCATCTCCCCGCTTTAACATTACTCTTCTGGCTACAGACTAGACCCAACACCTAAATGCACTAAACTGCTCTCTTTCTATCATTGACTTTACAAAATCCCTAGGTATCACTTAGATAAATAAATTAGACATGCATGCCCACAGAAGTGCCATGAATAGAGGAGCTCTATTCCAATCAACTCTCTAAGGAAGAGAAAGCCTTTCCTCCCCCCAGCTGACGGCAGTTCATGTCATTGTTGTTTCTAGACTGGAATATGGGAGTGCAACCCTCACAGGGTGGCCAAAACCAAGACTGCACCACTTAGGCATTCACTAAATCCAATAGCTCGTCTCATCACAGGATCTAGAAATGGGGCCATATCACTCCTGCCCTAAAATCTTTAAGTTGATTACCTTTTGAGGTGCAGATTAAGCAAAGCAAAAAATTGCCTGTATGATACACAAAGTGCTTCACTACAATACCCCAGTTTACTCCGCACAGAAACTTGAGCTCTAGGGAGGCAGGAAGAACTTCAATAAGCTCCTGCTTTCTGTTACAGAAACTCCCAAAAATCAAAAAGAAGAAAATCTACTCTTACTTACTGGAGCAGCACCACACATTTGGAACTCTCTTTCTCTGAGTATTAAGTTAAACTCTGCAACCGCCTCCTTCAAGAAAGAGGTAAAAGCCTTACTGTGTAACACATTACTTCCTCACCTTTTACTACTATGTCATTGGCAGGTTTGAACTCTAGATGCTTGTGAATGATTTGTCTTTTATTTTTCTACTTGAGCACTTGTACAGTGCTTTGATATCCACGGGTCATGTTCTGCTTTAGTAAACATTTTAAATATAATAAATAAATACAAATACTAATTTTGATACCTAGCGAAATTAAAACAAAAAAACTTAACAATAGTTTGCAAAAAGAGTTTCTTTGGAAAAATCAGTGATGCCAAAACAGCTATGAGAATACGGAACTCACCAACTACTAAAGAAGAGATAGAATGATGGTATTTGGGCAAATTGTCGAGTAAAAATATTGAGATGCAGAAATATCGAGTTTTTAATATCATGAATATCGATGACAAGAATTATTAATGATTATTTAAGGTCAGTAATATTGTTTGCAAAAATATCTATGTTGTTAATATCGTTTACAAATCTGTTGATGTGCTGATGTGAATAATATTGTTTTCTAATTGTTTTTATGTATTGTAGTATATGTTTTAATTGTATATGTTGTATGTGTTAACATTTGTTTGTATAAATATTGTTTTACATTTTTAGTTTTTTAATGTAATTTAATTATTTATTATACATTTTAGTGTCATAGCAGGTTGTGGGGTTTGTAAGGCTACAGAGTAAAGAAGTAAATTAATGATAAGTAATTAATAATTAATTTATGATAATTATTCATTATTTAATTGATAATTAATTATGACAATTGTGTAATTAATTTAATTTTAAGTTAGGTTTTATGTGCATGTTGTGGGGTTTGTTGGGGTACAGGGTGAGAAGCAAATTAATTGTAGTTCATTAATAATAATTTTAAAAATGTTATGAATTATTTAATTGATAATTATGTAAATTGTGTAAATAAGATGTTTAAGTTATATATCAGGTGCTGGCTGCGGGTGTGTGGGGGTAAAGGTTGGGAAGTTAATTAAACATAATTAATTAGGGGCTTATTATGATGTCAGGCAGATCATATCGTCCTGTAACCGCTCAACAGTTCCGACAACAGGATTACGATGCAACCGTCCATAGGGAGGTCGCAAACATGCATTTTACCATGGAAGCTTCTTGGGCGGCCGTAAAAGGCCCCAGCACAAGCTTCCATTGTAAAATCTATGTTTTGAAACATCGCTGCATGGTGTGGCAGGCACCTCACTGTGCCTGCCATACGGTGCAGGGATGTTTAGGGGGATACCATAGGTGCCCTCCAGATGCCATAGTGGAGGGCCGGTAGGGGCAGAGCCCTGCTAGGGACCCCAAAGTCACTTTCCACTTGCCTTTTAGTGGTTGGTGAACTGCCACAAAAGGGCAGGCTGAAAGTGTCATCACAAGCTCAATGGTGGAGCCGAGCCTGGCTCCGCCATCATTAAGGGATTATCGTGCCTTCCGAGGCACCAACTGACAGAAGCACCGCGGAGGGTCCCTCTGCCCAAAGCCTCTGCCCGCCGCTGCGGGAGGACCACAGGGGCAGATGCTAGTGTGATAAACACTGACATGCTGTCGGTCCCACGAACATCATAATGAGCCCCATAATTATTAGTTATTTAACACTAATTGCTTAGTTGATAATTAATTATGTAAATTGTCAAATTAAGATGTTTTTTAAGTTATAAATCAGGTGTGGGTTGTTGTATTTAGAGGGGTAAAGGGTGGGAAGGGAATTAAATATAATTATTAGTTAATTATTATTTATTGTTTAATTGATCATTAATTATGTAAATCGCGTAAATATTATAATTTTGAAGGTATATTTTAGGTGTGGGTTGTTGGGGCTTTAGGGGTACAGGGTGGGAAGCTAATTAGGAAATAGTTCATTGATAATTCATTATTAATTTGTTATTATTTTTTAATTAATTTAAATTTTGAAATGATCACATTTGGTATATTTTAGTTGTGCATTGTCATTTGTAGAGGTATAGGGTCGGAAGTTATTTAAGTAATAATACATTTTAAATTATTTACACATTTATTAAAAATTGTGTTATTTATTACTTTACCTGTTAATTGTGTTATGCTTTATAATTTTGATTGTCGTTTTATTTGTTGGTTTTTATGATATTGAGGATATAGGGAGTGATTACCTGACCATGTCATGAGTGATGTAATATGTGACGTCATCAGCAGTGCATTGCAGGCGCGCAAGTTATAGTGAGTCCAACTAACTATAAAGTGGGAATTTCAAAGGTTTTATGTCAGTAAAATTTCCAGCTAACTATAAATGGTGTCAAACCTATGGTTTTTTCAGTGAATTTAATAGGTTTTTTAATTGCTAATTCCTAACTATAACTGGTGTAAAACCTATGGTTTTTTCAGTGAATTTCAAAGGTTTTTTAAATGCTAATTCCTTACTATAACAAGTGTTAAACCTATGGTTTTTTTCAGTGAATTTCAAAGGTTTTTTAATTACTAATTCCTAACTATAACGAGTGTTAAACCTATGGTTTTTTCAGTGTATTTCAAAGGCTTTTTAATTACTAATTCCTAACTATAACGAGTGTTAAACCTATTGTTTTTTCAGTGAATTTCAAAGGTTTTTTAATTACTAATTCCTAACTATAACGAGTGTTAAACCTATGGTTTTTTCAGTGTATTTCAAAGGTTTTTTAATTACTAATTCCTAACTATAACGAGTGTTAAACCTATGGTTTTTTCAGTGTATTTCAAAGGTTTTTTAAAAGCTAATTCCTTTGTATATTGAGTTTGTAACCTACGATTTTTAAATTGATTTTTTTAACTATTATTAGTATTATTTTTTTTTTTCACAAGAATATTTTTTTAATGCATTTTTCATTTTTTTAATCATATTGTCTTGGGGCACTCAGGGGCACTCAGGGTGCGCGCACCGGTAAGCTCACCCGAGAGCGCAGCTTGAGCGCCATTTCTTCGTGTGGAAAAAAAGTATGTATTTAACTAAATATTAATGCAAGACATTCAGTAGCATACTTATAAAAGTAGTATTTTTGATTGTAAATACCTGTATTACAACTTTTAACGTATTTTCATAATGTTAGCAAAAGTCATTTAGACGCGCCGCATCAGCGCCCGCGTAAGCGCCTACGGAAGCGCCTACGTACGTGCCGCGTAAGCGCCCCCGGAAGCGCTTACGTTCGTGCTGCGTAAGCGCCCCCGGAAGCGGCTCCGGTGCACGCAGCGTAGGCGCGTCAAGTCATGTGACCTTAAAATAACTCTTTTCATTGGTTGTTAACAGTTGTTTTTACAACTAATGAAAACCCCACCCATTTCCTTCATTTCTTCTTTCACTTTGGAGACAGCAAGACCTGTTTTTTTCTGTCCTACCATTTTGTGCAAAGAATGGCAGCTAGACCATCCAGCAGTAGTGAGGACTCAGATGGCTTCATTGAGGAAGAGCCTCCTCAGCCCAAGATCAAGAAGCATTTTATTTGGAAGTTTTTTTCAATACCTGAAGGATTAAAAAAGGTGAATGCTCCCAAAGTTGAATGCAAAATCTGCCAAACTGTGCTTTCCCGAGGAGACCCAAGAAGGAAGTACAGTTTTGGCAATTCGACAATGATTCGCCACGTCCAACGCAGGCACCCCCAGAACTATGCCCGGGAGAGTGTCCGAGACCTGGCACGTAATCCCCCAAGGGATGGTGCCTCTACATCTACAGGAGGAGCCACAACATCGGGGAGAGGAAGTGCAGCGGAATTGGAGATGATTCCGAACATTAAACCTGTTTTTAGTGACATTACTATAAAGTGCAAGCAATGCAATGAAATGCTTTGCTATGGTGAGCAGAGCTCAAGCTCTTCCCCAGCCCTAATTTTTCCCCTTTTTTTGCTCCTGTTGAGCAGTTTTGTATTCCCTGTTTTTGTTTTTGTTCTGAAACAAACATAAAAAAAGAAGAAAAAAACAGTTATTTTTAGAACTACCTCCAGTTCTCAAAAAAGAGCTATATTTTTAACAATTTCACAAGGAGTAACTGAAGTGGAGTGCAGTGAGAGAGGCGAGGAAAGGAAAATGAGTGAGAAAGCAAAGAAAGGGACGAGAGTAGAAGGAAAGTGAAGTAGGGGGACTGAAAGAAGGTGAGTGTGGGGAACGAGAGTGAGGAGAAGGAGAGTGAACATGGGGAATGTGGATAAGTGAAGAAAATGTAGTAAAAGAACGGTGGTGTGGAAGGGTAAGAAATGACTGACGCAAGCCCTTTCACATTATACCTGCGCCAGGTGTAATGTATGCAAAGGGGGCATATTGACGCAAGAAAGGGTCGTCGAAGTGACGCAGTAAAATCTATGAGATTTCACTGCGTCACTTTTAGGACACCGTTGCGTCAAAATCTTGCACCTGCCTCCCAGCAGGCATAAGACTGACGCAGGCCCTTTCACATGGGGCTGGCCCAATGTGAAAGGATGCATTGCTGGAGTTGCATCACTTTTGTGACACAATCCAGCAATGCATCACTACCTCTAAGCACTTTAAAATATTATTTTACTGTTTCACTGGGTTTTCACCATGGTACGCTCCCCAGTATGCTCCCCGGTGCGCGTACCGGGCGCTCCCCCGTGAAAATCGAAAAAAATAAAAAAACATTTTTTGCCCCGCGGGGCCGTTTTATGGCCCCCACATCAAACCTAGGGGGTCAGGGGGGTCTACCCTGCCCCCATTTGGACATTTCCCCCTTTGTTTTTGCCACCTCTTGTGTCTCGATCCTACCGAGACACAAGATGGCGGCCGCTCCGGACTGTTTGGAATGTTGACAGACACCCGAGAGCCAATCAGCTTTCCGCGCGCGGACTCGCGTTGCGCGCTGGAGCGCGTCCCGGTGCGCGTACCGGGGCGCGCCTATAGATATATATATATTTTTTAACCTAAATTACTCAAAATCCACTGGAGCACATATCTTGAGACATAGCAAAGGCAATTTTGCCAAGTTTGGTGGAAATCCATTCAGCCGTTCGGGCTAAAAGTGAGTCCAACCGCCCTATGGAAATTAACATGGGGAACACACTTTTTGGGACCCCCCTTTTATCTCGGCCCAGCTTGACGAATGCCCCCCAAACTTTCAGGGAAGGAGCTGAGCACGGCGAGGCAAATTTCAGGAAATTTTCAGGCAGATTCCTCAACAGGCGCCAAAGTTATTCCCAATAGAATGTTGCAAATTCCCTATACAAAATAATCCTAACTATAACTACCTACTGGCGACCGCCAGTAGGTAATATATAGGTTGTATATATATATATATATATATATATATATATATATATATATAATTCACTGAAAAAACCATAGGTTATAGACCATATATAGTTAGGAATTCGCATTTACAAAACCTTATTTTACTCACACAAAACCATTGAAATTCCATATATAGTTAGTTGCACTAACTATATATCGCGCACCCGCAATCCACTGCTGATGATGTCACATATTACATCATTCATGACATGGTCAGTGACATCACTGATGACATCACTGATGACATCTCAAATGACATCACTGATGACATCTCAAATGACATCACTGATGACATCACTGATGACATCTCATTTGACATTACTGATCACATCACTGATGATATCATTCATGTGATAATATGATGAACCTCTTCAGACTCTAATATAACCTTAGATACAATCAGTGTAAACAGACACTCACAGACTGTCACTCATCCATGGAGTTACTCACACACCTAGTCAGTCATGCAAAGAATCAATCACACCTCCATTTCCTCAACCATACAGTTATACAAACTTTACTTATTCAAACATATACTAACACATATTTACTCTCTTATACAATCCCTGATACAAGTTCACAATGATCCATGCAGCCACTCACACATTCACTGGCTCTAATGCACAGTTATTTATATATGTCAACTCTCACATGTACTGTGTTTTACATATGTACTTACTTTGACATGTAGCACTGAGATATCCATTCACTCACCAATACACTCATGCACACAGTCAACCGCCCATACAGCTGTTTCCACATGCACTTTTGAAACCATACATCTAGTGAATAAACTGCTCACACATCTATGCACAGAGTCATACACCTCCCAGCCACCCACACACACACTCAGTCTCCCATACAAATACTTGGGCAACCAATCAATAACCCATATAGTTACTCATATAGCTACTTATCAACACATGCAACAGTTTACAGAACAACAGACATAATGATGCACAAATTAAGACAGTTTAGTCACTAACCCATGCACTCAGTGAGACACATGTAATCACTCACTCATACAGTCAGTCATGCACCTACTAAATCCTTCATCCAGACACTTATACATCCACTCATTCTTCAATATGTAAGACATATTTTAACTTTACAGAAACATACAGTCACTGGATGTTGTCATCAGTGATGTCATTTGAGATGTCATCAGTGATGTCATCAGTGATGTCACTGACCATGTCATGAATGATGTAATATGTGACATCATCAGCAGTGGATTGCGGGTGCGCGATATATAGTTAGTGCAACTAACTATATATGGAATTTCAATGGTTTTGTGTGAGTAAAATAAGGTTTTGTAAATGCGAATTCCTAACTATATATGGTCTATAACCTATGGTTTTTTCAGTGAATTTTCAAGGTTTTGTAAATGCTAATTCCTAACTATATATGGTCTATAACCTATGGTTTATTCAGTGAATTTTCAAGGTTTTGTAAATGCTAATTCCTAACTATATATGGTCTATAACCTATGGTTTTTTTCAGTGAATATATATATATACATACATACATATATAAACATATATCATCTGTATATCTATATAAATACAAACATAAATGCATGCATACATATACTTATATGCATACAGATGCATGTTATTTACATGAAAGTTGAAAAAACACTAATAAAAGCAAAGCTAAAAAGCCACCTCATTACAAACAGAATGGCTTTAACTTAAACGAGGGCGAGATCTATTGCATTTTCAATGCTTGTTTACTTTGGTTCCATCAAGAAGGCATTCAGATGTGTCACACATTTGCCATAAATTCTGAATGTTAGCACTCTAGTTGCACATTAGATCACTGTAGTAAAGCTACTGCTCACCAGGGACGTCTGCTGCTGGTATTCAAAGTGCATGTTTCAGTCTGCATGTCAGAATTTTTTTAATGAAATAGAAGAGGATTTGAGAAGTCACTCAAAATTATCCCTAATTTTTCTTTCTGAAGCACTAATCATACTTTCTATGGCAAAATTAACCCCCTCATGTTGTTCCTTTTTAAATTGAGTGTTTTCAGACTTACCACTTCATTCCAATCAAGATGGCTTCTGGTGTGCCATACTTTTGTCATAAGTAAGACTGTTAGCGCTCTAGTTGTTCTTTAGAACACTCTGGGACATTCTGTCATTGGGCTATACTTGGGGTACATCTGGGTGATATTTGGGCTACATTTAGGCTCTTTTGTCTCTGGTGGCCATCTTGGGAGACTGTATGTCAGAATTTTTTAATGAAATTGAAGAGGGTTTGAGAAGTCACTCAAAATGTGCCCTAATTTTTCTTTCTGCAGCACTAATCATAATTCATATGGCAACATATACCCCCTCATTTTGTTCCTTTTTAAATTAAATGTTTTAAGAGTTACCACTTTATTCCAATCAAGATGGCTTCAGGTGTGCCATACCTTTGTAATAAGTAGGACTGTTAGCGCTCTAGTTGTTCTTTAGAACACTCTGGGACAATCTGTCATTGGGCTATACTTGGGCTACATCTGGGTGATATTTGGGCTACATTTGGGCTCTTTTGTCTCTGGTGGCCATTTTGGGAGACTGCATGTCAGAATTTTTTCATGAAATAGAAGAGGATTTGAAAAGTCACTCAAAATGTGCCCTAATTTTTCATTCTGCAGCACTAATCATACTTTCTATGGCAAAATATACCCCCTCATGTTGTTTCTTTTTAAATTAAATGTTTTAAGAGTTACCACTTTATTCCAATCAAGATGGCTTCAGGTGTGCCATACCTTTGTAATAAGTAGGACTGTTAGCGCTCTAGTTGTTCTTTAGAACACTCTAGGAGGCTGCAGTAGAACACAAAGGAATCAACTGACACTCTCTGTCCTTGTTGGATGTACATGTTTTACTGAGAATGTCAGACTTCATTTTCACATGACTGAGAAAGATAATGTGAATTTACAGAAAATATGCTTTCAGTTTAGCTTATAGATCCCCTTCCAAACCACTGTGGGAAAATCATGAGATATTAGTTTTCTTTCAAACAATATTCATGATATCACAGCAGAAGGTTTTTTCACATGGTAAAATCACCTTAGAACCCACCACAATTCCTAAAACGAGTATGGTACCATCAACAAATGATTTATAATGTAACTAAAGTCCTAAAACCCTCTATTAACTACAATGCTTTTTAATGAGGTGCTATCATGTATATTGGTCCCAAGATGGCTGCCAACACTTCTTGGATGAAGTGCTGACAGCCAATCAGATCAGATGTGTGGTTAGGCTCCGCCCAGATATATATCTTTTTTTGAACCTAAATTACTCAAAATCCACTGGAGCACATATATTGAGACCTAGCAAAGGCACATCGGGCTAACAGTCCCTACAATTTTGCCAAGTTTCGTGCAAATCCATTCAGTCGTTCGAGCTAAAAGTGAGGCCAACCGCCCTATGGAAATTAACATGGGAAAAACGCGTTTTGGGACCCCCCTTTTTTCTCGGCCCCCCCTTGATGAAACCCCCCTAAATTGTCAGGGGCTGCTTAGAAACAAAATGTTCCATTTTCCTGAAAATTTCAGCCAATTCCGTCCACAAACGCCAAAGTTATTAGACATAGAATTTTCAAAAATCCCATAGAGAAAAAATCCGAACTATATATACCTACTGGCGACCGCCAGTAGGTAATATATATATATATATATATATATATATATATATATATATATATATATATATATATACTAGCATACTAGCAGCCCGCCCCAGCGTTGCCTGGGGCAGAAGGGGGCTGGGGGCTGCATTTTTACCTCGGGGCAGAGGGTGGCTGGGGCAGCATGTTCTCAGTTTCCGCCCGCCCCGCCTCCCGCCTCCCGCCCGGACTTGAATTAATTTAAGAAGTAGCAGCCCCCCCCGCCCCGCCTCGCCTCCCGCCCGGACTCCTTAAACATTAAAGGCCGCGCTGGGCACCCGCCGACTCCCTCCCGCCTCCCGCCCGGACTCCTTAAACATTAAAGGCCGCGCTGGGCACCCGCCGACTCCATCCCGCCTCCCGCCTCCCGCCTCAGCAACGTACCTCTCACTGCCACTGCTCCTCAGGTTCTCGCAGCTCCTACCGGCGCTGTTCTCTTCCTGGTTCTGGTCAATGCCGCTCCTCCCCTCATTTCGTCTGCTCTTCCTGGTTTGGGGAAACGCCGCTCCTCCCCTCACGCAGACGTAGCGGCCGGCGCTAGTTGCAGGGGACTACTTTTTTAAATTTATTAATATTTTAAAAAATGTTTTATTTTTATTTTTATGTAGCCTATGTCCTGCTGCTTGCCCTGAGGTTTTCTAAGATGTCTTGGGTGTGTGGATTGGCGCTGTAGTTCCCGAGTTTACCTTGCCTAAAGGTGCAAGTTCTCTCTTTATAATAGTAGTATAGATATATATATATATGAGAACCAAACCCTTCTAAGCTAACGAGAACCTCCACGCCGCTTTTGCATCATGAACGGACCACCGCGAAGGAAATTGTTATAAAGTGCAAAATTGTATTCCATTAAGTCACAAGATGACGTGTTTCGGCCAGGTTGCCCCGGCCTTGATCACATGACATGTCAGAAAAACCCATGCCCTTAAATCTCATGAGGCATACTTTGGTCGCTCCCATTCTAATCATAAACAGTGAAAAAAGACACAGTACAAAAAGTGCAAAGTGCCTTTAGCATATTCAAATCACAATGAATAAAGAAAATACCATATTTCACAATTAAACATTTCATTATTGAAACCTCCTATATTAGGTTAGAAAAATCCAGGGCAAGTGCCCAAATTCTGCTTATAAAGTGAGAATATGCAATTCATTCTATAAAGTGCAATAGGAAAAAGCAGCCCTCATAATGAGTACACCCAGTGTAGTAAGAATGAAGCATTGCTAAATAAATAGCCTAACTTCTATAAAAACGATTTAAAATCGGATGCGAATGTGTTATAGCAGTATTTAGCAAAGGTAAGGAAGCATATTATCACCTGCTTATAAATATTATATATAATGAAGATTAAAGTTATAGAGTCAAATTTATCAAAATTGCAAAATAATCATATATATATATATATGCAGCGTGATCAAGGGCATAACTTGCCAGAAACGCGTAGCTGCTTTCTGTGTACCGAATAAATCATTTTGATGCTGAATCTTCGTGGTCCGTCTTCCTTCTGTTTGCTGGCGTGCTAAGCTGGAAACGCCGTGAGATTCGGAGGAGTCACGTGGTACATATATCGCCAGTAGGTAGTTATAGTTAGGATTTTTTTCAATGTTAAATCTCAAAATTCTATTTGGAATAACTTTGGCACCGGTTGACGAATCTGCCTGAAAATTTCCTGAAAATGGCCTCGCGGCGCCCCGGTCCTTCCCTGAAAGTTTGGGGGGGATTCGTCAAGCGGGGGCCAAGATAAAAGGGGGTCCCAAAACGCGTTTTCCCCATGTTAATTTCCATAGGGCGGTCGATTTCACTTTTAGCCCGAACGGCTGAATGGATTTGCACCAAACTTGGCAAAATTGTAGGGACTGGTAGCCCGATGTGCCTTTGCTATGTCTCAAGATATGTGCTGCAGTGGATTTTGAGTAATTTAGGTTCAAAAAAATATATATATCTATAGGCGCTCTCCGGTGCGCGCACCGGAGAGCGCTCCAGGCGCGCCACGCGACTTGCGCGCAGAAAGCTGATTGGCTCTCAGTTGTCTGTAAACATTCTAAACAGTCCGGAGCGGCCGCCATCTTGTGTCTCGGTAGGATCGAGACACGAGAGGTGGGCAAAACAAAGAGGGAAATGACCATAAGGGAGCAGGGTAGACCCCCCCTTGACCCCCTAGGTTTGATGTGGGGGCTATAAAAGGGCCCCGCGGGGCATTTAAAATATTTTTTTTTTTTCGTTTTGCGCGGGGGAAGCGCCCGGTGCGCGCACCGGGGAGCGGCCCGGGGAGCGCACTATGATGAAAAAAGGTGACAGAGTTTTCAAAAAATGAAGTTTTGATTTAGAAATTGGAGGTAGTTCTAAAAAGAACTTTTTTTTTTCTTCTTTTTGTTGTTTTATATTTTTTTTGTGTTTTTTGAACTTTTTGAACTTTTTTTGGCTTTTCAAAACAGTTTTATATTTTTTTTTGTATTTTTTAGGGGGAGAAACAAAAAAAGGGAATTGAAACTGGCTCAACTGGAGCAAAAAAACAAAAAACCCAAAAAATTACTTCTTTTTGGGGCACTTGTGATTATCACCTGCAAGGACGATGAGCTTAACACTTTGTTCCCCATAGGAGATAAGCTTGCCACAAGCAGTACAAGTAATTTTAAAATCAGCAAATCTCGGCTGAATGCAAGGCATCACCTCGGATGTTTCTGGTTCCGAGGAAGTGGGTTGGTTTCTTTGGGAGGGGGTCCTTGATGACTGGGGGAGGTTACTGGCCAGTTCCCGGAACTCTGCACGAGAGTAGTTGTTTGGATGCTTTCTTGTCATGTGCCGAATCATGGTATAGTTACCAAAAGAATATTTCTTGTTTGGGTTGCCCCGTGAAAGTTCATCATTGCAGATGAGGCAAGTCACCTTGGGCGCATTCACCTTTTTTTTCCCCTCTGGAATTGAAAAAAACTGCCAAACAATGTGTGGTTTGGGTTTGTAAGGTGTATTTTCTTCTGGCAGCCATCTTCTTCTCCCCTCCTCCTCTTCCTCTTCCTCCTCCTCCTGTTCTTGACCACCAATATAATTTGGAGCTGGTCCTCTTGGTGGTGGTGGTGGTGGTGGTGGGGCAGATGCACCAGCTGATGCTACTACTGAAGCCATTATTTGGAGCAAAAAAGTAGAGAGAGCAACAAACAGGTCTTCCTCAGTCAAAGGACAAAGTCAGAATAAGAAAAAAAGGTGGGGTCTTTCATCATTTAGAAAAAAAAACTGTCCTGAACCAATGAGAAGTGTTATTTTCAGGTCACAAGACCAGGGGCTTCATCATTATGAAACTAAAACTGTTATGAACCAATGAAAAGTGTTATTTTCTGCTCACATGACCCGACGCGCTTACGCTACGCAGCGTAAGCGCGCCGGAAGTTTACGTTGTGCGATCGTATTTGCTCGAGTACTTCCGGGTGCGCTTACGCCGTGCGTATCACGCGGTCGCGGCTACGCGATACGTCACGATCATGTTTTCGTTTGCGATATTGGCGCTCACGGGACGCTCCCCGGAGCGCGCCCCAGGGCGCTTTTTAAAAGTACGCTTTTCGGGGCGCTCCCCGGGGCGCGCTCCGGGAGCGCTCTCCAAAAAAAAAAAAAAAAAAAAATGGGATAATTGTAGGGACAGGTAGCCCTATTCTGAAGTGGTTTGTAAAAAACATTAACTTTAGAAAAATATGTATTGTGCTACATTGGGCTTAATATATGTTAGAGCCAAAATGTAGCCCAAATGTAGCCCAAAGTAGCCCAATGTAGCCCAAAGATGGCCACCAGAGATCAAAAATTGTAAATGTAGCCCAAAATTCAACTAGATGTAGCCCAACTGTAGCCCAATGACAGAATGTACCAGAGTGTTAAAAAGAACAACTAGAGTGCTAACAGTCTTATTTATAAAGTGAAACTTATAGTTAGGAATTAGCATTAAAAAAACCTTTGAAATTCACTGAAAAAACCATAGGTTTCACACCAGTTATAGTTAGGAATTAGCATTTAAAAAACCTATGAAATTCACTGAAAAAACCATGGGTTTCACACCGGTTATAGTTAGGAATTAGCATTTAAAAAACCTATTAAATTCACTGAAAAAACCATAGGTTTCACACCAGTTATAGTTAGCTGGAAATTTTACTGATATAAAACCATTGAAATTCCCACGTTATAGTTAGTCGGACTCACTATAACTTGCGCGTGCAATGCACTGCTGATGACATCACATATTACATCACTCATGACATGGTCAGTGACATCACTCATGACATCACTGATGACACCATCCAGTGAATATGTGTCTTTCTGAAAAATAAATATTAGTGAGTTATTTTTAAATATTTAAATACATATATTAGTGTTTCACTTTGTGTATAAGTGGCTACATGTGTTGATAAGTAGCTACATGCGTATGTATATGGGTTATTTGATATTTTTATTAGTATCAGTATGAGTGTCTATATGGTTTGATGGAGGTATTACTTAGCGCATAGATGCATGAGTGACTGACTCTTTGTTTGTATGTGTTTTGAAGACAGCATATGTACAGGATTGTATGGGTGGATGAGTGTCTATATGTGTTTGTTAGTGAGTGAATGACTGTCTCACTAGTGTCTTTATCAGTAACTACATATGTTTTAATCTAGAATATATGAATATTGATGTATATAAGTGAGTATATGTGAGAGTAAGAGATTGTAAGATTTCCTGTTTAAATAAGTATGTGTTTCTATAAGTGATTGTTTAAGAGAATAAATATGTGTAATTTTCAATAGAAGTAAGGTGGAAGTGTGTGTATAACTCTATATTCAAATAAATGGTTGTTCAATAGTTTATTTGCACGTGTGAATATGTGTGTGAGTAACTTTTGGATGAATGTCGGTGTGTAACAGGATGTATAGGTGTATCTCTTCATATGATGAGTGAGTATATGTATGAGTGACTATATAGAACTGTTGGTGAATGAGTGGATGTGTATATAGATAGTGGAAGTGCTTGTTGTGACTGATATAGGTATGTCCATTTTTTAAAAATTTCAGTTTCTATTTTTGAATATGTGTCTCAAGGGTTACTTTACACTGAGAGGAGGTCTGTCACTGTGTCACAAGGATGGTGTCATCAGTGATGTCATGAGTGATGTCACTGACCATGTCATGAGTGATGTAATATGTGATGTCATCAGCAGTGCATTGCACGCGCAAGTTATAGTGAGTCCGACTAACTATAACGTGGGAATTTCAATGGTTTTATATCAGTAACATTTCCAGCTAACTATAACTGGTGTGAAACCTATGGTTTTTTCAGTGAATATATATATATATATATATATATATATATATATATATATATATATATATATATATATATATATATATATATATATATATATATATATATATAAATAGGCCAATCACAGTTGAATTATTAACTGGTATCCATTGATTCATAAAGTCTATAAAATGGATTACACCCCCCTGCCTGAAAAATCCATCAGTAAAACTAGAAAACTAGTAAAACCAACAAAAAAGTTCCACAGTATGAACAGTTTCTCTAAAATCCATTATCTAAAATAAATAAATAGAAAAGACCTAAAATCTAAATTATTATATATACACATAATTACAATTGATATTTAAACTTCGCTTTGCAATCAATTCATATATCATATAAAGTATTCATAGCAGCATAAGAGAACAAAATAGACACAGAATATTAAAATTGTTTTCATCTACTTATGTACAACAGATCCAAACAACCAACTTTTTATAAGACGTGAACCAAATCTTCCCCTGTATTAAGTCCATTTGGTATTTTGGTGTTAAGACGAATTATGTATTGACTCTCCAATTGGCGTACTTTTTTCTCCCTATTGCCACCACGGATGGATTTAGGGACAGAATCAATAACATAATACTTAAGATCCTCTAGTTTATTCTGATGTACTAGTTTAAAATGACGGGCAACCAGGTAAGTTGGGTCCGATTTAACGATTGCCCGCAAGTGCTGGAGGATCCTATTAAAAACAGGGAGTTTTCTGCTACCGACATAGGCCAGTTGACAGGTGCACTCTAAAATATAGACCGCATTTTACATGTGTAATAACCATTTATTTTGTTAGGCATGTTAGAAAAGGGGTTCACAAAAAATTGTTTGTTGACCCCAAACGTACATGCCCTACATGAGGTACACTTTACAAAACCTTACTTATCAGTCAACCAGTTTTTCGGATTGGTCACTTCAGGACTAGTTTTTACCAAAGCATCCCGCATTGAGGATGCTCTTCTGAATGCGATAGTGGGTTGGTTTAAAAGCTCGGGGGATAATGTAATGTCAGTATGCAGGATGGGCCAATGTCTACTAACAATTTTCCTGATTGTCGGTTCCTGATTACTAAAAGTAGCAATCAATCTTACTGTGGGCTTGACACTTGTCTGTTCACAAGCCTCAACCGGCGTGACACTATCATTTGAAGACGTACCCTTCTTTAATTTATCAAGGGCTGCTTGTAAATCCTTATGATTATAACCTCAGGCCATAAATCTCTCCTTGGATTCTTCCAAACATATGTCTAGATCCTCTTTCCTGCTACAAATCCTTTGAATACGCAGAAATTCCCCATAGGGGATGCTCTTAATAAGGTGTTTGGGGTGAGCACTTCTGGCGTGGAGAATAGAGTTCCCAGCTGTGGATTTGCGATGTAACTTAGTACAAATAGTCATATTCTCCACAAAAATGTCCACGTCTAAAAATTCCACCCTACTGTCACTAACCTGCGCTTTGAACTCCAAATTAAGAGAATTAATATTCAGTTTGTTGACAAACTCAAATGCCGACCCCTTTGAGCCCTTCCATACGACGAACACGTCATTGATGAACCTCCACCATCTGATGACCTGTTCAGAAACGTCATCCGCGTGTGTCTGCAAGAGGACATGCCTCTCCCACCAGCCAACGTGCAAGCACGCATAGCTAGGAGAGAAACACGCCCCCATTGCGACACCCCGGAGTTGATGATAGAGTTCCTTATTAAAAATAAAGAATTTATTGGTTAGACATAACTCTGTCAAGCGGAGCAGCATTTGGTTGTGTTCGTTATAGCAAATGTTTCTGTCAGACAAAAAGTGCTTAATAGCATTCAATTCAATTCAATTCAATTCAAATGATCTTTATTCGGATTTAGTACATCCATAAAAGTACATACAGAAAGTTTTAAAAACATTTTAAAAACTAGTTTAAAAATTAAAAACAAATTATCCAATTAGATTAAGCAGCATACATGGCATAAAGTGCATAAAGTATACAGTGCAAAAAAGCATACCACATAATACGAGAGGAACATTAGTCCTTTAGTGTCCTTAAATTTCAGATATACTTGTGTTCTCCCACGAGAATTGGTTCAAAACAAACACATATACAGTGGAGTCACTATTCGGTAGCTAGTATAATAATAAAGTGCACAGATACATAGGATGGCATAATACTATAGTCCATTAGCCATGTTCCATACTAGCCCTTGATTTTACACAGGCTTTTATGAAACAACTGACAGAGTAAATGACATCGTCTTTATGTAACATTTGTAAAAATTGCAGAGCAGGAATAGAGTCTCGTAAATTATACTTGCGGAGGATTGGTTTTAAATATTGGCAAGTGTACAATTTATAATGGCCACAAAAAAAGAAATAATGTAATAAATTTTGTTTTCCACCGTGTAAACAGGGACAATCCAACTCTTCAAGTCTTTTGTTGTAGCCAATAGGGAAGCTAAGCAAATAGACTATGCTTCCCTCCCGAAACCTAAATAAGAGACTCCGATTCCATCTTCCTATAGGCATTGACAGATATCTTATAGGATTATGTGAGTTGTCAGCACCTAAGTCAATGTTACATAGATATCTGCTGACCACTGGTTTGATAGATTCTGAACTCATCCTTTCCTCAGTATATAAATCCATTAATGCCCGTTTAATCATATTCTTGTGGGCGGGTATGATGGAATCAGGCGAGCTAAATAAAGTTCCTTGTCCCACACGCTGCAAACTGTTTTTAACAGCATTAAGCCAGGGTATGTAATGTGATCTGTCACTAGACAAGCAGTCAGTTATAATACTGCGCGTTAATGTTGCCGCTGAGTTTAGCCATATTTTAATCCAAAAAATGGCAGGCCTCGACTTAATAAAATCAGCAATGTATGGCAACCTTAATTCATTGTGACAGATCAGAGTGGGAGCACAAGGGACTCCCCCTAACACCCTCCTACAGAATCTATTTTCCTCCACCTGGAGGGCCGAGCTGTTACAATACCCCCATACTTCAGCTCCATAAGTCCCAGTTGGTCGACATTGGGTACTATAGATAGTAAGAAGGGGGGTAACGACATCAGCCAATTTTGGTTGGCGAAGGGATAGGATCGAGTTAATTGATTTGCCAATTTTATTACTCGCGAGGGCAGCATGTTGATGCCATAAACCTGAGTTGGAGAATAACAACCCTAAATAGGGGAAAGTGCTAGTGCATTTTAACATATCGTTGCCGGATTTAATTGATGTAATGTTATACTTCTTTGGTCCGCAATTCATTATAAAGGATTTTTTAAAATTGGTGTTTAGACCAAGATCGGACATGAAGGTAACAAACCCAGAAATTAAAGTGCGTAAAGCTTTCGGTGTACGCCCCATTAATACAGCGTCATCCGCATAGAGTAGCGTAGTAATGGGGGTACCGTTTATTATTGGGACATCCTTAATGATCTCACTCAAGGTACTACTTAACCTATTAATATATAAAATAAAAAGCAGTGGGGCAAGTACGCAACCCTGTCTGACACCTCTGCTGATAGGGATATCATCAGATAAGTCGCCAACATTATTAATTCTTACTCGCGCTTTTAAGTCCCTATGTAAATAAGAAAGAAAATACACCAGTGAGTCGTCTAGGCCATAATCAAGCAAAAGTGACCACAACTTAGAACGGTTAACAAAATCAAACGCAGAACTCAAATCCATAAAACCTAGATAAAGAGGAGATTTTTTAACAATGATATATTTAGCCATAATTAAATTTAAGTTTAAACATTGTTCAACAGTTCCTACTTTACTTCTGAATCCCAGTTGGCTACAATGAAGGACGTTGTT
This sequence comes from Lissotriton vulgaris, assembly GCF_964263255.1. NCBI lineage: Eukaryota > Metazoa > Chordata > Amphibia > Caudata > Salamandridae > Lissotriton > Lissotriton vulgaris. The sequence continues at coordinate 513,449,688 of NC_141693.1, read as the reverse complement.
ATCATCAGCCCAGTCCCTTATCCTCTTAAAAATTACCCTTCCCAGGACTTTTAATGTATTATCGATCAGTGAGATCGGACGGTAACAGGCGGGATCAGACCTGTCACCTTTCTTAAATATAGGAACGATGACACTGTTCGACCAGGATACGGGGATTGAGCTGTCATTTAGGTTATTAAATAGGTTGCATAAAAGGGGTGCCCAAAAATTTATTTCTGATTTTATCTGATCAATAGAAAGGCCATCGGGGCCTGGGGCTTTATTACTAGCACTATCAGTAATTGCATCCTCAACCTCTAATAGTGAAAAAACCAGAGGTTCAGTGCTGTGAGGTAAAGGGACAGTGTCTAGAGGGGTAGCTGATAAGGCGTAGATTCGGGAGAAATGTTCTACCCACGCCTCGCCTGTTATGTTGCTATTAATTGGGTTGATACTGGAACCAAAAGATCTTAAAGACTTAACTTCTTTCCAGAAACCCATTGTGTCCTTCAATTTGGCCGCACGCGTAAGGGATTCCCAATGGTTAATTACTAGGGCTTCAGATCTAATTCGTAAAGCACTTTTATATTTTGATCTTAATTCTCTCACTAGTTGAGAGTCCCTTGGATTAATATTGAGTGCTGCCCTCAAATCCCTATTGGCCCTGGAGCAGGAGGAATCAAACCAACGAGGTACCTGGGCGATGTTCTGCCTTACGGGTTTGGAGCATTCAGTTCTAATTGCCTTGCATAGGTCACCAAAAGCGCCAACCACCTCATTACTGGGACTTGTATAAGACAGACAAGTCTCTACCGTCTCAGGGTGCTTTTTAATTACTCTGGAGAGTATTCCTTTATTATCAGCTCCCTTCCATACTAATCTCAATTTATCCGTTGATAATGCTAGATTTTGAGGCCCTACCACTAACTTCGCTGCAACCCTTGAGGTCTGGGGATTATGTAAATTAATTCTAATCGGGTAGTGGTCGCTGTAAATGGAACAGATGACTTCTGCTTTTAAGATAATTTCACCTAGTTTTGGACATGTGAAAATATAATCTATTGTGGAGGCATTACCATGACCTATAAAAGTGGGAGTTGTTATGTTATTTGCGCTAGTACATACAATATCCATAACATTAACTAGGTCACGGGAGGCTATATGATTTTTCAATTCTTCCCCGTTTTTACATATTGGACTATGACGATACATATGTGCATTAAAATCCCCACCGATGCAAATACCATCACAGGGTCCGTACTTTTGCCCCCCCATAATTTCATCTATAAAATTAAACAATAATATAAAATTACCATTTGGGTGGCTAACAAAATCATTATTATAAAAATTAATAATACATAATTTCAATCTGTTAATGTACATTATAGCCATAAAACAGCAATTTCCTGGTGTTGGGATCAACTTAGTTTGCACCCCACATTTTATTTTGGACCAGATAGATAATCCCCCACTAGGTCGCCCCATATGAGACGGGGAAGCCTTGAGATTATAACAACAAAAGCCCTCAATAGTTGGTGATGTTGTGCTCCAAGTTTCCTGTAGCAACAGTATATCACAATTATTATTAACCCAATTGTGCCACTCTATGATTTTCAATTTAGATTTTAAACCTGCTATATTCCAACTGACTAAAGATAGTTCAGAGTCCAAAGGCAGATGGACAAGGGTCTGAGGAGGTTCTCTCGGAGTACTTTGAGGCGAGGATTCAGGCACAGTCACAGGTTCGGATAGCGGAGTCAAGGGTAGTTCGCCAAATATAGTCGAGGATGGTCAGCCTTGCATATCCAGATCCGAAAGGGGTGCAAATCTGTTATACGTTTGAAATGGGAAATAAGGTTGTTGAAATTGCATAGGTGGTGGCCTAAAGTGCATAGATGGTGGTTGAAAATGCATGGATGGTGGTTGGAAGTGCATTGATGGCAAAGGGAATTGCATAGATTGTGGGCGAGGTTGTGTGGCCAATTGTCTATAAAAGTAACTCAGGGGTAACATAGTTGCAACCGTAGAGATGGATGAATAGTTGCAATTTTTGTTAAGGAGGTTTCTTACAGTCCCCGGGTTGTTAAAGTTAAGAACTATACAGTCACCTTCCTTGTCCTTGAGTAAAGGGCCAACCCACGATACCCTACGTGCAGATATGATCTCTCTTGAGATATCAAATCCAACTCCTTTGTGTTTAGTCAGCCAGTCTATGCTCTTATTTCTCAGTTGCACCCATGATTCCCCCTGGTCCTCCCTCAATGGTGGAACACCCGCTAAAATCAAAACAAACGGACAAGCATCTGGTGGCAAATGTAAAGCTGGTCCTTGATGTTTGAAAGATTTAGTAGACCCTTGAGAGCCGGTCCCCACAGTATTATTAGCAGCAGTCGCATTTGGGGCTATAGTTGGTTTAATTGGGCCTTTGTTGCTATTTGGAACAGAAATGTTAGAAGTAGATGGGATAACAACTTTCCTGGGAGCAGGTATGGGAATCGGTTTTGTTGAATTAACTTTATTCACGGTTAGCCCTTCTTTAGTAGTTATGGATTTAGTTATTAATGGCGTAGTAGATGGGGGTAAAGAAGCAGAATTGGTCAATACCCGGCCCAAGGTACTGGTGGTATCCTGTGACTTTAGTGACAGTATATTGTTTGTATTTTCCAATTCCTTCAAGAGGCGATCTGCTCTGACTTGGTCCAAAACAATTGACCCCTTCTTTTTTGTTTCCCCAGTCTTGACCAGATTATCTAATCTGTCCAGTCTTTTAAAAATATTATTAAACTGACTGATCATTTGTTTCTCAATCCGGTTAAAAATGGTGTCGACGATAGTTTCTATTATGTTTCCATTCTGTCTAGATAAATTGTAGTTGTCACCCATTAGTGCTGTTTGGGTCCATATGGTTTTTGAATTCCCGCGCTGGTGAGTGGTAGATACATCAGAAGTACTGCCCATGTCAGCGGGATCTTTATCCTCTGTAGGGACGGTTTGTGCCCCTATAGGTGTATTTTTATTCCACAGGCTTTGCGGTGTCGGCTGGTTTTTGTGGAATAGGGGCTGTTTCCTTTTATTAGCACTCTGCTTAGTGGTACCTCTTTTGCGTTTTTCCCTTCCTGTTTTGTTACAGCTGGAGTCGATGTTGTCCAGAGTAATTACATCATCCTGCGAGGCAGTTATGATGGTAGAAACATTTTCTGTCTGGAGGGAAACTGGAGATGTCACTGTCCGTATGGGTTTAGATATTGCTACCCCTGATGTTATGGAAGCTGAATCTTGTGCTATATAGGTGACAGTGTTTTCATCGTCCGTAATAGTGGGCACATCAACGAGGGGATGTGATGATTTTACCACTAAAATTTCCGGGTTAATATGAACGTCTCCGTTGGGACAGCTAGTGATACTTGTGAGAGACATTTTATTATAAGTTGAATGGGAACCCATAGAAAACCTTCTCTCAGTCTCCACTATTTCATTAAAAGCAGAGTCTATCATTGACTCAAAGGAAGTGATGAGGGAGACAGAAGTGTCAATAGCCTTATTTTCAGCATCAGTAATATTACTCTCACTCATTTTGTATTCCAATGTTAATTCTCACCTTTGATACTGAAGTTAGATTTTAGAGGGGTGGCCCGCCCGTCCACTGCAGTCCACGGACGGCCACAGACGGCCCGCCCTTTGCCCGGGCTTCGCCCCGGGCGCTCCCCGCGCGCGACTCGCGGGGCGAGAGGCGTTGCACTCTTTTTACGCGCCTCCGGGCGCTCTGCTGGCGTCACGGCCGCCGGGGCACCTGGGAATTGTAGTTTCCCTGCCCGCTCGGCGCCGTCGCTCAAGGTGTGTCGGTTCGTTGCGCCGTTTCCCTCACGGCGGTGCTGAGGCACAGTTCAGGCGGCCCCAAGGAGGTAAATGCGGTAAGCCGTTTCCCTCACGGCGCTGCTGTCTCACTCAGGAAGCTCCCTTAATAGCATTCAAACCATCCTGGTGATTTATGCTAGTGTAAAGGGAACAGAGGTCCATCACTAACAAATGATAGCCATCCTCCCATACCACTTCTTTAAGCTTTTCCAAAAAGTGGCCTGTGTCTCTAATAAAGGAAGGCAGGTTAGAAACATAGTCATGGAGGAAAAAGTCAATATATTTAGACATTGACTCCAGCAGGCTACCTTGGGCAGAGATAATTGGACGTCCTGGCACTGGGGTAACTTGCTTGTGCACCTTAGGGAGTAAATATAAGGTTGGAGTGATAGGGTAATCCGTTCTTAGGAAATTGTATTCATCCTTGTCTATTAGACATTCCTTTTTCCATCGTGACAATTCTTTAAATATTTGATCTTTAACCTTTAATAAAATTGGGAAAGCTACCTGCTTGTAGCACATATCATCTTCAAGCTGTTTTCTTGCTTCCTCAAGGGGCCAAAGAACAATATTCCCGCCTTTATCTGCCTTATTAATTATAATTATGTTCTTTTCTTTACCTAATTTATCCATCAGGCGGGAATATTGTTGCTCCCTATATTGGCCCTTCCTATTCAAAGAAATACATTTCCTGTGGAGGGATTTAAGGTCACTAATAACACAATCCCCAAAAATGTCTATGGCATCTCTTGCCATAATCGGCATGAAAGTGGATGGTGGGCGAAAAGGAGTGAGAGCAGCGCTGGAGGTTGAAATACCCATACCCAGCAAATCATCCTGTGTATTAAGAACAACATCCTCATTCAAATCAGCTAGAACATTTGCTGTGGGAAGCGTACTGACATCAGCTATCTGAAACAATGAACTAGGTCTATTGCCTGCAGTAACAGATGTCGCTTTAGAGCTTGCTTTCTTTAACTTATGGAACTTAACTAATTCCAAATTTCTGATAAATTTAAAAATGTCAATACGAGATTGGACATACCTAAAATTACTTTTTGGACAGAAAGAGAGTCCCAAAGACAAAAGCTGAAGTTCTGCAGTGTTTAATTCAAGTTCATTCATGTTGATAACAGTATTAGCAGTTGATATAATCGCCGCTTCTGACTGACTTTTCTGAGATGTTAGTTTCTTTTGTTGAAGCCTCCGCGCCTTCCTCCTCTCTTTGCGCTGATGGTTGCGCCTCCGACATTTTGAGGCTGTATTTGGGGTATTCTCAGTCTCAGGGTTTGGCGGCGATCCTCTACCATGAGCCCCAATTCTTCCGAGGGAGTGAAGCTTTGGGGTTCCTGCATGTTTAAATGAAGGTCAGTCTCATTTGAAATAGATTCCACACTGCTGGATAACACACTTTCACCAGAAACAGATGTGGAGCCAACATCCATACTTTGATTGATTGAAATTATAGGGGGCTGAACTTTGTTACTTGCTAGCTTTTTTACATTATCAAAGCGCTTGGCAAAAGTAAAAATACGTCCAGTCTCATAGTCACGTTTAGAACGCGCAAATTTAGTTATCTTTCGATTCATAATTATATTCTCGTGTTTGTCAAGACGTTTTTGAATCTCATCCCTTCCTTTCTTTACCACATCCTTTTGGTCAAGTGCATCCAATTCATCAATGAGTGAATCAATTTCCGCCGCAATCTCAACTCAATCGATCTCGGCGTACTTCACTAACATCGTTACCATATTCATTGAACATTCTAAGTTGTTTGTTGCCCACTCCTTGAGCATCAAGGGGTTAGGCTTTTCAAATGAAGGAGCTATTACCACACGCAAAACCCTAGGCACCCTTCCAGCCTCTTTGTACTTTTCCAAAGACTTTCGCTCCCACCATTTTGTCAGTTCATTTCGCTGCAGTTTCTCCAATTTTTTAAGCAGGCTGTTAACATCCTTCTCGTCAGCTATTTGTGCCTTTTGTTGTTGACCGGTTCCAGTGGTTACTGGCATATTGGCAAACATCGCATCCGCGCGTTCATTGCGGTTCCTGAGCACGTCTGTTGTGGACGCCATAGCGTATAAGATGGACAAATACGGATATACACAGTTTTTTGATGTAGGTGATCCCCTTCGTGAAGCACACCTGAGCCCAAGCGCACCTACTTATCAAAGTAGGAAACACACACTCTCCTTCAAGTCTTCACACCCGCTAATTCAAAGGCAACACAGGCTCCTTCAGCGTTTAGAGTGTAACGCGGCTCACCTGTTCAGAAAGCGGGCCTGGCTCTTGGAGTCCTCCGACCCCGCGATCCTTACGGCTCACTTCCAACATTATGGTCCTAATAAGGACAGACTGGCGCTCATCGTGCGGCGGTGCGAAGTCTCCCGGAGAAAATTGCAGAGAATGCGGTCCCATTTGTCTGGCACTAATATGGCAAAGTTGTGATATATATATATATATATATATATATATATATATATATTACCTACTGGCAATAGCCAGTAGGTATATATAGTTAGGATTTTTTCCCTATGGGATTTCTGAAAATTCTATGTCTAATAACTTTGGCGTTTGTGGACGGAATCGGCTGAAATTTTCAGGAAAATGGCACATTTTGTTTCTGAGCAGCCCCTAAAAATTTGGTGGGGTTTCGTCAAGGGGGGGCTGAGAAAAAAGGGGGGTCCCAAAACGCGTTTTTTGCATTGAGTTTTCCATAGGGCGGTTGGACTCACTTTTAGCTCGAACGGCTGAATGTATTTGCACGAAACTTGGCAAAATTGTAGGGACTGTTAGCCCGATGTGCCTTTGCTAGGTCTCAATATATGTGCTTCAGTGGATTTTGAGAAATTAACGTTTAAATCAAGATATATATCTGTAACAGCGCTCCGGGCAGCGATCCGGTCCGCTTACTTTTCGCTTATCGGAACTTTGCGCGCAGAAAGCTGATTGGCTCTCCGGTGTCTGTCAACATTCTAAACAGTCCGGAGCGGCCGCCATCTTATCTCTTGGTAGGATCGAGAGAGAAGAGGTGAAAAACGAAGGGGGAATTTATTGAAAGGGTGCAAGGTATACCCCTCTTGACCCCCTAGGATTGTTGTTGGGGTTATTAAAGGGTCCCGTGGGGAAAATAAAAAAAAAAAGATTTTTCACGGTAGAAGCGTTTCCCGGGCCGCGAACTGGGCCGCAAACTGGTAGCGAAACGGGAATTCGCCATTTTGTGCTTCGTTTTAATTGTTTAGAGACAAAAATGATCGCCGCACATCGGCCACAATGCATGAATATCGCTGAAAAGTCAGCGATATTCATGCATTATCCAGCAAATGCTCTTAGCCATGTTATCCACCTTCCATTGGATAACAGAAAGCTGATTGGCTCTCCGGTGTCTGTCAACATTCTAAATAGTCCGGAGCGGCCGCCATCTTATCTCTCGGTAGGATCGAGAGAGAAGAAGAGGTGAAAAACGAAGGGGGAATTTATTGAAAGGGGGCAAGGTATACCCCTCTTGACCCCTAGGAATGTTGTTGGGGTTATTAAAGGGTCCCGTGGGGAAAATAAATTTTTTTTTATTTTTCACGGTAGAAGCGCTTCACGGGCCGCGAACTGGGCCGCAAACTGGTAGCGAAACGGGAATTCGCCATTTTGTGCTTCGTTTTAATTGTTTAGAGACAAAAATTATCGCCGCACATCGGCCACAATGCATGAATATCGCTGAAAAGTCAGCGATATTCATGCATTATCCAGCAAATGCTCTTAGCCATGTTATCCACCTTCCATTGGATAACATGGCTAAAAACCGCTCTGTGCGTGAGCTTTTTTTTTTTTTGCTGCGTGACGTTTGTTAACGTTCGATTCGATGGAAATCAGGAAGTGTTGAACACCATTTTGTCACTGCGAGTAAATATTTTGTTATAAATGAATCCTTATTGATAAACATTGTCTGCGCCATCTTGCGTTTTTGTCCAATGCCACAATTTTGTCGTGCACAGCAGCCATTTTAGATGCCTTGACCAGGGCCACTCTCTGCACGCCGTCGATTCTCAGCATGGCTCCCCACCCTCGCACGCATCTCCCCCACGCAATGGTCACCCCCGCTCTCTCTCTCATGCATGGGCCATATACTTCCCCCATCTGCGCTGCTCTTCTCTGAGAATCACATCCTGTGCCCGTTCGACACCTCCCTTTCATCCTATTCACTACCGCACCCTCTGACACTTCTTTTCCTCTGTGTCCGATTGTCCAGGCCGGACCTAGGCTATCACCTAGCCCTGCGGATGTAGTGTATGGCTCCAGCTGTAGAGTATCCAGACATGCCAACCGTCCCGATTCAGGTGTGAGACTACTGATTTCAGTGCTAGTCTTTCGTTTCCCGATTCCTGCAAGGAAAAACCCGGGGGCATATTTCCAACAACTAGCGGTAATTTTTGTCTCTAACTTGTTTAGAGACAATAATTATCGCCGCACTTCGGCGAATTTTATCGCACATAAACCTTGCTATTAGCAAGGTTTATCGCAAATGCGATAAAAAACGGCCGCATTGCATGAATATCGCTGAAAAGTCAGCGATATTCATGCATTAGTCAGCAAATGCTCTTAGCCATGTTATCCACTTCCCATTGAACAAGCGCATGGTCTTTTAAAGATTTGTGAAGTACTCGGGGCGGCGGTGTGTGTGTGTCCTCTTTCAGGAGCGGGCGGGGGGGCACTGGCAGCAATTTGCAGGCCCGGCAGTGTTCAACACGTGCATCACCCTTTCTCTGCCTGCTATTGCGCTCCATGCTTCGGAAAGGTAAGAAAAAGAACGTGCATTTGAGTTTGAAATGTCCGATCTTGTAGCAGTACACTTGCAAAGCCCACACATGACAATAACCCGATTCAAGGCCCCATTCACCCGATTTTTTAAAAAAATATAGTACTCCAAGACAGTTACATTTTAAAACTTTATTAATATTTAAATATAACGAACGCAACAAAAACTGTAAATATATTTAACCATTTTTTGAAATTAACCAGAACTATAACGATAACAACAACAACAACAATAATATAACTTTTATGCCTAAATTACGCAAACATTTAGCTAATCTGCTAAAGGGGGGAGTCGCCATTTCTTTACAATAATCAATAATGAAAAATCCACATCAATAGGGTTGCCCGTTTTGTCGATGCAGCACTATAGTGCAATATACACAGCACCTGGGGTGTCAAGAGTGAACAGGTCTTTCTTTGTTCCTTAAGATGTTATCTCCGAGAATGCTGATGCATTGGTGTCTGTACACTTCTTTGTCAATTCTGTCAAGATGATAACTGCTTTATAAACAGACGATATCTTTGTTTCATCATTAGTGTTAAGTGTGTCTGAAACTACAGTGCCCTTCTGTTTTTTTTTCTTCAGGCTCTACAGAGTTTTGTGTGTTGTTCTTTTGAGCGACAATTATTCCAGAGGTTTCAGGTTCACTTGTTTTGTTCTGCAGTGAGTTAACAGCTTTAGAGAGTTCATGTTTATTTGCTATGTCCTGCTGTTCGTGAACTGCTTCAGAGACGTCAGCCTCATTTTTTATGTTTCAGTAGATCCTGGACCTGCCCGGCCGCGCCCAAAATGGCGCCGGTGTAAATGGGACTCGTAACTGCTTGTTCTGTACTGGTTGCCCAACCTTGATATCACGAGATACATATGCAGTTTTGAAGCACATGGCGGAGGCTTGTCTGCTGTAGTGGGGCGCCCCTTTATCGTTTCAGTCGCCATTCCGCCCGCTTTTGCTACACTGTGCCTCATCCGCCATTCAGCTGTTTACCGCCCGCTCTTACGGCTACAGCGTCTCGCTCACCATGTAGTTGAGTTGCTCCCACTCTTGCGGTGCAGCGGTAGGCGGCTTCCACAGGACTCTTAAAATGGCGGCCGGCTCTTCGGATTTGGGCCTGGTCCAGTAAAATGGCCCTGGGACACCTTGGAACTCGGACGCTTGTCTGCCAGGGCTTGGGTTCCATTCTCGAAAGCGTCCCCTCAGCCTTGAAGATTGTACAAAAGTCTTGGGCGCCCTCGACTCCCGCAGGCTTCCGGTGGGGAGCGGCTGCCATGATTGCTTGCGGAATGGCCACGACGGAGCTACGAGATGGTGCTGCTCTCATGGTGACGCCAGCTTCAGTCTGAAACATCCAGAAACAAGGTGGGGCTTTCATCGTTTGGGGAAAAAAAAGTTTTAATCCAATGAAAAGTGTTATTTTTAGGTCACATGACCTAGTCTTACATAATTAGGAAAAGAAAAGTAAAATGAACCAATGAAAAGTTTTATTAACAAGTCACATGACCTGTTATGCTTACGTTACGCGCTACGCGGCGCGCTCTGGATCGTTTCCGGGAAGCTGCGCCTTGCGCACCGGAGCACATCCGGGTGCGCTAACGCGTCGCGTCATATGACGCATTACGCGACAATGCAGGTCCAGAATATAGTCAAAATGTCTCCACCAACCAGCGGTCGGAATTCCACCGCTTTCAGCAGTCCAAAAAGTTCGGTCAAATCTTAAGAGCGGGAGCAACTCAACTACATGGTGAGCGAGACGTTGTAGTCGCAAGAGCGAGCGGTAAACAGCTGAATGGCGGAAGAGGCACAGAGTACCAAAAGCGGGCGGAATGGCAACTAAAACGGTAAAGGGGCGCCCTACGACAGCGTGTCTTCAGGTGAAACGGATTGTGGGACAAGGTCCAGAATGAAAGATTCTTCAAAAGGGAAAAAATTCCGCCGGACCCCGGGAGCCGGCCACCTATGCCGGGGGCGATCTCAGGCCTCACCAGGGCAACACGACTTGGGGAGGGGGCAGGAGCCAAGCGCCCCCTCTCAGTCCGTGCCATCTCACCGCCCCTCGGGAGCCTCCGTCAAGCGGTTTAGGGAGGCACCGTATCACATTGTTTTCAAATGGACCCCACTTACTTTGAATAGTGAAGCTGCAGCAGGTGCAAATAAGGTTTAAACAGTGTTACAAGAACTGCTTAGAACTCTGAAGTATGGCACTCAATAACCAGGACTTATGCCATTTATGTAAGGCAGTGAGATGGAAGCAACTCAGGGACAAAAAGCATGAACGAACATTCACGTATGAAAATCTTATTTGGAGAAGGGGTAGAATCCAAACGCCCCCTGCCAGTTCGCGCCACTACACTGTATGTGGAAAATCTGAAGCCATCATTCTACAAACTCTCAACGCTTGTTATCAGTGCATGACTTTCATGCTCGATCGATTGAGCTAGCCGGATCGGGCAATAAAAAGTATAAAATAGTTATGTAAATAGTTATTTAATAAAATGTTTTATTCTGTTTCTTTGGTGGTGTGTTGTGTATATTTATAATATTTGCATAGGGTTTGCCGTTATTTTGGGCGGTGTGGGTGGCGGAGTCGAGCTGTTTTGCAGCCCTCATGGTGTGGAGCTCAGTTCATCTCACTATTTTCGTATTTCTCAAGAAGGGTTGTTCCTAATATTTCTATTTTAGCGAGGTCAAAAAGAGATCCAATTAGTGGCCTACTGATTTTGCTCGATTACTTTTATTTTTTTACACGATTTTTCACTATCTGCAAAGACTAAACAGAGTATTGCGACTTTGTGCTTGTTTGTAAATAGAGAATGATCCAAAGAGAACCAATTCTAAAACAGTAAATGCTTGGACAACAATCAATCAAATGGAGAGACAAGGAGGCACGACGGATTACAACGGGGGTAAAGGCCTGCGTTAACTACCCTTCAGTATCTGCAAAGAGAGAGTACTACTAAGGCAAAAGAGGGGAGGGGGGGGGGTGCAGCGTTCAAAGCACATCAGCGTGCATAAATACGAAAATGTTTTTATCTATCACGTACTTGACATTTTAAAGCTTTTCATATTTGCTATTAAAAAACCAATGAAATTCACAGAAAAAACCATAGGTTATAGTGGATATATAGTTAGGAATTTGCATTTACAAAACCTTGAAAATTCAATGAAAAAACCAAAGGTTATAGGCCATATATAGTTAGGAATTAGCATTTACAAAACCTTATTTTACTCGCATAAAACCATTGAAATTCCATATATAGTTAGAAGCGCTAACTATATATCGCGCACCCGCAATCCACTGCTGATGATGTCACATATTACATCATTCATGACATGGTCAGTGACATCACTGATGACATCACTGATGACATCTCAAATGACATCACTGATGACAACTCAAATGATATCAATGATGACATCTCAAATGACATCACTGATGACATCACTGATGACAACTCAAATGACATCACTGATGACATCTCATTTGTCATCACTGATCACATCACTCATGTGATAATACAATGAACCTCTTCAGACTCTAATATAACCTTACATACACTCAGTATAAACAGACACTCACAGACTGTCAGTCATCCATGGAGTTACTCACACACCTAGTCAGTCATGCAAAGAATCAATCACACCTCCATTTCCTCAACTATACAGTTATACACATCTTACTTATTCAAACATATAATAACACATATTTACTCTCTTATATAATCCCTGATACAAGTTCTAAATGATCCATACAGCCATTCACACATTCACTGGCTCTTATGCACAGTTATTTATATATGTCCACTCTCACATGTACTGTGTTTTACATATGTACTTACTTTGACATGTAGCACTGAGATATCCATTCACTCACCATTACACTCATGCACACAGTCAACCGCCCATACAGCTGTTTCCACATGCACTTTTGAACCCATACATCTAGTGAATCAACTGCTCACAAATCTATGCACAGTGTCATACACCTCCCAGCCACCCACTCACACACTCAGTCTCCCATACAAATACTTGGGCAACCAATCAATAACCCATATAGTTACTCATATAGCTACTGATCAACACATGCAGCAGTTTACAGAACAACAGACATAATGATGCACAAATTAAGACAGTTTAGTCATTAACCCATGCACTCAGTGAGACACATTTAATCACTCACTCATACAGTCAGTCATGCACCTACTAAATCCTTCATCCAGACTCTTATACATCCACTCATTCTTCAATATGTGAAACATATTTAAACTTTACAGACACATACAATCATTTGAGTTGTCATCAGTGATGTCATTTGAGATGTCATCAGTGATGTCATCAGTGATGTCACTGACCATGTCATGAATGATGTAATATGTGACATCATCAGCAGTGGATTGCGGGTGCGCGATATATAGTTAGCGCTTCTAACTATATATGGAATTTCAATGGTTTTATGCGAGTAAAATAAGGTTTTGTAAATGCTAATTCCTAACTATATATGGCCTATAACCTTTGGTTTTTTCATTGAATATATATATATATATATATATATATATATATATATATATATATATATATATATATATATATATATATATATATATATATATATATACACAACGAAAGTTACCTGTAGAAGAAAGTGCCAACACAGGTAAGTTAAATCCACCATTCATTTAATGGAGAAACAGCAAAAGTCAAATGCAGCGGGTTGAATTCACAAATTAAAGTTCAGTCCCAGCCCGACGCGTTTCGTGAACACCACTTCCTCATGGGCTCTGGGCAATGAAAGGCTTACAGCGCAGCAGTAAGCCAATCTATGGCCACGCCCACTGAGGGCGGGGAAGAACATTTTCAGTGCTTGAAAAGACTGCCGTAAGCTGATCTCTGCCTTTAGCCTGGATGCCCCTGAGCCGCGAGTAAAGCCCCGTTGTACTTGGGTACAGCCCTGTTGAGACGCCAAATGACGCTTCAATTGAAGGACGGAAGGTGCCGAATGGATTAACACTGAGAGCATCACAAGCGGCATGAATTACCTCTGCCACCCACTTGGGGAATACAGTTATTTTATGCGTGAGACAGGAGACGGCGACTCACTTGAGAAGCAATATTATGCACTACAACATCAAGAAGGCCAATCTGTGGCCACACCCACTGAGGGCTTGGAAGGAACGTTTTCAGTGCTTGAAAAGACTGCCGTAAGCTGATCTCTGCCTTTAGCCTGGCTGCCCCTAACGAAGTGCGAGACTGCATGAAATGCGTAGGGCAAGACTATGGGACAATCTTTGGAAGCAAGGCATTCCTGGCGTGATTGTGTGCCGTTTATCCAGTAAAATGCAAAGGCTGATAATTACCTTCTGTGTGGCGCTTCCTCATTTCCGGGCAAACTTGTGTTTGATAGTTTGCGGCGCAGCCTGAGCCGCGAGTGAAGCCCTGTTGTACTTGGGTACAGCCCTGTTGAGACGCCAAATGACGCTTTAATTGAAGGACGGAAGGTGCCGAATGGATTAACACTGAGAGCATCACAAGCGGCAGGAATGACCTCTGCCACCCACTTGGGGAATACAGTTATTTTATGCGTGAGACAGGAGACGGCGACTCACTTCAGAAGCAACATTAAGCATTACAACATCCAGAAGGCCAATCTGTGGCCACGCCCACTGAGGGCGGGAAAGGAAAATTTTCAGTGCTTGAAAAGACTGCCGTAAGCTGATCTCTGCCTTTAGCCTGGCTGCCCCTGACGAAGTGCGAGACTGCATGAAACACGTAGGGCAAGACTATGGGACAATCTTTGGAAGCAAGGCATTCCTGGCGTGATTGTGTGCCGTTTATCGAGTAAAATGCAAAGGCTGATAATTACGTTCTGTGTGGCGCTGCCTCAGTGGCCTCTTACCTTTCAGTATCGGAGGGGTGTTTGTTTGGATGTTTTAGGCGCTACCAGAGGCGTGCTGAAGAGGCCCCATCCTATTAAGCGGCCGGAGCTTCGCTGTTTCAGCTTTGCTGTTCTTTAGCCAGCAACGAGGAACTAATAAAATTCAAGGTCAAAATGCCAATCTCCCTGGCTGCCATGTCAGCTTGTGTTTTGCTGCTTGTAACCCGATGATAAAACATTCAGTTTTTCTTTTATTTCAAAGTTCTCAGTTTATAATATACAATAACTGCAATCCGCCTTATATAGAAAGAAAAGCTGAAATGTCAGATTTCACTCATACGCAGTATGTTCCATGGGGTCCTTTGTGAAAAAAACGGCCTCTGTGCCTCCAAATGCTGGTGCCATTTACGCTGAAATTCAGTCCCTCGGCACTGCCCAGGCATTGAGGCTCACCCCACGGTCCCCAACGCTGAGTCATGGCCCAGGGCCAGAAGTGGCCCAGGAGAGGGGGGGTCATGCGGCCGTCCACCCGGGAAAATAAAAAAAATAAAAAGGATTGGCCAAGCCCCGGGGATGGGGTCCCCGGGGCCAAAAGTAGCCCGGGAAGGGGGCTCAAATGGCTCAAACGTTACCAAAAAGGCAGTGACCAGTGTTAGAGCATGGTCCAAGGCCATTTGCAAACATAGAATGGTCACCTGTTACTTATTGCTAAATGTGCATGTTAAATTGGCCACTCTTGCTTCTTCCTGCACCTCTCTTGCCTCTTTCTGCATTTCTGTTGCTTCTTTCTGCACATTTCTTTCTGTTTCTGCACTTCTCTTGCCTCTTTCTGAACATCTCTTCTATTTTCCCACCTCTGTTGCCAATTTCTGCACCTCACTTGCTTCTTTCTGTACCCCTCTTGCCTCTTTCTGCACTCTTCTTTCCTCTTTCTGCACTTCTCTTGCTTCTTTCTGCATCTCTCTTACCTTTTTCTGCACCCATTTTGCCTCTTTCTGCAATTCTGTTCCTTCTTTCTGTACTTATTTTGTTTTTTTCTGCACCCTTCTTGTCTCTTTCTCCACCCAACTTCCCCCTTTTTGCATGTTGCTTCTTTCTGCACGTCTCTTGTCTCTTTCTCTACCCCTCTTCCCTCTTTCTGCACTTCTGTTGCTTCTTCCTGCATTTATCTTGCTTCTTTCTGCACCTCTATTGATTCTTTCTGCACCCATTGTGCCTCCTTCTGCATCCTTCTTCTATCTTTCTGCATTCCTATGGCCTCTTGTTGCACCTCTGTTCCTTCTTGCTGTACTTCTTTTGATTCTTTCTGCATCTCTCTTGCTTCTTTCTGCTTCCTTCTTGCCTCTTTCTCCATCCCTCTTCCCCTTTTCTGCATCTATGTAGCTTCTTTCTACACTGCTCTTGCCTCTTTCTGCATCCTTCTTCCCTCTTTCTGCACCTCTGTTGCTTTTTTCTGCACTTCTCTTGCTTCTTTCTGCACCCCTCATGCCTCTTTCTATACACCTTGTGCCTCTTATTGCACCCCTTTTCTCTCATTCTGCACCCCTCTAGCCTCTTTATGCACCTCTGTTCCTTGATTCTGTACTTCTTTTGTTTCTTTCTCTACCCCTATTCCCTCTTTCTGCACTTCTGTTGCTTCTTCCTGCATTTATCTTGCTTCTTTCTGCACCTCTATTGATTCTTTCTGCACCCCTTGTGCCTCCTTCTGCATCCTTCTTCTCTCTTTCTGCATTTGTTTCTTTCTGTACGTCTCTTGCGTCTTTCTGCTTCCCTCGTGCCTCTTTCTTCACCCCTCTCTCCCGTTCTACATCTCTGTTGCTTCTTTCTGCACTTCTCTTGCCTATTTCTGCATCATTCTTCCCTCTTTCTGCACCTGTTGCTTGTATCTGCACTTCTCTTGCTTCCTTCTGCACCCCTCATGCCTCTTTCTACAAACCTTGTGCCTCTCACTGAACCCCTTTTCTCTCTTTCTGCACCCCTCTAGCCTATTTATGCACCTCTGTTCCTTGATTCTGCATTTTTTTGCTTCTTTCTGTATATCTCTTGCGTCTTTCTGCTTCCCTCTTGCCTCTTTCTCCACCCCTCTCTTCCGTTCTACATCTCTGTTGCTTCTTTCTGCACTTCTCTTGCTTCTTTCTGCATATTTTGTGCCTTTTTCTGCACCCCTTTTACCTCTTTCTGCACCAATCTTGCCTCATTGTGCACCTCTGTTCCTTCTTTCTGTACTTCTCTAGCCTCTTTCTGCACCCCTCTTGCCTCTTTCTGCACCTCTGCGAGTTCTTTTGCACTGCTATAGCTTCTTTCTGTACCTCTCTTGCAAATTTCTGCACCCTCGTGCTTCTTTCATACTCCTCTTCCCTCTTTCTGTACCCCTCGTGCTTCTTTCTGCACCTCTGCCCCTTCTTTCTGAACTTCTTTTGTTTCTTTCTTCACCTATATTGCTTCTTTCTGCACCCCTCTTTCCTCTTTCTGCACCCCTCTTGCCTCTTTCTCCACCTCTGTTTCTTCTTTCTGTACTTCTTTTCTTTCTTTCTGTACCTATCTTGCTTCTTTCTGGACCCTCTTGCCTGCTTCTGAACCCCTCTTCCCACTTTCTGCACCCTCGTGTCTCTTTCTGCACACCTCTTGCCTCTTTCTGCACCACTGTTCCTTCTTTCTTTTTTCTGTACATCTCACTTCTTTTTGCACTCCTGTTCCCTCTTTCTGCACCTCTTTTGCCTGTTCCTGTAACTTTCTTGCCTGTTTCTGCACTTTTCTTGCCTTTTTCTGCACCTCTGTTGCTTCCTTCTGTACTTCTCTTGACTCTTTCTGTATCCAATTTGCCTCTTTCTACACCTCTGTTGCTTCTTTCTGCACTTCTCATGCTTCTTTCTGCACTACGCTTCCCTTTTTATTCACCCTTCTTCCCTCTTTGTGCACATCTCTTGCCTCTTTCTGCATCTCTCCTGCCTCTTTCTGCACCCCTCTTGCCTCTTTCTCTTTTGCTAGTGTATGCACTTGTTTACCTCTTTCTGTACCTCTCTTGACTCCTTCTGTACCTCTGGTATTTTTTTCTGTACTGCTCTTGCTTCTTTCTGTACCTCTCTTGTACATTTCTGCACCCCTCCTCCCTCTTTCTGCACCACTCTTGCCTCCTTCTGCACCTCTGTCTGTTCTTTCTGTACTGCTCTTGCTTCTTTCTGCACCTCTTTTGCCTGTTTCTGCAACTCTCATGCCTTTTTCTGCACTACTCTTGCCTCCTTCTGCATCTCTGTTGCTTCTTTTTTGTACTTTTCTTCCTCTTTCTGCACCTCTCATGCCTCTTTCTGCACCTCTGTTGCTTCTTTCTGCATTTATCTTGCTTTTTATGCACTTCTCTTGCTTCTTTCTGCACCCATCATGCCTCTTTCTATACCCTTCTTCCTTCTTTCTGTACCTTTCTTGCTTATATTTGCATCCCTCTTGCCTCTTTCTACACCCTTCTACCCTCTTTCTACACCTCTCTTCCCTCTTTCTCCACCGCTGTTCTATCTTTATGCACATCTCCTGCCTGTTTCTGCAACTCTCTTGCCTCTTTCTACAGTTCGCTTGTCTCTTTCTGCACCTGTTGCCTCTTTCTGCACTTCTCTTGCCTCTTTCTGCACCCCTATTGCCTCTTTCTGCACCGCTTGTGGCTCTTGCTGCATTGATCTTGTTTCTTTCTGCATGTGTCTTGCAAATTTCTGTACTTCTCTTGCCTCTGTCTGCACCCCTCTTGCCTCTTTCTGTACCTTAGTTCCTTCTTTATTCACTTCTCTTGCTTCTTTCTGCATCCCTCTTTCCTCTTTCTGCTCCTCTCTTGCCTCTTTCTGCACCCCTCTTGCCTCTTTCTGCACCTCTGTTCGCTCTTTCTGCACTGCTCTTGCATCTCTGTTCACCTGTGTTCCCTCTTTGTACACCTCTTTTGCCTGTTTCTGCAACTCTCTTGCCTCTTTCTGCACTTTTCTTGCCTTTTTCTGCAACTCTGTTGCTTCCTTCTGCACTTCTCCTCCCTAATTCTGCAACCCTCTTGCGTCTTCCTGCCCCTTTGTTGCTCCTTTCTGCACTTCTCTTGCTTTTTTCTACACCTCTCTTACTTCCTTTTGTACCTCTCGTCTCTCTTTCTGCTCCCTTCTTCCCTTTTCCTGCACGTCTCTTGGTTCTATCTGCACTGTCTTGCCTCTTTTCTGCACCTGTCTTCCTTTTTTAAACACTGCTCTTGCTTCTTTCTGTACCTCTTTTGCCTGTTTCTACAAGTCTCTTGTCTCTTTCTGCACTTCTCTTGCCTCCTTCGACACCTCTGTTGCTTCTTTTTTGCACTTCTCTTCCTCTTTCTGTACCCCTTGTGCCTCTTTCTGCACCTCTGTTGCTTCTCTCTGCACTTCTCTAGCTGTTTTTGCACTGCTCATGCTTCTTTCTGCATCCATTTTGCCTCTTTTTACACCCTTCTTTCTACAGTTCGCTTGTCACTTTCTGTACCTCTGTTGCTTCTTTCTGCACTTCTCTTACCTCTTTCTGCATCATTTTAGCCTATTTCTGCACCTCTCTTGGCAGTTTACGCTCTTCTCTTGTTTATTTCTACACCTGTCCTGCAAATTTATGTACCCCTTTTGCCTCTTTCTGCACCCCTCTTCCCTCTTTCTGCTCCTCTCTTGCCTCTGTCTGCACCCCTTCTGCCGCTTTCTGCACCTCTGTTCCTTCTCTATGCACTTCTCTTGCTTCTGTCTGTACCCCTCCTGCCTCTTTCTGCTCCTCTCTTGCCTCATTCTGCACCCTTCTTGCCTCTTTCTGCACCTCTGTTGGTTCTTTCTGCACTGCTTTTGCTTCTATGTGCTACTCTCTTGCACATTTCTGCACCATGCAGCCACCCTCTTTCCATGCCTGAAAGGACATGTTGTCCACCACCTTGCGCACCGGGACTAACCGGGACTAACTTCTAGATGGACAGTTCAGGATGCAAAGGAGCCGCCCCAGTACTCGTTCAACAAATTTCTGCCACATCCAGGCTGTTTACTTCACCACATATGGCAACTCCGCACTCTCCCCAGTACCTTCCATCAGAAACATGGGTAGGTACTCTTCCAGCACTCGTCCAGCAAGCAGATGCATTTTCCAACAGTCCCCTTCATCCAACCACTGCACAGCATGCTGCAAATGTGCCGCATAATAATACAGATCAAATCTGGGGACCCCAAGTCCACCCTCCTCATACCGCTTTTGGAGCACACGCAGCGCAACTCTACAACTCTTCCCTGCACAAAGAAGACTTACCAGGAGAGAATTCAATTGCTGAAATACCTCTGCAGGGATCAAGCACAACGCATTCTGCAATGCATAAAGGCGTCTTGGCAACATCACCATCTTTGCCACTGCTATTCTACCTATTATCAACAACAGCAGCGTATTTCAGTATTGCACAGAGCGCCTCTGTGGCTCAACCACCCTGTTCATATTCAGTTGATTCAGCTTAGTATCCCCGAGAGCCACCTGTACCCCTAGGTATCTGAAATGGTCGTCTCCCATTTAACTTCCAGTCAAGGCAGTTCTCCAGCCTCTTTCTCTCTCATTCTCGCTAAGGGGAATGCCAGGGATCTGCACCTGTTTATTCGCAGCCCGGAATAAGTTGCAAACTGATCTATCAACTCCAAAAATTGTTGTATGGCTTTGTGCAGAGACATAACATAAAACATCACGTCATCAGCATAAAGCGAAATGAGATGCAAACTGAGCCAAATTTGCATGCCCTAGTAGCCCAATTCCTGCTTTTCACATACTGCCATAGGCTCTATAGCCAGAGCAAATAGTAGCGGCGACAGTGGGCACCCCTGCCACATGCCACGCCCTACAACCACTGGGCCGACCTAGTGTGGTCCATTCGCACACAGACCGTGGGATCAGTATATAGTATTTTCACCAATCTCCAAAAACGTGGTCCCAACTCCAGCTGGCCAAGGATTTCCAATAAATACCCCCATTCCACTGTATCATACGTTTTTTTGAGGTCAATGGACACCAGAGCTATCTCCTCAGAGGCCCCCTGCGTCTCATGCAGTACATGCGCCAGCCGTCACAGGTTCATAGACATACTACGGCCCAGGATAAAACCGCACTGATCCTCATGGACTAAGTGGGCCATATGCTACCCCAAACGGTTGGCCAGTACTTTACATAAGATTTTTATATCTGAGTTGATCATTGTCAGCTGCCAGTATGCCGCCGGGTTCTGCGCATCACTACCCAGCTTTGGAATCAAACAGATTTCACCCTCGTGCATTGTAGGGGGTAATATTCGATTATCGAAGGACTCATTAAGGGTTTGCAACAAAGGCCTCACCAATACCACTGAGTATGCTTGATAATACTTAATGGGCAGCCCATCCCCTCCCGGTGCCTTGGCCCTAGGTATATCCCCTATCGCTTCTCTCAATTGCTCCTCAGTAATATGCTCATCAAGCTCTGTCCTAACGTCTTCGGACACCTGCCTTTAATTGAAGGCCCTCCAAAAAAGGGATATAAAGGCCCGCACTTACCAGTGGGTCTACCTTATAGACAGACTGCAAGTGTTGTCGGAACACCTCCAGCATTACTGCTCGATCATAGACCACCTGTCCGACTGGGCTCTAAGGGCCATATGTATGAAGGTACCAATTTGCGATTCTGAAATAACGATTTTTAAGAAATCGCTATTTCAGAATCGCAAATTGGTATGTATGTACAAATTCGCTTTTTTTTGCGAATTCTTAGTATTCCTTAATTGCGATTAGCAAATTGCGAATCGCAATTGAGGAATAATTTCGCATTCATTTCTATGGGCCAGGAGGCCCATAGGAATAAATGGGAAGGTATTCTCAATTTTGCGATTTGCAATTTGAAAATCGCAAATTGAGAATAATTTCAAGGGTGCAGGGGTGTCCAAAGGACACCCTGTTGCACCCCTGAAATATGCATGGGTGCAAATGTTGCGCACATAAGGGCATGTATGTGCGTCACATGGCACTAAAAATGCTGAAATGTGCATTTTTCAAGGAAAGATCAACTTACCACCAACTAGAAGTTGGTGGTAATTTTCAATTCCTTAAGGGCATTTTGCAAATTTTTTTGGCTTCATACATTACATTTAAGGAATTGCAAAATTTGCGATTCCTTAAATGTAATAGCAAAATAAGGAATCGCAAATTTTGTGATTCCTTATTTTGTACCAGATTTGACTTCATACATATCATTTTGCTAATTCGCATTTGCAAAGGCCCTTTGCGAATGCAAATTTGCTTCATACCTATGGCCCAAAGACAAGTAACCTGAGGGGGGCCTGCTCCCTGTGCAATAACCAGGCCAACAAGCATCCTGCTTTATCTCCCTCTGCATGTAGCCGCTCGTGATATTTTGTAAGAGTGTACTTATCGAATCTTTCCCAAGTGTCAGCAACCTGCTCACGTATTTGTCGCTCTTGTTCCTGGGTGTCGTCTTAACCCTGTGGTCCTGATTGTAGATTGGCCAACACTTCTTCCTTATCCTGTAGCTTTGACTATAGCTGCCTCCTAACGCCATACGTCCATCCCATTGGCGCCCCCTGACCACTGCCTTCATTGCATCCCATTTGTGGGTTTTAGTACTTACAGTGCCCCAATTAGGGACAAATACCCTGTCAAGGCATTCTAGATTCCCTCTTTCCCCACAGAGTCCTCCAAGATATCAGAAGGGAGCCACCACCCATGAGGGCCTTGCTCCCTTGGTACCCACTGCACTGTGCAGCACCCAGGCGCGTGATGAGACAACAAATGAACCAAATATGGGAACTCTGACGCCATAAATCCTAGGTGCTCAGTCGCTAGTACCCTATCAAGGTGACTATGTGTATCGTGGGTATGCGCAAAACAGGTAAACATCTTCTGTGTCAGGTGATGCTCCCCCAAACATCCCAGAGACCCAGATCACCCATTCGTTTCTGCAGCTGCTTAGTCATATGCGGCTTAGTGCCCCTTCCAGGGGGTATCTATCCAGTTCTGGGTCAATCCCACAATTAAATTCTCCTAAGCAGGTCAAAGGAGCTTCCAAATCTGCAGTGATCAGATCCCGCAATGCAGCAAAAGATCATCAACATTGGGGGTATAGGGGGCGGAGCTTGGCTCGCAACGAAGATGGGTGCCTGAGCCTCGAGCTCCGCCACACCGAGCACAGATTTTTAATAATCCGGCATCCCTGCCACTGTTAAATCGTTGAAGGGCCATCGCCCAGCCATTGGATGGTGACCGCTGCACACGGCCCCAACCTAGACCCCCCCTAGGCCCTACCTGCTTGAAACTGCGGTGTTGGTTGGAGGGCATAACTGGAGGCCACAAATCCCCAGACTCGAGTGGGGAGCAAGACAGAGAAACGTCCCTGGGACCGCGGCGCAGATCATTGCGTCCTGGCTGGACCCCTGTGGCTCAGATTGGAGACCGGGCGTCTCCTACTGCGGATCGTCGGGAACTCGGACAGAGCTGCCGCAACCAGCGGGACGGCGCCCAGTTCCAGCGCAGGAGCGCGACAGTGAACGGCGCCTTAGCAGATGGCGGATCTTCCCTGCCAGCCATGTGTGGTGCAGCAGTTGCCGCGGCGGGTGGAACTTGAGGCCAACTGTGATGGTGATTGAGGCTGAGGAAGCCTAGGTGAGCGCGTAGTGGAGGAGGACATAAGGCTGTGCACAGAGCGGACGGCGGGGTGCATATGATTGCAGCATGAGCAGAGCTGCCATTTTGTATGCAGAAGATAAGAGCTGAAGGGCAGTCAATAGGGCGCCCTCCCTGTCTGAACACAGCAGCTGAACAGAACACTGGGAAGGAGGGCACGGGCAGGAGTGCCTGGAGGGACACAGCTTGGTGGGGGCATGCACCAGGTGGCAATGGGAATGCGGAGGTGTTGAGGGAACTCAGTTCAACTCCTGATTTACTCCAGTGGAGGCAGACATCCAGAGGCAGGCATGACTCTCGCACTGTGCGCTCCAGGTCAGCCTCAGTACGCCAGCTGAGGCGGGGTACAGCGTGGGTCAGGGAGACAGCTGCCTCGCCGTGAAACTAAGTGACGGCTTGAATGCGGCTGTGAGTGGAAGGACAATCCAGAGAATAACAGGCCTATAAAGAAGACACCCAACAGTGCGAGCAGGACCACCCCACGGCGTAAGGCTGCGGAAGGGGCTCCCGGCTGGTGCCACAATCACCCCACTAGTGACGACACTCTTGGTATGCACACTACCATTATGCACAGCCCCGGGGGCGCAGAAGTGGACGAGTGAGGCGCAGGACATCGGTAGCTGGGACCCGAACCCAGACGTCCTAAGAAGCGCCCGATGAAGGAGAGACATAGCTGGACTGCTCAGGGGCTATGGGGGCTCAGGAAAAGTAATGGCCACAGGCTACAACAGGCAGTTCCCCTCTCAGCTATCTAACCTAATTGCGCAGCCAGGGACCGTCGATCATCTGATTCTAGTTTGTGGCATTGAGCATTGGAGTGAGTGAGGGGTCTCCCAGTTTGCCCTCTGACGGCTACAACCTAGTAGGTTTTTACAGGACGGTTATCGCAAAATTTCCCAACGCAAGTGGCGGCAATGGTTAGACTGGACAGGTCCCAGCCCAAGCTGTCCTTTGATCAAAAACGCTCTAAGTGGCATGACTCCACAGTGGAGCAGATGAGCAGACTCGCACACCCTACTGCCGAAGAACCGGACATCCGCAGTCTACTGTTATCAATGGAAAAGGGATTGCAGAGCGGGATCTCCTCCCTGTGCATGAAAATCAATGCCCTCTCGTACCGGATTGACCGAATGGGGGAGCGGCTGGACAAGCACGCGGAGAGACTCGATATGTCAGAGCGAGTTGAAGAAGCTCAGTCCACATTGGATACGGACCAGAAACAGCTTGGAAGAATTATGCAGGTGCTGCAGGATAAAATGGAGGAATTGGAAGCCCATTCGAGATGCTGCAATCTACGGATCACGGGCCTTCCAGAGACGACACAAACCGGAAATATGGAACGTTTTATAGAGAAGCTTCTGATGGACTTACTAGGGGCAGAGGTGTTCTCGAATATGTTTGTGGTGGAGAGTGCGCACCGCTCCCTGGGACCTCATCCTCAGCCGGGAGCATCTGGGGGCTGGCCCTTGTTAGGTATTCAGAGGTGTTGGGGGATAGAGGAGTGTAAGGTAGTGATGCTGGGGTGGACATTCATGTATGCTCCGATTTGATATTTCCTTCGAGGCCATCCAAGACTAATAGGTATGTAGGGGTGGAAGGTAAACTGGGGATTTCACCATAGCCTCGGCGTCAGTGTCAGGAGATAACTAGGGAGAAGTGCGATAGCAGCTAGTTCACTACACTAGATGGCGGTGGAGCCTATGAACACGTATTGTTAGGACCAGCAGATCAGTGCCAGGGACAACTCTAGTAATCGGTGTGTGGGGTCAGGACCGGAGATCACTGGCATCAAGCTTGTAATTGTATATAGATCGACCTCCACCTGCAAGTGAGAAACACCACTTCTGTTAATCGAGTTGGGGCAGGGAGGGGGGAGGTGTGGGGGGCTCCAGATAGGGATGCTGCGTGACCGAGTTGTGAGTGGTCAGCTGTGGGAGGGGGAGGGGAGGGCAGGGAGGGGTTGCTGTTTTGGTTAAGGAAGTCAGACAGATCAGCCATATTGTTGTGTGTTACTCTGTACATGTCTAAGTCACAGGACTCAAGACACTGCGCTATGCCGGATAGGCAGGACAGTGACTGTGGGTGAGGCAACCGGCCGGAAATCTGTGGATTCCCTCAGGGCACTGTCTTGGAATGTGAGGGGCCTAAATGACCACCGCAAACTCCGCAAGGTGCTCACCTACCTCACTAGACACAATATAGGAGTAATGACATGGGTTAACCCCCGATCTGAATACAAGTTGCGTTTGCCGACAGCAGATACTGGCGGCAGCTTTGTGATTTCCAGAAGTCAGGGTAGGGGGCTGGAGGACTTGATTCTTGTCAATGTCTACGGCCCTAATTCTGATTGCCTGGAATTCTTTGCCACATTAGCGAACACAGTGAGTGGGTATGGGGCGACACGAATACTTTGGGGCGGACGCTTTAACCTAGTCAGGGACCCAAGCTTAGATAGATCAGGAGGCCCATTAAGGAGGCCGGCGTCAGTAGCCAGAGCTTTGGAAAGAGCTATGATTAGCATGGATCTCATTGATGTATGGAGGGCACTTCACCCGCTAGACGGCGGTTACACACACACTACTCAGCTTACTACAACCTTCATACGTGTATTGATTATTGGCCTGTATCATCGCCTCTTAGGTCATGTATTAGTTTATGTCAGGTCTTACCTCGCACTTTGTCGGACCGTTCTCCTGTCTTGCTGGTCTTATCCACCCCTAAAAAAACACTCCCGCCATTCACATGGCGTTTGCCCCCCTTACTCACTACTAGATACCTCTTCAAAGAAGCAATAGCAGAAGTGATTGACACATTCTTTGCTACGAACATTGGTTCGGTGGACAGTTCCCATACGGTATGGGAGGCTTTTAAACTATATATCAGAGGGGTGGCTATGTCTAAACACTCAGGGGTGCTCCGAGATATTAGACAGAGACTGTCAACCCTGGAGCGTACACTGGGCGAATTAGAGGCTAGTCACAAGTCCGGGATGGACGAGGACTCCACAGACACGATGAAGGCCCTGCTAGAGGAATATCACGAGGCTGTGGATAGCGAAGTGCGACATTTGGGGAAATATGCTACCGCACACGCGTATGGGGAGGGGGACAGGCCGGAATCAGTGTTGGCAAATATGCTGAAAGCTAGACGGGGCAGGACTGCAATTACTGAAATCCGGTCATAGTTTGGGGACCTGCTAACGGAAGAAGCAGATATCGCTAACAGATTCAAACAATTTTACTCTGACCTTTACGCCTCGCACCTGTCTGATATGGACCGGGAGATATTAGATTATCTGGAGCGCATTCAGTTACCCTTACTATCAGGCACGCACAGAAAGTTCTTATCTCTACCTATAGAAAAGGATGAGATCCTGAAGGCACTGACGGTAATGAGGGCGAACAGTGCCCCAGGGACGGACAGACTTACTGTGAATTTCTACAAGACCTTCATAGACCTGCTGCTTCTGCACATAGCAGAGTTATTTGATGACATGTGCGTATCGGGACAGATGCCACACTCGATGAGGAAAGCCATTCAAGTAGCCATTCCCAAACCTGGTAAACCCCCGGAGGAATTCGGGTCCTACAGGCCGCTTTCCCTGTTAAACGTGGACACTAAGTTTTTTTGCGAAAATCTTAGCTAACCGCCTAGCCCTTTTGACCCCGGAACTAGTAGCCCCAGAACAGGCTGGGTTTGTTCCCGACAGGAACCTTACTTATAATATCTGCACGGTCTTCGGTACAATACAGCATGTCCGGCAGGACACGAAGGCCATTGCTGTCTTCCTGGATATGGAAAAGGCTTTTGATTCAGTAGAATGGCCCTTTATGAGACATGTGTTGACCAGGATGGGACTTGGCTTGGTTTCTTTGCAAATGATCAGGGTGTTATATAACGCCCCTACCGCGCACATTCGTCTGGAGGACCTAGTCACATATGCCAACTCCATTGCCAGGGGTACTCGCCAGGGCTGCCCTCTATCGCCGACGTTATATGCATTGATCGCAGAACCCCTGGCGTGTGTGCTTAGGGAATACCATAGTTATATAGTAAGGGTTGACCCAACGGTACTGGGACCTGGGTAGTCAATGTTATGTATAATGGGGTCCCAGTTGAAGCAATATTAGAAATACACAATCATAATTCACATATAATACGTATATTTCAAAGAAACTTTCCGGACAAATTACTCTGATGGATGTTATTTAATACACATCCTCAATTGCAGATCAGTTGTCAATGTATTCAACAAAACAGTAATAAACTTATTCGTGTTGCCCAAGAGGAAAGGGGCGTGGGAAAGGAAGGATAGGTGAGGGAGGGGACCGTGATCAGGATAGTGCAGAAATTAGATAAGTTTCAAAGCAAATCACAAGTGGTCTTATGTACATTTAAACTTCAGTACCACATTGACATATATACATTGTCAATCAAATATTTCATACATTCGATATTCCTATCCCAATTATACAATAACACAGCCAAATAATGTTCTGTTGTTAATGGGTGGGAACGAAGAAAGGGCGCGTTGACGTTTCGACCCCAATGACGTAGGCTGATTCCTGCCCTACTGCGGGGTCTTCATCAGGACAAGTGGGGGTGGGATACCAGGGTAGTGAAAGAGGGCACCTAAGAGTAAAAAACAGACTGTTCAGTGTAAGGGAGATCAAATGGTACTCCTTAAGTAGGTTCTAAAAGTCACACCATGTTACCTAAAATGCCACACCAGGATCACGTGGCGCCTTCTACAGTATATGGTGGGCCAGATGGCTCCAGTCAAAAGGGAGAGCGAGTGAACCTAAAAAGAATTAGGCTTGAATTAGAAATGTGGGCAATTACAAAGTGCGTCCCACATTACAATACAATTGCTTTCCTCAGAACGTGCTTAAATTCAAAAGCATCCAGAAATACCCATGGACCAATGGACATCATAGTCAAAACCTCCTCAAAGAAGATATCGGCTTAGTAGCGGTAATCTGATGTACTTTAAAAATACACAAACGCAGCGCTCCTTCTTCACAAGACTTAACAAATCATTGGTGAGGTTGGCTTGGGTGGGCAAGCAGGCTCGGGTTCAGTGGCGGGTCCTCACATTGCCATATCACCTAGGGGGTTTAGGCGCCCCAGATCTTGAACTCTATTACAGGGCTGCACAGAGTGCGCAGGCACACAGTTGGGTCCACGGCGCGGATAACATCCCATATCTCAGGCTTGGAAGGCTGTTTGCTGACCCTCTTCCCATCCCGGCCGTCATCTTTGAGACAGCGGACCACAGAATGGGGATTCTGGACTCCCTGAATTCAACGCGGCATGCATGGCACTGCATAGTACAACAGCAGGCGGGGGCACTGCTCTACTCCCCGGAAGTGCCTGGCTGACCCCCTGCAGTGATAAGGGAGTCATACACACGCTTCGGGCGCTGGGCATTAACAAAGTGGGGGACCTATTTACGGACAGCATCGTCAAAACATGGAACGCAGTCACGACCACAATAGATGCACCCTCCCTCCTGCAGCACTTCCAGTTCCACAGAGTGCATAGTGCACTGCGCCAACAACTTGGGGATGACATGGCCGAACCATCGGAGGTGCAATAATTAACGTATCTCATTCAAACTAAATCCCCTAGCAAACTAGTCACCAATGTATATAAATCGGTAATGTCCCAGAGGATCAATTACTACACCAAAGCCAGACTGGCCTGGTACCGCGACTTGGACATTACAATTGATGATGATATGTGGCTGTATTGTTGCACTAACACAAAGCGCATATCACTGCATGGCAAGCACAGATTGATTCATTTCAAATTCATTAACGGGGTGTACTATGCGCCAGAGAGAATGCACAGGTACGGATTGAGAGTGTATGCAACCTGTGACAGATGCCGCTACCCAATGGTGGACTTTTTACACTTAGCGTGGGATTGACCAGGGGATTTACGATACTGGGGAAGCATATTTCTAGAAATAAGCACTATTGCAGAGTTGGATATTCCCCCGGACCCGGCGGTGGCTTTACTGGGCTACTCCAAACTGCCAAAAGCGGCAACCACGTTGGTAGATCTGGGCTTGCTGATGGCAAAGCGCGGAGTGGCAATGTGCTGACTTAGGGGTCCCCTACCTGCAGTGTCACAATGGACACACAACGTTCTTTATTGCTGCACCCAATCGGAAAACCTCAGTGAGCTACCCCCCCACGCGGAGCAGACCGAAAAACTTTTGGGGACTTTACACTACATAATTAGCGTAAGGTCACGATAAAGACGGGAGAGAGTTGGGGCGGATTGGCGAGACCATCAAAGACTAATCGTACAGTTCGCGAGCAGATGTTAGAGTCCTGGCAGAGAATGGCTGAGCTGACACCTTTTAGTTTGTTTGTTAGGGGGAAAAAAAACAATATTTTTGAGATCCACTCAACATTATGGGACCGCAGCGGAAATGCTTCATACATTGACTGGAATAATTACCCTTGATAGCAGTGCTGCCCGGCCTCTGCATCAGCAAGCCGTACAATGCAGCATCTCCTTGCTCCTGTAAAACTGTTCTGATCAGCAATCAGCACCAGGGCCAAGCAGAACACATTTAGTAACTATTGCTGACACCTTCAGACAAAGTTTCAGGCACAACTTCCATTGTTATTGGCAACATCTGATCCTGCGCATCCTGTCAAGCGGCTGCAGCTCCCGCAGATCGAGCTCCACAGTTCTCTCCACAAGGGGGTCAAATTGCAGCGTCCCATTGTCACCCACCATTATCCTTCTCTGCGATGTCTCCGAGGCATTTTGAAATTCCACTCGATTCTGCCCCTGTGCTTCTCTAGGTGGCAGGCCATTACCACGGATCTCCAGCCATTCCCAAACATCTTCCTGGGAAGTTAAAGAATTGTGCCTTGCCCCCCGAGATCACCTTAAGTTTGGCAGGATACAGGAGCATTTATTGAATACTTTGGTCACGCAGCTTGCGCTTCACCCCCAAGAAGGATTTTCGAAGGTTGTGGACTTGCTTAGTATAATCAGGGTAAATAGACACTTTGTTATAGTCATATTGAAGATCCTTGTGCTCCGTAGCCGGCTTTAGGATGCAGTCTCTATCCCTGTAGATGAGGATTTTAGCTATGAAAGCTCGATGCTGCACCCCTGGGGAGGGGGGGCGAGATCCCTTTGTGATCTCTCAATCACGAACACATCTGAGAGTGCCTCAGGGCACAGGTAAGTATGAATCCAACGTTCCAAGAACTGCTCGGGCACCCCCAGTTCCGCTCTTTCCGGGATGCCAAGCACCCTAATGTTGCTACGTCTTGCCCTTCCCTCCGCCTCCTCAGCACGACTCTCTAGGGCCTTGGTAACCACAGTCATCTGCGCCACCTGCTGCTTGAAAGTGACCACCTCACCTTTCAGCTCCCCTATATCCCCCTCGATACTCGTAACTTTATTTGCTACCTTATGGAGGTCCGCACGTAGTAGGTTCACATCCACAGAGACAGTGTCTATTCTGTCCACTAGCACTTTTATGGAGCCCTGTATGGCTGCCATGAGTTCCGCCCTAGTGGGCTCCAGGCTCTCTCACCCCGAGTCCCAGTCTGCCTCTCCGCTCTATCTGGTCAGATGCTGGGGAGGGGGGTTCCTAGGCGTGGCGTACTGCGTAATTTTATTGGGGCCAGCCGTCTTCTGGGGCTTGTCTTTGCCCATTGTTATCCCCGGTGCTTGCATTGCCACACTTACCAATGCACTATTCATGCAGTGGAAGTCTCTGAGCAAGAATACACGGGCCGACTGATTCGACAGGTGGTGTGACACACAGGTGCTCCCACTCCATACACAATGTATTTAGCACAGCAGTACAACACCTGCCACTCTTCTGTCCCAAGGCCGCAGGCAAGGGTCGGCTCCAAGCTGCCCAAACAAGTCAGCTTGTTCAGCAGGGGAGTTCAGCAGGGCAGCATGCACTTGATGCTGGTGTGCACATGTCCAGGAGATATCTAGCTAGGCAAACAGAGTAGGCCACTCTTCTGCATGCCCAGCCCTACCACATGACTCAGGAAAGCACAGCTGTAGACTCTGGCAGCCCTACACAATTCCCAGGGGCACTGCAGTAGCATCAACAGGCCAACTCTTATGGCCATTTCCTCCACGTTTTTATTATTGCCCCAAGATCCACCTGCTGACAATGGGGGAGGGCGGCGGGCCCTGCCAATGGACCACAACCCCACCAACCCCGCTCCGCCTTGTGATTTTGTGGGCCCCCCGCGCTGTATCTTGCAACCCTGAAGGCGGAGGAGGGGAGCACCGGGCACGATCCGTCTTCTACGAACCAAGCCCAGCGCGGGCCACTCTGCCTGCCAGGCCCCGGCCTTGTAAGCCACACCTGCCTAGGCTCACTCACCCGCACCAGTCAAGTGTCCAATCAGCTGCAATCCGCTCCCGGGCGCCGATGGAAAGCAGTGCGTCAAGGGAGCTCCAACCTCTGTGCCACAGATCCGTGCAGGGCCTCCTCATTAACAGGAGACACAGAGAGCAGCGCAGTCTGCCTCGGACCACTGCTCCACCGCAGCCCAAGTCATGTAGCCAGCAGCCCCCATCAGCGGCTATCATGCAGGTGGGGTGGGTTCTTTATTCAGCGCGCCCGCTCCTCTCCTGGGCCAGGCCCCCTACACTAGGGTTCCGGGTGCAGCAGAGCGTCCAGCCCAGGCCTGATCGGCTATATGCACCGTCTCTTTTCAGCGCAGCCACAGCCTTCCCAGGTTCAATCAAGCGGACGCAGAGGGTCTCGCAAATCATTTCCCGCTCTAATAATCTGCTTTTCAGTGGGGCCTCCAGGAGAAATTTAGGATGTTTTAGGCGGACGGACGTGGAGCTGAGAGGCTCATGTCCTGTCGGCCATGTTGCTAGGTCACCCCCTACCAAGCTGACTGATTCCTTATATAAACAATTAGCCTTGACCGGTATCATAGACCACTAGAAAATAGCTGACACTATGCAAAAGTTAATAAGGGTGAGAAAGAGGCAGGCAGAAATAAACATGTAGTCAAATAATGAGCTAGAGCCTCCACCCTTATAACTACGAATTTGGTCAGGGTCATTAATTTCCTCCTTATTGAATAGGTTCACTAAGTTATGTTCTAACATCAGACTATTTAACATATCCCCCTTGAGGTGAGTGTTTGAGGCAAGCTTGGTCTATACCACGAGGAGCATCAACCATGTCACCATACAGATAACAATCCATACTGGGGTGCAAGTTAAAATCACCCATTAGCATCAAAGCTATAAAGATTGATGAGCTGGAAATAAAAATAATTCAAAAGTATCCAGAATCACACATCACATCATGTTTCCTCCTGGCAGAAGTAGAATTATAAACATTCACAATCAAGCCCTGTGCGAGTTTGAAAAGACCAAGAGAGTGACCAAAATATGAGATGAGTTCAATACAACCCCTTCCATTTCACAGCTGAGGCTCAAATTTATAAAAGTGCCGAGCACCCCTTAGCTCTGCCATGAATACAGGGTGTGTCATTAGAGAAAATGATTTAGAAAAGGGGGTGGTGATGAACAGAGTGTCTGAGTTAAACAGACCACTCTTACCCAGTCCAAAGATCAGGGCTTGATCCATCACCGTTATTTATCTCACTGCCCCATCCCAGCTCAGAACCTGGCTATATGCAAATCAGTCTGTCCCTGGCCCAGTGCATCATGGGAACAGGGCAGACTAAACTACCAAGCCAATTCTTCACCAGAAAGGAGACAAGCTACCGGGGACCGGTTTCTGGCATTTCAGCCTTCTTCGGCCCGGCTTGCTTGAATCCTGATGGAGCAGTGAGAAAGGGACTCATGTCTGAGTATACCCTGCCACACCTATAGTGGCCAAAAACGATTTAGAAAAGGGGGTGGTGATGAACAGAGTGTCTGAGTTAAACAGACCACTCTTACCCAGTCCAAAGATCAGGGCTTGATCCATCACCGTTATTTATCTCACTGCCCCATCCCAGCTCAGAACCTGGCTATATGCAAATCAGTCTGTCCCTGGCCCAGTGCATCATGGGAACAGGGCAGACTAAACTACCAAGCCAATTCTTCACCAGAAAGGAGACAAGCTACCGGGGACTGGTTTCTGGCATTTCAGCCTTCTTCGGCCCGGCTTGCTTGAATCCTGATGGAGCAGTGAGAAAGGGACTCATGTCTGAGTATACCCTGCCACACCTATAGTGGCCAAAAACGATTTAGAAAAGGGGGTGGTGATGAACAGAGTGTCTGAGTTAAACAGACCACTCTTACCCAGTCTAAAGATCAGGGCTTGATCCATCACCGTTATTTATCTCACTGCCCCATCCCAGCTCAGAACCTGGCTATATGCAAATCAGTCTGTCCCTGGCCCAGTGCATCATGGGAACAGGGCAGACTAAACTACCAAGCCAATTCTTCACCAGAAAGGAGACAAGCTACCGGGGACCGGTTTCTGGCATTTCAGCCTTCTTCGGCCCGGCTTGCTTGAATCCTGATGGAGCAGTGAGAAAGGGACTCATGTCTGAGTATACCCTGCCACACCTATAGTGGCCAAAAACGATTTAGAAAAGGGGGTGGTGATGAACAGAGTGTCTGAGTTAAACAGACCACTCTTACCCAGTCCAAAGATCAGGGCTTGATCCATCACCGTTATTTATCTCACTGCCCCATCCCAGCTCAGAACCTGGCTATATGCAAATCAGTCTGTCCCTGGCCCAGTGCATCATGGGAACAGGGCAGACTAAACTACCAAGCCAATTCTTCACCAGAAAGGAGACAAGCTACCGGGGACCGGTTTCTGGCATTTCAGCCTTCTTCGGCCCGGCTTGCTTGAATCCTGATGGAGCAGTGAGAAAGGGACTCATGTCTGAGTATACCCTGCCACACCTATAGTGGCCAAAAACGATTTAGAAAAGGGGGTGGTGATGAACAGAGTGTCTGAGTTAAACAGACCACTCTTACCCAGTCCAAAGATCAGGGCTTGATCCATCACCGTTATTTATCTCACTGCCCCATCCCAGCTCAGAACCTGGCTATATGCAAATCAGTCTGTCCCTGGCCCAGTGCATCATGGGAACAGGGCAGACTAAACTACCAAGCCAATTCTTCACCAGAAAGGAGACAAGCTACCGGGGACCGGTTTCTGGCATTTCAGCCTTCTTCGGCCCGGCTTGCTTGAATCCTGATGGAGCAGTGAGAAAGGGACTCATGTCTGAGTATACCCTGCCACACCTATAGTGGCCAAAAACGATTTAGAAAAGGGGGTGGTGATGAACAGAGTGTCTGAGTTAAACAGACCACTCTTACCCAGTCCAAAGATCAGGGCTTGATCCATCACCGTTATTTATCTCACTGCCCCATCCCAGCTCAGAACCTGGCTATATGCAAATCAGTCTGTCCCTGGCCCAGTGCATCATGGGAACAGGGCAGACTAAACTACCAAGCCAATTCTTCACCAGAAAGGAGACAAGCTACCGGGGACCGGTTTCTGGCATTTCAGCCTTCTTCGGCCCGGCTTGCTTGAATCCTGATGGAGCAGTGAGAAAGGGACTCATGTCTGAGTATACCCTGCCACACCTATAGTGGCCAAAAACGATTTAGAAAAGGGGGTGGTGATGAACAGAGTGTCTGAGTTAAACAGACCACTCTTACCCAGTCCAAAGATCAGGGCTTGATCCATCACCGTTATTTATCTCACTGCCCCATCCCAGCTCAGAACCTGGCTATATGCAAATCAGTCTGTCCCTGGCCCAGTGCATCATGGGAACAGGGCAGACTAAACTACCAAGCCAATTCTTCACCAGAAAGGAGACAAGCTAGAGAAAATGAAGCATAACCTTTCAAAAACAAATTGCCCACAGTGTCCCAGGATTCTTGAAGGCAAATTATGTCAAATGAACATAATACATGTTTTGATATTTCATCAACAAATTTACTACAAACACCAGCTATATTCCAGCTGGGGAACTTTAAGGCATTCATGTTACTTAGGTGGTTACTCGTAATGACTTCATCCAGCCCGGGGCGAGTCAATCCTGAATATCTCACACCTGGAGCAGAAATCATTTCACACACCCTGCTCCATCTCACCAACCCTGAATGTAAGGATTTATAGAAAAAGCCCAGGGATAGTAAGGATATGCTACTGCTGGAAGCATGAACTTGAATTAACCTATTTAGAATATAGTCCGCCCACCTCCTGTTAGAAAAGCTAATAATAATACAGTCCCCATCACATGTTTTGTTTGAGTTGCCAATGGTGCCAACTCTGTGGGACTTGGGGATTTTATTAGCAGTGGAATAATCAGAGTTGACCCTACTCAATAGCCTATTTGATTTTTGAGCTTGTAGTAGCTCTCAGAATCCATTTGCCTGAGAGAAGGGGTATTGGCCATGACCAGAACATAGGGGTTAGAAGCAGGGGAAAGTTGAATAACAACATCACAGGATTGAGTCCCCGGTTCATGAGATGTAGATGTTTGATGTCCCCTTCCAGTCTGTCAAGGAAATGACTGATGGTTATAATTCGAAGGGGTATACCGACTAATGGGATCAGGGTTCCTACAGGCCTGCTGACCAGTGGAGGGAACTAGGTGGGAGGGGAGAGGGAGCCAAGGCTATTGAGGATATTTACCAAAAATGAGTGATGTGCGGTCATCGAGTCACCAAGTTTACCCAGAAACTTTTCCAGATTCAGGATAAGGCACTCCAGTTCATTGAAGCTCGAAGAGTTCAACCGCTCTAAGCTCTAGAAGGAGTAAGAGTGTGAGCACAACACTGTATCTGGGACTGGAACTAAGGCCAAAGTCCCCCTTTTGGTACTCCTAGTTGGTTTTTTGCTCGCAGAAGACTTGCTTGATAACCCTGGAGTTATATTTTTTGACCTGGCACCCTCCCTCAAAACTCTAGCTTGTGTGTTGAGAGCAGTCAAAAAGAATTGGGCAATGTTGTATAACTGTGTAATTCTGGAACACGGATGGCTGCAGCATTTACGTCATGTGTTTCAGGAACAATTACATTTGCAATTTGGAAAAAGTGGTTGAGCTATGGAGAAACACCACACAGATTTCAGAGGATAGGTTGAATAATTTTAGACCTAGAGAAGAGAATACCTTTTTAGTTGGTGTAAAAAGAAAAATCTTTTTTCACTTCAATTCTTGTTTTCAAAGAATGTTATTGACTTTTGATGGTGGTTGAAAATGTAGGCATGTTATTGATGGAGCAAGGTTTCACATATACAGAAACTTGCTTGTACTCAGCCCTCTCTAAATAACCTGTAATATATTAACCAACATGTTTTGTTTACTAACATTTGACTACACAACATTTCTAGTATCCAGGGGAAGCTTGCCTATGTGATTTTACTAATAGTAACTCTAATGCATTAAAATGGCCACCGAAAACACGGGAAACCTTCTGCGCATGCATCTGTCACATCTACGTGGCATGACGTACCTCTCTGCTTGGTGGGAAATCGTTGCTTCTGCGCACTAGTGTCGGAAATGGCTGCTTTAAATTTCACATGCTAACACTTATGCTGCAGCTTGTACTAAGCTTGTTTGTTTTGCTTAATGGGGTTAGAGTAGAAATAAGTGTTATGCAGTGCACTCATTTATTTTTCTATTCTAGTATGTTTCTTTTTTTACTTCGTTACTAGCTCGTATTTGGGCCTGAAGGGTAACTTGAGACACCATTTTGAATAATGCACTGCGCATGTGCCGGGAGAAATGAGAGACCTCGAGCTGTGGCATTGAAATCATGCCAAGGATTGTCTTACCCGCGATGCACCTTAGAACCTCACCCCATGACCTGGGAAAAGGAAGAAGACTTAGAAAATGTTTACAAAATGTTTTAACATTGTATGCTAAAATGAAATAATATTGGTGGGCGGAAAATAAAATCGTGAGAAAATAAATTATGGGTGGGAACTTGATTAATTTAAGTCAATTGAGATGATCTCATCTAAGTATGGTGTGATGACCTCTCCTGGTCATCCCAACCAATCACTGAAGGGGAACACATAGATTTGCAACATTTAGGGGTGGTACATTGCCCTCGAAATGGTATAACTAAGGTAGGTTTAGATAGAGAAATTGTCCGTCTTGTCCGAATAGCTCACCTGTCACTGACCCAAAGCACTCAATAGGCGATCCAGAGGTGCTGGCGGAGCACTCTGTCAGAAGAATCGATTACCCAATCAGGGTACTAATTGGATTTCCTAGAGAGAGGGGTGTGACGCTGGCATAGGCTGAGGTCACCTGTCCTGCTCTGCACCTGTTTTGTCCAGTGGGCACATGATTAGTCGGGAGCCTGGTCCTGGTCCAAATCTTTGCCCCAGCCCGTGGCCAGGATTCGTCATTGCACCATTCTAGGTAAATATAATCCATGTGGTATGTCCTTGTGCTATTTCCCATTCTCACCCTTTCCAGGTACCAATGTCTAAAGGGGTTACTGTAATTTCTTACAAACTTTATGTCCTACTGGTTTTATTCTTGCTTGTAAATTTATGGTCACAAGATTGTGGCTCT
This sequence comes from Lissotriton vulgaris, assembly GCF_964263255.1. Lineage (NCBI taxonomy): Eukaryota > Metazoa > Chordata > Amphibia > Caudata > Salamandridae > Lissotriton > Lissotriton vulgaris. The sequence goes on along the minus strand of NC_141693.1, from coordinate 513,411,977 downwards.
TTTATTTTGACTCTGAAAATCTTTTATAGATAAGAGTTTTAAAACCTTCCCCAAGTCTGAGGTCATTATGAGAAAGTAAATGTGTTTAAACATTACCTGTTTATGCAAACTTCCTCTGATTCACAGGACTTATAGTAAGGTGAGGAGGATTGGTTAGTCATGGTTTACAGGTATAAGTCCTAAATCGAACCTCTGGACAAACTGATAGGGTGACTAAATATAGTAATTGGTTAGGTAGGACTGCTAGTTCAAAGCGTGAATGGTACATGGGGCCAAGGTGAGTATGATAAAACGGAGTTAGAAGGTCCCTGCGCGCTCTATCATTATGACTACCTGCCTGCAACCCATCAGCTGACATCAACATGTCGAATTAGAGTTTTATGAAATAATTGTTATACTCGTAAACGGTATAATCACCAGTCGCACTGATCCATGACAACAAAAAGCCTTTCAGCATATTCATCACACGCATCGGAAATTCCAATGTTCAGCTGTGCCCTATTTATATCTTTTAATAGTTTATTGCTCCTTCCATCAGGTAATAATCTTCTCAAGAAATGACTGCATTCCAATCTGCTTCATAAACCCAATGTAATTATTTTTCCTCTAAGCGGATTCGTAGAGTTAGCAATACTTTTCGGACTAGTTCTTCTTCAGGGGCAATATATCGAATCTGACACTAAACCCGAATTACCCAATTCAAATATCTAAAAAGATGCAGCCGTTAAATATCTAAATAAAATCGTATACGATCAAATCATGTTAGCGTCAGATTGCACATGCGGTATCCAAAAATCATTGACTGCTTATACCTTGGATAATCTTGCTCTCTTACTGAATGATGTACCATTCCATGCAATAATAACCATGTTCGAAGTGAACTCATAAACATGCCGATACCTCATTGTGCATCACAGACCATCAAGTAATCTTAGGGGAATATACAGCCACAAGGACCGTTGACTTTCATTATTAGAAATGTAGACGTCCGATAGTTTGAGTATATTTAGACAAGCCCCGCACACAGTTGATGCATGACAAAAGTTTGAGGGTGTAATAATATAAATACTCACTCTTGACTTACTGTGATACATCTCCTGGTGCAAACCTAGTGCCACAACATTGAGTCAGGTCAAGCCTCCAGCAGACAAAGGAAAATAAAAAACACCATCTAAGCAAAGCACCTGAGTCTGATTCCTGGACAGCAGGCCTCAACCAGAGTTGAACTGAAAAAGAAGCACTAATCTGGAACTGCAGGGGGGAACACACCTGGCATGTGGCTTTCACAGCAGTAGCTCCATTTACAATTTCATGTGAACGACATCAGTATATGTTTCTTTGAGACAAGGCTGATCTCTGAATATTTCTGATGTGAGTTAAAAGGCTGCTCTTAGCTCCGAGTCCCAGTTTGACATGGTGCATAGCTCGAGTCTGCTCTATGAAAAGCTCAAAAAGGCAAGCACATAGGAATGTAAATAGTGCCACTCATTTCAGGAAAAAAAAACAAATGTGGGTGATTAGAAATTATGATAATGCATATTATTTCAGAAAATGTGCATTGGCCACATTTTCATTTGCATATTTTTCACCCAGCCATGATGAAAGCATATTTTATAGATAAAGGGAATGTTTTATGAAACATGCTCATATAAAGCAGATTTTCACATCTGGAGTTGTCCAAGTGCCCCATGGTGAGAATTGTTTCACTCGTATGCTTTAAAACCATAGTTCCCTCATGTTGTGCAACTTAAAAAAATAGCAAAAATGATTTTGACCCATCTGAAGCCATATAGTGATCTATACTTCATTGAAGGATTCTTTCTGTGACACATGCGAAGCGGATCTGGACCCATCCATTTATTCTTTGTGACCATGGGCCCCTTTCCAATATCCATCGATTTCTCCAAGTGACCCATCTGGCAGTAATTCTCTACTTTTCAGGATGGGGCATTCTTACTCTGGTGCTTCCTTGGCCCAGATTCACCTCTCCAAACATTGAGATATTTTTCCCAAAGGGTGGGTTGTTAATTGGACTATTTGGAGGTTTCCACCACAACTGCATTGAGTGCTGATGTACCCTGCTATCTAATAGGGTACACTCAGTCTTCAGTTCCTCCCTCTATCCTATCTGTTGACAGTAACCAGCTGCAAAGGTTGCATGGTTGAAATGGGGGTCTATGGTTGGCAAGGGTTTGCACTTTTGTCCAAGTAGGGACCATTCTTCCTAGTCAGGGTAATGGAGTAACACTCCCAAAATAACCCCTGCTCACCCCCTTGGTATCTTGGCATGAGAAGTCAGGTTTATCTCAGAAGCAGTGTATAAACCATTTGCCCATAACCAACAGTACCAAAGTGAAAGCACTGCAAAAGGACACCACACTAGTTTAGAAAAATATCCAATACTTTTATATATCCAAAACAAGACTAAAACGATAAAAATCCAACATACAGTACTTAAAAATATATACTTTGAAAGATATCCTTCAAATTGCAGAAATACCTCAAAAACACAGTTTGTACGAGTTGGTAGCTCCATCCTGGCCTACCACAATGCTGAAAACAACAGAGTCTAACAGTTCCAGCTGACCACAGTGATAGAGGCCCACGAAAGCGGGGATATACTAGCTAACAGTACCTTTCTCGTTGTGGCAGGCACGTTGGTGCGAGCCGTTCGAGGCAACAGTCCCGGTTGCATTGCAAAATGGAAGGGGTACAGGGTGCAGTGCCCTCTCAATGCGGTGCAGGCAGCAGCTCAGTGATGATCGTCCAGATGGCTCTGGAATGACCAAGGCTTATGGTGCAGGTTGAGGCGTTGCTCAATGCAATGCTGGCAGGTTGCAGAGCGAGTGACAGAGCCGGATAGCATAAGCTGGTGTCTGTCTGCCCAAACTGCTGTGTGGGACAAGGCGGTGTGTCATGAAACTTATAAGCGGTGCCCCCAGCCACGATGCGGTCACAGCTGTCGAAAGTCAGCAGCAGCGAGGGAGTCGGTGAGACCAGGATGGCGAAGTGAAGCGAGCGGGTGCGGTGCCCACAGGTCACGGTGCAAGCAGCGGCTCGGTGGCGGCGGTCGTTTTTGACGGTGAAACCACGGTTGTGCTGCGAGATGCAGACGGTGCCTTCTGCAGTGCTGTCAGGACACAGAGCCAGAGACAGAGTCGGTGATGGAGTCGGTTGCATTTCCCTTTTCTGTGGCAACTGAGGCAGCGCTTCCAGAGGTGGTCCCCAGAGATAGGTGACGTCTTTACAGTCTCTGAGACTTCAGAACAGGAGGTAAGCCCTATTTCAAGCCCTTGGAGAAACTCAGCACAAGTAAAAGAAAGTACAGTCCTGTCCTTTCCCTGCCAAAGGCAGAAGCAGCAACTGCAGGCCAACCCAACAAAGGGGCACTACTCCTCATGGCATCTCTTCCCGCTCTTCTTCTTGCCAGGTTCCTTGATTCCAGCGAGTGCTAAAATGTTGGGGTCTGGGTCTCAATATTTCTATTCAAAATCCCTTTATTTCTCAGGCAGAGACTGTTGGTGCTTATTCCAAACCAGTTCTGTCCTCTCTGGCCCAGCTTTGTGGCAGAAGGGATGGAGACAACATTGTGAAAGGCAGACCAGGCTCATTCAGGTGAACGGAAATCTCCTCCCATACTCTAAATGCAGCCCATGTCTACTCAGCCCATCCCTCACTCATCCAGACTTTCTGGAGCCACTACACATCCAAAGCCAGACAGTCAATACACATCTAAGCACAGGCACACTGGATGGCTAAGCAAGAAAATACATACTTTCTAAAAGTGGTATTTTCAACCACAGAATGTAAAAATCACACATTTTAACATTCTAAGTTCTGGCATACTAAATTGTATTTTCCTACCTTGTTCCCAGGGGTAGTTATGTTTATAAGATGTTATAAGCAAACTCCCCATTCCATCCTATGGGAACAGGTTGCCTTGCAATAGTGAAAAATGAAATTGGCAGTATTTCCTTATCAGGACATGCCACACACATCAAGGTCTAACCCACCTTTAACATACACTGCACCCTGCCCACAGGGGTACCTTGGACCTACCTTAGGGGTGCACTTGCCAAGTCAACATGGCAGTTACAAACTGCATGCAGACTCTGTAGTGGCAAGTTACCTTTACATGGCTACGTCTGTGGGTGGCACAATCAGTGCTGCAAGTCCACTAGCAGCATTTGATTTACAGGCCCTGGCACTCTTGGTGCACTTTACTAGGGACTTCACAGTAAATCAAATATGCCAATCATAGAAACACCAATCTATAACACAATTTACACAGAGAGCATATGCACTTTAGCCCTTATCAGCAGCGATAAAGTGCCCAGAGTCTTAAAACAACAAAGATAGGTCAGGAAAAATAGGAGGAAGAAGGAAAAGGTTTGGGGATAAGCCTGCAAAAAGGTCCATTTCCAACAGTGCTCTTAGATAGTGGCACATATTAGGATCTTGATAAATTACCCAGAAGCCAGAGCTTTAATGGACTACTTGTCACCAACAGGGTTTATGCCAGTCTCAATATTCTACTGTGACATCACAGGCACTTGCCTTTGTAACGTAATTAGCTTCATTGAATTAAAGATCTACACTCTAGCTCAATCATGGACAATCCTACTCCCCCAAAGAAAAATACAGCATTCAAAGGACGTCAGTTGTCCCTATAAACACATAACCAACTAAACCTGGGTCAGATTTAAAAATAAAAGCGTTGCTGCAAACCATGGATTCATTCTGCTTTATGCAGATGGTGCAATGGAGTGGTCGGGTGGTATAATGAGCAACCTGCATCTCTCTGAAAGAAACACAATAGTTTGTGCTTCTGTGTATATTAAACAAATGGATTAATTACCTCAACAAGGTCAGAAAGGTAGGGTGGGGGCTGGGGGTCATGGAGGCAAAAAGATATATATAAAGTGCATTGCGTGTTGGTCAGATAATTCTAATGTAAACTGCATAAAAGTTGGTTTAAGTACTTCTGTGTATGATAGCTGATTAACAGCGGCTTTAAATAAGTCCTCCCAGTGTTAGTACAGCGTTTGAATGTCTATTTCTTGAGAGTACAGTTAACCAGTATTCCTGCACAGTTAGAATATTGTAGTGCCAGACAGTAGTCAGTGATGTCACCATCGAATATTCTGGTTGGTGCTGAAGTAAAGGGAACGAGAAAAGCTGAGTAATAGGCGCCAGTATGTGAGGTTCCATTCTACGACTTCAGAGGTTGGTGGGTTAAATCTAGGGCGTCCCAGTTCCCCTAATGATGCCTTCATAAAACTAACCCCCTGTATTACCATTATTGTTCAGAGCTCTTTCCAGAATCTCTGTCACAGAATTACGAGAGATCCCAGGCTCCCCATAACAATGGATGTGTCAAGTGAACTCAGCCCTTCCTTAGTGCAAAGTCTGAGATGACAACAGGTGATAAGAGGTGGCCCTGTGGTAAACAGAATCTAGGTGAACCATCAAAATTCCTTATATGGTTGCGTTGTTGGCATCATTGTACTCCTCGGCCTGTGAAAGATTATTGTAGATAGGACGGTATAATAAAGTGACGGAATAGATTGTGTGCACTGTGTTTGGAGGTACTTCTGTGATGAGCTGAGTACCGTCACAGTAGAGTTGTGAAATGTACTGAACTCATGAGAATAGCATAGAATACCACATATATTTCACTACGGTCGTGTGAGAAGACAATTATTTTTTTGATAGGTTCCTGACAGAAACCATAACAAATTACTCGTTGAAGAGAGTAAAAAAATGTTGCTCACCTCCTAGGAGTACGGTATAGGTTTATGGCTTGGTAAGGTTCAAAGCTCCCTCAAATAGCACAGTATTTAATGTGTGATGTTCAGACTGTTCAGACAGTATGCTTGTTCGACGTTTAAGATAAAAAGAGGTGTCGTTTATTGACACAGTGTGTCTGTGGTATTTAAAACTAAAGTGAGTATCCAGGTCTGAAGAAATTTGCTCAACACTACATTTTATGTTGTCAGGAATGATGGTTACAATCTGTGGGGGACGACTATGTTTATCATTTCAGTGGAGTCTGTTATAAAATCTAATGTAACCAGAATATGTCAAACACGATCAATGTGCTCTCCTTTTATCACCGGTGCCAAGTTGTCAGTATAGCTCTTTACCAAGGCTTCCTAATTTTCATAACATAGTGCATTGCATCCAATCTGCATATAGTGGGATCCTGATTCTGTAGTGTGATTGGATTTCCCTTTAATTTGAATTTTTTTGAACTTTTATAAACAAGTAACCTACCCCTTCAGTGATGGGAATTCACTTTTACAGTAAATGAGATATGTATCACTTTTGGTGAACATTAGCACATCTCAACACCAAAAGAGTGCAGATCATCCGTAATTAGCTTTGTCTACACGATGATCCACTAACCTCTTCAAAATCTTTGAACAAATCCTTATTACCATCATTGAATTTGAATTCGCTCCCTTTTTTATTCTCTCTGCTCGGATCACCTGTCCTCATCAGGAAATCACAAACCACACATTCTCTCATCCTTTAACCCCTTCGCTGCTGGGCCTCTCCCCCCTTGCTAAGCCTTTGTTTGGCTATGTGGGGTAGTTCGAGCTTTGGCTCCTGTAACTTTTCGACCACATAAGGTATCAACGCTAAATTTGCGTCCTTTTCATCCAACATCATGAGGATTCTAAAGATACCCAGGGTTTGTGGATTCCCCTGGAGGGGCCCAGAAATTAGCCAAAATACAGCTAAATTGAAGGTTTTTTAGGAAAAATGGGAAAAAGGTGTTGCAAATTAAAGCGTCTGAGTTTTTCCCTGGAAATGGTATCAAAAAATGGTTAATGGGGCTGAAATTACAATTTTCCCAGCTTTTAGGGAATGACAGACTATTGTCAGAAAACCAAACTTTTTCACACAGTTTTGGCATTTTTCGGGGACATAGCCTATTTTTGCTATTTTTTGTGCTTTCAATCTCCTTCCAGTTAATGGTAGAAATGGGTATGAAATCAATATTGGATCCTGGAAAGCTATACATTTTAGTGAAGTAGACACAGTTATGAATTCAGCAAGGGGTCATTTGTGTAGATCCTTCAAGGTGTCTTTATAGAAATTAACAGTTAAATATAGGAACAATTGAAAATTAGTTAAAAAACCAGCATTTTGTGTCAACGTTTTCACCTGTAACTTCTTCTAATTATTACAACTCTTTAAAAGCAATATACTGTTACATCTGTGGGACCTTACTGGTTGTGGGGATATGTAGGACATGTAGTTTACCAAGAACCGACAAACCCAGAGCTAAAAACTAGGCATCAACTTGCAATGTTTTTTTAATATGTACCTGGTATAGACCAATTATTCTTGGAAAATGTATACATGGAAAAATCGGTATGAAACACACCTATGTATTTCCGTAATGGGAAAAAAGTATAGAATTTAGAAACAGTAGATATTTGCAAATTTAAGAAATTGGGAATACTCATAATACTATGAGAATTATCGGTTATTTTTCAAAATGACTTTTTTTTACACATTGTCGTTTATTTGGAAGGCAGAAAAACATTGAAAGTCAATAGGTAATAACAATTGCTTTACAAATCAGTATTACCCTAGGTCTCTTGATAAAAATGGTACCATACTTGTGTGGGTAGGCATAGTGCCCACAACAGGAAACGGCTCAAAACACGTGTACACACCACATTTTCACTTTCCTTGCAAAGTGCCTAGCTGTAGTTTTTGAACCCTAGCTCTGCTGGCACCTAGGGAAACCTAGCAAACCTATACATTTATGAAAACTAGACACCCAGGGGAATCCAGAATGGGGTTGCTTGACTGGCTCTCACCAGGTTCTATAACCCAGAATCCCTTGCAAACCTAAAAGAAATTTTTTTAAAGCACATTTTCCTCACATTTCTGTGGTGGAAAGTTCTGGAATCTGCGTGGATCCACGAATTTCCACCCACCCCGCATTTCCCAAAGTCTTCAGAATTTGTACCTCACTTGTATGGGTAAAGCTAAAATGGAGGATTGCAGGGGATTCTGGGTAAGGAAACGTTGGGAAATCCACGCTAGGAATACCTCCCTGGAATCCCCTGGGTGTTTAGTTGGATCTCTGACATAATATTGAGGGACATAATATCGAGTACCAAAAATATCGGCAACAAAATATCAACAGACAGAATATCGACTTTGTATCTACAAACAGGTAAGTACAAAAATATCGAGTAAAAAATATCGTTTACAAAAATATAGTTTGTAAAAATATCGACTTCATTAAAAACAATGTTAAATTAAATTAATATTAAAAATTATTTACTAAAATATACTTAAAAATACTTAAATTACCTTATAATAATTGAATAATTAATTAAAGTTATAAAAACATTTTTTACAATCATATTTGTTAAAACATATATATATAGAAACATAATATAATTAAAATATATCCAATATTATTACTGTAGGACTGCGGAAGTATAACATTACTATTCCCACTCCAATGAGTGCAACAGTAGATAAGGCATTGGATAGCCTAGAGGTAAAAATTACTATTCCCACTCCAGAGAGTGCAACAGTAGGGAAAGCGTTGGATAGCGTAGGGGTAAAAATTACTATTCCCACTTCAGAGAGTGCAACAGTAGGGAAAGCGTTGGATAGCGTAGGGGTAAAAATTACTATTCCCACTCCAGAGAGTGCAACAGTAGGGAAAGCGTTGGATAGTGTAGGGGTAAAAATTACTATTCCCACTCCAGAGAGTGCAACAGCAACAGTAGGGAAAGGGTTTGATAGCGTAGGGGTAAATATTACTATTCCCACTTCAGAGAGTGCAACAGTAGGGAAAGGGTTGGCTAGCGTAGGTGTTAAAATTACTATTCCCACTCCAGAGAGTGCAACAGTAGGGAAAGCGTTGGATAGCGTAGGGGTAAAAATTACTATTCCTACTCCAGAGAGTGCAACAGTAGGGAAAGCATTGGATAGCGTAGGGGTAAACATTACTATTCCCACTCCAGAGAGTGCAACAGTAGGGAAATCATTGGATAGCATAGGGGTAAAAATTACTATTCCCACTCCAGAGAGTGCAACAGTAAGGAAAGCGTTGGATAAGCGTAGGGGTAAAACTTACTATTCCCACTCCAGAGAGTTCAACATTAGGGAAAGCGTTGGATAGCGTAGGGGTTAAAATTACTATTCCCACTCCAGAAAGTGCAACGGTAGGAAAAGCGTTGGATAGCGTACGTGTAAAAATTACTATTCCCACTCCAGTGAGTGCAACAGTAGAGAAAGTAGATACTTCATATATTATTTAAAAATATATATATATTAATATCTATTAAAAATTTAATTGAAAGTAATTACCACTTTAATATAATATAATAATTAATTATTTACAAATACTAATTTAGTTTAATCATTACAATTAACTATCTATTAGCACTAATTAATTACAAATTAACAATTAATTAATTAGTAATTAAACAGTTATTTAACAATTAAAATCTAATAAATACACAAAAAAATTAAAATATGTAATTAGTTATAATTAAATTACTTCCCACCCTATTCCCCTATGAACCCACAACCCGCTACAGAAATGAAATTACTTAAATTAACATAATTTTCAATTAATCTATTAAATAAAATTAATTGGCAATTAAAATGTAATTTATTACTAAATAAAAATTAATTAACAATTAATTATAAACAAATACCAATAAAGAAATTTACATATTTAATTAATTATAATTAAATTACACTACATAAATTAACATATTTAATTAATTATAATTACATTATACTACATAAATTAACATATTTAATTACTTATAATAAATTACTTCCCACCCTACTCCCCTATAAACCCACAAGCCGCTACAGAAATTAAATTAGTTAAATAACATAATTATCAATAAATCAATTAAATAAAAATTAATTGGCAATTAAAATGTAATTAATTACTAAATAAAAATTAATTAACAATTAATTATAAACAAATACCAATAAATAAATTTACATATTTAATTAATTATATTTAAATTACTTCCCACCCTATTCTCCTATAAACCCACAACCCGCTACAGAATTAAATTACGCAAAATTTAAATAACATTAAATTCATTAATTAAATTACATTATAACATAAATGAACACTTTTAACACATAAAATACACTATAAAAAATGTGATATTATTAAAAGTTCGATATTTTTCTTAACCTATATTATGTACTTCGATATTTTGACTATCTATATTTTAAAATTCGATATTACATTACTTACCTTCAAAAATATATTTTTGATGTCTATATTCTGTCCATTCGATATTCTGTCCAGCCTATATTTTGTACTCAATATTATGTCCATTCGATATTTTGTAGTCGATATTTTGTCTGTTTACTATTTACTTTTCAGAAATATGTGGGTTTGGTAGGTTACCCTAGATAACCGCCGCACACGGGGCCAAACACACAGGTGACCCCCCTTGCAAAACCAGGTTGTTTGGTGATAGACAATTTTGATGTCGTCTCAATACGTTTTGTACCCTTGCCTGTTGCGGGTACTTTGGCCTCCCACACGAGTGAGGCACCATTTTTATCGGATGACCTGGGGGAATGCTGTATGGTAGGAAATTTGTGTCAGCCCGGTGATGCCACAACTTTCCCACACAAAGAATGTGTGAAAAAATTGATTCTTTCAGCTAAAATTGAGGTTAGCAGCGGATTCCGGGTAAGGAAATGTTGGGGGATCCACGCATGCCATACCTCCCTGGAATTCCCATGGTGTACAGTTTTCAGAAATGTGTGGGTTTGGTAGGTTTCTCTAGATGGCCATGGAGCACAGGGCCAAAATCCCAGGTCACCTTCCTTGCAAAACCAGGTTGTTTGGTAATTGGCAATTTTGATGTCTCCTCAAAACGTTTTGGGCCCTTGCCTGTCGCGGGTACTTGGGCCTCCCACACGAGTGAGACCACCATTTTATGGGGAGACTTGGGGAAACGATGGGTAGAAGAAAATGTGTGTCAGCCCGGCCATGCCACAACTTTCCCACACAAAAATGTGTGACAAGTGATTTTTTTAGCTAAAATTGAGGTTTGCAGGGGGATTCTGGGTAAGGAAACGTTGGGTGATCCACGCAAGCCATACCTCCTTTGAGTTCTATGGGTGTCTAGTTTTCATAAATGTGTGGGTTTTGTAGTTTCTCCTAGATGGCCTCCGAACACAGGGACAAATTCCCAGGTGACCCCCTTGCAAAACCAGGTTTTTTGGTGTTAGGCAATTTTGATATTGCCTCAATACGTTTTGGGCCTTTGCCTGTACCGGGTACTTTGGCCTCCCACACGAGTGAGACATCATTTTTATCCAAAGACCTGGGGTTAGCACTGGGTGGTGGGAAATTTGTGCCAGCCCAGTGATGCCACAACTTTTCCACACAAAAATGTGTTAAAAACGTGATTTTGTCAGCTAAAATTGAGGTTTTGCAGGGGATTCTGGGTAAGGAAATGTTGTGGGATCCATTCTTATGCTGATGTATATATTGCCATTACAGAGCACTACATTCGGTGGTGGAACTCCTGATGAAGGCAGTGGTCTGCCGAAACGGGCGTAGAACTATATTGTAGACCACCCTAATATTCATGTGTTCACTGAAATGCTTCGCTACATCATTTGTGATTTAAATTGTGATCTGCACTACTTTTCAAAAAGATCATGGATATCAATATGATCAATATAGTGTAGTATGAATGTGTGATGAATGAGTATAGTTAGGATGTTGTTCAAATGTCGGTCTTTGTAGGGCTAGATTCATTATGTGTTTTATATTTATTACAATATTGAACTCTGAATAAATTACTTTTTGTATTTTTCTAATTACTAGTGTCACTATCGTTTATTCTGATATGTTCTGAGAATTTTATATTTTGAAGTTGCCATAGATTATTTACACTTGGGATCCATGCAAGCCTTCCCTCCCTGTAATCTCCCTGGTGTCTAGTTTTCAGAAATGTGTGGGTTTGGTAGGTTTCCCTAGAGGGCCGTGGAGCACAGGGCCAAAAACACAGGTGACCCCCTTACAAAACCAGGATGTTTCGTGATATGCCGTGCAATGTTTTTTTATTATGTACCGGGTATAGACCAATTATTCTTGGAAAATGTATACATGGAAAAATCGGTATGAAACTCACCTATGTATTTCCGTAATGGGAAAAAAGTATAGAATTTAGAAACAGTAGATATTTGGACATTTTCGAAATTGGGAATACTCATAATACCATGAGAATTATCGGTTATTTTTCAAAATGAATTTTTCCTTACACATTGTCTTTTATTTGGAAGACAGAAATGCATTGAAAGTCAATAGGTAATAACAATTGCTTTACAAATCGGTATTACCCTAAGTCTCTTGATAAAAATGGTACCTCACTTGTGTGGGTAGGCATATTGCCCACAACAGGAAACGGCTAAAAACACGTGTACACACCACATTTTCACTCTGAAAAATTACCCTTTTTTTGCAAAGTGCCAACCCTAGCTCTGCCGGCACCTAGAGAAACCTAGCAAACCTATACATTTTTAAAAACTAGACACCCAGGGAATCCATAATGGGGTTGCTTGACTGGCTCTCACCAGGTTCTATAACCCAGAATCCCTTGCAAACCTAAATAAAAAAAAATGTTAAACACATTTTCCTCACATTTCTGTGGTGGAAAGTTCTGGAATCTGCGTGGATCCACAAATGTCCACCCACCCGCGTTTCCCAAAGTCTTCAGAGAAAAATTGTACCTCACTTGTATGGGTAGGCCTAGTGCCTGTGACAGGAAATGGCGCAAAACGCAACGCGGACATACCTCAATATCACAGTGAAAAATGACCCTTTTTTGACAAAGTGCCTAGCTGTAGTTTTTGAACCCTAGCTCTGCCGGCACCCAGGGAAACCTAGCAAACCTATACATTTATGAAAAACATACACCAAGGGGAATCCAGGATGGGGCAAATTGACTGCCTCACACCAGGTTCTGTCACCCAGAATCCCTTGCAAAACTAAATAATTGTCATTCTGGGGAGAATCCTTCAATGGGTGGATGAGAATCAAGTTCTATCGGACTTCCAAGCAGGCTTTCGCTCAGGAACAGGCACAATTGAGCAGGTCTTTAGGCTAACACTATTGCACTGGAAGGTGGTGGAACTGGGCAAGGGCAGTCTCTATTTGGCCTTCATTGACTTGAAGACTGCCTTTGACCTAGTTCCCAGGGAAGAACTCTGGAGGGTTCTCCATCGTTTGGGCCTGCCCCCGTACATTTTGTTTCTTCTTATGAAACTCCACACGAACAATTTCGCCCAGGTTCGCAGGGGGAGAAATGGCGAAACAACAGATAGGATCCCTGTCTGTAGGGGTGTCAGACAGGGTTGCATGTTAGCTCCCACACTTTTCTCCTTATATGTAAATGTTGTGGTGGAGCATCTCCTACAGGAACATGCGGACGCACCCTGTCTGGGGGGTGTGCGGATTCCAACATTATTGTTCGCGGATGACACTCTGCTCATTTCAAAGACCCCCCAGGGGCTCCAGAAGTTGTTGACCCGTTTTCAGGACTTTTGCGTAACCAGGGGGCTGGTGATAAACGTAGAAAAAACGAAATATCTGATACTACGTCCACCAAGGAAATTAGGTCGCCCTCCTACTTTGAATTCAGTCCCTCTGGAGAAAGTGACCGAAATGATTATTTGGGACTACGCCTGAATGATAAAATGAGCTGACCTTCACATATTGACAAGATGGTCCTCTGTCAAAAAAGGGTTGGGGGTGCCTTACTCAAGAAATATCATGCATCCCCCAGATCTTCAGTGGCGCCTGCAATTGAGATCTACAAGGCAAGGGGGGTTACTTCTGCCTTGTATGGCGCGGAGTTATGGGGTCACTGCAATTTGGATTCCCTATCCAAGACTGAAAATAAGTTCCTGAAGGACCTCCTAGCTCTTCCCTTGAGCACTCCAACAGTTCCAGTGCTCTTGGACTTGGGCTGCAAAAGCATCAAAGATCAGGCCCGTCTTCGACCATTGCTCCTATGGTCCCGCATATGGAGGGTCCCGGAATTAAAATCCTATGCCGATGGCCTATCAGAAATATTGAACACGGGGGGCTGGAACAAGATCAAGTGGCTGAGGGACATAAAATCTCTTTTGGGGGAACTGGGCCTAGGAGACTGCTGGACTACAAGATCTGCTCCTCCTAAGGCAGTCCTCAAAAAACTATATTGGGACTGAGTTTCTTGCCAACTAATTGGGAATCCACATCATTGCAATTCAACGGCAGCGTTCCTCAAAGTAAAGGATGTGATATCATATGAACCCTATATGGACCTGATTACTATGCCAATAGACAGGGCCCTTTACTTCAAGTTCAGAGTTGGCACTCTTCCGTTAAGAGCAACTGTATCGAAGTGGAAGTCCTATGCCCATTTATCCCCCTTTTGCGCTTGTTGTCCAACCAGGCCTGAGACAGTGGCACATGTACTCTTTGAGTGCCCAGACTATATCCATCCAAGGAGATACTGGTTGAAACCCCTCTTCAAACGCCTGGGAACACGCATGCATTTGGTGGCTCTCCGAATTTTATTGACTGATACCTCTCCACTTATAGTTTGTGGTGGTTCCAAATTTTTAAAACGTTCTTGGTTGATTCGTTGCAATTGATTGACTATTGTCATATGGTTACTGCGTTTCTATATATTGTGTTAAGTTAGCATGAGTTTATTAAATGTTTAAACACCATATTTTCCTTCGGCTTTAGTTTGCGCACAACACCTAATTGTTATTGTAGCTTTCAACCTAGACGAAAGATGTGATTTATTTGAGAATAATATGTTATTGCCCTGATATCAGTCGCGCCTGGTACACTTGGTACAAATGTCTGCACACTGAGAACTGCACCCTCTAAGAATAACCTAACACAAGGTTGCTGAAGGCCTGATCCTCGCACCACATTAGACATAACACAAATAATGTCGCTGCCAACATTAGGCTCTACTCGGGTTCAAGATAGAGTTACAGGGAATGAATCAACACACTTGATGCTTCGCATGCAGAGAGCTGGTAGCTGTTGATGTGATCTCCTCCTACTGAGAATTAGAGGTATGGGCCCGCCCTGCTAGAACCCAAATGAGACCTTCTTAGATATAATATAATATTCTAAATAGGGTGCGCGAAATATAGGTGATACAGATTTCTATAGATTTTGCATTATAATATGCTATCACCGTTCGCTTACTATGGACTAGTGACTATGCTGTTAACTCTGATTTTTATAATATGTATGTTGATATTATACAAGATACTGCGTTTGAGAACTTTGCATTGAAAAATAAACATTTCAAACTTGCACGTGTGTTCTTTGCCTCCCAGTTTCGGTTTGTAATGATTATATAACGAAAGAGTGTTCATGGGTTCCACGATACCTGAGGTACCCTAAGTTCATGTTCGGGATTGTCTAAGTCATTGGGAAGTTATTACTACCGATGAGACACTGTAGCTAGCTTGGTAAGGGGATTTCTGAAACAAAGGTGAGTTTTGGGTCACCCTAACTCACCCAGGTTCTAGATCTCTGTGCACAGTTCTGTGGGAGAACGGAAACCCTGCTACATGGGGCCCATACGTTGTTGGCCTTATATCATGACACTCGAGTAGTATATCATTCAAACCTTAACACCTTCATTCCCGTTTCCGGAAAACGGCAGTGTCGGAAAAACCTACCTATTTTTGAAATAGGTCTTTTTCAAGCTTGATTCTATCTAAAAACGGTTTCTTTGAATTACTACCCAGTTGTGCTACAAAGTAATCTTTGTTTTTTCACTTTCCTGTGCTGACATGGCACAAGCCGTGGACATCCCGCAGCATAGTCGCATTGCGGTGCGTGACCATTTGCGGGCTTATAATGTCCCTGTTGAAGGCTTGGCTGTTGTTCTAGTGGTGAGTGCGGAACATACTTACCCATACAAACTATTTTATTCGTGGGTGACATTTCCGGCGGTGAACGCTAATTCTGGTGTTTTCCACTCCTACACTGCTACGGCTGTACCGGCGGCGTATGCTCCGTACAGGGCACTGGAGGTTCCTATTGATGCATGGCAGCATGGAGTTTGGTTTGGTGGCGCCCTACCACACGCTTTAACCGCTCCGAGGTTGGGTCCTTTGTCCATTCCGGGCACTCCTTGGCCCGCTTTGGCTGGATTCACTCCTCACCCTAATCGAGCCAATTGTGGCATAGCTGATCTGCGGCAACTTCATGGAGTTGCAGTGACAGTGATTAGAGCGCTTGTTCAATACACTAGCCGTAATGTTCAAGACGCAGCCCCTAGGGGGGCGCAGCTTCGTGCGGAACAGGCTGGTTTGAAAATCAATCCGGTCATGGTGAATTCCGTGATGGGCAAAAAGCCCCAGGACAAGGATGATTTTCCGTTCTGCTAGGCTGAGAAATTCGGCCAGCTGGAAGCTGTGTTTCCCAACACGAGTCCTGGTGATAAGCACAGGATTCTCACACTAAGTTTACCGAAAGATTTGGCACCTGAACTTGTTGACTGTGAAACCTGGGGTAGGACTTTTGCAGCGGTCTATTCGAGGTGCTATGGTACCACGTCTGTGACCAATCTGGGTGCGGTCCTTAAACGTGTTCAGGATGAACACTGACCGGAGTCGGCGGTCGAATTGGGTATGCGCCTGTGTGGCACCTTTGATATTGTTTGCGATCTGATCCTTGCGAATGTCAAGGGGGATGCAGTGAACTTTCAGGTTGCTAACGCATTGGCGTTGGTTCCCGAGGCCGAGAGACCCCGTAGGTTGGCAAGGATTATTGTGGCTGCTTATAAAACGGTTGGCCGCAATGCGAAGGGGCTTAAAGTTTTTCCTGATAAGGAGAAAAAGCCCCAGGGTCAGTCTTCGGATACTAGTAGTCAACAAAAGTCCAAAAAACAGAATTGGCCTAAAAAGCAGAATCAGGGTAAGCAACAACAACAACAAACACAGGTTTCTGCTCCTGCGTCTCCGTTGCCTGCGCAGTCAGATCAGGTTTATGATTTGCGCGATCGCGCGATGATTAAGTCACCTGAAAGGTTTCAGGCTTCTGACCAACGCTCTCCTCGTTCCTTTCAGGACTCATCGGCTCCATCAACCGGTGGTGGAGGGGGCGGCAGGGGCCGGGGTGGCCAGCAAGGACGTGGTCAGCCCCGCCCACGAGCCGGTGGAGATCAGCAGGAAGGCGCTACGCCGAAGAGACCACAGTTTGCCACGAAGAATGTCGCCGCCCTGACAGCGCATCGATATGCCCCAGATACTGAGAACGCGGCTTCGGAATCTGACGTGGGCTCTGACCTTGCTGGACAGCGCAGCAGAGATTACCATAGTGAGAGAGGCCCTCCGTCCACTGTTGAAGGTGACAGTGACTGACACTTATGTTGTAATTGAAACTGCTGATACGCATGTTGCTCCCCCTGAACGTCTTTTTGAAATTGTCCTGTTAATTGAAGGTGACATGCAGCGAACTGTAAAAGGGGTATTTTGGGAAAATCTCTCGTCCACGTATGACATTTTGCTTTCGGAGGCTGACTGGCCCCCACCTTTTGTTCTCGCAGCTCCGCAAGGGGAGGAGGTAATCCTACCCAGTTTCGCGCACACTGTATCGAGAGTGGAAGCGCTGCATTTTGCAGAAGAGTGGGCTCTGGCGCTTGCACCGGCTGTGTACCGCAATCAGTGTGGCTGGGATAAATTGTCTCCAAGCCATGAGATTCCGTGACGGTCTCAGCCGCAGCCTCAACCTCAATATCCCATACGGCGTGAAGCCAAAGCTTCAGTCGCAGCTATCCTTGAACAATTGGAATATCAAGGTGTAATTGAAACGTGTGTGTCACCGATGAATAACCCCCTTTTTACTGTAAACAAGCCGGACGGCTCATATCGTTTGGTTTTAGATTATAGGCATTTGAACTCGCATTGCCGTAACTGCGCAGTACAGAATACTCATGGCTCTACGTTAGTGAATAGTCTTGAGCGTAAACGGTTCAAAACCACACTTGACATTTCCAATGGTTTTTATGCCCATAGATTAGACGGTCTAAGTTCCCAATGGACCAGTTTTACATACGGCGGTGTGCAAAAAATGTTTCGGCGTCTCCCAATGGGCTATAAGAACAGTCCTGGAGTATTCTCTGCCCACATTGTCTCTCTTCTGGAGGGCATCGACCCAGTTGCTTGTTCGTATGTGGATGATATTTATCTCCCAGACGACGATCTTTGGGAGCATCTGTGTCGAGTAAATGGCATAATTTGTAACTTTGCTGACATTGGTTACAAGTTTAACTTTGCAAAGTCGCACATTGCAGAGTACACAGTGTTGTTTCTAGGCTACGAGCTTAACAACGAGGGGAAGGGTTTAGCACCTCACTTCCTGGAGAAGTGCGCACAGTTGCGCTCTCCGACAACACTGAAAAAATTACAATCTCTACTGGGCTTCTTGAATTTCGGAAGGACTTACATTACGGAATATGCCCAGCGTATCAAGCCTTTGTATGCTTTGATACAACCATCTTTTTCCAAATCATGCTGGCTGCCTGAGCATTCAGCCATTCTGCAGTCTTTGCAGGCTGATTTGCTCGCTTCTGAATACTTACAGACTCGTGATAACCAGACCAACCTGGTGATAAGAATTATCCCTGGGGCGGTGGGTTTCACGTACCTGACCTTTAATGAAGGAGATACAGTACCTATTGCTTACAAGTCACACTTGTACACTTCGGCTGAACTGCGTTTTTCCACTGTGGAGAAAGTTTTAACGGCTGTGCAGATGGCAATTCTTAAGGAACGTGCCCTGTCACAAGGAAAACGCATGTTGGTTGTTACCCTGTGTCCTGCCTTGGAGGCAGTTACGAAAGCCAGTGCACCTAATTCCAAAGCTTTGCACCCTCGGTGATTTCAGTGGGATGCATCCTTGACCTCCCAGGATTTCACGTTTATTTTTGACACCACATTACGGTCGCAAGAGTATTTACAGTATGAATTTGTTCATCCTGCTCCTTTAGCAATGCGGCCGTTGGAGGATTTCCATTGCATTATTTACACTGATGGTTCGGCGCAGGTTGCGCACGGCTCTAAACATGCCTACGTTTCCGCATGCGCCATTGTGGTCGGTGCCATGGTGAACGAGGAGTTCAAGTCCAGTGTTGTGCACACGCAGACGCTTGGGGACTGCACCGCACAATTAGCAGAGCTTCGTGCTCTGATGCTTGCATTGGAGTACGCTGATCCTAGTGTGACGACTTTGATCGTAAGTGACTCTTACTACTGTGTCCAGTCTTACAATGAAAACTTGTTCTTTTGGATTCAGAATGAATTTCGTGATTCCAAGGGTAGCACAATAAAACATAAAATGATCTGGGTCAAAGTGGCGGAACTTAAAGAGAAGTTGCCACTCGTGTTTGTGATTCATACTCTCGGTCATCAGTGCGTGGGGGTCCACGCTGTTGGCAATTCGCTTGCTGATGAAGCAGCGAAGTCAGCGGTATCAAAATACTTAGTTGCAGCAGTCACGAGGTCCAAAAGCAAAATAGATGATGACATCTTGGCAGCTGTTGCTGCAACAGAGAAGGGAAGTAAATATCCTGCGGGGTTCCCTTCTAAATACACATACCACTTAAGTCCCAATAAGGTTCCTTATGTGAAAATTCCTGATGTTGGTGAACGTCTAGTTCCCAACTCGGATCGCAGGGCTAATTTGATTACAGCGGCTCATGAAGGTGTGGCGTCTGCGCATGCGGGCATCTCAGCCACTGTAACTCAGCTACAACAAAGGTTCTGGTGGCGGGGACTGTACAAACAGACGCGCGATTATGTCCTTCAATGTGACATTTGCCAGCAGATTAAACCTTCAACTGGTGCGCGTCCGCCTCAGACACAGTTGTACATCTCGAATAAACCGCTTGGATGCGTTTATTTGGATCACTGCGGTCCATTTTCTTCTGATACTGCATACAAATACATCTTAGTAGCAATTGATTCATGCACACGCTTTGTGTGGGTATGGCCACATCGGAGCGCTGATTCACGTACTGTCATTAAGGATTTGCGAGTCTTTGTGGGAATTTTTGCCTGTGGTACCTTCCATTCGGATCAGGGTCCGGCTTTCGCCTCTAAGGCGTATAAGGATGCTATGGTTTCGTTGGGGGTCCAAGTCAAGTTTTCGAGTCCCTATAGGCCCGAGGGCAATAGTGTAGTTAAACGAATGAACCGCAACTTAAAGCAATCTTTGACAGCTCGAGTTATAGGCACTGGCAGAAACTGGTTAGCCCACCTCATGGGCGTGCAGCGGGCGCTTAATAATCTCCCTAGAAGGTCTCTGCGTGGGCGGACCCCGTACGAAATGCTCTTTGGTATCAAGATGTACGTCCCTGACCTCGATGGTTTAGACTGCAAGGCCCAGGCCTCGGCCTTTGACGTAAATGAACATTGCAATGTTTTACAGGATCTACAAAAGACCAGAGACAGTCTAGTAAAGGAACATTTGCCCTCCACATCGGATGATGCGTTGCAGATCCCGGTAGTTGGCTGGCTACCCCAAGTTGGAGAACTGGTTCGAGAGAAGATCGATAACAAGAAAGAGTTGGGTCCCTCATATCGTGCACCGGTTCGAGTTCTTGGAGTGAAGGGCACAAGAACATTCATTTTACCACCACTTCCAGGTCGTAAGGAAAACAGATTTATTTCTATTGACAATGTCAAGACACACAGGGTAGCCGATTCTTCATCGCATGACACCGGCTGTATCCTGTCCTTCCATGGTGAGGCACTCTGTGCTGGCTATTACATCTGGTGCAGAACAGGAGGTGTCCCTCGAGATGCCTGCCATATCCAGTCCTTTATTAAATACTATTCCTGTCACTAACATTGATGAGTTGAACTACACCTATCCTGCTGATTTATCGATGCCTGATTTACAGACTCGTTTGGCCGACCTGTCCAGATTCTCTTTTGACTCTATTTCGGAACCTTCAAAGAAACCCTCAACTATTGCAAAATATGCCACGTTGTTTAAAAAACATTTTTTAATTCCCCCTTGGACATACATTTGGTTGATCCTATTTTCATTTTACCTTTTTATGTCAATTGGTTTTGTGTTTTATTTTTTCCGCCTGATCGATGGTCACTACGTTAAAGAAAGAACAGGAATTCGGTACCTTAATGGAACATTGGCCCCTCTTTCCTCTTCACATTCAGCGCACAGACTGAAACGAAACTTAAATACAGTTAACATTACTGCTTGGCCTGTCCTTGATGGGATTGTGTGGGATGCGGTTAGATTTCAAATACATGGGCCCACTGAAGTGATTAATGTTCCGAATGTGCTTAGAGTAAACATGGGAGATGTGATTAAACAAAATGTACGTTCTGATGATTGGGATATTCAGGCCATAGAAGCATTGTTTTCTGATTTAAAATACTATGCGGCTTTTGATGCTGAAGACTTATATTTAGATTCTATTAATTATGGTGATTTGTTTTGCTTCCAACATTATGGTAATCATTTTCTCCATAAGACGAACTCCAGGAGGGTTGCTGTGAATTACACGCAGTGGGAGCACTGCCCAGCTCCTTTCATAGGAAGCTCCAGTACATTTCTGAAAAAATACAGTTATTTTACAGATTTTAATCAATCAAATCCTGAGTCGTTTTACTTCAGAATGACAGAAAAATCCATGTCCAAAGTTAGACTTACCGATACAAAGTTGCTGTATTCAAAGTCCTTTCTAGACAAGTTGGCTGTAGATGGCTACGAGATCTGGAAGGGAATAATTGACCTTAAATCGGTTTGGGGTACCAAAGATTGGCAGGTACAAGGCACTGAGGCTTTGCACCGCGCATGTCTCATCCTGAATCACATGTTGTTTCTAAATTCAACCATTCCCAAACAACATGCTTTGGATTGGCTACTTCTAAAAGATTAAATACACCAACTATCCCCGAATTACAAGAATATTCAGGTTGGGGTCATTTTTCCGAATTGTCTATTCATGAGATACAATCTCTACTATGCAATTCGTCCTTTAATGTGACCAGCTTGGATCCTAAAGGTTGGCTATTGTGGCAAAAGAGTTCTGACTCTTGCCAACGTCGATTTCTAGGGTTGGCTGAAGGGTTCACACAAGTGCGACCAGATCCCCGTTTTGAAACTGATTATACTGTCACCACTTACTCTGTAGGGAAACTGTGTCAGAATTGGTTACAACATTCCACGTTAGCTGCAGTTAAACTACATCTATCTCAGTTGACTGAAAATGTGGATTTAAATGATTTTATAAAAGGCCCAGTTAAGGGTAGGTCTAAATGGTGGATTTATGCTGTTTACAATGAAATTTGGAAAGTGTCTCAAATTGAGGCTGCTAAGCGCCTAAGGGCAATTGACCAAGCAAATTTGGAAAAGGTCCTTGCAGTGGTCGATAACAGTATTAACACGCTTTCTTCCCGAATTTACACGTTAAACAATATTGTTTCTTCTGTTGTTGACATTGTACATGATGAAGTGTCCGTTTTATATCATGGTCAAAATCAATTGCGTTCTGTTATGCAGTTTGCCTGGACACTACAGACTCTGAAGTCTGGTCGAGTGCCTTGGAGTTATATGAACGTTTCATCATTGTTTGCCCCGTTTAATTTGACTGACAAGCAGCGCATGCTTTCCATGCGAGATGCAACATTTTCTATGTTACACATTGAGAAGTTAGAATCTTTGCCTTTCTCTGTAGCTGAGGCGGCTGCTGCTACATGGCTTATCCATGGTATTATAACTTTGCCATTTGCTCTGTTTAAATTTACAAATTGTATGAGATATATTGCTATAGGGCGATATGAACCACTAGGAAGTGCTTTCCTACATGAGACATGGTCTTTACCATATACATACAGATGTCTGAAAGAGGGAAAGGAAGTGAATCTGAATGGTGAAGAATGCACACAGTCGCCTGACCGTTCACTGATATGCAGACACATCCAATTACATGGTTCTTGTAATCAGGACAGACCAAATTTAGCCTGTGTTTTAAAGGGCACACCGGTTCCTGCAATAGTTCCCACATTCACTTTGTTGTCTAACGGTAGTTAGTTACTTTTGAATAACGAACTATGTTGTGGGTTAATGGTCGGTAATATATCGCATATGTGATTACTGTATCAGAACGTGTGGTGTGTTGCAAAAACGTGTTATATCCACCCACGCATGGGAATTCAGATGTTTCCATTTGGCCAAGAATTCCAACCTTGAGAGCGGACTTCAATGGGTTGAGCCGAATAAGAGCACTATTGTCTCAAAAACAGGTGGCACTGAGCTCGGCCCGCGAAATGTATGTCCTTCACATAGCTAACACACGCACAGAGGTGCAGGCACTTTTAAATACTGACTTGCCGTTTCATTTCTGCGAGCTGGTTCATCAGATCTTCAATGCCTCCTCCACAACTGGCCTGGCACATTTTTTTAAATTGGTTAGCAGTGGTCTCGTGACTACGTTTGAAAAAGTATTTGGTATTATCCCTGCATTCTTTCATTCTATATTCGCAAGCTTGTTTGGCGGATTTCCTGTTTTGCTGGCTTTGGCTGCAGGCGTACTGGTGATATTTTGCTTTATTAAACATGGATGCCCATCCTGTGCAAGAAAACGCTCAGCACCTACTGATGCTGTTTCGCAACCGGATGCTTGATTACTATGGCTCCTTGCCGCTTGCGACTTTAAGCACGGCTTTTGGATTATCGTTCCGATTTTCCTTTTTCACATGTGTCCAGCCTGTGGTTCATTGCCTGAGCTGTGATTTCGACTGGGCCATTGATTTGTGTCTCTGCTTACCGACTTCTCCTGACGTCGATTTTGATCAGCTGATGAGCCCCGTAGTTGCTCACGAGTTGGTTTGTTCTGGCGAAAGGGTTATGGCAGTGGCAGCGATGCATGGACTAATGGGTCAGTGGGACATATTCGCAGCGGCGCATGACTTTCTGGCACATAGCGTTCTCGAGAACCCACTGAGTTGTCCTCTGATGTTGCTAGAGGATTCGGTGCTGGAGGAGCACGTATGTTCTTTCCCATTACTTAATTGGATGGCTGAACTGTTTTCGGATGATGACAGTGATTTCATGTTGGAAGCTGTGGCTACCTACTTTGCATATTCTATCCACCCATGAGTGGCTTTGGAGACTTTCACTATTATGGCACGTGACTTTTTAGTAATTCTGAATGGTGCCTTTTTTATTACGAACATTGGACTTTGATATGTTCTGGGCCTATGATCTTATGAATGGCCTCAAGTTCAAGTTTTTTATTTTTGTGTGGCCACTATAGGCATTCATACATATTTTGTATGATTGGTTTTTATATACATTTACATACATTTAGCTTGGCTCAATATTATTGAAGTCTGCTTTCATGTTTTGCCTTTCTTGTAGTATTGGCTTAATTTTTCTTTTTTTGACCGTCCTCGGATCATTGGGGGGGGTGTCATATGGTTACTGCGTTTCTATATATTGTGTTAAGTTAGCATGAGTTTATTAAATGTTTAAACACCATATTTTCCTTCGGCTTTAGTTCGCGCACGACACCTAATTGTTATTGTAGCTTTCAACCTAGACGAAAGATGTGATTTATTTGAGAATAATATGTTATTGCCCTGATATCAGTCGCGCCTGGTACACTTGGTACAAATGTCTGCACACGGAGAACTGCACCCTCTAAGAATAACCTAACACAAGGTTGCTGAAGGCCTGATCCTCGCACCACATTAGACATAACACAAATAATGTCGCTGCCAACATTGGGCTCTACTCGGGTTTAAGATAGAGTTACAGGGAATGAATCAACACACTTGATGCTTCGCATGCAGAGAGCTGGTAGCTGTTGATGTGATCTCCTCCTACTGAGAATTAGAGGTATGGGCCCGCCCTGCTAGAACCCAAATGAGGCCTTCTTAGATATAATATAATATTCTAAATAGGGTACGCGAAATATAGGTGATACAGATTTCTATAGATTTTGCATTATAATATGCTATCACCGTTCGCTTACTATGGACTAGTGACTATGCTGTTAACTCTGATTTTTATAATATGTATGTTGATATTATACAAGATACTGCGTTTGAGAACTTTGCATTGAAAAATAAACATTTCAAACTTGCACGTGTGTTCTTTGCCTCCCAGTTTCGGTTTGTAATGATTATATAACGAAAGAGTGTTCATGTGTTCCACGATACCTGAGGTACCCTAAGTTCATGTTCTGGATTGTCTAAGTCATTGGGAAGTTATTACTACTGATGAGACACTGTAGCTAGCTTGGTAAGGGGATTTCTGAAACAAAGGTGAGTTTTGGGTCACCCTAACTCACCCAGGTTCTAGATCTCTGTGCACAGTTCTGTGGGAGAACGGAAACCCTGCTACACTATATCGATTTAATTCTTTTTTAGCTAATTTATCTCAGGGGGTTCCCTAAAATTTTACCTTTTTAAAATGAATGACATACCTGTACTTTTTCTAAATGTTGTTTTTTAATGTATGTTATGCTTGTAAGATATCTTTGCATATCGAATAAAGCTTTCAACCAACCAACCAAATAATTGTCCAAAAAACACATTTCCTCACATTTCTGTGGTGGAAACTTCAGGAATCTGCGTGAATCCACAAATTTCCACACACCCCGGGTTCCCCAAAATCTTCTGAGAAAAATGGTACCTCACTTGCGTGGGTAGGCCTAGTGCCCGTGACATGAAATGGTGCAAGACGCAACGTGGGCACACCACAGTTTCACAGTGAAAAATGACCTTTTTGGGAAAAGTGCCTAGCTTTAGTTTTTGAACCCTAGCTCTGCCGGCACCTAGGGAAACCTAGCAAACCTATACATTTTGGAAAAAAGACACCCAGGGGAATCCAGTATGGGGGGACTTGACTGGTTCCCGCTAGGTACTGTTACCCATAATCCCTTGCAAACCTAAAGAAATGTAAAAAAAACCACATTTTCCTCATATTTCTGTTGTGGAAAGTTGTGGAATCTGCATGGATCCACAAATTTCCACCCACCCCATGTTCCTCAAAGTCTTCAGAGAAAAATGGTACCTCACTTGTGTGGGTAGGCCGAGTGCCCACGACAGGAAACGTCGTAAAACGCAATGTGGACACACCTCAATTTCACAGTGAAAAATTACCCTTTTTTGGCAAAGTGCCTAGCTGTAGTTTTTTAACCCTAGCTGCGCCAGCACCTGAGGAAACCCAGAAAACCTATACATTTTTGAAAACTAGACACCCAGGGGAATCTAGGATGGGGTGACTAGACTGTCTCTCACCAGGTACTGTTACCCAGAATCCCTTGCAAACCTATAAAATTGTAAAAAAAAACACATTTTCCTCATATTTCTGTGGTGGAAAGTTCTGGAATCTGTGTGGATCCACAAATTTCCGCCCACCCTGCATTTCCAAAAGTCTTCTAAGAAAAATGGTACCTCACTTGTGTGGTTAGGCCTAGTGCCCGCGACAGGAAACGGCACAAAACACAACATGGAAACACCACAATTTCAATGTGAAAAATTACCCCGTTTTTGGCAAAGTGCCTAGCTGTAGCTTTTTAACCCTAGCTCTGCAGACACCTTGGGAAACCTAACAAACCTATACATTTTTGAAATATAGACACCCAGGCAAATCCAGGATGAGCTGACTCGGCTGCCTCTCACCAGGTTCTGTTACCCTTAATACCTTGCTTACCAAAACAATTGTCAAAAAAACCCATTTTTCTCACAATTCTGTTGTGGAAAGTTCTGGAATCTGCGTGGATCCACGAATTTCCACCTACCCCGCATTTCCCAAAGTCTTCTGAGAAAAATGGTACCTCACTTGTGTGGGTAGGCCTGGTGCCTGTGACAGGAAATAGCGCAAAACGCAATGTGGACACACCACAATTTCACAGTGAAAAAAGACCCTCTTTTAGCACAGTGCCTAGCTGTAGTTTTTTAACCCTAGCTCTGCCTGAACCTAGGGAAACCTACCAAACCCACACATTTCTGAAAAGTAAACATGCAGGGGATTCCAGGGATGTATGGACTGAGTGGATCCCCCAAGGTTTCCTTACCCAGAATACCCTGCAAACCTCAAATTTAGCTGAAAAAAAATCACTTTTCCAAACACATTTTTGTGTGGGAAAGTTGTGGCATCACCAGGCTGACACAAATTTCCTACCACCCAGCGTTCCCCCCGGTCTCCCGATAAAAATGGTGCCTCACTCGTGTGGGAGGCCCAAGTACCTGCGACTGGCAAGGGCCCAATACGTATTGATGCAACATCAAAATTGCCTATCACCAAACAACCTGGTTTTGCAAGGGGGGTCACCTGGGGTTTTTGGTAGTAGGAAAGTTGTGTTAGCCCAGTGATGCCACAACTTTCCCACACACAAATGTGGGAAAAAGTGATTTTTTTTCAGCTAAAATTGAGGAGTGCAGGGGATTCTGGGTAAGGAAACGTTGGGGGATCCACACAAGGAATACCTCTCTGGAATCCCCTGGGTGTTTTGTTTTCAGAAATGTGTGGGTTTGGTAGGTTACCCTAGATGGTCGCCGAGCAGGGGGCCAAACACCCAGGTGACCCCCCTTGCAAAACCAGGTTGTTTGGTGATAGACAATTTTGATGTTGCCTCAATACATTTTGTACCCTTGCCTGTCGCGGGTACTTTGACCTCCCACACGAGTGAGGCACTATTTTTATCGAATGACCTGGGGGAATGCTGGGTGGTAGAAAATTTATGTCAGCCTGGCCATGCCACAGCTTTCCCACACAAAAATGTGTGAAAAAAGTTATTTTTTTCAGCTACAATTGAGGTTTGCAGGGGGATTCTGGGTAAGGAAACCTTGGGAGATCCACGCATGCCATACCTCCTTTGAGTTCCACGGGTGTCTAGTTTTCATAAATGTGTGGGTTTGGTAGGTTCTCCTAGATGGCCGCCGATCACAGGGACAATATCCCAGGTGACCCCGCCTTGCAAAACCAGGTTGTTTGATGATAGGCAATTTGGATATTGCCTCAATGGGTTTTGGGCCTTTGCCTGTACCAGGTACAATGGCCTCCCACACAAGTGAGACACCATTTTTATCCAGAGACCTAGGGGAGCGCTGGGTGGTGGGACATTTGTGTCAGCCCAGTGATGCCACAACTTTACCACACAAACATGAGTAAAAAAAAACGCTTTTCTTCAGCTAAAATGGAGGATTGCTGGGGATTCTGGGTAAGGAAACGTTGGGGAATCCACGCTAGGAATACCTCCCTGGAATCCCCAGGGTGTTTAGTTTCATAAATGTGTTGGTTTGGTAGGTTACCCTAGATAACAGCCGAGCACGGGGCCAAACACACAGGTGACCCCCCTTGGAAAAACCAGGTTGTTTGGTGATAGACAATTTTGATGTTGCCTCAATACGTTTTGTACCCTTGCCTGTCGCGGGTAGTTTGGCCTCCCACACGAGTGAGGCACTGTTTTTATCGGATGACCTGGGGGAATGATGTATGGTAGGAAATTTGTGTCAGCCCGGTGATGCCATAACTTTCCCACACAAAAAATGTGTGAATATATTGATTCTTTCAGCTAAAATTGAGGTTAGCAGCGGATTCCGGGTAAGGAAATGTTGGGGGATCCACGCATGCCATACCTCCCTGGAATTCCCATGGTGTACAGTTTTCAGAAATGTGTGGGTTTGGTAGGTTTCTCTAGATGGCCATGGAGCACAGGGCGAAAATCCTAGGTGACTCTCCTTGCAAAACCAGGTTGTTTGGTGATAGGCAATTTTGATGTCTCCTCAAAACGTTTTGGGCCCTTGCCTGTCTCGGGTACTTGGGCCTCCCACACGAGTGAGACCACCATTTTATCGGTAGACTTGGGGAAACGCTGGGTGGAAGGAAATTTGTGTCAGCCCAGCCATGCCACAACTTTCCCACACAAAAATGTGTGACAAAAGTGATTTTTTCAGCTAAAATTGAGGTTTGCAGGGGGATTCTGGGTAAGGAAACGTTGGGTGATCCATGCAAGCCATACCTCCTTTGAGTACCATGGGTGTCTAGTTTTCATAAATGTGTGGGTTTGGTAGGTTCTCCTAGATGGCTGCCGAACACAGGGACAAAATCCCAGGTGACCCCCCCTTGCAAAACCAGGTTTTTTGGTGTTAGGCAATTTTGATATTGCCTCAATATGTTTTGGGCCTTTGCCTGTACCGGATACTTGGGCCTCCCACACGAGTGAGACATCCTTTTTATCCAAAGACCTGGGGGAGCACTGGGTGGTGGGAAAAATTGTGCCAGCCCAGTGATGCCACAACTTTTCCACACAAAAATGTGTTAAAAAAGTGATTCTTTCAGCTAAAATTGAGGTTTTGCAGGGGATTCTGGGTAAGGAAATGTTGTGGGATCCATTCTTATGCTGATGTATATATTGTCATTACAGAGCACTACATTCGGTGGTGGAACTCCTGATGAAGGCAGTGGTCTGCCGAAACGCGCGTAGAGCTATATTGTAAACCACCCTAATATTCATGTGTTCACTGAAATGCTTCGCTACATCATTTGTGATTTAAATTGTGATCTGCACTACTTTTCAAAAAGATCATGGATATCAATATGATCAAAATAGTGTAGTATGAATGTGTGACGAATGAGTATAGTTAGGATGTTGTTCAAATGTCGTTCTCTGTAGGGCTAGATTCATTATGTGTTTTATATTTATTACAATAATGAAATCTGAAAATTACCTTTTGTATTTTTCTAATTACTATTGTCATTATCGTTTATTCTGATATGTTCTGAGAATTTTATATTTTGAAGTTGCCCTAGATTATTTACACTAGGGATCCATGCAAGCCTTCCCTCCCTGGAATCTCCCGGGTGTCTAGTTTTCAGAAATGTGTGGGTTTGGTAGGTTTCCCTAGAGAGCCGTGGAGTACAGGGCCAAAAACACAGGTGACCCAACTTACAAAACTTACAAAACCAGGTTGTTTCGTGATAGGCAATTTTGATGTCGCCTCAATGCGTTTTGGGCCCCTGCGTGTCGCAGGTACTTGGACCTCCCACACAAGTGAGGTCACCATTTTTATCGGGAAACCCTGGGGAACGCTAGGTGGTAGGATATGTGTTTCAGCCCGGTGATGCCACTACTTTCCTGCACAAAAATGCGTGAAAAGGTGATTTTCTTCAGCTAAATTTGAGGGTTGCAGGGGATTCTGGGTATGAAAACATTGGGGGATCCACACAAGCCATACCTCCCTGGAATTCCCTGGATGTCTAGTTTTCAGAAATGTATTGGTTTGGTAGGTTTCCCTTGCTGGCCGCCGAACACGGGGCCAAAAACCCCCCCTTTCAAAACCAGGTTGTTTTCTGAAAGGCAATTTTGATTTTGCCTCAGAAGGTTTTGGACCCTTGCTTGTCACGGGTCCTTGACCCACCGACACACGAGTGAGGTACCATTTCTATTGGGATACTTGGAGAAAGGCAAAGGGGTAGAAAATGTGCTGTTTCTTTCTGCAGCATGAACATTTTGGCACAATATTGCAAGGAAAATGTGCAGACATTTTGAGGTTTGTAGGACATTGTGGGTAAGAGAACTTGTTGGGATCCACAAGAGAAACATCACCATGTACTCCCATGGGTGTTTAGTTTATGACAAAATCTACAGTTGGTAGGTTATTCTCCTTCTGCGTACCTCTTTGCCAATAAACTCTACATTTCCTACTGGGAAAGTCTTTTGATGGTGTGGGAGGAATGTGATTAGGAAAGTGGCGATCTTTCAATCTAGCCACATCCTCCACCACTCCAACTCTAGGAACCCTAGCCTGTTCCACTAGAATAAGGCTGTCTATTACAGACTCCTGAAATTTAGCAAAAGTCATTTTTGACTCAGGACAAGAATCCTTGAAAACAACAAAAGCATTTAAGGTTAACAAGTGGAAAAGATGGATAGACAACTTCTTATACCAAATGTAAGCCTCACGAAGAGCAGCTTAAGGTTCCAACCTCTGATCTACTCTTTCAACTCCACCCATGTTTCTATTATAGTCTAAAATGCACACAGGTTTGCGAACGTCAGCAACCTGACCCCAAACAGTCACTAGTGAAGTGCTTTCATCATGGATGGTAGTCAGCATGTAGACATCTCTCCTGTCTGGAAACTTTACAGCTAGAAGCTCCTCGCAACGCACTGCATTGTCCCCGCACAAGCTTTTGACAAACAAGTTCTTTTGGGAAACCTTTACGGTTAGAGCGGATTGTGCCACAAGCAACAGCGTCCACTTTGGCCAATTTCCTGAACAACCTCAAACCAGTGTAGAAGTTATCTGCATATAAATGGTGGCCTTTGTTAAAAAGTCCTCTACCAAGTTCCAACACAATTTTCTCAGTAAGTCCAAAAGTGGGCGGACAACCAGGGAGGTTAATCCTGGATTCCTTACTGGTATACACCCTGAATTTAGAGACATATCCAGTCCTACTGTCACACAGCATATACATCCTAATTCCATAGCGTGCCCTCTTACTAGGAATGTGTTGCCTAAAAACCAAGCGGCCCTTGAACACCACCAAAGACTCATCCACTGCTATTTCTTTCCCTGGATCATAGATCTCAGAAAATCGATCTACAAAGTTATCAATTACAGGCCAAATCTTAAAAAGATGGTCACAATCAGGGTGATCTTGTGCCAACGCTAAACCATTATCGACAAAATGCAGCATCCGAGGCAGAAGCAAATACCTGTCACGGCTCATGACTGCCGGAAATATAGCTGTTTCCATCAAGGGACTAGTAGATCAATATGTAGATATTGATAGCTTCCTTAGCAAGCCCATCAAAAAAGTTAAACCCAAGAACTTCTTCATCTCTTCCAGATTTGTGGGAGTCCACCGGGTAGCTCTAGAGTGGGGCTTAAGGCTGGTACTGTTGTCCCTCAAAAACTGTTTGACATACAAATTAGTCTGCTCAACAATCTCTGCCAAAAATACACCCATAAACACCTGAAAAAATGTATTGGCAAAATGTTTTCAGTATTTACTCTACACCCTGGAACACCAGTAAAGTCTGGCAATCCCGGCTGCAGCATGCCTAGGGCAACCTGAGGTCAGCATTTTCAACTGGAAGCCTTGCAGCCCCAGACTGCAGCTAAGATGCCTCTTGCCGCACTATACCAACGGGAAGCCTTGCAGCCCCAGGCTGAAGCCCAGATGCCTCTTGCCGCACTATCAGCACATCAATGTCCTCCTCTAACACAGGCACTTTGTCCGCACTAAGAGTAGCTTCATCCACACTGAGAGTAGCTTCATCATTCGATGATTCCTTGTGGAGAGAAAACTCACTGCCTGAATCTTCCTCTCCCTCCTCTGCCTCAGATGCAGAGTCAGCCTCTGAACCATGGTCAGAGGAAGACTAAAAAAACATACCAACAACCTGATGAGCAATAATCCTGCGGCTAGCCGTTATCCTTACTAAGGAAGGAGACTGCACAAACAAGTCAACAACAACCAACACTGTGCAAAATAAGTAAGTAAAAAAATGTGTGCCTTTATCACAAAGATCTATATACTCAAAAACGATACGATTCACTTGCAAGACACAGCTGCAATTACCAGCACCTACTCTACAGAAACACAACAAAAACCAACGATATCCCACTAGAAAGAAAAAAACAAAACCAATGACTCACAAGACAACAACATACACATCGAGGACAAATGCTAAAAGTTTTTGGCACTCAAAAAACAGAAGCCAAAAATACTGCTATTATTACACCATTTGCAAAAAACACAGTCATGCAGAGAAATGAAACTCATTTACAGTGTACAAAAAAGTCTCTTACCAAACACATGCAACTACACAAACAACAGAACAACCAGTAACAAAACCGCAGCCTGGAACAGTCTAAAGAGCAAAAGAAATAAAACAATTAACATGATAACACGCTATGTCACTACCCAAATGGTCAATCAGCCAGATAGGCCTTCAAATAGAGCTAAGAAAAATGGGGGGTGATCTTGCCCAAGGGATCGGGTGAGCTTGTCCGCCTGGGCAATCTGTCCCTCAGGTGGGGCAGAAAACAGCAGACAGAAATGTGCCCCCCTTCCAAAATTAATAAATCCCCAGTGCCTAGTAGGGTTTGCTGGCTCCCCCTCCCGCTTACGGCAGAAAGGCCCAAAAAAGGGGCACATCTGTCCCCAGGAGGGGCAGAAAAAACACTAACCAAATGTTACCCCCTTAGAAGCAACCATGTTGCTTCCATTACACACAAAACAAAATCCCTGGTGCCTAGTGGGGTATTCTGCCCCCCGCGGGCAGAAAGGGCAAAACAATAAGCCGATCTGCCCCCAGGGCAGACTACACATATAAAAAAATCTGCCCCCTGTGCGCGCCCCTTGCCAAGTGCTCACTTCCATTTTAATTTAAAAGAAGTCCCTGGTGTCTAGTGGGGTTTAAGACAAAAAAAAGGCCAATCTGCCCATGGGGGGGGGGCAGAATACACATACGAAAACAACATGCCCCCTGGAAGGGGGCACTTCCTTTTTAATTTTCAAATAATCCCTGGTATCTAGTGGGGTTGGCAGAAAGGCCCAATAAAAACGCTGATACACATTACAAAAATTGCCCCCTGGAAGCGACCCTTGCCCAAGGGGTCGCTTCCATTTATATTTTATATAACACCCTGGTGTCTAGTGGGGGGATTCTGGGCAGAAAGACCAAAAAATGGGCCAATCTGCCCCCAGGGGGTGCAGAATTCTCATTGCAAAAAAATTGGCCCCCTGGAAGCGACCCTTGCCCAAGGGGTCACTTCCATTTCAATTTAAAATAATTCCCTGGTGTCTAGTGGGGGCCAAAAAAACAGGGCGATGTGCCCCCAGGAGGGGCAGAAATCCCATAGTAAAAAATTGCCCCCCTGGAAGCGACTCTTGCCCAAGGGGTCACTTCCATTTAAATTTTCAAATAAGTCCTGGCTCTAGTTGGCTTTTCTGCCCCCCTGGGGCCAGAAACGGCTGATCGGTCCCTGGGGGGGGGGGGGGGGGGGGGCAGAAAAGTCTTAAAATAAATTGGCCCCCAAAGGAAGCGACCCTTGCTCAAGGGGTCCCTTCCTTTTATCAAATAAAGACATCCCTGGTGTCTAGTGGGACATTCCTACTGCACGATCGCGACGCTGTGCACGATCGTAAATCAGAAATGCCATGAATTGTGACATCAGGGGAGAGGAAATACTCTTTCCTCTCCCCCGATGCCTCAATGCGTGTGCATCTGGCCCCCCCACCCCACAGGAGCACGCAAACACTCACCCTCGCTTGGAAGCAAATGGCTTCCAGGCGTCCCAGTGCTTCCTAATGACGTCAGTGCACGATGTGCGCGCTGACGTCACAGGATCACCGAGGGGAGCTCGGGGTGGCAGCGGAAGCTCCTTCGTTGCCATCCCCCTTTGTGGCAACATGTTGGGCTGCCCATGGGGGGGAGCGCCAGCGCTTCACCCATGGGTGGGTGCCATGACGGATCGGTTCCGTCATGAGCACAGCCCAACCGATGCTCATGACGGAAGCGCTCTGTCATGAGCATCGAAGGGGTTAATTGTATAATATTATCAACAACCTCTCAGAGTTTCACTAGCTAAACTAGCAAGAGTCTAGAATTCATCTAAATGAACTTTAAACCTTAAAAAGGTGGCCACAATCTCAGAACCCTCTATATTTCCAGTAGTGAAAGGCACATTTTTTATGTCGGCTAAACCAACCCAAAGGTATTCTCATGTATATGTACAGAAGCTTTCTGGGAACTGCAATGGCACCAGGTCCTGTTCAGCTTCTTCATTATTACAGGATCTGCTAAGCCAAAGTCACCGGGAAGCAATTCCCTTTGCCTCCAAGGGCTTTCAAGCTTTTTAAGTTGAAGCGTACCAGACAGGGCGGCTGTCCTGTATGCAAAAACATCTTGGGGACATTCTGAGAGCTTCCCTGCCAATGCATTCCACCCATTGCTTACGATTGGCTTTGTGATTTGAAACTCACATTAGCTTGCTTTCTATTTGCTTACTGTTAAATCTGTCTACACCAGGGGGGTCTTCTCCCTAACATTTTGCCTTACTCCTCCATTTCTGCTGATCTCGATTTTGTTTGCCTTAGGACTTTGTGCACTTTACCATTGCTAACTAGTGCTCAAGTGCATGTGCCCTCTCCTTTAAACATGGTGAAATTGCCTTACAACCAATTGGCACAATTCATTTATTTTAAAGAACCTAGCAAAGTGGGAGTACATATACTCAAGGTCAGTAAATTAAATGCTTCTAGTGGGCCTGCCGCACTTATTGTGCCCTGCCACTTATGTATCCCTGTAAAACATGTCTAAGGCCTGCTATTACAGACTGTATAAGCAGTTTTGAGCTGCCATATCGACCTGGCAAAATAAATGTAATGCAAGGCCTAAACCTTCCTTTTCAATACATCTAAGTCACCCTTAGGTTGGGCCCTGATTAGCTCATAGGGGAGGGTGCAGTGTATTTAAAAAGTTGGATATGTACTTTAAATTTTTACATGTCATCATAGTGAAAAACTCTTAAATTATTTGTTTGACTATTGCAAGGCCTACCTCTTCCATTGGATAACATTTGGTTGTCTTTTCACTTTTAATAAGGGCTAACTTTCAGTTGTGATCAGGTAGAAATGTAGAGTTTGGTGTCTAAGAATTGTAATTTAAAGACCTCATAATGGTAAAGTCAGATTTTAAGTCAAAATTCTGAAAATGGCACTTTTAGAAAGGTAATCCAAAAAATTGCCTATGCCTCCAATTTACATTAATACAAACACTGAATGATTGAAGATAAACCATAAGTTTATTAGTTTATCCCGAC
This sequence comes from Lissotriton vulgaris, assembly GCF_964263255.1. NCBI lineage: Eukaryota > Metazoa > Chordata > Amphibia > Caudata > Salamandridae > Lissotriton > Lissotriton vulgaris. The sequence goes on along the minus strand of NC_141693.1, from coordinate 513,376,091 downwards.
AAAACTTTTTGTCACTGAATCAATACGTGAGTTAGACAATTTGCTTTGTAAAGAACAGACAAAGAATTACCATCGACTTCATTTCTAGCCATACGTAATTCAGTAAAACGGTATGTGCATATTTACAGTGAAAGAATTTAAAGCAAAAACATTGCAATGAATCATACATACATGGACATAAATAAATCAGAGGTGAAATGAAAAAACAGATAAACAATTCACAGTTTGAGAATTATAAATACAACAACGTGCAAGAGCGGGAGTGAATATTTTCAAAGGAACAACTCCTAGCTCATGAACTGGATTCGTTTGTATCAAATAATCAAAGAAAGCCCATTTTATATATGACTGACAAAAGCCATTAGTGTCAAGTCAAATGCCGACGCGTTTCAAATCCTGTTTCTTTATTTGCAGGATTCTCATCAGGGCGGTGATTCTAGTCCATGGGAACTGTTTTGCGAAGAAAATAAATGAATGAAAAGTTTGATTAACAAACTTCGTACTCTCGCCATTTTTCTTTAATGAAAAATAGAACCGCATAAAAGTGTGGCATACCTTGTGGATGTTAGCCCCGTGTGGCTTTTGTTTGGCAATATCGTTTATGACAGGCGGGTCTGGGCTGCAACAAAAGCGAAACTAGTGTCACCAATTTAAAATGCCGGTTTGCATGCTGACAGGGAGCGAAGCGGTAAAGTTTTAAATTTAGCTTAGGTCTTCAGAACCTGTAGTCAAAGAGGCCGGTAGTTGGAATTACTTATCAGTGTAAAAAATCGCTGTGGGGACAGAAAGAGGCGATATTTAGAGTAATTCAGCCTAAGCGATGAAAGGACATGCACAGAGGCGTTGACACCTCAATGGGAACACTTACTTTTGGGTTTGTTCAACACGGGCGGAGTATCCTGACCGGTGTTGGTAGGGAACGCTGTCCGTTCGGTGAAATAAGGGAGAAAGGAGGCTGAGCCAAGGTGTGCTTGGTCGCGCTATTGATAACAGTGGGCTAACGCTCAATGATCGGTGAAGGGAGGGTCAAGCTCTTACCGTGAGTCGCCGCGGAGGGCTCCACTAATGCATCCTAAGTTCTACTGGCACACATAGATTTTAGTTGTCCAAAGCACTGCCGGTGCTTGTGGCAATAAAAGCATGTGATCTGCTGACATCCAATCGGATGCGTGACGGGTGCTAATGCATTGTGGGAAATGAAGTCCAAAAATAGAGTCAAGCTCGATTAATTTCACTGAGAGTGTTGAGACCCTTATTCACGCTATCAAATCGCAGTATAAGGTATGCCTCCTTACGAAGTAGCATAGTTTCAACATCAGGGTAGCGTTTGGAGTCCAGCCACACAAGTGGTGTCCATTTAAAATCATTTTCAGTGTGCTGATTATTTACAAAGTGTTCCACCATTGGTGCAGTCATCACTCTTTTCTTTATCCGAGACCTGTGTTGCGTAATTCTGGCATTGATGGCTTGACTTGTTTTGCCAATATAAACCTTGTCGCAAGGACAGACCACTGCATAAACGATATTTTTTGTTTTGCAATTTGTGAATGCATCATGTGTCCACTTGATGCCATGATTAGTGAAGGTGTCCCCTTCAATTGTTGAAGAACATGAAACACAGTTACCACATTTGTGGTGCCCACTAATCGGTTTTAGGTTCCACTGAGCTATGAGGTCACTCTTGGGCGGCGGGATGTAGGTATCCGCTTTAATGAGATGCTGTCCAATGCTCGTGTTCTTTCTCAATGCAAAGATGGGTTTGGGCAGAGGGTACTCAATTGTTTCCAACAAATGCCAATTATTTCTGATGATGTTTTTGAATTGGTTCGTGTGTTGACAAAAGGTCGTCACACAAACCAATTGATCTAATTGCTTCTTTTCTTTTACCTGCAGGAGTGTCTCCCTCGGGGTAAACTTGGCCCTATTTTTGGCATGTTTTAACAATTTTTTAGGGTATCCTCTGTATCCTCTGTCAGCCATCTCATTACAAAATCTTGTGACCTCATAGCTCAGTGGAACCTAAAACCGATTAGTGGGCACCACAAATGTGGTAACTGTGTTTCATGTTCTTCAACAATTGAAGGGGACACCTTCACTAATCATGGCATCAAGTGGACACATGATGCATTCACAAATTGCAAAACAAAAAATATCGTTTATGCAGTGGTCTGTCCTTGCGACAAGGTTTATATTGGCAAAACAAGTCAAGCCATCAATGCCAGAATTACGCAACACAGGTCTCGGATAAAGAAAAGAGTGATGACTGCACCAATGGTGGAACACTTTGTAAATAATCAGCACACTGAAAATGATTTTAAATGGACACCACTTGTGTGGCTGGACTCCAAACGCTACCCTGATGTTGAAACTATGCTACTTCGTAAGGAGGCATACCTTATACTGCGATTTGATAGCGTGAATAAGGGTCTCAACACTCTCAGTGAAATTAATCGAGCTTGACTCTATTTTTGGACTTCATTTCCCACAATGCATTAGCACCCGTCACGCATCCGATTGGATGTCAGCAGATCACATGCTTTTATTGCCACAAGCACCGGCAGTGCTTTGGACAACTAAAATCTATGTGTGCCGGTAGAACTTAGGATGCATTAGTGGAGCCCTCCGCGGCGACTCACGGTAAGAGCTTGACCCTCCCTTCACCGATCATTGAGCGTTAGCCCACTGTTATCAATAGCGCGACCAAGCACACCTTGGCTCAGCCTCCTTTCTCCCTTATTTCACAGAACGGACAGCGTTCCCTACCAACACCGGTCAGGATACTCCGCCCGTGTTGAACAAACCCAAAAGTAAGTGTTCCCATTGAGGTGTCAACGCCTCTGTGCATGTCCTTTCATCGCTTAGGCTGAATTACTCTAAATATCGCCTCTTTCTGTCCCCACAGCGATTTTTTACACTGATAAGTAATTCCAACTACCGGCCTCTTTGACTACAGGTTCTGAAGACCTAAGGTAAATTTAAAACTTTACCGCTTCGCTCCCTGACAGCATGCAAACCGGCATTTTAAATTGGTGACACTAGTTTCGCTTTTGTTGCAGCCCAGACCCGCCTGTCATAAACGATATTGCCAAACAAAAGCCACATGGGGCTAACATCCACAAGGTATGCCGCACTTTTATGCGGTTCTATTTTTCATTAAAGAAAAATGGCGAGAGTACGAAGTTTGTTAATCAAACTTTTCATTCATTTATTTTCTTCGCAAAACAGTTCCCATGGACTAGAATCACCGCCCTGATGAGAATCCTGCAAATAAAGAAACAGGATTTGAAACGCGTCGGCATTTGACTTGACACTAATGGCTTTTGTCAGTCATATATAAAATGGGCTTTCTTTGATTATTTGATACAAACGAATCCAGTTCATGAGCTAGGAGTTGTTCCTTTGAAAATATTCACTCCCGCTCTTGCACGTTGTTGTATTTATAATTCTCAAACTGTGAATTGTTTATCTGTTTTTTCATTTCACCTCTGATTTATTTATGTCCATGTATGTATGATTCATTGCAATGTTTTTGCTTTAAATTCTTTCACTGTAAATATGCACATACCGTTTTACTGAATTACGTATGGCTAGAAATGAAGTCGATGGTAATTCTTTGTCTGTTCTTTACAAAGCAAATTGTCTAACTCACGTATTGATTCAGTGACAAAAAGTTTTGTCGGGATAAACTAATAAACTTATAGTTTATCTTCAATCATTCAGTGTTTGTATTAATGTAAATTGGAGGCATAGGCAATTTTTTGGATTACGTTAGTGTGGCCCTGCCTACCCTCCCTCCCATTGGGCCCAGCCACCATTGTGGGTTTAACTTTTAGAAAGGTGGCATTTTCTTGTCCCAACCATTTGATGTCTGCTGACTGTATCTTGGGCCACTTGGTTAGATGACTCTAGCAGTTCGTTTTTGTGTATTGCTCCCAGACAGTGGGACAAAGGAGCATAGGTGTTGGCAGGATGGCCATCTCTGACATGATGAGGGGTAGGAGCTGTCACCTACCACACTTGCACATCATAGAAACGTGGCCTGAGCATACTCAAAAAGGGTTTGGCACTACCCTATTGTGACCCAAGACAAGCTGGGGTCAGGACAGGAAGCAGGAAATTCCAAACACCTCTGGGGGTAAAAAAACCTCCAAAACCTTCTCCTACTTCAAAGTAGGCACCAGGTATAAATAGTGGACCCTCAAACCGAACTCTGTACTCTGGACCTTTGGAGGACTAAGAAGGACTGTTGTGCAGCTCTGCAAGAAGGACTGCTACTCTGTTGCCCTGCTGCTCTGGTGTCTGAGTGAGGGGACTTAACCTGCATCTTGATCCCAGGACCACCAGAGTGACACCAAGGGCTAGTTGGTTGGCCTCCTGAATAAAGCCTCAGGGACAGAAAAGGTTCCAACCACCTTGAACCCAATACCTGCAGGCAGTCTACAGTGAGTCGTGCTCTCCCGAGTGGTGCCACCCCAGTCCTGAACTCTTAGAAGTGGGCTGGAAGATGCTCTGCCAGCTCAGCTGTGGTCCTGTGAGCAGACCTGATGCAGTGCAGCATTGCTCGTTGCAGCCGCATTGAAAGTGCAGCTGCACAACACATCCTGATTGCAGACCTTCACAGTGCAAGCCCCTCGTCAACCACATCCTAACACTGTGCGATTCATTCTAGACTTGGGATCTTGCAACACTCTGCAAACCATAATTTAAAGTACTTTTGTTTAGCAGGCCTAACTTGGTCCCTGTATCCAGCCCACGCTTTATCGAGGTTTGCCTGAACTTGTGACTTTTTTCGGAGTCTGACATAACCATATAACACAATTGGCTCTTTGTGCTTTAAGGAATTATTTTTACTTAAATCTTTAAAATTGCTTATCTCTGGGGCTAATGATTGGATTTTTGTTGTTTTGGTGTCAATAAATTTTACTCTATTTTTCAAAATTGGTGTGGGATTTATCGTGCATTGTGTTTCACTTTGTTACTGTTTGAAGTGCTGCATAAATATTTTACACCTTGCCTCTAAGTTAATCTTGACTGCTTGTGCTAAGCTGCCAGAGGGTAAGCAAAGGCATTGTGGTTTCTGCTTGAGAAGGTTTTCACCCCCTCAACTAGTAACCCAATTTACAGCACTGCCTTGATTTGTTTTATGCTGTCCAGCATATTTTTGTCTCTTCCACGGAGCATCACTTGTTCACCATCTCTCCTGGTATTCTTCAACAAATGCTCGCTTTCTGCAAAAACACATTTAAATTGTGTTCCTATCTTCTCACGTTTGCTGTGCATTCAATGACATAAGTCAAATGTCAGGCTTTGCCTTCCTAGGGAGATTGGTACTTACTTTTCTTTCTCTGACTTCAATATGAAAGGTTTTAAGTGATAATACTGCTGGGTACCTATGAGAGAGGGTAAGCTGTAGGATCTTATTTTTTCTTGCACACACCACTATTTATATATCTGTAAATGAACTGTGCAAATATTTCAGATTATATCAGAATTGGAAAACCCAAAATGAAGCAAATTTTTTTGTAATTCAGAAGTTTGGTTTCAATACGATTAGGCTTTCCTGTTTTCGGTATCTATTTTTGGTAAATTCTGGTGGGGTTTTTTCAGTGCTTTCCAGTGATTTCAATATGTTTAAAAAACTGTTGGGTATCAGTGGTTACTCATTTTCGCGCCATTAAAAATAACAGAAACAGTGTTTTTCCAGTGTTTATGGAACATTTTGCTTTTATTATTGCTTGCTTTCTGCACTGATGGTACATGATATAAAGACAATGTACGTACAGTGTATATGAGGTCCAAATTCATTTTTACAAATCCAACTTATTGTAGTACACACAATACTTCTTCAGTGAGTCTTTTGTCATGCACGCTTGCTCCTTCCTTCCCATATAAACTTTTATCTGTGAAAAGGCCCTTTCAACATTGGCACTTGGTACGGGCAACACCAAAACAGCCAGTACACAATTTGCTACCTCTGGCCACTGACATAGCTTTCCATGCCAATACTGGCCCCCTGAAGATTGTGATTCTCTGGGAGAGGTTCTGCAACATATGCGTTGAACTGGGCGCATATGCCCTTAGAGTTATTTAAGTGGTCAAAAATGAAGCCCTACTTTTCAAAGTCTGGAGAAAATGCCTCTTTACGCAAGGGATCTAGAAATTGTGCAGAGTACCACAGTGAATCTTCATTGACTTCAAGGGCCATGGTTGTTGAAGGTACATTTCTGTGCATCATTGCAAGCCATTTCTGCATTGTAAAATAAAATTTCCTGAATTGCTCCTCAACATTTCTTTGCTCACCAAGTCGCAAGCATTCTATCATGGAACATGTTGCAGTGCTAAAGTCACTAAACGTGTTGGCAAGCCTACTCTAAAGTAGATCTTTCACGGCACATCAATTACTCTGAATACTTGGTAGACAGGTATTTTCAGACTCTAGTTATTTTACTATGTCCACTACATCAGCCATGTTTTCCTGTAAAAATCCAAGAATGCTGTACAGTATACTTATTTTACATCACTATCAATATGTGACCAAGGACCTATACATTTCTTGCTGTTGGCATCATCACTAAGCAAACAGTCGCCACATGAATAATATAGCATTCATGGCCTCTAGGACTGAGAAACACTGGCTAAATAACACAGTTGGGATGACTCTTTCTTTGATGCCACACAAAGCACAAAATGAGAAATATGTGTGTTTTAGTGCACCAAAATGGACTACAAAGTCAATAGCATTCTTCATTAACTCTGAAGATTGTAAAGATGCTTTCAGCATACCATCTAGCAAGTGGCAATTTACAGGTAAGCACTTCAGTTCAGGTATTAATTTTGACAGATTGTGATTCTCTGGGAGAGGTTCTGCAACATATGCGTTGAACTGTACGCATACGCCCTTAGAGTTATTGAAGTGGTCAAAAATGAAGCCCATTTTTTTTTAAAGTCTGGAGAAAATGCCTCTTTACGCAAGGGATCTAGAACTTGTGCAGAGTACCACAGTGAAGCTTCATTGACTTCAAGGGCCATGGTTGTTGAAGGAACATTTCTGTGCATCATTGCAAGCCATTTCTGCATTGTAAAATAAAATTTCCTGAATTGCTCCTCAACATTTCTTTGCTCACCAAGTCGTAAGCATTCTATCATGGAACATGTTGCAGTGATAAAGTCACTAAACGTGTTGCCCAGCCTACTCTAAAGTAGATCTTTCACGGCACATCAATTACTCTGAACACTTGGTAGACGAGTATTTTCAGACTCTAGTTATTTTACTATGTCCACTACATCAGCCATGTTTTCCTGTAAAAATCCAAGAATGCTGTACAGTATACTTATTTTACATCACTATCAATATGTGAACAAGGACCTATACATTTCTTGCCGTTGGCATCATCACTAAGCAAACAGTCGCCACATGAATAATATAGCATTCATGGCCTCTAGGACTGAGAAACACTGGCTAAATAACACAGTTGGGATGACTCTTTCTTTGATGCCACACAAAGCACAAAATGAGAAATATGTGTGTTTTAGTGCACCAAAATGGACTACAAAGTCAATAGCATTCTTCATTAACTCTGAAGATTGTAAAGATGCTTTCAGCATACCATCTAGCAAGTGGCAATTTACAGGTAAGCACTTCAGTTCAGGTATTAATTTTGACAGATTGTGATTCTCTGGGAGAGGTTCGGCAACATATGCGTTGAACTGGACGCATACGCCCTTAGAGTTATTGAAGTGGTCAAAAATGAAGCCCATTTTTTTTAAAGTCTGGAGAAAATGCCTCTTTACGCAAGGGATATAGAACTTGTGCAGAGTACCACAGTGAAGCTTCATTGACTTCAAGGGCCATGGTTGTTGAAGGAACATTTCTGTGCATCATTGCAAGCCATTTCTGCATTGTAAAATAAAATTTCCTGAATTGCTCCTCAACATTTCTTTGCTCACCAAGTCGCAAGCATTCTTGCATGGAACATGTTGCAGTGCTAAAGTCACTAAACGTGTTGCCCAACCTACTCTAAAGTAGATCTTTCACGGCACATCAATTACTCTGAACACTTGGTAGACGAGTATTTTCAGACTCTAGTTATTTTACTATGTCCACTACATCAGCCATGTTTTCCTGTAAAAATCCAAGAATGCTGTACAGTATACTTATTTTACATCACTATCAATATGTGAACAAGGACCTATACATTTCTTGCCGTTGGCATCATCACTAAGCAAACAGTCGCCACATGGATAATATAGCATTCAAGGCCTCTAGGACTGAGAACCACTGGCTAAATAACACAGTTGGGATGACTCTTTCTTTGATGCCACACAAAGCACAAAATGAGAAATATTTGTGTTTTAGTGCACCAAAATGGACTACAAAGTCAATAGCATTCTTCATTAACTCTGAAGATTGTAAAGATGCTTTCAGCATACCATCTAGCAAGTGGCAATTTACAGGTAAGCACTTCAGTTCAGGTATTAATTTTGACAGATTGTGATTCTCTGGGAGAGGTTCTGCAACATATGCGTTGAACTGGACCCATACGCCCTTAGAGTTATTGAAGTGGTCAAAAATGAAGCCCATTTTTTTTAAAGTCTGGAGAAAATGCCTCTTTACGCAAGGGATCTAGAACTTGTGCAGAGTACCACAGTGAAGCTTCATTGACTTCAAGGGCCATGGTTGTTGAAGGAACATTTCTGTGCATCATTGCAAGCCATTTCTGCATTGTAAAATAAAATTTCCTGAATTGCTCCTCAACATTTCTTTGCTCACCAAGTCGCAAGCATTCTATCATGGAACATGTTGCAGTGCTAAAGTCACTAAACGTGTTGTCCAGCCTACTCTAAAGTAGATCTTTCACGGCACATCAATTACTCTGAACACTTGGTAGAAAAGTATTTTCAGACTCTAGTTATTTTACTATGTCCACTACTTCAGCCATGTTTTCCTGTAAAAATCCAAGAATGCTGTACAGTATACTTATTTTACATCACTATCAAGATGTGACCAAGGACCTTCACATTTCTTGCCTTTGGCATTATCACTAAGCAAACAGTGGCCAAATGGATAATATAGCATTCATGGCCTCTAGGACTGAGAACCACTGGTTAAATAACACAGTTGGGATGACTCTTTCTTTGATGCCACACAAAGCACAACATGAGAAATATTTGTGTTTTAGTGCACCAGAATGGACTACAAAGTCAAGAGCATTCTTCATTAACTCTGAAGATTGTAAAGATGCTTTCAGCATACCATCTAGCAAGTGGCAAGTTACAGGTAAACACTTCAGTTCAGGTATTAATTTTGACAGGTTATCACACAACTTGTTCATATGTGTAGCAGTATAACTGGAAATACAAAAAAATCACTCCAATCTTTGTTGAAATTGGTAAGAATTTTTTGCATTCCAAGTGACACCATTCCATGTTTTCGAAAAGACTGGTGTCATGTTTTTACCACTATCTCAAATGCTTGGTGATAGCACTCTTTTCACATATACCGGTCACTACACCTTGACTTGGATGTTTAAAGCCTGAGGTGTTTGGCAATTCACCTACAATTGTTACTGACTCACTAGAAAAGGGGGCTGAATGTATTAAAGGGTTTTATCCATTCTCTGTCTGTGGGTAAATGTGATGGTAGCTATTGGGAAAGTTTATTATGAAACCAGCCATCTTACCTATCAGTGAATGAATCAAACATAGCCAAAATATCAAATATGATTTTGATGCTCCCGCTTCTCTACAGTTTATAAAATAATTAAATAAGACCTAAAACATGCTTCCAAACCCTGCATCTTTAGACCAAAGACCACAAAACTGAAAATAACAAAAGGAAGAAGAAACAATATTTTAGTGGCATTCTGTATTGGCCCCTTCAGGAAGAATAAAAATGACTCTCTCACTTTCTTTTTAATTTCTTTGAATGCATTTAGTTTGTGGTAATGCAAGTGTTTTTTTTAGTGTTTGTGTGTTCACACTGGTGAGGGCTATTTCCCTTTTGGTGGGGTTTTATCAGTTATTATCGGTTTAAACCTAAAACAGGATAGCCTAAATAGGATCAAAGCAAATCAATATACTTGGTGATGGAGTTTCCACACATTAACATTTGTGCCCTGTATAGGTTCATCATTAAAACTGTATGTCTGTGCAAAAGTAATGGTCATTTCCATTGAAAATGTGCTCATTGTAATGGCACTGCGCTCGCACACAATGCACACTTCACTCTATTCTACAGCACACTACACCTCTGTAATCCCCTCTATGCTACACCACACCATTCTATGCCACTCTATTACACTCCACTCTACACCACTCTACTCCCTCTATGCCACACCATTCCACCCCACTCTTCTCCACTCCATTACATGCATCTCCACTCCCCTCTGTGCCACTCTGCTGTATTACATACAACTGTACTCCACTCTACTCCACTCCACTCTATGACACTCTACCCCACTCCACTCCATTACACTCTACGTCACTCTATGCCACTCTAATACACCCTCTATGCCACTTTACTCTAGACTACTCTACTCTACTCTATGTGGCTCCCCTCTATGGGACTCCACTACACTGCACTCCACACTATGACACTCCACTCCATGATGCTCCACTCTATGGCACTCCAATCTATGACACTCCACTCTATGTTATGTTATGTTATGTTAAAATTTGTTAAAGCGCACAGCTGCTCCAGCTAAGGGGCGTCCCGGCGCTGACCGTCTAATTGTACCAGATATCAGGAAAGGCTGAAAAAAAAATGGAAACCCTAAATCAGTGGAAAAAAAAGGTCGTAATAGCTTTCCGGAATAACAGTAAGTCGTCCATACTACGAATGGAGACAGGCAGAGAATTCCACAGTTTAGCCGCCATGAGCCGAAAAGAACGGCCTCCAACACGGCAGAGTCTAATCCTGGGTATGGTCACCAGATGTTGACCCAAGGAGCGCAGGCTACGTTGGGGAATATAGGGAGTTAAAAGAGGGTGAAGTAGCTCAGGACTAGTGCCTTTTAAGATTTTAAATGCCAAGCAAAGCGTCTTAAACTGGATTCTTGCTTGAATCGGAAGCCAATGTAAAGCTCTGATAGTGGCTCTAGCGGAACATCTATGTGGAAGTCCCACAAGCGCGCGGGCTGCCGAGTTCTGTACTCGTTGGAGCCGCGAAATCTCAGCTTTATTTGCGCCTAGAAATAAGACGCTGGCATAGCCCAAGCACGATAATATTGTAGCCTGGATAATGAGCTGCCACACAGGCGCGTTAAAGAACTTCAGGATAGGGCGGAGGCCTCTCAACAAGCCCACACACGTCGCTGCCACCTTCTTCGTGTGGGACTGAAAGTTAAGATCCGCGTCCAACCAAACTCCCAGGTTCTTAACCACTGGCTTAGATGTTGGCATAGTGCCTAACGAAGCTGGCCACCACTGCTCATTCCAGAGGGAGATGTTTTTCCCTACCAGCATCACTTCCGTTTTAGTGGCATTCATTTGTAAACAGTTGTCAGCCATCCACTGAGCAACTGCAGTCCTCCCATCTCTAAACCTTGTGGCAACTGCAGAAGGGCCCTCAGCTGAGGTGATTACCAGCTGAGTATCGTCAGCATACGATACCAGCGTTAGGACCCAATCTCTTGCCACAACCGCAAGAGGTTGAACATAGAGATTGAACAGAGTCGGGCTCAGCGCAGAGCCCTGCGGAACCCTTTGGCCGATGGAGTGGGTATGAGATAGGAAAGGCGGTGCCGACAACCGGAAGGATCTGTCCGACAGAAATGCACGGAACCAATCCAAAGCCTGGCCCATGATCCCTATTGCCTCCAGACGATACAACAAGATGTCGTGAGACACTGTATCAAAGGCAGCACTAAGATCTAATAATATAAGCACTGCACTCTGACAGGCGTCAAGAATAGTTCTTAAATACTCCGTGGAGGCTAACAAGGCAGACTTGGTGCTATAACCCAATCTGAAACTGTTTTGCGACGGGTTCAAAATGTTGTTAAGGGTCATGTGCCGAGATAACACCTCGTTCACATGTGCCTCGGCCAGCTTGGCAACTCATGGAAGCAAGGAAATTGGCCTAAAACTCTCAGGCAAAGAGGGATCAAGTGTGGGCTTTTTATGATAGGCGAGACCCGAGCCTGTTTCCAGGCCAGGGGTACTTTGGCCATGGAAAAGGATAGATTAAGTATGTGACCTAGCGGGTTCTGTACAAGCTCCATAGATTCCATAAACTGTGTCGGCCTCATAGGGTCGAATGGGGATCCCGATTTAAACTTTTTGCAAAGTTTCACAAGTTCATCACAAGAGATCTCGGGTATAACAGTCAGAGTGGAGACTCCCTCTCTGACCGTAACAGAACTCAGAACAAAGGAGAGCTGAGGAAATGTGGCATAGATTTGCTGCACTTTATTCGTAAAAAAGGAAGCAAGCACCTCACATTGCTGTGCCGAGTTTACGTGGGAGACTGAGGTTTTAGTATTCTTCAGCTCCTGAACAATCTTAAAGATGTATTTCGTGGGATTAGAGCTCTCCTTAATTTTCCCAGCGTAAAAATCAGCACGTGTGGAACAGATCATTTTGTGGTAATATTTTAGTTCGGCCAGGTACACAATCTTAAGGTCTTCTTCATAGTTCCTTCTCCAAATCTGCTCAGCTCTTTTACACTCTTTCCTGAGTGCTCTAAGAGCATCCGAGAACCAAGGATTGGAGACTGAGCTGCGCCCTCTCACCCATCTAGCTGGAATAAGAGTGTCAAGCCCCCCCCCCCAATCCAGTCGCAAAAGGCGGTATAAGCGGCCTCAGGATCAGCCAGATCCTCGACCAGGGATTCACCCAGATAGGCGTGAAACTCACTTATATTAAGTTTATGCCAAGGCCTTTTAAACATCAGAGTGGTCTTATCAATCTTAGGAGATTTGTTTATCTTCCAACTAGCTTTGATTAAATAATGGTCGGTCCAGCCCATAGGTACAGGTCGATCAATCTGAACAGCTGGAATATTGGAGAAAACAGGATCCAATATATGTCCTGCTACATGGGTAGCATCCTGTACCAGTAAATCTAGTTGGAAGGCTGCCAAGTCTGCTAACAAATTACAAATGGCCTGATCCGAAGTTTGATCAAAATGAAGATTCAGGTCACCTAGAATGGAGAAATTAGCAGATCTCACCACTAGTGAATTAACTAGCTCTAACAGTGCTTCACTAAACTTAGAAGCATGGCCGGGGGGGCGATAAATATAGAGCCCAGAGAAAGTAAAATGCGGGCTTATGTCCAGTCCAAAGCGTGCACATTCACAGCCACATAAATTCTCCTCCATAAAGAAGCAATGATACTGGGCTTTATATATAACAGCTATCCCGCCTCCCCTAGAGTCTCTATTAAGAGTCTTAATCAAATACCCTTCCGGAAGGGATAAACCAGTTATCCCTAACATGTCATCCCGCAGCCACGTCTCACAGATAAAGAGGACATCAGGAGACTCATCACTAATTAGCGTGTGGACTTCCATATGGTGTTTCACTAAGGAACGCACATTTAATTGAAAGACGTTAAACAGCGTTTGACTCCCTAAGACCTCGGCTTTCCGAACCCTAGAAGGAGTGCACGTAGAAAAAGCACAAGACTGACAAGACAGACTTGTCTCACCTAACTGGCATGGCAGCTCCGCACAGGCCACCTCATTAGGCTTTAGGTTCATAAGTTGCTCTCTATCATACTTACGGATGAGAAGCTGCCCTGGTGTCCACCTAAGATGGCGGCACCGTTACTACGAGCGCGCTAGTGCAGTGCAGAATCCACTAGTAGGAAGCTCATACAGTGAGCAGGTAAGGCGCAAAACAAGTTCTCAACACAACAGTTAAAATAGTCAAAAGATTGGCAATTTACAAAGTGAAATGCGAAGTTTAAAAAATTTAATGAATGTCAGCCCAGAACCCCCAGCTCACGCCTCAGGGGAATGAAGTACAAATGCAACAGAGCGCGCGAAAGTGCAACAAGGTTTAAATACTGCAGAGGGCAGGGACGCCAAATCAACTAGAACGCTGCCTTGGTGTCCACCTAAGATGGCGGCACCATTACTACGAGCGTGCTAGCGCAGTGCAAAATCCACTAGTAGGAAGCTCATACAGTGAGCAGGTAAGGCGCAAAACAAGTTCTCAACACAACAGTTAAAATAGACAAAAGATTGGCAATTTACAAAGTGAAATGCGAAGTTTAAAAAATTTAATGAATGTCAGCCTAGAACCCCCGGCTCACGCCTCAGGGGAATAAAGTACAAATGCAACACGACATGAACCTCCACGACACTGTATGCCACTCTACAACAGTTCACTCTATGATACTCCACTCTACAACACTCCACAGCACGCTACATCACTCTACTCTATGACACTCCAATCTGCAACACTCTATGTCACTTCATTCTGCAACACTCTCTGCCACTTTACTCCAGTCAATGCCCCTCCAGACAATAAAACTTTACTCCACCCTATGCTATGCCGCTCCACTCTACTCCACTCTATAACACTCTACTTCACTTTATGGCACTACAGTCCACTCCACTCTATGACACTTTACTCCTCTCTACAACACTTTACACCAAACTTTGCTATGCCACTCTATGCCCCTCCACTCTACATCACTCTATCTATTACACTCTACTACACTCACTCTGCCCCTCTACTTCAATCTATGCCACTTGACGCTGCTCCAGTCTATGACTCTCTACTCTACAACACTTTATGACACTTCACTTCACTCCACTCCTTTCTACTCCATTCCACTCCACTCAATGCCACTCTGTACCACTCTATGCCGCTCCACTCCAAGCCACTCTACTCCATTCTACACCACGCCACTCCACTCACAACTGTCTAAAATGCTACACTCTACGATCCTCCACTCTATGGCCATCCATGACACTCTAAAACACCCTACTCTATGACACTTCACCGAATGCCACTTCGCTCTATGCCACTCTATGACTGTCCACTCTACACCATGACACTCTATGGCACTCCACTTTACTGCACTGTGCATCACTCCAATTTACACTACACTACTCCATGCCACTCTACCCCACTCTTAGACATTCCACTGTACTCCACTGTATGCCATGACACTCTATGCTCCTCTACTTCACTCTATGCACCTTCACTCTACGAACTCCACTCTATGCCCTTCCACTCAAAGCCCCTCCATTCTACACCCCTCCACTAAACGCCCCTTTACACCAGTCTACTTCATTCCACTCTACACGCCTCCACTCCACTCAAATAGACTCCACTCTACACTCTAATCCACAGCAATCCAGTCTACCTCCACAACACTTTGCAATACTCCACTCTATGATACTCTATGCCACTCTACGACACTCCACAACACTCCACTCCATACCACTCCACTCTATGGCATTCTCCTCAACTCTATGCCACTCCCCTCCACATCACTCTCCTCTATATCAAAAACTTTTAGCCATGCTGAACAACAGTCACACTGGCATACAACATGGCTAAAACACATTGGCAAAGCCAGTGACTCTTGCATAAGCAACCCTATTGGCTTTGCCAGTGCTTGTTATATCCACTGGCTGCTCACCCTTGTACCCTATCACTATACAGACTTCCCGTGAACAAAATCCTATAACACATAAATGTCTCCACATCAGTCAAGCCGGGCCGAAGACGGCTGTAATGCCAGAAACCGGTCCCCGGAAGCTTGTTTCCTTCCCAGTGAAAGAATTGGCTTTGTAGTTTGGTTTGCCCTGTTCCCATCATGCACTGGGACAGGAACAGACTAATTTGCATATAGCCAGGTTCTGAGCTGGGATGGTGCAGTGAGCTAAAAAACGGTGTTGGATCTAGCCCTGATCTCTTGACTGGGTGAGAGTATTCTGCTTTATTCAGAAACTCTGTCCATCACCACCCCTTGTTGTTTAATTATTTTGAATTATGCACCCAGCAACAGGACTTTTCCCACCATTCTCTTTCTAGTGTTTTTCCACCCCATTCTTTCTAGTCTTTTTAGGAAGTGTTTTCCTGATTCTGCCATTGGTGTCTCAGTGGATGACGGTGTACTTTAACAATATTTTTCACTCTTGATGCCTCTATGGTCTACAACTTGCGTATGACACTCATTTTGTTGTTCTTCCAGTGGCAATGTCTTACCTTGAACGTTGTCTGTATACCCATGTACTACAGATGAGGAGAAGTTGGTGTGTTCTACTGGCTTTCCTGACAGTTTGCACCCACAGTCTTATTGCCTACAATCCTCCTTTCATTCCTCTTAAATACAGGGGTGGAGTAATATTCATGGACTAACGCTAGTGCCTATTCTTTTGCCACTCTCCTCACACTTCTGTCTTCCTCACCATTCCTTGGAGCCAACAGCAGTACTGCTGTTTAATTTCAGTTATGTTTCACACTGCCATTCAAATGCATTTACGTGTGCTATCATGCGGACCTCCCTTTCCCATCTACCTCACTGCAGGTCTGAGGGGAAATAAGTAATGTCCAAAAAGCACACTCTCTTCCCCTATTGGACCCATCAAGAGCAGATAGAAGTATCTCAACACCTGCTGTGTGTGTGAGAACTACCTAACTATTAGAACACAGATGAGAGGGGCCTCAATTTCAATCTGAAAACCCTCATGTGAAAAAATATTGTAAGCTCCCCGTGAATAATACAAAGGCAGTATGTATTTTGGTACCCTTTTCTATAGAATTGTAACTTAAAAGATATTTAAAGAAAATACACTTTCTAAATGATGTATACTACAACAGTTAAAGGTCAGACAGAAGTAATTCTGACAGTTGGGAATGCTGCCCAGAGCGATTTTCAGTGGCTGAGATTAATTCAAGCATTTCTTCCATCACAAAATGACTGAAGTTGTACGTCACTGATGAGACCTAATTAGGTTTAAACTGGTCTGGGGTTGCTTGTGTTCCCAACTGGAGGGGATCTGGTCTGGCAGTTCAAACTGGACTATTCCTATTGAGCAGGTCCAAGACATATTTGCCAAAGTTGGGTTTCTGCCTAGAATGGCAGAGTGGGGGGAAAACACTATTAAGGAATGTGGCCCAGAGTCAATTGCCAGTGACTGAGATTAATTCAAGCATGCCTTCCATCACCTTGTTGTTTTAGCGATGTGCATCAGTGAGCAATATAATAAATGATATAGGCAACTTGTAACATGATTACCGGTTTGAGGGTAGGAAAACATCAAATTTGGATTCATCTGAGCAAATAAAAACGTACATGATAAACAGAACACAAGCACATTAGGCTCACAGTTAAGTCTAGTACATCATGAAAGGCACACAGACACACTTATACGATACATTGGAAAATTAAAGACATATCCATATACATTTCTCATGCCGGGTCACCACTAGTAGATATGTTATTTTGTATGTATATTGAGAAGGCACTGATTCCACCTAATATCACACATTCAATTATACCCACTGTTAGAAATGGGATTTCTGGTAGGCTAGGGCATGTGCCAAAGACAGGCAGAAACCACCACTCTAGTCAGGATAAGGGAGTTACACTCCTAAAATAACCCCTGATCACCCCTTTGGTAGCTTGGCACATGCAGTCAGGCTTATCTTAGTAACAGTGTGTAAAGCATTTGCACATAACCAACAGTAATACAGTAATACAAAAGGACACCACACCAGTTTAGAAAAATATCCAATATTTATACATACTTAAGACAAGACCAAAAACTAAGAAAATCCACAATACAGTACTTAGAAATTTTCAGTTATCAAAATAACCTTGAAAAACAGTTATTTGAAGTCGATAGCTCTGTCCGGCTGTCACGGTGTAATGAACAAACAAATACAAACAGTTCTGGCTGACCGCGGTGTCACGGGCCAGCTACAGTACCTTTTAGAAATGCAGTGCACTGGCGATCTCTCGTTGAGCTTCTGAAAGCACAGCGTCTGCAGGCGTCGGTTCCGGAGGTCGGTGCAGGAGTCATCGGGGCCCTCGAAGTCACACGTGTTGCAGACAAACTCCTCTCTGTTGAAGTCAGGAGCGCAGGAGTTGGCAGGCGTCGCGTGCTGCAGGGCGAAGTGCAGCAGTGCGGGGTGTGGTGCCCTCAGGTCACGGTGTGAGCAGCAGCTCAATGGCGGCCTCAGATGCCATCGTCAGTGAGACCAGGGTCACAGTGCAAAGTGAATGCAGTACTTGTCACGGTTCTTGCCGGTCGCGGTGCAAGCAGCGGCGTCGTTGTTGCTGGAGCGCTGTCATCTGGAGTCGATGGCACTGTCGTCGGTAGGCCAAGGCTGTGGTGCTGGATGAGGGCAGTGAATCAAGGAACTTTAAGAGCAGTGCCCTCAAACCACGGTGCAAGCAGCAGTGTCGATTTAAGCATGGAGCGACGTCGTCGAGGAGGCCAAGTCGTCATCGTGAAGCAAGGTGGTGCGGAGTGCGATGCCCACAGGTCACGGTGAGAGCAGTGGCTTCGTGGCAGCATCAGCAGGTGTCGTCGGTGAGACCAGGGTTGCGGTGGGGCATTGCATCGGTGCCCTCTACTGTGCCTTCAGGACATGGAGTCTGCAGCGGCATTGTAGACGGTGTCGGGCTGCTTTTTTGTCTGTTGCAGTACAAAACACACAGTCCCTACTGCGAGGGCAGAAGAGCTTGAAGTCTTTGCTGTTCCTGAGACTTCTTGAACAGGGGGGCAAGCTCTACCTCAAGCCCTTGGAGAAACTCACATAACTAGATTTCAGAAAGTTCCGTCCAGTCCTTTCACTGCCCAAGACAGAAGCAGCCACTGCAGGCCAACACAGTAAAGCACACTGCAAAGTGCTAGTTCCTTCTCAAAGCTGCCCCAGCTCTTCTTGGCAGTCTTCTTTATCCAAAGGAGTTCTAAAGTTCAGGGGTCTGGGCCCCAATATTTATATCCCAAAATCCTTTGATGTCTTAGGCAGAGAGTGTCTGTGCCCAGCCAGAAGCAGTTCTGCCTTCTCTGCTGTGACTTCCTGACAGGAGGTGGAGACGGCATGGTCAGAAGCAGACCAGGCCCTTTGAGGTGCAAGGAAATCTCCTCACCCGTTCCCCAATTGCAGCCCAGGTCTATTCAGCCTTGTCCTGACCCACCTAGACTGTCCTGAGCCACTTCTGCTCCCCAGCGGTCTGTCATCCAAAACCCAGACAGGCAATCCACATTCCAGCAGAGGCAAATGGGATGACTGAGCAAGAGAATACCTACTTTCTAAAAGTGGTATTTTCAAACATCGAATGTAAAAATCACCTTCACTAAAAGATGCATCTTTAGATTCTGAGTTCAGGCATACTAAACTTTATTTTCCTACCTTATTCCCCGGGCCAGTAATGTTTAGAAGGTGTTATAAACAAACTCCCCATTCTGTGGGGCACAGGTAGCCTTGCAATAGTGAAAAACCGTAATTGGCTATCAGGACATGCGACACACACCAGGGCATGTCCTACCTTTCACATACACTGCACCCGGCCCACAGAGGTACCTTGGCCTACCTTAGGGGTGGCTGACATGTAAGAAAAGGGAAGGTGAGGGACTGGCAAGTGTGTGCACTGGCCAAGTCGACATGGCAGTTACAAATTGAGTGGGTCTGAGTTTCCTTTTCAGGGCTACTCACGTTGGTGGCACAATCTGTGCTACAGGCTCACTAGTTCATTGAAAACAATGGGGTAGACCCAATAAGTCAAAGGACCTGGGAAATTGTATATATAAGAGAGTGGTCCTAGACACAATTTATGAAAGACAATTAATGTGAATATTAGTTTTTCACAAAAAACAGTTAATCAGATGAAATCTGAACACAACAGGAGATGTATTATTAGCTTATTATGCTATAAATGCAATGAACCCAGCACAACAGTATCAAAGGAATTTATACTGTAGTTTTATTTACATATTCATAAAATGAACAATAAAGAAGATAGAAAAGGGTGCTCAAGTGATGAGAGAAGGAAAACTTAAGGCACAAGATTTAGAATAATTCAGTGCAACACAAGAACAATTTAAATTGCACTCACAAAGCCTACCCGTACAAATCTATATACATTATTTTACAAAGGGACAGGGAAAAAATGGTATAGGCTTTAGGAAATTAAAAGGGGCGTAATCGTCGACGTTTCGACCCTGACGCAATACGGGGAAATCGAGTAACTGATATGGAGTTTGGATTTTGAAAACCTACTCCGAGTGCAAAATCCAGTGATTTACGGATTAATTAAGGTCACTTTAAAATAGACCCCCCCCTTTTTTCCTTGAGCGACCGGCTACACGTCCATCGTGTCACCAGACCAGGAACGATTCATCACGTTACCTTTTTCTAAATCACTCCTCCTAATTGACACTCAATGGACACACCAGTCATAGGTGGCCCGCCCAACTGATCTGGCCTGACACACCTCGACATTTTTCTCATGGTGCCCCCTTCCGTCCCTTCCCGCCCCCTCCATTTTTGTCCTGAAGAAGACCCACAGCAGAGGTCGTGATTTCCCCGTATTGCGTCAGGGTCGAAACGTCGACGATTACGCCCCTTTTAATTTCTTAAAGCCTATACCATTTTTTCCCTGTCCCTTTGTAAAATAATGTATATAGATTTGTATGGGTAGGCTTTGTGAGTGCAATTTAAATTGTTCTTGTGTTGCACTGAATTATTCTAAATCTTGTGTCTTAAGTTTTCCTTCTCTCATCACTTGAGCACCCTTTTCTCTTATATATACAGGCTCACTAGTAGCATTTGATTCACAGGCCCTGGCACACTCAGTGCACTTTACTAGGGACGAACAAGTAAATCAAATATAAAATCATGGAAACACCAATCCATAACACAATTTACCACAGGAGCACTTGCACTTTGCCACTGATCAGCAGTGAGAAAAGTGCGTAGAAACACTACGCCAGCAAAAACTGTCAAAACCAGGAGGTCAGAGAGCAAAAACTCAGGGGAAACACCCCAAAAGATGCCAAGTCTAACACCTGCATGTCACTCTTCACACTTGGATCGACGTGGATGCTGCCTGCTTCAGGGGAAGCCACACCCACAGGCTCCCCTGTCTCTTTGCTAATTAAATAATGCTGAAACAGGCTCCAAGTGCTTTTGGGTCCATTTTGAGGAGGTAGTAATTCGCTGTATACCTCAGACTGGCTGTTAAAATTTAACATATACTCCAACCAATCCACTATTCTTGGTGGGAGGCCTTTAGTCCACCGCATGGCGACCCGCCTCCTGGCCAGCCGCAGTCCAATCATAACTAGTCGCCGCCCACTTTTAGTAATTCCTTTATCGTACCCCAACAATGCAAGGAATGGGTTAGGGCCTAATGGTAGTCTAGTTATGTAATGGAGGGTCCAGAATACATTATTCCAAAACTCCTGAATTTTGGGGCAGGACCAGGCAATGTGCAGGAACCCGATCTCCGGCTCTGCACAATGAGCACAAGATGCGGACTCTCTTATACCATATATATATATATATATATATATATATATATATATATATATATATATTGGTTTAACTCTTTATTGATGCCTGCAATAACGGTTCACATTTATAGTATGACATGTATACATTTCAGTCATGTTTTTTCTTTTTTCCGATAGCATGTGCAAACCTCCCGTCTTACAACTAATGAGTACAGTCTCTCAATCAAATGACATACATAAAACAAGTAATCGGGGCTAATTCCACGCCCATCTTTGTCAGTTTCTCGCCCTAACTGCATCATCGAAATTCACTACATACCAGAGCAATAACCTTCTTAGAACAATAGTCTCCCACCCTCATTACAGCTCCCACCCTCTAACCCACTTCAGGACTTTCTACTTGAATCTCCGTAGGGCATATCATTATAACAATGACTGTCGGGCTGTAACATCAGGACATAACCATCCTATACACCTTCCTGCAAGGGGAAAAGAGGGGGGGCCTTAAGCCAAATTCCGCTTACTGGAGAAAACTATTGCGACCCTTCTACCTGAGGGACTTCTGAATCCAATCCTTCCAACCTCAGTACCATTGTGTCCCACTCCATTGCTATAGGCTGCTTCCAATGTCCTCTTTCCTCTTCTCTCCGTATGGCCGTACCGTCTGCCTGACCCCACTGCACTATATCCAATTGCCATGTGGTTACCCTAGGAGGCCTGGGGGACTTCCATCTCATCGTTATGCATCTAATCGCTAGGAGCAAGGCCGGATCTAGGAATTTTAATTTAACCTTTAACGACTTGGATCTCCTACGCATCCCCACTAAACAATACAGAACTTCCGTCGGAACAGGCAACTGTGTAACAGTATGAAGCGTCTGACACAGTTCGGTGCAGTAGCTTAACAATCGTGGACAGGACCACAGTTGTGAATGAGATCAGCCTCGTCTCCCTGACACCGGGGGCAGCAGTGTGGGGAATCCGGAAACATGCGGTGTAGTCACTTGGGAGTTAAGTAGGCTCTGTGGAGCACCATCGTTTGGATGAACCTGAATTTAGCATTACGTGAAACTTTTTTCGGGTGCTCCAATATAAGCTGCCACATCTTGTCTGTCAATTCTGAACCGGAGGTCTGAGCCCAGGTCGTTCTAAGAGTCGTCAGCGGGATTGCAGTGTGTTCCCTGATCCCTGTGTAGAGCCAGTGTACGAGATGTCCTCCTTCTCCCATGTAATACATCAAATAGACCAGTTCATGTTGTGTGGGTTTTAGTCCTAAGGGTGCCCATGTGTGCTTAATATAGTACGAGACCGTGGCATGTAACAGGTATAATCTCGGAGAGGCTCCAGTGATCTGTATAAAGGAGTCATGATCTAACATCGTTTCATCCCCAAAAATGGCCCCCACCTCTCCAGCCCCGCTGTCCTCCGAAAGCCGTAATGCCTTTCGTGTGAGCCAACCATGCAGTGTCGGAATGCCCAACAGCAGGATGTTTGCCGCATAAGGCGGCACTATGGATGTGTACGAAAATGCTTTTTTCCAGCATGTCAACGCTGTTCGTAGGAGGGGAGCGCAATTCGGGGGATGCGAGCTTTCGATAGCAATAGGAAGTGGAGTTCCCCACGGTCTAGGTGCTTCTTCGTAAGGGCAATCTCATGTAAGTTCCTGCCTGCGACCCAATACGATAGCCACTGCAATTGACTGGCTTTGTAATAGCTCCTAAAATCACTTATACCATATTTAAATAGTCTGTCTGGTGTGTAATACACCCTATTCAAATATTTGAAATGGACTAGGTGGTGTCTGCCATTCAGTGACAACCGACTAGTCATCCTGCAGCAGTAACTCCATCCATTATTGTCTATTATATGTCCTAAATCCTTTTGTCAGTCTAGCTGTGCCTTCAGTGGTGATGAGCGTCTGTGATCTTGCATCAGACTATAAATGCTGGAGACCAGTTAAAAAGGGTAAGGGAATTGAATAACATGAGAGAGAGCCAAGACCTCTGACGGTTCTTGGAGATCTAGTAATGCGTGTCTCACTCTATAATACCGGGTTTCATCTAATGGGGAATAAGCCTGTTCCTCCGCTAAAATATCCTGCCAGCGTTGCAACCCCCGTCTTTGAACAAATCCCTGACCGTGGTGAGGCCTAGCTTCTGCAAGGCTGAAAGGACCTGCCTTTCTCTCCCCAAAGGCAACCAGGTACACCATTCTAATGGGGTCAATGGTGAGTAAAGAAGGGTGCCCATTTGTCTGTCCAGCAAATTCCGCCAGGCGTGAACAGTAGCAGTGAGGGAGTCCAGTGTGCTGTGCTTTCTAAGCAGGACATTAAATAATACTTGAGGTAGAGTGACCGGGCCAGCCACTACTTTCTCTATATGTAAATGTGGAATGAAGTTTGATCCATGTATCAAAGCATGGGCATGTATGCATTGAGCTGTCCTGTAATACAAGTCTAGGTCCGGGGCTTAGAGGCCGCAAATTGCATATAGCAGCGTGAGAGTCTCCCACTTTACTCTGGGTTGTTTCCCAGCCAGGCTAACTTAATTAATAGTGATCTCAATGTGACAAACATATGCGTCAGGATAAGCATGGGTATGTTTTGAAACAAAAATAGTAACCTTGGAAGGATAATCATTTTCATTAGGGAGATTATGCCCATCATGGAAAGAGGGAACTTAACCCATCTAGCTATGTCATCCTCAAGTCTACTTAGAGCCTTACCATAATTATCCATTAGTACAATGATATGATTGGTATGAACTTGAATTTCCAAATAGTGGAAAGATACCAGCAATTAATAAAACGTCTTTTGGTTTTTAGGGTTTAAACATGATCTGAGGCTTTCTTGAATTTCTGCGATAGGCATATACAGTTACCAAGTTTGTCCCAATTGGACGTTCACCTTCTAACTTAGGCTCTAAAAAGGAAGTCAAAAGTCCTCAGCAGGGGGAACACACCAGGATGTGGCAGAGATGGATTCCACAAGGCAGGATAGCCAGGGACAAATTCCTGCTAAAGCCA
Source organism: Lissotriton vulgaris (assembly GCF_964263255.1). Lineage (NCBI taxonomy): Eukaryota > Metazoa > Chordata > Amphibia > Caudata > Salamandridae > Lissotriton > Lissotriton vulgaris. The sequence continues at coordinate 513,351,637 of NC_141693.1, read as the reverse complement.
TTGACTTATGGCAAGAAAGCTCCAAATGAAATTGACACCCAAAGAAGGTCCCTCCCTGGCCAATAGTTTTGGCGTCTTCACCCGGTGAATCTTTCTGTCCTCAGACATCGTTCACTTTTTTGAATCTCAGATTAATCCATTGGGGCAAGGTTGCAAGCTGTAGCTGAGCAGGGCTCCATGAGACAGGATACCTTCTCAGCAACGTCTGCTGAGATTGATTTGCTACTTCAGAAAAGCTCTGAGCAGGAGAAACTGGAATCTTTGGCCCATCAGTAATGCACCTTCGTAAGGATTGACTTGGCAGTTCTTCTCCGCACTTCTATCATTTCTCCAACCAAAATTCCTTGAAAAGGTTTCTAAATCCCAGATTTTAGGGTTAGGCAGGAAGAGTAAACTCTGACATTTATCTACGGGCACCAAGACTTTAGAGATACCACTTTGAGGCCACACATTTGTCCAGGTTCAGGTGAAGTACTCTCTCCAATACCATAGCAAAGGTACACTAACCTCTGATCGGTTCAATATGCATATAGTCAAGATGGACCTATACCAGGGTCACAGACATGGGACTAGAGTTTTATCTATCCTATTCCTGGTAGGCAGGATAATTATTCGCAGGTGCTTAATATACTTTGGTCTTTAGTGACAGACTTGTGACCATTTTTGTGCAGTCTCTTTATACAGTGTCACCTGCACACGGCTTAATCCACTCAATCTCTTCACTCTGTGTTATTAGATTGACGGGAATTCCACAGGGCAACCTTAGGAAACTTCATACGTAGTTTGATGAACTCCCATGCTTTTTCGTTATTGGAATCAACTGTTGCTATATTCCCATACCGGTGGGTCTTTTGATTTCGTTTTGAATCCTTGGTGTACTGGCTCATTTTCAGTACGCCTTCCGAGGGGTGCACGCAGGCACGCAACACCCATTGGACTCACCAGGCTTCAGCCCACCCCCCCCCGTCGTGTGTAGCAGCCCGGGATGAGACAGATCCCGGGCACACACAGAGCCACACCCGAACATTTCACAGGTTCTTTAAAAGACCCTTTGAATGTTAATTAGGACTTGCAGTTTTTTCACCCCTTCTAAGAGCCCCTGCAGCTCCACTCTGCCTACTGATTAAAGGTTCAGCCCCCCCGAAATTTCTTCTTAGCCCCCCCCCCCGAAATTTGGCTCTAGTTGCGCCTCTGGGTGCACGGTGCTGGGGCGCTCATGTGATCCATAGTCAACACTCGCAAACTCCTTTCTTTGAGAACACTTCACTGGTGTCTGTTCGATTCCCTATGCAACTTTTTTGCATGCATATGATAATTAGTTATACTTTCCACTATGCTTCTATTCTCTTGCCCTCTAGAGGGTTATTTATCCCAATGTCACTCAGATCTCTTTCCTCCTCGGATTGTTCTTTCTGGTACACAATGTTATTTTACAGTTAAATGTTTAATAATACTAAGGTATTTACATGTAAAGCTGAAATTATGATTAATTTCATCTCAATGGCTCTGATCACTAGAAAGTTGTGAAAACAACAATTTTTATCTCTTTGTAAATAGGACGATTCCTGTATTTTGTATCTATATGAAATATTTATTGTATATATTTACTTTTCCAGCCTTGAAAAAGTCTGAGTACAGACAAAATATGTGTCGGCTAGATCGTGTGCTGGGAATCTTTAAAAAAAAGAACTAATAAAGACAAGGATGTGAAAATTGTTTAACTTGGTTTGGACTGTCTGTTGGATATGTACAACACTGGTTGAATGTATCTTTACAGAATCAGTTGTACTAATAAGTGCATCTTGTTTGTGTTTTGTAATTCATCCTATACTAGTGTTGGACTGACAATTACACGTAAGGGTGTGCTGCTAAAGCTTATATGGGTTTTATGTATATGCATGTTATTGTTTAATGTGCTGACAACATCTCTAGGTAGTAGATGTTATAAACTGCCCTAGCACCCCGACCTAATTCTTAGAACATAACGCTACACACTAATGACTATCATATATATATATATATATATATATATATATATATATATATATATATATATATATATATATATATATATATATATATATAGTCACTATTTGATGTGCGGTTTCTCCCTTCAGGGAACACTACTACCTATTTTTTTTTGTCTATGTATATTTTATCAGTCGAATTGGCAGTTTTAAAAATGCACACCCACTCTGCAGGGACCGGCCTGGTGCCATACTTTGCATTATCACTTTAGTGGGGGGAGCAATATGTGCTGCAGTCATTAGGGACATTTAATTATAGACCGTGGGCACACCTTTAAACCATATACTAGGGTCTTAGAGGTAAGTTAAATATGTAACTCGCAAGGTTAGCCCATTTGGCCAAGTTTTAAGGTTTAGACGACATGCACTGGAGCCTGTTTAACAGGGTAAATGAGAGTGACCATACAAGTACATTCAGATATTTGGATGTGGTAGGTAGGTATTCTTTATTGTATGATTACCAAAAATCATTTACAAGTACGGTACGTGATACGTTATAAAACATACATCTAATTGTTTAACCCCTTAGCTGCGGCAGCTATTCCGCCGCAGTGCTAATGGGGAGGGGGGGGCCGCGCGGCGCTCCCGTGCTCATGACGGAACTGCTCTGTCACGAGCCTCGGGTGGGCTTTGCTTGTGACGGAACGGTTCCGTCACGGCCCCGCCCGCCTAATAGAACTTTCAGCGCAGGCGTGGAATTCGCGCCACGCAGGCGCGGCGAGCGGGCCGTGAAGGAATTGTTCCGTCACCAGCACAGCCCACCCGAGGCTCGTGACGGAGCGGTTCTGTCACGAGCACGCAAGGGGTTAAAGGTCTATAAAATTGTAAAAACATTTTGTATCCCATATAATTTGAGTGTGTGGCCCCCTGCAGGAAACAGCCAAAGGGAAAATGTAGACCCCTGAGTGAGAGTTGGTTCAGTCGAGTCATCGGTAGTGTCCCTTGAAGAGGAGTGTGTTTCGTTTTTTTGTAAACTATAGGAGAGTTGGTACTGTATTGATGTTGAGATAGATGCTGCTCCAGATTATGGACATAGGGAGAGAATGCTTCTTTTTTTTCTTTCTTGCAGTGTTTTGTCTGCAGTGTACTCTAAGTTTCGATGCTGGGCGTCCAGTTTTATAAATAAGCATTGGCAAACCCAATCTATTGCGAATGGTTGTTTTCTGCTGGTGTTGGCTTTGCAAATGCTTGTTAACCCCTTCGGCACTGCACACATTTTCGCCCTGTGCGGGTGATTTAAATAGTGGGCGGGATTAGGACGGCCGCCGGACGTCCTCCGCACACTCCCACATTTTTTATTACACTTGCCTTCAATCCTGGTGTGACGTCCTCCTCTCTTGGGTCTTCTGTCCTCCAGGCAGGCTCCAACGCGGGACGAGGAAGCTGCAGTAACCAATCCTGGCACTGCCTTCATACAGCACAAAAACAGCACCAGGAGTCGATGGAATGTCCTCTCTCGTCGCTCCTGAGGCCAAGAGAGCCCTATGCTGTCTCTAACCCAGCTATCTACGACAGCTGAGTTAGAGAGGCTTAAACTGCGCATGTCTGGCTGGCCATTTCAAGACGGCAGGCCAAAAAGACATACACACTTTAAACCTAAGTGCCTGTGCCCTGCCTGCCCATCGTTTCCTTGTGCTGCTGACTAGCAGCAGCAGAAAGCCCTGCCCCTCCGTCCTGACGCTTGGTTAGGGATGGGGTTTTGTAAAATGAAATGGTAATTTATTACCGTTTTATTTTTCTATCCTTGGGGGCCTTTTTTGGTTTTGTGAAGCGACGCTCCTCCACCTTAATGGAAGAGCCCCCGCATCCTCCCCTCCCCTCCCCCCCAGGGGAAAAGAGAAGTGTGAGTAGGAGAACGAGAGAGAGACACAGAGAAGCAGTTGTGCGCTGACTTGGTGGAGGGGGAGGGAAGAGAGACGAAAAAGAGGAACACAAAGGCAGTGTTGGGGAAACTACAGGGATGACTGCAGAGGAGATGGTAGGTGTAGTGTCGCAGCAGGCCAATAAACCACGCAGGCAACTTCTATTAGTTAGGAGCTTCTTTATTCATGTGCTACAGCCATGGTGGTCAGCAGGGAACTTCCCTTTCGTCCTCCAGCTCCTCCCTTTCCTCCCGCCCTCGGACTTCCCTCGGGCTGGTCCTAGTGCCTGGTCAGTGTGGTCACTGGGCACTATCTATTGACTACATTACACCTCCCCCCTCGGTGGATGGTGGCATAATGACAGTGTCCCTGATCGGATCACAAGTTCATTTTGTTACGGTTCTTCGATCAGACGCGATGGCTTCTTAATCACGCGTCTCGGGCGTGCTTGCAGGTCGGGGTTGTCGCTCTCATTTTCGTCGGTGACCTCCATTGTTAGTGGGCTGTTGGTTGTCAGTCTCTCCGGGTCTTCCGGCTCTAGTTTGGGATTGGCCAGTGACTCGGTGACAGTGGGTCCGCACTTTTTGAAGTATGTCACATTTCTGGTGAGTCTCTTTCCTTCAGTCTCCGCGGTGATCATGGTTCCCTTTTGTTGAATTACTTTGAGTGGGACCTCATTATATCGACAGTCAGTCTTTCGGTGCTGCTCTTGTCTTGCCAGCACCCAGTCTCCTTCTTTTATTTGCGGGGGTGCCGCGTGACGTCGCTCATCCACATATTCTTTCATCTTTTCCTTTTTTTCTTTGTCTCTTGCCGCGATCTCTTCGTGATCAGAGTCAGAATCCATTTTTGGCACAGTCAGATTCATCATCGGTATTCTGGTGCGCACTGGGCGTCCTAGCATGATGGTAGCGGGACATTTGCCCGTTGTGGAATGGGGCGTGTTTCGATAGGCCCGCAGCATCTCGTCAAGGGCTGTTTGTGGGCGCTTTCCGGTGAGTTCAGCTTACTGTAGGGTCCTCTTGATCGTGGCCATGAAACGTTCAACCATCCCGTTGGCCTGGGGCCATAATGGCGTGATCTTGCGATGTGTGAAGTTGAGGTGTTGGGCGAACTCAGCAAAGTCGTGGCTGTTGAAGGGTGGTCCATTGTCCGACTTTACCACTAGGGGGATTCCCCAGGCGGCAAAAACCTCTTCCAGGATGGGTATGGCACTTGATGCTTTTGTAGATGTGCACAGCTGGGCGATGGGGAATCTGGAGTATTCGTCCATGATGACCAGGACGTGTTGGCCCGATTTGATCGGCCCGTAGAAATCAATGGCTATGTGTTGCCAGACGCCCTCTGGTAGTGGGGACATTTGTAGCGGTGCAGGGGGGTCTGGACGACTTACGAGTTGACATTGCAGACAGTCCTTCAATGTCGCTTCCACCATCTGATCTAGTGTTGGGAACCAGACCCTTTCGCGGAGTGCTCTTTTTGTAGCTACTACACCCCGGTGTCCCTCATGCGCTAAGTTGACGACCCCTTGTCTGAGTTGTTGTGGTATTACTATTCTTGTGCCTCGTAAAATGAGTCCATTGGCGGCTATCGACAGTTCTTCACGGACATGTTTGAATGCCGCTATGTCGGTGTTGGTTTGTCCATTGCTTGACTTGCATCTCCAGCCGTTGGTTTGGATCATGAGTTTCACCTCTTGCATGGTGGTGTCTGTTTGTGTTGCTTCACAGATTGCATCCAGTGGAACAGCCGGAGGCCTCGCTTGATTCACTACGAAGTGAATGTATTCATCCGCTATTGAGTGTTCTCGTTTGTTGTCTTTGATGGGGTGTCGTGACATGTAGTCTGCTGGGTTTGCATCTTTGCCTGGCTTGTGGATGATGGTGTATGTGTACTCTTGCAGCCTTAGGCCCCACCGCTCTATTCTCGGTGGCATTTTTGCTTTCGGGTTCCCGAAGATTGTTGTTAGGGCCTGGTGGTCCGTTATGAGTGTGAAATGTTTTCCAAAAATGAAGATGTGGAAGTGTTCACATGCCCAGACAACCGCCAGGCTTTCCTTTTCTGGTTGCGAGTAGGCCCTCTCTGTGTCAGTCAGGCTTCTGCTGGCATACGCTACTATGTGCCTTTGATCTTCTTCCCTGTCATACTGTGCTAGGATGGCACCTAATCCTACGGGACTGGCGTCCACCGTTATCTCCGTCTTCATTGCTGGGTTGAAGTATGCTAGGTTCTTAGCTGATTCTACAGTTCTCTTGATTTCCCGAAAAGCTCCTTCACACTGGGTGGACCACTGGAAAGATTGCCCTTGTTTAGTGAGCTTCCTTAATGGGTAGCTTAGTGTGGCATAGTCAGGGATATATCTGGAACAGTAGCTGGCCATGCCTAGGAATGATCGTATATCGCCAACGTCTTTCGGGCTTGGTGTGTCATTCAGCGCTGCTACCTTTTCTGGGTCTGGTTTCATTCCGTTTCCAGAGAACAGGTGTCCGAAAAATTTTAATGTTGGTTTGTGCAGTTCACATTTGGCTTCGTTAAGTGTGAGGTTCGCGTCCTGCAGTGCTTGACAGACCTGATTCAGCGCCTTGTTGTGTTCAGCCGCCGTTGCTCCGTATACGAGGATGTCATCGCTGTAGTTCAGGACCTGTGGGATGTGGTGTATTGTTCTCCTGATGGCCTCTTGAAATATCTCTGCCGCTGATGACACTCTGAAACTTAGCCTCTTGTATCTGAATAGTCCAAGATGTGTCGAGAACGTTGTGATGTATCTCGACCTTTCGTGCAACTCTAGCTGATGGTACCCTTTGTTGAGGTCCAGTTTTGAAAATATCTTTGCTCCGTTGAGGGACGTGATCATATCACTGATGTGTGGGCCAGGATGTCTCTCTCTTTCAATGGCTGTGTTGGGCGCTCTCATGTCTACACACAGACGAACTTTGCCAGCTTCTCCTTTCTTTGGGACCACTACGACCGGGGAGACCCACGGGGTCGGTCCTTCCGTTCTCTCGATGATGTCTGCCTCTAGCAGGTCTCCGAGTTCCTTCTCCACAGCTTCTTGGAGATGAAATGGAATTTTTCGGTGGTGTTGGGCCACTGGCGTGACTTGTTCATCTATATGTAGTTTTATTTGACAGTTCTTCAGTTTTCCTAGGCCTTGGAACAGGTTTGGGAATTTTCGGATGAGTGATGGTTTGTCAGTGACTCTGAACAGGATGTCTACCAGTTTCAGCCGTTCGGCAGTTGCCAGGCTCAGAAGGCAGTCGGCTTCGGGCCCTTCAATGACGTGAATGTATGCTGGTATCGTTCGGCCTTCATAGGATAGGTCAGTTTCAAACTTCCCGAGGCACGTCAGTGGCTTTTCAGCCATCCACGTGTATACTTGCACATGGGCCTCCATTAGTTCTGGTTGTGGATTCATCCGGTGGTATTCAGTGGCTGGTAGGTAGTTGAGCGTTGCCCCACTATCGAGCACAAACTGGGTGGGGTGAGAGCCAACGTTGATGTCCAGACGTGGATATTCTTTCAGTTGATCAAGGTCTGCTACCCGATAGAGGTATTCCTTTCGAGGAGCAGGTGATGGAGATCGAGATTCTCGGGAGGATGATCGCCGAGACTGACATGTTCTGCAGGAGCGGCCACTTGATTGTGATGACCCGGAGGATGGGTCACGTCTGTCTTCGACAGCCCTGGCATGATGGCGACTGCTTGAGTTCGGGTATCGTCGGTGGCTTCCCTTGTGGTCACTCTTTGATATGGCCCCGCACATGCTTTCAAAGTGGTTGTCTCTCCCACATTTCCGGCATTGCTCTCCCAGCGCTGGGCATGCATCTGCATGTGGGAAGTCGTAGCCGCATCGGTAACATTTGGTGTGCTTGTCCGAGCGTCCTTTCGTGTATCTCTTGTCTTTGTGCCCCCGGTGAGATTGGTGGTGGTGTTTCTTGGACCTGGATGAGCGATCACTTGGCGGAGACCGCCTAGGTTCGCGCCGAGACTGCATCCTGAAGGCTTGTTCCGGTCGCTCACTTTTTCCGCCTTCCATGCTCTTTGCATGCTCGTCAGCTTGTTCCTCTATTCTCGTCATGTCCACGATGTCTGTTAATGCATAGTGTTTCTTCAGCAGCTTGCGTCTCAATGGTTCGGAGAGGCACCCTTCTATGACTCTTAGTAGCATAGCGTCTTCCTTCGAAAACTTCTCGAACTCGCAGTATTCTGCTAGGCGATCCAGACGAGTCACGAACGCCTCCATTCGTTCATCTCTCTCTTGCACGGCTCGGTTGAAAGTGTACCGCTCATAGTCAACATTCCTTTTGTGTAGGAATTTACCGTTCAGGGCATCCCGTGCTTTCGTGTAGGACGCCAGAGAGTCTGCTGGCAGTTCTTTCATGACCCGTCCACCGTCCTTGCCAATCAGGTTCCTGAGGAATAGTAGTTGCTCTTCCTCGGTTGTAATCCTGGACGCTTTTATGAAGGTGTCAAAGTCTTCTATCCATTCTTGCCACCGCAGACTCATGCTCCTGCCCGATTCGACAATAAGGGGCTCGGGGCGCCGCAGGAGAGAAGCACGCGACGTGCTCTCAGGGGCGGGGTCAGGCATTGTTCGCTCGTGGGTCTTGACGCCTTTTGCAGTCTGTGTTCGCTCTTTTGTCTGTTCTTGTTGCCCTCGCTAGTGCTGATTTGTTATCTGCGTTGCACTCGCCAGTGCTTGTTTGCAAGTACCGTTGCACTCGCCAGTGATTGTTTAGTATCTTCGTTGCACTCACCAGTGCTTGTTTGCAGGTTTCGTTGCACTCGCCAGTGCTTATTTAATATTTTCGTTGCACTCGCCAGTGCTTGTTTGTCAGTTTCGTTGCACTCGCCCGTGCTTGTTTGTATGCTCAGTTGCACTCGCCTGAGCTTGTTTTTCTTTTTCGTTGCACTCGCCAGTGCTTATTTAATCTCTTCGTTGCACTCGCCAGTGCTTGTTTTCCTTTGTTCTTGTTTTCCAAGACTCTTGCCTGACTTTAAAATGGCTGCCGGAAATCCCTCGCAGGGGATTGGTCAAATCTGCCTGACTTCAAGATGGCCGCCGGGAATCTCGTTTCTGGCGGGATTTCGGCCTATTTTATTCGTATTTTAACCGGGAGTCTGGCTGGGTCGGCGTTTTCACTCACCCGGACCGGGATCCGCCGCTGGATACACAGGTGAGGTAGTCTTCTTCTATTTCACCGCCGAGGTGGGCACTCGGTGGGTGGATGTCTCAGTACGTCGTCGCCGCCGAGGTGGGCACTCGGTGGGCGCTTCCCAGGTCCGCGTCTCGCCACGCCGTCGCCGCCGAGGTGGGCACTCGGTGGGCGCTTCCCAGTTCCGCGTCTTGCCACGCTGTCGCCGCCGAGGTGGGCACTCGGTGGGCGTTCTTTCTGGTTGCACGCCGCCGAGGTGGGCACTCGGTGGGCGTTTTTCCCTTTTCCGTCGCAGCGCGCTCGAGCCTCCGAGCGTGGGGCGAGCCCGGGGTCAGTCGATCGCCGGTTGCTGCTAGGTACACGCGCAGGGTGTCTTTAGACCCTTCGTCGCCAGTTGTAGTGTCGCAGCAGGCCAATAAACCACGCAGGCAACTTCTATTAGTTAGGAGCTTCTTTATTCATGTGCTACAGCCATGGTGGTCAGCAGGGAACTTCCCTTTCGTCCTCCAGCTCCTCCCTTTCCTCCCGCCCTCGGACTTCCCTCGGGCTGGTCCTAGTGCCTGGTCAGTGTGGTCACTGGGCACTATCTATTGACTACATTACAGTAGGGAAAGAAGGCGTGAGAGAGAGAGAGAGAGAGAACTGGAAAGAGCAACAATATAGGACCGGGAAACGCACTATTAATTAGTGCTAAAGCTGAAATGCCAGAAAGATGAAAAAAAGAAAAAAATGTTCCCTAATGTCAGCATTGGAAGCATACATTTAACCAGTCGCAGAGTAGGGTAAAACCTAAATGTTTAGAAGCAGGAAATTGAAAAGAGCAAGAGAGCTTTGCAATTTTTAACAAGGGACAGACTGAAAGACCACATTAAGCATGCATTAAAGTGGTAGTTACAATTCTGTTTGCAAGAGCTAAAGCGGTGTTTGGCAAGAGCATAAAAAGGTGCCACGTGATGGTTCCAACTGCCTTGTCGATCAAAGTTAATGATAAGACATTTCAACATTAGTGCACTGCTCTTCAACGGATATTTTACAAAGGTAAAACTGTGATGAGAACTGTTGCAAAAAAAGCTGTCTTTAAAAAGCCAAGGGGTATCAGATAAAATTATCTAACTTGAAGATATTTGAACAACTACCAGTAGTGTGTATGATTAATAACTTGTAGTAGTTAGACTAATAGGAACATACATAAGATTAAAATGGAACACACGATAGTAAGAAATCCGCCATGCAATTCTTATTGTAATTTTTTAAGAAAAATAATAAAAATAAAATGAAGTGAAGGAGAACATAGTAATTGCAAAGGGTGGCTTTTGAAAAAAAAAATAACTCGTGGAATCTTTGAGTACTATATATATAGCCTTCCGCCCACATTTTGTAAATTGTGTGATCTCAGCTGGTAAGAAGCGGCTTCTCATCTCCCTTGCCTTTCCATGTCCTGCAGACTGCAGACAGACCGACTCCCCAGACAACAATAAATTTGCACCATGGAACAGAAACTGTCCGTGAACGCTTCCTGAAAATGAAAACGCCCCTGCTCTGCTTTAGTTTGGGGTTTTCCGAACAGCGCTGTCTTTTGATTTATTCTTAGCAGGGCAATGAACTAGACGGCGCCAGTGTGTGAGAAGATAACAATGTTTTACAAGGTTTTGATCATTGTCTGTTTAAGGGTATAGCTCACTGTGACATGCAGAAAAGTAATTTTCCCAGAGGGAAAAACTCTGCATGCTTCATGAGGGCACTCTTGATACTGTAAGAAGGATTTTTATCAGACTGGCACCTGTAGAGTAATGTCATGATCAGCGTGTGAACATGCAAACAAGTAATACCAGCTCAACAATTAATTAGCTCTAAGCGCCTCACTGTTGAACTTATTTATTATACAAATTCTGTGAAACAACCATTCTAAAATCAGACACTTGCATAATTTCTCAGTAGAGCACCAACGTTTAGTAACACGTCCATCTTTTTAGCTTTTAGCTTTAACTTCATTGTGCCACATCTAAAAGGTACTCACAAAACCCTACTGTTATACCTTTCAGTGTGTGCTGATATCATTGTATTGAGGCAATCAGATAACTCCAAGGGTCACATGTACGACCATTTCATTTTGCGACTTCAAATTGCTATTTTTAGTGACACACAATTTGCAAGTCGCAAAATGAAAAGTTCTAATGTGTCCCAGGCACATTTAGTGATTCCCAACAGGGTCGCAATTGACCTATCTCATTAATATTCAAGAGGTAAGTCACAATTTGCGACCCATTGGGAATAGCCTGTAATCACAGGGATGGTGGCCTGCTTGGATCAGCCGACCACCATGTCTGTAATTGCTTTTTAAACAAAGCAATTTGTTTTTTAGAACGGCCCGTTTTTCTTAAAGGAAAATGGCATGCATTAAAAAAAAGAAAAACAAAAAGTTTTCTTTTAATTTTTCAATAGAAGGCAGTGGTCGGGGGGGACAGCTGCTAGCTCTTAAAAAAGTTTTTGCTACCGTTCACAAAGGGGAAGGGGTTCCCTGGGGACTGACATGAAATAGGTGGTTAACTACATTTGTTTTGCGACAGCATTACAGGCGAAAAACAATCGTACATCACATGTGACTCGCTATTAGGAAGGTACGCCCTTGGCATGCCCATTCCTAATAGGAATGAACAAACCCTATTTTGCGAGTTGCTAACAGTTTACCAACTCGCAGAATACGGTTGGTACATGGCAAAAGCTGTTTTAGCATTTGAAAGCAAGCCGAATCTCCATTTTCCGACTGCTAAAATTGGTTGTGCATGTGCCCCTAAATGATTAGTTTACCATATCACTTTCCAGTAGCGCTTTAAAGCCAGTCCCTTTTTCTGGTAAGGCAGTTGAAGGGGATAACATGTCTTTCACGTTTCACAGTTTCAAGTCATAGTGGGTAACCCAGCTTTTCACTTTTTAATGGTTTTCATGGTTTACCTATTATAAACCGTCTCAAGGAAATACATTTTAAGGGCTCATTAAGAGTTGCGTTTATCCATGTATAGTTTTTCTGCATCCAGATTTCATGGTTCAGGCTTTTACATTTGACTACCGGACGCAGACATACAAGTCCTGTGGTCCGATTTACACATGTGGGATCGCACATGTGATATACAAATGCTGTCTGTTTCGTCCATATATCTCAAGCACTGTTGTTTTTACACCAATTGTGAACAAGGTGAAACTAAGTCTAGTACAATCCTAGTATTTTAAGTCGTCAGTGTGCTGCAGAAGCAAAAATGGTGTAAGCTTATAATAAATGAGGGCCTTAAGCCCAAGTCATATTAACAGTGTCGCCTGATCACTGCAGGTCCCAATCCCATCAGGACAGTCCGTGGATTAGAAAATTTGCTGCTATATTCTGTGCAACCCATGTTAATGTGTGAGGAGGAGGAGTCGCGTCAGCACCGAGCAAGCAGTTTGTTGCACCGGGAGTGCTAGGAGCAGGAGCGGACCGCTGCAGCAGAAAAGCATAGAAAGAACGCGGAAAGAACTCGGAACGCGGGAAGAACACGGAACGCGGAGAGGACCTGTGCCACTGGGGGTCGAGTAGTCGAGTGGCTGAGCAGAGGCGGAGGTGGAGCCGCGCAGGACGAGGTTGAGCAACAGAGCAGGTTGGTGCGGCTTCCCTGCTTCCCTCGCCTCTCCCAGTATCTGTACCTCTACCATGCATCTCCTGGAGAACAGCAGCCTTAAGGCCCGGCGGCGCAGGGTACGCCTAAAATCCCCGGGATTCACCTGCCTTGTCAAATACAGAGACACAGACTCTTCGTCTGGTGTAGAAGATGATATTTATTAGCTGCAGCTAGTACAGTGGTCTTAGAAGTCGTCAGAACATCGAGGTTCAAAAGAGATTGCCACTTAACTCCGTGGCGCACTGGTTTATATACGATATAATACAATGCAAAAATGCAATCACACAAGAGCATGAGCTATAGGCAAACGTTATAGACAATGTTTTAAGACTAAGGCAACTCAAATTCCCGGTTCCGTTTGTCACTCGACCTCTTAAGTAAATTACAAATGAATCCACACAATTCAATTTACAAGCAGAGAAAACACAGCTGCGTGTCGTAGAAGGACAGTCGTGAAACAGGAGAATGCATGAGACATGTAGCGAAGGACAGCAGATAAGATAACTTAAAGGAAACAATGGTGTGAACCAACATGTAGTCCGGATGGGGATTAATCATCTCAGACAGGAATCAGTGTACTCAGGTAGACCCTGACACTCATTAGTAAACATAAGCAGAGAAGCCACCTGACATGCAAAGGCAGAAACGACAAAAACATTGCGTTCGCCGAGTTGCCTGAGTGAGGGCAACATAAAATGGCGGCGATCACAAAATGGAGGCTGAGCACGAACGAATTCGTAATTTTCAGAACCTCAGACCCTCCTTTTGCCATTACTCAGGCAAAAACAAACCAACTCATGCTAATCTGAGTCGGAATCAACACTGATGTTCATAACATCTTCAAGCTGTTGCTGCACCATTATTCTAATATTCTCTGTCTTCTGAGTAGCAGATTGTGGAACACATAAAGTAGCCAACAGGACACAAACTGCAGGACCACATTGAACGCATAGGCAACAGGAGAATATGATGGCCAAGATTGCTCCAAGGAACGTTAAGATCTTCCATCCCGAGCTGACAATATTCCCCAAAACCATCCCATAAAAGACCAATCTCCTTCGTCTTGATGAATCAACTCGGAGACCGTGTGCAATTTGGAAATGGCCTGGTATACTGCCGGAGCATCATCTGGAATATAAATGCAGCAACTAGATTCGATCAATCTACAGACACCTCCTCGGTCTGCTAAGATCACATCTAACGCAGTTCGATTTTGCAACGTCATGAGACGGTCAGCCTGAAGCTCTGCTGTAATTTTACCTATCGCACCTGCAGTAACATTAATAGTGGTCTCAACCACTCGAACCAGTTGCCTGATGTGTCTGCTGTTAATCATCGGGCCCCAAAAGGGAAGGAATCCTTTAAGGAAATCTCCCTCTTGTTCTGCCGTGTCTTTGGCATCAATTACACCTCTGCTATGCCTAACTCTGTGATGGTCTGACAGAGCCGTATATGTAGGGGAAAGGAGGAAAGCTATGTAACAAGTTCCAGAAAAGTTGGAAGGGAGCCAAGTATAAGCTCGGTCATTACAGACAAAATATGTTCCTTCAGACGGGACCAACGGAGGAAAATCAGGGGATGAAAAAATGTTTGTGTATAAACATTTCTGCTTGATGTCAGTTTTCTTGCTATTGACTTGGAGACAAAAATTTCCTTGATGGGGTACAGTCCATACTGGAGAAGACTCACCCTTCTTAGTTTTGTCACCAAGAATAGAGACATAGTGGGTAACATTCCATCCGTCATGAGCTCTCTTCTCATCTAATGGAATCTTATTCTTCTCTATAATCTTAGCCATTACCACTATACCTTTAATCAAAGAGCTGTGACTGAAATCTAGGCCATTCCCAGAAGTTGTTACAGGGCTTCTAAGTCTGTTGTGGTATGCGGCTGAAAACATTGCCAGATAAGCCCAAGCTGAACCTTCGTATGAGAAAGGAAGAACCAGATATGGCATTCCCTTTTGCGTATTATGTGGCATAAGTCCGCACACCCAACAGTCAGTCATATTAATAGCCAACTGATGTTGGGGTAACAACTGAATGAACATATTATTCATATATTCGGCTCTCCTTATCTGTTCATGAGGGGGTAGAGTATGCATTTTGTGTGAAAAGACAGAAAGACGAGAAGGCAAAGAAGTTGTAGAATTAGCAACATTTCTTGATTGCAAAACATGTACGATCCAACCTGTGCAAGCTAACAAAATACACAAAAACATAAAAACACACAAAGTTACGCCAAACCGACTATGCAATAATTTACAATACTTTGATCTCATTTCCTGCTTCCTATTTTCCCTACCTATGGTTGTTGCGCCATCCATCTTTATCTAAAAAAAATGTCGCTCACGGCAATCTTCCTTAATCACTCAGCTACTCACTTCTGTATATCCTGAGGCACTATTTGGTAAAGGTCTATAGTCAAGTGACAACACAAGTATAATGAGCTACAAATAATATAATAACCAACATATAGTAATAGATGAACTCACCACTCACAAGTGATAGATGTTCTATTTGTATAAATTTATTTTATCCTAAGAATTAATGTTTTCATTTTTTTGTTGATTTTTTTGGAATGTATTCATTTTAAACAGATATATATTTTACATCAAATTCTTAATAATGTATAAATATTAAAATCCATTGAAAGACAAACATAACAAAACACGTGATAATGCAATATGGCGAGATAGGTCACAACGCGCGTTTCGGCTGGCTAGCCTTCTTCAGGTGGCCATATATTGCACTAATTACAGTTGCAGGAAAAACTAAACGTCCTTTATGGGCTTGAATGTAAGATAGATATCTTAGGGGATATGATTCCGTCCACACGATACTAAATGACTGATTAACGTTATAAAATCCTTTGAAGGTATTTCTTCTTCATGTATAGAACTGATACTGATTAACAGACTTTATATAGGTTCTGTTGTATAGCTTATTCGCTGGGTTGGATATTCGCTAACGAGAGCCATATCCTGCATTTTTCGCTTGAAACGACGACTACAAGAATCAAATGACTGCATGAGACTTCTGACTCTCGGAAGCAAGCCTTATGAGCCTATCAGGCATTTATCCACAGAAGGATCCAAACGCTCTGGTTACCTTTGCTGCATAGCTGACCCTGCTCTCTATGACCTTTCTTTGAATATCCAACCCAGCGAATAAGCTATACAACAGAACCTATATAAAGTCTGTTAATCAGTATCAGTTCTATACATGAAGAAGAAATACCTTCAAAGGATTTTATAACGTTAATCAGTCATTTAGTATCGTGTGGACGGAATCATATCCCCTAAGATATCTATCTTACATTCAAGCCCATAAAGGACGTTTAGTTTTTCCTGCAACTGTAATTAGTGCAATATATGGCCACCTGAAGAAGGCTAGCCAGCCGAAACGCGCGTTGTGACCTATCTCGCCATATTGCATTATCACGTGTTTTGTTATGTTTGTCTTTCAATGGATTTTAATATTTATACATTATTAAGAATTTGATGTAAAATATATATCTGTTTAAAATGAATACATTCCAAAAAAAAAAAAAAAAATGAAAACATTAATTCTTAGGATAAAATAAATTTATACAAATAGAACATCTATCACTTGTGAGTGGTGAGTTCATCTATTACTATATGTTGGTTATTATATTATTTGTAGCTCATTATACTTGTGTTGTCACTTGACTATAGACCTTTACCAAATAGTTTAGTTTCCCTATGTATAGCAAGTGTATCCTTCTTTTATAGATAGGGGTCCCCTTCTTTTCAAAATGCTTTAATCTCATAGCCTGTTCTATGAGGGGATTTTTTGTTATTTAGTTGTTTTCACTGGACACTATCTACACAATATCCTGAGGCACTAGCCACTTACTAAAAGAACAAAAATCAGGTTACAGTCTGAGTCTCCTACAATGACGCTGCGACGGAGACAGATGGCACATCTAATACTAATATCATACCCAAAAGAAAGCAAAAAAAAGGGACCCAAAAAGGAATGTCTTTAAGTAATAAAAAGTGTTCAAAAAATGTTCAGTTCTCTTTATTAGCTCTTGGTCTTAAGTCTTAACGTGTTTTGCTCGGCACGGTCTGATCCTTGAATAAAGCTTCTGGATTGGTAGTGTCTATTCGATGATGCACAGGCACAGCGGCTTGAAGGATATCATCATCTGCTTTTTCAGACTGAGTCCCATAAATTTGAGCATCATTGAAAGGAACAAAGCAAGGAACCGCTGCAGTGTCCGATTCTCTTACACCACTACGAATCCACTGGTCAAAGGGTAACGGCAGTGGCACCTTTTTACAGTGCACGCCATGAATCCAGTTACGCTTGCCAACCACTTTCACGGCCGTGCAAGTAACGAGCAAAACTTGCGTAGGCGCAGACCAGCGAGGCTCCAGATTCTTAGTCCGTTGAAAGTTCTTCACACAGACCCAGTCATCGGGCAGGATGGTGTGACCTGGGTCTGTGGAGGCCTCCGGCAAAACACTTTGTACCTGTTGGCGAATAACACTTAATTTAGTAGTCAAATCATGCAAATAGTCAATTAACAAAGGATATGGTATGTCTGAATATCTTTTGGGGCGGGGGACGCCCCAAACATTAGCTGGGTGTCCAAATACCACTTCATATGGGCTTAGTCCCATACGAGAGTGCACAGTAGTTCTGGTTGACAAAAGAGCTAGGGGCAAAGCATCAGGCCAAGCAAGACCCGTACTGGCTTGAAACTTGGCCAGCTTAAGCTTGAGTGTACCATTGTAACACTCAACCAAACCCGCTGACTGTGGATGGTTTGCCGCATGGAATTTCTGTCTAATACAAAGACCAGAACATACTTTCTGCATAATCTGGCCCACAAATTCACTTCCATTGTCACTCCAGACAATGCGCGGCAAACCAAATCTGGGGAAGAATTCTTTAATCAATACTTTAGCAGTTGACAGAGCAGTGTTATCCTTCAAGGGGTAGGCCTCTATCCAGCGGGAAAAGGCACATACCACCACCAGAACATACTTAAGGTTGTTGCAGCGATTTATATGAATGTAATCAATTGGCAACACTTCAAAAGGATATGACGGGGGAGCAAAATGACCTGCCGGATTTGGGGTACCCTTTCCTGGGTTATGCATTAGACAAACAATACAATGCTTAACCACATTTTCTGCACATTTCACTAATGTGAGCTGGACCATGAGCCATAGTCACGACGGGTAACAAATAAGCTTCAGGTAACAACCATCACTGATGTTCCGACAACTCTGTCCAACAACCCATCGAATCTAACAATCCCGTACTTTCTTTCCACGTACTCAATACCTTCTAGTAGCTTCTCCCTGAATCGTTTTTACACTCTCAACCGTGTCTTCACACATTCCAATTTCCCTAACCCAATTTGCAGGACCTGCCACATACATTCGACTAGTGATGTTTCTGGCTGTTGTTTTCGCTACCTCGTCGGCAAACGCATTTCCACGACCCACATCATCTGTAACTTTCTAGTGTGCGCTGCACTTTATGATCGGTATTTGTGTAGGTAAGGTAAGTGACTCAAGAAGATCAGTCACTAACTGACCATGCTGAATCTTTATCCCGTGGGAGGTAAAGAATCCTCTTTCCCTCCACAACTTACCAAAACTATGTGCAACACCGAAAGCGTACTGACTATCTGTGTACACATTCATTCTCGTTCCCTTCGACAACACACACGCTCTAGTCAAGGCTATATATTCAGCTGCTTGGGCTGAATTATGTCCAATACGCGCCGTTTCAACAATTGTGCATAAGGTGGTGACAGCATAGGCAGAAGTAGTTTCTCCATTTGGAAGCGTAAAACAAGAACCGTCCACCCTAAGGATCCCGTCCGGGTCCTTGAGCAGAGTGTCCTTTAGATCAATTCTACCCTTCGTTTCTTCTTCTGTTCGGAGAAAACAATCATGTTTTTCCTGATCATCTTTCTCATCTGGGAGCGACAACCATGTAGCTGGATTTAACGTGTTACATCTTTTGATATGTACATGACTCGCTAAAAGTGTCAGCTCGTAACCAGACAAACGAGCACTCGTGAGATGCTGCGTCTTGGTTCTGTTCAGCAAGGTATCCACTGCATGTGGAACCATAACAATAAGTGTGTTATCCAACACTAATCCGGCAGACTGTCTAATAGAAATTGCTGCAGCTGCTGTAGCTCTGAGACAACTGGGCAAAGCTTTAGCAACTGGGTCTAATGTAGCGGAGAAATAGGCACATGGCCTTTGCTTATCTCCAAATTGCTGTGTCAAAACTGACAACGCGCAACCTTCTCTCTCATGAACGTACAATGTAAAGGACTTACTGTAATCTGGGGTACCTAACACTGGAACTGAGGTCGGATGGATGCACAGCTCTATTTTTGAAAGGTAGATACACAGTGTTGAGTAATGTTGATTTTGGTTTTATGGTGCTCAGCAAGGTGACGTCGAGGGCCCAACGGCGTCAATCGAAATGCTTTAAAAGTGAGACTAGAGGGTCTCTAGTCTCATCCCTTCGCTGGCACACATGTTGTCATCTTTCCTGGGAACAAAAGACTTCCACTCAATGTATTTTAGTTTACGTTTCTTTATATTTCATTGCAGTTTAAACTCCAGTTTTTCTAAATTAGTTCTTATATCATCAAGATCATTTAAAGTACCTAACACTGGAGCAGAACACAGGGCATTACGTAAGTCAACAAAACGTTTCTGACATTCATCCGTCCAAGGGAGCGGAAGGGGCGTGTCTTTCAACGTTAGTACCACCAATGGTTTCGCCAAAAGTGAAAAATTGGAAATCCATTGTCTACAGTAGGAAGTGATACCCAAAAAGGCACGCACTTCTTTCTGTGTCGTAGGTACAGACATCTGTGAAATAGCATAAATACCTTCTGGGGTCAATCGCCTTCCCTCCTTCGACAAGAGATGACCTAAATAGGTCTCTTCTTGGAGGGCATATTGCAGCTTAGAGTGTGACACCTTATGATTTAAAGCAGACAAATGATGCAACAATGCAACAGTCACACTCTTGCAAACATCTTCCGTATCAGCAGCCACCAGTAAATCATCCACATACTGAATAAGCGTAGCACCTGGAGGCAAAGAATAAGCATAAAGTTGAGACTTAAGAGCTTTACTATAAATAGAGGGACTTTCACAATAGCCTTGAGGAGCTCTTTTAAAGCGGAAACTTCGGCCACCCAGAGAGAAACCAAAGATGTCCCTACTTTCTTCAGCAATAGGAATACTAAAGAAAGCATTTTTCAGATCAAACACAGAAAACCAAACTGCCGAAGCAGGAATCATTGTTAACAAAGCTGTAATGTCCGGAACAACAGGGAACTGTGGCACCACTATTTTATTGACTTCTCTCAGGTCAATAACAAATCGATAGACAGGAGGCTGGGAAGGATCCGTTCTCTTAAGGATCGGAAGAACAGGACTGTTACAAACATTGCCTCTCGTTTCTTCGACCACACCTTTCTGAATAAAATCATCAACAATAGCCAATGGTGCTCTCTCTCCATCATTAGAAATGCGATATTGGGGAATGCTTGGCATTCTAACATTATCTTTAACTGTGACAACGTACGGTGGATCGCAAGATGCCCCACGTCATTTGGGCCCGTGGCCCAAAGACTTTCCGGGAGAGAAAGCAACTCAGGTGAAAACTGGTCTCGGGACAAATACATGGAAGACATCAATTTCTTTCCCAAAGTAAGATGCACACCAGAAGAGGAACAATACAATGTTGCATACAGTCTTTTCAACAAATCCAGACCTAACAAATTCTCACCACAACCAGTTGTCAGGATAAGTGAAGCTTCCAAATCATAAGGACCAATCGAGACAGGCAAGGGGCAAGAAACCGGATTACGGACTGGGGCGCCAGAAAATCCCACAGAGGTATTCATTAAGCCAGACAAAGGTGCCCCAGGGAGTTTAGAATGAATGATAGAACTTCTCATCGCACTAGTATCCAAAAGAAACTGTTCTGAAACACCCATAGTATTGACAGTGACATTCGGCCCATTTTGATCTACTGGAATCGACACAACTCCCTTACTTTGTCCATGGCTGTCCTATTCAATCTGAAAATCGTCAGCCCTATCTTCAACATGATAATCATCATTGTAATATTGTGTGGATGGAACTGTCTCTTGGGCAAAGTAATTCGAGGTAGATGGAGGAAAAGAACGCTGCTCCTGAGAGGACGCACCTCGTCCTCTACCTCTAGATCCTGTCTGAAAATTACCACGACCTCGAGGAGCGGACATCCCATTATTACGCTGTAATAAAACCGGGCAACTATTCTTGAAATGTTCTTCTTCCCTACAATATGCACATTGATTAGGACCTAACGAAGGTCACAGCGTAAAATACTTGGGCTTCTGCAACAATCTCTGAAACTGTGGAGGCTGCTGAAACTGGGAAGGTTGCTGTTGCTGATTCGAGCGAGGCGGATACGCCTGCTGTAAAAGAACCTTTGTTTTTAAATCTCTGTTTTTCTTCTCTTGTTTCTCCTTCTCCTCCTTATCTCTATTCTCATAATACTGTGCAGTAGCCAATATTTTAGCAGGGGAAGAGACAGCCCATGCGCTTTCAGAACTCTTTAATTTATTCGATAACGCGGGAAGCAAATTATATACAAACTTGTCCACAAACAATCGCTGACCACCCTCTACACTCAAATCCTGACCACTGTGGTCAATAAACGTCTCTTCAAAGCAAGTGAAGAAATCCGAGACGCTTTCTTCTTTCTTTTGCTTGCATGCGGCCAGCTTATCCCAATTTACTCGCACCGCAGGCATCATTGTCTTCATCAATTCAATTATTCTACCTGGAAGAGCAGTAATCAAATCCTCGGGTTTCGCAACACCCACCTGATTCGCATCCGCAGCTCTAATAGCAGCTCAATCGCCACCTAATTCAGCCATATGATTTTCCTTACGAATCCGTGCCCAGATGCCTTGCGGAACAACATTTTCAAATAGCATATCAATGTCAGCCAAATTCATAAAACAGGCGTCAACTGTTTGGGACAATTCTTTGTAATATCCAGCAGGATTTTTACGAGGGTCTGGAAGAGTGTGCTTAAGCGCCAATACTTCAGACCTTTTCCAGGGTTCGTGGACCCTTATATACGCTGGAAATGAGCAGCAACAGGAGGTGGAGCATTCACCGCTTCTCTCCATATGGGAGGAACTTCACGCATCGGATAATTCTTACTACCTTGTTTATTGTCGGGATTAGTCTCGGAAAAGGACAGGGACAAAAACATTGTTCGAAACGCAATGAGTCTATTCACTGCCTCTTCAACCCGATGTCCTACAATAAAACCTTTATCAAAATCAGCTTGTAATTTCAGTAATTCTGAAGGAACGGTATCCGACTCCGTATCTTCCCAAACTCTAATAAGAGTTTGACACATAACGTTGAAAACATATCTCTGCGTGGGCTCTGGCCATTGATAGAAGCAACTCATAATATCTTCAGTACTATATTCTAGTCCATGCTCAATCCATTTACGAGCAAGAGAACCTAAAACTACTTTCTCGTCCGTAAGAGGAAGTTGACAACGAGATTGTCGTTTAGAGAAAGCTGGAGACATATTTAAAGACCCGAGAAGAGGAGAAAGGAAACTTGAAACAGCATCTGCTATCCTCCTCTGTGAAGTAGGAGAATCCCTCAAGAGAATAGGAGGCATTACAGATGTAGAAGGCAACGGAGACTGAAACGTAGCAGACTGAAGAGTAAGAGCGGGAGAAGGTGGGGACTGAATTACAGACTGTGAGGATGGAGCAGGAGCAGGCAAAGAAGCATTAATAGGCTGAGCCTGTTGCTGGACAATCGGCAACTTAGCAACCACTTGTTGAGCAACAGGAGGGGTAACGGAGGTGCGTTAGCATTTTGGACATAAGGCGGAGGGGAATTCAATAAGCAAGACATTAGGGCATCTTCCTCTCTTTCCTTTTTTTTATCTGAAGAGGCAGTCGGCAGCATCGGATAGCATCTATCTATCGCCATATGATGGTGTCTCTCTAGTACCTCCTTCGCACCATCTACTTCGTTATCTTTAAACTGTTGGGCAGCCTGTAAAATCGACATGTCTTGTGCTTTCTTATCCTTTTTTGCTTGTTTGATTTCTTTCTGTTTGGCTTCTTTACGCCAAAGGCGAAAGGAGTCAAACATGGCCGGCCGGGCTTTTCTTCTAAACAAAATCGTTTTTAAATTGTCTAATATAGCGGGGTCAAAGCTACCATTCTGGGGCCATCTTAAAACTCCACTATTTTTTGTATATCGGACCCATGTCTCGTTAAAGGTAATGGGACCAATATCGTGTTTCGAATAGAGCTCATAAGTCGGAGTTCCAGCTGGAGGGATCGGACATGATTCCTCCAACTGGGAATCCCTCGCGCAACCTAAACAACAAAATCTCTTAAACTTACTCAGCCCAGGCATCGTCACTTCTCTAGACTGATCACAAACAACAAGGGGTATAGATCGGTGAAACAGTACAATCGTACTTACCCCTTGGCATCAGATATCGCAATACCTGAATAAAAACCAAAAAAACTAAACAAAACAAAGGTCTGTGGGAGCGACCTACCAAATACTTAACTAAGGATCGTTCTACACCAGCGAAGGTCCGTCTTATCGTCTCGCTTTACCAAACTTCATCAGAAGTGTCCAAGGCAGGGCGACAGTCAGGGCAGCAGTCGTCAGCAGCCGTCGGAGAGGAGTAGCCGCGTTGTCAAAGACCTTCGGTCCACTTCCGACATTCAGGGGTCGATCACGTGGTGCGCTTCCTCTGGAATTTTCTTGCGGGGCTCCTCACGACACTCGGGCTCAACCGCTACCGCTGAAGTCGCCCCACGTTGGGCGCCAGTTGGAGAACCGCAGCCTTAAGGCCCGGCAACGCAGGGTACACCTAAAATCCCCGGGATTTACCTGCCTTGTCAAATACAGAGACACAGACTCTTCGTCTGGCATAGAAGATGGTATTTATTAGCTGCAGCTAGTACAGTGGTCTTAGAAGTCATCAGTACAACGAGATTTAAAAGCGACTGCCACTTAACTCCGTGGCGCACAGGTTTATATACAATATAGTACAATGCAAAAATGCAATCACACAAGAGCATGAGCTATAGGCAAACGTTATAGACAATGTTTTAAGACTAAGGAAACTCAAATTCCCGGTTCCGTTTGTCACTCGACCCCTTAAGTAAATTACAAATGAATCCACACAATTCAATTTACAAGCAGAGAAAACACAGCTGCGTGTCATAGAAGGACAGTCGTGAAACAGGAGAATGCATGAGACATGTAGCGAAAGACAGCAGATAAGAAAACTTAAAGGAAACAATGGTGTGAACCAACATGTAGTCTGGACGGTGATTAATCAGCTCAGACAGGAATTAGTGTACTTGGCCAGACCCTGACACTATGTTAGTAAACATAAGCAGAGAAGCCACCTGACACGCAAAGGCAGAAATGACAAAAACATTGCGTTCACCGAGTTGCCTGAGTGAGGGCAACATAAAATGGCGGCGATCACAAAATGGAGGCTGAGCACGAACAAATTCGTAATTTTCAGAACCTCACCCCCCCACCCGCAGCCTCTCTGCAGCCCGCCATCCCGCTATCCCACTTACTCTCCACACCCCCGCACCGAGAGTAGTAGGTCACCGGGGCGAGTCACAGAGGAGTGAGAGAGACTCAGGTGAAGTCACGGAAAACCGCGACACCGCTGGGATTTCGCCACGCAAATCCCCTTGCGAGCCACTGCGGACACCGCAGTATTAAGGGGCAGCTCCGAACCCCGAAAGACAGGAGCAAAGGACTCTCAAGACTCTGCAGAGCACCTGCGAAGGAAAATCAGCTGCGCCAGCAAACTGCATCTTGCACCAGCAACCAATAAACCAGCAATCCGCACCAGTAAGCCGTGTTGCAGTGACCTCCCATAACCGGACTACTACCAGGGGAGGCCAGCGCAGCCCTCGCCATCCCTCTGCCGTGAGGTTTTTTGGAGCAGTATCGGGGGCCCAGTGCC
The DNA here is from genome assembly GCF_964263255.1 of Lissotriton vulgaris. NCBI lineage: Eukaryota > Metazoa > Chordata > Amphibia > Caudata > Salamandridae > Lissotriton > Lissotriton vulgaris. The sequence goes on along the minus strand of NC_141693.1, from coordinate 513,326,877 downwards.
CACACCTAAGCCACAATCAAGGCAAGACTTTCAGGACCTTACAGAACTGACTCTGGGCAGCCCAGTTTGACAGAGTAATCCCGAGAGCGGCTGCCGTTAGAGGCAGCTGCGAAGTAAGAGCCCGGGGGTGGTGGTCCAGGCTGGTCTGACTAGGTCCGACTCTGCCAGCAGCCCCCCCTGTGTGCTCCGCTCGCTCACGCTAGCCCTTCAGTGGCTCTCCAATAGAAGGGAGCAGACGCTGGGGGAAACACCAGATCTATTCTAAACTGAGGGCACTAACTCCATTTCAATTTATCACAACTATCCGACACTAGAAGAAACTCCCTCTCTAACTACGACCTTACCACAATGCGCACTAGGAGCAGCCTCCAATTTCAACCCACACACCGCCCACATAAGTCTGCCAAATGCCAGAAATCGAAGTTGCTGTATCCCCAGGAGGCAGGTCGTGGTCATCAATCTCCATCCCGTCCACTGCGGCTTGAACGAACGGAAGAGGCCCACGAAAATCTCTCAAAGGCCTTAATGGAAGCCCCCAAGGGCGAAAAAACGCCAATCAACCTTCCTGCGCAACTTGCTTGTTTTTCACATTCATCAAAAACCAAAAACAACGGTAGTACAGACATTAGAGATCGCTTTCTCCGGATCAGCCAACTAAATAAATCTGCCCCCCAATTTTCACGAGACAAGAACATAAAACTTTCTCATCTATCAATAAATCCCCCAGTTCCCTCTAACCCAATTTCTCTCTATCCTGAAATAACTATTTGTTGCAAGACCTTAGCCACTGACACTGCTACCGTACCAGCCAATCCATCAGTCAGCCATTCCCTCTTTCACCGGACATTACCCCTGCCTCTCCCAGAGAAACAACCTCTACAATCAAGCCCAAGTAAACCATCTGATGTCATCCCATCTTCGGCAATGTCCGCTTTTCTTGCTTCGTCGCACACCAACAGCCTTGTCAGTGCCTCTGATTTAGAGAAAGAAAATGTATCCCCCCAGTTGGGAAAAGACAAAGATAAAGTCAAAACCAGGGCATGTACCTCAGCTGATTCTATAATTTGGATTTCATTGACTCATTCCTTGATTCAATCATTAAAGCTTTCACCCTTGCTAAGTTCACTGCCGCATGAACACATGCCAAATCTGCCAAAGGATACATCAAATGATCACACTCAAAAACGCAGTTTTGATCTTCCGTCCCAAACATACACCCCAATCCCCAACGGAGTACTTCACTTCACTCTTTCCAGCAACAATGACCCACCCGAGGCGACGATCAAAGCAAGTCCACCTAATGTCCCATTTGCAATTACCAGCAATCTCAAAGCTGGAATCAAAGACTGCAGTCCTAATCAAGCCTCAAACAAAAATCTTCAAAAGGACCAAATTAATTCACTTTTCAACTCACCTTTCGTTTACAACTTCCCCACTGAAAATAACCATCCCTCAACAGGCCTTAGACAAGGGGCCTCTCAAACTAACTCAGGAATGCCTAAAGTTGAAGCACTTCTCGCAGTCACTAACCAAGCTCTGAATTCCATGGCCAAAGCTGCCCACATGCATGTTGAGAAACTTGACACTCAGATAACTATCCTCCAATTATTAGCAGACTCCATAACGGGAATAGATTTAAAACTGGACCAGCTAAACTCGCTGATACGAAGAGCCCAAGAAAATGCGGCTCAAAATTACATTCCCAATTGCAAATACAAACTCATATCCAAACCACGCTCAAATCAGCTGCAATTGTGAGCCTCTAATAAAAAAACTTGAGTCTCTGCACGAAATATTGTCCACTTTAATAGAAGATTTGAGGATAAAGTCTCAGATCAGACTACATAAACTAAGTACTCCGACTCAACCTCAAACCCAAGAAACTCCTAGAACACCAAAATTAAGCTCCAACAATCAAGATTGTCCTAACAACAACAACAATAGTTCAAAACGGGATCAACCACGACTCAATGCCACAACAAATATTCACTATGAACAGCCTTTCCTCGTGGCTCAAGATCCAACTTTAGGCTCCCAATGAAACATTTTCTGCTCTGACAACGTTACCATCTCTTCCTTACAATCACAGACCGCTGAAGATACGACTACGCAACCTAACATTGAAGATACGCCACATACCACATCAAACCCTCCTACGTCCTCAATCAAGACCAAACAAATTCTGAAGGAAGGTCCCTCCTTGTCCAGAAAGCACAAGAAGAAACTGAAGAAATTGAACAAAGCAAGAAAAAAGGGCAATACATTATTACAATGGTTTGGAACAAACAAGAGGGATCCACCTACGAATTTGACTAAGCAGCCAGAAAAAACAGCCGACTCACGAAAAGAAAAAAACTGAAAACCTGAAAACGTTGTTAAATCATACGCAGAAATTATCAGACCTAAAGGAAACCAAAACAACTATAAACAGTAGCAATAATAAAAAATCTCATAGTAATCATCCCAGCCAAAATGATAATCCTATTAAACTCACCAATATAAGCCCCTCTGCCACCATTGGTAAAAAAAGCAAATCTACTGTCCAGGACCTAGGACAAATAACAAGAACTTATATTGCAGAAATTCCACAGCCAAGAATAGAAGAAGAACAGCCCTACAACGAGGCCATCATAGAGGACGTTAGACCTGACAACAAGACGCCCTTCGTCCAAAAACCGGCTATGGGAAGCGATCTGCCCATAAGTATCTGCTCCTCGATTTTAAAATCAATTACTCAGGAAAATTCTGAGTATTCACGCAATGAAAAGCCTTTGATAGATGCTCTAACCCGCAGCCCCAACCAGGTACAACTACACAAACCGAATACCAACAACCAAGAGCCTCGACCCATACAGCAGCAACATAAAAAAGATATTACTGTACCCGGAATATGAATCACAGGGTCAATGGGATATTCTAAACAGAGGAAATATCCTAAAGCTATGCTTGCACCTTCCAGATTTAGAAAGCATCAATTCAGCGGACATCGAAACAGTGGCTTTTATGGACCTCGTAATGGGACAGAAAAACGAGTCAACCGTGGTAACTTTTTTCAATCCAGATCAGGCTGCAACATTATTGAAGAACGCAAAACAACTTAGTGAATGGGGAATTCAGGCTAGCCTTTACACCATTACCAACTATCCAACCTTTCTAAAAAATACTTCCGAATCTTTAACGACTGACAATATCAGACCAGTATTAAATCAGGAAAGGAACAACCAGCAGTTACCCCAGACGCTACGTGGCCACAGAAAGAAATCAAAAACAGCACCCTGGATTGAGACCCCTTTTCAAGTAATAGCTACAACAGCAGGAGTACCACGTAAATGCGTATTCAAGCCGAATAAATCCCAAGATTGGTCTTGGCTCTCCCAGGCCTTAGGGTAGTGCACAGACAACTTCGCACGAAAATAAACCAAATTATGACATAGCCCACTGTCTAAATATATGCTCCTGGAACATCCGGGGCCTAACAAAAGAGAAAATCGGATGATTAACTACGGACCTCCGGAAGACCAACGACATCTTCGTCATTCAAGAGACCTGGGCCCTAGAGAACACCATCTGGGAAGATTTTACAGTAATGGAATCCTTCGCCATTCCATCCACAGCAGGTGGCAATGCATCCGGGGGCGTGCTGATCGCTGTGAAGAACACATTGGTCGCAAAATTAGAAACACTCTACAATGGCGAGGGCGACTACATCTTCATTAGCATCGAGATCAAAAGCCACAAAAAGGGAAAAATTAAGCAAAAAATCATCCTTGGTTGTGTCTACCTGCACCCCACAAAAATAAGACGAGAGTCTACATTAAGCAATATGCTACCTATAATAAACAATCTTGAAGCCCTATTCCCAAACGATTTGTGTCTGATAATGGGCGACTTCAACTCTAATCTAATGGACATTGACCCCACCCAATCCTCTCAATTATTATCAGTAAACGAAATGTGGGCAATCCCGGAGATAAAATCTCAGTATCAACGGAAGGAAGCCAATGGAATAAAACTAGCAACAAAACTAAATCAATCCGGCTTGCGTATCGTCAACGGAAGGATTGCCTCGGACCAACCAGCTGCATGTACCCACATATCCTCCTCCCGCATGGCTACCTTAGACTATATATGGATATCACTCACTGGTTTCCACCGGGTATGCCAACTCTCGATAATACCATCCTCAGATAGCGATCATGCCATCTTAATATGCAAGATTTCCCTTAGGCAGTTACACCGCCCGAATATTCCCCTGATTGGAACAGAATCAAATCTCCAGAATGTAAGAAAACTGAGATGGTCCGAAGGAAATCGCGAAGTAATAGAAGCGGAAGTGGATAATCTTTTGTCCAAATGGGCTCTGGCTGGTATTAATCATTTGTCAGCATCCTCTTGGGAAATTACACTGACCAACTTCAGAGATCAATTAGCATTAAAACCAACAAATAGCCTTCCGAAGGACCTTCTGGCTTCAACTACTCTGTTAGAGCAAAAACAACTTATAATCAACACAAAAAGTAAATTAAATAAGATGCAACGTACCAACGCGAATAATGAAAGCGAATATAAATCTCTGAAGAGCGACATATCAGCCGCCAGAAAAGACTACAGGAAGGCCAGGTTTGTCCTAAAGAAACTGGAAGAAGAGCACCACTGGGCGACAGTCTTTGAGATCATACAAACTAAAGACCAAAGAAAATTTTTGAACTGGGTAAATAAGGCCACCAAAGCCATTAAACCACCCACTGCAACTAATATCTCTCCTGCTGATTGGGAGACCTATGTAAAAATACTTTATACAGCACTGTGCGCTTTAAATAACAATAGCAGTAGCCTGTCCTTGCCCGATCAATCAATACCCTAGGATGATACAATCTCCTCCGTCAAGATAACAACAGACGAAATAGCAGGAATAATAAATAAAATGCGCCCAGGTGGCGCCCCGGGACCCAACGGAATCCCCACTCAAGTATTCAAAGCCTCCGCCCAGAAATGGGCGATGATACTGACCCCTATCTTCGAGGCCGCAATACTGGGAGGCCCTATTCCGGCCTCTTGGCAAGGATCACCCCTCGTCCCCTCCATAAAAAAGGCTCGCGCTCCAATCCCGACTATTATCGGATGATAGCCTTACTTGATGTGGACGGGAATGCATGCGCTAGCATCCTTTTAAAGGAACTTACAAATCTGGCGGAAAATAACAGCCTAATCCCTTTCACTGGCTTCCAAAGAGGCAGCCATATCGAGGACAATTTGATTTGTATGGCTTACCTGATGGAAACCACCCTAGCCGCAAAAGGCAAATCGTTGTTCCTGGGATTCATCGACTTTCGTAAAGCCTTCGATAGCGTAAGCTGGCCTAAACTGTGGGAAAAATTGGCAATATGGGGCATCAGACGGTCACTATTGAATGCACTAATAGCCCTACACACAGCCACCTGGGTTAAAATAAGAGTAACATCAAGATGGTCTACTTCTAACAAAATCTACACTAGCAGAGGTCTAAAACAAGGGTGCACCCTTGCACCATTACTCTTCAACCTGTACCTCGCAGACCTCCCTGAATGGCTGTTCCGTTCCAGAGCCTTTCCCCCTGGAATTGAACAAAGAAAAATCCAAACTCTGCAATACGCAGAGGACACCATTCTCCTAGATCAAACCCAGGTGGGCCTTCCCAGACTGTTTGACTCCCTCGCCCAGTACTGCAACATCAATATGCTAGAGATAAATGTTACTAAAACCAAAGCAATGCAATATCTTCCATGAAAATAAAAAAGTCCATGTGGTTTATTGAAGGGAAACCACTGGAGACTGTCACCGCATATAAGTATCTGGGCGTCTGGATTGACCATAAGTGGAGATCTTCTGTGCTTACTACTGAGATGCAGGCAGTTGCTCATAGCCTGGAGGGGGCTTTCATAAGAACGAAGAGCGCTCTACACTCCCAGGACTTAGTCCCACTGATAAAATTGATTACTGCAAAATTCCTTCCCACAATCTCTTTTGGTGCAATGATTTTTAAAGACAAAATAAATAGCTGGCTAGACAGAGTGCAATCATCATGTTACCGCAGGGTCTTTCGATTGCCAAACTCGACCTCCCATGCCCAAATTTGGAAATAATTCTCTCTATCCTCCATGCGATGGATTATGAGCGCGAGGTATATCACCTATTGCCTAAAAGCGAAAGAAGCTAGCCCTCTCTCCTTAAAGAGATGCATATGGTCACTGCTTAGCAACCCCAAAACATCGTGGAATAAATATTTGACATTCTGTCTCGAATCCCTCAAAGCAAAGGACATATGGTCAACTCCCTTGCCCATCGAGGCGAAATCAAAGCTTTTAACCAAACAAGCAAAAATCTTATCAAATGACTTTGACGCACAACAGGTACTCCAGCTCTTCCATGGCTCTTGGGCCTCCAAACTATATGCCCCGAAAACTCTAGTCTCTTATGTTGCATCCTCCATGAAGCCACATACAAAACTTTAACTAATGAGATTCCGCTTCGGCTACTTCCGCTGAAGGCATTTAAGTTTGGTCAAGGATATAAGAAAGAAGCCTCCTCCCAATGCCGTTTTTGTAACCAGGAAGACGAAAATCTCATCCACATCTTGTGTATTTGTCAACGCCTACGAGAATTTTCTGGCTGAGACCAATTTGGCTTCTTCTTAGTATCAGGACATGTCAAGAAGCACTCGATGCTTGCGTGAGGGGGGACTCACCTCAGATGGCGACACGCTTTGTAAAGTTTATTACAGAAATTAACTCCTTGATCTTATCATCTGACCAAGTCTGAGCTTTATCCTCTCTAAGTGACATTCCCATTGTTCTTTTAACCAACAAACCTCCCGACTTTTTAATAGACTTGAATATTCTTTTTCTACAACAGCCAATTTCGGATGTGTATATTGCAATGATTTTAATTAATTGTGCAAATAAATTTGTACTTACTTACTTACCCATGTCAATGTTAATGTTAACAGAAATTTATAAAGCACACGGTCACCAAAGGTTTCATGGCGCTAATCATGTAGAATGTTACTACGCGAAGACCTGTTTAATAGGCTAGCCCAAACAGCCATGTTTTCAGGGCCTTTCTAAATCCTAATAGGGTGTCACAGCTCCTGATTGTCAATGGGAGGGAGTTCCAAAATTTAGGAGCAAGGTAAGCAAACCTACAACCTCCCTGACGTTTAAGTTTAATAACCGGGACAGTCAGAAGATGTAGATGGGCTGAGCGTAGATTACGCCGAGGGACGTGCTTTATGATCATGGCACTGGTGAATTTTGGACTGTTGCAATGCAGTGCTTTAAAAACTAGGCAGCCAATCTTAAACGCCGCACGTTGCTCCACGGGTAACCAGTGGAGTTTAATCAGCAAAGACCTGGCTGGATGCCATCTCTGCAATTTATATATTAATCTTGCCGCCTGATTCTGGACTATTTGTAGTCGATTGAGCCAGAACTGCAGCAGACCGATATTAAGGGAGTTTGAGTAATCCAGGCATGAGAGTGCCAGCGCTATCACAGCCTGGACAAGGGTCAACAAGAGAGCAATCTTTCTAATTTTGCGAAGTTGGAAGAAACTGGCGGAAAGCACTGCGCCCACTTGTCCTCTCAGTGAAAGGTCTGCATTAATTGAGATCCCTAGACTTTTCACGGAAGGAGAGGGAATAGGGGGAGGCCCCAGTTTGCTCAGCCAGAAATACGGTCCCCAACAGACATTGAGCTTCAAGTGATTACTATCCATCCGTCTGTGGATGTGCAGCCTGGTGGTTTGGAATTCTTCAACAGCATTAGAAGAGTCTTAGGGGAAGATCAACTGGAGGTCATCGGCGTAATTAAAGATGGTTATTTTCCTGTTTTTTAATGAATGGATCAAGGGCTTAAGATAAAGATTGAATAGCAGTGGGGAAAGGGATGAACCCTGCTGGACCCCGCATGTGGTGGACACTTTAGGAGCAGTACAGGTACCAAGATGTACTGCTTGAGTTCTGCCTCTAAGAAAGGACTTGATCCAGTTGTAAGCAGGGCCTCGAATACCTGCTTGTTCGACACGGTTCAACAAGATGCTATGATCGACCGTGTGGAACTCTGCCGACAGATCCAAGAGCACCAGAGCCTGTGAGAGCCCTCTATCAACATTAGCTCTTAAGATATCCATAACTGCAAGAATTACAGACTCCGTGGAATGGGCTGGCCGAAAGCCAGCTTGATTTGGCTCCAGGTATTCCGATCTTTCAATGAAATTCGAAAGATATCTGGCCACATGTGCCTCCATGATTTTAGCCAGGAAGGGAAGAAGGGATATGGGGCGATAATGGAGGGAATCAAGGGATCTGTCCCAGGCTTATTCAAGAGAGGAACTATCGTGGCATTCTTAAATGCCCTGGGTACCATCCCTTTACCAAGAAATTCGTTCAGGAAGGGGAGGATGCTATGTGGTAGCGCCGAGAATATGTCCCTAAGAATAGGAGGTGGACAACAATCATTGGGGAGCCTGATTTTACACGGGTCATAAGGTCAGAAAATGTGTAAAGGCATATAGCGGGGAAGTGGTTCATTAAGGCTGAATTTCTGGAGATGTCATCCAGTGATTCCGTATTAATAGTAGCAGGAATACTAGTCTTAATGATAGCAAATTTTTCCAGGAAAAAATAATTCAGTGAGTTACACATCTCTTGGGAGGGAGCCTGGCTAAGTAATATTCTCTCATCATTACTGAGGTCATTCACAATCCTGAAGATTTCCTTGGATTTGTTATGGGCGTTAAGTATTCTCGCTGAGAAATAAGCCGCTTTAGCAATCAATATTGACTTCTTGTAGTCCTTGCGAGCTAACAGAAACTGCTGTCTATCTTCAAAATTGTAACGGAGCCTCCATTTCCTCTCTATTTGACGGAGCTTGAGTTTATGGTCTCTTAATTCGGTAGTAAACCATTTATGAGCATCATCATGTCTAGTACGAGAACATTTAGTCAAAGGGGCATAAATGTCACTTGCCGACGTTATCCAATCCGCAATGTCCTTTTCCATGGCATTAATATTAGGATTAAGGATTGGTAAAGAGCCGGCTAACGTGTTAATAAATCCTGTTTGTCAAGGGTTCTCCACTTTCTTTTTAATCCTCCCCCCACCTTAGGGGTTTTGAGCCTGCCATTGAGAGTAATTGTTAAAGCGATCAGGTGGTGGTCCGACCAGATGCAAGGGGATAACACAGGAACCGACACTATAAGGTTGTAGGACCAAATTTGGTCCAGAGTGTGCCCCTTTATGTGAGATGGGGCTGATAAAAGCTGGACCAAATTTAGGTTAGAGAGCAATTCAGAGATTTCTGCCGCCCATGGTCCCATACCCATACCCATACCTAACATGATCTGAAGTTGAGAAGACAGCTTGCTTTGTTGAGATGATTGTGTGAACATTAACAAGACATGCGCTGTAGCAGCCCAAACATGCATTGATAGGCAGCATACTATTCTTGTTTATTGATTATACGTAGCCATATGTAAAGTAATGAAAGACTGAGCCTCACATGTCTAATTTTCCTGCTTTTTTTGTAATGTGTTCAATAAACTTTAACTTGAAACTTGAGAAGATTACTTGTAGGTGAACTAAATGTGGAAGCTCCATACGGACATCTATCAAGCTTATCATGGAAATGTACATCTAAATATATAAACCACAATGTCATGCAATTCCTGACCAGACCCTCGTGGACTCTAGTGAGGGTCATTGAGTTTTTATGAGACACCATTTGCAATATTGAATGCTCTACCGACATTCTGTGCCCACAAAAGGCCCCGATTTGGATCAGCATCCTCATTGGCCATGTATCACACATCCTGCAGGATGCTGGCTCTCTATTTAGTGTACTAAAATGAAGTACACTGTGCAGAAAGTCCAAAGACCCCCCAAATGGTACACTGAAGTAAAAGCAAATAATTCTTATTCTCTTTTTGTGGGTGCATTGTCAAACAGTAGGCTTAACAGCAGTAGTGCTCAGCATTTGTTGGCAATAAATGAGACACACACTCAAGAATAAGTCAGAGCCCAATTTATAAAAATGGATACATTTTTATGTAAATATTAAGACAAAGAACACAGTTCTAAGGTACGTACCTTCAGAGTTACGATTTTGTAAAGTTCAGGAAATTTATCACTTTTATATGCAACTGCGCACCTTTGGAAACAATGGGGAAAAGCTGAAAAATGCACAGAATATTAGGCAATGCTTTCATGAAGTTCAACTTCTCGTTTTAGGTCGATGTCGGGCCAGGTCCAAAGTTCCAACAGGAGACGTTAAGGAGCATACCAAATCGGCCGGGAACAGAGGGCTGAAGATCTTGGAAGCAGCCATGCATACACGAAGGGGCCACTTAAAAATACACTGAACAGTAGGACTTGCAGGTATGCCTGAAAAGGCTCCTTTGAGGAAAGCGACACAAGGTCTTGGGGACCATGGGAGCCCAGCTGGTTGGTCGGTGCTGCAGCCGGTGGGGCCGGGTGCAGAGCGAACAGGTCAGGTAGCCGCTGTGCATCCTGCGGTACTGTAAATGAAAATGTTGAGATGTCTCTTGGAAAATAACCCACAACAGTTTACACTTCACTCCATTGAATCGTATAGGAAACATTCAAATATACTTAAGCAATTATTAATTCTGACCCCATAACTCAATTATAAATTCAACAGAAAATTAAAATAGATCTAAAAAACACAATTAAAATGAATTCAAGAAAAAGTATATATGTGTATCAACAAATTCATACATATGATAAAAAGGGAGAGAAAACTTTTCCAATGTGTGTGAGAGACAAAAACAATTGAAAACATAAAGATCATCATAGCTATGTTAATTTGATTGAATCAATTTCATGAGAGTCTATCCATCTGGTGGCCTGGACCCTCCGTCTGCGTCGGCAGTGCTTCAAAGACCTGTTGGTGAATTAACCTCAGTTTAGCAGTCAGATCATGAAGATAATCGATCAACATTGGGTACTCAAGATCAGAGAACACACTGGGTCTAGGGACCCCCCAAACATTGGCAGGGCGGCCAAACACAATCTCATAGGGACTGAGCCCTACTCGGGAGTGTACAGTCGCCCTGGTTGACAGAAGAGCTAAGGGCAAAGCGTCAGGCCACGAGAGACCAGTCGTAGCCTGAATCTTCGCTAGTTTCAATTTAAGGGTGCCATTATACCCTTCAACCAAACCTGCTGACTGGGGATGATTGGCACTGTGGAACTTTTGTGTAATTCCAAGGCCCTTACATACATTCTTCATCACACTCCCTACAAACTCACTTCCGTTATCAGACCATACAATCCGTGGCATTCCATACCGAGGAAAGTTCTCCTTCAATAGGATTTTTGCAGTGGACAGAGCAGTGTTATCTTTAAGAGGGTAGGCTTCAATCCATCGGGAGAATGCGCAAACCACAACTAAAACGTACTTCAAGTTATTGCATCGCTCCATATGGATGAAGTCTAGCTGAATCACCTCAAAGGGACATGAAGGGGGAGCAAAATGGCCAGGGGGTGTAGGAGTTCCCTTACCAGGATTGTACATCATACATATCATACAATTGTTCACCAATCTCTCAGCACACTTAGTAATACCATCATTCTTCCATACAGGGGACAACAACTTACAAATGCCTTTCGCACTAATATGTGCCAAGCCGTGCGCCATCGTCACAACAGCTAGCACATACGCATCCGGCAACATCCACCTCTTATTCTCCGACAAATCAATCCAGCAACCATTCGCATCCAACTTTCCCGTACTCTCTTTCCACTTCGTCTTTTCAGACTCGGTGGCCTCGTTCTGTATCGCTTTCACACTCTCGATAGTGTCTTCACACATACCCGTTTCTGTAGGCCACCTTACCGAACTTGTCACATACATTCTAGTGGTAAGGTTCCTGGCAGTCTCCTTAGCAACTTCATCAGCGAACGCATTGCCACGACCAACATCATCCGTCACCTTACGGTGTGCACTACATTTAATAATCGCCACCTGCTCGGGCAATGTAAGTGCATCCAAAAGATCATTCACAAGTTGTCCATGCTGAATCTTTGCACCATGTGACGTCATAAACACTCTCTCTCTCCACAATCGTCCGAAGCTATGAGCAACACCAAACGCATACTGGCTGTCCGTAAACACATTCACCCGTTTCCCTTTCGACAACACACACGCTCTAGTCAAGGCAATCAGCTCTGCCGCCTGTGCAGAATTCTGATTCAATCTCGCAGTCTCCACAACCGTACTCAATGTTACCACAGCATACGCAGTCGTTACATCACCATTCGGCAACTTAAAACACGAACCATCCACATACAGGGTACCATCGGGGTCTTCCAATGGAGTATTTTTCAAGTCAACACGACCTTTTGTTTCCTCCTCAGTTCGTAAGTAGCAGTCGTGAGGTGCTATCTCGTCTGATTCCATACTGATTGGCAACAAAGTCGCCGGGTTCAGGACATTACAGCGTTTTATTTGAATGTGACTTGCCAAAAGCGTCAGCTCATACCCAGACAACCTTGCACTCGTCAGGTGTTGGGTTTTCGTATGATTCAAGAGAGTATCAACTGCATGCGGAACCATCACCGTAAGCATATTATCCATAACCAATCCTGCAGATTGTCGGATGGACACCGCAGCTGCCGCTGTTGCTCTCAAACAACTCGGCAATGCTCTAGCTACTGGGTCCAAGGTCGAGGAAAAATATGCACATGGACGCTGCTTACCACCGAATTGTTGCGTCAAGACACTCAACGCACAACCTTCCCTCTCATGAACGTATAGTGTAAACGGCTTACTGTAGTCAGGGGTACCTAACACAGGGGCCGAACACAACGCATCACGTAGCTCAGAAAAACTTTTCTGACATTCTTCCGTCCACGGTAAAGGAGTTGGAACATCCTTGCACGTAAGAGCCACCAATGGTTTCGCTAGCAATGAAAAATTTGGAATCCATTGCCTGCAGTATGACGTGATACCTAAAAAGGCACGCACATCTCTCTGAGTTGTTGGCACAGTCATTTGAGCAATCGCTGCAATTCTCTCTGGGGTCAACCTTCTTCCCTCCTTTGACAATAAGTGACCTAGATAGGTTACTTCTTGACAACAATATTGCAGTTTGGAAGGTGACACCTTATGATGTAAGTCACAGAGATGCTGCAACAACGACACCGTAGCAATTTTGCAAATGTCCTGAGTGTCCGCAGCCACCAATAAGTCGTCGACGTATTTGATCAAGGCCGCACCGGCCGGCAGCGCAAACGCATCAAGTTGACTTTTCAAGGCTTGGCTGTAGATCGATGGACTCTCACAGTAGCCCTGAGGAGCGCGTTTAAACCTAAAGCTGCGGCCACCTAGAGAGAAACCGAAAAGGTCCCTACTCTCCTCAGCAATCGGATTGCTGAAGAAAGCATTCTTCAGATCGATCACTGAGAACCAAGATGCAGAGGCTGGAATCAGAGTCAGTAGAGCCGTTATGTCGGGCACCACAGGGAACTGAGGAATCACAATTTTATTCACCTCCCGTAAATCGATGACAAAACGATAAACAGGAGGCTTTGATGGATCAGTGCGCTTCAGAATGGGCAGCACAGGGCTATTGCACACGTTTCCCCGAGTCTCCTCGATAACATCTTTTTCGATCAAATCGTAGATGATCGCCAACAGCGCTCGCTCACCATCAAGGGAGATACGATACTGGGGAATACGTGGCAAACGCACATTAGATTTTAGGTGAACAACATAAGGGGAGATGTCTAACAGGCCCACGTCATTGGGACCTGTAGCCCACAAAGATGCAGGATGAGAACTCAATTCCGGTGGAAGCTTGTCGATGGACAAATACATAGGAGAGATTACTCTCTCACCCAATGTAAGCTTTACTCCTGCAGGAGAACAATACAAAGTCGCATACAGACGTTTCAGCAAATCCAGGCCCAAGAGATTTTCACCACAACCAGTAGTCAAAATCAAAGAGCTTTCAGTTCACGAGGCCCAATTGCAAGGGGCAAAGGGCGCGAAACCGGATTGCTAACAGGGGCGCCAGAGAATCCAACGGAAACATTTGTTAAGCCAGACAAAGGTGCGCCAGGGAGTTTCGAATGCATGATGGAACTTTTCGCTGCACCAGTGTCCAACAGAAAAGGCTCAACGACGCCCGAGGTGGCAACTGCGACGTAAGGCCCTCTCTGATCAACCGGAACTGATACTACTCCCTCTCCTTGTCTATGGCTGTCCTAGTAATTACCGTCGTCAGTGCCCTGATTGACGTAATAATCGTCCACATTATACTGTGCAGATCTGCCTTGCGACGATCCACGCTGATCAAAACAATTATTAGAATCGGAAGAATTATTAGAACGATCATTTTGAGCACCGCGGCCTCTACCACATGATGCCTGTTGAGGACCACCACGACCTCCTCTAGATGAATTACCACTATTTCGATCACGCAACACTGGACAATCGAATTTCAAATGACCCTCCCCCCTACAATAGGCACACTGGTTGTACCCCAACGTAGATCTCTGCGAAGAGGAGTCATTTCGTGATTGCGACCTATTCGACTGAGACTGCGATCGATTCCGCTGTTGCGAATCATTCTGATTCGAACGTGGAGGATACGCTTGTTGCAACAACACTTTAGTTTTGAGCTCTTTTGTCTTTTTGTCGGCACAATCATTTTCCTCTTTCTCTCTATTCTCATAATATTGGGCCGTAGCCAATATCTGAGCAGAAGTGGAAACAGCCCATGCACTCTCGGAATTCCTTAATTTGTTGCTTAAGTCCGGCAACAAATTCGACACGAACTTGTCCACGAACAATCTCTGACCTCCCTCAGTACCCATATCTTGACCACTATGATCAATGAATGCCTCCTCAAATCTCGTAAAGAAGTCAGAGACACTCTCATCCTTCTTTTGTTTACAAGCGGACAACTTGTCCCAATTCACCTTCATAGCTGGCATAAGCGTTTTCATAAGAGTGATTATTCTCTGAGGGAGATTAGCAATCAACTGTTCGGGCTTAGCCCCACCAACTTGCAAGGCATCCGCAGCAAGAAGTGCAGTCCAGTCACCGCCTTATTCTGCTGCATGGTCTTCCTGACGAATCTTTGCCCATACCGGTCGCGGTACGACATTGCCAAATAGCATATCAATGTCGGCAAGATTCATTATCGTAGCATCCACGAGCTGCGACAATTCTTTATAGTACCCTGCAGGATTTTTGCGAGGGTCGGGCAAAGACTGCTTCACCTGCAAAACTTCTGACCTTTTCCATGGAAGATGTATCCACACTCTCTGAAAGTGCGGCAAGGTTGCAGGATTAGCATTAGGGTTACCGGGCATCCATACTGGTGGAACCTCGCGCATGGGATACTGACCAGGCACTGCTAGCAGTTCCTCAATGTCTTCTAAAAACAATGCCCGAGGCATTATAGAAGGACGAAAAGATAGCAACTGCTCGACAGCACGTCGAACATTGCTACCCACCATTATTCCGCTCGCAAACTGAAGCTGAAGATTAGTTAGAGCAGCCAATACCTCATCAGTCGTATCAGCTGATATTTGATCACGTAAAAGTTTGCACATTTCCTCAAACACGAACCTCTGTGTCGGTTCATTGAATTGAGAGAATGTATCAAGCACCACACGTGGAGGATTCCTAAGGGGGTATCTAATCCAACCCATCGCCATATTATATAGCGTGTCACGTTCCCTACCATCGGGAAGCTGACTTCGTCTTTGGGGAGCATCAGAACCTGCGGACTTAAGAATCGGTCCAAGAGAAGTGAAAAAGTTAGCAGCAACAGAAGGGACATGACGTCGAGCAGATGGGGTAGAGGAGTAAAGCAACGGCGTAACAAGAGAAGTGTCAGGAACAGAAGGGACAGCAGGAGTAACCAAAACAGTAGAAGCAGCGGGAACAGGAGTATGAGGGAGTACAAGCGGGGGAGCAGTAGGGACGGGAGCAGGTAAGGGAGCAGGAACAGGTTGAGGAACGGGAACAGGTTGGGGAACAGGAGCAGGAGGAAGAACAGGAACAGGGGGAACCACAGGAACTGCGGTACCCTGCGCATACGGAGGTGGTGACTTCAAAAGATAGGACAACAAGGGGTCCTCTACTACTTCCTCCTTCTTATCCGTACCCGTCGGTAAAGCGGGATAACACTTATCGACAGTCATGCGCTGCAATCTATCAAAAACTTCCTTTTCCTTTTCCTCCTTATCTCGCTGAAACTGCTCTGCGTTTCTTACCGTTGTAACAATCCCTTCTCTCTTATTACGTTTAATCTGCTTGATTTCTTTCTGCTTGGCTTCTTTACGCCACAACCGAAAGGAATCAAACATGGCCGGCCTTGCTTTTCTTTGGAACAATTTAGCTTCAAGATTATCTAAAATCGGGGCCTCAAAACAACCATGAGGTGGCCAACTAAGGACACCGTCTTTTTTAGTGTAACGAACCCAACACTCATTGAATGCAATTGGACCCAAACCATGTCGGCTGTACAACTCGTAAGTTGGAGTTCCAACCGGAGGTATCGGACACGAGTCCTCCAGTCGGGAATCCGCACCACAACTCCTAAAGCAACTGAACCAAGTACTACGGCTAGGCATCATGCACACTAACCGAGTTTCACAAACGTCAAGGGTTATAGGATTACAATGTCCCTGCAAAGAGCAAAAACCCTCGGTTTTTGGCGACTGCAGACGTCAAATATCACAACAAAGAACAAAATACCAAGAACCACAAATGCAATGGAACCATGCAACAACTAAGCACCCACAACAAAGGACTGGGAGCGACCCACAAATACTTAACTCAAAGATCAGTGGCGTCACCAGGAAGGCCCGTCAATCGTCTCGCTATACCAAGGTCTACGCCAGGCGCCAAAACAGGTCTACAGTCAGGGCAGCAGTCCGTCGCAGCCGTCAGGAGGCGGGGATCTTCGCTGGAAAAGTCGTCGGGCTACTTGTTTTGACAACAGGATCGATGAAGCGGGGTGCACCTTCCCTCGGAGATTTCACACGAAGTTCCTCACGATCGTCGGGCTTTGGACCGGTACCGCTGATGCGGCCCCACGTGGGCACCAAATGAAGGACTGGGTTTTTCTAAGACCCAGCAGTGCCAGGGATAACACCTAAAACCTTCGTGGGTAACCTGTTCTGGTGTACAAATGACAGAGACACGGGACACTTCCTTCGGCGTCAAAGATTCGAGGTTTATTACTGCAGGGAACACAGAAGTCACAGGAAGTACAACATGTGCAAGTTCGAGGAGTCTGCTTCAAATTGTATTTGTGGATCGCTCTTCTTATACAGTTTTTGAGCATAGGATAACATGGTGCACAAAGGATTACAACCTGGTTCCCATCGTAAAGATCATAGGGGGTCGTTTTCATGTGTTCAGGGCCCGGAACATAATTACAGTAGCATTTGGCAGTTCCCAACTGTAAAAGTACATCTTCCCACCATTAGTACATTCCATTCAACAGTAAACGAATCGAGGAAGAGACAGAAACAGGTGCAGAGGAAGATGAGGACAGTGAACAGATCGAAGAGGGTGTAAAAGGGGTGGTATCAGGAAACACGAGTTGCAGGCATCAAAGAGGACGTGCCTAATGAATGCACAACTGAGACAATAGACCGACACGGCAAGATGAGCCTTGAGCGGGGCCATCTGCCTTACAGTGTCATCCCCCTCATCATAAAGACACCTTCAAAGGAACACGTGTCTTCCGCAGGAGTTTGGGAATCCCAGGGTCGCGAAGCGGACAGCGTCCGTTCGCTGGCTACTTGAGGGCAAGAAACAAAATGGATGCCTTATCTAAGATGGAACCCGTGGGTTCAGATGAAGAAACCCACGAAACAAACGAACGGTTTAGGCTAGCACAGCGAAAACGCGTACACCCACTAAACTCATCATTTGCGGTTCATAGATACCAGACTCGACCATATTCGTGCAAGTCGAAAACACCACTTACAATTGTCACGGAACCTCAACTTACAACATCTCAGAAGGGACTGGACATTGTAGGGGCATATATGCTCATGCTGATATGTCCTCACATGAAATATTGTACCCTGCCTTAGGGCTAAAGGCCTGCAGTAGGGGTGACTTACCTAAATATTATCCAGTGTATGGGTGGCATGAATCAGTGATAGAATATCGACACCCAAAATATCCCCATACACAAATATCGACCCATAAATCTAGATGTAAAAAATATAGATATCCTATATTTATAATGGTAAGTATAAAAATATCACAATAAAATATCAATGTCAAAAATATTGATGTGCAAAATATTGCTTTTTTCATACATGTAAAAAATAATGTTAAATATATTGAATAATACGGAAGGTGGCAAATGTTGATATACAATGCAAATTATGACCCACTCCAGTGAGTGCAATAGTTGAAAAGTGTTGGATAGCGGAGAGGTAAAACGTACTATTCCCACTCCAGTGAGTGCAACAGTAGGGAAAGTGTTGGATAGCGGACGGGTAAAAATTAATATTCCCATTGGACACAGTTCAAAATTAAAATCAAACAAAATATCAACTACAACACAAAAGATTTTAAAAAACAAAACAAAAACCATATATAAAATATTACAAATTTACAAAAGATAAAAACATATTATAATGTTAAAAAGATCTAACAAATACCTAGAAAGATTGTTCTCAAAAATGAAAAAATTATTTACAATTAACTATGTTTAATAGAAATTATTCATAATCAAAAACATTAACTGTTACATAAATGTAATCTTTTTTATTTCCTACCCTTTAACACAATTCACAACACACATCTAAATTAAAAAAATACCTCCATAATTAACATTAAATAATTATCAAATAAAGAAATATAATAAATTAAAAACAAATTAAAATAGATTAATTTACTCCCCAAATGCTACCCCTATAAAATCAAAACCCAAACACAAAATAAAAATAAACAATTGCCATAAATAATTATGAATGAATGAATTAATATTAATGATCAACTAATTAATAATTAATTAAACATAAATACCTTTCTAAATTCCACCCTAATAAACACCAAAACCCACACCTAAACTCATTACACAATTTCCATAACTAACAAAACATTAAGAAATTAATATCAAGTAACAACAACTTCTTAATTAATTTAAAAGATATTACTTCCCACCCTTTACCACTATACACCCCAAAACTCAATTCTAAAATTAATTACACATTTACCATATATTTAGTTTTATTAATTAATTAGTATTAATTAACAAATAATTATTAATTCATTATAAATAAAGTACTTCCCACCCGATTCCCCTATAAACCCCACTACCTGCTCCTAAACAATAACACAAATACTCATAATTATTAACCAATTAATTAATTATTAATAATTGACAAGCAATTAATAAATAATTAATAATACATTAATTCCCACAATTAACACTTAAAATATAAATTAAATACATATGAATAGATAGAAAATATTAATAAATATATTATGATTAAATTACTTCCCACCCTATTCCCCTATAAACTCACAACTCGCTCCTAAAAAAAACACAATTAATATAATTTCCAATTATTAATAATTAACAACCAATTAAAATAATTAATAATAAATTAATTCCCGCGATTAACACTATAAAATGTAAATTGAAAATAAAGATTAATAATTAAAAAATATGAATACATGTTCTATAATTAAATTACTTCCCACCCTATTCCCCTATAAACCTACAACCCACTCCTAAAAAATGATACAATTATCATAATTACCAATTTATTAACTAATATTTAACAACCAATTGATAATTAATTATTAATACATTAATTCCCAAAGGTAACACTGTATATTCTAAATTTAATAAATATGAATGAATAAATAAATAATAAATCCTTTCTTATAATTAAATTACTACCCACTCTATTCCCCTATAAACCCACAACCCGCTACAGAACTAAAAAACGCGAAATGTAAAAAATAAAATTAATAACCACTAAAAATGTAACACATATTTTAAAAAGCAAAAGCAATTCTTATACAAATAAATAAGTCACATACTTTTAAAATACATACTAAAATACATAACACTAATTAAAACATCGATATTTTAACAAGTATATTTTTGCAAGCAATATTAATGACTTCGATATTTTCAAAAATTATATTTCTTACCTCCAAGTCGATATTCTTGACCACGATATTCTTGCTGTTGATATTTCTGTATCACGATATTTCCAACTCGATATTTGTGTATGTCGAAATTTAAAACTCGATATTCTGTCTGTGCACTGGTGGCATGGCACACAGACCTGTGTGCCATGTCAGCACTTCGGATTTATCTGCACCAAAGCACACAGCCTTCAATGTGTGCAAGCGTTGGTGAGGGGTCCCTGGGGTGAACAACCAGGGCTGCAATCCCAGAGACCCTCTCCAGTGCCCATGTGGTAGGTACCAGGCATACCATTTACAAGGGGCTTACAGAGGGAGCTGAAGTGGTGCTAATTGTGATACATTTTTAGGGAAAGAACACTGGTATTGGGAGCCTTGTTGGCAGGGACCCAGTACACTAAAGTCAAAGCTGCATCAAAATCCAGGCAAAACGTGGGGGAGGGGGTACTGCAACTGTCATCCAGTTTCTCACACAACTTCTGTTGGTTTAATTTAGCATCTTCTCCTGCATGAAGCACTTTCTTCAGTCTTGAGTAGCGAGTGAGAAGATCCTTCAGAATCATTGGAGAATGTTCAGACTTTTCCAGTTCCATTTGATTCCTCCTTGCAGTTGCAAGACAAATACTCAGTAGCAACATCTAAATGCATGTATGTATGTATGTTCTTATATAGTGCTCGACTTACCCTTGGGCATCTCGGCGCTTGCATTGGGAACCCGTCCTGGCTTTTTCCCTGTGAGATAACCCGTACTGGGCTTCCCCAGGGTGAAAGCCAGGCATCCCGCCGCGGGGGGGCCACAGTGGAGATTAAGCAAGCTATTGCCCAGAGTTGCAGAGTGTGAACCGGTGATTCGAGTAGGCACCTAAGTGAGAATTATCGAGTCCGTGGACACTTGGGCTCAGACCCTGCCGCATTGGGAATTGAACCCTGGTCCCGGGTCTGACCTCTGCTTCAGGGTATGCCTCCTCTAACCATTGAGCCACACTTAGGGGCTCCTTAGAATTGCGGTCGGAGGCACAACCGCTTTGCTGGCGGAAAATGTCTTTAGGCACGCCAGCAGCAGTCCTCGCGGCCGCCATATTACAATGGGCAAACGTAGCCCATTTCCCGACCGCCGCCGTGTGATGTGAACTGCCAGAAATATACCCCCGCCACCGCAGCGGTGGGAGCCAATAGAGACCCACCGCCTTGTGGAATGATGTCTCGTCCACCGTACAAATCAGGATGTCCCAAACAGCCCGTCACACTGCAGCGGAGAACCACCCAACCAGAGACGTCAGAAGAACGACAGCGGAGAGCCAAACCGGACTCCAGGTCCCATCCACCCGGTCCCGACTGCAATGGATCCAGCTCTCCAAGCCTTTCGGTGCTGTACCTCATCCACTACCAGCAAGTAATGCACCATAGCGGACAACGCCGCAGGTACGCTGTCAGACAATTCCGCACACAACCACAACACACAACTCCTGGGCTGACATACGGTTCCTGTCCACATCAGACACTCTGGTGGGAACAGGAACATATCCCCCAGTGTACCCACACATGTCCTACCTTTAAGAAAATCACACCTCCGCCTCCGGGTCATCCATCTATCGCGAAATCACTGCAATGTACCGGTCACATCACCACAGAGGTGCAGACGTGGGAAAACCTGCGCACAATGTAGTAGGCAGGGCTGACGTCAGGCATGGGCAGTCCACAAAGATTTACAGGGCCCCACCTCCACCCTTCACACACTATTGCTCCCCACACCGATTTAGGGTCATGTTGTGTGCTCCTCCTGTGCCCCCTGCACAATACATCGGCGGGATGTAGTCAGACACTGCACCGCAAACACCAAACAACCAGGGAGCATGTCTCAGAAGGTGGGGGTGAAAAGGAACACCCTGCACAGAAGCTCTGGGGCAGGGCATCCCTCCTCCTCTCACCTGCCTTCCATTAATGTTAAGGAAACTGAGTCTAATCACAAAATGAAGACTCACACTGCATATGAACATCCACTGAACTGTCCACACTGCCTGTCAAGTCACTCAGACACACCCCACACTGACACAAAGCCACATACACATACCAGATGTCAGCAGCAATGGAGGAAAATAAATGGGCTAGCCAAAAGTGAAGTGGACAGTGCTGGAAAGCAATTGAGCAAGCCAAAAAGCATGTGTACGTCACACGCAAGAGAAGGAACATATCACACCACCCTTCGGCCATCAAATCAGTCATGGGTGAAACAGGAGTGGAATTACACCAGGAATGAAAGGAAGTGTCTGAAGTCAAACAGTGATCAGCCACACATCTGTGTCAACTTACTTGACATGGGTATGTCATCAGCACAACACACATAGCTCATTGCACACTCCCTGACTGTCAAATACAAGTTGGACCTTCACACATACCGCTCCTCTACCCACCTCACACCTGCAGCACTCAACACCAGTGTTAAACACACAAAATGGTGCAAATGATATCCTGTGAGTCCACTGACAAACAATATCTGTCCCTGGGGTGCATCCACAAACATCACAGACACACTCAGGGATGCCTGAACCAATGCTGACACAAAATAAATAGCTAAACACAAACCTCACAAACAACATTCACAGAAGTCCAACACAGAAGTGCATCAAGCCCACATATGGCCACCCAAACATTGGAAAGGCAATGGGACCCCAGACAGAACAGGAGTACACAACACTGTCACTCAGGACCAATGCACAGACACCATACCCCAACACAAACAAGAATTGCATCATATCGAAACAATCATGAACAAAAACTGGGATCAATAGGACAATAAGCTAACACAGACACAGATACCACACCACCCATCAAGTCATCATGGTCTCACAGTGTACCACAAGAATGCACATGCACAATACAGACAAGTGGCAGATCAAATATAGGAGGACATAGCACTATTCTGCAATCAAAACAAGCCCAGGAACACAAATACACCTTGCTGCATGTGACAGACACACATGTAATGCACACTACACTTGCAACATACATAAGAATGTATCACAATGCACAGACTACACACAATGCCCTGCAAATGGAGCATCATACACACAGAGCATCTGTCAGCAGAAAGAGCTAACAAAGGCCAAACATTGCATACATCCACAACAAAAACATAACAGATGCACATGCCAATCCATCACATAACAAACTTAGCTGGACATCAGGGGGATGCACACCGGGCAAGTACAAGACACCATACACTGACAGCACTGCATGCACAACAAGCAGTGTGTGCACACCAACCACATCAGTAGCACACACATCTCAGTGCCACAACATGGAGTCCCACAACACAAATCAGCACAGTGCACAGAGATCACCACACTCAGGAAGGGTAGCAGTACCTCAGCAAAAACACATACAGCTTACCCAACACCCACAGATGCACAACTCAGGGACACCGAGGTGCAAAACAACATGACCAGAGGACTGTGCAGCACAAACATTTGCACTGCAAACGAACAACCATGACTGCAAACCAGTACAAGCAAATCACGCATACCTAATTGGGAAACTGTCCTGAGTGGCACATTGGCCCTGTGCACAGATCAGCACCACAGAGCATAGTGTAACAAATCAAGTGGTGGGGAGGCTCACACACTGGCATCCCAAGGGGTAGGTAACATGAGATTGAAGTGGTGTGTACGTCAGTAGTGGACAGGTCAGGAGTGTACTGTACACCAACACATAGAGGAGTCACTCACAATGGGTAGGCATCAGAAGCACAGATAGGGGATGGTATGACTCCACATCCCACATACCATACTGGAGCCAAAAATGGGTCAGGTGGCAGCAATGCATGAGAAAACTCACAAATAATGTCAGTGTGGCTGAGCAGCTCTGCACAGTGAGCACAAACATTAACAATACACAAGGCTGATCAACAAAACACAACACAGACTTGGCAGTCACATACTCTGCATACTCAAAACTGACAGCGACAACAAGTAGGTGTTCCCAGGAGTGCAAGGACACACCAACACGCTGCACAGTGCACAACCTACAACTCCTACATGTGCCCACAATATGAAGCACATGGCCGACAATTCAAACAAACAGGCACTCAGCTTCTGGGTCATACATATGTGCAGTTGGCATTGCAGGGGCACACATACACATCAACATTACTGACACAGTCACCCCTTCACACTTCATGACCACACAAGTGCACACATTAAAATGTACCCATGTGACTAAAAAGGCAAGCCATAATAAGATAACCATACATCAACACTGCTGTTCACACATCAAGAAAGATCGCACAAATATGATGGACCCTGCCCACCCCACAAGTAACCCTGTGGATATAATTCACCTCTGTTCTGGTATTGCATCATTACATGACATGTGTACAATTTAGCAAACATGACCATATGATGAGTATGATAATAGTATATCATCACAGACACCCATCATTACACCCTCAAGCCTCAGAATGAAGAAGAACTAAAGTGCCTCTCACCACTAGCAAACCCTGAAGAAGTTAAAGAAGCAATTGGCACTGTTAAAGTCGCATACAGAGCATGTGTCACATGAAACCATTACCATACATGAAACTTTGTATTCAGTAAGGACACTGACAAAGCAGACAACAAGAGTCACTGTCTTTATTACATATCACCAAGATAGGCATCAAAAGTAGACAAGAGCAAGGCCAGTGGCCAGTCCATAGTTCAAAGGAGGTACACGTGTGCATTGGAACCTGCACAGGGAATGAGCATCCAAATTGCAAACAGCAAGGCCAGTGCATAGTTCTAAGGAGGTACATGTGTGTTTCAGAACCTGCACAGGGAATGGGCTTTCAAATTTAAAACAGCAAGGCCAGTGGCCAGTCCATAGTTCAAAGGAGGTACATGTGTGCATTAGAACCTGCACAGGGAATGGGCATCCTAATTACAAACAGCAAGGCCAGTGGCCAGTCCATAGTGCAAAGGAAGGACATGTGTGCATTAGAACCTGCACAGGGAATGGGCATCTTAATTACAAACAGCAAGGCCAGTGGCCACTCCATAGTGAAAAGGAGGGACATGTGTGCATTAGAAGCTGCACAGGGAATGGGCATCCAAATTACAAACAGCAAGGCCAGTGGCCAGTCCATAGTGCAAAGGAGGTACATGTGTGCATCAGAACCTGCACAGAGAATGGGCATCCAAATTACAAACAGCAAGGCCAGTGGCCAGTCCATAGTACAAAGGAGATACATGTGTGCATTAGAACCTGCACAGGGAACGTGCATCCCAATTACAAACAGCAAGGCCAGTGGCCAGTCCATAGCTCAAAGGAGGTACATGTGTGCACCAGAACCGCCACAGGGAATGTACATCTAAATTACAAACAGCAAGGCCAGTGGCCAGTCCATAGTGCAGAGGAGGTAAATGCGCAGGGAATGCGTGACACTGTACACTGCCATGGTCAGCAACACAGCTGGGGGAAAACAATAGGCAGTCTAGTCTAGTCACCACTGTGGGAGAGATAGGTGTGGGAGGGGGACTTTGTCTCAGACTTGGCTGTCAGTCGAACTGGGAGTTGCTGATTGAAGGGCCCAATTGGAGGACTGGACCTGGAAGAGAGAGGATCAGCTGAGGTAGAGGCATCAATGGCTTTGGGAGCTGGAGGGCTGCTTGGACCGGGTGGTGTGGAGGCGGAGACATGCTGCCATGAGACACAGTGTGTGAGGGAGAATGGTGAGGTCTGCCTTTCCACTTCATGGAGATACAATAGGGTATATTTGTCTTGGGAGGAGTGGGAAGTGAGGCGGACACAACCGTCCCACTCTCCACCAAAGGTGCATCAGGTGTACGTGGTGGCCCTCCCTCTGGGGATCTGCAGGATTTGATGGTATGCTTGGCCTGGCCTTGCCTTTTTCCCTCCATCACCTGTTGACCAGGTGAACCCCCCACAGTGCCCTCCTGTCCCAGCTTCACAGGGGTGTGGGTGGGAGTCTGCCTTAGAGGGCATTTTTGCAGACTCTTAGCTGGCACCAGCTTCACAGCAGGCACAGTAACTGTGTGTCTGTCTTTGGGAGCCACTTTGGGGACGGGAGTGTCCTTGGATGGGGCTGATTTTGAGTCATATGAGCCTGAGGCCTGCTTCTTGGCTTGATGCCCCTGAGTGTCACCTGAGTGTCACCTGAGGGCTTTTGCTGTGTGACTTTGTTTGTTTAG
Organism: Lissotriton vulgaris; assembly: GCF_964263255.1. Classification (NCBI taxonomy): domain Eukaryota; kingdom Metazoa; phylum Chordata; class Amphibia; order Caudata; family Salamandridae; genus Lissotriton; species Lissotriton vulgaris. The sequence continues at coordinate 513,300,488 of NC_141693.1, read as the reverse complement.
GGGATGGTGTCTGCACTCTGGTCCGCTTGTGGTGCTGCTGTTGTGTGCTGCGTTTAGTGTACCCGGAGCCTGTGGACTGTGGTGTATGGTCACTCTCGTCAGATGTAGCCACTGGCTGGGGGGTTGCAGAAGGGACTGGAGCTGGACTCTGAACCTGTGACAGCTGAATGGCTGCCGTCACTGTGGAGGACAAAGACTGGACAGTCCTGTGTAGCCCACCAACTGCAGAATGAATGCCCTCCATGAAGGCAACTTCCTGTGCCAACTTCATGTCATGGTCTTGGAAGACATTCAAGAGAGTTGTTTGACCCACACACAGCTGGTGCTAAAAGGTCCACAGTATCAACACTGAGGGCAGAAGGGGAGACAGGGGCACAGTACCTGGGGGTGGTGAAACTCTTCCCTTCTTACTGTTGTGAACATGTGCAGCACTAGTGGAAGTAGCTGTGAGGGGGCACTGGACGATGTGTGGTGGAAGAGGAGGCAGAGTTCCCACTCCCTGTGCCAGCCAACATTGAGGAGTCACCGCTGGCGCCAGATGATGTTGAGATTGGTGTTTCTGGGTGTGATTCCTCAAAGGCACTCCTGTCCCACTCCGAGGCGCTGGTCACATCAGTGCTAGTGAGCTCATATGTAGCAGTTGTGCAAGATGCCTCACCACTGTTGTCCGTTCCCTGTCCTTCTGTGCCCTAGATAGATACTGCAAGAGGTGTAGGTTCAGTTTAGTGCCATACACACAGACATCATGATTAGAGAAGATAACCTTTTGCGAGTGGTAGCGCGCTTTAGGCTCTTGCGAAGTGCTTTTAAAAGTACCTGTTTTGTCTTTTGTTTTAATATTTGTATTGCACTTTTCCCCTGATTTTATTGTCCTCGCCCTCATTCACGCACCGTAATCGGCATTCTCACAGCTTTTGGCGGGTCTCCAGCTTCATCTCCTAACTACAGCAGACATCTTGGGGGTACAAGTGGTCGCCTGGAGGCGCGATCTTTGTTGGCGGGCGTAGCTGTCACCAGGACGGGCTAGACCTGCATTTAAGGCGGGCAGTATAGGCGGGCGCATTAGAGAAGATAACCTTTGTGAGTGGTAGCGCGCTTTAGGCTCTTGCGAATCGCTTTTAAAAATACCTGTTTTGTCTTTTGTTCTAATATTTGTATTGCACTTTTCCCCTGATTTTATTGTACTCGCCATGAAGGGCCGGGTTTTAGAACCCAGCGGCGTCAGGGAGAACGCCTGAAACCTTCGAGTTCCCCTGTCTTGGCAAACAGAGACACGGGATACTTCTTGATGACGTCAAAGACCAAAGTTTTATTGGCTGCAACCAGGAACAGAGATCTACGAAGCACACACGGGTGGTTCGTCAGAGACTTCACAAATTCAATAAGCGGAGCATGGTCTTTTATGCCAAAAATCAAGCCTCAGGCAACATTTCAAATTTACATTCGGTGCATACAAACTGACCAATGACAATGTAACATTTCAAAAGTAGCGAATGATGACAATCTCAGACAATCCCATTTTCTGTTGTCCAGCCCACCAGTAGTGACCACCCACATTCCCAAGTTTCCTGTTCGATCAGGCCGGACAAACTCATCATAAAGCCTTCAACCCAAATCAATGATTATGTCGTAAAGGAAAGGCAGAAACAGATTGGAAAGGAGATAGAAAGGTGGGAGAAGTGTACCATAAACTCGAGCACGTCCTGCTCTTTGATCTTTATCAGACCAGCTGCTGAACAAGGAACTGGCTCAGTGAGGTCAGCCTCGGGCAAGGAGTCAGCTCGGCCAGGTCACCCAGAAATCAGCTAAAGCATACGTGTCTCAAGGACTTGTTCGTCCACAGTCATCGGGCCTATGTTAGGGCAACCACACAAAATGGCTGCCGTATACAAAATGGAACCCGGAGGTTCAAACTATATCCTTAAATACAGAGTGTTCTCCTATATCGATTCACACTCAGACATACTACACTCGCCATTTGCGGTCTGCTGACACCAAAATCGTCCATTTCCGACGATCTTTATTCAACAGGTTCGGAACAATCGAACCCAGTTCACGAACCACGGAACCACAGACCCTCCTTTTGCCCTTACATAGGCAACAGACCCAAACCCATGTTAATCTGAATCCGGATCTATATTCATCAGATCATCGATATGTTGCTGTAGCATCATCCTAATACTTAGTACCTCTCCCTGGACAGGTCTCCTTGCAAACGAAGTAGCACAGAGGCCACAAATTGCAGGAGCACAGTGAACACAGAGACAGAACATGAAAAGGATTGCTAAGACCATACCAATGACCATCAAAATCTTCCAACCCCAAGTGGATATCAATCCCCATAGCCATCCCATCAACGACCAATCTCCTTTGTCCAAGTGGACAGAGTCGGAGATCTTATGCAATTGGGAAATGGCCTGCAAGACTGAAGGAGCGTTGTCTGGAATGAAAACGCAGCAGCTTGACTGAATCAGCTTACAAACTCCACCTCGATCTGATAAAATAACATCAAGGGCAACTCTATTTTGCAGTGTCATGAGCCTATCCGACTGGAGCTCAGCAGTCAAGTTACCAAGGGCACCGGCAGTTTCGACTATGGTGGACTCAACCACTCTCGTCAACTGACGAATATTCCTACTGTTAGCCATAGGTCTCCAAAATGGCAGAAAACCCTTAAAGAAATCTCCCAGTTCTTGTCCTGCAGTGTCTTCTTGACTACAGACACCTCTAACAACTCTCGTCTTATGGTAATCTGCCGCAGCTGTAAAAGTGGGAGGTAACAGAAAGGAAACAAAACATGTGCCCGAGAAGTCAGAGGGCAACCATGTATACGCTTTGTCGTAGCAAACAAAGTAGGTACCTTTGGCAGCTAAGAACGCCGGGGAAGACTGAGATGCAAATACATAGGTCTCAGCGCAAACACTCTTCCCTAACTAAGCCTTCGGATTCTTGCCATTGCCCTGCAGACAATAATGACCCTGATGGGGCACTATCCAAATCGGTGGAGAACTTTTCGCTCGCTGGTTAACACTCAGACTAACTCCATATCCAGTAACGTTCCAACCACTATATGGTTGTCTCTCATCTTTCAGAATAGTCTCAACTGCATTAGTCCCTTTAACCATGTCGACTATGCCTCTAGCTAAAGCACTATTCTTCAGATTGTATTTCGGTGAACGTAGGGGGTAGACACTATGGGCATAGATAAACATCGTTCTGTAAGCCCAAATCGAACCATTAAAGCTAAAGGGCAAAACTAAATAGGGAATACCCTTATCGGTTGTATGAGGCATCAAACCACAAATCCAACAGTTTGTCATATTCATCACTAACTGGTGTTGGTGCAAAAGTTGGATGAAGGAATTGTTAGCAAATTCCAATCGTCTAACTACCTCATGCTCAGGCAAAGGATGAAAAGAATGAGAAGAAATAGTAGGTGAAGGTGTAGGTTGCACAGTGGGATTAAACGTCATTTTAAAAGAAAATGTTACATAACCAGCTATAAATATCATAAAGCTCAATAGTAAAAATAGACATGGTATCAAAAAACTTTTCTTCAATATTATTTTACATATTCTTTCTCTAAAAGTCAGTGTCTGTACAGGTCTCTCCAACTCAAAGAAATCCATCCTAAACTAAATGTGTTGCCCGCGGTGGTAGGTTGATTCTGCTCAGGAATGCCTCTGCTAACCCAGGAAGACTGCCTTGAGCCAACAGAACCCTCGACCTAGTGTCTCAGCCTTGCACTCCCAAGACTGGTGGCAACCGCGACCCTAGCAGCAAGAACCGGATGGCGGTTCAAGAAAAACAAAAATGAGTAGATCCTTGGTGGAAAGTTAACCTGCAAACAGAAAAAAATCATCAAACTTTATTAGTCTTTATTCATTTGTCCGTAACTCTCGATCTCAAATTATAGCGGCTCTTTAAAGCTAATTCTTGATCAGTGAATAAAAGGTGAGGCTCTGTAGTGTCCAATCGATCTGCAGGAGGTACTGATGCTTGCAAAATACTATCACTCTCTTTCTCTGAGTTTGTTCCAATCAGTCGAGCATCGCTGAACGGTATAAACCGTGGGACCACTTCCGTTTCAGAGTCTGCAAGTCCCTCCTGGACCCACTTATCGTACGGCAAGGGCAAAGGTGCCCTTTTAGTATGGGATCCGTGGATCCAGTTGCGCTTGCCTTGCACTCGGACCGCAGATCTTGTTGATAGGAGCACTAGGTAGGGCCCCGTCCAGCGGGGCTGTTCGTTCTTGGTCTGCTGAAAGTTACGTACAAATACCCAAGACCCAGGTTCAATAGAGTGGTCTGGATCTTCTGCAGCTTGTGGAAGGCAGTAATGCACCTGTTGGCGTAAAACACTCATTTTAGTTGTCAGTTCACGCAAGTAATCAAGCAACACAGGATACTCGAGGTCTCTGAACCTCGTTGGTCTTGGTACGCCCCAAATGTTTGCCGGGCGACCAAACACAACCTTATACGGACTCAAACCCATTCGCGAATGCACTGTCATTCTTGTGGACAAAAGTGCTAATGGCAAGGCATCTGGCCATTGTAAACCAGTGCTCTCTTGGATTTTGGCCAATTTTAACTTAAGAGTGCCATTATAGCACTCGACTAAACCAGCTGATTGGGGGTGATTTGCAGCAAGGAATTTCTACCTAATCCCGAGACCCTCACACACTCTCTTCATAACTTGACCCACAAATTCACTCCCATTATCACTCCAAATAATTCTCTGCATTCCGAATCTCGGGAAAACTCCTTTATCAAAACCTTCGCTGTGGACAAGGCAGTATTGTCCTTAAGGGGGTAAGCCTCTACCCATCTAGAAAAAGAGCAAACAACTACTAACACATATTTCAAGTTGTTGCATCTTTCCATATGGATAAAATCTAGCTGCAAAGCCTCGAACGGATACATAGGAGGGGCAAAATGACCAGCTGGTGTTGGAGTTCCCTTACCAGGATTATGCATCAAACACACCATACAGTTCTTGACCAAATTCTCTGCGCATTTGGGGATTCCCACGTTCTGCCAAACCGGAGCCAACAACTTGCAAATCTCTTTTACACTAATATGTGCCATTCCATGAGCCATTGTAACAACTGGAAGCACATACACGTTAGGCAATAACCATCTCTGATGCTCTGACAAATCAGTCCAACAACCATTCGAATCCAATCTACCCTTACTTTCTCTCCATTCATCCAACTCTTTCTCTGTGGCCTCACCCTGAATAGATTTCACGCTCTCAATAGTATCTTCACACATACTCTTCTCTGGAACCCATCTCGCCGGACCCGCAACATACATTCGACTCATCACGTTTCTAGCAGTTTCTTTCGCAACTGCATCCGCAAACGCATTACCACGACCAACATCATCCGTAACCTTTTTATGGGCACTACATTTCACAATCTCTACTTGCAATGGTAACATAAGAGATTCAAGAAGTTTATTCACCAGTTGTCCATGTTGTATCTTCGTCCCATGCGATGTCAAAAATCCACGTTCACGCCACAAACGTCCAATGCTATGAGCCACACCAAACGCATACTGACTATCCGTGTACACATTCACTCGTTTTCCTTTCGCCAACACACATGTTCTCGTAGTGCGATCAATTCAGCTGCTTGTGCTGAGTTATGTGGGATACATGCAGCTTCAACAACCGTATGCAAAGTCGTCACAGCATATGCTGCAGTCGTGTCACCATTCGGCAACTTAAAGCACGAACCATCAACCCACAAAGCATCATCACAGTCAGGAAGAGGAGTGTCTCTAAGATCTACTCTCCCTTTCGCCTCTTCTTCGGTTCTTAGAAAACAATCGTGCTGTTCTTCACTATCATCATCTGTCTCAAACAAAATCGGCAACAATGTAGCTGGGTTTAAGGTATTACACCTTTTGATGTGCACATGATTCGCTAACAATGTAAGCTCATACCCTGACAACCGAGCACTAGTTAAGTGCTGTGTCTTGGTACGGTTCAACAAGGTATCCACTGCATGTGGAACCATAACCACTAACGTGTTATCCATAACCAAACCAGCAGATTGTCGAATTGAAACAGCCGCTGCCGCTGTGGCTCTCAAGCAACTCGGCAACGCTCTAGCTACTGGGTCTAAAGTCGACGAAAAGTACGCACATGGGCGTTGCTTATCGCCAAACTGCTGAGTCAAAACTGACAATGCACATCCCTCTCTCTCGTGGACATACAATGTGAAAGGCTTACTGTAGTCGGGAGTACCCAACACAGGAGCCGAACACAACGCATTACGTAATTCAGAGAAACCCTTCTGACATTCATCAGTCCAAGGAATAGGATTTGGGGTATCCTTAACAGTAAGAGCTATCAAAGGCTTCGCTAACAAAGAAAAGTTAGGAATCCACTGCCTACAATACGACGTGATACCCAAAAACGCACGTACTTCTCTCTGTGTCGTAGGAACACTCATTTTCACAATAGCCTGAATTCTTTCTGAGGTCAGTTTCCTTCCCTCCTTCGATAAGAGGTGACCTAGGTAGGGAACTTCTTGTCGACAGAATTGCAGTTTCGAAAGAGAAACTTTGTGATGACAATCAGATAAATGACGTAAAAATGACAAAGTGGCATCCTTACAAATCTCTTCAGTATCGGCGGCAACTAACAAATCATCAACATACTGAATAAGGGCTGCACCTTCAGGTAAAATCAACAAATCAAGCTGTGTCTTTAAAGCTTGACTGTAAATCGATGGACTCTCGCAATAGCCTTGAGGAGCGCGCTTAAAACGGAAACTTCGGCCTCCTAAAGAGAATCCGAAGATATGCCTACTCTCCATGGCAATCGGGATGCTGAAGAAAGCATTCTTCAAGTCGATCACCGAAAACCAGGTGGCAGAAGCCGGAATCAGAGTCAATAATGCAGTAATGTCAGGCACAACAGGAAATTGTGGAACGACAATCATGTTCACTTCATGAATATCAATAACAAATCTGTATACAGGAGGCTGTAAAGGATCAGTTCTCTTCAGAACAGGCAAAACAGGACTATTACACACATTACCTCGCGTTTCTTCGATGACACCCTTGTCGATCAAATCATAAATGATTGCCAAAAGTGCACGCTCACCATCACTTGAAATACGATATTGCGGTAACTTAGCATTCGCCTTCAGTGTCACAACATATGGGGGAATATCCAACAGGCCCAAGTCATTTGGACCCGTAGCCCACAGTGAATCCGGTAACAAAGACAATTCCGATGGAAGACAATCTTTCGACACGTACATCAGAGAGATCACATTCTCACCCAAAGTAAGATGTACTCCTGACGGAGAACAGTACAAAGTCGCATACAATCTCTTCAACAAGTCCAATCCCAGCAAATTCTCATTACAACCTGTAGTCAAAAGAAGGGGTGCTTCAAACCACTTCAAGACCAACAGAAAGGGGCAATGGAGCAGAAATCGGATTCGTAACGGGGGCGCCAGAAAAACCTACAGAAACATTATTAAAGACAGACAAAGGTGCGCCAGGGAGTTTAGAATGCATAATCGAACTCTTCGTAGCACCAGTGTCTAGCAGAAAAGGTTCTGACACACCTGATGCAATCACTTCAACATAAGGTCCACTCTGATCTACTGGAACTGAAACAACTCCCTCTCTTTGTCCATGGCTGTCCTAACAATCATTACCATGTGCTTCATCACCTTCAGCATAATAATCATCCACATAGTACTGTGCTGTCCTACCAGACGAATTCTGCTGTTGGTCAAAACTATTCATCGAATTCTGCGGAGGCAAAGGACGCACATTCTGTCCGCGCCCCCTACCTCTAGGCGCTTGCAGAGCACCTCTACCTCTTACACCAGGAGCACTATTCGCTCGTTGTAGCAAAACTGGACAACTATTCTTGTAATGACCCTCTTCTTTACAATACGCACACTGATTAGGGCCATACGGAAAACGCTGTTGAGGAATCTCGTTCCTTTGCGAGGTCCTCGAATACTGTTGAGGTTGCTGATAATCACGCTGATTATTAACACGGAGCGGATAAGCTTGTTGTAGAAGAACTTTAGTCTTCAATTCCTTAGTCTTCTTGTCCGCTTTCTCTAACTCATCCTTACGTCTATTCTCATAGTACTGAGCCGTAGCTAAAATCTGCGCCGACGTAGAAACAGGCCAAGCACTCTCAGAATCCTTCAACTTAGTGCATAACTCGGGAAGAAGATTGTGCAGGAATTTGTCAACAAACAACCTCTGGCCACCCTCGGTAGCCATATCCTGCCCACTATGATCGACAAAAGTTTCTTCGAAACGTGAGAAGAAATCTGACACAGTCTCATCTTTCTTCTGCTTACATGCAGACAACTTGTCCCAATTAACACGTACTTCAGGCATCAAAGTCTTCATAAAAGTGATAATCCTACCAGGAAGTTCTGTAATGATATTTTCAGGCTTAGCACCTCCAACTTGTCTATCATTTGCAGCAACAAGATTAACCCACGAATCACTGAATTCATTGTCATGATCCGTATGTCGACTGAGATTTCAGATGGGCTGTGGAACAACATTCCCAAACAACATATCTATGTCTGCCAAATTCATGATGCACGAACCCACAGTTTGCGTAAGTTCTTTATAATATCCCGCTGGATTTTTCCGTGGATCAGGCAAAGTCTGCTTAAGCGCTAGAACTTCAGCACGCTTCCAAGGAACATGTACCCATACTCGCTGAAAGTGCGCAACAACAGGTGGCTGAGCAGTTGCATCAGCAGGTCTCCAAACCGGAGGAACCTCTCGCATCGGATACTAACGCGCTTGTCTCCTAACTGACGAATCAGGCTCAAGCAATCGTTCAGAAGAAGCATTATTTCGAAATGACAATAACGACGACACCGCTCTCTTGATGTCAAGGAGACTCAGAATCGTCCCCTTCGCAAACTCCGAACGCAATCAAAACAACTCTTCAGGAGGTTTACCCACTTCATCCATCCATTGGTCATGAAGGAACGCACACATAATCTCAAAAACATATCGTTGCTTAGGTGCTTCCCATTACCGGAAAACGTCCATGATACCCTCAAGATCGTACTGAGACGCATACGTAACCCATCTACGCGCCATATGGTCTAAAACCACTTGTTCATCTCTATCAGGCAACTGACTACGCAACTGTCTACACTCACTCACAGGAGACATACCCAATTGTCCCAACCAAGGAGTCAGGAAACCAGAAAAGGCAGCGGTCATCCACTGTCTAGGAGAAGGAGTAGTCGGAAGAACAAGGGAAGACGAAACAGTAGCAGAAGAATCCAAAGTCGGAACAGACATAAGAGTAGTAGGGACAGGCACAGAAGCAGCAGTCGTAGGAAAGTTCAAAGTTGGCGGCTCCTGAGGAGGCTGCGCCAAAGGAACAGTAGCCAACGGAGAAGCTGGCTGTAGAGGAATCACAGGAGGCAAAACAACCGGCAGTTGCACAGCCACGACTGGTGGCGGTGGTGCTGTAGCATTCTGCGCATAGGGTGGAGGTGAATTTAACAGATGCGACATTGAAGGATCTTTTGTAAGATCTTTCTCGTCTTTCTGTTCTTTAGGCGGCAAGACTGGGTAGCATCTATCTACCGCTAACTTCCTCACTCTAAGCATCTGTTCACTTTCTTGTTCTTCTTCATTATCTCTATATGCAATGGCAACTTGCACCATTGACATACCTCGTTCTCTCTTATTCTTTTTCGCTAATTTCATTTCTTTCTGTTTGGCTTCTTTGTGCCATATGCGGAAAGAGTCAAACATCGCCGGCAGGGCTTTCTTCTTGAACAACTTCACCTCAAGGTTATCTAGAATTTCAGTTTCAAAACTACCGTAACGGGGCCACTGTAGGACACCGTCACTCTGCGTATATTTTACCCAGTTTCATTATAACTAATAGGGCGCACACCATGTTTCACATATAACTCGTACGTAGGAGTTCCGATCTGAGGAACCGGACACAAATCCTCTAACCGGGTGTCCCTCGATATACCACAACTAAACAAGTTTCAAAAACTGCTAAAACCAGGCATCTTGCTCACTAGTCTAGCTTCAAACAACAAGGGGAATCTAGAAATGATAATCTCGTGAATACACGAATCCCTTGGCTTTGGGGCCTGCAGGTACCAAATCAAAGCTATCCACTAAAGGATACAAAACAAACTAAGGACTAGGAGACGCTCCGCTTATACTTAACTGAAATGTCGATGGCGCCACCAGAAGACCCGTCAATCGTCTCGCTCTACAAACGTCTAAGGCTCCAAAACAGGGCGACAGTCAGGGCAGCAGTCCTTCGTAGCCGTCGGAAAGCGGGAAACCTCGCAGCAAAGACTTTCGGACCACGGCGACATACAGGGGTCGATGAAGTGGCTGGCCTTCCTCCAGAATTTTCACACGAAGCTTCTCACGAACCTCTGGCTTGGACCGGTACCACTTAAGTCACCCCACGTTGGGCGCCAACTGAAGGACCGAGTTTTAGAACCCAGCGGCGTCAGGGAGAACGCCTGAAAACTTCGAGTTTCCCTGTCTTGGCAAACAGAGACACGGGATACTTCTTGATGACGTCAAAGACCAAAGTTTTATTGGCTGCAACCAGGAACAGAGATCTACGAAGCACACACGGGTGGTTTGTCAGAGACTGCACAAATTCAATAAGCGGAGCATGGTCTTTTATGCCAAAAATCAAGCCTCAGGCAACATTTCAAATTTACATTCGGTGCATACAAACTGACCAATGACAATGTAACATTTCAAAAGTAGCGAATGACGACAATCTCAGACAATCCCATTTTCTGTTGTCCAGCCCACCAGTAGTGACCACGCACATTCCCAAGTTTCCTGTTCGATCAGGCCGGACAAACCCATCATAAAGCCTTCAACCCAAATCAATGATTATGTCGTAAAGGAAAGGCAGAAACAGATTTGAAAGGAGATAGAAAGGTGGGAGCAGTGTACCATAAACTCGAGCATGTCCTGCTCTTTGATCTTTATCAGACCAGCTGCTGAACAAGGAACTGGCTCAGCGAGGTCAGCCTCGGGCAAGGAGTCAGTTCGGCCAGGTCACCCAGAAGTCAGCTAAAGCATACGTGTCTCAAGGACTCGTTCGGCCACAGTCATCGAGCCTATGTTAGGGCAACCACACAAAATGGCTGCCGTATACAAAATGGAACCCGGAGGTTCAAACTATATCCTTAAATACAGAGTGTTCTCCTATATCGATTCATACGAAAACACTCAGACACACTACACTCGCCATTTGCAGTCTGCTGACACCAAAATCGTCCATTTCTGACGATCTTTATTTAACGAGTTCGGAACCATCGAACCTAGTTCGCGAACCACGGAACCACAGCCCTCATTCACGCACCGTAATCAGCATTCTCACCGCTTTTGGCGGGTCCCCAGCTTCATCTCCTAACTATAGCGGACATCTTGGGGGTACAAGTGGATGCCTGGCGGCGCCATCTTTGTTGGTGGGCTAGCTGTCACCAGGACGGGCTAGACCTGCATTTAAGGCGGGCAGTATAGGCGGGCGCATTAGAGAAGATAACCTTCGCGAGTGGTAGCGCGCTTTAGGCTCTTGCGAAGCGCTTTTAAAAATACCTGTTTTGTCTTTTGTTTTAATATTTGTATTGCACTTTTCCCCTGATTTTATTGTACTCACCCTCATTCACGCACCGTAATGGGCATTCTCACCGCTTTTGGTGGGTCCCCAGCTACATCTCCTAACTATAGTGGACATCTTGGGGGTACAAGTTTACGCCTGGCGGCGCTATCTTTGTTGGCGGGCTAGCTGTCACCAGGACTGGCTAGACCTGCATTTAAGGCGGCTCTACAAGCGCGCAGCTTTGGCGCGCAGCGTTAGCGCCGTAGTAACGCCGCAGTCACGCCAGAGTCCACCTCGTCTGCGCCTGTCCACGCTAAGGTCGGGCTAATGGCTACTGGCCTAATGGACGAGACTCTAGGGAAGGTAAGTGGTCCTGCTTCGGCTGCTCACATAATCTTTAAATACTCCTGTCAGGACTTTCACGCCTATAAACCTCCTCGGCTATCGTGTCACTTTACCTGTCCTCCTGAGGTTTTGCAAGAACTCCCTTGTTGTGGCTGCTTTGCCAGCCATGGCAAGTCCTTGACAGTTGTCCCCCCTAAGTTTCCCGCTCCTTTAAATGCTCCTTTTATTTCCAGTTCCATGATTGAAAGTGGTTTTCTTATCAATGCAAGATCCCTGATAAAAAACAACATAGCCTTTAGTGACTTTGTATCGCTAAGAAGGCCTGCTTAGGTGTTTATCACCGAAACCTGGGCTTCGGACTCCTCTGGCCCTGATCTGGTTGCAGCTATTCCGGAAGGAAGTGCACTAGCTAGGCTGGATAGAATAGGACACAGGGGAGGTGACGTATGGATTCTTTATAAGACGTCTCATATGTGCCGTACTTCTGCACTGACTGGCCCGTCCGATCCCTTTCAGGCTCTTCATTTCTCAATTAGTTCCCTTGGTGCACCCCCTTTTACGGGCATACTGATTTGTAGACCCCCGGGTCCAAGAACTGATTTTAGTCAGGCTTTGCTTAACATCCTGGAACCTTATTTCGGTTCTCCCCAATTAACGGTTTTGGGGGACCTAAACTTTCATCTGGATAACCTTGTTTCCAGAGACTCCCACCAGGCGGGTCACATCTTGGATGGGGTGTTCTCTAACAACCCCAGACTAAAAACTGACTCACCTATCCCTCTAGTTTGGTCTGATCATCTGGCCGTACCGCTGGAACTTCAGCATTTCCATGAGAACCTCAAGCGGACTGGCCCCAGCAAAATGGAACCTAGTAGAAACTTTAGTAGGGTTACTAATCTTTCCCTTGCCCATCTAATCCAGAAATTCCCTAGTGACTCAGCCAAAGACGTTAATACAGCTGCCCTTGTGTTAACAAATGCCATTACGGCAGCAGTTAATGTGCTGGCCCCTGTAACTCTGCGACACTCTGCCCGAAAGAGACCTTCAGCCCCGTGGTTTTCAGAGTATTTAAGGCTCCTAAGGCAGGGATGTAGGAAGCAGGAAAGGGTATGGCAGGCAAGCTGGAACCTTCTAGAGAGGGAAAAGCACAAGTCTCTTATTAAAGAGTATAAGTTGGAGGTTATCAAGGTGAAGCAAGAATACTTTGCTCATCTTACGACCAATCTTACCTCCCGGAGAGAACTCTTTAAGATAGTCGACTCACTGTGCACGTTACAGATGCCTGATCCCATAGTGTGCTCACAAGATCTCTGTGATAAAATCGCAGGATTTTTTCACACTAAAATTGCGGACATTTACTCGGCCCTTGATTCACAAAAGGCCTTAATGTCCCCCCTCCCAGTTTGGACCCCCCTTCCTCTGTAGCCGATGCCCCGACTACTACAGCGAGTCTGTCTGTGTTTCCACCACTTTCCTTGCAGGAACTTGACTTGCTTTTAAGCATGACAAGGTCAGGGTCCCCCTTAGACCCTTGCCCTCTTAAAGTCCTTAAGGACTGTAGAGAGAACCTGCTGCCTCCACTATTGGGCATCATGAACTGGGCAATGAAGGATGGTACTTTCCCTTCCCAGTGGAAGAGTGCTGTGGTCAAGCCCCTCCTTAAGAATCCCACTTTAGACCCTGAGGTACTTAAAAACTTCCGCCCAATTTCTTTGCTCCCAGCTCCAGCAAAGATGCTGGAGACTCATCTAAACCAGCATCTGGCGGCATTCCTGGATTCCTCGGGTCTTCTAGATCAGTCCCAGCATGGCTTCAGGAGAGGACATAGCACGGAGTAGGCCCTTACGATAGTGCTTGATAACATCCGCACTCAGGTCGATCAGGGCCACACCTCCCTTCTGGTCTTATTAGATCTGACAGCTGCCTTCGATACCCTGTCTCCCTCTGTGCTTACATCTCGTCTGAGGGAGATAGGGGTAGAGGGCACGGCCTTGAGTCTCCTGGCCTCTTTTCTGGCCCAGAGGGAGCAGAGGGTCAAGCTGGGAGAATATCTATCTACACCCACACCTGTGCAATGTGGGGTGCCACAAGGGTCGGCATTAAGTCCGACCCTGTTCAACATCTATGTGGCCCCACTTGCCAGGCTTGTAAGATCATTTGGGATGGAGATAGTCTCCTACGCCGATGATACCCAGATCTTAGTCTCTCTCTCTCTCTCATTCACGGAACTCTTCCATTCTCAACTTCAGAAATTGCATGGAGGCGGTTTCTAAGTGGATGATCTACAATTCACTGAAGTTGAATGGGGAGAAGACCGAGATTATGGTTTTCGGCGGAAACACGAACATCTGGTCGTCCGAATGGTGCCCCCCTTCGCTGGGAGTCTGTCCTACACCTACAGACTCTGCCAGGAATCTGGGAGTTACGATCGATCCTGCTCTCTCAATGGCACAGCAGGTCAACAGGACAGTTGCTACCTGCTGGGGCATCATTAAAATTCTGCGCAAAATGAAGCACTATCTGTCCCCTCAGGCTCGTAAACAGGTTGTCATTGCATTGGTCGTTTCACGACTCGATTATTGCAACTCTCTGTACGCTGGTATCAATAAAGGCCTGTTGCAGCACCTTCAAACTGCCCAGAATGCGGCGGCGAAGTTTGTTCTTGATGCCCCAAGACTTTCCTCTTCCATGGCAGCTAGGAAAAGCCTGCACTGGCTTCCTATTGAGTCCAGGATAGCCTTCAAGACTCTGTGTTTGACCTACGGGGCACTCTCTGGCAAGGGGGCTGGCGGTGTGATGAAGTTGCTGCTCCCCTACGTACCGGGCCGAGATCTGCGCTCCTCTACTAAGACCTTACTTGTGGTACCCCGTGTTGGTAGAACTAAATGGGGCGGGAAGGCGTTTTCAACGGTTGCCCCAAGCTGTGGAATGCCCTTCCCATAGAAATTAAGTCATAGGTGTCTGTCCTGAAGTTTCGGAAAGCTCTTAAAACTTGGCTACCATAGTGCTGGTTATCTGGTCATTTTGATGGTTTTTGGTAGGCGCCTTGATGCCTTCGGGCTTAGTAGCGCGTTACAAGACTCATTTCATTTCATTTCATCAATCAATCAATCAATCATCGAATTTATATAGCGCACTACTTACCCAGAGGTTCTCAAGGCGCTGGGGCGGGGGGGTCTGTTACTGCTCGAACAGCCAGGTCTTGAGTTGCTTCCTGAAGGCGAGGTGGTCCTGGGTCAGGCGAAGGTGGGTGGGGAGGGAGTTCCGAGTCTTGGCGGCGAGGTAGGAGAAGGACCGTCCCCCTGTGGTGGTTCTACGGATGCGGGGGACAGCGGCGAGGGCGTGGCTGGTCGAGCGAAGCTGGCGTTTGTGAGCGTAGAAGTTGAGGCGGCTGTTGAGGTATCCTGGGCCTTGGCTGTGTAGGGCTTTGTGTGCGTGGGTGAGGAGACGGAAGGTGATTCTTTTGTTGACAGGGAGCCAGTGCAGATCTCTCAGGTGTCCGGAGATGTGGCTGCGACGGGGGATGTCCAGGATGAGTCGTGCTGAGGCGTTCTGGATCCGCTGGAGTCTCTTCTGGAGTTTGGCGGTGGTTCCGGCGTAGAGGGTGTTGCTGTAGTCCAGACGGCTAGTGACGAGGGCCTGGGTGACCGTCTTCCTGGTCTCGGTGGGGATCCATGTGCAAGGGATTTCATGTGCAAGCAAATCATAAAAAAAGATGATACCCCCATGTTGCACACCAACCTGTGCAGTCTGGGTGTGCAACCTTAATTCTAAACTCAAAACATGCATGGTAACATGCACTCTTGGCATTATTGACCTATGTGATGTCCACAAAGCCAAAATGCTTGCCAGGGCCTCCGTGTAACCTGACATACAGATCCCTCTGTGCATACCTAGGCCCTGTAGGTGAAAAAGATGTACATCTCAACATGTTGTCACAGTCACATATGGAGTCACCATAAAGGGACAACACAGATTTAGATTACTAAATGTCCTTTTGCAATGACCATAAGCTCCTGCTATCCACCATGTACAACTACAGTTGCACATTGGTGTCAGATGTGTAGTTCTCACAATTTCGAGGTCAGGTGCTGCACACATCGACAAAAGCACACTAAGATGAGGCACACTGCCGTTCACTGCCAGGGGATGTCCATGACTCCCCTAATGCAGCCGATGCCATAAGGACACAACTCTGCATGCAATGTCAAGGGCCATTACATTAAAGACATGAGAAAGTACATGTACCAAAAATCCATGACAGCTGCACCCGACACAGAGGCCACTTACAAGCCATTGCATCACACTAGAAACATCATAGAGCTCCATACTGACTCAGAGTTGGAATACATGCAGTCACTCACAGCCAAAGTCACCCTTTGCAGACTACTCCCCAACTTGCTGCTGATAGACCCTCAAATATCCATCCATCTCTGGCTGTGTCACTGCCAAGGTACAGGCCATTAGTGGTGTCATGCTCCTGTGAGCCAACCTGCCACTCTGAGGGAGCAGCCCTAGTGTCATCTCTGCCACGTTTTTGCTCACCCAGCAGATGTCATCCCACTCCTTGTGACAGTGTGTGCCCCGTTGGTTGGAGACATCCAGAGCCGCACCTTGCTTGCAAATTTAAGCATGGGCGATTTTTGCGAATCTGGCGTTTGCGAATTTTGCGAATTTGCGAACTCGCAATCCGCTAAATCCGCGAATTCTCACGAATTTGCAGATTTTTTTTTGTGTTCGCAAGGGTTTCTGCCAGTTTGCGAGGGTTTGGTACCAGTTCGCAATCGCGAACTTACTTGTCGGCTCGCAACGGTCGCGACTATGTTGTTTCTACGTCTGGTTCATCATCACAGGTTCCCAGCACCCTCTGTTTCACCACTGTCACCCTCTGTTTCACCCATGCCACCCTCTTTTACATCAATGCCACCCTCTGGTTCATCATCATTGTAGATTATGGCGGAGGAAAGCAAGCACACCTGCCCTGCTTCAACTGACATGAATTAATTTCGGGTTAGTTTATTAATGTGTCACTGTTTTAAAATTCCAGGTCTGGCACCTGCTTCTTTATCAGTAATTTGCTTTCTGTTGCAGTGCAATTTTTTTTCCAGGACCTTTGTGGCCTACTTGTAGCTATTCTATGAGCCTGCTGTGAGGATCAGAGCAGGGTCATACAATTGTTGCAACTAGCAACTGAACTCTGGAGGGGCCCCCGTCAGGAAGCTCTACAGGGAATGGTTAGTAATGATGAGTTTGAACTCTTGCACCTGCTGAGTGCTTTCAGTTTTGCAAAACTCGTTTTTCTGCAATTTCGCGGGATTCGCGGGGCGCGAACACGCGCAAGATCGGATCTGGAAGCCGCGAATTCGTGCGAATATGCGATTTGTTTTTTTGCGGCGTGTTAGTTCGCAAGGTTTTGTGCATTTTCGCGAGCCGCTTGTAGCGCAAGGCGCAAAGTTACCCTCGCGGTCGTTCAAGGGCGCGGCCATCTTGTTTGCATGACATATTTCCTTTTCCGGGCGTGAAGTGTAATCTCGCAAAGTGTGCGGCTCGCCAGTACAATTTAGCGGGTGTTCCCGAGGAAAATCTTGCGCGAACTTACCCGCGTGGTCGTGAACGGGCGCGGCCATCTTGTTTCTCATTCATTGCTATGGTTCTGGGCATGCTTTTGGTACCCTCTCTGTATCTCTGCCATCCTTTGCTTGTTTGAAGTTTTTTATGATCTATTTTACTTATTATCTATCTCTCTATTTTTCTTGCTCTATATTTTTGTGTTTTCTGCTACTTTTGGTTAATTTTAAACTACTTTTTTCAACTCTTTACTTTTCTTCTCTTCCCTATACTATTTTCTTTATTATTTAGCTTCCTTTCTGCCCAGACCATGATGAAGGGAGCCGGGAAGCATCCCGAGAAGGGGAAGGGTCCCGCACCCCGTGCCCGGCTCCCGTGTGGGCGTTTGAAGGGGGAGCAGGTCGTACCCGGGGAGATCTTTAGCCCGGAGGAGGTGGCCGCACTCATTTTTTATGTTCAGCGCCGCCTCCCCAGGACCATCATGGCAGGCGGCAGGATCGGTGTCGGGTACGGGATCCGGGAGCGCCGGAAGCGGTGGGAGAAGGTGTGCCGGGCCATGTACCACCACTCTCGGGTCCGGCGCACCTACAACCAGGCCACCCACCGCTGGACGGATGTCCTGGACCGTGAACGAGATCTGCTCGACCTGCTTGGCCTTGAGATCCCCGGGCTTGGTGAGTAGTAGTAGCTATTTCTTTACTACTCTGTTTTCTCCTGCTGTGTGTTATTATATTGCACATTTTTGTTTTTTACCAAGAGCAATAATGCTGCTCATTACATTGTAGGTAAATTATATTTCAAAATCTTCTGTGCATTTCAGGTGCACTGCTCTCCTTCTCAGTAGTGTTGCTACTATGCTTATTTGTTTTCGATTTTGTGTTCATTTCATTGGCCTGTGAAATTATGTACGAGTGTAGTTTAAAGAACTGCATAATGCTAGACACTAAGGTTCAGATTTTTAATTACCGGCGCATCCCTGCAAAGTAGCAGGGATGCGCCAGTAATTGTGCGCCACGCCACCATCACCCATGGTGCGCCGTATTTACAATGCGGCGCACCATGGGCCCAAAACGTCACCAAAGCGTTACGCATCTGTGCCGTAAAGGCGGCGCATTGCTGGAGTTGCGTCTCAACGATGGCGCAGCTCCATCAATGCTCTGAGGTGCCCTATCTCCCCAATGCTGCGTCAAGCCGTACGTCTGCATCAAGCAGGTGCAGGGTTTGAGTCACGCATCATTGTCGTTAAAGTGAGTGATTGAAATCTTGTAGATTTCCCTCAGCCACTTTTAGGATGTGTTCCTGCGCAGGAACGCCCTCCCTTGCGCAGGAACGCCCCCTGATGGCGCAGGGCTTTACAACGTGATGCATCTCCCATATGCGTCACGTTGTTAATATACGCCGCACCATTGCGCCTCTTTGGTGCTGCCGCTGCGTCACAAAAGTCACGCAACAATGGAGCAAAAGAGCCGCAAGGGGCTTCTAAATCAGCCCCTACAGACTCAAGTCCAGTCCTTCCTTTGTACACATAGCGATAAGAAGAAATAGTGGTGGTGGATTGATAGTTTGAGTATTTTAATGACTGGTTAATGTAGTAGGAAACTTTAGTGTTGTTGCTGATCTGCAATCACGATGGACTTTGTCCGTCACTTCGCGTGCTGCGGACTGCTGCCTGCCAATCCTAGGCAAACTTTTTTAGTACTTTGTTTAGTGAGTTACATAAGAAGTTTCCAATTCGACGGTCCGCAAATCAAGCAATACTAATAACGTAGTAGACCACATGAGATCGGTCAATAATATATCCCGTGGAATAGTTGTCTATTTGCTATTTCGCCAAAATATTTTGTTATTGTTCTTTTGTTTGATTTGGTTGACAAATATCACCCATGTTTTCTGGTCTTTCTATCTTTCATTTTGTACATCAGCTCCCCCCAGGGGCAAGAGGAGGACACAGGAGGAGGAGGAGGGTGCTGTTCAGGATGCAGGCCAGGATCGGGCAGGCAAGGGCTCCTTTGCTGGCCCCAGTAAGTTTTAATTTTAATATAGAGTACTTATTTTTTCCTAGCGTTCCTCATTCGATTTTTTCTAAATCGTCTTTGATCTTCTTGTAGAGTGGATCTAAATTCTTATCCTGCCTCGACTATGACTCTGTGTGGTATTACTAGATTATTCTTATTAGTCTGTCTGTGTAGCTAACTAAGATTGCACATTTGGCAATTCCATTGGACTCCCATTCTAGTCAGCAATAGCTCTATGCACTGAGTGCAGTCCTCTGGGATTGTCCATAATGTCTTTTCAAGTCTTCTAAATGTTTATGCTTTGACAATTGCCAACAATAAAAAGGTGAATGACCACCAAGAAAGAATAAGATACTACTTTACTTTTGGTTTGGATAGTAGGACAATCCATTCTAATACTGTTGCAGGGACAAATCTGCACAAACAAAACTATGGACACTAAATAATGCATTGCTTAGCTTATCAATTATAATAGGTGCTGTTAGACTTTCCACATACCTCAGTGATAACAGACTTTGTAGTTGAACCCCAATCTCCTTACTGACTAGATAGTGTGGCAGAGTCATTTAGCTCCCAAAGTCACCGATGATTGATCCCCAATGATGTCAGAGGCACGGACTCATGCTTGCAAAAATTCCAAAACCTTTAGCTCATCCACTCTAGTTTGGAGGACCAAAAACCACAAAGTCTATTTAAGTTTAAAAGCTTTATTAAAAGTAAACACATTTATTAAAATCAAGTTTGTCATAAAAGTAAACGTTTAACTGAAAATGGAAAAGTGCTTAGTGCTGACGATTAATTGGACACATTTCTTGTGGTCGAGCCGAGCTCTCACCTGGTTTGAACTTGATCCTGCTCGTGTTCTTAGAAGTCAAGCTTCTGTCTGTTAGGAGAAAAAGTGGTGCGTGTTAAAAATAAAAAGCAAGCATTCATCAGTTGTGCCAAAAAGTGCAGCAAGATAACACCCTTCCCTGGAAAAAGGGACATTTTTACTTTAGAGTAGACAGTCACAAATTATTAAATTGTATTCTGTTTTTTTCACATTTCTTTCTTCCTCCTAGACCAAATATTATATAGTAGTGAGTGGTGTATTCTAACATTATTAAATGTACTTTGTAGGTGGAACATCTGGAGGTGGGGCCAGCGCCGAGGTGGTGGCATTGGACGAGGGGAACAACTCTGGGGAGGAGGCAGTGAAGTGCCGGATAATCCTGTGAGGGATAACACGGTGGTGGCGGGCAGAGGTAAGCTATATATTCCTTACTTATTGAGATTGAAGACTGCAGAGTGTGCTTTCTGCACGGGTGTATTATAAATCAACCAGGTAGTAGCCTCCTCTAAATGTACTTCGACTTAGCTGTGAAGTTTTTGGCGAGAAGAATCCCAATCAGATCTGAGATGAACTTGATGGATGGGATGAACGAAAAGCGAAAGAACGGTGTAAGTAAGTGTGGAAGGACGAGAAATGTAATGATGACTGGCAAAGAAGAATGATATGTGTTTGCTTGGTCCCCGAGGTGGCTGGGAAGGAAAGAATATGGTATGGTGCATGGCTGGATGAATGATGAAGCAAGGATGGGTGGAAGGAGAACAGCCTGGGTGGGTGAAACAGAAACTGTATGTGTGCATATACTTTGAATGGATGGATGCCTGGATCATGGTACTATCTGACTCTTTGATAGCATATGTGTATCTAGAGAGAGTAGACGGTCACTGGATGAACTAAGTGTTACTTTGAAGAGCATGTAACACCGCACCCGCACGTCCGTTCCAGTGTAGGAAAGGCAAGGAAAATAAGTTGTAATTTTGTCCAAATACTACCATGAATAGTAGCAGTAGTTTGTATTGCAACTGCAAGCACAGCATATATCTGGTTATTACGGTGGACACTCCCTACCTCTCTTAATAACTTTAGTTTAGTAGTAGTACGTCATTCATGCATGGGTGTATCACTGTTCACTCAATAATAAGCAAAGCACCTAAAGTCATCCCATATGTCATCAAATACATCCCATGTGAAGTGATAGATAATCAGATTATTTAGCTTCTTCATTTTCCTTTTCTAATACTCATTTGCACTATAGGGTGAAAGCTAAATTAATTAAGCAGTAGCCCTTTTAAAAGAGTATTCTTAGTGCCACCCTTAATAGAAAAGTAAGAGCTTCACCACCTGCATGTACTGGACCGGTACAGTAACGCAAGTCTGTCTCACTCATCATGGTGTGCGTCTGTTTTTCTCTGGTGCAAGTTCACTGCGCTGGCATTATGCCGGCTTGCATAAGATAACGTACCAATTTTCCTAAACAAGAGAGAAGAAGAAGAATAAGACTGGTGTACTGTCATAGTCTACTGTAATGGAAGTCCATAGTGCTCATAGAATTTGTTCCTTAAACTCCCACTAATGTTAGAGCAAGGATGAAGAAGTCGGAGGTTACATAGATACTGTCCTCAATAGTTATGTACTGTGCTTTCAATTTGCTACTTGTACTGTGACACAACTTTCTGCTCAATCATTTTGTGTTAATCTTAAGGAGCATTGGTTACAGACTATGTCTTTCTTTCTTCATATAGTTGCTCCTTCCAAACCCAACAGACCATCAAGGAGGAGGGAGCTGGCTCGTATGGCCCGGCAACGGAGGCTGGATGCCACTGTCGCTGAATATCGGCGGCTGGTGGCCCTGGAGGAGGAGGAGACGCAGTCTACCGGTACTACAACAACATCCACTGGGACAGCTGCATCCTCCTCCGTGGCCCCACGGGCTGCCAGCCAGCGCAGTGCTCCAGCGGTACGGAGCCGGGCTACCAAAGCCAACTGCCACCGCCGAGCAGCAAAGACAGCAGCTGCCACCCACAGGAGTTGCAAGGCACGCCAGCACCGCTTATGCCTCAGAGTGTCCTACCTGGAGCAGGAGGTCCTAAGCTATAGGAACTTGGTGGAGGGCCTCGGCTTCGAGCATGCCACCCTCCGCAAGGAGCATGATGCCCTGGCCGCTAAAGTCAACAGCACCCTGTAGTGTCCCTTGCCCCCTTTTTAGAGACTTTTGGGGGGTGGGAATTGGGAGTTGGGTTTTTTTGGGACTTTTAAAGGACAATCGTTGGGGTTAGGGAGGGTCTTGCGGGAGATAATTTTGTTGGGGCTATAAAAATATACTTTTTGAAACTTTTTCTGACCATACCTGTTTTTTACTGCTTTTGAGTCTGGTGGGTGGGGGTTTAACAGTAAGTTTGTTTTCCTGAATAGTCCTAGGACTTTAGTAGTACTACTGTCAATCTCTCGTCTCTCCTAATACTCCATTATACTACCTCCAACCAAACGCTTATCTTACCTGTAATTTGTGTTTGAAAGTAGGGCTAGGCCCAGGGCTGGCTCCACAGGAAATGGCGATTAAGGTTGGCAATCCAGGGCGGATGAAATTTCCTCCTCATTGCACTGAAGCTGAGTAAGTCTAGAATATATCCTCGGATTCCTTCACCAGCCTGTTGCTATGACCTTATCCTCCCCAGCAAGTGTGTGGAATTATTGATGCCATTTAGTCACATATCAAGCAAAACCACACAGCCCGGGGGAAGAGGGTTAGGGTTTGTAAAATGGATGGGAATGGGGGTTTCTTTTTGGGTAGGTTTTGTTGAGAGAAAAAAAAAAGCACAGCATGAACAAACAATAATTGAACATAAAGAAATGTTTGGGTAGAAAGCTAACCATAAATCTTTTACGTGACATAAAGGAAGTGCATGCACTACTGAATGCATTGTTACTGAAAAGTAAGTAGTACTTTCAACAACCGTGAATGACAGAATGCGACAGTACAGGGCTACATTAAACTAGGTTTAAAAAATAGCCGAAGTAAAACCTGTAGAATGGCTGTAGGGAACAATTTAGAAGCAGAGAGAGATCCAAGAAATGCAGTCACACTCATAGAAGAAAACAATGGATACTGTATCTGTATGTTGTTGTAGTTGTTCTGTTGAATTTGGTAAGTAAGTTGCCTGCAGCAAACAATTCCTCTTATTAGCGGCACTCCTCCATTCCAGCTGACGCTTCGCCCATCAATGTTGGTGACCAGAAGACACCCTGTCCACTGCCTGCCTGACGGATGCTGAATTGCGACTCGCTAATGTGAAGCCTGACTCCATCCTTTTTTCCCCATTGCACAGACTGAAACCCGGCCTGTAATTATTGAACGAAAAAGAGGAAGTGATATAATATTACAACACCACTGATAAATAAATATAAGGTATGTACACTGTGTAGTGCAAAAAGTCACACTTTGATTTTCCTAATAGACTGTACAATATTTTTGAAAGTGCGTACTCTGTCTGAGTCACCTTTTGAAGGACAAATAAGTATGGGCAAATTAATTTAGTGGATATTTCCCCTCAAGCTAGGTGTACTGTAAACTGTGTTTTAGAAAAAAATTAGACCTTCCCAGCAGTGCTCCCACCCAGACCCTTACAAAAGCCAGTCGCAAAAATGTAGAAGACCCCCAATCAGATCTCAAAAAACGAGGCCTAGCAGAAAATTGGTGACAAAACGTACTTTGAAAGTAAAAGTAGTCCCAAATACCCCCTTCCCCACAGTGGATTGCATTCAAACCACTTGCAAGCAAGCAAAAGTATCCATAGCCAGCATCGCTCCAAGTCTCGAAAACCCCCCCACCCAAACACATGCAATAGAAATACTTCTAACCCTAACGAGCCCTAAGTTAAGAATAGTGGCAAAGGCTTTCTTTAACTATGCCAAATCCGCCCTTTCCCACCATGGATTTTCTTCAAATGACTTGCAACCAAAATTACACATTCTCACGAGTGCTCTAAGACCCCAGAACTCAGTTGCAAAAATCTAGAACACCCCAAAACACATGCAATCCTGCTGCTAGGGCTAACCCTAACGTACCCTAAGTTACAAAAAGTGCCAAAAGGCTTTTCCTTATGGATTTTGTCCCAACCACTTCTATCCAGAATGAGACATTCCCAGGAATGCCCCAAGACCCGCCAACCCACCCGCCAAAAAGCACAACACCCCCAAACACCCAAAAAGGAAAATCTCATACTTACAATATTTCTCGGCCTTCGGTCCAAACGCGCTGTGCAGCTAGGTCATAACTCCCGTTTTCCACCACGGATTTCCTGAAAAGCAAATGCAATCAAGATTAGTGTGTCCCAGCAGTGCTCCCAGACCCCAATACTCACCCACAAACACCCGGAACCCCCCCAAAGAGCACCACAAAGGCAAGCAAGTCAGCAAAAACACAAAAAAATGTCCGCCTCCGATTTGGTCTAAACCACTTTTATCCGGTATTGGAGCTTCCCAGCAATGGCCCCAGAGCCGTCAACCCAGGAGAAAACTAGTAGAAGACCCCCAAACAGCCAAAAAGCAAAAGTACAAAAATGGGGACTTAGTCATTTTTTTGCCAATTTCCCAAATCACTCCGCGCGCGCTCTGCAGCTAGGCCCTAACTCCCCTCTGCCACCATCGATTTGCTTCAAACCTCTTGCAAACTAAAGTATCCATAGCCAGAAGTGCTCCCAGACCCCGAAACCCACCCACAAACACCAGGAATCCCCCCAAAGTGGCCCCCGAAAACGCTACATTGAGCAAAATGTCAGAAATAGCAAAAACAAATTCAGCTTGGATTTTGTCCCAACCACTTCTATCCGGTATTAGACCTTCCCAGGAATGGCCCAAGACCCACCAACCCACCCGCCAAAAAGCACAACACCCCCAAACAGCCCAAAAGGAAAATCTCATACTTACAATATTTCTCGGCCTTCGATCCAAACCCGCTGTGCAACTAGGCCATAACTCCCATTTTCCACCACGGATTTCCTGAAAAGTAAATGCAATCAAGATTAGACTGTCCCAGCAGTGCTCCCAGACCCCAAAACACACCCACAAACACCCAGAACCCCCCCAAAGAGCACCTCAAAGGCAAGCAAGTCAGCAAAAACACACAAAAAATTCTGCCTCCGATTTGGTCCAAACCACTTTTATCCGGTATTAGAGCTTCCCAGCAATGGCCCCAGAGCCGTCAACCCAGGAGAAAACTAGTAGAAGACCCCCAAACAGCCAAAAAGCAAAAGTACAAAAATGGGGACTTAGTCATTTTTTTGCCAATTTCCCAAATCACTCCGCGCGCGCTCTGCAGCTAGGCCCTAACTCCCCTCTGCCACCATGGATTTGCTTCAAACCTCTTGCAAACTAAAGTATCCATAGCCAGCAGTGCTCCCAGACCCACGAAACCCACCCACAAACACCAGGAAGCCCCCCAAACAGGCTCCCGAAAACGCTACATTGAGCAAAATGTCAGAAGTAGCAAAAACAAATTCAGCGTGGATTTTGTCCCAACCACTTCTATCCGGTATTAGACCTTCCCAGGAATGCCCCAAGACCCGCCAACCCACCGCCAAAAAGCACAACACCCCCAAACAGCCCAAAAGGAAAATCTCATACTTACAATATTTCTCGGCCTTCGGTCCAAACGCGCTGTGCAGCTAGGCCATAACTCCCGTTTTCCACCACGGATTTCCTGAAAAGCAAATGCAATCAAGATTAGACTGTCTCAGCAGTGCTCCCAGACCCCAAAACTCACCCTCAAACACCCGGAACCCCCCCAAAGAGCACCTCAAAGGCAAGCAAGTCAGCAAAAACACAAAAAAAATTCCGCCTCCGATTTGGTCCAAACCACTTTTATCCGGTATTAGAGCTTCCCAGCAATGGCCCCAGAGCCGTCAACTCACCCGCAAAGAAGTAGAACACCCCCACAAGTGCTGAGTCTTTTTCATTGGGCGTAATCCAGCCCTCTGCTTTGATGGAAATAGGAGTCTGGAGGAGGAGGATAGAGGAGCATGTTCTTCTGAACTTGTGAACCTGAGGAATTCAGACTGCGGCACCTTCAAATCAATAGGCAAACAAGTGAAGACAGTTCTGCTGATGGGCTTGTTTTTGTGATTAGGTGATTAAAGTTTGAATTATATTAACTGTGCACAACAAAGAAAGACACACACACAGGAATAAAAGTGAATAAGGACGAAAAATAAAGTTATTGATTCATTGTCTCATTTTCAGGGCTCGGTGTCAGGGTCCAGGAACAAGAATAAGGCTTCGTCATCATACTCTGCGAATTCAGGCAGGGTGAGCTCAGTGTCACCTAACAGAGAAGAAATTTCCTCATCTACGTTGCTGTCCACCTCGTCTTCATCCGGCGTGCTTTCTCGTACTTTGTAATCTGGTGGTATGAGGTGCTGATTCATCTTGATCATTGTTAACCTCTCCACATTTTTGGGCGAGAGGCGGCTCCGTTTGGGTGTTACAATGCCACCAGCAGCACTGAAAACACGTTCAGAAGACACGCTTGCGAGTGGGCAAGACAAGTAGTTGAAAGCCAGGTTGGAGAGCTGTGGCCACAATTCTTTTTTCCCATGCCAATACGCCAATGGGTCAGCATTAACTTAGACCTCTGTTGAGTCATTCAGATAGTCCTGCACCATCGACTCAAGGTCCTCCTCCAAGGTTCCTCCACTTTGCTTAGCTGTTGCTGTGACCTTTTGAGAACCAAACCCAAGCAGAGCTAGCCAATCCTCTTCAGCCTCCAATGTTACTGTTGTGTGTGGTGCAGATGATCCGGTTGCCGGTTCTTTAACGGCTGAGAGGTCACCTGTGCCACAGCCACAGGTGCAGAAGTGGATTGTTTTGACTGGGGATGGCCTGCTGATGCTGATGTACTGCCTTTTCCTTCAATGAGCTGCCGTTCTCTTTCAAACCTCTTGGCTGACAAGACTAGCCAACGTTTGTACTTTGTAACATCTTCATCATCAAAAGGAAAGAATGCTCGGCCTGCCAGCGCCTTTTTGTAGCATGGATCCAGAATAGTAGCACAAATGTAATGCTGTTCTGAGTGGATCATTTTAAGACGTTCATCACCTTGTAGGCGCTCTAATAATTTCTCCGCCAAAACAAAAGGGTCTTGGTTTTTTTCATTTTATTGAAACACAGAAGACACCGCCTTCAGTTGGTGCTCCAGCATGTACAACAATGGGATAGCTTTTCCCAAATTACAGTCCTCCTTGCTGACTGCACGCGTGAAGAACTCAAAAGGACGAAGCATGTCTGTCAGGCTTTTAACTATATCCCATTGCGCCGCATCCATCCTCAGGTCCTTGTGAGCTGTACCCTGTTTTAAGAAATAGTGATCGAGTACCGTATACTGCTCATACAGACGCTCAAGCATGTAGAAGGTTGAGTTCCAATGTGTTGCCACCTCCTGGATGAGTGCTTTCACTGGCATTCAGATGCTTCCGGGCCTTAAAAGAATGGCTGAAATGGTTGCACATTTTTCGGCAGGTGTCCACTACCTCGTATGCTGGACTGTCTTTATCACTCAAGAATTTTTTAACAACCAGGTTTATACAGTGCGCCAAACACGGCACTCTGAAATAGCGACCCAGCTCCACGGCCTTAACTACATTGGCGCCATTATCTGTGGAAACATAACCAATCTGGCGTTTTTTTGGGGACAGCCAGTGAAGGACCTTTGTGTTAAACTCATCCAAAATGTTTTGTGCTGTGTGACGTTTCTCCAAACCAAACATGGCTAGTGTTGCATGTTTCCGAGCAGCTTTAAAAACTTGGTCCGGGTCAACACCTGCGTTTAGCTTTGCTTTAACCCCTGAAAAAGAGACCCAGTGTGCAGTGATGCACATGTAATCAGCGCCTGCGCCACTGGTCCACATGTCTGTTGTCAGATGTATAGTGTGAACAGCACTCTTCTGCAAAGCTGCCCCAATCACCTCCAGCACATCTTCATGTAGTGCTGGAACCGCAACTCTGGCAAAATAGAACCGGCTAGGAACCTTCCATTTAGGGCAGAGCGCTGCCACTAATTCTAGAAAACCAACCCCTTCTACAAAAGAAAAAGGGAGAAGGTCCTGAGCTAGCATTTTAGCCAGCGTAGTGTTATACAGACGCGTCAGTGGATGGTTGCGTTCATATTGCCCTTCTGTAAACAACATCTTTTTAATTTTGCCCTGGACCAAGGATTTACGGGATGATGATGATGATATCTTCGACCCAGTTACGCTCGCTGATGAACTTTTTCGCATTGGTGTCTCACTCTCTCCCACACTCTTAGTGTGGCTCACATGGGGTGTGCTGCTGACAGGGGTACTGGGTGTAAGTGAAGTGTTTGACACGTCTTCTTCCTCCTCGTCATCATCAAATGAAACATCATTACGTGCAATTCGGGCTTCCTTGATCGCCTGTTGGTGCGCAAACCGTTTGACAGCGTGCTTTCTTTCAAGATGACATCTCTGGCCTCCGGTACCATAATTGGAACCAAACTTACCACGACTAACTGCCAACTTACAAATGCTACAAATGGCGAGGTTTTCCTTTTTTGGGCAAACACTACAGAAGTCCCAAACTGCGGACTTGAAATGTCTTTGGGGGCTGGAGGAGGCGGCGATACTAGTGGTGGTGGTCCTGCTGCTAATGCCAGATGAAGTGGAGGATGGGGATTGCCGAACTTCAGTACGTTTTGCACTTTCACCACCACTAATTAAGGTCGAGGTGGATGGAAGTCCCTTCTGGCGAGTAAGAAATATGGAAGCGGTAGGTGTTGGTGTACTAGTTAACTTCAATGATTGTGGTGTTTCTTCCATTGCCTCCTCGTCGACAACATCATCACGCTCAGCAGCTTCTCGGGCTAGGGTCAAAATGTCTTTTTGCTGCATGCCCGCTGGGGCTGCAGTGACCTTTATGATGACTGCGTCGTCGTCGTGAGAGTCTTCATCAGCAGGAGTATCCACCACTTCTTGTTGAGCCTCATCACACTCCATAACTATGAGTCTTTCGACGACCTTCCTTTTACGCTTAACTACCTTTGTCAGATCATGGTGTGCCTCACTCTCAGACGGCAGTGATGGTTCCCAATTTAGATCCGTATCATCAGAAGGAGGTGGGCTTGAAGAAGATGTAGACCTCACCCTTGATCTCTTCCTTGCTAGGGGTGTGGAAGACAATGAATGATCATCAGGAGGAGTGGCTTCCTCAAATGATACCTCGCCTTGATTGTCGATTTCCTGATGTGCTCCTACTTCGGGAGGAACAACTATTGTGGGCACTTGTGACCCTCCATGCACCTCTGCTTGTGCATCTCCTTGCGCTGCCTCTCCTTCCATATGTACTTGGGCTTGTACTTGCACATGTGGTTGTTGTTGCGGCTGTGGTTGTTCAACACTCGTCTGATGAGTTACAACAACCTGTGTTGATTCAGGGACATTGCTGCTACTTTCTTGCGATGAGCCAACATCACTGGTCGATGGTGATTGAACAACTAGACTAAGCGCCTCTGCAGCACTGAAGGGCTTGGACTTAAGTTGGCATGGTGGTGGTGGTGGCACTGAGCCCAATGGAGCGGGGGTGCTGCTCCCAGCTTGGTCCCCAGCAGATCCCGCTGCTGCTGCAGGCGTACTTTTTTTTTTACTCCCAAAAAACGTGGCGGGCGGCACACCAGTGTGAGCACCTCACCCTCCAGGACCTCCAGCTCCTCTGCGGTGAAGGGGCGGGCCCTGATGTTCTAAGTCCTCACCATCCTTGGGTCCATGAGCCAGGATCAGCAGCAGTTGGTGGTGAAGAGTGTCATTCAGCAGCGTCTGGAAGCAGTGGAAATGTGTGGCTCTCTCCTACACATAAATAGCCCTCTGGGGCAGTTTCAGTGGTAATAAGCTTGGTACAACACATCTTAGGCAGTCGCTACCACGATCGTGCATCTTAGAATTGCATCCAATGACTGGCCCCGCAGTGGCGGAGCCCGCCTACAGTGATTTTCAAAATTGTATTTCTCAACGCGATTGCAGTTCCAATTGGCTGTAAGGGCATGGGCATTGGCATCTCATGGAAGGAGGCCCCGCTCTGTGGGGAAAAAAATTGATTGTCACACCTTAACATTTATCTAGGTGGACTTTTATTACAAGTACTCCAGTGTGTGCATAGCAGTATACTGTGCCCAACGAAGTTGAAGAATTGAATTTAGGAAAAAAACCTAGGTTTAGGGTTTACAAAGTTAAGTTGGAATAGCCAACTGCGCTCTCCAAATATTGCATTGAGGGGAGATGAGGTGACAGTAAAACGCATGCGCAGAGAGAGGGATTGTTTGACTCCTTCTCGTGCATGCGTATTAGGATCTGAACAGGCTGTCCACATGCGCAAATGAGAGGGATTGCCCTTCTACCCTCTGTGCATGGGCGGAATACCTTGATCGGGCGTTTACATGCAGGCACTCAAGAGCAACGCTAATGGGTCCTTTGTCAAGCTTTGATTTGTTTGGTAAAAGAGACACTACTTAAGGAGGGCCTGCCTGTCCGATCTTTACCTCCGGTGGCAGCTCTATAACGTGACGGGGTACCGACGGACAGATAAGGCGGGCTCTGAAATGGCTATAGGGGGGCTCACGCTCCTATGTTGAAAATATTGATCTCTATTACTTGGTGACTTGTTGAGAGTATAGATGTTATATACTAATGGGATGAGAAGTACGGGTGAATCATAAACAATCCTTTTCATAAACATCTCTTAGAAACAAACACTAATGCAGAGGGAGTGCAGTAGGTAAATATTTGGAGACTGTCACTCGTAAAAGGTTTTTTTCTAGCACTAGGATTATGAAGTACTTGGCTAATTGTTTCGAAATAACACGGGCCATGTGAGGTACTACAGCCGAAGTGCCTTTTGAAAAACATAGTTCTAGTGCTATTTGGAGAGAGTAGTTGACCGTTCCAACTTAACTCAGTAAACCTTAAACCTAGGGGTTTTCCCAAAATGTAATTCTTCAGCTTGGTTGGGCACAGCATACTGCTATGCACACACTAGAATATTTGTAACAAAA
The DNA here is from genome assembly GCF_964263255.1 of Lissotriton vulgaris. Lineage (NCBI taxonomy): Eukaryota > Metazoa > Chordata > Amphibia > Caudata > Salamandridae > Lissotriton > Lissotriton vulgaris. The sequence goes on along the minus strand of NC_141693.1, from coordinate 513,269,053 downwards.
CTCCACCTAGATAAATGGTTAGGTGTGATATTCAATGTTGTTCCCCACAGAGCGGGGCCTCCTTCCCTGAGCTGTTGCCAGTTCGAGGTGAGGTGTGTTATCCTACTTTTGAGGGTGAGTTTGTATTGCTTAAATGTAATATTAATGGCTATTGACAATATGATATGTAGTAATATGTCAACAGCAAATGCACCAAACATAAAATGTGTGATGTTCTTTGCTTCTCTCTCACATTCACAGATATTCTCAGTAATACCTGACATCGCCGCGCAGGATTACTGGGGTTGTATTATTTTTATCTTTATACTTTTATACTTTTATTCACCATAATTTATGTAGCAGCAGCATCAGTTTAAATATAATATTTTGGTCCTGAAGAAAGCCAATGATACAGAATATTATACAGAATATTGATCAGATGGCTGAAACATGTGGAGAAGTGTGGCTCAGGGGTTAGAGGCGGCAGACCCGGAAGCTGAGATCGGCCCTGGACCAGGGTTCAATTCCCCGCCCCGACGGGGGTTGGGCTCAATAATTCCACGGACTCGATAATTCTCGCCCCGGTGCCTACTCGACTCACGGGTTCACACTCTGCGACTCTGGGCAATAGCTTGCTTAATCTCTACAACGGCCCCTCGCGGCGGGATGCCTGGCTTTCACCTTGTGGATACCCTGCCGGGGTATCTCACAGGGGAATACCAGGACGGGTTCCCTAAGCAAGCGCATAGATGCCTGCGATGTGGGCGATTTGCGCTATATAAATACATGTACATTTACATGTCGACCTGAATTTTGAGTAGTTTTAAATCTATACTACTCACTGCACTGCCAGTGGGAGCAAGCCAATAAAAATGTTTTTTTGCATCTCCCTAGGCAGTTTTATACTCAACCCTTAGTTTTTCCTTGTTTTGCGCTGCACTCTCACTATACCTAGATACTCACATATGGGATTTTAGCATCTCAGTTTGGCTAGTAAACATCTCTGAAAACATCCCATAGCTCCTTCCTCACAGTGAGGAAGGTGTAACCCTCAGTAGGACTAGGATTTCCTACTGGGAGGAGGAACCTATATGATGAAGCATGTCACCTTTGGTGAGTTAGGGTTTTTGTCCTTAAGGGATAATTACCCCTGTTATCTAAAAATAAGATTGAGAGAGGTCGCATGCTTATCACACCTTTGATCTGAAATCATGATTGATGTGCCAGTTTTTAGACCCTAAGTTGTATTGTGTTATTGATTATGATTAGGGGAAGTTCTCCTCGCTGGTCTTTAAAATAAATTCCCTGTGACCCAACCCCACCTGCTTTGTTGTACATGCTTGACAATGGTGCCTACGGTCGTGATTGTGATGGCGGAGCCTGCCAACCGCCATTATACAATGCGTATACCACTACCACAATTGCGGTTCACATTGGCTGCTGGGCATGGGCATCAGCGGTGACACACCACAGGGGCCAGGCGATCGCTACCACGATTTGGCCACTTGACATTGGTGCCTATGACTGTGATTGTGGTGGCAGGCATGCCTATGACACCTATGGGTACATCATGCTGCGGCAGTGGCAATGGCCAGTTCACAACATTGTACAGTAGACACATGAATCACTCCACCAGATAGTGCAAACCAATGCTAGTGTAACATTTAGCCCACTGATGACTACACATGCCATGTCAGTGCACAGGATTACATGCATTGGCATGCACTCCTTCACAAAACAATTATGATTTTGTTGTGCATGTACACAGATCTGTGGTGTGATGGATGCTCAAATATGTACACATTTCAATGTGTGAGATGGCTTAGCAACACACTGTAATGAAGGTCAGACTACATGATATGCCAATTTTACTCTGTACATTGCTGAGCTCCTTTACATACTAGATTGTTATGCACACACTGTGCTCATTGTCTTGTTAATGTGTGCCCTGTCCAACTTATGCAAGAAGATGTGGCAGGTACAGCAGCTACGTAGAAGCTAGCAGTGTTGCTGTCTCACACATGTGCTGTGTCAATTATTCTCAGGGCTGGTGACACAAGATGTTTAAATGTACCTTTTGGCATTCACATAGTCTGAGTCTGTTTTGGGGGTACTCACTGTGTGAATATTGGACAAGTGTACGACTAGTTCAGATCAAGATGTCCCTACATGTAAGTTGTGCTGTAAGCTGAAGTTTGATGCCAGTCATTGTTGGAGCTGTGTCAGTCAAAACGTAAGATGTTGGACACATCTCATAGGGGGATTGAAATGACACATGACCCTTTTCATCTCACCTAGGAGGCAACCAAATGTGCATCATCCATTCACAGTGTGGTGGACATTGAGGATGAGGACATCATACGTCAATTCTGTCTGGATTGACCTACCCTACAAGACCTATGTGCTCTGTTAGAGCCCCATCTGAGGCCTCACGGAACCTATCTGACTGCTTTGACACCAACGTGTAAGGTGATGGGGGCCCTGCATTTTTTTGCTACTGTTTCATTCCATGAAAAGGTTTGCCAGCGCAGGTGGGATGTCGCAACCAATGTTCAGCATGGTGCTACGTGATACCCTGTCCACTATGATGACCTACAAGGACAGAAATATCCATTTCCCCAGGAGGCATGTACTGGTGGCTGTGAAGGGTGATTTGCATGACCTTGCCCACATCCCTAATGTTATTTGTGCCATTGACTGCACACATGTTGACCTGGTGGTTCCACCACAGGCATGTGAGCACATCTACAGGAATAGGAAGCATTTCCATTCCATCAATGTGCAAGTGGTATGCCAGATGGATATAATAATCTCACATGTCTGCGCCAAATTTCCGGGATCAGCCTATGACTCCTACATCCTGCGTAGCAGCATCGTATCACAGCTGATGGCAAATCTGCATCCAGAGCGTGCGTGGATTGTGGGTGAGTACGCAGAGACAATGAGCGTGCTACACGTGTGACATGCTGTCCTCTGCCACAGTTGTGTTACAAGTTTGTTCTGTGTGTCTCACAACTAGGTGACCCTGCATATCCCAACCAGCCTTGGTTTCTAAGCTCACTGAGGAATCCCCGGTCCCGGGGTGAAGTCCGCTACAATGATGCCCAAGGGAGGACACGTCGTGTGGTGGAGCGTACTTTTGGTCTACTTAAGTCACGGCTTCGCTGCCTGGACAAGACTGTAGGTGTAATGATGTACTCTCCCCAAAAGGTGTGTCAGATCGTAGTTGCATGCTGCATGCTCTAAAACCTGGCCTTGTGCAAAGAGATCCCCCTGCTCCTTGATGATGAGGAGCAGCTGAGACCACCGCCTACAAACCAACACATGCCCAGTGATGAGGATAGTGGAGAGCAGGAACGTGTTGACCTGCATCAACAGCTCATCAACCGCTACTTCCCTTGAAGGTGAGTGAAAACATACAACAGTGCCATTGTCTGCTAAATTTGTTGTTGGTGAAAAGGCCTAGGGAAGCTTTGTGACTGCTGCATGTTGTTGGCTCTGTGCTGGCTGCTAATGTTTCTGGGACAGGGTAGTTATGCACAGCTATAGGATGTCTATGTCGGTACTGTTGCTCATTGTAAGGTGTGCAGATTTGAGTACCTTTATGACAAGTGTTCTGTAATGGCTGTGATGCCATCACCTGACAGGTGAATATTGTTCTCTTGTGTTTTCCTAGGTCCCTTCAGCCTCCCAATGCCTCCAAACAATCATTGCTCCTGGTACATTGTAATCAGAGTCAACATTGTACATACTGTGATAAACATGGAGCTGACATGAAAACATAGGTGTGTAAGAAGTGTTTATTTACAATGGGTATATGTGACAGGAAAGGGAATATTAACAAAAAGGTGAAAAGGGAATCAATGAGTTGTCTGTGATGGTAAATGAGGCAATAGAGTCGTCACCACATTGATGTGGTGACACAGTCCAACAGACGCCTGCCAACAACGTGGCAGTGTGGATAAGGCAGTCAACAAAGTCAATGACAAAGTGAAGAGGGGTGCCATCATGGCTGACATATTGACTGGCGTTTGGCTGGTGCTTTGCCACGTGTTCCTCCCTTGGTTTTCCTTGGACTGCCCCTTGAGCGTTTGGCCGGGGGGGTTGGGCCTCTGCTGCGGGCTCAGCGGTGTCTGAGGATTCACCCCTCTCTGTGGCCACAGGTCAGGCTGTCGGCCACTGGAGGTAGATTGAGCTGCTGTTGGGGCCGCAGCCCTGACTCTCAGCACACCAACAAGCTGGCCCAAGAGGTCCACAATTTGGCCCATATGTGCATCTATGCACCACAGCAGCAGGCGGAGCTCACACAATTCTTCCAGAGCCTGGCCTGTGTGTCCCTGGGCTTGTTCATATGCTCCAAGGACTCTGGTTATGTTGGCCAGGGCTTCGGTCCCAGCGTCTGGTTGATCTTGCCACCCAGTTGCCCTCCCACCTGCCCTGCTGTCCCGGACCTGTGGCGTCACCACTCTACGCACCGGCGTACTCGCCCTGCCCTCCTCAGATTTTGGGGTGGTGTGGGCATCCTCTGAGGCAGGGACAGTGTTGCAGGCAGCACTGGTGGTGGTGGTGGAGGCCGCACAGGTTGTTACAGCAGGGGTCAATACAGTTGTTGTTGCTGAGGTGGTGGTAGTGGGGACAGTGGGGGCCTGGGACCTGTTGCGCCCTGGCATGCCTAATGGACCAGGTTCTGGGTCCGCATCCTAGGAATCTAGGAGTCTGCACCAGAGAGTCCATGTTCGGGGGGAGACTGACTCTGCAGGTTGGTGTTCTCATCTGCAGCTGTCAGTTCTTGGTCACCTATTGAACAGAGGGGAGATGGTCAGGCTTGGTGTTACATGTTTGGATGTTACATGTTATACACCACACAGTTTGCATTGAGATGACTTTGTATGGCTGCACAGTGCTGAGCATCATAACAGATGTGGAGGTACACATGTCAATAGAGAACATGTTTCATGTACAGATTGTGTGATTGCAAGGACATGTAGTCATCTAAAGCAGTGGTTCCCAAACTGTGCGCCGCGGCGCCCTGGTGCGCCGTTATCAGTAGCCCGGGGAGCCGCACTCGGTGTGGGAAAGATAGCACCTGGCCGCGTTAGTCCCCCTGTGCAGCGATGTCAGAAGTGCAGAGCGCCAGAATTCCAGAGTAATAGTGCGCTATAAAAACAAACACATGATCACACGCACACTCATACATGAATAAACACACAAACACCGCGCACAGGCTTAATTTCTAAGAAGCCAAGCCCCATTTTCTTTCTTTTGCTACATGGGGAGACCGGAATCAATCAGGTGTCAAAAACATTATGAATCGCCTCGCTGCTATTATTGAAGTCGACACATCTCCTCATCTGAACAGAAGGAGGATTATATAATTCTGTGCTATGGCTGCCACATGCTTCTGGGTGGGGTGGGGTGCTCCATCTTGCTGAGCTGTGGTACAAAGGGGCCGGGTGGGAGTTGTAGTGCTGGCCTCCCACCCACAAACCACCCTCCCTGTGAAAATGGCTACCTACCTGTAAGTTTGATATGAGTAAACACCCCTCACTGTTAAGATGGCTACCTAACTGTAAGTTTGATGTGATTAAATAGAATGGCTGTCGCATGGTTCTGGGTGGTGGGTTTGCTCCATCCTGCTCAGCTGTGGGACAAGGGTGCCTGGTGGGAGTTGTAGTGCTGGCTGCCTATCCACAGGCACCCCTCCCTGATAAGATGGCTGGCTCCCCATGGAGCAGAGGGAGGGAATGGTTACACATGGATCTTGGATGGGGGTGCTCCAACTTGCTCAGCTCTGGGATAAGGGGGCCTCCCACCCACAAAAACCCCTCCCTGTTAAGATGTTACCGACCTGTAAGTTTGGTTGATGAGATACAGTGGCTCCCGCATGCTTCTGGGAGGGGGAGTGCTTCATCTTGCTGAGCTGTTGGACAAGGGGGCCTTGTGGGAGTTGTAGTGCTGGCCTCCCACCCACAAACCCCGCTCCCTGTTAAGATGGCTACCTACCTGTAACTTTGGTCGTTGAAATACAATGGCTGCCACATGCTTCTGGGTGGGGTGCAAGTGTTCCATCCTGCTCAGCTGTGGGACTAAGGTGCCTGGTGGGAGTTGTAGTGCTGGCTGCCTATCCGCAGGCACCCCTCCCTGTTAAGATGGCTGGCAACCTGTGGAGCAGAGGTAGGAAATGGTAACACATGGCTCTTGGGTAGGGGGGGTGCTCCATCTTGCTCAGCTCTGGGACAAGGGGGCATGGTGGGAGTTGTAGTGCTGGCCTCCCACCCACAAACACCCCTCCCTGTTAAGATGGCTACCTACCTGTACGTTTGGTTGGTGAGATACAATGGCTCCTACATGCTTCTGGGAGGACGAGTGTTCCATCCTGCTGAGCTGTGGGACAAGGGGGCCTGGTGGGAGTTGTAGTGCTGGCCTCCCACCCACAAAACCCCTCCCTCTTAGATGGCTACCTACCTGTAACTTTGGTTGTTGACATACAATGGTTGCCACATGCATCTGGGGGGTGGAAGTGCTCCATTTTGCTCAGATGTGGGACAAGGGTCCCTGGTGGGAGTTGTAGTGCTGTCTGCCTATCCACAGGCAACCCTCCCTGTTAAGATGGCCTGCTCTCCGTGGAGCAGAGAAAGGGAATGGTTACACATGGCTCTTGGGTGGGGGGGTGCTCCATCTTGCTCAGTTGTGAGAAAAGGGGGCCTGGTGGGAGTTGTAATGCTGGCTTTCAATTAACAAACCACCGTCCTTGTTAAGATGACTACATACCTGTAATTTTGGGGATAGCAATGTGATGTCTGCCACATGCTTCTGGGTGGGGTGGAGTGCTCAATCTTGCTGGACTGTGGGACAGGGGGCCTGGTGGGAGATGTAGTGTTGGCCTCCCACCCAAAACCCCCTCCCTGTGAAGATGGCTACCTACCTGTAAATTTGATGTGAGCAAACACCCTTACCTGTTAGGAAGGCTACCTACCTGTACGTTTGGTTGGTGAAATACAATGGCTACTACATGCTTCTGGGAGGAGGGAAATGCTCCATCTTGCTGAGGTGTGTGAGACAAGGGGGCCTGGTAGGAGTTGTAGTGCTGGTCTCCCACCCACAAACCCCCCTCCCTGTTAAGATGGCTACCTACCTATAAATTTGATGTGAGCAAACACCCCTCCCAGTTAAGATGGCTACCTACATGGAAGTTTGATATGACTAACAGAATGGCTGCCACATGGTTCTGGGTGGTGGGTTTGCTCCATCTTGCTCAGCTATGGGACAAGGGTGCCTGGTGGGAGCTTTAGTGCTGGCTTCCTATACACAGGCACCCCTCCCTGTTAAGATGGCTGGCTCCCTATGGATCAGAGGAAGGGAATGGTTACACATGGCTCATGGGTAGGGGGAGTGTTCCATCATGCTGAACTGTGGGACAGGGCGCCTGGTAAGAGTTGTAGTGTTGGCTGCCTGTACGCATGCAACCCAGGGAATGCTGCTAGCTACCTTTGGGGTGATTCAGAGTGAGTGAATTTCGGATCTGTGAGATGTGTTGAGGAGTGCGTGGTGCACATGGATGAATTTTGGCCTAGGAGGTGTAGCTTTGTAGTTGTGCAAGGCACAATGAAGTATTGCTGTCAGGTGTGTTGTGTGGGTTGTCCTGGGCTTTGTATTTTTTTATTTGCAATGGGGGTGTGTCATTGGAGTGTGATGGGAGGTTTTTCATGGGGCTGAGCTAGTTTAATATGTACAAAGTATTTTGTGCTTACCTCAACTGCCAAGGAAGGGCATATTTCAGCACATTGTACTCCATTTTTTTTTACATTACTAGTGATTAGTATATTCTATTTATTCACTATTAGTGCAGAATTAAAATAAACAAAAAATCAATTGGAGTGGAGGCCCAGCTGAGTCTGTGCTCCTGGCACTGATTTTGCCACCTCTGAGGCCAGGGGTCGCAAAGGCAGTGCTAGGGGTAGTAACAGGGGACCCCTAATGACGTCCATGGCATCATCCATTACCATTTCTGTTGACTGTATTATAATGCACCTGATATTGTTAATGGTGTTTCTACTTTTGTTTCATACGATTGTGTTTCTTAAAAAGCATTTCCCCCTTGCAAGAGGAATGTTTACTTTGCCCTACTGCCTGTAATCAATTCAATTCAATTCAAAAACTTTATTTGATCATTTGTTAACAATAATCATAAAAGTACATACATACATGACACGATAAAATACATATAAAATGCAGCTGATTTATAAATACTCATGTAGCATAGGACATATTTTTCCTCAAGTGTACCGACTTTAAAATAAATACAGCGGTGAAAAAACAAATGTCCTGCGAATCAAGTGCAAATAAAAGCCTCATGGCAGATTTAGTAGTGGATACATTATATCTTTTAAAAAGTGGTTTCATATAGGTTTTACGAAGATGAAGATAAAATGGACATATCAATAAAAAATGCTCCGAGCTTTGCTTTGAGGTCCCATCGCATGGGCAAGGGGCAATAGTGTGAGTCTTAATATGCGGGTACGCGACAAGCGTATGAACGGTCCCCATCCGCAGTCTGGTCAGTACATATTGGTGAGAGCGAATGGTAACCATTTTAAGGTATCCTGCGAAACCGGGTTCCAACATGTTATACTTATCATAAAAAACATGTGTAGGGTACTGAGAAGTGGCAACATTACGCTTTAGGGTCCTAGCCCTCATAAAGACATGTTTAAGTTCTTTCTTAGGGATGTCTATAACACTAGATGGATTATCACAAACATGCAATTTGAAGACATCCTTAAATACACAGATGATGTAATTAAGCCAGGGGATACGGGAACACTTGTCCATGTGGAGACAATCTAGGATAATCTTTCTTGTAAACCCTGTCTGCTCCTTGAACCAAATAGAACTCCACACCAAAAGTGGTCTAAGACTTATTAAATCAGAAAGATGTTCCAGACCAACCTCCTGGTGGATCATATTGGTTGAGGCAGAGGGTGGTAAGCAGAGAAGCTTTTTGACAAATCTATTTTCCTCCACCTGAAGCATATTATGATTACAGTGGCCCCATACCCCTGAACCACAGAGGGCCAAGCAAAAACACATTTATGACGATATAAGTACAACATATCGGATATCCGCCTGGAGCCTAACTTGGAAGCAAACTTAAAAATGCCAAAAGCACACTTGCCCATTTTAGCTCTTACATTAGTCACTTCGGACGCCCAAGTGCCCCCACTATTAAAAGTAATACCTAAATAGCAAAATTTGTCAACCACTTGTATTATTTGATCCATAACTGTAAAAGGTCTTACATTTTTTACTTTCTTGCCACAGGCCATAATAAAAGTTTTTGAATTGTTAATTTTTAATTTTCTCCCATTGATAAAATCTACAAATTTATCCATGAGTCTCTGCAGCCCGACAGGGGTTCTAGAGAGTAGGACCGTGTCGTCAGCATAAAGCAGTACCGGGATGGATATGCCGTCAGCAGTCGGCGCATCAGCACTGACAGCACGTAGTTCGGACTCAATGGCATTGATAAAAAGGGAGAAAAGAAGGGGGGCAAGGACACATCCCTGCCTGATACCAGAGCCTACAGGGATATTAGGGGAACACTCACCCAGTTGCCCATAACGTATCTTTGCCGATAACTTCCTATATAATTGTGCCAGAAAATAAATGATTTCCCGTGGAGCGCCCATATCCAGTAGAGTTGTCCACAGAAGACCATGATCGACCAAATCAAAGGCACTGGAGAGGTCCGCAAAACAAAGGAACAGTGAGCCTTGCTTAGCACGTGTATATTTGCCTATGATGAGGTCCAGGTTTATGCACTGTTCTATTGTGCCTAACCCCTTGCGGAATCCAAACTGGGAGTCCGCAAGGACACCATTTTCTTCAACCCAGTCCTCCAGACGGCTCAATAACACCCTGCTCATGATTTTAAGGGAGGCAGTAAGGAGTGAGTTAGGGCGATAGTTTTTTGCCTCTCCTCTCTCTCCTTTTTTGTAAAAAGGGATAATAATGGATTCCCCTCAGACCTGTGGGGCCGAGGTCGTTGCTGCTGCATTAAACACCTTGGTCAGCAATGGGCTCCAAAGGGATACCTCAGCTTTATAAAGGTCCACGGGTACCCCGTGGGGGCCCGGTGCCTTCCCCCCCTTACTACACCGAATGGCCGCATCCACCTCGGTGACTGTGATATTAAGGGGTAAGGGGATGTCAGCCACAGCATCCTTATCGCTCCCTGCATCTAATCCATCGGGGTTAAAGATGGTAGAAAAATGAGCCACCCACTGTTCCTCGCTCACCTGGGCAGACAGTACCGGGAATTCATCCTTCTGAAGAAATGGACTATTGACCGTGGACCAGAATAACTTAGTATCCCTAAGATCCACGGCCTAAGTCAGGTTGTCCCAGGCTTCTTCCCTTAATTCCTGTTTCCTGGCCTTCAGGTGAATTGTATAGTTCCTCCTTAGGGCCCTGACTGCTTCCCTATCCCTAGGTTTACAATTGAGAGCAGCTTTTAATTTGTGTAGGGATTTAGTACATTCCCTATTGAACCAGTTTCAGTTTCATTAAGCTTTATTCGGTTTTGTTTCAACCATAAAAGCATACAATGTGGAAAAAATATACAGTCATATTTTAACAAACAACATACATTTTAAAAGGGTCAACAAAAAACTCATTGGGTTAAGTAATATAAAATTAGCTGATCCGGTTGGTATTAATATCAAAGAATTTACATTTTATGCACCCGCCTAATATTAACACTTGTTATATGGGGAGAAAAAGTTGGATTGAGGTAGGTTGCTAAACTTAGATAGTCTATGTGGAAAGAGTTTAAAAGAGGGGAACCTGTGCTCGTTTGGTGGCCAGGATCTGTGGGACAGCTTTGGGTTGTGATTGGCAGTCTGTTCCCGATAGGGGTTGTATGATTCATTAGGATAAAAGTCATGTAGGTCCCAAGTTGTTATAGGGCCATCACTTTCTTGGGGCAGCCACGACTGTAGATAGGGGACAACTTGTCTGCTCCTAAATCTGATTAGAATCAGATCCCCGCAGATATCTTTCCGATGGGGACCCAACCATCCCACTCTCCTCACGCTGACTATCCTGCCATCGAGGTTATGGGGTAGGGGTCTGTTTTTCGAAAGCCAGAACTTAACTTTATTTATTTATCAGATCACTGGTTCTCTCGATTTTTCCATGTTTCAGTGGAAGAACCCCCGACAGGATGGACACGAATGGAGCGGCCTCTGGGGGAAGATTAATATGAGGGGTCGTAATACTTTTTAATCTTGGCTCAGTATTGCGTTCTGGGGTAGGTATGGGTAGTGGTTTAGGGGCGGGTGGGCACACAGTAGTGGAGACTGTTACTTGTTTTGGGGGAACTGTGTTTTGCACAGTTTGTTTGGGCAAAATAGGTTGGCCGGCCTGGGGTAAACACTTAGATGTTGCTGTGTATGGCTGATTGTGTTTAACAATTTCCTCAATCCCCGTTAGTCTTTCCCCCAAGCAGTTAATTTTGACGATCAGGGGATGAATGATGGTTTTAATCAACTGTTCCATCATGGTCAGTAAGACCAGTTGGGGTGAGGATACTGGGTCATCTATTTTTTTGCCCATCTCCTGGATTAGCAGAGACATGTTAGCAGGCGGGTTTGATTCTATTGACACATGCTGCAATGTTGGTGATTTGGATTGGGACCCACTTCCTCCAACCCCATCATGTTTCCTTTTTCCAGATATGGCGTTAAGGGGAGTTGTTTTGTTTGCTTTTAGTTTTACGAAAGTCGGTTGAGGCCCCTGTGTACTATCGTTAAGAACTAGCGGACTGGCATTAGAAACCAGGTAGGGCGATGTAACAAGGGAGTACTTGTGGTTACACATACTATTTAGGTCATCTAGCCATGGGGGATTAGATACTATACTGGACGTTTTCGTAGAAGGATCCATGCTGATAGGGGTATGTTTAAAGTGAGAGTAAACACGACAAACAGCTGTGGCTAGGGGAATATATTGAGTATCCGCTCCCTTGTAGGAAGGGGAAACAGTCACAATCCAATGTGATAGTCAGTGGAGTTGGCAGTAGATGGCTTTACCTCTTCTTAGAAGACCAAGGGGGATAGCCCGTCCCGTCCTCCTCGTGCCACTGAGGGCCACAGAGGGCCCGCCCTTTGCCCGGGCTTAGCCCGGCGCGGTCCCGCGCGCGTTCCGGGACGCGGAGGAAGCCTCCTTCTTTTCTGCGCCTCTGGGCGCGCTTCACCAGGAAGTAACCCGCTCGGCTTGCTGGGAGCTGTAGTTCCCCGGCGGCAGTGAAGCTGGAAATCACTGGCGGCAGGGGGAACAGGCAGCGTTTGGGCCCCAGCGGCGGCGTGTGGCTATTGAACCACCCGCAGGTGGTCCCGGTGCCCTTGGGCTTTGTACCAGTTAAAATTTTAGCAATATTTTTATTGATGGTGTCAAAGCTAGCTATATCAGGCTTAAGACAGTACTCTACCTCATCTAGACAAGCTGACACTATGGTACTTAATAGGCGTTCCTCATTGTAGCTACCCCATTTGATTCTAGGGCCGTTTGGTCTGTGTGGAATTATGTCTGACACTATGCCGTGCGACGCCTTTATCTTATCCCCCACAGGGATAGGTACATTGTTAAGCAGTTGTGGTCGCTAAGGGCTAAGTCTACTATTTCGGGGGTGGTGCACAAAGCAGTAATACTGGTGGAAACAATGAGGTAGTCAATAACCGTCGCACAGTTCCTACCTATAAAGGTTGGTACCGGGTTACCCTCTTTGTCTTCCCCAGGTAACATAATGCATAGATCCAATTTAAGCATGAGGGTGTTGAGAGAATCGCCATAGGCCGAGTGTAGGAAATGGGCCTGATCTTCTCCGTCCTCCCCACCGTAACCACATACCCTCATGCCAGCAAAGGGACACATATGAATGTTGAAATCACCTCCCCACAGAATTTCAAAAGACACCCTATTTCGACCACACAACTTATCAACCTCCACATCAAGTTCATCGACTATAACAGTATTTGAATGGTTAAAAACGTTGTTATAATGATTGATTACCAGAACATTCCGCCCATCCCTATGTTGCAACCATAACAACTGCGAGTGCAGGCCAACGGACAGATGAGTTTTCACTCGCACCGGCAGCCTTACAGACAGCAGTATCACCAACCCTCCACTAGCTCTACCCATATTGGAGGGCTGGGCTGGGCAGTTATAGGCAACGTAACCATCAAGGCGAACATCTTCAGTTGCCCAGGTGTCCTGGAGACATAAAATATCGAATTGGGTTACAAATTCTAGCCACCCTAAACGATCCGCCTTATTATTGCACCCGGCAATATTCCAACTCCCCAGCTTATACCCTCCCACTGATGGTCTTGCAGCCTCATTGGGCGGAGGGCCCATGTAGGGGGGGGGGGATACGTCCCTGATCAGGGGGTCATCAGATAACCGGGGGATAATACCACTCGTCGGTGAGACCATAGGGGTTGTAATGGCATCTGCCAAAGTAAAGGGATCCAGGTTGCATTGAGGCTGCCCAATACTCTCTTCATAGCAGCTGGTGGTACGAGCAGCATTATACCCAGTAGACAAATTATCCGTAATAGAACCTCTCTCCACCATACCTCTGTCCACATCCCCCCCACTGTCTCCACGTGTTCCCTCACCCACCTCCACAGTGGCCAGCTGGCTTCAATCACAATCCTCCAGGCCGCTTAACAGGTCGAATCTATTGGTGGTCTCCAGGGGCGTGAAATGTTTGAGATGGTCCATTCTCCTGTGGGAGGAGGAATTATGCCTTGGGGCCACAATGTTCCACCCATATGGGTCGGCTGCCACTGCAGGATAATGACCAATTAATGGATACCCATTATTGTACACGGGTGGACAGTATGGATTTGAATACATTTGCCTGGGTAAAGGTGGAGGGAATTGGTGGTGGGGCGGGAACACCACTGAACGTGGATAGAAGTATGTAAGTGGGCGAGGGGTGATATGGTTACTAACATGATCAGAGGACCAGTTAAGTATGAAGTGGACAGCATTCTGGTCTCTGAAATTTATGACCACCACGTCGCCCTCAATGTCCTTGGGTCTTCCCCCCAGCCAGGGGAGGCGTCGAACATGGACGATTTCGCCATTGATGTTATTTGCAATGGGTCTGTACATGCTCAGCCAATGCGTTATTTTATTCTTCAGTTGAGCAAAGCCCTCGCGTTTGTTCGCCTCTAGCTCTGGCACCCCGGTAAGGACCACCACGAAAGGCACTGCTTCCGGTGGAAGTTCTGAAAGGGGGCCCTTACTGTAATTCCCCCGTGTAGGCCTCCCACTCCCCCTATCCCTCTTCTGATTCCCAGGGGCTTGTCCTATGCTCCTCGTCGGCCCACTAGCAGATACAGCAGGGGGCAATGTGAGTTTACTTTTTGACAATACAGAGGTAGCTTTGGGTATAATTTCTCTAGGAATGTGTGATGCTTGTGACATGACCATAGTCTGGGCAGGGGCAGGTGTAGGGGTTATAACTGGGGTACTTGAAGGGGTTGGTATGAGGGTAGTTTGTAAAACAGGGTTAGGAAGTACCTTAGTGGTTGCTAACTTGCTACCCATATCCCGCTCTATCTTCCCGAGCCTATCATCCATTTTATTAAGTCTTTCTACGATAGCAAGAGTGTATGTCCTTATTATGCACTCTATACTATCGAATAAGACATGGCTTGGGAATTCCTGTGGTGCCACACCAACGGATGAATTATCAGAGCTGGCCTCCACTACTTTAGACGTGGGGCTTGTATGTATAAGTGATGTAGCCATGGTTCCCTGATCCGATGCTAGTACCCGCTCTCCCCCTGTATTAGTATTAGCTTTAATCCCAAAATCAGCATGATTTATTTTCCGCTTCGGTAAGTCGGCCCTTTTCCGCCTTTTTTTATTAGGTGGGGGGCCATAAGTTTTAGTAGGCGTAACTTTCTTAGCCCTGTTCCTTGCGGGTTTACTTTGCCTAGGGATAGGGGTTATCAGTGCCTCGTTTATAATTGTGGCCTTAGTTACATTGGGATTAATAGGATTAATGGGGGCATTCACAATATCCTGGGAACCAGTATCATTCATGGGCGTACACTCTCTAAATATTAATGGAACACTATCCTGAGAGAAAGTACAATCATTCTCAATTAAAGTCCCCTCCAAGGTGGAGATGATCAATACAGGTGAGTCAGATAGTGACCTATTTTTCAGGCTTTCCACCGAGCGTCGACGCTCAGCCCGTCGTTCCGCTAGGGTAGGAATACTGGGGATGTCCATAACAGTTTTCTTAAAGTAGTTGTCTAATGTCCCATTGATCAAGCTCACTGGCTTATCTGAACCAACAAGTTCCGGAGTTAGGGCTTCAATAGACATATTAAGCAAGAAAATAACACCCCAGTGCGCTTACTCCGAAAATCCTACACGGGCCGATGTCCGACCAGTGGTTCTGGCCCAGCCCAGCCTCTTCCGGCCTCTGAGGGCCACAGAGGGCCCGCTCTTTGCCCGGTCTTCGCCCAGCGACCGCCCGCGCGTGGAAGGGGCGGGGTTAAGTAGGGAGTGTTGGGGGCGGGAAGAGACACCAGCTGCGCTGCGATGGAAACCGCGCTGAGAATGCTGGGTCTCGCAGTCCCGTCCCGGTCCCCGCAGGCGGCAACACAAAGGATAGCAGGCGTTGGTTCCCTCCAGGGAACGGCAAGTCCTCGGGACGTCCTTCAGGGCAGAGAGTGTCCACGCTAACAACAGTGCAGGCAAAACCCGTAAGGTAGGAACTACGGGCTGCTTTTAGCCTGCGGGAGTGCTGGGGGCGGGAAGAGACACCAGCTGCGCTGCGATGGAAACCGCGCTGAGAATGCTGGGTCTCGCAGTCCCGTCCCAGTCCCCGCAGGCGGCAACACAAAGGATAGCAGGCGTTGGTTCCCTCCAGGGAACGGCAAGTCCTCGGGACGTCCTTCAGGGCAGAGAGTGTCCTCGCTAACAACAGTGCAGGCAAAACGCCTGTAATCATTCAACTAAATACTTCGTAATTGTTCGCAATAAAGGCTACGCAATAAATGCAAATAATGAAATAAAAATAACAATCATTCAAGAGCTCGGTATCTAATCTCATACCAACTTTAAAATCACAAGCACCTATTGCGCCTAAAGCCCCTTTAAATGTCTACCAGATTTCCGCTGGTCTCTACGAATTGCAGACCAAGCGCGAGATGCTACTGGGCGACTAATCGTTGGCAAATCAGTTCTGTACCATAGATTTATTTTACTATTTATGCTCTAATTTTAATGTTTTTAGACTTTGATGCTTGCTACTATTATAAATTAGGGGCCTCATTTATAAGGCTGCGCGTCTCTTTTACGCCGCTGGTGCGTCACTTTTTGTGATGCACCAGTGGCGTAAAAAATGTGCTTGTTGCGCCATATTTACAAAGTGACGCATCTAGGTAGATGCGTCACTTTGTAAACCCCTGCACCACATTATACCTGCGCCAGGTATAATGTATGCAAGGGGAGCGTATTGACGCAAGGAAGGGTCGTAGAAGTGACGCAGTGAAATCTATGAGATTTCACTGCGTCACTTTTAGGACGCCGTTGCGTCAAAATCTTGCGTCTGCCTCAGTGGCGGCTGGTGACATTTGAAAGTGGTGGGGCGTAAACTGATAATCATACTGCACCGTAGCGAGCGAGCGTAGCGAGCGAGCCCGGACCCCCCAAGGAGGGTTCGGGGGGATTTCCCCCAGAGAAAATTTTGAAAAAATAGTGGAAAAATTGTGCATTTTCAAGCAGATTTGAGTAAGAAGGAAGGTTAATAAAGCAATTGTGAAAGTGCAGGTATTACATTATTAGAGAGCTGTCATATAACATAGGTAGCTGCTTATTCAGTATAACCACAGAGCTTAATAACAGACTCCTGCAGCGCTTAGGAGAAAAACGGCCCGGGCGCTGGTCTGTGACCGAATCAGGGAGGTTGCGGGCCCGAGGCTTGAGACACACTCGTGAGAAGGGGGGTGCGCACTCGCAGTCCTTCAGGAAGAAGGACCGTCAGGCGAGTAGAGGGTGCGAATGCATGGGTGAAATATGTGAGAGCATGTCTCCTGTCCCGGGACTATATATGAGACAGCATGACTCCACACAGTATATGAGAAAGCATGAACCCGCCCTACACCCCAAGACCAGGGCTGTTCTGAAGGGATCAGGGCAATGCAACTAAGGGTCAATAGATGTTGGGAACTATGCCTAGGACGTGGCAGAATGTTAACTTGCCCCAACTGCCTGAACAGTTAGTGGGAAACTGAGAATTCAATGCAGGTTTCTTAATGAGGCCAATTGCTTTTCTACAGGTTTAATGGTAACCTTCCTTCCCGTCGATGCCCTGCAGTTAAAAGGCTGTGCAGTAAAAAGTAACAAAATATTTTAGCTATTAATTATTCATCCAAGGTTCAGGACAATCCCCAGTTGGCAGCATTGGCAAAGGCACAAATAAATATCTAGCCAACACTCAATACACTGCAGACTTGTAGCCTAGCGAAAAGCAACAGACATGCAGGTTGTTACGTAGGTAGTGTTTCCAAGTAGGCACACTGCTCAGAAAATTCCCAACCTAAAGCACAGGAACGAAACTGTTTGCAAGATTTCCTGTCCCATCTAGCATAGATGGACAAGATACAGAGATTAAAGGCGAGCTCTTGTAAACCGTTCAAAAAACATTTCTAAAGACTCAGATAAGCAAAGAAACAAATCTTAATACCAACTCTCCATATTAACACGTTAACAGTCCCTTCCAGACTTAAATCTAGCCAGGATGGGCATGGGGAAAAGGAGGAGCTGGGCAGATAAATTTGCAACCTTCTAAGTGTTAAAATCAGTCTTCCTGAAGTGAAAGCAGTTGTAGTGCAGACCTCAACATTGCCCAGTGCTACCTACAAGTACTACAAGTTGCCTTTTTAAGATTGGAAAAATCCTTTGGACTCAATGATAACCAGCACCCTCACCCCCACAAACAACGAGAGAAATCTAGTCTCCCTAACCCTATTTCAAAACCAAGACAAACACATCCACTTCCACGTTCGCATGTTGAGTTGAAGATGAAAGAGCTGTAGATACTGGAAGCCGCACGTATCACAAGTGAGTGAAATGTCCTTTGAGAAAGCGAAGAAACAGGCATGTGAGAGTCTTCGTGAACGAAGAGACCCTCAAAAAGACCAATAAGGAGAGCACCACCATCTCACCACAGAATTCATCATGGCAAACTTTATAAGAGCCCTTGTATGGTAGGTAGACAATGATGTATGTTTGTTGATGCTGCGGGTCACCGAACTCCGCCCTTTACATGTGTTTAAAAATAACTTTAATAGAGCCGGGTTGCACATAAATGGAGGCCATTATCAAACAGAGCTTCATAGGAAGCTGCCGTACATTATAACTAAGGCTCCCGGTTTTCCGTTTATACGGATTTATACATATAAATACAGACGGAAAAATATTTTTTTCCTGTCTGTATTTATAAATAGAAGCGGAAAAATACAACTAAATTAGATTCTCTGAGCCCTCTTCCTGATTGCCGTTTATGACTGCCCTCATTAGCACCTGCTGAGCCATTAATCACTCTCTGCTAGGCACGGGAAATTCCTTCTGCGGTTCCTTTGACATCTCCATCGCTGAGCCTGCACCCCAGTGAGTTTTAGGTCACAGGTTAATCAAAGGGTGGGGGGTGGACCTGTATTTCACTGTTTGCACTACTACAGGTGTTAACATTTGAGGAGGTGGGGGCGTTGTTAGCAGCGCGAATACTTGGAGCTAAGACTGGCAGAAATGTGTGACCCAAAGAGGTCAGATATACCAGCAGAATAAACACATTAAGAAAATTAGGTTGCATTCACTTTCAGACCTTAAATTGAAACGTTCCTCCGTGACTTGGTGAAGCATGAATAAACATTCCTGAGAGATAGAGGCAGCTGGGGCATATCTGTAAGCCCCTTTTCAAGTTAAATTGTTTATTTTCTCCACTGTGTGAGGAAGAACTGTGGCTGCAGCTACACTGTGTGGGATTAAAGCTTTAAAGTAAATTGTTCAAATGCTACGGGGCAGTATTAGGTAAAATAAGGGAAGTGATACAAGCCCAATGTCTTCAAAGCAGAGACTAGTTAACTTATGGAAAAAGGGTTTTGCATTAGCGAAGGACTTAGTTTAAAAAAAATGTGAATCAAAAGCTGCCCACTTACGTGGCTGTTGTTGGATATTTTAGGCTTCATGCTTCAGGATTGTGAGGGAAATAGAGCCTAGCAGGACTAATGCAAGGGCCTTTATTTTTTCTGAAATGAGAGCTTGCTGCTGTCTTTGGCCAGGTCACTGAAAGTACCCAGGTACACTTGTCTAAATTCTAAATGTGTTTACATAGAATAAAAATGGCTACTGACAGTGTTTTCAATATTGTAACACAGCATCAGATCACTAATATTATTGCAGGTAATCTCTGTGACACCACTCCCATTTCTCCTATGTGAGTTCCTGTTTTCATCTAACAGAAAAGTTTTTGGATGGATGTTGCATGAAACATATTTGGCGCATATATACATATAGCTAAACCTATAACAACCATTTGCACTGTCTATTTAAATAAATGTGGAAAAATACTAGCTGCAACGTCTTTTTTTGCTTGCGACAAAAATAAATACAGATATATACAGATAAAATGACAAAAATAAATATGGATAAATACAGACGGAAATGTTAAAAAAATAAATACCATAAAACCTGGAGCCCTAATTATAACCTGTTCTCATCCATGTACGTGGGACTGGTGGAATACGAAAGGAGAACATTCGGGCCACTATCTGCAGGCGAGGTCTTCCAAAACACCGTGTGGGAGAGATGCTCCCAGAATCTGCAATGCATGTCTGTGATGTTCTCAAATACACGATACAAAAACATCATTGCACATCACAAAAAGTCTCTTTCAATCATTTGCTGTAAGCACGCATAGACCCGATTTCTTTGTCCAAAGGAATCACGTAGTGTATCCAAAATCCAAACTTTATTTCTTTTTATAAACACGGTTCTTGACAGCCGACGCGCGATTCGCACCCTATGGGCTTTCTCAAGGCAAATCTCCAATTTGTATGATACTTTATCTTCCAATACTTGCGTAATACACGCTCCCTTTAAAGG
Source organism: Lissotriton vulgaris (assembly GCF_964263255.1). Lineage (NCBI taxonomy): Eukaryota > Metazoa > Chordata > Amphibia > Caudata > Salamandridae > Lissotriton > Lissotriton vulgaris. Next base: position 513,248,875 of record NC_141693.1, on the reverse strand, counting down.
GCGTCCGCCCAATATATGTCATCCAAATCTAGTAGCACTCTATCAGAGGTTGCAGTTGCCCTCACTTGTTTTCAATGTGGAGCCATGATAAGTTCCAACATAAATTCCAAAGACTGTCTTTCACCGAAATCGCGTTCAAAACCAGGTTCTCAAATATACCCTGCCCCTGCCCTCACTGAGAGGATCTGAACTCTGACCTCCAGTCCATCCATGGTAACCACAGCCTCCAATCCATTCTCGGACCGCCGACCTGCCAGACACATCCAGGACCTAATCTATCCATTCTAGTGCCCCCCGACCCCGTGCCACCCTCGGACTCACTTCCGTCCCCAGACCTCAGTCTCAGACCGCATAGGAAACCAAAGTAGGCAGTCATGCCTGACATATAAGCTTGACTCTGACTCGGCCCAGCCCCAAAACGCCTATAGCCCAGTCGATGTACGTGACGCACGATGCATTTGCAAACAGATCAGCCCACCTCTGTCCCTAAGTGCGTAGACTGTAGACAGCGCGGCCCCCTCGGCCACGCCATTCCTTACTGCCTTCAAGAGCTCATTACGATTTTTAGAACCATTTAAGGCAGAACAGTTAACCAACCGGTCCCAGGCCCAACGCTAAACCTAAATATCCTCCTCTGTACGCACTCACAGTCAGGAAGTTCACTTACAAATTCCAAAGCCGCTTTTAGGTGAAGCTGCTTGGAACCAGAAGCAAGCAACTTAAGTGCGAAAAACTTACGTGGACGCGAAAGCAGCACACAAGGAGGGAGCATGTCTGAGGACCCTACTCCCTCAAAGCAGCGGAGAGGACAGCAACAAATATGCATGTGGTGTCTAAAAAATAGAGACACGCTGCATGACGCCATCAGCAATGGTGCCAATGGTCCTGGTGCAAGCAAGGAAAACTACCCATTTGGCTGCAAGTGGGCAGTAAAAGTGAACAACTATCAGGGCATAGGCCGCCTGTCGCTACACCAAAGGCAGCTATGCCCCTGGTCCCCCTAAAAAGCCTTTGACACAATGTATAATCAGGGCCAAGGGAATTATGTGGCAGGGAAGGACCAAATTTTGCGGCAAGAAAACGCAAATGATGTGGTTTAATGTGGCACATTTTACGATCGTAATACTGCATGTTTTTGTCATCTTTACACTTCCTGGGCATTGCTTGACCCCCATTAGCACCGGTTTAACACAAAAATATAGCAATAAGCATTAGAATGGTGACCAATCAAGCTTTACAGAGGGCCTTCCACTGAGGGGCAGCACGTGTTGCTGCGTCTTTAGTAACTTTTGAACCCTTTGAGATATAAATTAAACTTTTTTTATTACAATCTGAAGATTATGCAGAAGACTATGGATTATGTGGCAGATGTGGCAAATGCATACTTAAGCGAAAAAACAGTCCTGTCAAGTAGCACGCATAAGACGTGACTCTTACGCATTTCAGCGTGGTGTTCCGCAACACCGCACTGAAATGTATTGTCACGCATTTTTAATGCTATTCTGAAACTCGCCTAGGGCAGGGTTTTGGGCGCGCGCCGGCGCCTGTGACACCTGTGTGCCGTCAGTGGCTTGCAGCTCGTTACCATAGCTGCCAAGGTTTCAGAGTGCTATGTGTGACATTTTCATAATTTCAGTGTAATTATGAGTGACATTTCAACAACGATGAGTGACACTTTCTTATGAGCAAAATCAAGCAATGTAATCGTGCTAATTTCTTGTACAAACCACACAGGACTCAGGGTAACTTCTCCAATAGGCATAAATAACTTGTTTACCCATAAAAAGCAGGCTAAGAACCAATAGCAAAAACAATAAATGTATGCCCAAGTGGAGGCAATCACCCTTTTTGCTTCTTTCCACTTGAGAGCCCTGCTTTTCGCACAGCATGCCCCACACAGCGCAACCCGTGGACTCCAACATTGAAGTGCAGCCACAATCTCAACGGACCGCCATACTCCATCACATCATCCTGGCTGCTTTGATGTGGACAGCACCACAGCTGACCAACTCATAGCAACTTGGCGTCAGCTTTCATGAGGGAAGCTCCACTCACCACAGAAACTCACAGCTATCTGCAAAGAAAGCAACGGTAGCCCATGAGGCTCTGCCACCATGTACAAAATAAGGTATCCATCGAGAAAAGGAAAAAAAGGAGGAGGTGGTAACAACTAACAGCACTGGTGACCCCGCTGTTTAAAAGGAACAACCATTTGCAAACTGTGTAATTACTTTTTGTTTCAGGTGCACAGTTGATGTCGGTCTGTCAAAGTACTAGTAATCTAACAGTATCAATAAAAACAGCACATAAAATAACTTTCACAATTTTACCGTGATAACTTGCCTCGGATAAGGGGTTAATAATGTGGCTGTCAGGCATGGTAAAATGAGCACAGCCTTATGATGTAATCTTGCTCTATTTGGATAGGAAAAAACAACAAAGGGCTGCTTCAAATAAGAAGACATAACTGATTAAAGAAACCCTTTCAGCCGGGGAAAACAAAAAGTGCATCTTTTATTCACTAACATGTAATATTCAGTAAAATAAAAATCCACAGTGGTCGCCTACAGCTGAGCACTTCGTGTTCCATGGCTAGTTGGGTTAAGAGCCCTTTATTTCTGCTCCAGACTGACTCTCGTCTCTTGCATGAAATGGCCTTCCCCTTAGTAATCACTGCATAAGGATGGCTCACAGGGCAGAAGAAAAACGACTGTCTCCAGGCTATTAGGGCTGTATAATTAGGTTTGGTAGTAGTTATTTGAAACATTTCCTTCATAACAGAACACTATGTGTAAAGTTTAACTACTTGCCATGGTCAACTTCACGTCGTGGCACATGCAGTCTCGCTTTGGTTACAGCCTGCAGCCCGCCTGTCAGCCTCGCCTGTGTTCATGCCAGGGATTCTGAGCTACTAACACAAACGACGCGGCCGCATAATTACATGATAGCAGTGGCCCTGTATAATGCTGCTCTTGATGATTCAGTTGCTGTTTGCCGTGTTCTTACTCTGTGTATACACAGAGTAAGAACACGGCAAACAGCAACTGAATCGTCAAGAGCAGCATTATACAGGGCCACCGATGAATCTTTGTAGACTTTCAAGCCCACGGAGCATTTTATAATGCAATGATGCCCGCCTCGGTCCGATCAAAAGGGGATTTGAGCTGGGCCATTGAGCGGCGGCTGGTGTGCCAGCCGGGCAGGAGCGGTGCTATATTGGCCGGCCCGGACAGGGCACCGCAGATTATGGCTTGCAGAATGCTTTCAGTTATTCATGCCGCGCGTGCCCATGCCTGGAGCGGTGGAGCCCCACAGAGAGGCTTCTTGTTATCAGAGCCCACATATACCCATGTCTAGGCCAGACTAGTAGTACTGTGAGCGAGTGACACACGACACACCAAGCACACCGACACACTTCTGGACTGTCTGTACTAGACTGTTGTACTGTACTCTAAATAAAACTTACTTTTTATGAGGTGACGTGACGGTGACGTGATTCACTCGACAGTCTCGACTGACTGTGTGGAAGTACTGCAGCAGGCAAACACGACTCACGAGGAGGGTACGTACACATACATGATGACAGAGTACTAGACACTCTCCTCTCCTCGTGACTCTCTCATTCCTCGACGTCGTGTGTTGCTTTGGCACGCCAGGCGCGGTGACGTGCATACAATCCTGGCGCAGCATTACCAGCGCCACTGCGCCAGGATTGGCTAACGTGCAGGGCAAATACTGCCCATTATGAGACCCGGGAGAGCCGGGTCCCTGCCTGTTTGTGTGCTGTAGGGAAGGAGGAGGGGGGAAGGTACTACTGGGTGTGCGCATGCGTGGGCCAGTCAAAAAAATGACTATCCCTAAATGCGCACACACACACAGTGCCTGCTGCGCTACCTATGGCTGCGCTGTCACTCATTGCCGCAGCCCCGCCCCCACTGCCTTCCGCGATTCTGAATCTGTTGGGCTTGTCCCGCTGGCTCTCTCTGCCGCAAACAGTACTGCGAGTGCGCTTAGTGAAGCGCGAATAAATTATTTTTGAAGCCTATAGTATTTACTAATTCCTGCAGCGTGCGGTCGTCCATGGTTAGTGGGGCAACGCCCCAACGCCCCTAATGGACGCACCGCCACTGGTCTGCCTCCCAGCAGGCGCAAGACTGACGCAGGCCCTTTCACATGGGGCTTGCCCCATGTGAAAGGACGCATTGTTGGAGTTGCGTCACTTTTGTGACACACTCCAGCAATGCGTCACTTTTGCGCTTACAGATACATCAGAAATACTGATGTATCTGTAACTCCTTGGGACATGATGCGTCATACATTAAATATGACACATCAGGAATGTAGCAAGGAGTGCGCACTGAGAAGTGACGCATCGCTGCTTTCACGCAGCATTGTGTCATTTCTCATAAATGAGGCCCCCTAGGGCCACATTTATGAGGCTGTGCGTCACTTTTACGACGCCGGTGCGTCACTTTTTGTGATGCACCAGTGGCATAAAAAATGTGCTTGTTGCGCCATATTTACAAAGTGACGCATCTAGGTAGATGCGTCACTTTGTAAACCCCTGCACCACATTATACCTGTGCCAGGTATAATGTATGCAAGGGGAGTGTATTGACGCAAGGAAGGGTCGTAGAAGGGACGCAGTGAAATCTATGAGATTTCACTGCGTCACTTTTAGGACGCCGTTGCGTCAAAATCTTGTGTCTGCCTCACAGCAGGTGCAAGACTGACGCAGGCCCTTTCACATGGGGCTTGCCCCATGTGAAAGGACGCATTGCTGGAGTTGCGCCACTTTTGTGACACACTCCAGCAATGCGTCACTTTTGCGCTTACAGATACGTCAGAAATACTGAAGTATCTGTAACTCCTTGCGACATGATGCGTCATACATTAAATATGAAGCATCAGGAATGTCGCAAGGAGTGCGCACTGAGAAGTGACGCATCGCTGCTTTCACGCAGCGATGTGTCATTTCTCATAAATGAGGTCCCCTAGGGCCTCATTTATGAGCCTGTGCGTCACTTTTACGACGCCGGTGCGTCACTTTTTGTGATGCACCAGTGGCGTAAAAAATTTGCTTGTTGCGCCATATTTACAAAGTGACGCATCTAAGTAGATGCATCACTTTGTAAACCCCTGCACCCATTATTCCTGCGCCAGGTATAATGTATGCAAGGGTAGTGTATTGACGCAAGGAAGGGTCGTAGAAGTGACGCAGTGAAATCTATGAGATTTCACTGCGTCACTTTTAGGACGCCGTTGTGTCAAAATCTTGCGTCTGCCTCACAGCAGGCGCAAGACTGACAGAGGCCCTTTCACATGGGGCTTGCCCCATGTGAAAGGACGCATTGCTGGAGTTGCGTCACTTTTGTGACACACTCCAGGAATGTGTCACTTTTGCGCTTACAGATACGTCAGAAATACTGACGTATCTGTAACTCCTTGCGACATGATGCGTCATACATTAAATATGACGCATCAGGAATGTCGCAAGGAGTGCGCACTGAGAAGTGACGCATCGCTGCTTTCACGCAGCGATGTGTCATTTCTCATAAATGAGGCCCTAATTGTATACAGTGCGACGCCTCGTCAGAGGTAGTAAGCACCATATAAATTCAATTAGAGTGAGTGACATTTGTAAGCTATCTACAGTGAGCAACTTAAATCAACGATCTTCAGTGACATCACTCAAAGATCTACGGTGAGTGACATCTCTCCGTGCTGTACAGTGAGTGATAAACTACGTCACAAGTATGCTTTCGCAGTCGGCTTGAAGCACAGAGGCTGTTGTGAACAAATCAACGTCTTGCCTTGTGAAAATGAACTTTGAGAAATCCAACTGCTGGCATTGATGTGTTGAAAACGAAAGATGCGGTCGACGCCAAAGGTATCACACTTCGTGGTTGGATGGATTTAATCAGAGATGGAACATGAAACCTGAAATCGAAACCGGCCATGAAAAAGGGTACAATAATAACAGGCGTATTTATTTTAGACAAACAGGATGATTTAATCAGTAATTTCCAAGCTGTGTCTTGTGAGTATATAGCAGGAATATTTTCATATTGTTCTACAGTATTAGGTCCCTTCGTTAAAGGAGGAAGTAAATGTAATTCTGCCAGTAATTTGGTAGAAATATATATTGTGCAACATGCACCGATTTAAAGTTACAACACAGATGCAATTGTGAATGTTTTCGCCCATTACACAAAGAGGCATATTGCTCCATTTACTTTCACGATTTTCACCAGGTTTTAGGTGCCAAATATCAGGAGGGCAAACCATTGCACGAGATGCAGTTTGCGCCCAACTTTTACTCTTGTTGTATGCCCAAATATGAGTATGCAATGACATACTATTACCTCCAAAGCCCCTCAGGTCCCGATTAAAAGTTGCATGGGACAGGCGGTGTGCAACCTCTGCACCTATAATTACCATCACCGTGTACTGTTATTACCCAGCCAGTATTATGCAATTTAAAGTAATATCACCAGGAATGGGGATAACTGTGCAGACACGGGTTTACCAGTTGGTTTTCCGCAGGGTGTTTCCTTTTCCATTGGATTTAATTCACACATTTTTTTCTGAAGTTTTTTATAGCGAAAAACTTGACCTGAAGGTATCAGAGAGCTTTACAGGAGCATCAGTTGTGTTACACAAGGACCAAGCTCAGATTGGTAAGGCAGGCACTCGGGCAAAGGCCGAGCAGCCGGTATCCGAGTACCAGTTTAGGGCCGCTTTTTTAGGCAACATGGGGGTCAATGTGGGCGGTATCTGTGCTGTTCAGATGCTGCCAGCAGCCCAGTGGGTGGCTGAGTGGCCTCTGTTTCCTCCTTTTTACTAACCGGGCAGAGGTGTCACTCCCTTTCTCACCCTGGGCTGCCCATTAATGTATGTAGATTGAGCGGGCAGGGAGCCTGACCAGAAGTGGTCTCACTTGTATTCAGGTGCGGTTCACCGGAGTAAACTTATCCATGCATTTTTTTTTATCTAATTGAAGTTAAGAAAATATGCCTCTGTAAGAAACACCTCCTCCCCTTCTTTTCATATAACTTTGCCAGAGTACTGCTTTGCGAAAAGGCAATCCGCAAATGTAGGCCACTTTTTTTTTAGCGTGCCCTGGCCTATTTTGTATCCTAATCCAACCCTGACGAGGAGATATTAATTATTGTTGGACACAGGTAGCTTAAGTGATTTGCCCAGAATCACAGGATGTTGAACGTTGTAGTATTCTTTCACTCCCTATGTTATCCTGTTTCTAGCTGCTCAGCCTGTGTGTGTGTACTCTGTATGAAATGTTGGTGAATGGACCTTGAGTGGAATGTTTGGGTGACTGGATGAGTGATGACAGTTGGTGATTGGGGCTGAGCAGCTAGCAGGCTGCTCCTGGTGGGGCTGCCCTACAGCACTTATACAGCTGCTGATGAGACTTGTTTACTTACCTGAATAAACCTACTTGGATTACAACATATCAGCATGGAGTTGATTAGTACATACATTTTTGCGACCAGTTGGAGACCTTCCCACGTTCTACAGTTTGTACTAGTAGCCTGAAAAGACTTAATGATGCCTTTTACAACATGTTAGGAAGAAGCAACAAGTGGGAGACGACTTCAGGCGCAAATGACAGGAACTAGAAGCAAAACGCAGGAGCCACAAGATGAAATAAAGAAACTGAAGGAGTCGCAAAAGGAACATAAAGAGCACGAAAGGCAGCCCCACCAGTGTCCATGTACATCGGACATCCCAGCCCAAGCGTGTTGTATTGTGTTCACCTGGCGTATATTGACAGTATGTGCGCAATCAAGAGAAGTAAGCATCATCTTTTTTACTTTTATGTGGCTCACTTGGCTCAAATGAACGTTGCGCAGGGACATTTGTGTGGTGTGTTATGCTGCGCAGAATGGGCTTTTCTTTGTTTCATATTGACATTTCTACAAAAATGCTAACCTGCTCTTGTGAGCTTTACTGAGGAATTATTTTACAGTGTTGGAGGCAGGAAATAGAGAACCTCGCGTCTGTGTTGTGTGTGGTTTCATTTACGGGACTTCAAGTTGGCATATTTTGTGTGTATATCACGAGTTTTCACATCGGAAACAGCAATTGTCAATGTAGCTGTGTGCCCACGCACATACTGGTGGTTCATTACCAACATCAGTGTTCCGAATACATGTGAGACATATATCGTCTATTATTATTTGCGACAACTGAGCCATCTTTCAACTGCACCAGTTCAACTACAAATTGGAAGTTTTAACCCCCGCACTCTGCCCCACTCCCACATGCATAATACCTTCTGCCATACAGTATTCCTTATCATGACAAGAAAAGCCAACGTACGCGATCATCTTGTGGTGGTCATTTGTTGGCCGCAGTTTATTAGGAATACACGGAAACATATATATACTTTGCATATTTTGCCTGTTATGTCCTGGCAAAATTCCTTGTTATTGTCTCTTGGCCCTTCTGAGTCGTTTCCTTTGGTAGGTTGGTTTTGTGTGCTCCCTTTGCGCGGGAGGGAGTAGTTTCTGTCCCGGAGTGAGGCCCCCTCGCTACCATGTCCGATTCTTGTTGTGCCCTGCCTTCCGGCGGGGGCTGGGCTGCGAGCGCCATCTCCGTTTGCTACTCCTCCCCATCTTTGGTAGGCCAACTTCCCAGCCGTGAGGCATCCCAGGGTGAGTGGTCCTACACACTTGTCCTTATGCCCAACTCACCCAGCCGTGAGGCACATGAAGGTGAGTGTACCTATTCTGTCACACCGCCCTCCGGTGTGCCTCCCTACCAACCCATATCAGCGTAGTTCTTCGCTGCTTGTTCCTCAGCCCTGCGACATAGCTGTTCCTTAGGTGTGGGTGGGTGGGACAACAATTTGGGCTCCGACGCCGGTGCTGCTCCCCTTCTCCGATAAGATAGGAGCTTGCCAGGGGGAGCAGTGCTTATATGCCCCCCTCTATCCTCTGTACCAGGTGGGCCCCCTGCCAATTGGGGGGTTCGCATCCCGCCTCGGTCTCCATTGGCCAGGGCCTCTTCAGCGGCCGCTGCTGCAGGGGCGGGCGTCTCTTTCGTCCCTTCTTGCTTTCGTGCCCAAAAACTGGTCCGTACCAGTTGTGTCTGGGGGCACGGCGCTAGTTATGGTGCCGGCTCTCGAGCCCCCTTTGGGGGCATCCTCTGCAATAACCCCGCACTCTGCCCCACTCCCACATGCATAATACCTTCTCCCATACAGTATTCCTTATAATGACAAGAAAAGCCAACGTACGGGATCATTTTGTGGTGGTCATTTGTTGGCCGCAGTTTATTAGGAATACAAGGAAACATATATATACTTTGCATATTTTGCCTGTTATGTCCTGGCAAACTTCCTTGTTATTGTCTCTTGGCCCTTCTGGGTCGTTTCCTTTGGTAGGTTGGTTTTTTGTGTTTTTGCGCTCCCTTTGCGCAGGAGGGAGTAGTTTCTGTCCCGGAGTTAGGCCCCCTCGCTACCATGTCCGATTTTTGTTGTGCCCTGCCTTCCGGCGGGGGCTGGGCTGCGAGCGCAGTCTCCGTTTGCTACTCCCCCAATCTTTGGTAGGCCAACTTCCCAGCCGTGAGGCATCCCAGGGTGAGTGGTCTTACACATCTGTCCTTAGGCACAACTCACCCAGCGGTGAGGCATATGAAGGTGAGTGTACCTATTCTGGCACACCGCCCTCCGGTGTGCCTCCCTACCAACCAATATCAGCGTAGTTGTTCGCCACGCCGTCTGGGAGGCTTCCGTCTCCCTGCGGCTCCCCCCAACTACATCCTGTTCTTCCATATTTGCGCCCTGCCAAGACCTTCACCGCCCACGGGTTTGCCCGGCTCGCACATCTACTCCCTCACTCTTCCTTTCTGCTCCCTCCGTGTGGTTCCTGGGGGGCCTGCAGAGGCATTGCCTCTATTCCTCCCCTGGTGGTAGGCCGCCCTTGGCTCCTTCTGTGCGCTCTCGCCCTGTGTCACCCCCATGCCTCTGTGGTGGGCGCCTTCCCCCCACCTTTTGCCATCTCTTTCTTGCCTCTATTTTTGCATTCCTTCCGCTGCTATCCTGTGGGAAAGGGAGGGGGGTAGGGGGGGGCGTTCGCCCATCCGGGCCTGCCGCCCAGAAGCCACCTTAACGCACTCCCTCGTTTTTATGGGAAGGGGCGGGGGCGATTGGGGTGCGCTTCCCGACCTAAGCCCCTCCTCTTCGGTGTGGAAGCCCTCTTGCCATCTACCTTGGTCTTCTCTCAAACCTCTTACAGCCTGGCTAGACATTTGGTCACGCACTGCTTTACGCCATTTGCCGTATTCTGTTGCTGTGTTATCCCCTGCCAGCTTAAAGTCCTGGCTTCCTTTACCCCCTTCGCCACAATACACCCCTGCCTTGTTGTCCTTAACACGCGGTCTTGTTCTCGCATCGAGACCTGGTGTCCACCGCTCCTTTTTGCATTACGGATTGTGCCCTGCATGATGAGGGAACCTCGGCTTTGGGTGCGTAGAGGGGGGGGGGCTTGCTAGCCTTCCCCGCCGACAATTTATACGCTTCGTCTCCTGATGTCACCCCTTTTCCGTTATAGGGCATTCTCTGAATGGGCCCATAATTTGTGTCCGCTGCCCTTTAGTCCGTGTCTGCTCGCAGAGTTTCAGTATCTAATCTGCCCTTGTCCCCTCAGCTAATTCAGTCTGGATGCGGTGCGTTATTGCGGGGTGGGGTGGGGGTCCCGATTGGATGCCTGGCTCCTTCATGGCCAACACCCTGGGTGGCGGTACCCGCTCTGGGTACACCCTTGCCAGAAAAAGTGGCACTCCAGTGGTATTAGGGGCTTTCAAATATGTCCCACTATTTGCAACATGTTCTTTGCCCCATGATACAGGTAGGAATCAAAAAAATGAAAAACACCATTATATAACCAGAGAAAAATATGTTAATCATCACAATGACACAACGTTTTAATGCCTCAGAAGAATCTATCCTCCAGCCCCAGAAAGCATATTCCAAGGCAACATGGCTACCTAGTACACCAACATGATCAATAAAGACCATAAGAGAAATACGGTACTCTTAAAATTATAAAAAACTGTGTAAATCTCCAATTCAGTCCACAATACAAACATTTCGAAGAATCACCATTTGACAACATAGACACAACTCAGAAGCACCAGACGACATTTCAGCAGCGACTCCCCCACCCCATTATACACTTGTACATGTTTTTATGAATGTAGGTTTGATCTATCTAGCACATATTTACCCAAAAGGGAAACAAAGGACTGCCCTTTCCAAAAATGACCTTATTCGTGTCATAGATAGGGAAAGACATATTTGGAGAGGATCTCTACTCTCTATTCAAAAGATCTCCTCACTTGGCACTTTCCCTGACTCCCTCAAGATCAGACAGGACTTTTCCCTTTTTTAGAGGCCTAGCCTGGACGATGATCAACTGGTGCTTACAAACAAATCATGCACCTTTCTTTCATAGAAAGGTCAATCACCAATCAGGAGCACAGGAAGACCAAGAGCAATGGCTTTCTTCAAGACTGCCAGTGTGGGTTCATTTGCAAAGCGGCACAGAGACGTGAACCCCTAAAGTGTTCCATATTGCCCACCAGGATAAGGAGTTAAAAAATGTAAACCATATGCCTCTCAAGGTAGTAAGAACACCAGGTCTTATGGTTTCCCCTAAAGATAAATTATACTGGGGTATTAGCTCGGAGGAAGAGGCTAGAATTAATACTCAACTGCTACTGAGGGGACCTAGACTGGAAGGAGAGTAGGATAAAGGGAATACGTGGTTTTACTTTAAACAAGTGAAAATGGGAAGGGGTGGGAAAAAAATGAAAAAGAGTTCTTATCTAAATAGATCCCACCTTCTTAACTTATTTGCCCACTGCCCAAATCTAAAAGGAATAGGATCTAAAAATCTACGGCAGGTGGGATTCCAAGCATCCTGTGATGGTTAGGAGTTTACTAGGGTACAGCTCTATTCTGACCTGGTTAAAACTGCAATAATAAAGGCAGTGAAGGAGATACATAAAGAAGGGATTAGGCTAGTGCCCAAAAAAGAGGTTGCACCAGAATATAGTGGTACGCAACAAAAAACCTTCCTACGTTTCCATGCGGTCTAGAAAAGAGTCAAGTGAAGCGACCAGGAAGGGAAGTGGACCAATGGTTGGAAAACTTTAATATAGTAATAAATAACTCAACGCTGCAAAAAAACTTAGTGAGGTGCCCACAGTTTGCGACTCCCCATCGGAATAACGTTGTCAAGTTTCACTTGTTATTGCCACCCCTATTGGCTTTTATGAATATGATACTTTATATGAAAGCTTCATCTGCTATTGCTACCCATATTGGTTTTTTATGAACATGTCATTTTAAATGTAATTTTGAAACCTTTTTAAAATGTTTTGTATATGCAATGGCTTTTTTAAATCACGCAATAAAGTCTTTTTATTATCTTATCTTACTATCGTAATAAATAACTCAGACCTGACGAATGCCTGGAAGAACTGGAGTTATAGCACGAGCCCGGCAGGTCCTTCTCAGCGTTATATGGAGGGAACGGAACATAACGGGCCACTGAGTGATGTGGAATAGGTAACAGGGTATCTACATGGCATAAAACTGGTCTCTTGGAATATAAATGGTCTCGGAACACAGCTAAAGCAGGAATTTTTAAAAAAGCTTGCGGAAAACAACAAGATCATCTGTATACAAGAGACCTGGCTTTGTGGAGAGCCCCCTGTAGTTGAAGGGTTTCGACAAATCCATCACCCAGCGATAAAAAATCTAGTTCTGGCCACGCTGCAGGTGGCTTATCAATTTTACTATCTACAAGCATATTGATTAGGGTATCCCAGGTACTTGTGACGTGTAAGTGGCTTTTGGGCTGTAGGTTATCAACAACGTTTGCTGATAAAAAATATGAAAATATGTTGATCCTAAATGTTTATATGCAATGGTGCTCACAGGAAGAATATGGGGTCGAATTGGGACATTTTAAGAATAATTTGGATTCATTTTGTGATAAGTATGGGACTGATTTAATTTTGCTGGTGGGAGATTATAACCATAAATTAAACCCAAAATTGCTATATCTTTGGTACACAGAAATTTTGGCTTTGTATAACATAAACAAAGCAGAGCTTTATGAAAATATAATACCGACTGATGCTGCTAAGCTGGGAAATTATCTAGCATCAAAAAGTATTTTCTGCCCGGCAAAGAAAACCTTCGAATATGGGACTCAAAATTGCCCTATTGATCACATGTTCATGCTGGCATGGAACTTTGAACTAGTAACAGATTTTAGGATTAGCCCATCGGAATGTAGTGACCATAATTTAATAAAATTAGAGTTGGTAATATCCCCACAGGCTGACTGCAACAAAGTCATTCCACAAGAGATGGATTATCCGAAGCGGATAACTACCCGGCTATCAGATGTATTTATAGAAAGGTTAACCAGTCTGCAACGAAACGTTATGTTAGGATGCGTGAGCGGCCAACATTTATCATCGTATGTTGATAAATTAGACCAAGTAGTCAAATGTATATGTATAGAATTAAGAATGGATGCAAGGGCACCCAAGGATAAAGAAAGGATGCAGTCCAAACAAGGCAAATGGTTTAATATAGATTGCTTAAATAAGATCAGAGAATTAAGGAGAGAAGAACATAGTCTACGCAAATCTTTTTACCAGGCTAGGGCTGAAAATCTCGCCAAAATAAACAGAGAATATACCTCACTACTCCGTAATGCTAAAAGGACCCATAAAGAAACATGCTGGGGAAAATTATTGGAGGCAATAGAATCTAAGAATACATGTCAGTTCTGGATGCTAATAAAATCAGCTACGGAACCTTCTGTTGCCCCAATGAACTGTGTAGTGGAAGAGGGGGCCTGGGTAGACAACTTACAGGGATTATTCTCCCCAGGGAGGGAAATTGGAGAGGAGGGGTCAAGGGATTGGAGAGGCCTAGTAGAGAATCTAAAATCAGATTGCTCAATTGTTAATGTGCTTAGTACAATAGGGACTTTAAACTTAACAAGAGCAGCAGGCCCAGACAACCTACCAGGCCTGATAATAAACTCAAATCAGACCTGGTAAGCAGAATTCTTCTCTAAGATGTTTTTAGTAATCTTAGAACAACTGAAGATTCCCACAAATTGGAAGGGTGCAATAATTAGGCCGATTCACAAGAAAGGGGACGTACATGCACCAAAGAATTACAGACTTATTAACCTGTTAGATATAGGAGAAAAGATCTTTGCAAAAATAATATTAAGTAAATTAAAAGATTGGGTAGAACAGCAATCTATTGTGCCAGTCAAACAAGGAGGGTTTAAAGAAGGTCACTCCACTATAGATCATTGCTTTGCCCCTGTGGGCATTTGCCAGGAAATCTATAGAGCAAAATGGTAAACTGTTCTGCTGCTTTGTCAATTTCCGGGCGGCTTTTGATTATGTGGACTGTAATAGCTTCTGAGAAGTCCTGGAAAAATAAGGAATACCGGAGGGCATTTAGAATATTTGAAAAGAGTTACACAGTGGCAAATGGGCCCGAGTCATTAGAGATATAAAGGGGTCACTAATTCACAAAATATCGGTAAAGAATGGCCATAGACAGGGGTGCCTTTTGGCCCCCTGCTTTTTTCAATTTTTCTAGCAGATCTCCCTGCAGTGCTAGGAATAGGAAGAAATGAGAGTCCGCGTATGAATAGAAACAAAGTGCCTTGTCTTTTTTACGCTGACGACCTTGTGATCATTGACCAAACTGAAATGGGACTCCAAAGAAAATTAAATGTGTTTAAAAATGACTGTGATAAAAAGTTTTTAACTGTCAATATGGAAAAAACAAAGGTCTTATAATTTGGGAAGAGTTTTAAAAATAAAAAATGTAATTGGTTTCTAGGACAAGATAAATAAGAAATAATAAATGAATATAAATACCTAGGCCTTTGGTTTGATAGTGCATTGAAGTGGGGCATTTATTTGGAGGCACAAGCTGCAAAAGCCTTCTTGTCTGTGGCCTGAAAAAATTGAATAAAGAATATGGCGACATGTCACATAGACCCATGTTAAATGCATTTGAAGCTATGATCCCCCCCGCAAGTCCTGCATGGCGCAGAAGTGCTCTATTTGAGAGGCAAGAGGGGGTGGGATCGTGAAGAAGGTAAGATTTTAAAAATGCTGCTGTCTTTACCAAATAGTACCATGATTCAAGCAATCGGGATTGAGGTAGGGTTAATAGCCTGGAATGTAAAGACCCAAATGTCTCTATTAAGATTTTGGAAACGCCAGGAGCTAGGCGGTGTGCAAAAGGTCTCAACATGGTTCAGAGAGGAAATCCGAACTAGTAGTCTTGGTTGGGCATGGAATGTAATGAAAACCCTCCAGACCGTAGCGGCGCACCTAGAGTTGAGCCATTCGCTGCCATCCCTGGACATAGTCTTTACAAAGAAAATGCTTAGGGATCAAGGGCTCCAATACTCTAGATCACAGGATCTTGATTATCTGAGGGTGAAAAAAATTGGTTAACTGTGTAAGGAGCGCATGGGAAAAGGAGGCCCGGTTTCCATATTTTGATTTTTTACCCAATAAATGCCTAAGGCATGAAATCCTACCAACCCGTGTGGGTATTAACCCTTGGAAGTCGGAAGGGAAAATAAAAGCGGCATTGATCCAAACGGACGGTATTTGTAAATGTGGCCTAGGAGTAAGAAATGATATTCTACATATATTGCTTGATTTCACATTGATTTTAGTAATACAGAAAGTATTTTTATGTCCAATATTTTTATAATATAAGGTGCATTCACACACTCAAGCTGCTTGTCTTCTTGCGGATATGTCATCCCTAGAAATTACAATTGCTTTGGGGAAGTTCTTGAAAGCGACACAGGACTTTGTAAAGGAGAAATTAAAAGAGGGATGCTGATCTTAAAACACCTTAGAAGTACTGCCAATATTGAGAATTTTATGGTTTTATAATCTTTGTAAATTGTGTTAAAATTAATTGTGTTTTAATTATGTTATCACTATGTGGATTCCAAAGTTTATCTATGGTTTTAAAGACTAGGGTCCAAATCAACATTGTTTATCTCTCTCACTTGGGGCCTTATAAAATAAATACTAGGCTGTCAATGTGGGGGTTGAGGGTTCAAGTGCAGGTATCTCATTAGAAAGTTACATTTTTCAATGAGCATATTGAAAATGTATTTCTTCTTATTGGTGGCTAATATGTTTTTGCTTTTCACTTTGTCTGAAAAATGTCTTTTTAATTATAACATATCCCTAAACAACGTATTTCTCTCTCTCTCTCAATCTCTCTCTCTCTGTCTCTTTCTCTTTCTCTCTCTTTCTCTATCTATCTCTCACCATTTCTCTCCCACTCTCTTTCTACATTTCCGACCCATTCTGTAAATGATGTAGTTGTCACTGTACTCTCACCTATGGAATTACTTTGAATTGTATTTTTGGATCAAGTGAACTGTGTACCAACACATTACGAGTCATTTGTGGATGAGAGCTTGGCTGAAGACTTCATGTCTTATAGTGTCATCCTGAAGATAAGATTAAAAGTTTGAGTCCTGTTATCTGAATGGTCACTACTTCCTCTGAGGTCAGCCCATTTACAAAGATTTCCTATGTGCCACAAATAAAAGTAAATAATATTTCATTTTTATTTATGGATAACCATTTTTTCTCTATCATTTTTGGCTTAAGAGATCTAGGGGCATATGTATCATCCATTTTTTTTAGTCGCAAATGCTGCGATTCGCAAAAAAGCAGCGTTTGCGACAAAAAAATCGGAAAATGCGATGTATGATTAAAATCGCATCGCAAAATTAAGGAATCACAAAATTTGTGATTTCTTAATTTTGCATCAGCATTTAAGGAATCGCAAATTGCGATTCCTTAAAAGCTATTTATGAAGCATCCAAGTTGTGCGTGCGATTTCTCATTAAGAAATCGCAAATTACCACCAACTTGAAGTTGGTGGTAATTTGCGATTTCTTTCACAAATGCACTTTTTGGCATTTGTAAAGGTGCCATATGGCGCACATACATGCCCTTAGGACATGTATGTGCGCCATATGCGCGGTCATGCAAATTTCAGGCGTGCATCAGGGTGTCCTTATGACACCCTTGCACCCTTGAAACTATTCTCAATTTGTGATTCTCAAATTGCAAATCGCAAATTGAGAATAACTTCCCATTCATTCCTATGAGCCTCCTGGCCCATAGAAATGAAAGGGAAAGTATTCCTTAATTGCGATTCGCAATTTGCTAATCGCAATTAAGGTATATTAGGACATTTCTAAAAAGTCGCTATTTGAGAATCGCAAATCAGGATGTTGATGCATATGGCCCAAAGTCTTGACACTCATTCTAAATAGAAGGTGTTCATGTCTCAATTGTCACCTGTATGGTCAATTACAAAGAGTTTTGAATGAAAGATGGTTTCTTTCTTGTTGATAGGCAAACAGGTTTTCTTTTCACTTTCTCTGACTATAACTATTTTTAAGTATATCAATCCCCAAAGGTCAAAACAAATCTGTTTAACTCCCCCGCTTTCCATCCCAATCTATAAATGATGGAGCTGTCAATAAACTCAAGCCTATGGCACCCAACTGACTTGTTATTTTGGGTTGAATGCCACCATTGTACTTTGATCCATAACAGTAAAGAGTCTATGGTGGCTTAATGGTCAAGGTCTTAGATACTGATAATGAAGGTTAAGGAATTGAGTCTTGTTGTCACAATGGGCATGTTTTATTATTAACAAGAAGTAAATTCTTCAATAAAAATAGTGAAAGAGGATTTCTTTCTAATTGATTTGCAAATATTTTTCTTTTCTCTTTGTCTGAAAATACTTAAAAGTATTTAATGACTGTAGCATAAGGGACCTGTCAATTTAGTCCACCAGGATGTTTAGATTTTGACTGCCCAAGTTTTGTACTTTTACAGTAAGTGAGTCTTACTATCCAAATGTTTCACTCAGAGTAATTCACAGTAATAGGATACACCTGCTAATCCCTGCTTTCTGCCCTTTAAGATAAGGTGAATGCTGCATAGTGAGGGTAGGAGGCTCTGGCTTTGTCACACATGAACACGTGTGTGTGTGCATGTGTGAGGGCTGTACTTGCAAGACTACCATCTTGTACAGCCCTTTATCTGCACACAGGTAGGCAGTCATAGAAGGGAGAAGTCAGGTGTTGGTGCTGACCTGGGTATGCTTTATAGGGTCAATGGACGCTCATAGTACAATTCTTTAGTGCTTACTGAAGGTCTATGGTGCTGTCACTGCCTTACTGTACAGTGTTACTCAATGTAGGCCCATGTGATCCTTCAAGGTACCAATATGGGGTAACACATACACCAGGTGTAAATCAGCAGTCCCCAACATACCACATATTTACCTTAGCATCATTTTTCCCTAATAGTGAAAACAAATCTCTCATCAATTACAAAGAATTAAAATCATCAATAAAAATAGTGAAAGATAATATCTTTCTAATTGATTGGCAACTATGTTTCTCTTCTCTTTGTATGAAAAAGCATAAAAGTATGTCATGACTGTAGCATAAGGGACCTTCCATTTAGTCCCCCAGGACTTTTTGCTTGGGACAATCCAATTTTTGAACTTTTACAGTGAATCCGACTATCCAAATGTCTTATTCACAGTAAATTCATGGTAATTGGACTGAGCCTGCTAACCACTACTGTCTGCCCTTTAAGATGAGGCCGATGCAAAGGGAGTTTATGAGGCTCTGGTCTTGTCACTCATGAACACATGTGTGCACACATGTGAGGGCTGCACACATGACACTACTGTCATGCACATCCCTTTATCTGCACATAGTTAGGCTGTCACAGAAGGGAGTCTTCAGGGATTGGTGCTGACATGGGGTACACCTTATAATGTAAATGGTCACTCATAGTGCAGATCTTAAGTGCTTACTGAAGTTCTTTTGGGCTTACACTCCCTTACAGTACAGATTCACTCCACTTAGGCCTATGTGGTCCAGCTAGATACCAATATAGGGTAAAACATTCAGAGTGTGTGAATCACCAGTCCCCAATATCCCTAAAATACACCATACGGCATTTTTTAAGTATAGGATTCCCCAAAGGTAAAAACACATCTGTCTAACCCCACCCCCCTCCTTCCATCCCATTCTATAAACAATGTAGCTGCCACCATCCCACATCTACACCTTATGGCATTGTAAGAGTTGTCATATGTCTCTGGCTCAGCTCCGAATCAAATTCCAGGCCTATGTCCTCTCTACTGGACTAAATTGATTACTCTGTTCCATAACAAAAGGATCAAGGCCATCCACCAAACAATTAGAGCAATTAATAGTGGTAGATTCAGTTTCTGAGAAAGGAAGGGATGTGTAGGAAATATGCATCTGTCTGATAATTAGCTTGTCACACTGCATCTGGGCTAGGAGAGCTCTCATCCATTAGAATAAAGGAAGAGGGCAGACCTTTGAAGCCAACACCGGAGGTGCTCACGTTTAATGTTTTGGTGGGAGAGGGTCAGGCAGCCGTGCCTTCAAAGGGCAAAACTGAGGCTCTCAGGGGAATTTGGCCAAGGTTGCCTGGCTCCTAGAACTTTCCGCAGTTTCTGACCAAGGGAAAGGCAAATGCCAAGGAGGCTCTGCAGCCGTCATTTTTTAAGACCTTCCTGCTGCATTCAACACTGTAGTCCTTGCCCTTGAGACAGGGTTGTTTCTAGGTGCTTTGCCGCCCTAGGCGAGAATTGAAAAATGCCACCCCCTCCCTTTTACTTCCATCACTCTCTCTCCCTGTAATCCAGGCTAGAAGAATTAATGCATTAGATATTCCCAAACTCATGTTTTCTGCTGCCCTCCCCCTTTGCCACCCTAGGTGGCTGCCTGGTCTTGCCTAATGGTAGAAACGGCGCTGCCCAGAGACTGGCTCATGTGGGCATAAAAGACAGTAATCTATAATCCTTTGGAATAAAGGCAGACTTTTGAAGTCAATCCCGGAGGTGCTCACCTTTGATTTTTTGGTGGGAAAGTGTTGGGCAGCTATGCCATCAAGGGGCAGAACTGAGGATCTTGGGGGAGTTATTCCACAGACAACATGAAGTTGCCGTATTGGTTAATCTCAGAATGCTGGGCTGGATGGTGAAGACAGGGATGAAAGGCTGATGTGGGATCCTAGGTTTATCCAAGGTTGCCTGGCTCCTAGAACTTTCCACAGCTTCTGTCCAAAGGAAAGGCAGATACCAAGGAAGCTCTGTAGCTGTCATTCTTTTAGACTGTTCTGATGCATTCAACACTGTAGACCAAGTAGTCCTTACCCAGAGACTCGCTAATGTGGGCATAAAAGACAGTGAGCTAAATCACTAATATCATTTACTCAGGTTAGGATCTTTCAAGTGCTAGATAAAACATGTTATTCAAATGTGTTTCCCTTGCAATGTGGGGAACTGCAGGGCTCATCACTGAGCCCCACCCTTTTAAATCTCTATATGCATCCCCTCGCTGAGATTTGACAAGCATTTGGGCTCTTAATAGTTTCATATGCAGATGACCCCCCAAATTGGACTGTCCATCTCTCCAGAGCACCACTCGAAATCGCAACCACTTGCACCATGCCCTAATGAAGTGGCCAATTAGATGGCCAAGTGTTGCCTTCCATTCAATGGTGACAAAACTGAGACATTGCAGATGGATAACCATCTTAACAACCAGTCTTTTTTTTCTGACCAGACCACTTGAAAACGCACATACTCCCAAAACCCCCATAAAGAGTTAGCCGTGTCTGGCTAGATAATACACTCACCATGGAATCCCAAGTGAGAAAGCTTTCATCCAGTTTTTATGGGTTACTAAGAATTCTCAGGAAAATACTAGACCTTCTCCCTTTCCCTTTCAGAAGGCTGATCATACAGGCAGTGATAACTCTACTATGGTAACTCTCTTTACCTGCGTTGCCCTCACTAGGTAAATAAGAGGTTATAGGTTATACAAAACTTGGTGGTTCGCTTCTTTCTAAATATTCCTAGTTAATAGTCAGTATGAAGTGTGTTGGCAGAGCTTTGCTGGCTCCTGATTGAACACTGGATGCAGCTCAAAGCCTAACTTTACTACTCCTAAACGGATAAAAATCCTAACTTTAACACTTTCGGTATTCACAGAAGGCATTTAGGAGTCCTAGAGTTAGGAGTCCTAACTTTACTACTGCTAAACTGAGAAAAATCCTAACTTTAAGACTTTTGGTATTCACAGAAGGCATCTAGGAGTCCTAAAGTTAGGACTCCTAACTTCTGTGAATACCAAAATGAGTAAGTGCCTTCTGTGAATACTAAAATGTGTAAGTGCCTTCTGTGAATACCAAAATGGTAGTAAGTTTAGGATTAAATCTTAAGTTAGTTCTGTGAATTGGGCCCTGTGCTTTGCTCCTGCTGCAGGCCAGATCCAAAGAGGAAGGCTTCTCCTGCCCGATGGGAGCAGAGAATGATTTAGCCCAATCATGTGGGATATTTGTAAAGCGCACTGTTACTCTAACCGAGTGTCCTGGTGCTGCAGACCGCTGGGGAACCTGTCCTTTTTTTCCCTGTGAGATGGTTCCTTAGTGGGTATCTCCCGGGTGAAACCAGGCATCCCTGGCGTCTGTGGGGGGCCGTTGTAGAGATGAGGCAACTTAATGCCCAGAGTTACCGAGTGTGTTCCCAGGTTAGAGTAGGCACTGAGGCGAGAATTATTGAGTCCGTTGACCCCTGGTCCACGACTCTGCCGCGTCGGGAATTGAACCCTGGTCCCGGGCCGTTCTCTGCTTACAGGTCTGCCGCCTCTATCTAGTGAGCCACACCTCTCCACGCACAACCCAAAAGGATGGGGGCTGTACACGGGGAGCTGACAGCACACTAAGGCCTTGGGCCCACTTCCCCCTGTGGTCCCCAATGAACCCTTGAGTCTGTGGGTGCCCTGGGCGGGACAAGGCCATTCACAACCGAAATTAAAAAGAAGAAAAAGAACATGGTGCAAAGCCGCTAAAGCAAATAGAGCTAATCAGACTTCTTGCTCATTTAATATACACTAACTTGAGTCTAGAGTGCCCCATAATACCTTGTAAAGGGGGTTCAACTGAATTAGTCTTCTGTGGTGTACCGCTGATGTTTTCCAATGTGTTATGGGGAGCTAAAAGAGGCAACTCAGCCTTCCAGGAATACTTTCAAGTAAACTAGCCCCAACTTGCCTAGAGCCTTATGCTGATGACCCCAGGAGCAGTTTGCATCAAGTTTAATCACTCCTAGTGTCTGTACCTTTTTATAGATCATCTAGTGTGTGGGGATCCCTCGTGGTTGTTAATATAACTACAGCGCAAGTCTATTAATAGTACAAGGAAGACTCTAACACGTAAGAGAGATCATACTTCCCAATATTGCTTTTTCTCTCTACTCTTCTCTGTATCCTTTAGATTAACTTATTCCCAGGATAAACATGCTTATCTAGTTTAGCTGAGTGTAGCTGGGTTTATGGAAAGGTTAGTTGAATTACATGCCTAAGAAAAGGCTTCAAATATTTTCCTTCCCCACCAAAAATCACTAAAGGAAAGCGTTTTATCTCTCACTTAATCTTGTAAACTGTCACCAGGGCTTGAGAGCTAGTAAGGAAACTGATGCTGCACAGATGTTCCCATAAATACTACAAATTTCCCATTTTGTTGTCAAAGTTAGTGAATAATGTTTTATCTAAAGAGTAACCAGATGTTGTGAGAATGGGAGGAAACCAATCAACTATCTTTAATGATAAAAGGCAAGCTGTCTGAAATCTTCATGCTAGAACTGCATTTCTCAAGTAGCTTTGTGTTTTATGATATTTTTTGTTGAGATCCTTGCTTTTCACTATTTCCTAATTGATTACTAATGGATGTAAGCTGATTAGTTTATAAGCTGAAGCAGACTCTCTGGCAAATGCTCAAAGACTTCCTGCTTCAGCAGAGCAGAGTGAAATGACACTGGAGATTCCCCATGACTAACTCCGCCATCATTTGAAGACCTCTTCATTTCAGCTTTAGCACTTGGTGGCCCATACGGAGATGAACAGGGGCAACTCCAGTGGTTCTCAGCACAGCGGTGAAGGGGCCAGTGTGGGCCACTACAAATCTAGAAGTGTGCACCTCAACAATGGGAATGGGTTCCTGAGTCTTCATCTGAGGGGACCAGCTGAGTGACCCTGACACGAGGAGAGTGACCCATGCCTCATCCCAAAGAACTATTTAGTAGTTAGACATTGGGTAAGGATGGCAAATGGGATAAAGGAGAAAGAGAGACACTGATAAAGGGAAGAAAATGAATTGGTCCCTACCTGAGAAGTTGGTACTTCACGGTATGCTATTTGAAGGTCCCAGGGTTTGTTAGGATTTTTGGAGTGCCCAAGTATAATTTTAATAATGGGTCAAGCATTTAGAAAATGTAATACGTTAGATGAGACCAGGCTTCACCACCCAGAGGGTCACAAGCTCATGAAAAAATGACAAAATGACAAACGTTGCGATATCAACACATTTATTTTTTAATCAATGGCATGAGGACACTAAGGACCCTATTTATTTACAATGCCCTTTGGAGGCAGCCTCTGACTAAAAAAAAATGCAGTATTTACATCACTGCATTGTGATAAAAGACAGGAAAAGAAGATTTGATTGACACAATTTGGTTGCTTGATATGTGCAAGATAACTGAGATGTGTTAAAAAGATGAAGGGGATAGTACTTAATACATTGAAACAAGAATTACAAAAATCTAGACAGACCAAGAGCGTGCAGAAGAATAAGGAATACTGGTGCAAGGGCGCTTTGGCAGAAAAAAAGGCTTTTATAGCACAGCAATTAGCGCCACAACAGGTGGACGAAGCAGATTCAATAATAGAGGGACATTTGGATAAAAGGTCGCCTCCCTACATTGAAATCAAGGCAGGTGATAAAGGGGCAGAGAATGTTGTCAAAAGCTATAAGGGTAAAGGTAGAAGTCGGAAAAAGGTGAATGGCACAGGTCGAAGTGCAACACCCCAAAAGATTCAGAGATGGGGGAGTTAGCCCAACATTTGCTACAAAGTAGAGATGATTCAGTACTAGTTGTATTGGAGGAAAGAGCAATGAATGGGGTGGCACATAAGATGGGAAATTTGGGATATTTAGCACATACCGATACTCTTTCTTTGCTCCGCTGCATCCTGGTGACAAGGAACAGATAGTAGCACAATGGAACACTCGATTAAAAAATGACTATTTGGAGCTGGGTAAACAAGGATGGGATAGGGAAGAAGCTAGGAGTTGGATAGATTACTTATATTAAAAGAAACGGGAATGGAGGGATCAGGCAGGCAAATGTGAACAAGAGATACAGAAAGTTAAAAGACAGCAAAAAGAAAAGAGATTGAAGATGCAAAATCAGACACATGTTCCAGGCCATACACTTGCAAACAATTCACTATCTGGTGATGGGACTTCTATTACACACCTGGTCCACTGATAGTTCTAGAGCCTGACACAGTTATAGAGCCTGACACAACCTCTAGTAAGGTACTTCCTATGAGGGAAGTTCCAGTAACGGCACCTGAGAAGTTTGTTTATACCCCACGGACCAAGATGGATTTATACACTTTTGTTAAAGGTCTTCCTAATTTACGCGAGACCTCTGACGCATCGTATTTGAAGATAGAACAGGTATTTTCATTGAAATCAGGAGGTTTGACCTGGAAAGACCTTGCTACTATGTTTTCCAGAGTTATACCTTCAGAACTGTGGCTAAGGTTAAAACTCATCAAAAGGTGCAGTGGCCAAAGGAAGATGATGGTTCCCTTTCCCAGGACACTTTGGACCTGTAACAAAAGGTTCTAGAATGTCTCAATGAATTAGTACCTCATAAATGTATTGATTGGAATAAAAATATTTAAGGTAGTTAAAAAAAGGATGAATTTCTTAATTGCCATTATGAGACGATGAGGAAGGCTTTTTAGACTCAGAGTAGGATAGATATAGATGATCATTGTTCTGCTATAGCCCTAATGAATGCATTTGCACAAGGACTACAGCCCATCATTAAGAACAACTTCCAGATAGTTATTCCTTACTGGTCGCTGGAACCACTTGGCAAGATTAGGGGAAGGTGGAGCTCATGGAGTTGTACTTAGCGGAATTCTGCGTAGTTACTTAAGAAGTCTGTGGTATTCCATGGAGTTCTCTCTACACCTAATAAAGAGGTGAACCAGGTCTGCTGGGGAAATTTCCTGAGAAAAGTCAGGTCCTGTCACAGAGCTAAGAATACTAAGAATGAAAACCTCATCTGTACTTCAAAAATCAGCGATGTAGGGCTAAACATACTGTGGGAGGGAAAGAGAACATTTAAATGGAGGGGCGCAAGGACAAAAATAGAACAGAGAATAGTGATCATTCGTCAATTAGAACCTGCCACTGATCTGACTGTTTTCAGTAATCTGAGCATATGAGATGAAAGTCAAATGGATGAATACCATTACTGGAACTATAATACCATATATTTCCCACTCGCCCCACCTCTTCTTTGTGAGGTCTTGCTTATGGTTGCATGCGGCTCTGCCCCTTTGTGGTTATCTGTTGTCGGAAAAACACAGTAAAAGTGCATCTTCTGCATGCTTTGGATAACGTAACAACTAATAATGAAAACACACCGTGCTTATTGGCCAGTGGTCCACCATCCTCAGGGCACTAATGAATATAGGGAGACAGCTGCAGCAGGGATACATACAATTGAGGTTTTTTTTAATTTAATTCAGCACTCTTTTTGACCAGACCTGTACACTACACTGGGTGCTTCCAAGCACTACCGATAATGACAAAGACCACCTGCCATCTCATTGGCAAAAGGGACCACCTGCCATAGGTGGGGCGGTGCCGATATACAAATTAGGATGCGCCCGCCACACTGGCGGGCGCATCCTGTATTTTTACAATGAGGCGGGTGGTGCTGTAAAAATAAATGTTGTGCATTTGAATGTACACCTTGTACATGCAAACACAGGGGGTACCATAGGTACCCCCCACATGCAGCCCCCTACCCCCCCAGGGGACAGCAACGGGCCCCCAAAGGCATTCTCCGCCTGTCTTTTTCCAGCCGGATCTCCGCCGAAAAAGACAGGCATTGTAATGCCCATGGCGATGCCTGAACGGCACCGCAAAAATGCTCCCATTGTACCTGGTCCCGCAAGGCGGGTGGAAAAGGACCGCCTTGCGGGACCACGGCGGGCGGTCTTTCCATCCGGCACGGTACCATTCACATTCCCACCGCCATCCTAATTTGGCTGTGGGAATTTCAGGGTTGATGGCGAGCGGATCGCCAACGCCGGGCCGGTGGTCCTCACCGCCAGCCCGGCGATCCGCCCGCCATCGTAATCAGCCCCTAAGACTTTAGATTTAGACTCTGGGTCCTATTGTCTCCATGATCCTGCGTCAGCTCTAACATCTGATCATTTAATACGAGTTCCAGTTTTCTATAAACATAGTGAAAAAATATTTCTTACTTATTGATTGCTCAGTATTCTTTCTAGTCACTTTGTCTAGAAACACCATTTTTAAGGTAGATCATGTTCAAAAGCTAAAGCCCACTCTCTTTACACCTCCTTACATCCCATTCTGTAAGGGCTAGCATTATCAGTGTATATCCGCCTAAAGAACCACACTGGCTTCTATTTTTGAGTCAAATGTCAGTGTTATGTTTTGATTCCACACATTAAAGATTTACTTGTGGCCAAATAGTTAAGGTATTAGACTTTCACTCTGAAGATCAAAGGTCTGAGTTCTTGTGTCTCAATGGCCATGTATCTACTGTAAGGTCTGGTCATTTACAAAGAGTTCAAATGTTAGAAAAATATAGTGAAAGATGATTACTTTGTTATTGATTAGCAATGTTTTTCTTTTCCCTTTGTCTGAAAATGTCTCTTTGTAATTTATCGTGCCCAAAACCTAAAAGTAACTTCTCTCTTTCTCCCCCTCCTTTGATCCCATTATGAAATTGATATAGTTTTCAGGGTACACTTATCTATCACTCCACACTTACTTACATTTTTGAGTTGAGTGTCATATGTATGTTTAAAACCAACAAAGTAAAGCGTCATTTGAGGGGCAATGTTTAGGGTCTTGAACTCTTAGTCTGATGATGATGGGTTTGAATTATGAAATCTCAATGATAGTGATTTGCAAATATTTGTTCTTTTTACTTTGTTTAAAAAAATGTTTTTAAGTATATCATGCCCCAGAGCTCTGAACAACCTTTCTCTCTTTCTCCTCCTCCCTTTCTCCCATTCTGTACATGATATGGCTGTTAGTCTATAGCCACCTGAGGCTCCACATTGGTTTATAATTTTTGTTTGCATGTCACAGTTATGTTTTGATCCAACTCAATACAGAGTTACTTGTGGCCGAATGGTTATGGCCGTACTCTGAAGATTCAAGGTCTGAGTCCTGGTGTCTCAAAGGTCATATATCTGCTCTAAGGTCAACAAATATAGTGAAAGCTGATTTATTTGTTATTGATTGACAATGTTTTTCTTTACTCTGAAGGTTAAGGATTTGAACTATTGAGCCCTAATAGACCTGTATTTGGTCAGTTAAACAGAGTTTAAACTTTCAAAGAACATTATCAAAGAAGATCTCATTCTAAATTATTGACATCAAAGTTTTCTTTTCACTTTGACTGAAAGATCATTATGGACTAATAATAAATTATCTCTGCCTTTCCATCCTTCCATCCCATTCTGTAAGTAATGTAACTGTCAATATACAGTCCTCAGTGGCACCACATAGACTTGAGTTTGGTGATTCAATTGTCATGTTATGCTGCAAAGTCTCTTTCTCCCTTTCTTTCTCCTTCGATTCGATTCTCTAAAAGGCGTAGCTTTCACTGCACACTCCCCCATGGCAAGACATTGACCTGTATTTTTTAATTGAATGTCATAGTTTTTTCTTGATCCAAGAGTGAGGCCTCTCTAGCGGTTTAATAGTTAATCACTATGGCACTCACTTTGAAAGAAAAGTGTTTGATTCATGTGTCTGATCAAATATGAAGAGGAACAACATAATTCGTTTTTTATTTTTGTCGATGGCCAATTTTTTTTGTTGGACTCTTCTGAAAATGTCTGTTTTAAGCATATTTCACCCAAAGATGAAAATCCTGCTCTCTCTTTTTTCTCTCTCTCTCTCTCTCTCTCTCTCTCTCTCTCTCTCTCTCTCTCTCTCTCTCTCTCTCTCTCTTTCTCCCCCTTCTCCTCTTTTATGTCATTCTGTAAATCATGTAGAAGTTGCTGTGCATGCTCCTGTGGCATTACATTGGCTTGTACTTTTTGGTCTATTGTCATAATTAGGTTTTTGGTCTCCAAGATTAGAGACTCACTTGTGGCTTAGTGACTAAGGGCTTGAGCTCTTTTTCCGAAAGTTAAGGTTTCAGGTCCTGCCTTCTTAAATGAGCTTGATCAGTTAAAAAGAGGTTCTATGATGTTTCATTTTTGGTTTTCTTGATGGAAAACATGTTTTGTAGCAGTGTCTCTGACAATATCTGTACTTAAGCAGATTGGGTTGCAAGGATAAAAACAACTTGTCTCTCTTTTCTTCTCTCCCTGCGTCCAATTCTGTAAATTATGTAGCTGTCTCTACACACTCACTTATGGCACAACACTGACTTGGACTCTTTGGTAGAATTTCAAACCTATGTTTAGATCTGCTTTGATCTGTGACAGTAAAGAGTCACTTGTGGTCTGGTGGTTAAATTCACCAACTGTTTTTATGGTTATTAATGTTTTGCTCAATTATAAATAGATTAAATTAATATAATGTAATATCATTGTTGTTCATGAGCAAATATTTTTTGGTGCACTATGTCTGAAAATATTTGTAATTAATCATATCAAAGATACATTATTTGAATCTCGATTTGAAGATTGAGGGTTCCAGCGCTAGGTTGTCAAAGGTCATGTGTTTAGTCAATTGCAAAGAAGTTCAATATAGAAAGTGAAATGCATATATAATATTTATTGATGGTCACATTTTGTTTGCTGTTCGCTTAATTACAATGTTTGTTTTTAAGCACCTTATAGTCCAATGATGAAATCAACTTCTCTCACTTGTGGACTAATGTGTAATATTGTCAACTCTCACCATGAAGGTTAAAGTTTCGAGTCAAGATTTCTGGAAGGCAGTGTGTTTGGTCAATTGCAATAGGTTCAATGAATACAGTAAAATAATATTTTAATTTTTATTGAATATGTTTGTTTTTAAGCATATCATGTCACAAAGATAAAACACCTTCTCTTGCACTCTATCCTCCTAGCTTCTATGGCATTTTGTAAAAGATGTAACTATGAGGGTACACTCACCTATGGCGTCATATTGGCTAGATATGTATGTTGTTCAACAGCTAAAAAGAACTTCCCTTTTTCTCCTGCCTCTCACTTCATCTCCTTCAACAACTGATGTAGCAGGCTTTCTACTCTCACCAGTGGCACCCCATTGACTTGTATATTTTGGCCGAATGTCATAATTAATTTCTGAAGCAATCCAGGAAAGAGTCTCTTGTGGTTTGATGGTTATGGTTTAAACTCATCCTGAAGATTAAGACTTTCAATTGTGGTGTCTCAGTCATGCATCTGCAAAAATTACTGGTCAATTTCAAAGAGTACAAATGTTTGACATATATAGTGAATAATGGTTTCTTATTGACTATAAAATATTTTTTCACTCTGTTTAATAATATTTCTATTTAAGAATATCATGGACCGAAGCTAATGAAAACCCATCTCTTTCTCTCCTTCGCCCTACTACCATCCCATTCGGTACATTATGGAGCTGTTAGTGTACAAATCCCCTGCTGTAGAAGGCTGTCTTATAATTGCGGGGTGAAAGTATAGTCATTTTCTGATCTGCAACAGTATAGAGTCATTTGTGGCCTAGTGGTTAGTTTTTGGCTTTCGCTAAGAAAATTAAAGGACCTAGGCCCACATGCATCAAGCATTTTTGTAGTCGCAAACGGTGCGATTCCTTAAAATCGGCCGTTTGCGAATGCAAAAGTGCTTTTTGGGATGCATAAAGCAATTTTAGAATTCGCAACATTTTTGCGAGTTCTAAAATTGCGGTTGCTTTTAAGAAGTCGCAGATGTGCGATTTCTTAAAAGCAATGCATCATTACTTTTAAAAGTGTAAATTCGCAATTAGGTTGCCAAATTTACCGAGTGGTTGAACCACTCGGTAAATTTGGAAAAAGTGTTTAAAATGCTGAACATGATTTTTTCTCAACATTCATGTTTCACACACACATGTCCTTAGGACATGTGTGTGTGAAACATGATGCGAAAAATACATTTCAGGGGTGCATGGGGGGGGTCCTTTGGACCCCCCCCTGCACCCATGAAATTTTCAAAGTGCCACTCGCAATTTGCTAATGCCTTCCCATTGACTCCTATGGGCCTTTTGGCCCATAGGAATCAATGGGAGTTGCGAAAATTAACTTAAGAATTTGGTATTCATTTAGGATTCGGTAAAAATTGCGATTTTTACCGAATCACAAATGAATACCGAAAATAATGATGCATAGCATTTTGCACTTCTTAATTTGCGATTCCTTATTTTTCGCAAATTAGGAAGTGCAAAATGTCACAATGATGCATGTGGGCCTGAGTAATTTTGCCTCAATTGCCATGTCAATGGTCAATTACACAAAGAAAATTATGTTTGTAGCAAATTTAATGAAAAATGACTCCTTTCTCATAGATTGCCAAATTTCTGTTTTCACTTTTTAAAGAATTTCGTGCCTCAATGCTAAAAAATATCTTCTCCCTTTCTCCCCCGGCCCTTTTTCCTTCCCATTCTGAAAATGATGTGATGTCAGGGTACTCTGATGTATGGCATCACATTGACATGTATTTTTGGGTCAAATGTCAAAGTTATGATTTGATCCATCATAGTAAAAAGCCAATTCTGGCATATTAGTTTAGATCTTACATTTTCTCTCCCTGAAACTTTATGGTTAGAATCCTGGTGTCCAGGGAGATCTCCTCGGAGCTCTCACAAACAAAATGTTGGCTGCTACACAACGCCTTCTGGGCCCCGGCCCATTTATTCTCATTAGGCCTAATGGATGACGCGTTATGTTGGAACTGTAACAAGAAAAACAGGGATTTAGCACACCTTATCTTTCACTGTAAAACACTCAAATCGTTCTGGGATAAAATCTTTGTGTTTATAAATGGTTTGTTTGAATGTACGCTAACAAAAGAATTTTCTACCCTTACCATGGCATTTATGTGCACAGACTTGAGATCTGAACCCGATAAAGACCTATTAGACCTGCTACTGACAGCAGCAGTAAAAATGGTCCTCGTCAATTGGAAATAAACAATTAAAACTTCTTACAAAGCCTGCGGACAACATTGTACTGCAGAACTTACCATGGAAACTAGCATCCAGAAAAATATGGAAATTGCTTGACACGTACCTAGACTCTTATGAACCTCCGTGAAAACAAGGTACCAACGGTACGGAACCTGGTACCCCCTATGAACGCACCACCGAGACAATCGTACTTAACTGGTCTCTTCCCAGGTCAGCCACAAGGGGGGAGCCACCCAACACCAGCCTACATGGGTGCCAACATCCCCACAGAATGCCATATATAATTGACAAGAAATGTAACTCTTCTTGCCTGTCTCCTACCTCTTGGTTCACCCCTTGTTTCTATCCCTTTTCTCTACCTGTCTCTTTCTCTTTTTCTTCAACTATCATCAGGTGGGGTTAGCTAAACAAACAGGGCATAACATCTCAATATAGTGATGCACAAGCTGCACTTGATAGAACCCTTGCTAACCCGGTAACAGAACCACCAATATGTTCATGTATATAAATTTAATGACAGATGTTGAAATCAAAAAACAAAAATAAAAAAATCCTGGTTTTCAATTACAAAGAGTTCAAGTGTTCAACAGATATAATGAAAGAAGATGTCTTTTGTTAATAATTGGCATATATTTTTACTTTTCATTTTGCCTGAAAACACTTCTTTTTAAGTTATCATGCCTCAAAGCTAAAAAATAATTTTTCTTTTTCTCTCCTTCCTATTACTTAAATAATGCAGTTGTCAGTGTACACTCACCTATGGTACAACATGGAAAGATTTTTAGATCAAATTCATGGCTGAATTTTGATCTAAGACTGAAACAAGGTCACTTCAGGTCTAATGGTTAATATCATAGATTCTCACTTTGAAAAATTAAGGTTTAATTCCTGGTTTCCCAATGTTCATGTGTCAGTCAATTGCAACGAGTCCACTTTTTCATGAAATAGAAATATGTTTCCTTATCTATTGATTGACAAATATCTTCTTTTCACTTGCTTTGAAAATACAGTTTTTAAAATATATAATGCCTCAAATATCTTTAGTTTTCTTTCTCTCTCTCCATGAATGAATTTGAATGAATTTATATTTGTATAGCGCATGGCTACAGCACTGAGGACTGAAGCAGATGGATACAGGGCAGAGAGT
Source organism: Lissotriton vulgaris (assembly GCF_964263255.1). Taxonomy (NCBI): domain Eukaryota; kingdom Metazoa; phylum Chordata; class Amphibia; order Caudata; family Salamandridae; genus Lissotriton; species Lissotriton vulgaris. The sequence goes on along the minus strand of NC_141693.1, from coordinate 513,216,321 downwards.
TTAAAGCAGGTCCTTGAAAAGGTAGGTTTTCAGGAGTTTTCGAAATGCTAACAAGTTCGGCTCCTTCCGAAGATTTAAAGGAAGGGTGTTCCAAAGGTTAGAGGCGTTAAAAGAGAAAGAGCATCTGCCCCATCTTGTTCTTCATATTTTTGCAGAGACGGCAAGATATGAGGAGCTAGAGCGGAGTTTTCTGGGCTGATTGTAAGGGGTAATGAAGGAATGGGTAATGACGGGCCCTTCCTCCAGAAGGCCTTATGAGCCAAGCTCATGGCCTTAAATTGTATCCTTGCTGTGCTAGGGAGCCAGTGAAGCCTCCTCAATGCAGGTTTGGCAGATTGCCTGCGAGGAATCTGGAGGAGCCAGCAAGCAGCACAGTTCTGGATCGTCTGAAGCTTATGAATAGTAACATGAGGGGATCCCAGGTAAAGAGTGTTCCCATAATCCAGGCGAGAGAGAATAAGAGCTTGAACCATGATCCTTCTCGCCTGGAAGGGAAGGAGGGGGAGGGGCTTATGCAACATCCTCATCAGGCCATAGGAGGTAACTGAGAGCTTGGTGGCCTGTTAGTTAAAGCTAAGAGAACAATCAAGCCACATACCAATGCTCTTGATCTGGACCTTTGGGTCTGGGGCAGGGCCAAGACAGTCCGGCCACAGGAGAGCAGGGTTGAAGCAGGGTGAGTGGCCGAGGAGCATAAGCACGGTCTTATCCCCATTGAGCTTGAGGATTGCAAATTAATGCCACCACGAGCTGAGTGTCATCTGCATAGGTGGTAACCTTTATGCCAAAAGGATGGACAATCTCCACCAAGGGTCTCATATAGATTTTAAATAGCTTGGGGCTCAGGGACGATCCCTGGGGGACCACACAGCTAAGTGGCAACCGGTTGAACACAACATTTCCTTCAAACACCTGGAAAAAGTGATCGCTGAGAAAGGACTGGAACCAGGTTAAAGCCGTGCCGGTCATTCCAAGATTCTTAAGTCGCCAGGTCAAGATGTTATGATTGACAGTGTCGAATGTGACACTCAGATCGAGGAGGATGATTGGTGACCTACCTCCCTGGTCCAGTATCTTCCTCGCCTCCTCAGTTACTGCCAAAAAGGAAGTCTCCGTCCCTAGCTGAGGGTGAAAGCCTGTTAGGGAGTAGTGGAAAAAGTTGTTAGACGCCAGGTACTCTACAAACGTGGTATTAACGTGTTTCTCAAGCAGCTTGCTCAGCCATTCAAGGAGGAAATGGAACAATATTTGGTTAGTTTGGACTGATTAAGGTTGGGTTTCTTTAGGAGGGCCTTCACCAGAGCACATTTCCAGGCAAGAGGGACCGTACCGGAGGAGATGGATGAGTTTAAGGTGTCCAGAATTATGGGACGAGTGGTGTTGGCAACCAGAGTAAGAGGCTGTGGGGGAGCAGGATCAATAGGAGAGCCCGAGATTACCTTGAGCATAATCAGATCAAATGAATCCAAGAGAGGGAATTGCCCTAGCAAGAACTGAGATTTAGGGTGCAATTCTTCGGTCTGGAAGCACAAGGATCATTCCGAGAAGCTGGGAAGGATGAATAAATATTTAGAATTTTTTGATGGAAAAATTCTGCTTGGTTGTTACAATGAAAAACTGCCCCCTCTGAGATTGGTGGTTTCTGGGACAAGGTGGAAGGAGTTTTGGCAATTCGAAAGATCTCTTTAGGTGACTTTGCAGCTATATTAATTTTCTCCTCTGAAAAGGCAACTTGGGCAGTTTTAATTCCTAACTTATATAGCCTGATTCCCTCTCTATAATCTGATTTCCTAGATTCTAAGTAGTTCTGCCTCCACCTTCTCTCTAACCTTCTGCATGCTTGTTTTAAATCTCTTAGTTTAGGGGAGAACCAGGGTGCCGTCTTTGATCTACATTTCTTGTGGGTTGATCTCTAGGGGAGAACTGAGTCAAGAGACCTTATGATCCAGTGATTAAAGTGATCATTGGCCACATCAGGGTTAGAGTCACTGGCTGGTCTAGTAACCTCAATAACTGAAATCCATTGGTCAGTAGGGAGCTTAAATCAATTCCGTTCCAACACTGGCATTGTGTTGGAAGAGAAAGTAGGTCCATGGATTTCCCAAGTTAGGGGGATCATGAAATGATCCATCCAAGGGAGTGGATTTGGAGTGCCTACCACCAGCTCTTGCAGGTTTCTGAAAACAGGGTCGAGAAGATGACCTTTGATATGCGTTGATGTAAATCCTTTCTGGATGAGCTGAAGCGCTAAGAGATTGATTGATAACTCGTTAGCTGAATGATCAGCGGGATCATCTAGGTGAATGTTAAGATCCCCAAGCACGATAAAATTTGATGGGGCTAGGGCCAAGTTAGCAACGGTGGTGGAGAGGCCAGTAAGAAATTGCCCTACAGGCCCGGGGGAGGGGGGCGATAAATTAGTAAGCCAGAGAAGGTGTAGCTGTCAGCGTAAAATCACTTATCTTTCCATTCTGGCTGGTATATTTGAGTTGAGTTTCATAGTTCATATTTTGATCCAAACCAGCAAAGTGTCACTCGCAGCCAAACAGTTAGGATCTTTGCATTTTACTCTGAAAACTAGGGGTTCAAAGCCTGGTGTTTCAATTGTCATGGGTCTAGCATATTACAATGAGATATGTCTGATGTACTTTAATGAAAGATAATTCCCTTTTTATTGATTGGCAAATAGTTTTTAAATTTGTTTCAAAATTCCTCTTTTGAAGTATATCATGCACCAAAGTGAAAAACAACTTTTATCGCTCTCTCCATCTCCTTTCTTTCCATTAAATAAGTGAAATAGTTGTAAGAGTACACTTACTGATGGAACCACATTGACTTGTATGTTTGTGTCAAATGTCATAATAACCTTTGGATCCATCACAGTAGAGGGTCTAATATGGCATACAGTTTTAGGTTTAAGACTTCGACTATGACGTTTTCTGGTAGGTGTCCTGGTGTCTCATGGCCATGTTGTTGTCATTTACAATGGATTCAGATTTTCAACAAAGAAATAGTTCAGTGACTTCCTCAGGGCTGGGAAAGAAACAAAGGATATGTATGATACATATTTCTAGTGCGATGTGCAAGAGAGATAAATGGACGTGTCCACATTTATAAGTGACATTATGCTACCAGTAGAAACCCTACTCACTGAGAGACAGTGCAAGAACAAAAAAAGGGGATTTTTTTCAAAGATTGACAGTGGCAAATAAGTGCGTTTCATTAGAGATCACAGATCCTTAAAGGTGACATAGTGAATGGTGCCTATGTAATACAATGTATTTACAGATGTCCTACAAATCATTATTACATGAAAGTCAACTTGCTCATACATGAACAAGTGTACTGTACATGTTGTTAGAATACAACTTTAAAGCAGTGAAGAAATTCCTGTATACCTGAATGGTGACAAGAAGGTCTGTGTAATCTAAAGAGTATAAGTAAAAGAAAGAAAACAGAGGAGAAAAAGGAAGAACAATGAGCATCCTGGCTCTAAAGCATTAGAACTAATAGAAAATATTTGTAGTTAGATATTGGTTGAGACGAAAGGGGACAGAATGAAAAAGAAGTGCTTACCGCGCTGCCGGTGATAATTCCAACTCGGTTGGGCTAGTTACTGAAAGTAGTTGGACTCTTTGTAAATTAAAACGTCTGAGGATAAAGTGAAAACAATAAATAAATACACAACCATGAATAGAGGATGGTGAAGCAAAGTGCACGGTTGAATAGCTAAATTCACATAATATAACAAAAAGTGTGCTTACAGCGCTACCGGTTAAGTTATTCACTGGCTAGCCCCAATGTGGTCCTTGAGTAATAGACTTAATCTGCAAAATCTATGGTTCAAAAAGGGTGAATGTGGTTTCCCATTCTATAAAAGAATCACAAGTATACGCATTAGCAGAGTGTTTCGTGACTACTGGAACAAAAGTGATGGTGAAAACAGTGGCAATATATGACAGATTAAATCGGGTGTGGACCGTTTAATAATACATTCACCAGAGAAAGTAACCACAATATATGTGGTGATATGTGAGACGCAACTACTGGTGTCACATGGGGGTAGGTACCTCAAATCCCGACAAACAAAGAGAAAGCGCCTGTAGCGCTGTTTGGTGAAGACAATCTCCGTCTAGCAAATGGAGGTTCAGCGAAATGTCTTGTGATTGATGAGACACAAGATTCCACAAGTGAGTGATATCACAATATATGTGGTGATGTGTAAGATGCCCTTAATGGTATCACATGGGGGTAAGTGACCTCTAAACTCGACAAGAATTAAACAAGCGCTTCTGCGCTGATGCAGAAGATAATCTCCTGTTGGCCAGGTGAGATCCTGAGGTGTAGGACTCGCCAGATATGGAACTTTCTATCCACAAAAAAGGTACAAGAGAGAGTTACTCTAAATATTTGATGGATAGTCGAACAGAATAAAAGTAGGTATTGCGTGTCATAGTTACTGAGTAAATGTTTCAGAATCCTGATGAGGACGTCGTGAGGGTGATCAGTGTATAGAAGGCGACCGCAATCAGTATCAGAACTGAAAGAGGTCTATACGTCATATCAGCAATAGGTCGCTATAAAACTTGGGAAAACGGTCAGGTAGGGATCTTACCTGTAAAGTGTGTACTACGGACCTCCTCACAGCAGTTCACAGTGTTCCGGGTACGGACACGTGATGCATGATGCCAGAAGCCCTTTTAACCTTTTAACCTGTAACTCAGAGTAGAACCGGAACTGTGAGTGCTCCAGTCAAGCTAAAGATGGGGGATAGCAAGAGTGCATTTGAAGTATAGCTTTATTGACTCTGTGTAATCACGTTATTATGTCTCAAGCGCTTGTGTGGAGGAAAGAGGGATGGTTGGTGGTCTTATGGAGTGTGACTAAAAAGTCAATGTATAACAACAGTGTTGCGTCTCATAGCCAAAATTTAAAAAAAACTTAAAAATCCCAGCGAATATGTCTAAACTATGTGTATAAAATCTCGGACATCAACAGAAGATACTATTAAAGCTTTATTACAAGTTGCTTTCTACATAAATGTGTACATATCTCATATAGTGATTCTGACCGGCAAATGCACTGACATGCCTAAACAGTACGTTAAGGTTAGATCGAATTTTGTGTGCTTCAGAAACCAAATTTGCGAAATATATATGTAAAGTTCTCCTGAGTACAATCGATAACCAGTAATTATAATCCTGCATACAAATGATACATACATGCATAGACAGTACGTTGAGATTGAGTCGTATGTTGTATGCTAAGGAGAAGTGTAGCTCACTGGTTAGAAGCGGCAGACCCTGAAGCAGAGACCAGGCCCGGGACCATGGTTCAATTTCCAACGCGGCAGGGTCTTGGGCTCAATGTCCGTGGACTCGATAATTCTCGCCTCGGCGCCTACTCTAATCATGGGTCACACGCTGCGACTCTGGGCAATAGCATGCTTAATCTCGACAAAGGCCCCAGCAACGCTGGGATGCCTGGCTTCACCTTGGGGGTGCCCAGGAGGGGCATCTCACAGGGAGAGCCAGGAAGGGTTCCACAGCGTTATACAGCGCTGGGACGCCCCGTTGCTGGGCAGCTGTGTGCTTTACAAGTATACTACATTTACATTTACATTTAAACAAACCAAAATTAGCGGAATACATATGTAAAGTTCTCATGAGTAGAATTTGATGACAAGCCAGAGCCAGTTGGAAATACATTTTGAATAATGTTGTGACAGGTGCTAGTTAGCACAAAAGGTGATCTTTTGAAAATAATGTATTTGAAGAAAAACTTGCGAACAAGACTTTACTGTATATATCACAAAATCGAACAACAGTGTTGATCTACTTTGAACTGTTAAACTATACATTTGCATTAGTAATGTCACTTGCATCCCTATCACAAATTGCTCGTCAAGACCATAGCTTAGCTGCCCTCTAGGCAGAGCATAATTGTGGTTCAGCATTGTTGTGAATCAACAATACTGAAAGTCACTGCTGGTCACATAACACATAGCTAGAGAAGGGTGTCTATTAGTTTCAATATTGGATATAGAGATCAATATTGATCATTGGCAAAAAAGCCACATTTAAACCGTACTAGCAGTACTGTACATAATTAGGTATGTCAAAGGCAGATTAGCTGATTCAGTGTGGATATACATGTATCAGTTCATTAGTTATCACCAAGGAAATATTGCATTTCATGGTCGCAGTTGAGACCATGTTCTACAGTACGAAGGTGCATGATTCAAAGGGCTTCTGTGTGTCTAAGTTTGAGTTTTCTGTTCCCACCCCTTATGTTGGGTTGGGTCACAGCAATGCCAGAAAATGAAACGCATTTGTGAGTGCCTTGGGAGGGACAGCTGCTGCGTGTAATGCTACCAGGTATCTCGCATCCTGTTGGTGGATTGCTCTAATATGTTCGGTGATCCTGCCTTTCAACGCTATAATGGTACTGCCCACATAGGAATTACCACACACGCATTCAATGATATACACGACAATCTTGGTGTTACAGTTTACATTGTGTCTGATATCATATCGCATTATGTTGTCAAAATTCATGAAATGTTTAGTGCCATGTTTAGCCCACCGGCATATCCCACAGCAACCACACCTGTAGAAACCAATGGTGTGAGATCTGAGCCATGTGGAGTCATTCGTACATTTAGGTACAGTTGGACTGAGTCATTCCTCAGTGTCCTATCGCTTCTGAAAGTGATTTGCGGGTAGTTCGTAATAAAGGCAGAAAGGGATATGTCAGCTTGTAAAATGTTCCAATGTCTTGTAAAACTTCTCCTGACTATGTGGTGCCTTTCATTAAAATCTGTGATTTATTCTCACTGGGGGAAGTTGTTTGTGGATGGGGGTGCAAGTTCAAGTGCGTACTGTATCTGACCGGCTAACATTAGCCATTCTATTTTCAGCTGTTCTGATCATATGTGATTTTTATCCTATCCTAGAAAATCTCTGCTTCATGTCTGTAAAGCAGGTTTGGCACTCTCCATCATCACTACAGTTCCCCCTGGCCATCAAAACTCACCATAAGGAATAGCCCTGATCTGGTGGGAAGTATTGGAACTGTCTGCATGCAAGATTGCATTGCACGAGGTTTCTTTACGAAAAAGCCTGCTGGGCAATTAGTCGTCTTTGGTATACAGTTCTACGTCCAAAAATGTAACTTTTGACGTGCTGTATTCCATGGTGATTCATATCTAAAGAGTTACTGTTCAAATGTGTGTAAAATTGTTGTAACTCGTCCTGTGTCCCCGATCATAGTAGGATATATTAGTCTATATAGCACCCCCAAAAAATAATCGAATCAATCCATTGTGCACCCTTCGTACCCCAAATCCAGCCTGCCTCTATTGTACCCATAAATAGATTCGCAAACGAAGGTGAACATTTGGAACCCATTGCAACAACCCTAGTTTGTCTGTACCAGTGTTTGTCAAGCAAAAAAAGCTATAGTTAAGGATGACTTTCATCATTGAGACCAGCATGTTCATGTGTTGCCAAAGGGGAGCAGGTCTATTCAGTAAGAGTCTAGTTACTGCACGTAGTCCTAGGTAAGGTTTAATGCGAGTATACAGGGATAATACATCTAGAGTAGCCAGGATGGTTCTGGGCTGCCATTGTATGTCTGATAGTAGGCTCAGAATATGTTTTGTATCTTGGATGCATGAGGGTAAATTCCAAACCATCGGTCCAGGCAAAAGGTCAATAGATCCTGCTAGTTTCTCAGTCGGACCTCCCATCCCTGGCACAATGGGTCTACCGGGGAAAATGGGAGGTGCTTGTGAACCTTGGGAAGAGTGTATAGCCAAGGGTAAGTGGGTCTAAAAACCTTTGTAAACATTTGTTTTCATTAAGTAGGCCAGCAGTGTGCTAGGTGGTCAGATGCCTATTGATCTCTATTGTGAGTGGACCTGTAGGGTTGTATGTCAGTAATTCATAAGAGGTTGTATCATTCATGATCTCCTGTTTGTAGTCAACATGGTTCATAACCACAACATTTCCTCCCTTGTCAGCTTCCCTGATTAGGATTTCATGATCCATACTCAGTGTTTTAAGAGCTAAACGTTCTCCTTTCGCAAGATTGTCTTTATACTTGAAAGAGTTTTTAGTGCTTTTTCTGTCATATTTATTGATGTCTTCTACAACAGTTTGTAAAAGTTATCGATGGAGTTGGCCCCGGGGAGACTGGGTATCTATTTGAATTTCGACTTAAGACCACTCGCAATGCTAAAGTCGGATTCTATGTTTAGTTCCTCAAGGAGTAATTCCATATTATAGGGTGGTTTTTCTACATCTGTAAGTGAAAGAAGAAGTTGTGTCGCTTTGATATCATTAATAGTCAATACATCAGACCCACAGTCAACAGGGATGTTTTTAGTAGTTTTATTAGCATATTGATTACAAGAAAAGCGTTTCTTAATTTTAATGCCACTTACAAACTTGAATAGATCTATTTTGAGTCTGCAGATGTCACCATGTGAATGTGGATTATAACTCAAACCTTTGCTCAAAAGGGAGACCATGTCTGTGGTTAGAGGTTTGGAGGATAGGTTAATAACCTGCAACTCACTGCCCTGATCTATTATTTGTTCCTCAAGTCTCACGACCTCAGCTTTCTCCTGAAGTCTTCTTGTTCCTGCTCTCCTGCCCCTACGGGTTTTGAAGCTGGTTTTTCTCATGGCAAGAGTTTCGAATACCTTTTCTGATTCTCTGGACCTCCCTTAAAAAAGACGACTTAGTTCGCCTAGTACCGTCTGCGGTTTCTGCCTCGCTCTCACTGGTGCATGTCATGCTCAGTGAGGTTGAGCTCGACGAAATGGAAGTACCCCCTCGTTTGATAAGTCTATCATTCTGCTGGCCATTATGAATAAGTAAATCATATTTTTTGGCAAAAATATCAGACACAATATAAACTGTAACACCAAATTTGTTGTGTATATCATGTGTATATCATTGAATGCATGTGCGGTAAATGCTTTGTGGGAAGTACCATTAGACCATTGAAAGATAGGATCACCGAACATATGAGAGCAATCCACCAAAAGGATGTGAGATACCTGGTAGCGTTACATGCTGCAGCCTGTCCCTCACTAGGCACTCACAAACGCGTTTCATTTTTTGGCACTGATGTGACCCAACCCAACATATGGGGTGGGAACAGAGAACTCAAACTTAGACGCACAGAAGCCCTTTGGATCATGCGCCTTCATACTGTAGAACATGGTCTCAACTGGGACCATGTAATGCAATATTTCCATGGTGATAACTAATGAACTGATACATTTATTTCCACACTGAATCAGCAAATCTCTCATACATAATTATGTGCAGTACTGCTAGTACGGTGTAAAGGTGGCTTTTTTTCCAATGATCATCATTGATCTCTATGTCCAATCTTTAAACAAATAGACACCCTTCTCTAGCTACGTGCTATGTGACCAGCACTGTCTTTCACAATTGTTGATTCATAACAATGCTGAAGCACAATTATGCTCTGCCTAGAGGGCATCTAAGCATTGGTCTTGATGAGCACTTCGTGATAGGGATACTTGTGACATTACTAATGCAAATGTATATTTTAACAGTTCAAAGTAGAGACTTACTGTGACCAACACTGTCGTTCGATTTTGTGATATATACAGTAAAGTGTTTTTTGGGAGTTTTTCTTCAAATACATTGGTTTGAAAAGTGCACCTTTTGTGCTAACTAGCACCTGTCACAAGATTATTAGAAATATATTTCCAACTGTCTCTAGCTTGTCATCTTATTCTACTCATGAGAACTTTACATATGTATTCCGCGGGTCTGCCGCTTCTAACCAGTGAGCTACACTTCTCCTTAGCATACAACATATGACTTAATTTCAACGTACTGTTTATGCATGTATGTATCATTTGTATGCAGGATTATAATTACGTTATCAATTGTACTCAGGAGATCTTTACATAAATATTCTGCAAATTTGGTTTCTGAAGCACACAACATACGATCTAGCCTTAATGTACTGTTTAAGCATGCCAGTGCATTTGCCGGTCAGAATCACTATATGAGATATGTATACATTTATGTAGAAAGCAACTTGTAACAAGCTACACTAGTATCTTCTGTTGATGTTCGTGATTCAATACACATAGTTATGTTTATCTATATATTGCCACCAGGCCGTAATGTATTTGCTTGACCTTTATACTGTCTCTCTTTCTCTCCTTCTCGTCCTTTTACATACTTTTACTTTTTCTGTTACTTCACAAAGGGACTACGATTTTTAGACATATTCACTGGCATTTTTTGTTTTGGCTATGAGACGCAACACTGTCGTTATATATTGACTTTTTAGTCACCCTCCATAAGACCACCACCATCCCTCTTTCGGCCATTCAATAAAGCTATATTTCAAATGCGCTCTTGCTGTCCCCCAATCTTTAGCTTGAGTGGAGCGCTCACACTTCCAGTTCGACTATGAGTTACAGGTCACCATTCTAGTCCTCCATCTCTCACATCAGTGGCTTTAAAAGGGCTTCCGGCATCACGCATCACATGTTCGTACCCGGAACAATGTGAACTGCTGTGAGGAGGTCCGTAGTACACACGTTACAGGTAAGATCCCCACCGGACCGTTTTCCTTAGTTTTACAGAGACCTATTGCCTGATTTGAAGTATAGACCTCTTTCATATCTGATACTGATTGCGGTTGCCTTCTGTACGCTGATCACCCTCACGGCGTCCTCATTTGGATTCTGAAACATTTACTCGGTAACTATGACACGCAATACCTTTTTTATTTTGTTTGACTATCCATCAAATATTTAGAGTAACTCTCTCTCATACCTTTTTTGTTTATAGTCATTTTCGTATCTGGCGAGTCCTACACCTCAGGATTTCACCTGGCCAACAGGAGCTTATCCTCTCCATCAGCGCGGTAAGCGCTTGTTCAATAATTGTCGGGTTTTGAGGTCACTTACCCCCATGTAATACCATTAATGGCGTCTTACACATCACCACAAATATTGTGGTATCACTCATTGTAGAATCTTTTATCAAAGATACACTCCCGATATATCCGGTCATTTCTTGCCACGGGTCTTAATATCTCTTGAGTTTCAATGCTCATGCATTTGATCAATTATCATCAATTCAAATCTTTAACAAATACAATGAAAGAAGATTTATTTCTAATTGATTGGCAAATGCCTCTTTTTAAGCATATCATGCCCTAGTGCTAAAAACATTTTCACTCTCTCCTCCAGCTTCCAGCCCATTCTCTAATTGATTCACCAGTCAATGTACACTCACCAATGTACCACACTGACTTGTATTTTCAGGTTGACTGTCATAGTTATGTTTTGAAACTATATGATAAAGAGTAACTTTTGGCTTAATGGTTAGGGTTTTAAACTTTCACTCCTAAGATTAAGTCTTGGTGTTTAAATTGGCATGACAATTACCAAAATGTTCAACCACTATAGTGAAATATAATGATGTTCACATTATTTGGTGAATATTACCTCTTTTCATTTTGTGTGAAAGTGTCTCTTTTTAAGTATATGATGCCGCAAAGCTAAAACGAATGTTTCTATTTGGCTCCCACCCTATTCCCATTCTGTAAATGACGTAGCTATCAGTGAACACTCACCTGTTGCACCACATTGACTTGTATTTTTTGCCTGAATGTCATAGTAATATTTTGACCCGTCACAGTATAGTGTTTCATGTGGCATAATGGTTAGGATTATCATCTTTCACTCTGAAGATAAAGAGGATCATTAGGATGACAGGCGGACTTTGTCTGCCCGCCATCCTGTCGGAATTCGGGACCGCCAGCCATAAGGGCAGGGGTCCCGTGGGGGGTATTAGGATGTGCCTGCCACAGTGGTGGGCACATCCTGCATTTTTAGCATTGTGGCCGGCGGTGCTCTCTGCACCGCCCGCCACAATGCTAAAAATGCATTTCAGCATTTGCATTAACAAAGCGGCAGGCACCGCACGGTGCCTGGCGCTTTGTTAATGCTAATAAAGGGGGGTACCACAGGTACCCCCGTGTGCACCCCCCATCTATACTTCACTCTGGGGGCCTTCAGGGGTCCCCCAGAGTGAAGACCGCATGCCTTTCCGTGGCGGCATCGCCGCAGCGGAAAGGCACCCAACAACAACCATAATAGTATGGCTGGCGGTGTCTAATAGACACAGCCACCATATTATTCCTTTTCTGCCCCGGCTGCAAGGCGACCGGGCGGAAAAGCGGCGGATGGTCTTTACGTCCGCCGAGATCCCCCCCGCCATACTAATATGGCGGGGGGAAACTAGTGTGGATTTCGGGCGGATTGCCCCCGCCAGCCTGGCGGGGGCAATCCGCCCAACATCATAATGGGCCCCATAGGGTTTGACTTCAGTTTTTTAATGTTATTTGACTGGTCAATTGCAAAGATTTCAAATGCTCAACAAATAGTAACAGATGATTTGTTCCTTATTGATGTGCAAATATTGTTTTCTTTTCAATTTGTCTGAAAATCCTTCGCTTATAGTATATCATGCCTGAAAGCTTAAAAAAAAACCTCTTTAGTCTCTCCCTCCTTCCAACCCATTCTGCAAATGATGTAGCTGTTAGTGGACCCTCCACTCTGCCACCACATTGATTTGTATTTTGGGGGGGGCTCAAATGTCATAGTAAATTTAGATCTAACACTCTTGACACTGAAGATTTAAATTGTGGTGCCATCATGGTCATGAATCTCCTCTAACATGTGATTAATTAAAAATAGGACAAATGTTCAACCAATTTTGTGAAAGATGATTTGTTTCTTATTTATTGACAAATATGTTTTCTTCTCACTTTCTAAGAAAATACCTCGTTTTACATATATCATTCCACAATACTAAAACAACTTCTCTCTCACACTCTTACTCTCTCACTATGTTCATACCAATCAGAAAATGAGGTACACTCACTGATGGAACCATATTGACTTGAGTTTTTTTGGTCTAATGTCATATCTAGGTTTTCAATCAACCCAGTGGAGGGTAACAGCTCTTAGGTTCTCATTCTGTATATAAGTAATTCAAGTCCTGGTATTTTAATGCTCATGTGTCTGGTCAATTAACAACAAAACTAATATTCTTTGAATATAGTAAAATATATGTTTTCTTTTTTATTGATTGGGAACTATTTTGAATTTTTACCTTGGATGAAAATATCACTTTGCCATGCTGTAGAATATCTGGTTGTCAGGGTATACTCACCTATGGCACCACATTGCTTTTGTATTGTTGGGTTGACTGTCATAGCTATATTTTGACCCAGCTTAGTGAAGCGTTGCTTGTAATGTAATAGCTAAGGTTGCATGCTCATGCTTTGAAAATGATAGGTTGTGAGTACCAGTGTTATGGTCAAGTGTGTGGTCCATTAGAAAACGTTTGAATCTTCAACAAGAATACTGACAAATGATTTTGTTCTAATTGACTGAAAAAGATTTTTCACTTTGACTGAAATAACCCTTTTTAAATATCTAATTTCAAGTATATTGTGCCTTGAAGCTCTCTCACTCTCTTTCCTATTCCTTCCACTCCACTCTGAAAATATGGTGGCTGTAGGAGATCATCACCTGTACAGAAAGTGTGCTTACAGCGCTACCGGTTAAGTTATTCACTGGCTAGCCCCAATGTGGTCCTTGAGTAATAGACTTAATCTGCAATATCTATGGTTCAAAAAGGGTGAATGTGGTTTCCCATTCTATAAAAGAATCACAAGTATACGCATTAGCAGAGTGTTTCGTGACTACTGGAACTAAAGTGATGGTGAAAACAGTGGCAATATATGACAGATTAAATCGGGTGTGGACCGTTTAATAATACATTCACCAGAGAAAGTAACCACAATATATGTGGTGATATGTGAGACGCAACTACTGGTGTCACATGGGGGTAGGTACCTCAAATCCCGACAAACAAAGAGAAAGCGCCTGTAGCGCTGTTTGGTGAAGACAATCTCCGTCTAGCAAATGGAGGTTCAGCTAAATGTCTTGTGATTGATGAGACACAAGATTCCACAAGTGAGTGATATCACAATATATGTGGTGATGTGTAAGATGCCATTAATGGTATCACATGGGGGTAAGTGACCTCTAAACTCGACAAGAATTAAACAAGCGCTTCTGCGCTGATGCAGAAGATAATCTCCTGTTGGCCAGGTGAGATCCTGAGGTGTAGGACTCGCCAGATATGGAACTTTCTATCCACAAAAAAGGTACAAGAGAGAGTTACTCTAAATATTTGATGGATAGTCGAACAGAATAAAAGTAGGTATTGCGTGTCATAGTTACTGAGTAAATGTTTCAGAATCCTGATGAGGACGACGTGAGGGTGATCAGTGTATAGAAGGCGACCGCAATCAGTATCAGAACTGAAAGAGGTCTATACGTCATATCAGCAATAGGTCGCTATAAAACTTGGGAAAACGGTCAGGTAGGGATCTTACCTGTAAAGTGTGTACTACGGACCTCCTCACAGCAGTTCACAGTGTTCCGGGTACGGACACGTGATGCATGATGCCGGAAGCCCTTTTAACCTTTTAACCTGTAACTCAGAGTAGAACCGGAACTGTGAGTGCTCCAGTCAAGCTAAAGATGGGGGATAGCAAGAGTGCATTTGAAGTATAGCTTTATTGACTCTGTGTAATCACGTTATTATGTCTCAAGCGCTTGTGTGGAGGAAAGAGGGATGGTTGGTGGTCTTATGGAGTGTGACTAAAAAGTCAATGTATAACAACAGTGTTGCGTCTCATAGCCAAAATTTAAAAAAAACTTAAAAATCCCAGCGAATATGTCTAAACTATGTGTATAAAATCTCGGACATCAACAGAAGATACTATTAAAGCTTTATTACAAGTTGCTTTCTACATAAATGTGTACATATCTCATATAGTGATTCTGACCGGCAAATGCACTGACATGCCTAAACAGTACGTTAAGGTTAGATCGAATTTTGTGTGCTTCAGAAACCAAATTTGCGAAATATATATGTAAAGTTCTCCTGAGTACAATCGATAACCAGTAATTATAATCCTGCATACAAATGATACATACATGCATAGACAGTACGTTGAGATTGAGTCGTATGTTGTATGCTAAGGAGAAGTGTAGCTCACTGGTTAGAAGCGGCAGACCCTGAAGCAGAGACCAGGCCCGGGACCATGGTTCAATTTCCAACGCGGCAGGGTCTTGGGCTCAATGTCCGTGGACTCGATAATTCTCGCCTCGGCGCCTACTCTAATCATGGGTCACACGCTGCGACTCTGGGCAATAGCATGCTTAATCTCGACAAAGGCCCCAGCAACGCTGGGATGCCTGGCTTCACCTTGGGGGTGCCCAGGAGGGGCATCTCACAGGGAGAGCCAGGAAGGGTTCCACAGCGTTATACAGCGCTGGGACGCCCCGTTGCTGGGCAGCTGTGTGCTTTACAAGTATACTACATTTACATTTACATTTAAACAAACCAAAATTAGCGGAATACATATGTAAAGTTCTCATGAGTAGAATTTGATGACAAGCCAGAGCCAGTTGGAAATACATTTTGAATAATGTTGTGACAGGTGCTAGTTAGCACAAAAGGTGATCTTTTGAAAATAATGTATTTGAAGAAAAACTTGCGAACAAGACTTTACTGTATATATCACAAAATCGAACAACAGTGTTGATCTACTTTGAACTGTTAAACTATACATTTGCATTAGTAATGTCACTTGCATCCCTATCACAAATTGCTCGTCAAGACCATAGCTTAGCTGCCCTCTAGGCAGAGCATAATTGTGGTTCAGCATTGTTGTGAATCAACAATACTGAAAGTCACTGCTGGTCACATAACACATAGCTAGAGAAGGGTGTCTATTAGTTTCAATATTGGATATAGAGATCAATATTGATCATTGGCAAAAAAGCCACATTTAAACCGTACTAGCAGTACTGTACATAATTAGGTATGTCAAAGGCAGATTAGCTGATTCAGTGTGGATATACATGTATCAGTTCATTAGTTATCACCAAGGAAATATTGCATTTCATGGTCGCAGTTGAGACCATGTTCTACAGTACGAAGGTGCATGATTCAAAGGGCTTCTGTGTGTCTAAGTTTGAGTTTTCTGTTCCCACCCCTTATGTTGGGTTGGGTCACAGCAATGCCAGAAAATGAAACGCATTTGTGAGTGCCTTGGGAGGGACAGCTGCTGCGTGTAATGCTACCAGGTATCTCGCATCCTGTTGGTGGATTGCTCTAATATGTTCGGTGATCCTGCCTTTCAACGCTATAATGGTACTGCCCACATAGGAATTACCACACACGCATTCAATGATATACACGACAATCTTGGTGTTACAGTTTACATTGTGTCTGATATCATATCGCATTATGTTGTCAAAATTCATGAAATGTTTAGTGCCATGTTTAGCCCACCGGCATATCCCACAGCAACCACACCTGTAGAAACCAATGGTGTGAGATCTGAGCCATGTGGAGTCATTCGTACATTTAGGTACAGTTGGACTGAGTCATTCCTCAGTGTCCTATCGCTTCTGAAAGTGATTTGCGGGTAGTTCGTAATAAAGGCAGAAAGGGATATATCAGCTTGTAAAATGTTCCAATGTCTTGTAAAACTTCTCCTGACTATGTGGTGCCTTTCATTAAAATCTGTGATTTATTCTCACTGGGGGAAGTTGTTTGTGGATGGGGGTGCAAGTTCAAGTGCGTACTGTATCTGACCGGCTAACATTAGCCATTCTATTTTCAGCTGTTCTGATCATATGTGATTTTTATCCTATCCTAGAAAATCTCTGCTTCATGTCTGTAAAGCAGGTTTGGCACTCTCCATCATCACTACAGTTCCCCCTGGCCATCAAAACTCACCATAAGGAATAGCCCTGATCTGGTGGGAAGTATTGGAACTGTCTGCATGCAAGATTGCATTGCACGAGGTTTCTTTACGAAAAAGCCTGCTGGGCAATTAGTCGTCTTTGGTATACAGTTCTACGTCCAAAAATGTAACTTTTGACGTGCTGTATTCCATGGTGATTCATATCTAAAGAGTTACTGTTCAAATGTGTGTAAAATTGTTGTAACTCGTCCTGTGTCCCCGATCATAGTAGGATATATTAGTCTATATAGCACCCCCAAAAAATAATCGAATCAATCCATTGTGCACCCTTCGTACCCCAAATCCAGCCTGCCTCTATTGTACCCATAAATAGATTCGCAAACGAAGGTGAACATTTGGAACCCATTGCAACAACCCTAGTTTGTCTGTACCAGTGTTTGTCAAGCAAAAAAAGCTATAGTTAAGGATGACTTTCATCATTGAGACCAGCATGTTCATGTGTTGCCAAAGGGGAGCAGGTCTATTCAGTAAGAGTCTAGTTACTGCACGTAGTCCTAGGTAAGGTTTAATGCGAGTATACAGGGATAATACATCTAGAGTAGCCAGGATGGTTCTGGGCTGCCATTGTATGTCTGATAGTAGGCTCAGAATATGTTTTGTATCTTGGATGCATGAGGGTAAATTCCAAACCATCGGTCCAGGCAAAAGGTCAATAGATCCTGCTAGTTTCTCAGTCGGACCTCCCATCCCTGGCACAATGGGTCTACCGGGGAAAATGGGAGGTGCTTGTGAACCTTGGGAAGAGTGTATAGCCAAGGGTAAGTGGGTCTAAAAACCTTTGTAAACATTTGTTTTCATTAAGTAGGCCAGCAGTGTGCTAGGTGGTCAGATGCCTATTGATCTCTATTGTGAGTGGACCTGTAGGGTTGTATGTCAGTAATTCATAAGAGGTTGTATCATTCATGATCTCCTGTTTGTAGTAAACATGGTTCATAACCACAACATTTCCTCCCTTGTCAGCTTCCCTGATTAGGATTTCATGATCCATACTCAGTGTTTTAAGAGCTAAACGTTCTCCTTTCGCAAGATTGTCTTTATACTTGAAAGAGTTTTTAGTGCTTTTTCTGTCATATTTATTGATGTCTTCTACAACAGTTTGTAAAAGTTATCGATGGAGTTGGCCCCGGGGAGACTGGGTATCTATTTGAATTTCGACTTAAGACCACTCGCAATGCTAAAGTCGGATTCTATGTTTAGTTCCTCAAGGAGTAATTCCATATTATAGGGTGGTTTTTCTACATCTGTAAGTGAAAGAAGAAGTTGTGTCGCTTTGATGTCATTAATAGTCAATACATCAGACCCACAGTCAACAGGGATGTTTTTAGTAGTTTTATTAGCATATTGATTACAAGAAAAGCGTTTCTTAATTTTAATGCCACTTACAAACTTGAATAGATCTATTTTGAGTCTGCAGATGTCACCATGTGAATGTGGATTATAACTCAAACCTTTGCTCAAAAGGGAGACCATGTCTGTGGTTAGAGGTTTGGAGGATAGGTTAATAACCTGCAACTCACTGCCCTGATCTATTATTTGTTCCTCAAGTCTCCCGACCTCAGCTTTCTCCTGAAGTCTTCTTGTTCCTGCTCTCCTGCCCCTACGGGTTTTGAAGCTGGTTTTTCTCATGGCAAGAGTTTCGAATACCTTTTCTGATTCTCTGGACCTCCCTTAAAAAAGACGACTTAGTTCGCCTAGTACCGTCTGCGGTTTCTGCCTCGATCTCACTGGTGCATGTCATGCTCAGTGAGGTTGAGCTCGACGAAATGGAAGTACCCCCTCGTTTGATAAGTCTATCATTCTGCTGGCCATTATGAATAAGTAAATCATATTTTTTGGCAAAAATATCAGACACAATATAAACTGTAACACCAAATTTGTTGTGTATATCATGTGTATATCATTGAATGCATGTGCGGTAAATGCTTTGTGGGAAGTACCATTAGACCATTGAAAGATAGGATCACCGAACATATGAGAGCAATCCACCAAAAGGATGTGAGATACCTGGTAGCGTTACATGCTGCAGCCTGTCCCTCACTAGGCACTCACAAACGCGTTTCATTTTTTGGCACTGATGTGACCCAACCCAACATATGGGGTGGGAACAGAGAACTCAAACTTAGACGCACAGAAGCCCTTTGGATCATGCGCCTTCATACTGTAGAACATGGTCTCAACTGGGACCATGTAATGCAATATTTCCATGGTGATAACTAATGAACTGATACATTTATTTCCACACTGAATCAGCAAATCTCTCATACATAATTATGTGCAGTACTGCTAGTACGGTGTAAAGGTGGCTTTTTTTCCAATGATCATCATTGATCTCTATGTCCAATCTTTAAACAAATAGACACCCTTCTCTAGCTACGTGCTATGTGACCAGCACTGTCTTTCACAATTGTTGATTCATAACAATGCTGAAGCACAATTATGCTCTGCCTAGAGGGCATCTAAGCATTGGTCTTGATGAGCACTTCGTGATAGGGATACTTGTGACATTACTAATGCAAATGTATATTTTAACAGTTCAAAGTAGAGACTTACTGTGACCAACACTGTCGTTCGATTTTGTGATATATACAGTAAAGTGTTTTTTGGGAGTTTTTCTTCAAATACATTGGTTTGAAAAGTGCACCTTTTGTGCTAACTAGCACCTGTCACAAGATTATTAGAAATATATTTCCAACTGTCTCTAGCTTGTCATCTTATTCTACTCATGAGAACTTTACATATGTATTCCGCGGGTCTGCCGCTTCTAACCAGTGAGCTACACTTCTCCTTAGCATACAACATATGACTTAATTTCAACGTACTGTTTATGCATGTATGTATCATTTGTATGCAGGATTATAATTACGTTATCAATTGTACTCAGGAGATCTTTACATAAATATTCTGCAAATTTGGTTTCTGAAGCACACAACATACGATCTAGCCTTAATGTACTGTTTAAGCATGCCAGTGCATTTGCCGGTCAGAATCACTATATGAGATATGTATACATTTATGTAGAAAGCAACTTGTAACAAGCTACACTAGTATCTTCTGTTGATGTTCGTGATTCAATACACATAGTTATGTTTATCTATATATTGCCACCAGGCCGTAATGTATTTGCTTGACCTTTATACTGTCTCTCTTTCTCTCCTTCTCGTCCTTTTACATACTTTTACTTTTTCTGTTACTTCACAAAGGGACTACGATTTTTAGACATATTCACTGGCATTTTTTGTTTTGGCTATGAGACGCAACACTGTCGTTATATATTGACTTTTTAGTCACCCTCCATAAGACCACCACCATCCCTCTTTCGGCCATTCAATAAAGCTATATTTCAAATGCGCTCTTGCTGTCCCCCAATCTTTAGCTTGAGTGGAGCGCTCACACTTCCAGTTCGACTCTGAGTTACAGGTCACCATTCTAGTCCTCCATCTCTCACATCAGTGGCTTTAAAAGGGCTTCCGGCATCACGCATCACATGTTCGTACCCGGAACAATGTGAACTGCTGTGAGGAGGTCCGTAGTACACACGTTACAGGTAAGATCCCCACCGGACCGTTTTCCTTAGTTTTACAGAGACCTATTGCCTGATTTGAAGTATAGACCTCTTTCATATCTGATACTGATTGCGGTTGCCTTCTGTACGCTGATCACCCTCACGGCGTCCTCATTTGGATTCTGAAACATTTACTCGGTAACTATGACACGCAATACCTTTTTTATTTTGTTTGACTATCCATCAAATATTTAGAGTAACTCTCTCTCATACCTTTTTTGTTTATAGTCATTTTCGTATCTGGCGAGTCCTACACCTCAGGATTTCACCTGGCCAACAGGAGCTTATCCTCTCCATCAGCGCGGTAAGCGCTTGTTCAATAATTGTCGGGTTTTGAGGTCACTTACCCCCATGTAATACCATTAATGGCGTCTTACACATCACCACAAATATTGTGGTATCACTCATTGTAGAATCTTTTATCAAAGATACACTCCCGATATATCCGGTCATTTCTTGCCACGGGTCTTAATATCTCTTGAGTTTCAATGCTCATGCATTTGATCAATTATCATCAATTCAAATCTTTAACAAATACAATGAAAGAAGATTTATTTCTAATTGATTGGCAAATGCCTCTTTTTAAGCATATCATGCCCTAGTGCTAAAAACATTTTCACTCTCTCCTCCAGCTTCCAGCCCATTCTCTAATTGATTCACCAGTCAATGTACACTCACCAATGTACCACACTGACTTGTATTTTCAGGTTGACTGTCATAGTTATGTTTTGAAACTATATGATAAAGAGTAACTTTTGGCTTAATGGTTAGGGTTTTAAACTTTCACTCCTAAGATTAAGTCTTGGTGTTTAAATTGGCATGACAATTACCAAAATGTTCAACCACTATAGTGAAATATAATGATGTTCACATTATTTGGTGAATATTACCTCTTTTCATTTTGTGTGAAAGTGTCTCTTTTTAAGTATATGATGCCGCAAAGCTAAAACGAATGTTTCTATTTGGCTCCCACCCTATTCCCATTCTGTAAATGACGTAGCTATCAGTGAACACTCACCTGTTGCACCACATTGACTTGTATTTTTTGCCTGAATGTCATAGTAATATTTTGACCCGTCACAGTATAGTGTTTCATGTGGCATAATGGTTAGGATTATCATCTTTCACTCTGAAGATAAAGAGGGTCATTAGGATGACAGGCGGACTTTGTCTGCCCGCCATCCTGTCGGAATTCGGGACAGCCAGCCATAAGGGCAGGGGTCCCGTGGGGGGTATTAGGATGTGCCTGCCACAGTGGTGGGCACATCCTGCATTTTTAGCATTGTGGCCGGCGGTGCTCTCTGCACCGCCCGCCACAATGCTAAAAATGCATTTCAGCATTTGCATTAACAAAGCGGCAGGCACCGCACGGTGCCTGGCGCTTTGTTAATGCTAATAAAGGGGGGTACCACAGGTACCCCCGTGTGCACCCCCCATCTATACTTCACTCTGGGGGCCTTCAGGGGTCCCCCAGAGTGAAGACCGCATGCCTTTCCGTGGCGGCATCGCCGCAGCGGAAAGGCACCCAACAACAACCATAATAGTATGGCTGGCGGTGTCTAATAGACACAGCCACCATATTATTCCTTTTCTGCCCCGGCTGCAAGGCGACCGGGCGGAAAAGCGGCGGATGGTCTTTACGTCCGCCGAGATCCCCCCCGCCATACTAATATGGCGGGGGGAAACTAGTGTGGATTTCGGGCGGATTGCCCCCGCCAGGCTGGCGGTGGATACCGCCAGCCTGGCGGGGGCAATCCGCCCAACATCATAATGGGCCCCATAGGGTTTGACTTCAGTTTTTTAATGTTATTTGACTGGTCAATTGCAAAGATTTCAAATGCTCAACAAATAGTAACAGATGATTTGTTCCTTATTGATGTGCAAATATTGTTTTCTTTTCAATTTGTCTGAAAATCCTTCGGTTATAGTATATCATGCCTGAAAGCTTAAAAAAAAACCTCTTTAGTCTCTCCCTCCTTCCAACCCATTCTGCAAATGATGTAGCTGTTAGTGGACCCTCCACTCTGCCACCACATTGATTTGTATTTTGGGGGGGGGGCTCAAATGTCATAGTAAATTTAGATCCAACACTCTTGACACTGAAGATTTAAATTGTGGTGCCATCATGGTCATGAATCTCCTCTAACATGTGATTAATTAAAAATAGGACAAATGTTCAACCAATTTTGTGAAAGATGATTTGTTTCTTATTTATTGACAAATATGTTTTCTTCTCACTTTCTAAGAAAATACCTCGTTTTACATATATCATTCCACAATACTAAAACAACTTCTCTCTCACACTCTTACTCTCTCACTATGTTCATACCAATCAGAAAATGAGGTACACTCACTGATGGAACCATATTGACTTGAGTTTTTTTGGTCTAATGTCATATCTAGGTTTTCAATCAACCCAGTGGAGGGTAACAGCTCTTAGGTTCTCATTCTGTATATAAGTAATTCAAGTCCTGGTATTTTAATGCTCATGTGTCTGGTCAATTAACAACAAAACTAATATTCTTTGAATATAGTAAAATATATGTTTTCTTTTTTATTGATTGGGAACTATTTTGAATTTTTACCTTGGATGAAAATATCACTTTGCCATGCTGTAGAATATCTGGTTGTCAGGGTATACTCACCTATGGCACCACATTGCTTTTGTATTGTTGGGTTGACTGTCATAGCTATATTTTGACCCAGCTTAGTGAAGCGTTGCTTGTAATGTAATAGCTAAGGTTGCATGCTCATGCTTTGAAAATGATAGGTTGTGAGTACCAGTGTTATGGTCAAGTGTGTGGTCCATTAGAAAACGTTTGAATCTTCAACAAGAATACTGACAAATGATTTTGTTCTAATTGACTGAAAAAGATTTTTCACTTTGACTGAAATAACCCTTTTTAAATATCTAATTTCAAGTATATTGTGCCTTGAAGCTCTCTCACTCTCTTTCCTATTCCTTCCACTCCACTCTGAAAATATGGTGGCTGTAGGAGATCATCACCTGTACAGAAAGTGTGCTTACAGCGCTACCGGTTAAGTTATTCACTGGCTAGCCCCAATGTGGTCCTTGAGTAATAGACTTAATCTGCAATATCTATGGTTCAAAAAGGGTGAATGTGGTTTCCCATTCTATAAAAGAATCACAAGTATACGCATTAGCAGAGTGTTTCGTGACTACTGGAACAAAAGTGATGGTGAAAACAGTGGCAATATATGACAGATTAAATCGGGTGTGGACCGTTTAATAATACATTCACCAGAGAAAGTAACCACAATATATGTGGTGATATGTGAGACGCAACTACTGGTGTCACATGGGGGTAGGTACCTCAAATCCCGACAAACAAAGAGAAAGCGCCTGTAGCGCTGTTTGGTGAAGACAATCTCCGTCTAGCAAATGGAGGTTCAGCTAAATGTCTTGTGATTGATGAGACACAAGATTCCACAAGTGAGTGATATCACAATATATGTGGTGATGTGTAAGATGCCATTAATGGTATCACATGGGGGTAAGTGACCTCTAAACTCGACAAGAATTAAACAAGCGCTTCTGCGCTGATGCAGAAGATAATCTCCTGTTGGCCAGGTGAGATCCTGAGGTGTAGGACTCGCCAGATATGGAACTTTCTATCCACAAAAAAGGTACAAGAGAGAGTTACTCTAAATATTTGATGGATAGTCGAACAGAATAAAAGTAGGTATTGCGTGTCATAGTTACTGAGTAAATGTTTCAGAATCCTGATGAGGACGACGTGAGGGTGATCAGTGTATAGAAGGCGACCGCAATCAGTATCAGAACTGAAAGAGGTCTATACGTCATATCAGCAATAGGTCGCTATAAAACTTGGGAAAACGGTCAGGTAGGGATCTTACCTGTAAAGTGTGTACTACGGACCTCCTCACAGCAGTTCACAGTGTTCCGGGTACGGACACGTGATGCATGATGCCGGAAGCCCTTTTAACCTTTTAACCTGTAACTCAGAGTAGAACCGGAACTGTGAGTGCTCCAGTCAAGCTAAAGATGGGGGATAGCAAGAGTGCATTTGAAGTATAGCTTTATTGACTCTGTGTAATCACGTTATTATGTCTCAAGCGCTTGTGTGGAGGAAAGAGGGATGGTTGGTGGTCTTATGGAGTGTGACTAAAAAGTCAATGTATAACAACAGTGTTGCGTCTCATAGCCAAAATTTTAAAAAAACTTAAAAATCCCAGCGAATATGTCTAAACTATGTGTATAAAATCTCGGACATCAACAGAAGATACTATTAAAGCTTTATTACAAGTTGCTTTCTACATAAATGTGTACATATCTCATATAGTGATTCTGACCGGCAAATGCACTGACATGCCTAAACAGTACGTTAAGGTTAGATCGAATTTTGTGTGCTTCAGAAACCAAATTTGCGAAATATATATGTAAAGTTCTCCTGAGTACAATCGATAACCAGTAATTATAATCCTGCATACAAATGATACATACATGCATAGACAGTACGTTGAGATTGAGTCGTATGTTGTATGCTAAGGAGAAGTGTAGCTCACTGGTTAGAAGCGGCAGACCCTGAAGCAGAGACCAGGCCCGGGACCATGGTTCAATTTCCAACGCGGCAGGGTCTTGGGCTCAATGTCCGTGGACTCGATAATTCTCGCCTCGGCGCCTACTCTAATCATGGGTCACACGCTGCGACTCTGGGCAATAGCATGCTTAATCTCGACAAAGGCCCCAGCAACGCTGGGATGCCTGGCTTCACCTTGGGGGTGCCCAGGAGGGGCATCTCACAGGGAGAGCCAGGAAGGGTTCCACAGCGTTATACAGCGCTGGGACGCCCCGTTGCTGGGCAGCTGTGTGCTTTACAAGTATACTACATTT
This sequence comes from Lissotriton vulgaris, assembly GCF_964263255.1. Lineage (NCBI taxonomy): Eukaryota > Metazoa > Chordata > Amphibia > Caudata > Salamandridae > Lissotriton > Lissotriton vulgaris. The sequence goes on along the minus strand of NC_141693.1, from coordinate 513,190,954 downwards.
ACATTTACATTTAAACAAACCAAAATTAGCGGAATACATATGTAAAGTTCTCATGAGTAGAATTTGATGACAAGCCAGAGCCAGTTGGAAATACATTTTGAATAATGTTGTGACAGGTGCTAGTTAGCACAAAAGGTGATCTTTTGAAAATAATGTATTTGAAGAAAAACTTGCGAACAAGACTTTACTGTATATATCACAAAATCGAACAACAGTGTTGATCTACTTTGAACTGTTAAACTATACATTTGCATTAGTAATGTCACTTGCATCCCTATCACAAATTGCTCGTCAAGACCATAGCTTAGCTGCCCTCTAGGCAGAGCATAATTGTGGTTCAGCATTGTTGTGAATCAACAATACTGAAAGTCACTGCTGGTCACATAACACATAGCTAGAGAAGGGTGTCTATTAGTTTCAATATTGGATATAGAGATCAATATTGATCATTGGCAAAAAAGCCACATTTAAACCGTACTAGCAGTACTGTACATAATTAGGTATGTCAAAGGCAGATTAGCTGATTCAGTGTGGATATACATGTATCAGTTCATTAGTTATCACCAAGGAAATATTGCATTTCATGGTCGCAGTTGAGACCATGTTCTACAGTACGAAGGTGCATGATTCAAAGGGCTTCTGTGTGTCTAAGTTTGAGTTTTCTGTTCCCACCCCTTATGTTGGGTTGGGTCACAGCAATGCCAGAAAATGAAACGCATTTGTGAGTGCCTTGGGAGGGACAGCTGCTGCGTGTAATGCTACCAGGTATCTCGCATCCTGTTGGTGGATTGCTCTAATATGTTCGGTGATCCTGCCTTTCAACGCTATAATGGTACTGCCCACATAGGAATTACCACACACGCATTCAATGATATACACGACAATCTTGGTGTTACAGTTTACATTGTGTCTGATATCATATCGCATTATGTTGTCAAAATTCATGAAATGTTTAGTGCCATGTTTAGCCCACCGGCATATCCCACAGCAACCACACCTGTAGAAACCAATGGTGTGAGATCTGAGCCATGTGGAGTCATTCGTACATTTAGGTACAGTTGGACTGAGTCATTCCTCAGTGTCCTATCGCTTCTGAAAGTGATTTGCGGGTAGTTCGTAATAAAGGCAGAAAGGGATATGTCAGCTTGTAAAATGTTCCAATGTCTTGTAAAACTTCTCCTGACTATGTGGTGCCTTTCATTAAAATCTGTGATTTATTCTCACTGGGGGAAGTTGTTTGTGGATGGGGGTGCAAGTTCAAGTGCGTACTGTATCTGACCGGCTAACATTAGCCATTCTATTTTCAGCTGTTCTGATCATATGTGATTTTTATCCTATCCTAGAAAATCTCTGCTTCATGTCTGTAAAGCAGGTTTGGCACTCTCCATCATCACTACAGTTCCCCCTGGCCATCAAAACTCACCATAAGGAATAGCCCTGATCTGGTGGGAAGTATTGGAACTGTCTGCATGCAAGATTGCATTGCACGAGGTTTCTTTACGAAAAAGCCTGCTGGGCAATTAGTCGTCTTTGGTATACAGTTCTACGTCCAAAAATGTAACTTTTGACGTGCTGTATTCCATGGTGATTCATATCTAAAGAGTTACTGTTCAAATGTGTGTAAAATTGTTGTAACTCGTCCTGTGTCCCCGATCATAGTAGGATATATTAGTCTATATAGCACCCCCAAAAAATAATCGAATCAATCCATTGTGCACCCTTCGTACCCCAAATCCAGCCTGCCTCTATTGTACCCATAAATAGATTCGCAAACGAAGGTGAACATTTGGAACCCATTGCAACAACCCTAGTTTGTCTGTACCAGTGTTTGTCAAGCAAAAAAAGCTATAGTTAAGGATGACTTTCATCATTGAGACCAGCATGTTCATGTGTTGCCAAAGGGGAGCAGGTCTATTCAGTAAGAGTCTAGTTACTGCACGTAGTCCTAGGTAAGGTTTAATGCGAGTATACAGAGATAATAATTCTAGAGTAGCCAGGATGGTTCTGGGCTGCCATTGTATGTCTGATAGTAGGCTCAGAATATGTTTTGTATCTTGGATGCATGAGGGTAAATTCCAAACCATCGGTCCAGGCAAAAGGTCAATAGATCCTGCTAGTTTCTCAGTCGGACCTCCCATCCCTGGCACAATGGGTCTACCGGGGAAAATGGGAGGTGCTTGTGAACCTTGGGAAGAGTGTATAGCCAAGGGTAAGTGGGTCTAAAAACCTTTGTAAACATTTGTTTTCATTAAGTAGGCCAGCAGTGTGCTAGGTGGTCAGATGCCTATTGATCTCTATTGTGAGTGGACCTGTAGGGTTGTATGTCAGTAATTCATAAGAGGTTGTATCATTCATGATCTCCTGTTTGTAGTCAACATGGTTCATAACCACAACATTTCCTCCCTTGTCAGCTTCCCTGATTAGGATTTCATGATCCATACTCAGTGTTTTAAGAGCTAAACGTTCTCCTTTCGCAAGATTGTCTTTATACTTGAAAGAGTTTTTAGTGCTTTTTCTGTCATATTTATTGATGTCTTCTACAACAGTTTGTAAAAGTTATCGATGGAGTTGGCCCCGGGGAGACTGGGTATCTATTTGAATTTCGACTTAAGACCACTCGCAATGCTAAAGTCGGATTCTATGTTTAGTTCCTCAAGGAGTAATTCCATATTATAGGGTGGTTTTTCTACATCTGTAAGTGAAAGAAGAAGTTGTGTCGCTTTGATGTCATTAATAGTCAATACATCAGACCCACAGTCAACAGGGATGTTTTTAGTAGTTTTATTAGCATATTGATTACAAGAAAAGCGTTTCTTAATTTTAATGCCACTTACAAACTTGAATAGATCTATTTTGAGTCTGCAGATGTCACCATGTGAATGTGGATTATAACTCAAACCTTTGCTCAAAAGGGAGACCATGTCTGTGGTTAGAGGTTTGGAGGATAGGTTAATAACCTGCAACTCACTGCCCTGATCTATTATTTGTTCCTCAAGTCTCCCGACCTCAGCTTTCTCCTGAAGTCTTCTTGTTCCTGCTCTCCTGCCCCTACGGGTTTTGAAGCTGGTTTTTCTCATGGCAAGAGTTTCGAATACCTTTTCTGATTCTCTGGACCTCCCTTAAAAAAGACGACTTAGTTCGCCTAGTACCGTCTGCGGTTTCTGCCTCGATCTCACTGGTGCATGTCATGCTCAGTGAGGTTGAGCTCGACGAAATGGAAGTACCCCCTCGTTTGATAAGTCTATCATTCTGCTGGCCATTATGAATAAGTAAATCATATTTTTTGGCAAAAATATCAGACACAATATAAACTGTAACACCAAATTTGTTGTGTATATCATGTGTATATCATTGAATGCATGTGCGGTAAATGCTTTGTGGGAAGTACCATTAGACCATTGAAAGATAGGATCACCGAACATATGAGAGCAATCCACCAAAAGGATGTGAGATACCTGGTAGCGTTACATGCTGCAGCCTGTCCCTCACTAGGCACTCACAAACGCGTTTCATTTTTTGGCACTGATGTGACCCAACCCAACATATGGGGTGGGAACAGAGAACTCAAACTTAGACGCACAGAAGCCCTTTGGATCATGCGCCTTCATACTGTAGAACATGGTCTCAACTGGGACCATGTAATGCAATATTTCCATGGTGATAACTAATGAACTGATACATTTATTTCCACACTGAATCAGCAAATCTCTCATACATAATTATGTGCAGTACTGCTAGTACGGTGTAAAGGTGGCTTTTTTTCCAATGATCATCATTGATCTCTATGTCCAATCTTTAAACAAATAGACACCCTTCTCTAGCTACGTGCTATGTGACCAGCACTGTCTTTCACAATTGTTGATTCATAACAATGCTGAAGCACAATTATGCTCTGCCTAGAGGGCATCTAAGCATTGGTCTTGATGAGCACTTCGTGATAGGGATACTTGTGACATTACTAATGCAAATGTATATTTTAACAGTTCAAAGTAGAGACTTACTGTGACCAACACTGTCGTTCGATTTTGTGATATATACAGTTAAGTGTTTTTTGGGAGTTTTTCTTCAAATACATTGGTTTGAAAAGTGCACCTTTTGTGCTAACTAGCACCTGTCACAAGATTATTAGAAATATATTTCCAACTGTCTCTAGCTTGTCATCTTATTCTACTCATGAGAACTTTACATATGTATTCCGCGGGTCTGCCGCTTCTAACCAGTGAGCTACACTTCTCCTTAGCATACAACATATGACTTAATTTCAACGTACTGTTTATGCATGTATGTATCATTTGTATGCAGGATTATAATTACGTTATCAATTGTACTCAGGAGATCTTTACATAAATATTCTGCAAATTTGGTTTCTGAAGCACACAACATACGATCTAGCCTTAATGTACTGTTTAAGCATGCCAGTGCATTTGCCGGTCAGAATCACTATATGAGATATGTATACATTTATGTAGAAAGCAACTTGTAACAAGCTACACTAGTATCTTCTGTTGATGTTCGTGATTCAATACACATAGTTATGTTTATCTATATATTGCCACCAGGCCGTAATGTATTTGCTTGACCTTTATACTGTCTCTCTTTCTCTCCTTCTCGTCCTTTTACATACTTTTACTTTTTCTGTTACTTCACAAAGGGACTACGATTTTTAGACATATTCACTGGCATTTTTTGTTTTGGCTATGAGACGCAACACTGTCGTTATATATTGACTTTTTAGTCACCCTCCATAAGACCACCACCATCCCTCTTTCGGCCATTCAATAAAGCTATATTTCAAATGCGCTCTTGCTGTCCCCCAATCTTTAGCTTGAGTGGAGCGCTCACACTTCCAGTTCGACTCTGAGTTACAGGTCACCATTCTAGTCCTCCATCTCTCACATCAGTGGCTTTAAAAGGGCTTCCGGCATCACGCATCACATGTTCGTACCCGGAACAATGTGAACTGCTGTGAGGAGGTCCGTAGTACACACGTTACAGGTAAGATCCCCACCGGACCGTTTTCCTTAGTTTTACAGAGACCTATTGCCTGATTTGAAGTATAGACCTCTTTCATATCTGATACTGATTGCGGTTGCCTTCTGTACGCTGATCACCCTCACGGCGTCCTCATTTGGATTCTGAAACATTTACTCGGTAACTATGACACGCAATACCTTTTTTATTTTGTTTGACTATCCATCAAATATTTAGAGTAACTCTCTCTCATACCTTTTTTGTTTATAGTCATTTTCGTATCTGGCGAGTCCTACACCTCAGGATTTCACCTGGCCAACAGGAGCTTATCCTCTCCATCAGCGCGGTAAGCGCTTGTTCAATAATTGTCGGGTTTTGAGGTCACTTACCCCCATGTAATACCATTAATGGCGTCTTACACATCACCACAAATATTGTGGTATCACTCATTGTAGAATCTTTTATCAAAGATACACTCCCGATATATCCGGTCATTTCTTGCCACGGGTCTTAATATCTCTTGAGTTTCAATGCTCATGCATTTGATCAATTATCATCAATTCAAATCTTTAACAAATACAATGAAAGAAGATTTATTTCTAATTGATTGGCAAATGCCTCTTTTTAAGCATATCATGCCCTAGTGCTAAAAACATTTTCACTCTCTCCTCCAGCTTCCAGCCCATTCTCTAATTGATTCACCAGTCAATGTACACTCACCAATGTACCACACTGACTTGTATTTTCAGGTTGACTGTCATAGTTATGTTTTGAAACTATATGATAAAGAGTAACTTTTGGCTTAATGGTTAGGGTTTTAAACTTTCACTCCTAAGATTAAGTCTTGGTGTTTAAATTGGCATGACAATTACCAAAATGTTCAACCACTATAGTGAAATATAATGATGTTCACATTATTTGGTGAATATTACCTCTTTTCATTTTGTGTGAAAGTGTCTCTTTTTAAGTATATGATGCCGCAAAGCTAAAACGAATGTTTCTATTTGGCTCCCACCCTATTCCCATTCTGTAAATGACGTAGCTATCAGTGAACACTCACCTGTTGCACCACATTGACTTGTATTTTTTGCCTGAATGTCATAGTAATATTTTGACCCGTCACAGTATAGTGTTTCATGTGGCATAATGGTTAGGATTATCATCTTTCACTCTGAAGATAAAGAGGGTCATTAGGATGACAGGCGGACTTTGTCTGCCCGCCATCCTGTCGGAATTCGGGACCGCCAGCCATAAGGGCAGGGGTCCCGTGGGGGGTATTAGGATGTGCCTGCCACAGTGGTGGGCACATCCTGCATTTTTAGCATTGTGGCCGGCGGTGCTCTCTGCACCGCCCGCCACAATGCTAAAAATGCATTTCAGCATTTGCATTAACAAAGCGGCAGGCACCGCACGGTGCCTGGCGCTTTGTTAATGCTAATAAAGGGGGGTACCACAGGTACCCCCGTGTGCACCCCCCATCTATACTTCACTCTGGGGGCCTTCAGGGGTCCCCCAGAGTGAAGACCGCATGCCTTTCCGTGGCGGCATCGCCGCAGCGGAAAGGCACCCAACAACAACCATAATAGTATGGCTGGCGGTGTCTAATAGACACAGCCACCATATTATTCCTTTTCTGCCCCGGCTGCAAGGCGACCGGGCGGAAAAGCGGCGGATGGTCTTTACGTCCGCCGAGATCCCCCCCGCCATACTAATATGGCGGGGGGAAACTAGTGTGGATTTCGGGCGGATTGCCCCCGCCAGGCTGGCGGTGGATACCGCCAGCCTGGCGGGGGCAATCCGCCCAACATCATAATGGGCCCCATAGGGTTTGACTTCAGTTTTTTAATGTTATTTGACTGGTCAATTGCAAAGATTTCAAATGCTCAACAAATAGTAACAGATGATTTGTTCCTTATTGATGTGCAAATATTGTTTTCTTTTCAATTTGTCTGAAAATCCTTCGGTTATAGTATATCATGCCTGAAAGCTTAAAAAAAAACCTCTTTAGTCTCTCCCTCCTTCCAACCCATTCTGCAAATGATGTAGCTGTTAGTGGACCCTCCACTCTGCCACCACATTGATTTGTATTTTGGGGGGGGGCTCAAATGTCATAGTAAATTTAGATCCAACACTCTTGACACTGAAGATTTAAATTGTGGTGCCATCATGGTCATGAATCTCCTCTAACATGTGATTAATTAAAAATAGGACAAATGTTCAACCAATTTTGTGAAAGATGATTTGTTTCTTATTTATTGACAAATATGTTTTCTTCTCACTTTCTAAGAAAATACCTCGTTTTACATATATCATTCCACAATACTAAAACAACTTCTCTCTCACACTCTTACTCTCTCACTATGTTCATACCAATCAGAAAATGAGGTACACTCACTGATGGAACCATATTGACTTGAGTTTTTTTGGTCTAATGTCATATCTAGGTTTTCAATCAACCCAGTGGAGGGTAACAGCGCTTAGGTTCTCATTCTGTATATAAGTAATTCAAGTCCTGGTATTTTAATGCTCATGTGTCTGGTCAATTAACAACAAAACTAATATTCTTTGAATATAGTAAAATATATGTTTTCTTTTTTATTGATTGGGAACTATTTTGAATTTTTACCTTGGATGAAAATATCACTTTGCCATGCTGTAGAATATCTGGTTGTCAGGGTATACTCACCTATGGCACCACATTGCTTTTGTATTGTTGGGTTGACTGTCATAGCTATATTTTGACCCAGCTTAGTGAAGCGTTGCTTGTAATGTAATAGCTAAGGTTGCATGCTCATGCTTTGAAAATGATAGGTTGTGAGTACCAGTGTTATGGTCAAGTGTGTGGTCCATTAGAAAACGTTTGAATCTTCAACAAGAATACTGACAAATGATTTTGTTCTAATTGACTGAAAAAGATTGACTGAAATAACCCTTTTTAAATATCTAATTTCAAGTATATTGTGCCTTGAAGCTCTCTCACTCTCTTTCCTATTCCTTCCACTCCACTCTGAAAATATGGTGGCTGTAGGAGATCATCACCTGTACAGAAAGTGTGCTTACAGCGCTACCGGTTAAGTTATTCACTGGCTAGCCCCAATGTGGTCCTTGAGTAATAGACTTAATCTGCAATATCTATGGTTCAAAAAGGGTGAATGTGGTTTCCCATTCTATAAAAGAATCACAAGTATACGCATTAGCAGAGTGTTTCGTGACTACTGGAACAAAAGTGATGGTGAAAACAGTGGCAATATATGACAGATTAAATCGGGTGTGGACCGTTTAATAATACATTCACCAGAGAAAGTAACCACAATATATGTGGTGATATGTGAGACGCAACTACTGGTGTCACATGGGGGTAGGTACCTCAAATCCCGACAAACAAAGAGAAAGCGCCTGTAGCGCTGTTTGGTGAAGACAATCTCCGTCTAGCAAATGGAGGTTCAGCTAAATGTCTTGTGATTGATGAGACACAAGATTCCACAAGTGAGTGATATCACAATATATGTGGTGATGTGTAAGATGCCATTAATGGTATCACATGGGGGTAAGTGACCTCTAAACTCGACAAGAATTAAACAAGCGCTTCTGCGCTGATGCAGAAGATAATCTCCTGTTGGCCAGGTGAGATCCTGAGGTGTAGGACTCGCCAGATATGGAACTTTCTATCCACAAAAAAGGTACAAGAGAGAGTTACTCTAAATATTTGATGGATAGTCGAACAGAATAAAAGTAGGTATTGCGTGTCATAGTTACTGAGTAAATGTTTCAGAATCCTGATGAGGACGACGTGAGGGTGATCAGTGTATAGAAGGCGACCGCAATCAGTATCAGAACTGAAAGAGGTCTATATGTCATATCAGCAATAGGTCGCTATAAAACTTGGGAAAACGGTCAGGTAGGGATCTTACCTGTAAAGTGTGTACTACGGACCTCCTCACAGCAGTTCACAGTGTTCCGGGTACGGACACGTGATGCATGATGCCGGAAGCCCTTTTAACCTTTTAACCTGTAACTCAGAGTAGAACCGGAACTGTGAGTGCTCCAGTCAAGCTAAAGATGGGGGATAGCAAGAGTGCATTTGAAGTATAGCTTTATTGACTCTGTGTAATCACGTTATTATGTCTCAAGCGCTTGTGTGGAGGAAAGAGGGATGGTTGGTGGTCTTATGGAGTGTGACTAAAAAGTCAATGTATAACAACAGTGTTGCGTCTCATAGCCAAAATTTTAAAAAAACTTAAAAATCCCAGCGAATATGTCTAAACTATGTGTATAAAATCTCGGACATCAACAGAAGATACTATTAAAGCTTTATTACAAGTTGCTTTCTACATAAATGTGTACATATCTCATATAGTGATTCTGACCGGCAAATGCACTGACATGCCTAAACAGTACGTTAAGGTTAGATCGAATTTTGTGTGCTTCAGAAACCAAATTTGCGAAATATATATGTAAAGTTCTCCTGAGTACAATCGATAACCAGTAATTATAATCCTGCATACAAATGATACATACATGCATAGACAGTACGTTGAGATTGAGTCGTATGTTGTATGCTAAGGAGAAGTGTAGCTCACTGGTTAGAAGCGGCAGACCCTGAAGCAGAGACCAGGCCCGGGACCATGGTTCAATTTCCAACGCGGCAGGGTTTTGGGCTCAATGTCCGTGGACTCGATAATTCTCGCCTCGGCGCCTACTCTAATCATGGGTCACACGCTGCGACTCTGGGCAATAGCATGCTTAATCTCGACAAAGGCCCCAGCAACGCTGGGATGCCTGGCTTCACCTTGGGGGTGACCAGGAGGGGCATCTCACAGGGAGAGCCAGGAAGGGTTCCACAGCGTTATACAGCGCTGGGACGCCCCGTTGCTGGGCAGCTGTGTGCTTTACAAGTATACTACATTTACATTTACATTTAAACAAACCAAAATTAGCGGAATACATATGTAAAGTTCTCATGAGTAGAATTTGATGACAAGCCAGAGCCAGTTGGAAATACATTTTGAATAATGTTGTGACAGGTGCTAGTTAGCACAAAAGGTGATCTTTTGAAAATAATGTATTTGAAGAAAAACTTGCGAACAAGACTTTACTGTATATATCACAAAATCGAACAACAGTGTTGATCTACTTTGAACTGTTAAACTATACATTTGCATTAGTAATGTCACTTGCATCCCTATCACAAATTGCTCGTCAAGACCATAGCTTAGCTGCCCTCTAGGCAGAGCATAATTGTGGTTCAGCATTGTTGTGAATCAACAATACTGAAAGTCACTGCTGGTCACATAACACATAGCTAGAGAAGGGTGTCTATTAGTTTCAATATTGGATATAGAGATCAATATTGATCATTGGCAAAAAAGCCACATTTAAACCGTACTAGCAGTACTGTACATAATTAGGTATGTCAAAGGCAGATTAGCTGATTCAGTGTGGATATACATGTATCAGTTCATTAGTTATCACCAAGGAAATATTGCATTTCATGGTCGCAGTTGAGACCATGTTCTACAGTACGAAGGTGCATGATTCAAAGGGCTTCTGTGTGTCTAAGTTTGAGTTTTCTGTTCCCACCCCTTATGTTGGGTTGGGTCACAGCAATGCCAGAAAATGAAACGCATTTGTGAGTGCCTTGGGAGGGACAGCTGCTGCGTGTAATGCTACCAGGTATCTCGCATCCTGTTGGTGGATTGCTCTAATATGTTCGGTGATCCTGCCTTTCAACGCTATAATGGTACTGCCCACATAGGAATTACCACACACGCATTCAATGATATACACGACAATCTTGGTGTTACAGTTTACATTGTGTCTGATATCATATCGCATTATGTTGTCAAAATTCATGAAATGTTTAGTGCCATGTTTAGCCCACCGGCATATCCCACAGCAACCACACCTGTAGAAACCAATGGTGTGAGATCTGAGCCATGTGGAGTCATTCGTACATTTAGGTACAGTTGGACTGAGTCATTCCTCAGTGTCCTATCGCTTCTGAAAGTGATTTGCGGGTAGTTCGTAATAAAGGCAGAAAGGGATATGTCAGCTTGTAAAATGTTCCAATGTCTTGTAAAACTTCTCCTGACTATGTGGTGCCTTTCATTAAAATCTGTGATTTATTCTCACTGGGGGAAGTTGTTTGTGGATGGGGGTGCAAGTTCAAGTGCGTACTGTATCTGACCGGCTAACATTAGCCATTCTATTTTCAGCTGTTCTGATCATATGTGATTTTTATCCTATCCTAGAAAATCTCTGCTTCATGTCTGTAAAGCAGGTTTGGCACTCTCCATCATCACTACAGTTCCCCCTGGCCATCAAAACTCACCATAAGGAATAGCCCTGATCTGGTGGGAAGTATTGGAACTGTCTGCATGCAAGATTGCATTGCACGAGGTTTCTTTACGAAAAAGCCTGCTGGGCAATTAGTCGTCTTTGGTATACAGTTCTACGTCCAAAAATGTAACTTTTGACGTGCTGTATTCCATGGTGATTCATATCTAAAGAGTTACTGTTCAAATGTGTGTAAAATTGTTGTAACTCGTCCTGTGTCCCCGATCATAGTAGGATATATTAGTCTATATAGCACCCCCAAAAAATAATCGAATCAATCCATTGTGCACCCTTCGTACCCCAAATCCAGCCTGCCTCTATTGTACCCATAAATAGATTCGCAAACGAAGGTGAACATTTGGAACCCATTGCAACAACCCTAGTTTGTCTGTACCAGTGTTTGTCAAGCAAAAAAAGCTATAGTTAAGGATGACTTTCATCATTGAGACCAGCATGTTCATGTGTTGCCAAAGGGGAGCAGGTCTATTCAGTAAGAGTCTAGTTACTGCACGTAGTCCTAGGTAAGGTTTAATGCGAGTATACAGGGATAATACATCTAGAGTAGCCAGGATGGTTCTGGGCTGCCATTGTATGTCTGATAGTAGGCTCAGAATATGTTTTGTATCTTGGATGCATGAGGGTAAATTCCAAACCATCGGTCCAGGCAAAAGGTCAATAGATCCTGCTAGTTTCTCAGTCGGACCTCCCATCCCTGGCACAATGGGTCTACCGGGGAAAATGGGAAGTGCTTGTGAACCTTGGGAAGAGTGTATAGCCAAGGGTAAGTGGGTCTAAAAACCTTTGTAAACATTTGTTTTCATTAAGTAGGCCAGCAGTGTGCTAGGTGGTCAGATGCCTATTGATCTCTATTGTGAGTGGACCTGTAGGGTTGTATGTCAGTAATTCATAAGAGGTTGTATCATTCATGATCTCCTGTTTGTAGTCAACATGGTTCATAACCACAACATTTCCTCCCTTGTCAGCTTCCCTGATTAGGATTTCATGATCCATACTCAGTGTTTTAAGAGCTAAACGTTCTCCTTTCGCAAGATTGTCTTTATACTTGAAAGAGTTTTTAGTGCTTTTTCTGTCATATTTATTGATGTCTTCTACAACAGTTTGTAAAAGTTATCGATGGAGTTGGCCCCGGGGAGACTGGGTATCTATTTGAATTTCGACTTAAGACCACTCGCAATGCTAAAGTCGGATTCTATGTTTAGTTCCTCAAGGAGTAATTCCATATTATAGGGTGGTTTTTCTACATCTGTAAGTGAAAGAAGAAGTTGTGTCGCTTTGATGTCATTAATAGTCAATACATCAGACCCACAGTCAACAGGGATGTTTTTAGTAGTTTTATTAGCATATTGATTACAAGAAAAGCGTTTCTTAATTTTAATGCCACTTACAAACTTGAATAGATCTATTTTGAGTCTGCAGATGTCACCATGTGAATGTGGATTATAACTCAAACCTTTGCTCAAAAGGGAGACCATGTCTGTGGTTAGAGGTTTGGAGGATAGGTTAATAACCTGCAACTCACTGCCCTGATCTATTATTTGTTCCTCAAGTCTCCCGACCTCAGCTTTCTCCTGAAGTCTTCTTGTTCCTGCTCTCCTGCCCCTACGGGTTTTGAAGCTGGTTTTTCTCATGGCAAGAGTTTCGAATACCTTTTCTGATTCTCTGGACCTCCCTTAAAAAAGACGACTTAGTTCGCCTAGTACCGTCTGCGGTTTCTGCCTCGCTCTCACTGGTGCATGTCATGCTCAGTGAGGTTGAGCTCGACGAAATGGAAGTACCCCCTCGTTTGATAAGTCTATCATTCTGCTGGCCATTATGAATAAGTAAATCATATTTTTTGGCAAAAATATCAGACACAATATAAACTGTAACACCAAATTTGTTGTGTATATCATGTGTATATCATTGAATGCATGTGCGGTAAATGCTTTGTGGGAAGTACCATTAGACCATTGAAAGATAGGATCACCGAACATATGAGAGCAATCCACCAAAAGGATGTGAGATACCTGGTAGCGTTACATGCTGCAGCCTGTCCCTCACTAGGCACTCACAAACGCGTTTCATTTTTTGGCACTGATGTGACCCAACCCAACATATGGGGTGGGAACAGAGAACTCAAACTTAGACGCACAGAAGCCCTTTGGATCATGCGCCTTCATACTGTAGAACATGGTCTCAACTGGGACCATGTAATGCAATATTTCCATGGTGATAACTAATGAACTGATACATTTATTTCCACACTGAATCAGCAAATCTCTCATACATAATTATGTGCAGTACTGCTAGTACGGTGTAAAGGTGGCTTTTTTTCCAATGATCATCATTGATCTCTATGTCCAATCTTTAAACAAATAGACACCCTTCTCTAGCTACGTGCTATGTGACCAGCACTGTCTTTCACAATTGTTGATTCATAACAATGCTGAAGCACAATTATGCTCTGCCTAGAGGGCATCTAAGCATTGGTCTTGATGAGCACTTCGTGATAGGGATACTTGTGACATTACTAATGCAAATGTATATTTTAACAGTTCAAAGTAGAGACTTACTGTGACCAACACTGTCGTTCGATTTTGTGATATATACAGTAAAGTGTTTTTTGGGAGTTTTTCTTCAAATACATTGGTTTGAAAAGTGCACCTTTTGTGCTAACTAGCACCTGTCACAAGATTATTAGAAATATATTTCCAACTGTCTCTAGCTTGTCATCTTATTCTACTCATGAGAACTTTACATATGTATTCCGCGGGTCTGCCGCTTCTAACCAGTGAGCTACACTTCTCCTTAGCATACAACATATGACTTAATTTCAACGTACTGTTTATGCATGTATGTATCATTTGTATGCAGGATTATAATTACGTTATCAATTGTACTCAGGAGATCTTTACATAAATATTCTGCAAATTTGGTTTCTGAAGCACACAACATACGATCTAGCCTTAATGTACTGTTTAAGCATGCCAGTGCATTTGCCGGTCAGAATCACTATATGAGATATGTATACATTTATGTAGAAAGCAACTTGTAACAAGCTACACTAGTATCTTCTGTTGATGTTCGTGATTCAATACACATAGTTATGTTTATCTATATATTGCCACCAGGCCGTAATGTATTTGCTTGACCTTTATACTGTCTCTCTTTCTCTCCTTCTCGTCCTTTTACATACTTTTACTTTTTCTGTTACTTCACAAAGGGACTACGATTTTTAGACATATTCACTGGCATTTTTTGTTTTGGCTATGAGACGCAACACTGTCGTTATATATTGACTTTTTAGTCACCCTCCATAAGACCACCACCATCCCTCTTTCGGCCATTCAATAAAGCTATATTTCAAATGCGCTCTTGCTGTCCCCCAATCTTTAGCTTGAGTGGAGCGCTCACACTTCCAGTTCGACTCTGAGTTACAGGTCACCATTCTAGTCCTCCATCTCTCACATCAGTGGCTTTAAAAGGGCTTCCGGCATCACGCATCACATGTTCGTACCCGGAACAATGTGAACTGCTGTGAGGAGGTCCGTAGTACACACGTTACAGGTAAGATCCCCACCGGACCGTTTTCCTTAGTTTTACAGAGACCTATTGCCTGATTTGAAGTATAGACCTCTTTCATATCTGATACTGATTGCGGTTGCCTTCTGTACGCTGATCACCCTCACGGCGTCCTCATTTGGATTCTGAAACATTTACTCGGTAACTATGACACGCAATACCTTTTTTATTTTGTTTGACTATCCATCAAATATTTAGAGTAACTCTCTCTCATACCTTTTTTGTTTATAGTCATTTTCGTATCTGGCGAGTCCTACACCTCAGGATTTCACCTGGCCAACAGGAGCTTATCCTCTCCATCAGCGCGGTAAGCGCTTGTTCAATAATTGTCGGGTTTTGAGGTCACTTACCCCCATGTAATACCATTAATGGTGTCTTACACATCACCACAAATATTGTGGTATCACTCATTGTAGAATCTTTTATCAAAGATACACTCCCGATATATCCGGTCATTTCTTGCCACGGGTCTTAATAAAGTTAATATCTCTTGAGTTTCAATGCTCATGCATTTGATCAATTATCATCAATTCAAATCTTTAACAAATACAATGAAAGAAGATTTATTTCTAATTGATTGGCAAATGCCTCTTTTTAAGCATATCATGCCCTAGTGCTAAAAACATTTTCACTCTCTCCTCCAGCTTCCAGCCCATTCTCTAATTGATTCACCAGTCAATGTACACTCACCAATGTACCACACTGACTTGTATTTTCAGGTTGACTGTCATAGTTATGTTTTGAAACTATATGATAAAGAGTAACTTTTGGCTTAATGGTTAGGGTTTTAAACTTTCACTCCTAAGATTAAGTCTTGGTGTTTAAATTGGCATGACAATTACCAAAATGTTCAACCACTATAGTGAAATATAATGATGTTCACATTATTTGGTGAATATTACCTCTTTTCATTTTGTGTGAAAGTGTCTCTTTTTAAGTATATGATGCCGCAAAGCTAAAACGAATGTTTCTATTTGGCTCCCACCCTATTCCCATTCTGTAAATGACGTAGCTATCAGTGAACACTCACCTGTTGCACCACATTGACTTGTATTTTTTGCCTGAATGTCATAGTAATATTTTGACCCGTCACAGTATAGTGTTTCATGTGGCATAATGGTTAGGATTATCATCTTTCACTCTGAAGATAAAGAGGGTCATTAGGATGACAGGCGGACTTTGTCTGCCCGCCATCCTGTCGGAATTCGGGACCGCCAGCCATAAGGGCAGGGGTCCCGTGGGGGGTATTAGGATGTGCCTGCCACAGTGGTGGGCACATCCTGCATTTTTAGCATTGTGGCCGGCGGTGCTCTCTGCACCGCCCGCCACAATGCTAAAAATGCATTTCAGCATTTGCATTAACAAAGCGGCAGGCACCGCACGGTGCCTGGCGCTTTGTTAATGCTAATAAAGGGGGGTACCACAGGTACCCCCGTGTGCACCCCCCATCTATACTTCACTCTGGGGGCCTTCAGGGGTCCCCCAGAGTGAAGACCGCATGCCTTTCCGTGGCGGCATCGCCGCAGCGGAAAGGCACCCAACAACAACCATAATAGTATGGCTGGCGGTGTCTAATAGACACAGCCACCATATTATTCCTTTTCTGCCCCGGCTGCAAGGCGACCGGGCGGAAAAGCGGCGGATGGTCTTTACGTCCGCCGAGATCCCCCCCGCCATACTAATATGGCGGGGGGAAACTAGTGTGGATTTCGGGCGGATTGCCCCCGCCAGGCTGGCGGTGGATACCGCCAGCCTGGCGGGGGCAATCCGCCCAACATCATAATGGGCCCCATAGGGTTTGACTTCAGTTTTTTAATGTTATTTGACTGGTCAATTGCAAAGATTTCAAATGCTCAACAAATAGTAACAGATGATTTGTTCCTTATTGATGTGCAAATATTGTTTTCTTTTCAATTTGTCTGAAAATCCTTCGGTTATAGTATATCATGCCTGAAAGCTTAAAAAAAAACCTCTTTAGTCTCTCCCTCCTTCCAACCCATTCTGCAAATGATGTAGCTGTTAGTGGACCCTCCACTCTGCCACCACATTGATTTGTATTTTGGGGGGGGCTCAAATGTCATAGTAAATTTAGATCCAACACTCTTGACACTGAAGATTTAAATTGTGGTGCCATCATGGTCATGAATCTCCTCTAACATGTGATTAATTAAAAATAGGACAAATGTTCAACCAATTTTGTGAAAGATGATTTGTTTCTTATTTATTGACAAATATGTTTTCTTCTCACTTTCTAAGAAAATACCTCGTTTTACATATATCATTCCACAATACTAAAACAACTTCTCTCTCACACTCTTACTCTCTCACTATGTTCATACCAATCAGAAAATGAGGTACACTCACTGATGGAACCATATTGACTTGAGTTTTTTTGGTCTAATGTCATATCTAGGTTTTCAATCAACCCAGTGGAGGGTAACAGCTCTTAGGTTCTCATTCTGTATATAAGTAATTCAAGTCCTGGTATTTTAATGCTCATGTGTCTGGTCAATTAACAACAAAACTAATATTCTTTGAATATAGTAAAATATATGTTTTCTTTTTTATTGATTGGGAACTATTTTGAATTTTTACCTTGGATGAAAATATCACTTTGCCATGCTGTAGAATATCTGGTTGTCAGGGTATACTCACCTATGGCACCACATTGCTTTTGTATTGTTGGGTTGACTGTCATAGCTATATTTTGACCCAGCTTAGTGAAGCGTTGCTTGTAATGTAATAGCTAAGGTTGCATGCTCATGCTTTGAAAATGATAGGTTGTGAGTACCAGTGTTATGGTCAAGTGTGTGGTCCATTAGAAAACGTTTGAATCTTCAACAAGAATACTGACAAATGATTTTGTTCTAATTGACTGAAAAAGATTTTTCACTTTGACTGAAATAACCCTTTTTAAATATCTAATTTCAAGTATATTGTGCCTTGAAGCTCTCTCACTCTCTTTCCTATTCCTTCCACTCCACTCTGAAAATATGGTGGCTGTAGGAGATCATCACCTGTACAGAAAGTGTGCTTACAGCGCTACCGGTTAAGTTATTCACTGGCTAGCCCCAATGTGGTCCTTGAGTAATAGACTTAATCTGCAATATCTATGGTTCAAAAAGGGTGAATGTGGTTTCCCATTCTATAAAAGAATCACAAGTATACGCATTAGCAGAGTGTTTCGTGACTACTGGAACAAAAGTGATGGTGAAACCAGTGGCAATATATGACAGATTAAATCGGGTGTGGACCGTTTAATAATACATTCACCAGAGAAAGTAACCACAATATATGTGGTGATATGTGAGACGCAACTACTGGTGTCACATGGGGGTAGGTACCTCAAATCCCGACAAACAAAGAGAAAGCGCCTGTAGCGCTGTTTGGTGAAGACAATCTCCGTCTAGCAAATGGAGGTTCAGCTAAATGTCTTGTGATTGATGAGACACAAGATTCCACAAGTGAGTGATATCACAATATATGTGGTGATGTGTAAGATGCCATTAATGGTATCACATGGGGGTAAGTGACCTCTAAACTCGACAAGAATTAAACAAGCGCTTCTGCGCTGATGCAGAAGATAATCTCCTGTTGGCCAGGTGAGATCCTGAGGTGTAGGACTCGCCAGATATGGAACTTTCTATCCACAAAAAAGGTACAAGAGAGAGTTACTCTAAATATTTGATGGATAGTCGAACAGAATAAAAGTAGGTATTGCGTGTCATAGTTACTGAGTAAATGTTTCAGAATCCTGATGAGGACGACGTGAGGGTGATCAGTGTATAGAAGGCAACCGCAATCAGTATCAGAACTGAAAGAGGTCTATACGTCATATCAGCAATAGGTCGCTATAAAACTTGGGAAAACGGTCAGGTAGGGATCTTACCTGTAAAGTGTGTACTACGGACCTCCTCACAGCAGTTCACAGTGTTCCGGGTACGGACACGTGATGCATGATGCCGGAAGCCCTTTTAACCTTTTAACCTGTAACTCAGAGTAGAACCGGAACTGTGAGTGCTCCAGTCAAGCTAAAGATGGGGGATAGCAAGAGTGCATTTGAAGTATAGCTTTATTGACTCTGTGTAATCACGTTATTATGTCTCAAGCGCTTGTGTGGAGGAAAGAGGGATGGTTGGTGGTCTTATGGAGTGTGACTAAAAAGTCAATGTATAACAACAGTGTTGCGTCTCATAGCCAAAATTTAAAAAAAACTTAAAAATCCCAGCGAATATGTCTAAACTATGTGTATAAAATCTCGGACATCAACAGAAGATACTATTAAAGCTTTATTACAAGTTGCTTTCTACATAAATGTGTACATATCTCATATAGTGATTCTGACCGGCAAATGCACTGACATGCCTAAACAGTACGTTAAGGTTAGATCGAATTTTGTGTGCTTCAGAAACCAAATTTGCGAAATATATATGTAAAGTTCTCCTGAGTACAATCGATAACCAGTAATTATAATCCTGCATACAAATGATACATACATGCATAGACAGTACGTTGAGATTGAGTCGTATGTTGTATGCTAAGGAGAAGTGTAGCTCACTGGTTAGAAGCGGCAGACCCTGAAGCAGAGATCAGGCCCGGGACCATGGTTCAATTTCCAACGCGGCAGGGTCTTGGGCTCAATGTCCGTGGACTCGATAATTCTCGCCTCGGCGCCTACTCTAATCATGGGTCACACGCTGCGACTCTGGGCAATAGCATGCTTAATCTCGACAAAGGCCCCAGCAATGCTGGGATGCCTGGCTTCACCTTGGGGGTGCCCAGGAGGGGCATCTCACAGGGAGAGCCAGGAAGGGTTCCACAGCGTTATACAGCGCTGGGACGCCCCGTTGCTGGGCAGCTGTGCGCTTTACAAGTATACTACATTTACATTTACATTTAAACAAACCAAAATTAGCGGAATACATATGTAAAGTTCTCATGAGTAGAATTTGATGACAAGCCAGAGCCAGTTGGAAATACATTTTGAATAATGTTGTGACAGGTGCTAGTTAGCACAAAAGGTGATCTTTTGAAAATAATGTATTTGAAGAAAAACTTGCGAACAAGACTTTACTGTATATATCACAAAATCGAACAACAGTGTTGATCTACTTTGAACTGTTAAACTATACATTTGCATTAGTAATGTCACTTGCATCCCTATCACAAATTGCTCGTCAAGACCATAGCTTAGCTGCCCTCTAGGCAGAGCATAATTGTGGTTCAGCATTGTTGTGAATCAACAATACTGAAAGTCACTGCTGGTCACATAACACATAGCTAGAGAAGGGTGTCTATTAGTTTCAATATTGGATATAGAGATCAATATTGATCATTGGCAAAAAAGCCACATTTAAACCGTACTAGCAGTACTGTACATAATTAGGTATGTCAAAGGCAGATTAGCTGATTCAGTGTGGATATACATGTATCAGTTCATTAGTTATCACCAAGGAAATATTGCATTTCATGGTCGCAGTTGAGACCATGTTCTACAGTACGAAGGTGCATGATTCAAAGGGCTTCTGTGTGTCTAAGTTTGAGTTCTCTGTTCCCACCCCTTATGTTGGGTTGGGTCACAGCAATGCCAGAAAATGAAACGCATTTGTGAGTGCCTTGGGAGGGACAGCTGCTGCGTGTAATGCTACCAGGTATCTCGCATCCTGTTGGTGGATTGCTCTAATATGTTCGGTGATCCTGCCTTTCAACGCTATAATGGTACTGCCCACATAGGAATTACCACACACGCATTCAATGATATACACGACAATCTTGGTGTTACAGTTTACATTGTGTCTGATATCATATCGCATTATGTTGTCAAAATTCATGAAACGTTTAGTGCCATGTTTAGCCCACCGGCATATCCCACAGCAACCACACCTGTAGAAACCAATGGTGTGAGATCTGAGCCATGTGGAGTCATTCGTACATTTAGGTACAGTTGGACTGAGTCATTCCTCAGTGTCCTATCGCTTCTGAAAGTGATTTGCGGGTAGTTCGTAATAAAGGCAGAAAGGGATATGTCAGCTTGTAAAATGTTCCAATGTCTTGTAAAACTTCTCCCGACTATGTGGTGCCTTTCATTAAAATCTGAGATCATTCTCACTGGGGGAAGTTGTTTGTGGATGGGGGTGCAAGTTCAAGTGCGTACTGTATCTGACCGGCTAACAATAGCCATTCTATTTTCAGCTGTTCTGATCATATGTGATTTTTATCCTATCCTAGAAAATCTCTGCTTCATGTCTGTAAAGCAGGTTTGGCACTCTCCATCATCACTACAGTTCCCCCTGGCCATCAAAACTCACCATAAGGAATAGCCCTGATCTGGTGGGAAGTATTGGAACTGTCTGCATGCAAGATTGCATTGCACGAGGTTTCTTTACGAAAAAGCCTGCTGGGCAATTAGTCGTCTTTGGTATACAGTTCTACGTCCAAAAATGTAACTTTTGACGTGCTGTATTCCATGGTGATTCATATCTAAAGAGTTACTGTTCAAATGTGTGTAAAATTGTTGTAACTCGTCCTGTGTCCCCGATCATAGTAGGATATATTAGTCTATATAGCACCCCCAAAAAATAATCGAATCAATCCATTGTGCACCCTTCGTACCCCAAATCCAGCCTGCCTCTATTGTACCCATAAATAGATTCGCAAACGAAGGTGAACATTTGGAACCCATTGCAACAACCCTAGTTTTTCTGTACCAGTGTTTGTCAAGCGGAAAAAGCTATAGTTAAGGATGACTTTCATCATTGAGACCAGCATGTTCATGTGTTGCCAAAGGGGAGCAGGTCTATTCAGTAAGAGTCTAGTTACTGCACGTAGTCCTAGGTAAGGTTTAATGTGAGTATACAGGGATAATACATCTAGAGTAGCCAGGATGGTTCTGGGCTGCCATTGTATGTCTGATAGTAGGCTCAGAATATGTTTTGTATCTTGGATGCATGAGGGTAAATTCCAAACCATCGGTCCAGGCAAAAGGTCAATAGATCCTGCTAGTTTCTCAGTCGGACCTCCCATCCCTGGCACAATGGGTCTACCGGGGAAAATGGGAGGTGCTTGTGAACCTTGGGATGAGTGTATAGCCAAGGGTAAGTGGGTCTAAAAACCTTTGTAAACATTTGTTTTCATTAAGTAGGCCAGCAGTGTGCTAGGTGGTCAGATGCCTATTGATCTCTATTGTGAGTGGACCTGTAGGGTTGTATGTCAGTAATTCATAAGAGGTTGTATCATTCATGATCTCCTGTTTGTAGTCAACATGGTTCATAACCACAACATTTCCTCCCTTGTCAGCTTCCCTGATTAGGATTTCATGATCCATACTCAGTGTTTTAAGAGCTAAACGTTCTCCTTTCGCAAGATTGTCTTTATACTTGAAAGAGTTTTTAGTGCTTTTTCTGTCATATTTATTGATGTCTTCTACAACAGTTTGTAAAAGTTATCGATGGAGTTGGCCCCGGGGAGACTGGGTATCTATTTGAATTTCGACTTAAGACCACTCGCAATGCTAAAGTCGGATTCTATGTTTAGTTCCTCAAGGAGTAATTCCATATTATAGGGTGGTTTTTCTACATCTGTAAGTGAAAGAAGAAGTTGGGTCGCTTTGATGTCATTAATAGTCAATACATCAGACCCACAGTCAACAGGGATGTTTTTAGTAGTTTTATTAGCATATTGATTACAAGAAAAGCGTTTCTTAATTTTAATGCCACTTACAAACTTGAATAGATCTATTTTGAGTCTGCAGATGTCACCATGTGAATGTGGATTATAACTCAAACCTTTGCTCAAAAGGGAGACCATGTCTGTGGTTAGAGGTTTGGAGGATAGGTTAATAACCTGCAACTCACTGCCCTGATCTATTATTTGTTCCTCAAGTCTCCCGACCTCAGCTTTCTCCTGAAGTCTTCTTGTTCCTGCTCTCCTGCCCCTACGGGTTTTGAAGCTGGTTTTTCTCATGGCAAGAGTTTCGAATACCTTTTCTGATTCTCTGGACCTCCCTTAAAAAAGACGACTTAGTTCGCCCAGTACCGTCTGCGGTTTCTGCCTCGCTCTCACTGGTGCATGTCATGCTCAGTGAGGTTGAGCTCGACGAAATGGAAGTACCCCCTCGTTTGATATGTCTATCATTCTGCTGGCCATTATGAATAAGTAAATCCTATTTTTTGGCAAAAATATCAGACACAATATAAACTGTAACACCAAATTTGTTGTGTATATCATGTGTATATCATTGAATGCATGTGCGGTAAATGCTTTGTGGGAAGTACCATTAGACCATTGAAAGATAGGATCACCGAACATATGAGAGCAATCCACCAAAAGGATGTGAGATACCTGGTAGCGTTACATGCTGCAGCCTGTCCCTCACTAGGCACTCACAAACGCGTTTCATTTTTTGGCACTGATGTGACCCAACCCAACATATGGGGTGGGAACAGAGAACTCAAACTTAGACGCACAGAAGCCCTTTGGATCATGCGCCTTCATACTGTAGAACATGGTCTCAACTGGGACCATGTAATGCAATATTTCGATGGTGATAACTAATGAACTGATACATTTATTTCCACACTGAATCAGCAAATCTCTCATACATAATTATGTGCAGTACTGCTAGTACGGTGTAAAGGTGGCTTTTTTTCCAATGATCATCATTGATCTCTATGTCCAATCTTTAAACAAATAGACACCCTTCTCTAGCTACGTGCTATGTGACCAGCACTGTCTTTCACAATTGTTGATTCATAACAATGCTGAAGCACAATTATGCTCTGCCTAGAGGGCATCTAAGCATTGGTCTTGATGAGCACTTCGTGATAGGGATACTTGTGACATTACTAATGCAAATGTATATTTTAACAGTTCAAAGTAGAGACTTACTGTGACCAACACTGTCGTTCGATTTTGTGATATATACAGTAAAGTGTTTTTTGGGAGTTTTTCTTCAAATACATTGGTTTGAAAAGCGCACCTTTTGTGCTAACTAGCACCTGTCACAAGATTATTAGAAATATATTTCCAACTGTCTCTAGCTTGTCATCTTATTCTACTCATGAGAACTTAACATATGTATTCCGCGGGTCTGCCGCTTCTAACCAGTGAGCTACACTTCTCCTTAGCATACAACATATGACTTAATTTCAACGTACTGTTTATGCATGTATGTATCATTTGTATGCAGGATTATAATTACGTTATCAATTGTACTCAGGAGATCTTTACATAAATATTCTGCAAATTTGGTTTCTGAAGCACACAACATACGATCTAGCCTTAATGTACTGTTTAAGCATGCCAGTGCATTTGCCGGTCAGAATCACTATATGAGATATGTATACATTTATGTAGAAAGCAACTTGTAACAAGCTACACTAGTATCTTCTGTTGATGTTCGTGATTCAATACACATAGTTATGTTTATCTATATATTGCCACCAGGCCGTAATGTATTGTATCTCTTTCTCTCCTTCTCGTCCTTTTACATACTTTTACTTTTTCTGTTACTTCACAAAGGGACTACGATTTTTAGACATATTCACTGGCATTTTTTGTTTTGGCTATGAGACACAACACTGTCGTTATATATTGACTTTTTAGTCACCCTCCATAAGACCACCACCATCCCTCTTTCGGCCATTCAATAAAGCTATATTTCAAATGCGCTCTTGCTGTCCCCCAATCTTTAGCTTGAGTGGAGCGCTCACACTTCCAGTTCGACTCTGAGTTACAGGTCACCATTCTAGTCCTCCATCTCTCACATCAGTGGCTTTAAAAGGGCTTCCGGCATCACGCATCACATGTTCGTACCCGGAACACTGTGAACTGCTGTGAGGAGGTCCGTAGTACACACGTTACAGGTAAGATCCCCACCGGACCGTTTTCCTTAGTTTTACAGAGACCTATTGCCTGAATTGAAGTATAGACCTCTTTCATATCTGATACTGATTGCGGTTGCCTTCTGTACGCTGATCACCCTCACGGCGTCTCATTTGGATTCTGAAACATTTACTCGGTAACTATGACACGCAATACCTTTTTTATTTTGTTTGACTATCCATCAAATATTTAGAGTAACTCTCTCTCATACCTTTTTTGTTTATAGTCATTTTCGTATCTGGCGAGTCCTACACCTCAGGATTTCACCTGGCCAACAGGAGCTTATCCTCTCCATCAGCGCGGTAAGCGCTTGTTCAATAATTGTCGGGTTTTGAGGTCACTTACCCCCATGTAATACCATTAATGGCGTCTTACACATCACCACAAATATTGTGGTAATACTCATTGTAGAATCTTTTATCAAAGATACACTCCCGATATATCCGGTCATTTCTTGCCACGGGTCTTAATATCTCTTGAGTTTCAATGCTCATGCATTTGATCAATTATCATCAATTCAAATCTTTAACAAATACAATGAAAGAAGATTTATTTCTAATTGATTGGCAAATGCCTCTTTTTAAGCATATCATGCCCTAGTGCTAAAAACATTTTCACTCTCTCCTCCAGCTTCCAGCCCATTCTCTAATTGATTCACAAGTCAATGTACACTCACCAATGTACCACACTGACTTGTATTTTCAGGTTGACTGTCATAGTTATGTTTTGAAACTATATGATAAAGAGTAACTTTTGGCTTAATGGTTAGGGTTTTAAACTTTCACTCCTAAGATTAAGTCTTGGTGTTTAAATTGGCATGACAATTACCAAAATGTTCAACCACTATAGTGAAATATAATGATGTTCACATTATTTGGTGAATATTACCTCTTTTCATTTTGTGTGAAAGTGTCTCTTTTTAAGTATATGATGCCGCAAAGCTAAAACTAATGTTTCTATTTGGCTCCCACCCCATTCCCATTCTGTAAATGACGTAGCTATCAGTGAACACTCACCTGTTGCACCACATTGACTTGTATTTTTTGCCTGAATGTCATAGTAATATTTTGACCCGTCACAGTATAGTGTTTCATGTGGCATAATGGTTAGGATTATCATTTTTCACTCTGAAGATAAAGAGGGTCATTAGGATGACAGGCGGACTTTGTCTGCCCGCCATCCTGTCGGAATTCGGGACCGCCAGCCATAAGGGCAGGGGTCCCGTGGGGGGTATTAGGATGTGCCTGCCACAGTGGTGGGCACATCCTGCATTTTTAGCATTGTGGCCGGCGGTGCTCTCTGCACCGCCCGCCACAATGCTAAAAATGCATTTCAGCATTTGCATTAACAAAGCGGCAGGCACCGCACGGTGCCTGGCGCTTTGTTAATGCTAATAAAGGGGGGTACCACAGGTACCCCCGTGTGCACCCCCCATCTATACTTCACTCTGGGGGCCTTCAGGGGTCCCCCAGAGTGAAGACCGCATGCCTTTCCGTGGCGGCATCGCCGCAGCGGAAAGGCACCCAACAACACTCTTGACACTGAAGATTTAAATTGTGGTGCCATCATGGTCATGAATCTCCTCTAACATGTGATTAATTAAAAATAGGACAAATGTTCAACCAATTTTGTGAAAGATGATTTGTTTCTTATTTATTGACAAATATGTTTTCTTCTCACTTTCTAAGAAAATACCTCGTTTTACATATATCATTCCACAATACTAAAACAACTTCTCTCTCACACTCTTACTCTCTCACTATGTTCATACCAATCAGAAAATGAGGTACACTCACTGATGGAACCATATTGACTTGAGTTTTTTTGGTCTAATGTCATATCTAGGTTTTCAATCAACCCAGTGGAGGGTAACAGCTCTTAGGTTCTCATTCTGTATATAAGTAATTCAAGTCCTGGTATTTTAATGCTCATGTGTCTGGTCAATTAACAACAAAACTAATATTCTTTGAATATAGTGAAATATATGTTTTCTTTTTTATTGATTGGGAACTATTTTGAATTTTTACCTTGGATGAAAATATCACTTTGCCATGCTGTAGAATATCTGGTTGTCAGGGTATTCTCACCTATGGCACCACATTGCTTTTGTATTGTTGGGTTGACTGTCATAGCTATATTTTGACCCAGCTTAGTGAAGCGTTGCTTGTAATGTAATAGCTAAGGTTGCATGCTCATGCTTTGAAAATGATAGGTTGTGAGTACCAGTGTTATGGTCAAGTGTGTGGTCAATTAGAAAACGTTTGAATCTTCAACAAGAATACTGACAAATGATTGTGTTCTAATTGACTGAAAAAGATTTTTCACTTTGACTGAAATAACCCTTTTTAAATATCTAATTTCAAGTATATTGTGCCTTGAAGCTCTCTCACTCTCTTTCCTATTCCTTCCACTCCACTCTGAAAATATGGTGGCTGTAGGAGATCATCACCTGTACAGTGAAGGTTCAGTATACCATAAACGTTAAAGTCTTAGAGTCTTTCTCTGAAGATGAAGGGTTTGAGTTATGTTGTCCCAATAGTTCCCTGTCTGCTCGAATGTCAAATCAATTGTAAAGGGTTCAATTAATATAGTGAATGAAGCAATGGGTTGGTAAATATTGTTTTCTTTTTGTTTGGTCTGAAAATACTCTTTTTAAGTATATCATGCCACAGAGCTAAAAAAAAAGCTTCTCTTTCTCCTCATCCTTCCATCCTTTTTTGTAAATGATGTAAATGTTAGTAAACAAACACCTATGGCACCAAGTTGACTTGTATTTTTGGGTTGAAGTTATGTTTTGAACCACCACACTAAAGTCATTAACCTTACTCTGCAGTTTTAGACTCAGGTTTTAAACACTTTGAGTTGGGTTTACGTTACTTTTTTAATGCAGTCATGAAGCAATGTTTTGAGTTGGTATTTATCATCCAAAGCAAATAAAGCAATTATTTGTTTCAATGAGGTGTTCCATGGGTGATGCATGAGTTTTACTGGGCATCCACCCATGAATTTTGATGCAAATACATAAATATCTACACAAACTTGTAGACATTGCTTTGTACTAAATTCCTGTCCTCCCTGTAGATTCAGTAGATAAGGTGCTGGTCTGATCTCTCCAGTTCACGCAATGCAGCACATCAATTAGGGTTGATTCTTGAAGTCTATGATCTGCTGATGAATGAAATAAACTTAACTTTTCAGAATGTGTGTGCTTTATTTTTCAGTTTCAGTTGGAAAAAGCTGTTGAGCGCCCTGGCCTTTCCAATTCATGTATGTCTAATTGTATTTGTATGCTGAAATAGCAAAATAAATAAGGAAAATACAAAATACTAAGAACATTTGGATGTGCTTCCTTATAAAACGAAACCCTCTATATTTACATTTTTAAAATTGCATCATACAGCTGCAATTATAAACAGTGTAATAATTCAAAATATTTTCAGCAAACCAGTATTGCTAATATGAAACTAATGACAGTTAATGCAATTGTAAATGTTTCAGGTGGTTCAAATACATCAGTGTTCCTTGGTTCAATAGCCACTGAAAGCGAGAAGTAAAAAGCTAATGTCATCCATAAAGTATCTCTTTGAATTGCTAAGTATGTTTACAGTGGCGTTCCGCACAATGATCAGGCCCCTCTGCAAAATATGGTGAGGGGCCCCTAAGCCATCTGCATCTTAAAGATATACTTTGGCCTTGGTTTTATTGTTTGAATTTGGCCCCTTGAAATACTGTGGGCCCCTTGAAGGGTTGGACGCCCTCCTGTGCCACAGGGGCTGCAGGGGCCAACATTATGTTCCTATGTTTTGATGGAAGGTATGTCCAGCCTATCCTAATGACACACTAGATTTCACCAAGCATTAAGATTTATTTTATCGGTGCTTTTCCAATTAAATCTTATAACCTGAGTAGAAATAGCAATACAAAGATCAATAATTCTACCTTCAGGACCATTAGCTGATCTCTGGAACCTGCCCAAAAGTATATGATTTGTTAAATGAGATGTTAAACTGATAAATGTCCGCTGTCTGTTCACATATCTGCATGCAGAAAATCCTAGTTGTAGGGCAGTTGAAGAACATCTGCAGCAAGTCACAGTTAGATGTACCACAGGACCAAAATTGCTGGTGTAAAAAGCAGTCTTTTGTAGAACATTATGTACTTTGAGCTGTGCTAAAAATACATACTTTGAGCTGTGCTCTCACAGCTGCATATTGATATGAAGTGAGCGCTCTAAATGGATACTATAAGAGATCTTAGGGGACGATCACGGGTCATCGCAGGTGCTAAAGGGACCGCTCACAATAGTTGCGGCGGTCCCACCATAGCAATCATGACGCGCCCGCAAGTGTGGCGGGCGCATCCTGTATATTTTACATTGTGGCGGGCGGTGCAATGTAAAA
Organism: Lissotriton vulgaris; assembly: GCF_964263255.1. Lineage (NCBI taxonomy): Eukaryota > Metazoa > Chordata > Amphibia > Caudata > Salamandridae > Lissotriton > Lissotriton vulgaris. The sequence continues at coordinate 513,161,783 of NC_141693.1, read as the reverse complement.
TATACATGTTGTGCTTTTACATGCACAACGTGACAGGCACCACGCGGTGCCTGCCACATTGTACATGGAAAAGCAGGGGGGTACCATAGGTACCCCCTATGTGCTCCACCTTTCCATGGCGGCAATGCAGCCATGAAAAGGTTGCTCTGAACCTGCATCGAAATATGGATGGCATTGTCTTCCTGACACCGCCACCATATTAAACCCCTTTTTCCGCCAGTCGATGAGTCGACCGGCGGAAAAGCGGCGGACGGTCTTTCCGTCCGCCGGGGACCACCCAGCCATCATGATATGGCGGTGGGTCTTTGTAGACAATGGCGGGCGGATTGCCCCCACCGGCCGGTGGTGATCACCACCAGCCCTGCGGGGGCAATCTGCCCGCCATCGTGATCGGCCCCTTAGGGCCCGATTACTAGTTTGGCGCAGTGGTGCCAGCGCAACGCAGCCTCCTCTGCCCCAAACCCACACAAGGACTGCCGGCCGTATTATGAATTGACCATGTGGTACACAAGTTCAAATCATAATACGATTGGCGGTCCTTTGCCTTTCCCATGGCGGTGCCTGGAAAACAGGCACCGTAATTGGAACGGCAAAAACTTTATAGCACGGCATGGAGACTTCCTTGTTGTGCAGGAATCTTGTGGGGATACGGACAGTGGGGCACATGTTTTGCCCTCCTGAATGTATCCCTTTTGCGGAGGGCACATGGGGGCCCTGGAGGGCACCTTTGTTCCACCACCACCAGCCTTTACATGGCGGGTGTATGCTCAGCATATTGTGTTGTGGCGTATCTGCGCACCACCACAGAACAACTGTTACCTGGCACAGCGGCCGGTCTTCCGCCACAATGACTTTGCAAGTCGTAATGCGGCAGATGGTGGACTGCCACCATGGGTCTGGCAGTCACACCACCAGACTTGTAATCAAGCCTTTAGTAAAGAACCTTGGCAACTTCACTGATCAGGAGACCATCCCATATTACTGGATAGGAGTGGGCAAAGAAATTGCAAAGAAGCAAAAAAAATAAGAAGCAGACATAAGAATGGATGAAAGAGTGGAGAAATAAAATGAAATTATTGACCATTTCACTCACATACAATGTGAAGGGGTGGCCCCTTACCGAGGCTGGAAGACCCATATTGGAAGACTGAGCAGAGTGAATGAACTCCAGTTTAGAGACAGGACAATATAGAGTTTTGATAAGGATGTGACATAACTGATGTACAATTGAACACAGGAGGGTAAAGAGCATTATTAGGCAGTAGCTGAAGGTTATAGCTCTGTTTTGTGTCTGTTACAAACTTGCAAAAGAACGGGCCTTCTGTTTCCTTCTTTATCATTAACCTCATAGATGCTCGTAAACATCCCTCCCCAGTGCTGCGCTGTCCATTGGAACTAGTGCTAAATGGACGTCCAATGGTCATGCGCAGCACTGGGGAGGTAGTGCTGCCGTCGGCCAACGCCCCGAGGCAGCACTTAAGGGGTTAAATCAATATAAATAGAGTTCAGAATATTTGTGAGACATCATAACAAATGCATATTCTATTCACTTTGCAGCTAATTCCTGTGATCACAATTTAAATCACCAAAAACACAATACAGGTGTGTTTTGGCTAACTCGTTCACCCATGCGACAACAAACACTGATAATGCGACTCTTACGGAAAGCCATCTTATCCGTTTATTTCACCGTTGATTAATCCTAAACATCTTTAGCAACAATTCACTCATGGTCACAATGACAACTTCTCAGTTAACCTATAGTGTAATGCTCCTCTCCTATTGCACAGGGAAAAGTTACACATAAACTAACAAATATCACCTTTTTCCATCTTGTATTGAAGTCATTCAGTGATAACAAATAATACTTTAAAGTGCAGCTCAATATTCAAGGTTAATTGTATGGCTTAATGTTGTGATATTTAACTTTTTGAAGCGTCCTATAACCTTTCCAGAAGGGCTTAAAGCAAGTAGGCACCAAAGGGCCTATTTTATTCCCAGGGCTATCAGTGTTCCTCTTACACACAAGAACCACAACCACTTATGAATTGTCCACATCATGTGGGACAAATGTTTTTTTTAATCTGGACTGTACATATATTAATTTAAAAGAATATGGGTGCCCAACCTCAAAACACCTTAGTCTGGAGTGTGGTTGATTTCCAAGTATTGTTTACCATGTCAGAGGTTCATGTCTTACTCATGTACAAGCAACACATCTCGCTGATCTTCTTTGGGCAGTTAGCACATCAAGACTGTGTTAAAGTGTATTGCAACAAAAATGATCATTACATCAGTGGACATACCGCAAAGCCTCAACACTGACCAAAGGCCTAATTTAATCCCTTAAAGCTGTCTCAGTGTTGTTCCTGATCCTAGATCAGGCAGTGCATTTGTCAAGAACGTCCAGGTAAAAAAAAATGGAATTCAACCCACTGTCTCAACTTTTAGCAATCCGAGTGCAAGAGAGTTTTCAGCAAACTGAAAGGGTGTTTTCATGATTTATAGATGGATTATGAGAGTGTTGGATCATAGATGAGAAGCTGGGATTTCAAGTGAGAAACGAGGAGTGATAAATGATGGATGAGGCTTGATGGATGAGAAGGAGGAACTTGGTATGATGGGTTTTGGGTAAGAACTAGGATTGAGAAGTAAGGAAAGGGCGATAGGAGTTGTAGGGAATGGATGGAGGATGTTGAATGAGAGATGTTGGATGCTGAAGGACAAGTTGGAATGAGAAATGAGGAATATTATGAAATTATAAATTAGCGATGCGGAGTGAGGGATGAGGAGAGAGTCATGCTGAGGTAGTGGAATATAGCTGTAAACTACAAATCGTAGGATAAAGTAATTTAGAACTAAAATATTTCCAGTATTGTTAGCCTCTTTAAAAAAATAAATATTATATAATAATATAATGTTATATATATATTATTAATTTATAGCGATACTATAAAAGGCATGCCAAGAACCATTGTATTGTCTGCTGTAATGTGGTACTCTATTTAAAGTTACCTAAAATATCTTCCTTGGAAGTAGTCCATATTACTAAAGTTGACTTGGCAGGCTGTTAGGTTTGCTGAATTAAACAATAGATAGTCAGTTTGTAATATTCACTGTCATGGAAACTATGTATTAAGGACTTTATGAGTTCAACTGTTGAGGAGGGAGGGTTGTGCCTACTGGTCAGTGAATGTCCACCCTTTCCTACGTGTCCATCCCAATTGCATGGAGAGAGGTAAGCTATGTCTCCAGAGCATATTTTTAGGTTGAGCGTGGGAAGCACATGTGTTGCTCTACGAGGCATGCTGTATTCAGGTATGAACTTGAAGCTCGGCCCATTTGCCGCCCATCTTCCCATTGGCTCCTGTTACTGTCCTTTCTAAATCATTGCTTTGGATACATGAATAGGCTAAGTATTCCCTCCTTGGCACCACCTTGTCTGCATTTATAGCCTCCCAAAAAGACTAGCATTTTTACTTGTGTTGTTCCGCAATCTTCTTTATCTAGTCTGTGTGCAATATTTTCTTTAATGATTTCCTCCTATTCCACTCATAACATGCTTTTGCCACCACTTTCATTTTTTTAGTATAAATGGTGGCTGCTTTTATTTTACTCTTTCAAAAAAAAACATTTGTTGTGAACTTAATAAACATTTTGTTTTTGTTGTAAAAGCACCCCATGCTGTGCCATCACTTTAATGGTGACTATGCACCTTTCTTTAGATGCGGCTCACTGTAACCTGAATATAGCGAGCAGCATCAAAAGAAATGGGCACAGCCACCATTAAAGTGGTCTCACATTTGTGAGAGTGTGAGCTCTTGGCATTATAAATCACAATTCCTTTTATATGTGTGTTGGTTTTCAAAAGACATAAATAAAAGGCATTGTCATTTACAATGCCAATAGCTTAAACTCTCACAAATGCAAACCTATTGCTTTGCAAATGCTTGTTTCCTATGCAAGCAGCATGTTGGATTAAGCTGCAGTGTGATGACATATATCCATGTCTCCAGTACTTACAACAGTGTGTTTGGAAGACACAAACACCATATTGAATGTGTATGGAACCTATTATTTTGAATATTTTGTGTCATAATTTGATAGAAAGCCTAAAAATACTGTGCACTTTATAATATTATTAGTAATGGTTATATTTTGTTATGTGTGGTAATTAAATTATGTAAAAGCCTGGTGCCATATTGTGAATATCCTTAGCCATAGTTGACATGAACAAGGCTGAATGAGCTATGGGCATTAGTGCAATACAAGTAAGGTTAGGGCTTATTGTGACAAGAGTTTTAGGGAGAGGATTAAATTCCCTGACTTCCACGCCACCATATATTTGAAGGTGTTTATTTTCTACCACTCATAGATGCCAACATTATAGGGTCCATAAAAGCAGAGAGGTTTCTAATTAATAAAGGTCCAACTTTTGTCTACCAAAGAGATTTTGAAGATAATTAATTATTTGTAGGAGGATCTGCCTTTGTGAGGTAGACTTGGTTTGGACTTATGCTAATATATATGTTGTTGAGAATTTCGTAGTGTATGATTTACAGTAAGTATGTGCTCACTTGCTGGTTAAAGAACAATTCAGCATTTCAATAATTTTGAAGATAATACTATTAACACGATTGTAGTTGTAAATGCATCCAAACAAAAACAGCAAATCATTCAACTGAGATGTGCTCCGGTTTAAGCAGGCAGTGTTGCAGGCTGTGTGTATAAGGTAGAATAATCGATGTCTAGAGCAGAAAGCAGAATAGAAAAGCCAGACCTCCAAGATGTAAATGTTTTTTGGACCTTACATCCTTGACATAGCTTCCTCCGAATTTGTTGCCTTCAAGCCTCCTGTTTTTGCTGATTTCTTTTTTGCTGGCTTTAGGACTCTGTACACTTTGCCTTGCCACTGCTAGCCAATGCTTAAGTGCTTGTGCTCTGTTCTTTGAACATGGGAACATTGACTTACACCCAATTGGCACATTTAATTTACTTGTACATCCCTAGTAAAATGATACTACATGGAATGTATGACGTTACGCATACTTTTACAATGCATACCTTTACAACCCATTTTTTACAATGCAACATCCATTACAACGCATTCCATTACAACGCATGACATTACAACACATTTTTTAAAACTACCTTTACAACGCATTCCATTACAACGCATACTAACTTTACAGTGCATACCATTACAACACATACCATTACATTGCATATATGGTAACTATTGGATAGTGTAGGGGTAAAAATTACTATTCTAACTCCAGGGGGTTGCAACAGTAGGGTAAGTGTTGAATAGTGTAGGGGTAAACATTACTATTCTAACTCCAGGGGGTGCAACAGTAGGGTAAGTGTTGGATAGTGCTGTAAGCCTTACAGGGTGCCAGTATCAAGTGGCGTCTGATTTTCTGATGTACGCCTCATATACTATTGAGGCGATTTTGTAGTACGTTGGTGTTACAACACACCTTAAAGATATATTGCGACCCAGGATTGGGCCAACATAAGTTTATTGAAATGGTTTGACCAAGACACGTGCGGTATTTTACTAGGCTCTATCTATTATCTCCTTACTCAAATGTGGAAAATTATTTAACTAAGTACTGTGTTCCACTTGATATTTCTCACCTTGCCAATTAGTGTGGCTTTTCAATTTTGTGGGACCCATATGGATATTTTCATTGTGGTTATACATTAGAACCCATGGTGTGGAACCCCATCAGATACTCATCCAGTTATTTTATTGCGATCCACCCATACGGGCAATATGGACTGTTGTTGTTTCTCTGGAGCCTCAAGTGTATAATATCATCTACATGATTTGATTATACAAGCACCGCATTTGTCAACCTCACTAGCCTTGAAAAAGTCCTTGTACTAATTCAAAGTACGGACGAAACACGTGTCGGCTGTCATTTTATCAATTGGAAAATCACTTTTAAGGATCAATAAACAAAAAGATGACACAAAATATGAACTTTATTCATCTATTTGTCCTGTCCTATACAAGAAGTTGCTGACTGTATTTGGATTCATTGTTGTTTTGACTATAAACCATATTAGTCTTATATATATTTACATTGCAGGATTGTGCTCTCCTGACCATTTTTTGCCTAAATGTACCTTTATCAAACCTTTTGGCTTGAAGAGTTTGTTCCTTCCTGGTAGTGGGGGAGACTGGTCCATGTAGCACTCCGTCTTTGATATTTAGAAAGTTCCTATTGATTGTCCAGCACTGTCTATCATTTCACTAGTAATTGTGTATGTGTGGTTTTTTCCAATCTTTGGAAACACCACTACCGATTTCTGTATGCAGTATAAAGACTCATTCTTTATTCAGACATACTACATAAAAGCAGGTTATGTAGCATACTGTATTGTATTGTATTGTAATTGCATTTATATAGCACTTACTCCCCCTGATGAAGTGTTGAAGCACTTTTTCTGTGAGTAGCACGCTACTCCAGGACCCATGGAGGATTAGTGTTGAATTAGTATGGTGAAACATGCAAGTAAATTTTAAGTGATCGATAAGTTAGTCATTTATTTGGATTCGGAAGGATAGCCGAAGGATAGAAGAGGAAAAAAAGTTTTGTATTTATATAGCGCTTGTTACCCTTTATGGGGTGTTGAAGCACGCTACTCCGGAAACCCATTAATGATTAGTGGTGAATTAGTATGGTTAAATATGAAAATAATTTGAGTGGTGGATTTTGGTCAGTTATTTGGAGTGAGAAGGATAGCAAAGGGATAGAAGGGGAAGAAAGGTTTGAATTCATATAGCACCTCTTACCCCTGATGGGTGTTGTAGTGCTTTTTTGACGAGTAGTACGCTACTCCGGAACCCATAAAGGATTAGTGTTGAAAATTTGTATAGTGAAATATGAAGTAATTTGAGTGGTGGATATGTTATTCAGTTATTTGGATAGCGAAGGGTAGGTGGCGGGATAGAAGAGGGAAAGAGGTTTGTATTTATATAGCGCTTGCTACCCCTGATGGGGTTTTGAAGTGCTTGTTCGACAAGTCGCACGCTACTCCGGAACCTATAAGGATTAGTGTTGAATTAGTATGGTGAAACATGAAAGTAATTTCAGTGGGGGATATGTTAGTCAGTTTTTTGGATTGAAAAGGGTTGGGGAGGGGTAGAAAAGGGAAAAAGGTTGGCATTTATTTAGCGCTTGTAACTCTGATGGGGTGTTGAAATGCTTTATTGGCGAGTAGCACGCTAATCTGGAACCCAAAAGGATTAGTGGTGAAATTAGTATAGTGGAATATGGAATTTGAGAAGTGAACATGCTAGTCTGTTATTTTGACTAAAAAGGATGGTGGAGCAATAGATGAGTGAAGGATTTGGATTATTTATTTATTTATTTAGGTCACAGCAGTAGGAGTAGGTGTTTGGATGAGCAAAAGGTTTTTTTTAGGGTAAAAGTCAGAGGAAGAGTTTGGAAAGGTTCGTTTTGGGGTATCGGTATAATAAAAGAGGTGTCAGATGCGAGGAGGGGTAGAGTAGGAGAGAGTCTAGAAAGGGTTATTTGGGGGATCATAGCAGTGGTATGGGATTTGGGGTAAAGGAGAGAGTGGATGTAGAGAAGATATTGATAGATGTATAGGGAGAGAGATAGGGTAGTGCATTGGAAAGAGTAGTAGAAAAGAAGTTTAAGATGTGTCAGAAAGGTTGGCTAGAAGATATATTGAGAGAAGTATAGGCTGAGAAATAGGGTAGTGCATTTGCAATGCTAAATTAGAAGAAAGTGATAACTATATAGATCCATATATGTACATGGAAAGTATATAGATGCATAAAGGAGGTAATTATATGTAGATTAAAGATATTGATAGAAGGACAGGATGAGAAATAGGGTAGTGCATTGGATAAGCTTTCTCTGGAGAAAAGTAACAGACACACAGTTCCAAGTACATGGAAGGTACATAGATGCACAATGGGATCAAGTACATGAAGACTAAAGCTGATTTTTTTTAACAACATAATTATTCTACATGTTTATACAAAGCAATACATGAAGATAGGTACATAGCTACAGTGAAAATAAATGCTTATAAACAGAGGGATATGCTTTCCCGGTTGGCAGGGGTGTGCGGCAGGGTTGCGTTATGGCGCCGACCCTGTTCTCACTCTTTGTCAACGGGGCGGCCAACTATCTCTCCCTGTCCCCCACAGATGCCCCGGGGCTGGCAGGCATAAGATTCCCAATCCTCATGTTTGCGGACGATACGCTGATTATCTCAAAGACCCCGAGTGGTCTTCAGAAGGCCCTCCAGCGTTTCGAAGAATTTTGTCACCTGCGGGGCCTGGAGATAAATACTGCCAAGTCGAAGTTTATGTCCTTTAACGAACGCAAAACATACAGAGGCAGTGTGTATATGAACAACTCTCCATTAGAACAGGTAGATTCTATTACATACCTGGGGTCACCCTACAAAAAGATATGCGCTGGAAAAGCCAACTCGATAGGGTAGTTTTGACACATAGGCAGCAAGCTGGTATCCTCCTAGCAAAATTCAAAACCTCCATATCCAAACCAATTAGTCCAGTGCTGGATATCTATGGGATGAAGGTGCTGAGCTCAGTCCTCTATGGAGCTGAGCTGTGGGGACAAGAGAATTTAAATTGTTTGACTGTTTTAGAAAATGCTTTTCTACGAAATGTGACTAGCCTTCCCCAAAGTACCCCCCCAGGTCCATTATATCTGGACCTTGGGAAAAAAACGTTGGTGTACTTAGTAAATCTTCGCCCATTATTGTACTGGCGTAGGCTGTGGTGTACTGAGGAATTAGCACACTATGCTAATGGTCTTCTGGATGTAATAAAAGCTGTTTCATCTCACAAAATTAGATGGTTGAAGGACATCCGATCCCTGCTAGTAAAGCTGGGGATGTCCGAACTGTGGGAAGACCCCCAAAATGCAATATTCCCGTCAAAAGAAATCATGAAAGACAGGTATTGGGAAGTGATGCATATATCAATGACCCAACAAGATCTTTCTACCCACCTTGCTGGTTGCTTTCTTGATTTTAAGTCATCCCCGCAACTTGAGAAGTATTGGGATTTAATCAAGAAATCATCTGACCGCAAATTGCATTTTCAACTTAGGGTGGGTACTCTTCCAACACGTGAATTCACTTCAAAATGGGGGGGGGCACAAATGATAAATGTGGCATGTGTCTGATCCACCGTGAAACAGTGGGGCATATTATGTTTGTATGTCCATCATATGCCGCACCAAGGGCCATGTGGATTAAACCAATCTGCAAGCTGTTGGGGACTTGTGGTTCTGTGAAAATGGGCCTTGTTACATAAGGTTATGGTTCCGTCATTATTTTGGTGATGTCGAACCGTATTTAGTGAGTGCGGCTAATATGGAGTGAATTCGTCACGTTAGTTAGCGAGTTCACCACGTATTTGGAGATTTCGTCTCGAACATGGGTTCTATTTTGTTTAAGTCTCCATTTTGTATTGCCATCACGCAGGTCGACGAATATGGTCGAACGAACGAAGCGGCCTGGCCTTCACGTATTGGTATACATTAACATGGTCTTACTTGACTCCGAAGAGAATTGCAAGGATCTGATCCCTTCACCTGAAGCTGACCCTGCTGAGTCAATTTCCATGGTTTGATCGTTGTTTGAGATTGCCAATCATTGTTCAGGACATCATTAACTTTTAGTCTCCCTACACATGCCTTATCTTGCTCGCTATCAGACATTGTTTCCTTTTTCTATGTTCTTTATTACATGCATTGTGCATTTCAATCATGGGTTTGTCCGGCTTGTGGAGATTGGATTTGGGACATTCCCAATGATTAGCTTTGGGTTGGGATGTTGCAAACTGAGCTTTTCATCCTGTGATACTTTGTTTGAGAATGTACCCCATTGGTTAGATTTTTGCGCAGTGGGAGTATGTTTGTAAATGTGAATATTGTGTATAAAAGGAGATGTCTTGCTCTACGAATTTGAGCAGTCTCCTGAAATACCCCCATGCTGAGTTTCCAGGATCACTGTTACTGGCTGCAGCTAATAAACTTGGTCGCTGACGCCACCCAGAAGTGTTCCGTGTCTCTGTAAACCAAGACAGGTGAATCCGAAGACTTTGGGCGCTGGGTTCTAAAAGGCCGGTTCTTCAACTGGCGTCCAACGTGGGGCGACTTCAGTGGTACCGGTCCAAGCCCAAAGATTGTGAGGAGCTTCGTGAGGAAATTCTGGAAGAGGGCCCCCACTTCATCGACCCCGGCATGTCGAATGTGGACTGAAGGTTTTTGCTGCGAGGCTTCCCCTTTCCGATGGCTACGAAGGACTGCTGCCCTGACTGTCGCCCTGTTTGGACCCTTTTGTGATGATTTGTAGAGCGAGACGATAGACGGTCTTCTGGTGGCGTGACAAGACATTTTGGTTAAGTATAAGTGGGTCGCTCTCACGACTTGGTTTTGTTTCTTGGGTTCTTTGATTTGGTTTTTGCAAATACCAAAGCCGAGGGGCTCGTACATTTGCGAGTATATCATGTTTGATAACCCCTTGAAGTTTGAAGCTAGATTAGTGAGCGAAGATGCCTGGTCTTAGCAAACTTAGGAATTTGTTTTGTTGTAGTTGCAACAGGGATTCCTGATTGGAGGACTCGTGTCCGATACCTCCGGTTGGAACTCCGACTTATGGCTCTATTCAAAGCATGGTGTGGGTCCCATTACGTATAATGAAGTATGGGTCCGCTATTCACGAAAAGATGGTGTCTTAAAATGGCCACAACATGGTAGTTTCGAATCAGATCTTTTAGATAATTTGGAAGTTGCGCTATTTAGGAAGAAAGCCCGGCCGGCGATGTTTGACTCTTTCCGCCTCTGGCGTAAGGAAGCCAAACAGCGAGAAATTAAGCAAGCTAAAAGAGATAGGAAAGATAAGAATATGTTGATAATGCAAGCTGCTATGCAGTTTAAAGAAGATGAAGAAGATCGTGCGATTGAGGTGTCAGATAGACAGCATTGCATGGCCATTGATAAATGTTATCCAGCTTTGTCACCTCTTCTCCCGAATGTGACTAAGGCCCCTGAAAAGGATCCTTTGATGTCGCATTTGTTGAGTTCACCACCCCCTTATATGCTACGGCACCTCCGCAACCCCCAGTTGTGCAACCCGCAGTTGTTCAACCTCCTGCTGTTGTTCAGCCACCCGTTCTTCCACAGTTGGTTCTCTCTCCTCTGGCGCAGCCTTCTCTAGGGCCGCCGGCTTTGCTTACAGCTTTGCCTCAAACTCCTTTGCCTTCTACTCCTATGCCTTTAACTTCCTTTACTAGTGACCCTATGTCTTTGTCGTCTCAAAACACTTTGTCTCCTGTTCTCATGTCGACTTCTTCCCCTTCTGCTCGACAACGAATGACTATGACTGTTACTAGCCTTTTGTCTCCTCTCTTTGGGTCACTAAATATGACCCCAGTTTCTGTACGGAAACAAACGCGTAGTCAGCTCCCTAGTTCTGAGGAGCGGACAGTGTTAGATCTCCTTGCTCGTAGATGGGTTTTGAATGCCTCCAGGTATGATTTACAAGCGGTTATGGATGTTTTCCTACAGTGGGAAGAACCAAAACAAAGGTATGTTTTTGATGTTATGTGTACTTTCCTTCGTGAAGAGTGGGACGATGCTAAATTGGGTCCGATTCCATCGGAGTTACTTAATGTCCAGTTGGACTTTGCTAAAGGGACGATAGTGGGTCCCGATGTTGAGGAAGCGGTAGAGACGCTTCTTGGGTTCAGGTGTAGACTTCCTTCTCAGTCGTTGTTTGAACCTGATCCTTCGGTTAGGAGAAAAGTGAAGCAATATCCGATGAGAGAAGTTCCTCCTGTATGGTGAGAGGAAGTTTTGACTGATGCCGTTAATGGTATTGCTGCTGTACCGGCTCATTTTCAGCGTGTTTGGGTACATGTTCCTTGGAAGAGAGCTGAAGTCTTGGCTCTTAAGCAGACTCTACCCGACCCCCGTAAAAGTCCTGCAGGTTATTATAGCTGATGTAGATATGTTGTTGGGGAATGTAGTCCCTCAACCTTTGTGGTCGAAGATCTGTCACGAGGATCATGCAGTAGAGTTGGGAGATACGTTGGTTAATATTGTTCCTGCAGATGGTCGACAGGTAGGAGGGGCTAAACCTGAGCCTTTAGTTGCGGATTTACCAGGTAGGATTATTAATTTAATGATGCCTCCTATGCAAGTGAATTGGGATAAGTTAGCAGCATGTAAGCAGAAGAAAGACGAGAGTGTGTCTGATTTCTTCACTAGGTTTGAAGAGACATTCATCGATCACAGTGGTCAAGATATGAGTACAGAAGGTGGCCAAAGGTTGTTTGTGGATAAGTTTGTCTATAATTTGCTCCCCCTTGTTCATGGGCTGTTTCTTCTTCGGCCCAGATATTGGCTACTGCACAATATTACGAGAATAGAGATAAAGATGAGAAAGATAGAGCAGAGAAAAAAGACTAAAGAATTGAAGGCAAAGGTTATTTTGCAGCAGGTGTATCAGCCTCATTTTAATCAGCGTGAGTTTCAGCAACCTCCACAGTTTCAGAGAGTGTTGCAGAAGCCCGAGTCCTTTCCGCAGCGAATTCCGGTAGGCTCTAATCAGTGCTCTTATTGTAAGGAAGAAGGTCACTTCAAGCATAGTTGCCCAATTTTGTTACAACGTGCGAATGGTACGTCTGGTGTGAGAGGTCGCGGTGTTCAGCAAGTGCCTAGGGGTAGAGGACGTGGCGTGTTCCCCCAGAATGGACGTTCCTTTCCCCACAGAATTCTATGAATTGTTTTGATCAACAGACTGTTGCGTCTGGTCAGTCGGCTCAATATATGCTGATGATTATTATGTTGAAAATGAGAATGCTGATTTTAATCATAGCTAGGACAGCCATAGACAAAGAGAGGGAGTAGTGTCAGTTCCAGTAGACCAGAGTGGACCTTATGTTGAAGTGATTACATCAGGTGTGTCAGAGCCTTTTCTTTTGGCTACTGGTGCGGCAAAGAGTTCTATCATGCACTCTAAACTCCTTGGCGCACCTTTGTCTGGCTTGACGAATGTTTCGGTAGGATTTTCTGGCGCCCCAGTTCGTAACCCGGTTTCTTGTCCATTGTCTCTTTCTGTTGGGCCTTATGAATTGGAAGCACCTCTGATTCTAACGACAGGTTGTGGTGAGAATCTGTTGGGTTTGGACTTGTTGAAAAGATTACATGCGACATTGTATTGTTCTCCTTCGGGAGTACATCTTACGTTGGGTAAGAAAGTGATTTCTCCGATGTATTTGTCTAAAGATCGGCTTCCACTGGAATTGCGTTCTCTCCCTGATACTCTCTGGGCTACGGGTCCAAATGATGTTGGCCTTTTGCAGATTCCACCATACGTTGCTACCCTCAAGGCGAATGCTAAGTTGCCTCTCATTCCGCAATACCGAATCTCTAGTGATGGCGAGAGAGCTCTTTTAGCGATTATCTATGATTTGGTTGAGAAAGATGTGATTGAAGAAACGAGAGGTAATGTGTGTAACAGTCCTGTTTTGCCTGTTCTTAAGTGTACTGACTCTTCCCAGCCACCTGTGTATTGGTTTGTGATCGACCTTCGAGAGGTTAACAAGATTGTGGTGCCACAGTTTCCTGTTGTTCCGGACATTACTGCTTTATTGACTATGATTCCTGCTTCGGCTGCTTGGTTCTCTGTTATTGACCTGAAGAATGCTTTCTTTAGTATTCCTATTGCTGAAGAGAGTAGAGATATTTTTGGCTTCTCTTTAGGAGGCCGAAGCTTCCGGTTTAAGCGTGCTCCTCAAGGTTATTGTGAGAGTCCATCCATCTATAGTCAGGCTTTAAAGACTCAGCTTGATTCTTTTGTTTTACCTTCTGGTGCGACTCTTATTCAGTACGTGGATGACTTGTTGGTTGCTGCTGATGATGAAGAGATTTGTGAAGAAGTTACGCTTTCTTTGTTACAGCATTTGTCTGACCTTCATCATAAAGTGTCACTTTCAAAGTTGCAATATTGTCTCCAAGAAGTGACCTACTTACGTCATCTCTTGTCGAAGGAGGGAAGACGATTGACCCCAGAGCGTATACAAGCGATTGCGCAAATGACCGTACCATCCACACAGAGAGAAGTCTGTGCTTTCTTGGGTATCACCTCGTATTGTAGACAGTGGATTCCGAATTTTTCTTTGTTGGCGAAACCTCTGTTGGTACTTACTCTTAAGGATACACCGAATCCTCTTCCATGGTCTGACAAATGTCAGAGAAGTTTTTCTGAATTGCGGGATGCGTTGTGCTCTGCGCCAGTGTTGGGTACTCCTGACTACAGTAAGCCTTTTACGCTTTACGTGCACGAGAGAGAAGGATGTGCGTTGTCAGTGTTGACACAACAATTTGGAGACAAGCAACGCCCATGCGCGTATTTCTCAGCTACTTTAGATCCGGTAGCTAAGGCGTTGCCGAGTTGTTTGAGAGCTACAGCGGCAGCAGCTGTTTCTATCTGACAGTCTGCTGGTTTGGTATTGGATAATACGTTGATTGTGATGGTCCCACTTCCAGTGGATACCCTATTAAATAAAACAAAGACTCAGCACCTTACTAGTGCACGTTTGTCAGGTTATGAGTTGACGCTTTTGGCGAGTCATGTGCACATAAAACGATGCAACACGATGAATCCAGCTACGTTGTTGCCGATTTCTGTAGAGACAGATGCTCAGGAACAGAATGATTGTTTTCTTCGGACAGAGGAAGAAACGAAGGGTAGAATTGATCTGAAAGATACTCCTCTTTCGAATTCTGATGCTACCTTATGGGTAGATGGTTCATGCTTTAAGCTCCCGAATGGCGATATGACTGCAGCGTATGCGGTTACGACTTTGCACACGATTGTTGAAACTGCACGTATTCCACAGAATTCAGCTTAAGCAGCAGAGTTGATTGCACTGACGAGAGCATGTGTGTTGTCGAAAGGAAAAAGAGTGACTGTGTATACCGATAGCCAATATGCGTTTGGTGTTGCTCACAGTTTTGGACGTTTGTGGAGAGAGAGAGGATTTCTTACTTCTCATGGTGCGAAGATTCAGCATGGACAGTTGGTGAATGAACTTCTTGAGTCACTTACTTTGCCGACACTAGTTGTGATTGTGAAATGCAGTGCACATAAGAAGGTTACGGATGATGTTGGTCGTGGTAATGCGTTTGCGGATGAAGTAGCGAGAAAAACGGCGAAAGATGTGACGAGTCGAATGTATGTTGCAGGCCCTGCTAGATGGGTTCCGGAAAGAGGAATGTGTGAGGATACAATAGAGAGTGTGAAATCGATTCAGGCTGAAGCTACTGAGAAAGAATTTAGTGTGTGGAGAGAGACTACAGGAATGTTGGATTCGACTGGTTGTTGGATTGAGTTGTCAGAACACCAGCGATGGTTGTTGCCTGATGCGTATGTGCTTCCAGTGGTTACGATGGCACATGGTATGGCTCACATCAGTTCGAAAGGGATATGTAAGTTGTTGGCTCCAGTATGGCAGAATGCTGGAATTCCTAAATGTGCTGAGAATCTGGTGAAAAATGGTATGGTTTGTTTGATGCATAATCCTGGTAAGGGAACTCCAACTCCAGCAGGTCATTTTGCTCCTCCGACGTATCCGTTTGAGGTTCTACAGTTGGACTTTATTCATATGGAGAGATGCAACAACCTAAAGTATGTCCTTGTGGTTGTTTGCGCCTTTTCAAGATGGATAGAGGCTTACCCTCTCAAGGATAATACTGCCTTATCTACAGCCAAGGTTTTGTTAAAGGAGTTTTTCCCTAGGTTTGGATTGCTGAGAATGGTATGGAGTGACAAGGGAAGTGAATTTGTGGGTCAGATTATGAAGAAAGTGTGTGCATGAGTCCCTTGCTCACTGCACCACCAGGATTCAAGCAAGCCGGGCCGACGACGGCTGAAATGCCAGAAACCGGTCCCCGGAAGCTTGTCTCCTTTCCGGTGAAGAATTGGCTTGGTAGTTTGGTCTGCCCTGTTCCCATGAGGCACTGGGTCAGACTAATTTGCATATAGCCAGGTTCTGAACTGGGGTGATGCAGTGAGCTAAATAACGGTGATGGATTCAGCCCTGATCTCTTGACTGGGTAAGAGTGGTCTGCTTAATTCAGACACTCTGTTCATCACCACCCCCTTTTTTGAATCGTTTTTGGCCACTATAGGTGTGGCAGGGTATACTCAGACATGAGTCCCTTGCTCACTGCACCACCAGGATTCAAGCAAGCCGGGCCAACGACGGCTGAAATGCCAGAAACCGGTCCCCGGAAGCTTGTCTCCTTTCCGGTGAAGAATTGGCTTGGTAGTTTGGTCTGCCCTGTTCCCATGAGGCACTGGGTCAGACTAATTTGCATATAGCCAGGTTCTGAACTGGGGTGATGCAGTGAGCTAAATAACGGTGATGGATTCAGCCCTGATCTCTTGACTGGGTAAGAGTGGTCTGCTTAATTCAGACACTCTGTTCATCACCACCCCCTTTTTTGAATCGTTTTTGGCCCCTATAGGTGTGGCAGGGTATACTCAGACATGAGTCCCTCGCTCACTGCACCACCAGGATTCAAGCAAGCCGGGCCGACGACGGCTGAAATGCCAGAAACCGGTCCCCGGAAGCTTGTCTCCTTTCCGGTGAAGAATTGGCTTGGTAGTTTGGTCTGCCCTGTTCCCATGAGGCACTGGGTCAGACTAATTTGCACATAGCCAGGTTCTGAACTGGAGTGATGCAGTGAGCTAAATAACGGTGATGGATTCAGCCCTGATCTCTTGACTGGGTAAGAGTGGTCTGCTTAATTCAGACACTCGGTTCATCACCACCCCCTTTTTTGAATCGGTGTGGGAATAAGGCAGAAATGTCATGCTGCGAATCACCCCCAGTCAGCTGGTTTGGTTGAATGCTACACTGCCACCCTTAAGTTAAAATTGGCTAAGATACAAGCGAGCTCTGGCCTAGCATGGCCCGATGCTTTGCCGTTGGCACTTTTGTCCACAAGAACGACAGTACATTCTCGTGTGGGACTTAGCCCATACAAGATTGTCTTTGGTCGCCCGGCGAATGTTTGGGGTGTGCCGAGGCCAAAGAAGTATAGCAACATTGAGTACCCTATGTTGGTTGACTATTTACATGATTTGACTGCTAAATTGCGTGTTCTTCACCAACAGGTGAACAATACCTTGCCTTTAGCTTCTGTGGATGCAGGCCATTCGAGTCAACCTGGTGATTGGCTGCTGATCAAGAACTTTCAAAGGACGAAGAATCTTGAGCCGAGGTGGACCGGCCCTTATCAGGTCCTCTTGACAACTCGAACGGCCGTCAAGGTTTTCGGCAAGAAGAAGTGGGTGCATGCCACCCATTGTAAGAAACTTCCACTTCCTTTGCCGTATGACCGATGGATTGCTGATGGTCTTGCCAATTCAGAAAGCGAGAGAGTTGTGGAGTTTGTCCCCTTTAGGTATGTGCATTTGAAATGGACTCAGTCGGAATGTGAGGATGATGAAGTTTTGCAAGAAGCTGTGCCTCCGCGGTTGAGACTTGACACTACAAATCCAGAGATACTTTTCCAGGTTCAGACTGTGTCTGGTAAAGAACGATATAATCTGCGAAGCAGATTGGACAAATAAAGATCGCACATTTTTTGGTGCACTATACTCTATCAGACAAGAGACTTTTTTTTTTGTCTTTTCCTTTTTCGAAACACCATCCGGGTTGAGCTGCAGGGTCACGGTATAAGTTCCTAAGGGGTGACCAGCGTATTGACAAAAGGTCTGCGGTTCTGGGACGTCTAGGACGCCTGGACGCACACTTAAGTGAAGAGGGAAAATTGCCGTGAGCAGCACGTTAGAGGATGGAGTCTTTTGTAGTGGATAGAGTTGTTGAGAAAATGAATTTTAAGATGAGATTGTGTACATTGGTCCGTAACAAATGTTTTATTATATTGTGTTCTTTTCTGTTTTTTAGTATCACATTGGCTTGTGTGGGTTGGATTGTATATGCTACACCATTGATTTCTGCACCTACTACCCAACCTATGCTTTCTTCTACTACTGTTTCTTTGCAACAATTCTATACGTTGCCTGAACATGAACAGACAAGAAGATCAGAATTTGTTAACAACTCATTTATACAGCTCTTGCATCAGCATCAGTTGGTAGTCAATACTACAAATTGCTGGGTATGTGGTCTTATGCCTCATACGACAGATAGAGGAATGCCATATCTGGTTTTGCCTTTTTCTTCCAATGGGTCTGTATGGGCTTTTCAGACTATGTTCATCTATGCGAATGAGGTATACCCTATGCGTTCCATGAGAGATAACCCGAGCAATAGTGCCCTGATAAAGGGAATAGTAGATATGATCCGAGATATTGATGCATAAAAGCTATCCCTAAGGATGAGGCACAGGCATATATTGGTTGGAATGTATCAATTTACAATTTACAATGTCACTGGGTATAGCACTAGTTTGACAGAGAAGGAGAGACGGAAGAGGTCTCCCCCGATTTGGATCGTACCCCATCGAGGCCACTTTTGTTTACGTGGCAATGGTCGAAATCCGAGAGCTCTGCTAGGTGAGAGTGTGTGTGCTCAAACCTATGTTTATCCATCTCAGACTTCTTCTCCGTTTGTCCCAGCTAAAGGTACATATTTTGCATGCCACGACAGAGCCTACATATGGTTGCCACCTGATTTTTCAGGCACATGTTATGTGGCGTTTTTGCTTCCCCCTACATACACGGCTGCTATGGATTATCACAGAACAAGATATGTTAGAGGTGTCTTCGATCAGGAAGATACCGCAGCACAGGAAGTAGGAGATTTTTTCAAGGGTCTCCTACCCTTTTGGGGTCCTATGGCCAATAGCCGACATATACGACAGCTTACGAGAGTGGTTGAGGCCACTATAAATGAAACTGCAGGTGCTCTCAGCAATATTACAGTGGAGCTCCAAGCTCATCGTGTTATGACATTGCAGAATCGTGTTGCGTTAGAAGTCATACTTGCTGATCGAGGAGGAGTATGCAAATTGATTCAATCTAGTTGCTGTATTTACATACCAGATAATGCCCCGGCAGTGTACCAAGCCATTTCCAGATTGCATAAGGTTTCTGAGTCTATTCATGTAGACGAAGGAAACTGGTCGTTGATTGGATGCTTTGGGAACTGTTGTCCAAATGGGGATGGAAAGTCCTGATTTTCCTTGGTTTGGCTTTAGCTATTCTCTTCTCCTGTTGTCTTTGCATCCAGTGTGCTCCCGACGTTTGTAGTCTTTGTGCTACTACGTGTGTGCAGAGACCTGTCTTGAGAGAAGTAGAAAGTAACAGGATGATGCTCCAGCAACACCTTGATGGCCTGATGAAGATTGATATAGACTTAGATTCAGATTGACGTGAGTTTAGGTTATTGCCTCCGTAATGGCAAAATGAGGGTCTGTGGTTCTGTGAAAATGGGCCTTGTTACATAAGGTTATGGTTCCGTCATGATTTTGGTGATGTCGAACCTTATTTAGTGAGTGGGGCTAATATGGAGTGAATTTGTCACGTTAGTTAGCGAGTTCACCACGTATTTGGAGATTTTGTCTCGAAAATGGGTTCCATTTTGTTTAAGTCTCCATTTTGTATTGCCATCATGCAGGCTGACGAATATGGTCAAACGAACGAAGCGGCCTGGCCTTCATGTATTGGTATACATTAACAGGGTCTTTCTTGACTCCGAGGTGAATTGCAAGGATCTGATCCCTTCCTCTGAAGCTGATTCTGCCGAGCCAATTTCCCTGGTTTGATCGTTGTTTGAGATTGCCAATCATTGTTCAGTACATCGTTAACTTTTAGTCTCCTTACACATGCCTTATCTTGCTCGCTATCAGACATTGTTTCCTTTTTCTATGTTCTTTATTACATGCATTGTGCCTTTCAATCATGGGTTTGTCCGGCTTGTGGAGATTGGATTTGGGACATTCCCAATGATTAACTTTGGGTTGGGATGTTGCATCCTGAGCTTTTCATCATGTGATACTTTGTTTGAGAATGTACCCCATTGGTTAGATTTTTGCGCAGTGGAAAGTATGTTTGTAATTGTGAATATTGTGTATAAAAGGAGATGTCTTGCTCTATGAATTTGAGCAGTCTCCTGAAATACCCCGATGCTGTGTTTCTAGGATCACTGTTACTGGCTGCAGCTAATAAACTTGGTCTCTGACGCCACCCAGAAGTATTCCGTGTCTCTGTAGACCAAGACAGGTGAATCCGAAGACTTTGGGTGTGCCCCTGGCGCCGCTGGGTTCTAAAAGCCCGGTTCTTCAGACTAGTAGTCATATGACAGCATTAAGGATTCTCAGTTCCGATCCTTCGCTGTGGCCAAGTTTTTGTCCTGGGTTTGGTCAATCTGATATAATAAAAATGTCTCAAATAGGAGTGGATTGATTGATTGTCCATGAGCCCCTTAGAAATATCTTGTTTTGGGATAATGTAATCCTGTTAATTTGAATAGTGTGCCGCGTCTTCTATGCTATTTGATATTGGCCTCAGTTTTGGAGTCATATTGTAATGTACATTGCACCGTGGATTGTTTCTTTTTATACTATTTATTTTATCTTGGTAGTGTCTAGTTTTATAAAAATGTATTCAATAGTTATAAACAGGATTTAATGATTTAAAAAAAATATATTTATTGCTTAGTTTTATATGATAAATGTATATATTTTTGTACTTTTAGGATTTAACTGTCGAATAAAGTTTATAACTGATAACTGATAACTATATAGATCCATATGAGTACATTGAAAGTATATAGATGCATAAAGGAGGTAATTATATGTAGATTAAAGATATTGATAGATGTGCAGGATGAGAAATAGGGTAGTACATTGGATATGTTTTTTTCTGGAGAAAAGTAACAGAGACATAGTTCCAAGTACATGGAAGGTACATAGATCCACAATGGGATCAAGTACATGTAGACTAAAGCTGATTTTTTTTAACAACATAATTATTCTACATGTTTATACAAAGCAATACATAAAGATAGGGTGTAGGAGAGTAGGGTCTGCAATCCTATGATCACCCAGATTTTTTGCTTTTGTTTCACTGGTTTACGACTTTCTCTGGCTGTGGGCCTGCTAATCAGACCCACAGCCTGGCTGTTCTCTTTCTAAATTACGATATGTACCCTAGGTGCATTTACCAATTGGTACTGGGCCACCTTATCAGACCCTGTAACTCAGGGCATAGGTGTACCCAGGGCCGCCAGGGGCTGCAGCATGTATTATGCCACCCCTGGCTGGCCTCCTAAATTTGACACAACTGGCTGCATGACAGCTGGGGCGAAGTCGTGTAATCACCCTTTGCTTTAGATATGGTAGCCCTATATCTAACCATACAATGGACACCCGAATCCCTATCAGTCACTCCTATGGCAGGCCTTGACAATCCTGAAGGCAGAGTGCGTGGGCTCGTGTGAACTGTGTTCTGGCCTGAGCCGAGCCGGTTGCAGCTTGCGGAATCGAGACCCAATGGCTGTTCCATGATAACGCGTACCATATCGGTAACTTCGGTGTCGCGTTATCAAGACATGTCGAGTAAGGTGTCATACGAATCGGGATGCTGCCCTCTCACCAACTCTGGCGACGAGGTTAGCATTCCGCCCTTCTAGAGGGACACGACATGTACGTAACTGTGAACCCCGGTTAAAGTTAACTAAAGCCTCAGCTCCACAAAATGGATGCTGCCACCACAGACACGAGTCTGACCTCCTGCTGCTGGGAGTCCTTCCAGCGAGGAGCGCTTGGACAAAGGGTTTCCTGCCAAGGGCGGTGTTCGCACCGTCCCAGACAGGGTTTGTGTATTCTGGGTAGGTAGGGCTTTTGCGAGAAGGTGACTGCGGAGTGGCACCCCGGTGCTCACTACGCATCTGCCGGTCAGAACCAGTTCCGGGGGCGCCAGCCCTGGCCTGGGGAAAGTCCGGCAGGGGAGAGGGGTGTAACTACCCCCCTTCCTGGTCCCACCCTTAGGGCAGGACCTAGTCATGTACCCACCCCTTTCTTTAGAATAAAGACCGGAGCGGGGACCCTTCCAAATTAGATCATCTTTGAATCAAGAACTACTTTCTACGAAAGGACATTCGAGACTCTTCTCAAGATTTCTCCCTTGTGACTAAGGAGTAGTCACCCTGCATCAGCGGGCACCATCTAAGAACTCTGCGGGTTGCTGTAAGTCCTTCCTCAAGGATCCGACGGCCCAGCTCGACGAGAACCGGCTTCCCTGGCACCTCTGACCTCTACCCACGTCATCAGCCCAGCTGTGATCTGTGGGTGCGACGAGACCTCGAGGGACCGGCCATCATCAAAACCTGCACGCTTTCTTAACCAGCACGACCATCGAAGCAATTCTCTGGTGAGTGCTCCGGGGTCCGAGAAGCCCCGACCCTGAGCCGCTCCAGCACCGAAGTGCAGTCTCCCAGCATCTCCACGATCTGCGTGGGGCCCTTCTGCTCGCTGCTCAGCACGTTGTCTGGTCACTTGCCGCTGGCTTGTGCCCTTCCTTGACGACATCCGACAACAAACGCTGCTGGTCTGGTTGCTCCAGACCGGCCCTTGCTCCCTTTTTCGAGAGGAGCACCCCTGACCCTCCTGGTCCATTCAAGACGCCATCTTAGGCCCACCACGTGGCCCGAGATCTGCCAAGGCTTGTTGCCCCAATCCTGGGCCCAGCGACGCCGACAGCATCATCCTTCGTGGGACAGCTCGCACCTCCACCGTGGTCGCCGACAACGCCTCCTGGTCCGTGAGACTGCAGAGCCTAGCGTCGCCCACTCACCTGGTCGAGGTGACGGCCAACGGGTGCCTTCCCGGTACCCTCTGACTACTGGCTAGTAGTACGAACTTGGTCCCCTCTGCTTTCAGGTATCATCAATCTCTGATCCAGGCTTGGATCTCTACGAACTATTCAACACTGGTCGCCGGCCAGCAACTCCTTTTCTTCCGGCTCCTGGCTCGTCAGCGAAGACCCCGACGCCTGTAAGACTTGTGCAGCCGCAGCCCTCGTGGCTAGGTAACTCGGCATTTCGGTGCCTGCATAGCCTCTTTATTCTAGGGTCCCGAGTCCCTCGCTTCCGACTTGCCTTATCGGGTCCGCCCGAGACCTTAAACTTTCCGTGTCCTCGGACACTTGTTTTAATTGTGCACTTGAAGTATTTTCCTAAGAGTTTTGGTTTGTGCTTAGTACCCTGTCCTCATAAAGAGTACAGGGCTGTTGTGATCTTTAATAAATAACTGTTTATTTTCATAACACTTGTGTGGTGTCCTTTCACTGAGTGTTCAAGGGGTACATGTGTGGTAAACAGCTGGCTTAACACGCCCTCTCGAGTCTTTAGCCTTAGACTGCTCGTATCCACGCTACTAGGATAGCTGGTCTATAGGTTGACTTACAACCAATCACCATAAGGGTCGTTTGGAACGATACATAGCGGTCGCTAGAATAGCGAACGCTGCATATCGGGCCAACTTCTCACATTGGTGGCAGCGGTTGGGATTTGAGCTTGCTGTTGTTTTACCACACGTATCCTAAGAATATCTTGTTGAAAGATCACATAAGTACTGTTAGTACATATAACTAAAGCTTAGAATACTCTGAGTTCTACTGAACCAGCTGTTGCAGCTCCTCAAGGCTTAGCACACCTTGGCTGCAACTCTTAGCAAGGGAATAGTAGGTAAACACATAGTGTAGGTAGGTGCATCACTTACACCACACTAGAAACAGTATGTCGGACAAAGGAGGAAACTCTGAGTCTCCCCTTGTGTCAGTTGACCCTCCACAGGTCATCCCTTCGAGATATACTGTGCTGAGCTTCAAGGAGTTAAGACAAGTGTGTCACTCCAGGAAGATCAAGCAGGGGTCTAACCCCACCACGTCCTTTCTGATTGGTCTCTTGGAGACTTATGATGCCAGAAAAGCTGAGACCCTTCCCAGCTCTTCTAATCCAGAAGGAGACATGCCTCCCCTCGAGGGAACCAGAGACGATCCTGACCTCATCCACCTCGCAACTGAGAACGAAGATGTGGAGGATGATGAGGATGAGGATCCCTCTGGGGATGAGGCAGATAAGGGACAGGTAGAAGTCGTCAGACTAACCCGGTCCAACTTAAGCAAACATGATAGTGGTACTGGGGGACCCCCAGCGCTACTGTCAGGTCAGCTTAACATTGGGAATGGACGAGCCCGATCTCTGTCGAGAGACTCTGGCAGATCCCTTCAAACCAATGGCTCTCACAACTCTTCTCAAAGAGGGATGACGTCCCCTCAGAGGAGAGTGTACGAAGCTAAGGAAAGGGCAGCTAATCTGAGGATTGAAAGGGAAGAACTTGCCCTGGCCAAAGAACGGCTTGCCTTTGCTAGAGAGCAACAGTTAAGTGGGGTAGTCCCCACTGGTGGCAGCATTGCACCTAGTAATAGGGAAAGGAGTTTTGATACGAAACACCTTGGTAAGATAGTGCCCCCCTTTAAACAAGGGGACGACATCCACAAATGGATTACTGCTTTGGAGAGGGCCTGCACTGTGCAAGGTGTTCCCCAGAGTCAGTGGGCAGCTATCTTGTGGCTCTCCTTTGAAGGTAAAGGAAGAGACAAGCTCCTCACCACAAGGGTAGAGGATGCTAATAATTACCACGTCTTGAAGAATACACTCGTTGAAGGGTTTGGCCTAACCACTGAGCAGTACAGGGTGCTGTTCAGGGATACCCAGAAAACGCAGTCTCAGGATTGGTCTGACTTTGTCGATTGTGCCACTAAGGCTTTTGAGGGCTGGTTGCTGGGCAGTAAGGTTACTGATTACCAAGGATTGTATAATTTGATGATGAGAGAACAAATTTTAAACAATTGTCAGAACCAGTTGTTGCATCAGCATCTTGTCGACTCGGATCTGACCTCTCCCCAAGAATTGGGAAAGAAGGCAGACAGATGGGTTCGTACAAGAGTTAAACAGAACCAGGGCCAGAATCAAGGTGGTCAGAAGAAAGCAGACCAGAAGGGTAAAGATTCTAAGGGGGAACAAAATGACCAGAAGTCTTCGACAGGTCCCCAACAACCCAAAGAGGGTGGGGGTCAGGCTCCCCAAAAGAAGAAAGAAGGCCAATCCAAAAGATGGTGCCAGTACTGCAAAAGTAAATCTCACTGGTTTAGTGAGTGCACCAAGAAAGGAGGAGGGCAGACTCCTGCCACTGCAGCCCCTAAGGCACCTGCGCCCCCTAGTACAGTCAGCAGTGGTAGTGCGCCTCCCAAGGGTTTAGTAGGGTTAACCCTGGGTTCTGAGGGGCGTGACAACTTAGTTGGTACGCTCACTCAGGCTGTCCTTGTCAGTACAGGGGATGTGGATATATCCCCTGACGTAAGCCCCAATACTTTGGGCAAATACAGACAGACGCCTTTCATAAATGGAAAGATGGCTCAGGCCTATAGGGACACTTGTGCCAGCGTCACCATGGTGACGCCTAACTTTGTGGACCCTGGACAGATCATGCCAGGTACAGAATTCCTGGTGACCAATGCAAGCAATGTCACTACCAATCACAGTATGGCAATTGTAGCTTTCTCCTGGGGAGGGGTAACTGGCCAAAAGAAGGTTGTAGTTAGTCCAGACCTCCCAGTGGATTGTTTGTTGGGCAATGATTTGGAGTCATCACAATGGTCAGAAGTGGAGCACCGGACTCACATGGAAATGTTAGGCTTGCCAGCACATGTGTTCGCTGTGACCAGGTCACAGGTCAGGAAATGCCCCACTGAACAGGTGCTGGATCCTGGAACAACGGACCAGACACCTCCCAAGAAAAAGAGCAGTAGGGTTAAGGCTGCGCCTTCCCCCTTGCCCCAGGTCGTGGATCAAGTCTCAGAGGAGGCTGACCTACAGGAATTGAGGGAAACTGAGCCGAGAGAGTTCGAACTCGATCAAGTTGAATTCTTGGGTTCAGGGGGACCCTCAAGGGAAGACCTGGGGAAGGACCAGTTAGACTGCCCTTCTCTTGAACCCCTCAGACAGCAGGCTGCTGCTGAGGCTGCTGGGAACGCCACAGGTACCCACAAGGTATACTGGGAAGATGGACTCCTGTACACTGAGTCAAGAGACCCCAAGCCTGGCATGACCAGGAGGCTGGTTGTACCCTTGTCTCAGCGTGGTTTCCTACTTACCTTGGCCCACGAGATTCCCTTAGCAGGTCACTTAGGCCAGACGAAGACGTGGGACAGGCTTGTCTCACACTTTCACTGGCCTCACATGAACGAAGATACCAAGGAGTTTTGCCGCTCCTGTGTCACTTGCCAAGCCAGTGGTAAGTCAGGTGGCACGACAAAGGCCCCCCTTATACCAATGCCTGTGGTGGGGGTGCCCTTTGAACGGGTGGGGATCGACATCGTCGGTCCCATGGAACCACCGACAGCATCAGGGCACAAGTTTATACTGGTGGTAGTGGATCATGCCACCAGGTATCCTGAAGCTATTCCCCTTAGGACCACTACAGCACCTGTTGTGGCAAGAGCCCTAGTTGGAGTATTCTCCAGAGTGGGCTTCCCTAAGGAGGTCGTCTCCGACAGAGGTGCAAACTTTATGTCGAGCTACTTGACTGCTATGTGGAAGGAATGTGGTGTCAACTACAAGTTCACTACACCCTATCACCCACAATGCAATGGGCTTGTTGAGAGATTCAACAGGACCCTTAAAGGGATGATTCATGGACTACCTGAAAAGCTTCGGCGTAGATGGGACGTCCTGATCCCCTGCCTTTTATTCGCTTACAGAGAAGTCCCACAGAAGGGGGTTGGCTACAGCCCTTTTGAACTTTTGTACGGGCATCCTGTAAGAGGACCCCTGTGTTTGGTGAAGGAAGGATGGGAGAGACCTCTCAAAAAGCCTGCAGCCAACATAGTGGACTATGTGCTTGGCCTCCGCTCGCGGATGGCTGAATACATGGAGAAGGCATCTGAAAACCTTAAGGCCAGCCAAGAACTCCAAAAAGCTTGGCATGACCAAAATGCTGTCTTGACTGTTTACCAGCCCGGACAGAAGGTGTGGGTGTTGGAGCCAGTGGCCCCAGCAGCACTCAAGGACAAATGGTCCGGGCCCTACACCATCCTGGAGAAAAAGGGAGAGGTCACCTACCTGGTCGACCTGGGAACTCCCCGGAGCCCCCACAGGGTGCTTCATATCAACAGGCTCAAGGCATATGTCGACAGGAAGGACATGAGTTTGCTCATGGCCCTAGATGAGGGACAGGAAGAGGAGAGTGACCCTCTCCCCGACCTGCTCACTCAGAATCCTGACGATGGATTGGTAGATGGTGTTGTCTTTTGTGGCAGCCTCTCCGAACATCAACAGAGCGACTGTAAACAGGTTCTTCAGTCGTTCAGACATATGTTCTCTCTAACACCCAGTCAGACCAATTGGTGTACCCATGAGGTTGACACTGGTGACAGCTTGCCCGTTAAGAGTAAAATCTACCGGCAGCCTGATCACGTTAGAGACTGCATCAAGAGTGAAGTGCAGAAAATGTTGGAGCTGGGAGTCATTGAACCCTCGGACAGCCCTTGGGCTAGTCCCGTAGTTCTAGTGCCGAAACCTCACACCCCGGGCGGTAAGAAAGAGATGAGGTTCTGCGTAGACTACAGGGGTCTCAATGCAGTCACTAAGACTGACGCCCACCCAATACCAAGGGCAGACGAGCTTATCGATAGATTGGCTTTGGCCAACTACTTAAGTACGTTTGACCTGACAGCTGGGTATTGGCAAATCAGGTTAGCTGAGGACGCCAAGCCTAAGACCGCATTTTCAACCCCTGGTGGGCATTATCAGTTCGTGGTGATGCGCTTTGGTCTGAAAAATGCACCTGCCACCTTCCAAAGGTTGGTGAATCAAGTCCTTACTGGGCTGGATGACTTCTGTGCGGCGTATCTTGACGATATTGCTGTCTTTAGCTCCACCTGGGAGGATCACCTGGTCCACCTGCGGAAAGTGTTAGAGGCCCTGCAAGCAGCAGGCCTCACTATCAAGGCCACCAAGTGCCAGATAGGGCAGACACAGGTTGTATACCTGGGCCACCTTGTAGGTGGAGGCCAGGTTCAGCCACTGGAGAGCAAAATACAGTCGATCAGGGACTGGGCTCCTCCAACCACCCAGACTCAGGTTCGAGCTTTCTTGGGCCTGACTGGATACTACCGGAAGTTTGTCAGGAACTATGGTTCCATTGTGACACCATTAAACGAACTGACAAGCAAGAAAATGCCAAAAAAGGTTCAGTGGACAGCGAGCTGTCAAAAAGCATTCGATGACCTAAAGCAGGCCATGTGCACGGCGCCTATCCTCAAGAGTCCGGACTACTCCAAACCATTCATTGTCCAAACAGATGCTTCTGAGTTGGGTGTGGGAGCTGTTCTTTCTCAACTGAATTTTGATGGTCAAGACCAGCCCATTGCTTTTATAAGCAGAAGGCTGACCCCTAGAGAGAAGAATTGGTCAGCTATTGAGAGGGAGGCCTTTGCTGTGGTTTGGGCCCTGAAGAAGCTGAGGCCATACTTGTTTGGCACTCACTTCAAGATTCAGACCGACCATAAGCCCCTCTTATGGCTAAATCAGATGAAGGGTGAAAACCCCAAACTACTTAGGTGGTCCATTTCCCTACAGGGGATGGACTTTACAGTGGAACATAGACCTGGTACTGATCATGGCAATGCCGATGGGCTCTCCAGATATTTGCACTTAGAGCAAGAAGACTCACCTGGTCAAGGTTAGCTTATTGTTCCGACGTTTGGGGGGGGGGTCATGTAGGAGAGTAGGGTCTGCAATCCTATGATCACCCAGATTTTTTGGTTTTGTTTCACTGGTTTACGACTTTCTCTGGCTGTGGGCCTGCTAATCAGACCCACAGCCTGGCTGTTCTCTTTCTAAATTACGATATGTACCCTAGGTGCATTTACCAATTGGTACTGGGCCACCTTATCAGACCCTGTAACTCAGGGCATAGGTGTACCCAGGGCCGCCAGGGGCTGCAGCATGTATTATGCCACCCCTGGCTGGCCTCCTAAATTTGACACAAGTGGCTGCATGACAGCTGGGGCAAAGTCGTGTAATCACCCTTTGCTTTAGATATGGTAGCCCTATATCTAACCATACAATGGACACCCGAATCCCTATCAGTCACTCCTATGGCAGGCCTTGACAATCCTGAAGGCAGAGTGCGTGGGCTCGTGTGAACTGTGTTCTGGCCCGAGCCGAGCCGGTTGCAGCTTGCGGAATCGAGACCCAATGGCTGTTCCATGATAACGCGTACCATATCGGTAACTTCGGTGTCGCGTTATCAAGACATGTCGAGTAAGGTGTCATACGAATCGGGATGCTGCCCTCTCACCAACTCTGGCGACGAGGTTAGCATTCCGCCCTTCTAGAGGGACACGACATGTACGTAACTGTGAACCCCGGTTAAAGTTAACTAAAGCCTCAGCTCCACAAAATGGATGCTGCCACCACAGACACGAGTCTGACCTCCTGCTGCTGGGAGTCCTTCCAGCGAGGAGCGATTGGACAAAGGGTTTCCTGCCAAGGGCGGTGTTCGCACCGTCCCAGACAGGGTTTGTGTATTCTGGGTAGGTAGGGCTTTTGCGAGAAGGTGACTGCGGAGTGGCACCCCGGTGCTCACTACGCATCTGCCGGTCAGAACCAGTTCCGGGGCGCCAGCCCTGGCCTGGGGAAAGTCCGGCAGGGGAGAGGGGTGTAACTACCCCCCTTCCTGGTCCCACCCTTAGGGCAGGACCTAGTCATGTACCCACCCCTTTCTTTAGAATAAAGACCGGAGCGGGGACCCTTCCAAATTAGATCATCTTTGAATCAAGAACTACTTTCTACGAAAGGACATTCGAGACTCTTCTCAAGATTTCTCCCTTGTGACTAAGGAGTAGTCACCCTGCATCAGCGGGCACCATCTAAGAACTCTGCGGGTTGCTGTAAGTCCTTCCTCAAGGATCCGACGGCCCAGCTCGACGAGAACCGGCTTCCCTGGCACCTCTGACCTCTACCCACGTCATCAGCCCAGCTGTGATCTGTGGGTGCGACGAGACCTCGAGGGACCGGCCATCATCAAAACCTGCACACTTTCTTAACCAGCACGACCATCGAAGCAATTCTCTGGTGAGTGCTCCGGGGTCCGAGAAGCCCCGACCCTGAGCCGCTCCAGCACCGAAGTGCAGTCTCCCAGCATCTCCACGATCTGCGTGGGGCCCTTCTGCTCGCTGCTCAGCACGTTGTCTGGTCACTTGCCGCTGGCTTGTGCCCTTCCTTGACGACATCCGACAACAAACGCTGCTGGTCTGGTTGCTCCAGACCGGCCCTTGCTCCCTTTTTCGAGAGGAACACCCCGGACCCTCCTGGTCCATTCAAGACGCCATCTTAGGCCCACCACGTGGCCCGAGATCTGCCAAGGCTTGTTGCCTCAATCCTGGGCCCAGCGACGCCGACAGCATCATCCTTCGTGGGACAGCTCGCACCTCCACCGTGGTCGCCGACAACGCCTCCTGGTCCGTGAGACTGCAGAGCCTAGCGTCGCCCACTCACCTGGTCGAGGTGACGGCCAACGGGTGCCTTCCCGGTACCCTCTGACTACTGGCTAGTAGTACGAACTTGGTCCCCTCTGCTTTCAGGTATCATCAATCTCTGATCCAGGCTTGGATCTCTACGAACTATTCAACACTGGTCGCCGGCCAGCAACTCCTTTTCTTCCGGCTCCTGGCTCGTCAGCGAAGACCCCGACGCCTGTAAGACTTGTGCAGCCGCAGCCCTCGTGGCTAGGTAACTCGGCATTTCGGTGCCTGCATAGCCTCTTTACTCTAGGGTCCCGAGTCCCTCGCTGCCGACTTGCCTTATCGGGTCCGCCCGAGACCTTAAACTTTCCGTGTCCTCGGACACTTGTTTTAATTGTGCACTTGAAGTATTTTCCTAAGAGTTTTGGTTTGTGCTTAGTACCCTGTCCTCATAAAGAGTACAGGGCTGTTGTGATCTTTAATAAATAACTGTTTATTTTCATAACACTTGTGTGGTGTCCTTTCACTGGGTGTTCAAGGGGTACATGTGTGGTAAACAGCTGGCTTAACACGCCCTCTCGAGTCTTTAGCCTTAGACTGCTCGTATCCACGCTACTAGGATAGCTGGTCTATAGGTTGACTTACAACCAATCACCATAAGGGTCGTTTAGAACGATACATAGCGGTCGCTAGAATAGCGAACGCTGCATATCGGGCCAACTTCTCACATAGGGTACATAGCTACAGTGAAAATAAATGCTTATAAACAGAGGGATATGCTGTAAATTTCTGATTGCGTACAGTGATTATGTGGGGAAGAGCCAATTCTTGAGTAGTTTTCAGAAGAACAGGTGGTTGTCAATGGATCTTATGTTGGCGGGTAAAGAGTTCCATAGTTTGACTGCTCAAACGGAGAAGGATGTGCCACCCATGTTTTCTTTCTTGTATCTTGGTATTTTGAGGCGAGATGCTCCTTTAAGGCAGAGGTTCCATTGTTGAATGTGTTTGGTGATTTTATTCCTGATTCCTGATGAAGAGCTGTCCCATTCCATGTATTGCTTTGTGGGTGATACAAAGCAGCTTGAATGTGGATCCAGTAACCAATGCAGGACTTTCAAGGTAGGTGAGATGTGGTCTTGCGGAATGATGTGCAAGAGTAGTCTGGCAGCCAAGTTCTGAATTTGTTGTAGTCTTTTCATGGTTGTTAAAGGTGATCCGCATTAGAGGCTATTGGCGTAGTCGAATTTGGACAGAACAAGGGCGATGGTAGCTTGGACCTCGTGTGGAAATCCCAAATGAGGGAAAATTTGTTGCAGTGTTTTTATAGTGACAAAGCTTGATCTTTCTAGTTTGTCCACTTGGGCATTCTTCGACAGCTTGGAGTCCATGGTCATTCTGAGTTTCTTAATTCCTTCGGTACTTTAGGCGGTGATCCCAGTTCATAAGGGCAGGTGGCAAGCGGGTCATAATGATTCCAATCGCCACATGTGAGTATTTCTGTTTTGGAAGCATTCAATTTGAGATGGCTCCAAGTCATCCACTGATCAACGGCTCGAAGACAACTGAAAATTGGGGATTTTCCAATGTCTTTGTGGCATTCTAGTTGAAGGAGTATTTGCTTGTCATCTGCATAGTTATAGCACGTGAGGTGAAATTGATCAGTACCGGTCATGACTTCATGTAGATGTTGAAAAGCATGGATGATAGAGCCTAGTCCTAGGTGTTGAGGTGCTAAGCAGACACAGTTGGGAAGAGAAACGCAACAGCAGATTGAGAGGGGAATAACCACGTTTTCAGGAGTTTCCTGAAAGCAGGTGGGAGGGGTGTGGCATTGAGGGGCCCGAGGCTAAAATGATTTTTTCAAAAACACGGCAATCTCACTGGAGTCCGCAAAGACTTCCATGTGATTTTGGCATGCCCAAACTATTTATTTTAAAGGCAGTCTGTTGTGCACTTTTAGAAAATACTAACATAGGTGCCTCTGGACAACCAAGGTCTCTGCTTACCCCATCACCTTATAATACCCTGGGTATTTCTTTTCAGACAAAGGTCGCTTTATCATAGTACACCTGTGACACATCTTGGTATCTTAGTGCATTAATCCCCTACCTAAATTTATCACAATACTGCACAGTTTCCACAGTTTGCTTGACAAATCTGTAAACCAAAATTATCCTGACTTTCTCATGGGCATCCATAAGGTATACACATATTCCCCAAAGGTCAAGATGGAAACAGGAATATTAATGTCTCACCATCATGGGTGTAGCTGGGTCAGTATGATTGGCGTCGGGGTGAGCTTCAAATTTCCCAACAATAAACGCTGGCATATCATCGTAAAATACAAATATTTGAGAAACATTGCAGGAGGGGGCTTAATTGCAGTAAGAAGGGATAGCAGTGCAGATTGTTACGGTTGCTTACAAGTCAAACATGTTGTAAAATACCAGTTTTAAGAAAATCAAAACAAAGAGGGTAGAGAGAGAGCGAGTGTATGTGTGAGTGTAAATGTACAAATTCTAGGTGAAATTCTGCAGGCCACCTCACCATAAACGACTGAAGCACCTATACCCAAATATTAACAAGAAATAAAATGTATTGGGGGAGGGTGACATTTTTCTTCTTGTGCGCACAGGCATGTACTATAGTGCACCCTATGCTGAGTCTACAAAGGGACTTTTTAGGACCTCTTTGAAGGATGCCTGCATCCTCCCCCACTGTCATATTGGTCCATTACTCTCTTTTACTATTATGCCTGACTGCACCAACCGCATTGCACATCCTCGTACGGCTCAGTCACCAAAAGTCATGGACCAAAGTGTTATACAAGGTTAGGCTGCTCACATTAAGGGGCATTTTTCAAAGAAAGTGGCGAAACGTGTCATAAAGCCAAGAAGGCTAACAACACACTTCGTCACCTTAGAAACGCAGGGCTGCACCATATTACTAAAATATGGTGCAGCCCTGAATTTCTGTCCGCGCTGGTGCCAACTTAAGCTGCCTAGGGTCAATGCAGGCACCCTTGCACCATAGTGCAAGGGTGCTTATGTTGAGGGGAAGATTGTTTATGTGCAGGAAGGTCCCCCTTCCTGCACATAAACAATCTTGCAATGTCTTTGTGTAACTTGCTTAATGCAGCACACATAAATTGCAAAACAGCCTTTTTAAAAATATTTTTTATGTACAGGATGGGAGTCCTTCCTGCACATAAACAATCATTGGTGTTTTGCTGCTTCCATGTGTGCTGCCCAGGGCAGAAAATATAGAAACAGCACAAACGGGGTGAAATAAAGCATTTCTCCTTGTTGCGCCTGTTTAAGGCCAGGTTTTCTATGGTCTTATTTTATGCACTGCCTCCTATTTATGCTGCTCTTGTCAATAGGGGGCAGCATCAAAATCAATGGGTGTTGCAGTGGAATGCACACCACAACACCTATTGCCCGCCCCTTTCATGCTAAGTGTAACTTGAAAGGGGTCCTATTTACAAGACAGCGTTTAGCCACGCTGAGTGGCTGAACGCTGCCATGTAAATAAGGCGACGCTCCTATCGCTATCACAACGTTACTTTTGTGGTGATAGGGAGTAGTAAATATGCCCCTTAGGGTGCTGTGGTACACACTGAATGAGGGCACGTTTTTCAGATAACTCGCAATTTTGTAGGAGAAGGTTTTGATTTTTGTTTGGCTTTTCCCAGTTAATAAAGGGGGGGACTTCTGTGCTGCAAATCATTCTCTCTGAAAACATTCAGGCGGGTAATTAAGGAGAAATACATTCCTCCCAAGCACACCTTTAACCCATGTATTGTAAATTGTATGATTTATTTGTCTTTGCTGATGACTATGTCTCACTTGCTTTAAAGGTAGCATAAATATTACTCATTGGCTTGTGTAATTCCTGGCTCGGAAGCGTTTGAAAACTGCTTACTAAGTAACTCGTTTTTCTTCTAGAACACTAGCATAGGATTGATTTTACAACCTTGATCGTGCGCCAGACACACAGTGCTGAAGTTCATCTCTAAGCTAGTTGAACGTTTGGGACTTTCCACATTTTGTGTAGGGGTTACGTCACGTGGTAAAGAGGAATAAGCTATGGTCATGTTTGCATACGTCTTTGAGGCATTCAGCTGTCTTGAAGTCGCTGCCCTTGAAAGAGGAAGGATGTGGCTGAGTCTCAGAGTAAGTCAAGATCAAAGGGAACAAGCACTCCAGCTGAAAGGCCTGCTGCTTACAGGTCTTAGTTACTGAAAAAATCCAAATCTATGCCCAAGGTAACCTACACACTTTTCACCTACAGTGTGAGCTACGTAAAATTCTGTTGCATGTAACCATATGTCACAGAACTCCATTGGCCATTTTCTTCCCCCTAAATATGATTGTTACTTCGTCATGAAAGCAAATCTGTCTCCTTGACAGCGGGCCCACCTTTGAAACACTTGTGAATAAGGCGAGGCCCCTATCATTACCACAACGTCACTTAAAGTGACGTCAGGGCCGGCTCTAGGCTCATGGTGGCCCTGTGCAGGGAGCGTAGGTGGGACCCCAGAAGAGGGGGTCCGGGCGGGGCGGAGCTCAGGGAGGTGTTTTAATAATAGAGGGAGGGAGAAAAGGCGCGAGCACGTGTATTCCCAAGGTCAGGTGATATTTTGCCACATTTGAGCTACTTTCTTGCCTGTCTGCAGGTCCTAACTAGTTTTGATGCTTCTAGTGGCAATGTAGCCCTCTCTTGCTGGAGAAACTCTAGTTACCTGCCTAGTAGAGCATTCATGAACTATTAACACTTAACATATGTATTTATTTATGTGGTAGTATTGTGTAGCGTGGACAAGCCCGGGATGTAACAGAGCGCCTTACAAAGGAGCACTTTTATTATTCTATGTAGGGCTCCCGGTTTTATTGCATTTCTTTTTTTGAACATTTCCGTCTGTGTTTATCCAAATTAATTTTGAGTTCATCTGAATGATATATATATCAAGATTTAATTGTGAACAACTGAGGCAATAACTTGTATATTTCCACATTTATGTACTGGCTAAATGTCAGCTCATACTTTGATGCCTGTCAGTTTTAACACATTACACAGCCAAAAACAGTAAAACAATACACCCACATGAAAAAAGCAACATGATATCATAAATTCATATTGAGATATGCATTGATTTAAGTAAATTTCATTACATTTTGTAACTCCCCATGCTGCCAATATGTACAGCTAGTAGTCTGAAATGTATTACTCGCAGAGTGGAGAGTCACTCAAAAGAGGCCACGTTTTCTGTATTTTCCCGCTTTTCAAAATAATGACATCATAGCGCAGACAAAATTCTGTCTCCTACATAAAACATACTGGACCCCGGCTCGCAGCATCTATGGTTGCAGGAATGCAGCCCTGTCAATATCTAGCTGTTCTGCCGCCATCTACATGCACATCTTATGGAAACCATTCGAATGAGATAATATGGTCACATAAAGCCTTTGGTTTAAAGATTTGTATTATCTGCATATATAGCGCTCGTGACAAGAGTTGTGTGTTGGCCGTGACAAGGGCTTTGTGTAGGCGCTCTGCGTGAGAGAAGATAGGGGCAGAAGCCGTGTATAGGCTCGGCGGAGAGCACGGACCCAGCCGAGATGTGATCACCACGGCGGGCGTGACTCGCCGATAATAGGATTTCCTACTGGCAGCCGCATTTCATACACATTGTCATTGCCGGGTCAGGTGCACCACTGTGCGGGCACTAGTAGGAGGGAGTCCGATGCCGGGGACGTTAAGCGGCGCGTATTGCCCTGCTGCGCGTGAGAGAATGCAGGCCAGTGGCAGAGCTGTCTGGTGTCCCTGTAAATGGAGAGGGAGGAGGGCGGGGGGCAAACAGTGTGACACAACACTAGGGGGCCATGTTCTAGGATGTTCCTTGAAGGCACAGTCACACATAAGCACCATCTGTGCTGAGTGAGAGAACGAAAGGTGTCAGCTGAGCTAGCCAGAGAAACCAAAATGACCGCTATGGCCTACCTCCTCTGAAGATACAGCCCAGTGGCCCTGTGTTTGAAATGGACTGGAGGCAGCACTGACTGCACGGCTCAGTAATTAGTCCGGGCCGTCCGACTCCGACCTGATACAGCAGCACCAGTCTCCCACCACAGCTGGAGACTAGAGAGAGTCAGAGACACATACGCCACCACACCACAAGTCACAACGCACGACGTTGCGGGAAGCAAGTTAGGTTGACTCTGCGCGCTGCCGCGCAGATCACTCTATCGGCTTCCGGCGTCTGTGCCAGCCCGAGTGAGTCACACAATCATGAATGATTTAAACACCCCGGTGCCCCTGCTGCCCAATAAACAGGAGAACAGAGGTCGGTGCGTCATGCGTGCGGAGAGGCCGGCAGAGTCGACGTGAAAGGGGGAAGGGGGGGGGGGGGGTGACAAGGAACTGGAAGACAGTTAATTAGTAAAAAAAAGTGGAAAGCCGGGGTGAGGGTCGGAGGCCGCCAAATCCCAGGGGCCGCCAGTGCCACCACGGATGAATATGTATGATATCACATTCCGATCCTCGGCTCGTCGTGGCGGCCCCTGGGGTTTGGCGGCCCTGTGCAGGTGCACACTTTGCACATGCCTAAGGCCGGCCCTGGTGACGTTGTGGTGGCAATATGGACTTGTGAATATGCCCCAGTGCATCCCCACATGGTATCATAGCTCATTTCTTGAGATGTTTCCCTCTTGTGAGCTAGAACTGGCACCACTGTGCAGTTTGAAGACTTGTCAATTCAAATATGTACACACCTGCAGTGACAGAGAAAATCTTCCTAAGCAGTAACATGAACACGGTAGGATTCTAAATTGAGAATTATGCTGCTCTTCCCGGAAAATTTAAAGGTGATAAAGGTTGGTCGGTCACACTCTTTCTACTTTATTTCTTCTCGTTTTTTGCATTTTCCATGTGTGCTGCACATACATGGAAAATGCAAAATGCCATGGTTTGTTCATATACAGGAACATATACAAATCCTTTCAAAAAAATGCAGTTTTGTAACTTACATAATTTACTTACTGGCATTTTAGGTTTGTTGATGTGCAGGAAGGGACACCTTCCTGTACATAAACAAACCTCCCTGCTCGCAGGCACCCTTGCACTCTGGTGCAAGGGTGCCTGCATTGGAGCTAAGTTGTGAAACTTAGCGCCATTGCAGGGGGAAAAGCAAGGCTGCACCATGTCCTTGTGAATATGGTGCAGTCTTGCTTTTCCGCAGTGGCGGGGAGAGGCGTTAAGCAAAGAAGGCTAACGCCTCTCTCCGCCACTTCCTTGAGAATATCCCCCACTATGTTTCTGGAATGCTGCTCCTGATTTATGACCTAGTTCATTATATAATACAATTAGAATGCTCTTTATGGGTCAAGGTCTTCAGGATCCATAGAGGTCAACATTCTATCTTGTTCCAAAAATCCTAAAAAGCCTAGATTGTTTCGATGCAGCATTCCCTCTGCATCCTCAAATCTCACTTCTAGCGCCCTTGCTGTCTCCTGGCGTGGAATGATGGAGGGATGCAAGGCAGATATGCTATTCAGATTCAGGTCCACTGCTTTTTCGTTGCTCTTATTCTATCTTCTACCTTTCTAAGGTGTGCTCTAATGAAAGTAATGTCAGTAAAGACTGTGTCTATTTTGTGTTTTTAGTTCCACTTCTGAAATATTGATGGTTTCTAAAATTTCAACTGTTGAGGGTACCCTTTCCACTCACCTCCAGGTTCGTTCAGGTTGAGAAGGAGATGATTCTTTACCGGGATCTGAGCACACCACATGGTTGTATATTGCACCATCTTGTTTACTTGATTCATTTTACTTGTCTTGCTTTTCACCATTATTGCAGACTGTTAATGAAGGGCAACTTGTTTCTGACAATGCATTATTTTCAAACGCTTGCACTGTCCACCATACCACTTGCATCTTCCAGAGCTTTAGAGTAACCAGCAGCATCAGTGATGTTGATTTTATGGTAGACTCTTCCAGTAGCAATTCAGCTTCCATTAACATTGATCAGGGACATCATCCAACAATGTAGTTAGCAGTAAGCCGACTTTGTGCCACGTCTTTTTCTGCCATTTGACAAATTTACGCCTGCACAGCAGCGCCTACTTACACAGTGCTGCTGTTGAAGGTTGCAAAATGCCCAAGGGTAGAGTGAGGAGGGGAGTGGGGGCACTGGGGGAACCAGCTTAAACAAGCACTGAAAATGCAATAGGACTCTACGCGAGCCTTATTGCATTTTAAACAGAAGTGCGGTCATTAAAAAAGGTACGAATGGGAGGGGGTAGAGGGGTGGATGTGGTGAAAGAAATTAGGGACGGCAGGAGGGAATAGGGAGAAGTAGGGGAACCAAACAATTTTCAAAGTAAAAGGGCTGATAGCCCCGGAAGAACCAAACTGACAACATGGCTGTCAGGAGGCGGGACAAAGAAGCCAATAACCAATCACAAGGCTAAATTTATGATTGCAGCCAATGAAAATTATGGAT
Source organism: Lissotriton vulgaris (assembly GCF_964263255.1). Lineage (NCBI taxonomy): Eukaryota > Metazoa > Chordata > Amphibia > Caudata > Salamandridae > Lissotriton > Lissotriton vulgaris. Next base: position 513,122,684 of record NC_141693.1, on the reverse strand, counting down.
GGAAATTGGGCGGACCTTCTCCCAGCTATAGTGTATACTGCATGCCTCACAAAGCGATGGCAGTGCGTTGCACTGCAACGCTATGCTAGACCTAAAAACCTGAAATAAACGGCATCCCTAGCATCAAGAGTGTGTTGGTGTTCCCATGGTTGAAATGTCAGCAAATTGTAGTTAGCTTCTCTTAAAGAGGATCGAGGCTTCATTGCCTGGAGTGGAGGAGATGTAAGGCCTTGACAAATCGTAATTTCTTTTTGTTCATTTTAAGCATTAACTCTGTGATAGGGTTGTGAGTTCCACCATCCAAGTATCCCTATGCGTCTGATATCCATGCATTGACACAGTAGCTTTGTCCCATTTCTTTTTGGGCCACAGTGGATTCTCAGCACATCACCTGCAGTCCTCAGTCTGTCTTGAGATCTTAGTTTAATGTATTTGAGCAGCCCATGGTCACACTCACTGTGTCAGGGAGACTATGTCCTACTCAGTTCCTACCACTGCAAGTGGCCCATAGTACAAGATTAGAATAGTTGAAAAATCAATTCACAAAGCTGATGAGCGAGAAAGGAAGCTGATGTGCTAGATTGGGTATAGTCTGCTTCTATCTAGAAGGAACTGCTGTTCATTCTAGAATGTTCAATTTCATGCTCAGAATGAATTTACACTGGTGGAATGTGTGATTTATTATGAGGAACAAACAGAGCTACTGAGCAATGGAGCGCTGTATAGAGGATGGGTTTGAATAGAAAATTGGGAATAAAAAGAGAGGGAGGGTAGAAGAAGAGGAAAGAGTGGATTATGGTCCAGGTGAAGTTACAGCAAAGAGTATGGCAATGTAAGTTTGTTACTTGGAGCGCCACTGTGCAATGAGGTGTTATAGGAACATAGTCAGAAACGGAAGGAGCATGCCAGATCTGGGTGGGGATCAAATTAGAGATATTCGGTATATGCAAATTGGGAGTTAGGGGAAATAAATGGTAATTCCCTTGACAGTTCATGTAATTAGACCCCAGGTCACATACACCGCTTGTGGTTTACGAAAAATGTGGCTCAAAGAAAACACCTAGTATTGGATCACTATTGAGAGTATCACACTTATGCACGGATGACTGATGTATAAAAGTGTTCATACTCTTCATAAGGAAAGTTCACAGTAGTAACTGAGAAACTGGTGCTTTAAAAAAAATATGTTCGCTGCAAACATTTAACATGTGTAAGACAATCCTTACGTTCGTGTTCCAAGATCTTATCTAAACTACCTCAAATATGACTCAACCAGCGCTTTTTAATTAATTCCAAAAGTTCAACAACAAGGTTGTGTCACAATGAAAGCATCTGCAGTATATTATATTTATGAGGTGTAATTTTAAACGGAGCAGAGGAGTTTCTGTGAATTTTCTCTGAATGTATAACATTAGCCAACGTTTAATATTTGACACAAATGTTGGGATTCCTGGCATGGGTATGAAATGTGGAAAGAAAGCTGAGCCAAGAGGTATGCAACACTCTCACCTGCAATGCGTGGTAAGCATGACTCAACAGCCCTTTCTCCTGCCAAAATAATTGTTCAGTGGATTATTAAGTACCACTTGTTATTCCACGGCATGTAATCCTGTGATGCACGTGCTTTCTCCAGAAGAATCGGTTTACTGGAACACTGATGCATATTTACAAGTAAATTTAATTATTCGTGATTTTATCACTGTGGTTATGTTGCCATTATGGTTTTGAAAGACTGTAGCAATTTCGAATTGGACCAGATTTCTTCCAGTCCCTCGTTTGGAAACTGAAGCGAAGGCGAGAGGCGATTGTGACCAGCAGACCAGCAGAGAGCAGCAGAGAGCTGCGAGCCGCTCTAGTCGCCATTCTCCACGTTGCGAGCAGCCAGAGGGAGGCGAGTAGGCGAGTTACAGCTGAACGCCCGTCCCAGCGCCCTGCTCACCACTATCCGGCAGTCGGCAGCCAGCAAAGAAGGTCTCAAGTCCGGCGGGAGTAAGTGGAAAGCCTGCAGGGGGCTGCAGGGGGGGCTGCCGCCGACGGAGCAAGGGAGAGCCTGGGCGGCTCGGCAGCTTGATGGCAAGCTCAGGAGTTCCGCAGTTCTGCAGTCCAGGAGGCTGCGAGCAGTAAGTGGGAATTAGCGGAAAACGGCAAAAGAAACAGCGAAAACGGTGTACTGCCATACACTTGCTATACCCCTTGCCACAAACACGCAGAGTGTGGTGAACCCGACGGAAAGCTCGTTTGTTGGCAGCCCAGTGCAGCGCGGCGAGTCAGGAGGAGTCAGCGGCCGTTCTGACAGCCTGATCGGGACGCGCCAAATACCACTCTTGCACAGTGGCTTGGTCTCGGCTGAAAAGAGCTACAGGAGCCGCCTGTGACTCGGCAGGCGCGGCGTCCTGCGCCCTGCGCTGGTAACCCTGCTTTGGGAAAGCGCTTGGCAGAGCAGATCACAAACTCCGCCGAGCCGAGCCAAGTGCCGTTTTTCTGAGCAGAAGCGAGGAGCGAGGAGCATGCCGGTGTAGTGCTGACGCCGCCGACCCAAGGTGCGGGGGTATCCGTGAGCCATCTCCCCCCTCGCATCCGAACAGCGACTGCGGACAGCGGACCGGCGGTGGGCCCCGCATCCTGCTCAACTACAGGTGAGGGGAATCTCCCCCTGACCCCTGACCCCCTCCTCAACCTGTTTGCATCTGATCACCCTGCAGCCTGGGGAGCAGGGGCCGGAAAAACTTGCAAACACTGCCCCCTGTCCATCCGCCCACAGATCAGGCTGCGCTACCTTAGGAGAGGAGCAACGGTGGGGTAGGAGCAGAAACAGGAAGCAGGAGCAAAAGAGATAACCGGCAATACAAAGGCGAGAAAGGGCAGCATTAGGGGACAATTGTGCACACGCGAGCGCTGCTGTCTTTAGAGGCGGCCGCTGAGTAAGAGCCGGGGGGGGTGGCCGGAAGTCAGCCCGCCTAGGTCCGGGGGAGAGGGTAGTTGCTCATACATAAGCAACAGAAGCCTTCCAGTGCAATAAAGTTCCCTTGTACCCTCGGTTACGCAGTAAAGAAGAATTTGGAGAACAAATGGCCTTAGGGAAGACAAAAACACGTAAGGCCCTGAAAAACCCTAAAAAAGCAGGAAACAAATCCGGAATGGTGGATGTGACCAATGTATCAAAAAGTCTGGAGAACACAAACAAAGACATGGCAACACCAACCGGCAGCAGAGCAATGACTAATGGAGTAACCTCATCCCCGAGTTCAACTCCTTTGCCTGCACCCGCATCCTCAAAATCAGCTGGCGCAAATGGGGGGTCGGCGGTATCAAAAACCATTAAGGATTTTATCGGGAAACATTTTAAAGGGAAAGAGTCAGTATGTAAGGAGACAAGTGTATTAGAGACCCCGCAAATCATCGAAGACTCGGCAGAATCTAGCGTGGAACCCCTGAACCAGTCAGACTTCAACATTGCTGAGATTCCATTGGAACCTCGACTGTCTTCCTCACCAAGGATGTGGCAGTCTCTATTCACCCAGGTCACAGGAGCAGAGGTGGTGAACGAGGATAAAATAGACAGAAGTAACCACTTGGGTGAAGAGAACTCTGCTGAGCGGGAAAATAGTTTAAATGGACTAAAGAGCCCAACTACTATTGGTCTAAATGCTACAAATGTGCCCTTATGCAATCTGGAGGTGACTGGATCTACCAGCTTATCCATGCTTGAGGTTATGTTAATGCTCCAAAAGACCTTGCAGGGCATTTTAGAAGTTTCAGTCCTAAATAACGACATTATAAAAAGACAAGGTGACCAATACAAGGTTATGATCGGTGAATTGGTACAGATCAAAAACTTGATGCCCACCTTAGTAAGACCAGTAGAAGACCAGGAAGAGACTATAGTGGATAGTGGGGAGGTAGCGAGAAGGGAGAGTAGTCATGCAGAGGATGCACCCACAGAATATATATCCTATCGCCCAATGATAATAAAAAGGTATGGGGGAAAGAGTTATAGAAAGCAAAGAACAACAAAGCAAAGGAGGGGAAAAAAGGCCCCAGATAACTGCAACCCCGGAAAGCATCAGGAGTTAGGGAGGGGGGCCTCTCCAGTCCAGAAGATAAAGGATAAGAAACTAAGGCAAGGAATTAAGAAACTAAACTTTGCTGAAACAGGAGCAAGTAGCACTAGTTCAGATGATCCAAGCAGGAGGATAATAAGGAACAGATTGGGAAAGGGTGAAAAGGCTACCAGGAGGACCCAACCTGGGGCAAAGGAGAGTGTAGCAGTAGGTTGGGGGATGGACACGCCAGTAGATGGGGGACCTACAAACCTAAGCCAGATAAAGGGGGTTAGAGTCAGAGACAAAGAAGAAGTAAGCAGGCATAATAGGGGAGAGATGTCGGATGGAATATTACAACACCGACAGCCAGAACTCCCTACAGATAACTGGGTGTTCGTAGAGCCATTAGGACAGGAAAAGGGGGGGAAAAGAAAAAGGAAATTAAACCCTTTAAATCGTTCACAGCTCCTAACATCTTTTGCAATGTGTCCCAGCCTAAGATATGTCAGTACTGCAGATTGAAAAGAAGTTGGGTTCATGGCGAATAGTAAGGGGGAGGAAATAACCAAGGTTCTACTCCACTCAGCCCTAATAAAAGATGCAATAGAAAAGGCAGAGTCTGAGATGCTTTGGGAAGGAATCAGAATAGTAAAAAGGGAAGAGGTGTTACTGAATAAGACAGGGAACTCTTTCCTTAGGAACCATGCAGCACTAGATGAAAGACAAATAAAGATGATTAGCCTGGGGAGAGGCAAGAAAGATGCCCTTGAAGTTACGATAAAACCAAAAGATCAGAGGTGGGACGTGGAAGATGTCCTTGCTGGGAATAGATATAGAGATCTGGCCTACATGAATGGTGAGGAAGACAGCTATATGAGTAACATTGATTAGGAAGAAGGGTCGTTGCACAGCCTTGCCATTCTGTCCTGGAATGTAAATGGATACAACAGAATAAAGTCACAGGAAGATTTCAAAAACATCTTGAAGAAAATTGATATTGTATGCCTCCAGGAAACTTGGCTGTGCGACGAAACCCCTGTTACGGAAGGCTTCACTCACCACGTAAAACCAGCAAAAAAGAACCAATCAGGTAGACCCTCCGGTGGCCAGATGACGCTGATCTCAACAAGGATAGCCAAAGATTTGGAACCCCTCAAACTCAAGTGCAAATGGGCGTTGGGTAGTAGAGTGTGTACCGTAAACAATATGCTGGGGGGTGAAAACTTATGCATTATAAATGTGTACATTCAGAAAGGGAAATCAAACGAATATAAGACTGATCTAGAATGTTTAAAATCAGACCTGGAGTACCTATGTGATTGCTATCCAAGAGATGTGCTAATGATATTGGGGGACTTCAATCATAGATTAAATCCTACTAAAACGGACTCCTGGTTGAGGGATATGCTGGGAGTATATAAAATAGAGCTCGCACTTTTTCCCCGTTGTGAGATTTCAAATCAAGACGATGAGCTTGGGCAATTGCTGGGGGCCATAGGGATGGTCTGCGTAAATGGAAGGAAGGATGCAGACCGGCCCGCGAATCGTACTTTTAAGATAGGACAACAAATGTGCCCAATAGATTATGCATTCATTCAGGCGTGGAACTTCTATCTAATTAAACAATTTGAAATCCTTAGGCTTGAGGGTAGTGATCACTACCCTCTACAGGTAGAACTCCAGGTACGCAGTTCCCCTCATAGACAAAAAGTGCTTCCAGTAGAGGTGGAATACCCTAAAAGACTAACCACGAGAATTACCGATGAATATATAAAAAAACTGAGTGCACACCAGTTGTCCGTGAATTTAGATAGCCTAGCACCAGTGGTGGGCATAATATGGTATGAGGACACAATAAGGGATATGGTGGAATGCCTCAGGATAAAAATAAAACATGGTAATCGTAAAGTAGCAAATAATGTGAAACCATACCCCAGTAGCAGCTCTCATTGGTTCGATGATGAATGTCGGAAGGCCAAGGCCAGCATCAGAAAACAGGAGAGACACCTAAGAGCATATTATAGTGATGAAGCGGTAATAGAACTTAAGAAACTAAAAATAAAATATAAGGTCACTATTAGAGATAAAAAAAGGACATTTAAGGACAAATGTTGGGGGAATTTACTTGAGACAATTGAAGAAAAGAATGTGAGAGGCTTTTGGAAGTTAATTCAGGAATGCACGGGTAAAGCCTCAGGAACCCTACACTGCTCAGTGCCAGAGGTCAAGTGGGTGACATATCTGAAAGAAATCTATGGTACATGGCCAGACAGGGAGGGGACAACGACCAAGGATTGGCCTAGAATAAGGGAAGAAATTAAAGCACACTTCTCCCCAGATGCCATTAGAGGTATAATAAAAAGACTAAATCTAACACGTGCTGCTGGACCTGATAATCTACCTGCAATTATAATAAAAACGAATATAGATTGGTGGGCGGAGTTTTTCTCTAATATGTTTCAAGAGATCCTAAATTCAGGCAAGTTCCCAGATAATTGGAAAGGGGCAATTGTCAGGCCAATACATAAGAAAGGGGATGTAAACTCCCCCAAAAATTATCGGCTAATAAACTTATTGGATATAGGCGAAAAGGTGTTTTCAAAAGTAATTTTGGGTATACTAAAGGGCTGGGTGGACAACAAACAAATAGTACCGCCAGAACAAGGAGGATTCAAAGAAGGCCACTCAACTGTTGACCACTGTTTTGCCCTTTGGTCCATTGCACGGAAGTCGATCGATCAGGGGGGAAAATTATTCGCCTGTTTCGTGGATTTCCGTGCAGCTTTCGACCTGGTGGACCGGGATCAGCTGTGGTCATCATTGGTTGGTTATGAAATACAGGGTGACCTGCTAGCACTAATCCAAGAACTGCATACAGAAAATTGGGCACAGATAATCCTGGATAAGGAGGGAGGATTGACGAAGAGAATCCCAATTGGAAACGGATTAAGGCAGGGTTGTAAACTTGCCCCCCTATTATTCTCCCTGTTCTTAGCAGACCTGCCTCAAAAGTTGAGAGAGGTTAGAGGGGCTAACCCAAAACTGGGAGGAAACCAGATATCATGCCTTCTCTATGCAGATGATTTGGTAATCATGGATCAGACGGAAATTGGGCTCCAAAGAAAATTAAATCGATTCAAAGAATACTGTACTACCAAAAAACTAGTAGTAAATATGGAGAAAACAAAAATTGTCTGTTTTGGCAGGAAGAAAACAAAGTTCTCTTGGTACCTGGGCACAGTATTGCTCGAGAGGGTAGCGGACTATAGATATCTGGGAATGTGGTTCTCTGGTACCCTGAAATGGCATACTCATGTACAAGCACTAAAAATGAGGGCATTGGCCTCTGTGAAAGGTTTAAAAAGATTTAACAATACATACGGAGAAATGTCAGACAGACCGGTCCTGAAAGCCTATCAAGCAATGGTGCCCCCTCAATTCTTGTATGGAGCCGAAGTTATTTACTTAAGCTGTAAGACCTCTTGGGATAGAGAGGAGGGAAATATATTAAAAAGCCTATTTGGACTGCCCAAATCTTCCATGGTACAGGCGGCCAGACTTGAGTTGGGAATTACCTCATGGGCGATAACCGCCTGTATGGCCCTTGTACGATTCTGGCAGCGATTGGGAACTGATGAGCTCCTCAAAATCTCTCAGTGGGCCAAAGAGGAAATTACAAAGAGCGACCTACCCTGGGCAAAAGAGGCTAGAACATCAATAAGGAATGCATACAGGGTGCTCGATCTGAAGGTCTGCCCGCTACAAGATCATATAATAATAGGTAAGAGAGAACTAAGGCTCCAAGGCACCGAGATGTCCCGCACTTATGACCGGGAGTACCTCTCACAAAAAAGCTCGGTAGCCCACATGACATCTGCCTGGGAGCTTGACCAGCACTTCCCATATGTAGACCGGCTACCAAGTCATAACTTAAGGCGAGAAGTCCTAAAAATGAGAATTGGAATAAACCCATGTTACGCGAATAATGGAGCCCGAAATCAAATGATAAGTTGTAACGGGTTCTGCACTTGCACTTTAGGCACTACCTGTAATATTATACACATTTTATTAGATTGTATGTGGTTTTTAGATTTGCGGAAGGAGATTTTATGTCCTATTTTTAAAAATTACAGTATTACAAATAGGATGCAAGCCGTAAAATTGTTGATGGAAATGGAGAACTTAGACATAGCCTGTGCCTTGGGGAAATATATGAAAAAAGTTAAGGCATTCCTCAGTTGCACAGAGTAAGATCTAATAATATAGGTCCCTGACATCAAATAATGTGAAACAAGTAGTGTTTAAAATAGTGCTGTATGATTAAGAAGTTGATGTATAGATGTGAATTAAGTGTTTTTTAAATTAATTGTGATAACATTTCGATTTTAAAAATGATAGTTATGTATATGTATATTAAGATGTAATATGTTTATCGATACCGCCGTGCTAGGTATTTTCTGTTGCTTTTACTTTTCCTGTTTAGTAAGATAAGATGCAAATTGTACTTTTATGGTTGTAACAAACCAAATAAAGTTTGTTTTGACTGACTGACTGGTTTTGAAAAGCTATGGGTCGCATTATGAGTCTGGAGGTCCACGAACCGGCAGACTCACGGTGGCTGTTTCCTGCCCGGCCAATCACAACCTGGGCAGTCAGGCCACGCTGGGACGACAGCAACCGCCTGGGAACCTTCGTTCCCTGCGATTCTGTGGCTGTCTTGAGCCCGTAATATGCTTGGCTGGGCAGCTGCGACCCCCCCTCTAAGCTTTTCACAAGTTTCCTCACCACCACACTTTTCAAGGTGTCGAGACCGCCATGAAAAGTGTGGTGGCGAGGAAACAAGGGGGCACTGGTGCCTCATGCCATGTGGATACTCAACCCCCTTCCTTACTTCTCTCTGATCCCTTCACATTTAATAATAAGTAGTCCCTTTTTTCTAGCCACACCCAGTCTCTCATATACTAATAACTAGTCAACTTACATGTATGAGCATCACCCTTAGAAGCCGTAGGAGAAGCGGAGATGGAGATTTTAACTTGTACGTCCCCTCATAGGTTTGTGAAATGCATGCTGTAGTAATTAAGAAATACTATTGTAGTACTGCTTTAGGTATTACAAAATGCAGTTTGTAATTTGAGCACGTACCGTCTGGATCCAGCATTCTCCGGCCAACTCTCTGGTTATATTTATGTTTCTCCTGAGGTATCTTAGTATTTGTTGAAGGTTGTAAGCCTCAACACTTCCATTTCGATACATTGATTTAGATCTAGATCTAGGTGGGCGGGCTACTCCCTCACAACGGTGACAAATATCCAGTCCGCTGCAATAAAAATCCCATTGAATCCTATGGGATTTATATTTTCGTGGATGGGAAATCCATCACTGTTGTGAAGGAGTAACCTGTCAAGATCAAAATCTGGCCCTAACTCTTTATTTGTATATGTTAGTGCTTAATTTATAAAAAACGGCACCTGATGCTCTGCTCAAAAGCCTGCAATGAAACATCAGCTCCCTATATACCAGGGCTGTAAAGTCTGAAATCCACTTCATGCCTCATTTGTCCACCACCAGACATTACCTGCCTGTTTTTCTCACTCTTGCAGGTTCCTACTATATACGTTTGTACCCATTTTTCCATCTTTCTCTTGGTCTATCTTTTTTGAGCTACGTCTTTTTACTCTCCTGTGAAATGTCTGATGTGGAAAATAAGTGCTGATGCCCCCATGGGAGAACCCCAGCTCGAATTAAGCACTGGTATATTTGTGTGTTTTTAGGTCTCGCCTACGACGAACGCTCTGAAAGCGCGTTCTCGCAAGCGAGAACTATAGTCGTCGTCTCAGCAGTCTCAGACCGACGAAGGGAGACAAGACCTGGCAGCGCGCAGCGTTTCCCCACAGGATAACGTTGTGCGCGCGGCCTGGTCTTGGCTCCACAGCATGGCAGGAAAGGATTGGATCGCGTCGCACTCAACTCTGGAATGCAGGGGAGTCTGCATACCAGCGCGCGGCGCTGATAAACAGGCAGGTTTTTTTCTTTTTTTTTGTCGTTCGTCTCTGAGCACCCACTTCACTGCCATGCGCCTTGGAAACCGAAACCTAAGAGCCGCGCGACGTAAGCTGTCTACGGTAGAAGCTCATGCGCGCGGCTCTTAGGTTTCGTTTTGACTTGTTGATTCTGGCTTAAGAGTACGGGCTGGAGAGAGGAGGCACGTTTCATTGACATGAAAAAGAATTAGAGGGGTTCCTGTAAACCTGCACGTAGAAACGGACAGATAAAATTGAAAACGAGCAATAGGCGCAAAACGCAAATATGCCTGTGCACACAAGGGCTCTGTGCACCCGGCATTCACCAAAAATAACCACAAAAACTGCACATATTAAGGGAAGCCCTCGGCTTATATGCGTCTCTTTTTGCACGACTTGACTGTGCATTCCACCTGTGCCTTCCAACATACCAGGTGAGTAGCCAGGCGCCCTTTTTATCGCTACCTCACTTGTAAGCATGCAGGCATGCCATACTAGATGGAATCGGGAGGAGTGTACCAAGCTGTACGACGGTTAAGAGAACCATTAAACCAGGCTTTGTGCTTTTTCCCTTTCAATGTCTCAGGGTCGTCAGAAGGATTGGAGCCATGTCACTGCCAGGTCTGCGCGTGTACCTACCTGTCCCAAGCCTGTCTCTTTTGGGTCCCTTTTAGGAATAGCAACGGCGGGCACAGGGGGTGAGTGGCAGAAAACGTGAAAAGCCTTGGTGCAAGGTCATCGGGTTAGAGAGAAGAAACGTGACCGCACAGATCCAGCCCCAAGGGGACGCCGAGAGAATGTGTTCCTGTGTATCTAGGGTGCGTTTCCACCAGCTGCCCGGGGCCTGGCGCTGTTTGCTCAGCCTGGCTCTACTGATAAGCCAGGATTCCAACTTGTGCAGGTGCTTTTGACTGGATTAATTATCCCCGCCTCTGAAAACCCAGTAAAAGTGGCGTTTTGTAAACAGCGTTAGATCTTGCAGATTGCGGGGGCGGGGCAGGGGTGACACGCTTGGGTGACTTTATCGGGCGGGCGTCTCAAGGCTTAAAGGGACTCAGCGAGGGCAAATCTGAGGGCTGACCTAGCAGCCATCTTTACAGCACAACTATGTAAAACGGAGTCCCGTTGTGTGATGCAAGGATACTGCTGTTTCTAAGGAAAGACAACTGACTGTCTAGAATAGCAAGCTGCCCCTGGGCTAAAAGTGATAAAAACAGCTCTAACAGAGTGGTAGAGTAATTCCAAATCCAAAATTCGTTTTGAATAGCATCCACCTTGCGAACCTTCTGCACAGTCTTTGCAGAACCAGTCTATGCTATTGCTGTTTGATTAACTACTTGTATTTTCCTTCATTTACTCTTTTTTTGGGGGTTTTCTCTCCTAGTTCTTTCCCACCTTTGCCTGTGCATGTTGCAAGTAGTTAAGAAACCTTAACTTGCAAGACAGAGAAACCGAAATACCTACGTTAGAGGTGGTGTCCTTTAGGTTCTGACCTTTACTCTTCCAGGGACATTTTTCCCTCTTCCTCTCATTTCCTCCCTGTAGCCGCGAAAGATGAGCCTGAAGATCCACTCTAGAATGTAAACGTATGTTACTGCTCCATCAATTCTACTAACCCGCTTTTCTTAAGGCTGAAAAGGTAGAGGTGGGCAGAATTTGCTGAGTTTCACTACTGAATTTTGCAGAGTTACATATAAACTCCATGAGATTCCAGGGCGTTTCTTCAATGTGCATAAAATATGCGCCTCGTCCAGCAATTTAGCACCAGTAGCGCGAGCAGCGCTGAAAAGTCCCTTGCTCATTGCACCATCAGGATTCAAGCAAGCGGGGCCAAAGATGGCTGAAATGCCAGAAACCGGTCCCCGGAAGCTTGTTTCCTTCCCAGTTTAAGAATTGGCTTGGTAGTCTGGTCTGCCCTGTTCCCATGATGCACTGGGCCAGGGACAGACTAATTTGCATGTAGCCAGGTTCTGAGCTGGGACGGTGCAGTGAGCTAAAAAACGGTGATGGATCAAGCCCTGATCTTTGGACTGGGTAAGAGTGGTCTGCTTAATTCAGACACTCTGTTCATCACCACCCCCTTTTCTGAATCATTTTGCCCATCATAAGCGTGGAAGGGTATACTCAGATGTGAGTCCCATGCTCATTACACCATCAGGATTCAAGCAAGCCGGGCCGAAGACGGCTGAAATGCCAGAAACCGGTCCCCGGAAGCTTGTTTCCATACCAGTTTTAAAAATTGGACTGGTAGTCTGGCCTGCCCTGTTCCCATGATGGACTGGGCCAGGGACAGACTAATTTGCATGTAGCCAGGTTCTGAGCTGGGTTGGTGCAGTGAGCTAAAAAACGGTGATGGATCAAGCCCTGATCTTTGGACTGGGTAAGAATGGTCTGCTTAATTCAGACACTCTGTTCATCAACACCCCCTTTTCTGAATCATTTTGTCCACCATAAGCGTGGAAGGGTATACTCAGATGTGAGTCCCTTGCTCATTGCACCATCAGGATTCAAGCAAGTCGGGCCGAAGACGGCTGAAATGCCAGAAACCGGTCCCCGGAAGCTTGTTTCCTTCCCAGTTTAAGAATTGGCTTGGTAGTCTGGTCTGCCCTGTTCCCATGATGCACTGGGCCAGGGACAGACTAATCTGCATGTAGCCAGGTTCTGAGCTGGGATGGTGCAGTGAGCTAAAAAACGGTGATGGATCAAGCCCTGATCTTTGGACTGGGTAAGAGTGGTCTGCCTAATTCAGACACTCTGTTCATCACCACCCCCTTTTCTGAATAACTTTGTCCACCATAAGCATGGAAGGGTATACTCAGATGTGAGTCCCTTGCTCATTGCACCATCAGGATTCAAGCAAGCCGGGCCGAAGACGGCTGAAATGCCAGAAACCGGTCCCCAGAAGCTTGTTTCCTTCCCAGTTTAAGAATTGGATTGGTAGTCTGGTCTGCCCTGTTTCCATGATGCACTGGGCCAGGGACAGACTAATTTGCATGTAGCCAGGTTCTGAGCTGGGACGGTGCAGTGAGCTAAAAAACGGTGATGGATCAAGCCCTGATCTTTGGACTGGGTAAGAGTGGTCTGCTTAATTCAGTCACTCTGTTCATCACCACCCCCTTTTCTGAATCATTTTGTCCATCATAAGCGTGGAAGGGTATACTCAGATGTGAGTCCCTTGCTCATTTCACCATCAGGATTCAAGCAAGCCGGGGCGAAGACGGCTGAAATGCCAGAAACCGGTCCCCGGAAGCTTGTTTCCATCCCAGTTTAAGAATTGGCTTGGTAGTCTGGTCTGCCCTGTTCCCATGATGTACTGGGCCAGGGACAGACTAATTTGCATGTAGCCAGGTTCTGAGCTGGGTTGGTGCAGTGAGCTAAAAAAGCGGTGATGGATCAAGCCCTGATCTTTGGACTGGGTAAGAGTGGTCTGCTTAATTCAGACACTCTGTTCATCACCACCCCCTTTTCTGAATCATTTTGTCCACCATAAGCGTGGAAGGGTATACTCAGATGTGAGTCCCTTGCTCATTGCACCATCAGGATTCAAGCAAGCCGGGCCGAAGACGGCTGAAATGCCAGAAACCGGTCCCCGGAAGCTTGTTTCTTCCCAGTTTAAGAATTGGCTTGGTAGTCTGGTCTGCCCTGTTCCCATGATGCACTGGGCCAGGGACAGACTAATTTGCATGTAGCCAGGTTCTGAGCTGGGATGGTGCAGTGAGCTAAAAAACTGTGATGGATCAAGCCCTGATCTTTGGACTAGGTAAGAGTGGTCTGCTTAATTCAGACACTCTGTTCATCACCACCCCTTTTCTGAATCATTTTGTCCACCATAAGCGTGGAAGGGTATACTCAGATGTGAGTCCCTTGCTCATTGCACCATCAGGATTCAAGCAAGCCGGGCCGAACACGGCTGAAATGCCAGAAACCAGTCCCTGGAAGCTTGTTTCCTTCCCAGTTTAAGAATTGGCTTGGTAGTCTGGTCTGTCCTGTTCCAATGATGCACTGGGCCAGGGACAGACTAATTTGCATGTAGCCAGGTTCTGAGCTGGGATGGTGCAGTGAGCTAAAAAACGGTGATGGATGAAGCCCTGATCTTTGGGCTGGGTAAGAGTGGTCTGCTTAATTCAGACACTCTGTTCATCACCACCCCCTTTTCTGAATCATTTTGTCCACCATAAGCGTGGAAGGGTATAGTCAGATGTGAGTCCCATGCTCATTGCACCATCAGGATTCAAGCAAGCCGGGCCGAAGACGGCTGAAATGCCAGAAACCGGTCCCCGGAAGCTTGTTTCCTTCCCAGTTTAAGAATTGGCTTGGTAGTCTGGTCTGCCCTGTTCCCATGATGCACTGGGCCAGGGACAGACTAATTTGCATGTAGCCAGGTTCTGAGCTGGGATGGTGCAGTGAGCTAAAAACGGTGATGGATCAAGCCCTGATCTTTGGACTGGGTAAGAGTGGTCTGCCTAATTCAGACACTCTGTTCATCACCACCCCCTTTTCTGAATCACTTTGTCCACGATAAGCATGGAAGGGTATACTTAGATGTGAGTCCCTTGCTCATTGCACCATCAGGATTCAAGCAAGCCGGGCCGAAGACGGCTGAAATGCCAGAAACCGGTCCCCAGAAGCTTGTTTCCTTCCCAGTTTAAGAATTGGCTGGGTAGTCTGGTCTGCCCTGTTCCCATGATGCACTGGGCCAGGGACAGACTAATTTGCATGTAGCCAGGTTCTGAGCTGGGACGGTGCAGTGAGCTAAAAAACGGTGATGGATCAAGCACTGATCTTTGGACTGGGTAAGAGTGGTCTGCTTAATTCAGACACTCTGTTCATCACCACCCCCTTTTCTGAATCATTTTGTCCATCATAAGCGTGGAAGGGTATACTCAGATGTGAGTCCCTTGCTCATTGCACCATCAGGATTCAAGCAAGCCGGGGCGAAGACGGCTGAAATGCCAAAAATCGGTCCCCGGAAGCTTGTTTCCATTCCAGTTTAAGAATTGGCTTGGTAGTCTGGTCTGCCCTGTTCCCATGATGTACTGGGCCAGGGACAGACTAATTTGCATGTAGCCAGGTTCTGAGCTGGGATGGTGCAGTGAGCTAAAAAACAGTGATGGATCAAGCCCTGATCTTTGGACTGGGTAAGAATGGTCTGCTTAATTCAGACACTCTGTTCATCACCACCCCCTTTTCTGAATCATTTTGTCCACCATAAGCGTGGAAGGGTATACTCAGATGTGAGTCCCTTGCTCATTGCACCATCAGGATTCAAGCAAGCCGGGCCGAAGACGGCTGAAATGCCAGAAACCGGTCCCCGGAAGCTTGTTTCCTTCCCAGTTTAAGAATTGGCTTGGTAGTCTGGTCTGCCCTGTTCCCATGATGCACTGGGCCAGGGACAGACTAATTTGCATGTAGCCAGGTTCTGAGCTGGTATGGTGCAGTGAGCTAAAAAACGGTGATGGATCAAGCCCTGATCTTTGGACTGGGTAAGAGTGGTCTGCTTAATTCAGACACTCTGTTCATCACCACCCCCTTTTCTGAATCATTTTGTCCACCATAAGCGTGGAAGGGTATACTCAGATGTGAGTCCCTTGCTCATTGCACCATCAGGATTCAAGCAAGCTGGGCCGAAGACGGCTGAAATGCCAGAAACCGGTCCCCGGAAGCTTGTTTCCTTCCCAGTTTGAGAATTGGCTTGGTAGTCTGGTCTGCCCTGTTCCCATGATGCACTGGGCCAGGGACAGACTAATTTGCATGAATCCAGGTTCCGAGCCTGGATGGTGCAGTGAGCTAAAAAACGGTGATGGATCAAGCCCTGATCTTTGGACTGGGTAAAAGTGGTCTGCTTAATTCAGACACTCTGTTCATCACCACCCCCTTTTCTGAATCATTTTGTCCACCATAAGCGTGGAAGGGTATACTCAGATGTGAGTCCCTTGCTCTTTGCACCATCAGGATTCAAGCAAGCCGGGCCGAAGACGGCTGAAATGCCAGAAACCGGTCAACGGAAGCTTGTTTCCTTCCCAGTTTAAGAATTGGCTTGGTAGTCTGGTCTGCCCTGTTCCCATGATGCACTGAGCCAGGGACAGACTTATTTGCATGTAGCCAGGTTCTGAGCTGGGATGGTGCAGTAAGCTAAAAAACGGTGATGGATCAAGCCCTGATCTTTGGGCTGGGTAAGAGTGGTCTGCTTAATTCAGACACTCTGTTCATCACCAACCCCTTTTCTGAATCATTTTGTCCACCATAAGCGTGGAAGGGTATACTCAGATGTGAGTCCCTTGCTCATTGCACCATCAGGATTCAAGCAAGCCGGGCCGAAGATGGCTGAAATGCCAGAAACCGGTCCCCGGAAGCTTGTTTCCTTCCCAGTTTAAGAATTGGCTTGGTAGTCTGGTCTGCCCTGTTCCCATGATGCACTGGGCCAGGGACAGACTAGTTTGCATGTAGCCAGGTTCTGAGCTGGGATGGTGCAGTAAGCTAAAAAACGGTGATGGATCAAGCCCAGATCTTTGGACTGGGTAAGAGTGGTCTGCTTAATTCAGACACTCTGTTCATCACCACCCCCTTTTCTGAATTATTTTGTCCACCATAAGCGTGGAAGGGTATACTCAGATGTGAGTCCCTTGCTCATTGCACCATCAGGATTCAAGCAAGTCGGGCCGAATACGGCTGAAATGCCAGAAACCGGTCCCCGGAAGCTTGTTTCCTTCCCAGTTTAAGAATTGGCTTGGTAGTCTGGTCTGCCCTGTTCCCATGATGCACTGGGCCAGGGACAGACTAATTTGCATGTAGCCAGGTTCTGAGCTGGGATGGTGCAGTGAGCTAAAAAACGGTGATGGATCAAGCCCTGATCTTTGGACTGGGTAAGAGTGGTCTGCTTAATTCAGACACTCTGTTCATCACCACCCCCTTTTCTGAATCACGAAGAGCACGCTGCCATTCAAGTTGATTTTGCTGCCTCTTGAGTAGGAAATCTACTCAAGCGGCTGCTAATCTGCTCTAGAAGAAGCCCTCCGACTGCGAAGCAAGCAACCACCCCCGGCTACCCTTGTTAGAAAATCACCCTGGGGACGCCAAACTGGTTAGCATTTCTGAAGCCTTTCAGGAAAGAATTCTAGATTGGCAGAATTTATCCGGAACTACGCGTTACAAGAGTAGCGCGGAGCCACCAAATTGAGTTAATTCCACAAGAATTATTAAACACTTTCAGGCGCTCTAGGAAATCCCACCACTCAGCACCACCACAACATCACTCAGCACCACCACAGCACCACTCATCACCACCACAGCACCACCACAGCATCACTCAGCACCACAACAGCATCACTCAGCACCACCACAGCATCACTCAGCACCACCACAGCACCACTCAGCACCACCACATTATCACTCAGCACCACCACATTATCACTCAGCACCACCACATTATCACTCAGCACCACCACAGCACCACTCAGCACCACCACAGCACCACTCAGCACCATCAAAGCACCACTCAGCACCACTCAGCACCAGCACTCAGCAGCAGCACAGCATCACCACAGCACCACTCAGCACCACCACAGCATCACTCAGCACCACCACAGCACCACTCAGCACCACCACAGCATCACTCAGCACCACCACAGCACCACTCAGCACCACCACAGCATCACTCAGCGCAACACCAGCATCTCTCAGCACCACCACACCATCACTCAGCGCCACCACAACATCACTCTGCGCCATCACAGCATCAATCTATGCAACCATTCAACAACAACTGGTTCAAATATGTTCTCTCAATGTTTCAAGCTTTATTACAAATGTCACAAAAAGATGCTAATATTTCACTTCTGTTCTTTGATTTTCATCACAATAAAATACACTGAACATAATCTTCACAAAAGGTATTTACAAAAGTTTAAGCTATTACCATTATAAATTACAATCACTTTTATTTAAGTATTAGTTATTTAAAAAAAATTAAAAGCCATTGTTATTTGTAATATCAATACATCTAAGTCACGTAAATACAAAACATGTTGCATTACAAATGCTATAGGTGTCACATATGCGAAAGTTATAACTTTTGGCATTGTAAATGACAAAGCTAATAATTTAGCTATTTTCATAACCAACACATAAATAAAAAAATTGTCATTTACAAGACCAATACCTCAAACTTTCATAATGCGAGACCTATTGCATTGCAAATGCTTGTTTGTATTTGTCCTGGGTTGTGAGAGTTTGGCTCGTTGTGCCTGGTTCTAGATGTCTGTCCTTCTCTGGATGCATAGCTTAGGGATGTTTGCCAGTCTGTTGCTTATTTCTGCCTGCTTTGGGTCTCTCTCTCTGTTATGTCTCTCTGTGTCTCAAGAGAATTTCTTTCAGTGGCAGGCTCTGTTTTACTGTATTCCTTTGTCTCTCTTGCTCACTCTTGCTCATTCTGAACCGACTGCTTCGCTAAACCTTTCATAGGAATCAGATGGCAAAAATCTGGAAAAGGACAGAACGTGAAATATCGTATTGCCTCACTAGACAACTCAGAGGAAATTCCATATCACTCATCACAGGCACTCTGCCAAACAGGTACTTAAAAGAAATTGTACATATAGGCATGCCACAAGGTGGAACGCATTCCTGTCTTTGTGTCTCACATGTTTATATAATATAACAAATATGTTTTACACTTTTGAAAGAGGAAGAATTGGAAAAGACTCAAGGCAAAATTGTTAGGATTATACACAAACAGAAAAGATAATGCCTAAACATGCTTGCTCTATTGATTTTAGAGAGGCTTTTCATAGTATTCTTTGTAGCACTCTCTGTTCCGTGAGAAAAATAATTTCAAAGCAATACATGTGCTGTAATGTTTAATAAAGGTTGTCAAACACATTTCGTCTGTATCTGTCGTAATAAAAAATATTTTCTACATTATGAACTGGAAGAAATTTTGATTCCTCCGTTACCTGTATCACACAGAGGAAAACAGGCAAACTTGTTAAGCCATGTTCTTTCCACCAGGGCAATGTTTCTGTAATATGCTGGCATGCTTTTTTTTTTAGCTGTATCTATAGCTAAATGCAAGAA
Organism: Lissotriton vulgaris; assembly: GCF_964263255.1. NCBI lineage: Eukaryota > Metazoa > Chordata > Amphibia > Caudata > Salamandridae > Lissotriton > Lissotriton vulgaris. Next base: position 513,103,546 of record NC_141693.1, on the reverse strand, counting down.
GACTGTCTGAGCTCGCCTTTAACTTATGTTGTGAGTGAAGGTATTTATGAAGTACTATGGGGCATATTTACAAGGGCTTTATCTCCGCTTTTTTTGCTTAAAAAGCCAAAAAAGAGGAGATAAAAATATCGCCCTATTTACAAGAGGGTGCTAACGGGCATAATCGCATGTTAGCCCACTTTTGCACTACGCCTACCTTTGCATCTCTAATGAGATGCAAAGTGGGCGTTCCTGACATACACTACATGTCAGGACATCAATTGCGCGGCTTCACGCGATCAGCAAAGATGCCCTAGCAGTTTAGCAGACGTTAGTTTTTGGAGAAAACTGCTGTTTTCTCTAAAAACTAACGTCTGCTAAATTCTTGACTTAGCCATCGGTAAAAGCGGCCAAGAATGCAAAGGACGCTTCGATGAAGAACCATACAGCATTTATTAAGTTCAGTGGTTAACCTACGACCTCAGCCACAGCCTCTCTCCGGAGTCAGCTTCTCACACTCGCTCACGGCGCTCGCCTTGGAACGCTGGTTGCGGTGACATTCTAAGTGATGTCCCCGCAAGCAGCTCTATTACACGTGGAGTCGCCGGGGGAGAATAAAGGTGGGAGATGCCACACATCCCCCTCCCCTGCGGAATGAAACATGAGAATTAAACAAACGAACAATAGCATTGCATAGCATCACATCATAACATATTGATCAAAATATCTTGGGGGTCTGATCACTCTCCTGCTAGACCTACCACCTGGGTGGGGGACCGGCAACAGCTTCTTTGTGTTAGAACCTTTGCCCTCCACCACATCACCTTCCCCCTCCCCTTCACTATTGGAGTCATGCCCTGGTGGGTGAAATCTCACTACTCTTCCCAGGTTCCAGATCTTCCCCTCTTGAGTCTTCACAGCATTCTTGAACAATTTGGTGATCTTTGTTGGACTACTGTATCCTGACCAACTTGCTCTACCAGTAGGGGTCCTGATCTTGATGTCATCCCCTACTTTGAACCCGGCCTCCCGTGTTGATTTGAGCCTGTCATATCTTTCTTTCCTTTCCACCATGGCTCCCTCTTGTTTCACCAGGCTTTTCGCTTCTTTGGAGTGATCCGACCATCCCTTGTGCCACCCCATCCATCCTGGGGATAGCTTGGTGTTTGGTATCCTTGCCCGGAGCAACTCGAAGGGGGTGACTCCCGTTGTTTGGTGCGGGGTGAACCTGTACGCTTCTACCCGCCTCCATAATTCTTCCTTCCAGCTTAAGCCACTGGCCTTGGCTAGTTGGATGCTTTCCTTGAGGGTTTTATTGAAACGCTTGATCATGCCGTTGGTCTCGGGGTAATACAGAGCACACCGTTTGTGTGTGATACCTCTCCCCTCAAGGAAGTCTTCCATCTCTTTAGAACATAATTGCACCCCATTGTCTGTGAGTAGGCTGCTGGGTAACCCTTCCCTGACAAACAACTCTTGCATGAACTCGATGACAACCTTAGTTGTGACTTCACTCACAAGTCTCACCTCCGGCTACCTGGAATACATGTCCTTGAGCACCAGTATATACGGCGTGCGCACTTCTCCAGTCAATGGACCCACAATGTCCAGTGCCAACTCCTCCCAGGGTCCTGACGGTGGCGGCCTGCACACCATTGGAGGTGTCAGTTGTTTCAAGATTTTGTCGCTGTTGCTGCATGGAATGCAGTCCCTTATTTTCCTTTCAATTGCAAGGTTCATGCTTGGCCACCAGTAGTTCTCTCTCAGCCTTTGCTTTGTCTTGGTGATTCCCATGTGGCCTTCGTGGGCTATCTCTACAAGGTTCTCTCTCACCGACGCAGGTGGTACTAGTCTTGTTCCCCAGAACAGGCATTCATCGACTATGGACAGCTTGTCTTTGACAACCCAGTACGGCCGCAGAGTCTCCTCCCATTTATCTTCGTGTTTCCACCTGCCTTTTATTCTTTTGCACACCTCCTCCAATATTTCATCTTCCTTCATTGCATTATTCCATGTTTCTTCTCCTAATGCCCTCTGGATTGTGCAGACATTTTCCATCTGAAGTTCATCCGCTTCATCATCCGCCCTGTCATGCGTCTCTTTCGCCTCTTCTTCATTTACAAGTCTTGACAAGCAGTCTGCTGCAAAATTACGTGTTCCAGGGACGTACTCGACGCAGAAGGTGTATTCCTGAAGGCCGACCACCCAACGCCTGATCCTGCTGGAGATGGCATCCAGGCCCTTCTTGCTGAAGACTTCTACCAACGGCTTGTGGTCAGTACGAAGCGTGAAATGTGTGCCCCACAGGAAGTCTCTGAATTTTCCCAAAGCCCAGGATACTGCCAGACCCTCTTTTTCAATCACCGAGTAGTTGTTTTCAGACTTCTGGAGTGATCTACAGGCGAACGCTATCGTTTCTTCACCGTCTTTGCCTACTTGAGTGAGGACGGCTTCCAACCCTTTAGCGCTTGCATCGGTGGTGACCACTGTCGCCCGGTTTGGTATGTAGGACTTTAGGCTGGGGGCTTCTGCCAGTGCCCTCCTTACGTCTTCAAACTCCCTCTGACACTCCTGACTCCAGTTGAACTCCGTCTCTTTCTTTAGTAGAAGCCTGATGGCGTATGTCCTTCTGGCAAGGTTCCGTATGAATTTTCCGTAGAACTCTAGCATTCCCATAAATGACTTGATTTCGTCCTTACATGTGGGGGGCATCAAATTTACAATGGTGTTCTGGAGCTCGGCCTTGGGACAGATTCCTTCAGCTGTCACCTTGTGTCCCAAAAAGTCTAATTCTGCGCAGCCAAAAACACACTTTTCTCTTTTCACCTTTAGTCCTTGCGACCTGAACCTTCCCAGCACGCGTCTCAGCCTCTCATCATGCTCTTCATGGTCTTTTGCAAATATCAGCACATCGTCCTGATAACACACGACGCCTGGGATGTCTTTCAAGATGTTCCCCATGAGCCTCTGAAACAGGGCAGCCGCCGAGACTAATCCAAAAGGCATCCTTTTGAACCTGTATGCGCCCATGGGTGTCACAAACGCTGTGAGTTCTTGCGACTCTTCGTGCAGTTTGATCTGAAAGTAAGCCGAGGTGAGGTCGAGTGTGGAGAACACCTTTGGCCCCTCTAGCATGCTCATCATCTGGGTGATGTTCGGTAGAGGAAATCGATCGACCACGACCTCTCTGTTCAGCGCTCTCAGATCGCTGCAGAGCCTAACCGACCCATCCTTCTTCTTTGCGGCCACGATGGGTGCCAACCATTCCGTCGCTTCCACTGGTTCGATGACTACTGCCTTGCACAGTTTCTCCAGTTCAGACTTCACCTCTTCTTGGATGGCAATAGGAAGCTTCCTGACCTTGGCCACGACTGGCTTACCATTCTCTTTCAACTTTATCTTGTGACAGTTGTTCTTTAAGCATCCTAGCTCTTCTCTGAATACTTCTTTGAACTCAGACACAACGTCATCCTTTTGTTCCTGTATCTCCTGTATCAAGATTTGGGGATTACTGTTAGGATTGAGATAAACCCCCAACTCCTTCTGTGCTTGCCACCCCAAAATGTTATCCCCGACTGTGGACACATACACCTTGGACACTGTTGACCTGTTCCTGTATTCTATTTTGCCCCAAAAGTACCATTTCATTGAGATAGGGCGGCCCGCAAACCCTCCAGGCCTCACATCCATTTTCCTCAAATTATCTTCCCCTTGGACACACAGGCGAATTCTCTTGCACTAATGATTGTTATTCTAGAGCAGGAATCGAACAAAGCCTCTAACTCAGTGCTTCCCACTTTTATGGTGTCTTTGGGGCTGCTGACCTGACCCTCATCAACCTGCACTACAATTTCTTCACACATGGTGTCATTAAGGCTTTGGACCTGACTTTTGTTATCTTGCACTACAATTTCATCACAAACTACGTTCGTCCTGTCTCTACTCTGTCTACTGAACCCTTGTCCACTCTTGCAATACTGCTTAAAGTGACCTTTCTTTGCGCACTTGTGACATGTGAACCTGAGGGCGGGACACTCTTAGTAATTGGCTAGATGCCCCTGCTTGCCACATCTATAACAGGTGCCCTTGAATGATCCTCCCACTCTGTTTTCCTTCTGCTCTCTACCCGCTACTTTCTGGCCTTTGATCACAGACACAGCCTCACATTCGGTCACCACTTCACTCACACTGGGCTTATCTTCGTTTCTTTTCTCCCCAGTGTCTTGCTTTATTTCCTTGACGCACTGCAACATGTGCTCAACCTGTTTTGCTATAATTAAAACCTCCCTCAAGGGCGGATCATCCTTAAGCCATAGCTCCTCATGTACACGTTCCATTCTGCAAGCTAATACAAACTGATCCCTGATCCTTTCTTCACTTGCACCACCAAACTTGCATGTTGCAGCTAGTTTCATTAATTCAGAGACAAAATCTTCAATAGATTCCCCCTCCTTCTGTGCTCTCTTCCCAAAATGATACCTTCCATTATGGTGCTCATCTTAGGGAGGTAGTGTAAATCCAATTTCTTCAGACATACTTCTAGCTCATTAAGACCCCTCGCTTCCTGCGTCCCTAAATCTGGGAGGTGATCTAAAACTTCTTCCCCTTCTGCTCCTAGGTAGTATGCTAATAATGCTACCTTCCTTTCTAGTCCAAGGTTTGGCCCACACACAGTAGCATAATTCAAAAACACTTTCTTCCACTTTTTCCACTGAATAGTAGGATCACCGGGGTTAGTCAGGAAAAAGGGCGAGGAGTCACACTCTGCTTGGTAAAGTGTCACAGAGTGTTATAGCAACGAGGAAACCCAAACAATGTGTGTATTGTTGAACTACAGTGATATAGGTGGGGCACAGTGCTAGTCTCAACCCGCTAGTATTGCAAAGTACTTAGAATCGCCTACCATACATTGTGTATTTGTGAGCACTTACAACATTAACAGGCACAGTGGCGATGACGCCAGTCCAAGGGGATACAGATCATATACTAGAAGATGCTTTTCCTTTGACTAGCACAGAGTAATCCCAGACAAGCAGTGAAAGACCCACAGTTACGATTATATGCTTCGCAAAAGGCGTCAAGCCAGCCAACACCCCTCTGAGGAGAATGCCACAGGCCAGTGAGGAAGGTCCGCACAAATACCGTGGTTGTACACAGGCCAAAGTTCACGGAGACATAGCGTCAATGCCAATGACAAAAATGGGTACATCGCAAAACTTGTTTATTGTCGTACGAAGCAGCAGAGGGTGGAGCGCTGCTTACGCAGCTAGTCACTTCGCTGAGTACGTTAAGATAAAAAGATGATCGAAATATGTCTTTTCTGCTGAAAGTAATGCAAACGCTGCCGTTGGTGCGAGGCTAGACCAGAAAAAGTCACACTGCTACTGCTACTGTTCCACGTGATGCTAGGTCTTCACAGACATCACAGGCCGTACTGTGCACTTCTCGCTTCCCTTCGTATGCGCTACGCTGCACATGAGTCAGACACAGGTTTCAAATGTCTGCTCATTTTGCTTCCGTGACTGCCTGACACAAGCTCACCACAGAGTCCTCAAGTGGGTGGAGGAACAGCGCGCCTGGCTTTGAAATGCAGGTTGATTCAGCTGGTGCTTCACTTCACAGTTTGTCAGACAACCGCCGCACCAAACGTCTCACCCGCTTAATTGACCCCAGATGTGGGTTCACTACTTCCAGTTCGTTATTCGCGGGTCTATACGCAGCGCGCCTAGGACAGCTGGCAGGCGTTACCTTACTTCTAGAGATGTATTTATTTATTTATTTATGTCATTTCTAAAGCGCGCTGCAACCCTACGGGCATCCTGGCGCTGAAAAAAGTGCAACTAAAGAAACTGAACAGCAAAGGGACAAGTGAGTGGAACAGCTCTAGGGAAGTGTAATTTTGGGGAAAAGCCAAGTCTTTATCCTTTTGTGAAAAAGCAACAGTTCGTTGGTTTTCCTAATTGCCAAGGGAAGGCTATTCCAGAGATGAGCTGCAGCTATGCTAAAAGCTCTGCCACCATGAGTAGCTTTCCTAATCCTAGGTACACTAAGGAGGTTAGTGGATGAGGAGCGGAGGGTCCGTGTGGGTTCATACCACTTGAATTTGGCCTGAAGGACCCAAACCATGCGCTGCCTTGAAGACGGTGCACAGGGATTTGAACCGGATCCTCTGATGAACGGGCAGCCAGTGCAACTCAGCTAGAGCAAGGGAGGTGGAGGACCGACGTCCTCGAGAAAGCACCATCTTTGCAGCTGCGGCCTGGATGCTCTGGAGTCTGGAAATCAGATAGGCAGGAGATTCCAGTAACAGAGCGTTGCAGTAATCCAGGCGGCTGAGGATGGTACTTTTGACCACGGTTGCTCTGGTGTGTGCTGGAAGTAAAGGCAGCAGCTTTCGAAGGCCCCGCATTAGGGCGAAGCAGCTGCTCACCTGTCTGTTGACGTTGGTCTCCAGACTCAGGTTGTCATTGAGACTGACCCCCAGATTCCGCACTGTTTTTACTGGTGCCAGTGGCTCACATGAGTCTAGAGGCCAAAAGCCAACAGGCAGGTTTCTGGCTATTCTTCCCACTTTGCATTGCATTATCTCAGTTTTGCTGCTGTTAAACTGTAGTGAATTTCTTTTTAGCCAGGTTGCCATTTTCATTATGCAGGTGTGGAAGGTCTCAAGAGATTCTGCATGGGCACCATCCAGGGAAATCATCAGCTGCGTGTCATCCGCATAGTTGATCACGCTAATGCCGTGAGCCTTGATGATGGCAATCAGGGGCTGCATATAAACATTAAAAAGGATCGGGCTAATCGCAGACCCCTAAGGGACCCCATGTGGGACCATAGCGAACTCAGACTGATACGGGGGCAATGCCACTGCCTGCCATCTATCTGACAGATAAGAGCGGAGCCAGTCAAGTGCCATACCCTGTACTCCAAAGGTTTTCAACCTAGTCAGCAGGATGTCGTGGCTCACCGTATCGAATGCGGCGGACAGGTCAAGCAGAATCAGAATTGCTGATTCTCCCCTGTCCGCCCTCATTCTTAGGTCATCCAGTACCATCAGTAATGCTGACTCGGTTCCATGGGCTGGTCTGAAACCGAATTGCTCCTCTTCAAGGATGTTATTTGTTTCCAGGAAGAGGGACAAAGACCTACTGACCAGCCGTTCCATGATCTTAACTGGGTACGGCAGGAGTGAGATAGGTCGGTAGTTCTTATGGCAATTGGGGTCCAGATTAGATTTCTTTAGCAGGGGTGTGACAACTGCCTGTTTCCACTCCCTCGGCACAATGCCTGTGCCGAGGGATTGGACACGAATGTCTGACATAATATCGACAGACAGAATATCGAAATACAAAAATATCGGCACAAAAATATCGACATAAAAAATATCGGAGTCATATCTTCATAAAGGTAAGTACAAAAATATCGAAAAAATAATATCGTAGTACAAAAATATCGAAATAAAAAATATCGTTTTTTTGAATGTATTAATAATAATGTAAAAATAATTTTAAAATACATATAATTTTACAAATATTAAATAAAAAGATTAAAACAAAATTAAAACTAATACATATACATTTAAAATAAATAAAACACTTAATAATTTAATGTAATTTTCTTTTTTTTAATTTCATTTAATGTAATTTTTTTTTATTTTTACCCTGTACGCCTGTACCCCAAAAACCCAAAACTGACCCTGAACCCTAAAAATATCCCTGTACCCCAAAAACCCAAAACTGACCCTGAACCCTAAAAATATCCCTGTACCCCAAAAACTCAAAACTGACCCTGAAACCTAAAAATACCCCTTTACCCAAAAACTGAAAACTGACCCTGAACCCTAAAAATACCCCTTTACCCGAAAACTGAAAACTGACCCTGAACCCTAAAAATACCCCTTTACCCAAGAACTGAAAACTGACTCTGAACTCTAAAAATACCCCTTTACCCAAAAACTGAAAACTGACCCTGAACCCTAAAAATACCCCTTTACCCAAGAACTGAAAACTGACCCTGAACCCTAAAAATACCCCTTTACCCAAAAACTGAAAACTGACCCTGAACCCTAAAAATACCCCTTTACCCAAAAACTGAAAACTGACCCTGAACCCTAAAAATACCCCTTTACCCAAAAACTGAAAACTGACCCTGAACCCTAAAAATACTCCTTTACCCAAAATTAATTAATATTATTTAATTACCAATTAATTATTAATTAACAATAACAATAAAGTAAATATATTAGCACATTAGCTGTAATTAATTTAATTTAATAATTAATATTATTTTTCCCAATTAATTAATTAAGAATAACAAAAAATTATATATAAAAAAATACTCTAATTAATGTAATTAACTAATTAATATTAATTAATTACCAACTAATCAATAATTAAAAATATGTACAAAATTATATTAATTAATTAACTAATTAATATAAATTAATTACCAATTAATTATTAATTAAAATATGTACAAACATATATTAATTAATTAATTATTATTAAATTACTTGCCACCCTATTCCCCTATAAACCCATAACCCGCTACAGAACATATTTATCAATTAATCAATTAATTAAAATTAATTAAAAATTAATTCTCAATTAATTAATTAATAATTCCTACTAATTAATAATTAATTTAACATAATTAAATTACTTCCCACCCTATTCCCCTATAAACCCACAACCCACTACAGTAGTAAAAGACAATATTTAATTAAATTACATAAAAAATAAATAATAAAACATAATAAATACAATATAATATACACTAAATGTATTTAAAAATTGATATTAGTAACATCGAAGTTATTTATTTCGATATTATTGACATCGATATTTAAAACTTCGATATTACTGATATCATACTAATATCGATATTAAGACTGTCGATATTACTTACCTTCGATATTTTGTCCCATCGATATTTAAACTTCGATATAATTGTTTATCGAAATTTAAAACTCGATATTTTGTCTGTGTACCATTGGACACATAGCTGGCGGAGTACAGGAAAGAATTCAGCCCCAAATTCTTTAACTATTTTATGGGGTAGAGGATCCAATGGGGATCCAGATGTTACATTGAGGGCTAATTGCGCGAACACTTGTTCTGCGGGGGTAACAAATTTATCCAGGATAGCCCCTGGTACTAGGTGTTCATCCATTTCTTCATTCTTCTTTCCATTCTCCATGCTGTTTTGGTGCTGCACTATGGAGGGGGGGGCATCCTCCATGCTTTCTATGAGTTTGTAGATTTTTTCCTGAAAGAAGGAAGCCAAACCATCACATAATTCCTGTGAAGGCTTGATATTGCTGTTGGTGCAAGCAGGGTGGGACAGATCTTTCACAATTTTAAAGATATCGCGTGATTTGTTAGAGCTTTTTAGGATAAAGGCAGCAAAGTATTCTGCTTTGGCTGTGGCAATCTCTTTCTTATATCGGGTTATTGTCAGCCTCCAAAGTAGTCTATTCTGTTCTTCATAGCCTCTTCTCCATTGTCTTTCTGCCCTTTTACAGACATTTTTCATATCTTTCAATGTTTCTGTGTACCAGGGCGCGGAGGGGTTACCTCTTTTCCTGATTACTTTCAGCGGAGCTATGTAATTAAGTTTCTTGGTTACATGGTCACAGAGTAAGCAATAGTTTGTGGCAATGTCATTTTCTGGTTTAAAGATGGTCTGCATCTGAAAGAGGTCAGTCTCCTTTTCTCCTTCCCTCTTTAGTAATCCTTTCCAGTCGCGGCTGATAAAAGTTCTAACCTGTGTATTCACTGGACCTATATTGCCCAGGGTGTGGATATCAAACATTATGAGATGGTGGTCTGACCATCCCACTGGTTGGATTTTTCCCATGGCTATAAGATCTTCTTCAGCGAAGATTAGATCTAGGATGTTTCCTTCCCTGTGAGTGGGAGTATTTACCCATTGTTTTAGTCCTAAGTTAGCGCAGGATTGTATGATGTTGTAATAGGCTGTATCTAAAGTGCCATTAGTCCATAGGTTGAAATCCCCCAGTACTAGTACTCTGCTATGGGTGAGTGTCAGGTTGTTAATGACTGTGATTAGTTCCTGTTGTTGCATAGCATTGATGAACCCTGGTGGCCTATAACAGATTAGGCAAGTGAGACAGTGACCTGAGTCGAGTTTGATTGATATCCCAGACAGTTCTGCGCAGGAGGTTTTGTCTATATCCAACAAGGCAATGTTCAATTCCTCCCTGAAGATGATTCCCGTTCCTCCCCCTCGTTCCTTCGGCCTTGGGTTATGGAGAATCTTATACCCCTCTGGGCATGCCGGGCCTATTCAAGCTCTAGACCAGCCACCGTCCAGGTTTCTGTTAAGAACAGGATATCCAGATTACTGGATTCGATCAGGTATTTATCTTCCCACTGACCCGCAGTCGTTCTTTTCCACAGTCCTTCCTCAGCACAACCGTCTGCTACGGGATCGTCACTTCAACTCTCGACCCCGCTGTTGCTCCTCATTACGAAAATAGCTCTGCGACGCGGTCCGCTTCATTAGCGTTCTAATACTTCTCTCCCGTCAGCTGTCACCTTCTTTTTCCGTGCGTGTTGAGGTTGCAAGTTTAAACAGGTCCTCGTCGCCAGTGTAAAAGCGGCCAAGAATGCAAAGGACGCTTCGATGAAGAACCATACAGCATTTATTAAGTTCAGTGGTTAACTTACGACCTCAGCCACAGCCTCTCTCCGGAGTCAGCTTCTCACACTCGCCCCAGGCGCTCGCCTTGGAACGCTGGTCGCGGTGACATTCTAAGTGATGTCACCGCGAGCAGCTCCATTACATTCGGAGTCGCCGGGGGAGAATAAAGGTGGGAATGAAATGAAATTAAATGAAATGAAATGAAATGAATGAAGCTTGAAATGAATGAAGCTTATATAGCGCATGACTTACCCTGGGGCATCTCCGCGCTTGCTTAGGGAACCCGTCCTGGTATTCCCCTGTGAGATAACCCTGGCAGGGTATCCACAAGGTGAAAGCCAGGCATCCCACCGCGAGGGGCCGTTGTGGAGATTAAGCAAGCTATTGCCCAGAGTCGCAGAGTGTGAACCCGTGAGTCGAGAAGGCACCGGAGCGAGAATTAACGAGTCCGTGGAATTTTTGAGCCCAAGACCCGCCGAGGCGGGGAATTGAACCCTGGTCCAGGGCCGAACTCAAGCACCAGGTCTGCCACCTCTAACCCCTGAGCCACACTTCTCCAGATACCACACCATCCCTAACATAGGGGGTGGATTGTGCTGATAGGACCCAGAGGGTCGTATCAGCAAGGTTATCGCCCTTTTGCAGGGAACATCGCTGGAAAACCAGCGATGGTCTCTGCAAAAGGGAGATAATCTCGCCATCTCTGGAATTTTTATCGCCCTGGAGTAACGCATTGTTAATTACGCGCTACCAGGGCGATAAAAAGCAGAGATAGCCTGCGATAATCTAATTATCCCTAAGCACGGCCAGGGAAAATCATTGTTGGTCGTTGCTAATATGCCCCTATGTGCATAGGGTGCACGACAAAAAAATGGGGAGGGTGGACACTTTCACACCTTCCAAATCTGGAAAATAGCCCATCTTGTTAATAAATTTCAGATTACTGGCACCATGAAGGCAGCACCCTATAGGATGCAATACAATTCTTTATGTTTTTTAATGCGAGTCAACAAAGAACGAACAGACAACTCGTGTTTTAATTTCGTGAATGACTGTTGACTTTATCAGGGCTTGGGTCGTGACAAATAGTCCTCAGTGATTGCAGGAATCCTATCTGGTCTAGTTAGTCGTTCTCAAATAATCAAAATAATGTATTTCACATTAAATATACAAAGTCTGGGGAATAGTATTCCTTTAATGTAGTCTAAGCTCTGTACGGCATCAGCTTTTTTAGCTAATAGTGGCTTATTATCAGTCTATCATTATATCTTGTGTCTAAAACTGAAACTGAAGTGTCAAAATAGTTATTCTATATCACCATTCCTGGCCCAATAGAAGTAAACATTACTCTAAAGTAAATAAATCTACCCAATGTGTGTTGTTAAGGCCTATGCATAATTTGGGTTTTGCAAGAGTAATCGTGCATAGAGCCAGATTGTTAGGCTATCCGTTAAAAAACAACACTTCATCGCCGGTTTAAAAGCAGAAAATATGCCCTGGAGAATAGAAGCCCATGTTCACACCAGAAAATGGACTTCTATTGGAATTGTCAAGGGCATATTATCAAGCCCATTATTGCTGCATTAGCTTCAGTTTTCTACCGCTGAACCGGCGATAATGTTTAAAGCCGTTCTTGATATTATGCCCTGTAATTTTCTCTAGTAGGATACCTAATCAAGGAGAAACGTTTTGTGGACATTTAATACAATGGACAATACAATGGACATGCAATATTCATCAGGGCACTGGCCATAGCAGGCACCAGGTGTTTCTCTGGTAGGCCATAGGGGTGGGGGCTGGTATTGTGGCCGTGGGGGCAGTTTTTGTGGCCGTGGGTGCTGGTTTTTCAGCAGTGCTGCAATATCGTCCCCCTGTATCAAAAGAAGGAGCGGACCTTCTTACTAGCACCCCCCACCCAGCTCCCAGTGCCAGTCGAACAGCAATCTGCCAGGGATAGATGCTGTTCACAGTTTAGCCAAGAACTGGATGGCCCTACCTTGGAGATGGATCCCTCTTTTGTAAACAAGGACTTAGCTTGCATATGAGTTAGGACCTTGTAGTGATTCATGCACAATGAAAAGGTTGGAATAACTTATTAGAGACTGAAAATGTTGAACAGCTCTTTTAGACTGTGCGACATTCTCGGATTACATTGAAATGTTTTTGAAGGAGAATTAAACAGTAATTAAATAAGGAATGAATAAACACTGAAGACACCCACTACACACCTGCATATCTTGCAATCATTATTTGTGCTATGCTTGGAAAAGCTATCAAAAGTTTGCCCCCCCTCAATTGTGTTTACTAGTCCATCTGTGTTCTTTAAAGTTAAAAATTACTTTTGAAAGAAGTAACTAAATAACCTCAGGTAGACCAGGTGCACAACTATTCATTACAGGCCTTCCCTAGGTTGCTCAACAGCACTATTCAAAAATCTTAAAACAAACAACCAAATATTGTAATAGCGAGGCGTTAGGCTCTCTAAAAAAACAAATGAACACCTGAATTTATGTGCAATGTAACTTTATATTGGTACTGCCAAACATTGCTTCTGTTACACTGACTGCCTGCTCATGTCCTGTGGTTTCAAAAATGTACAAATTAGTTAAAAATGTAATGATTCCATGTTCATAAATTAAAAATTAGGACTCCCACGTTAAAGAAATTGGGGAGAATTGGGAATCATCTTTTTTTCCTGTATTGTGATCTGATTTCTAGGTTTTCTAGGATTCACAGTCATCCCAGGGAGTATTCCTGGAAATCTAGAACGTGCTGAGGGGAATCGGCGTTATTTGTTGCAAAAATGAGCATATGCACATAGAACCTTTTTTTTCTCACTGAGGGAAATATTCCACGGTGGAAATTTATTTTCCACATTTATTATAAAACAACACTTGTCAATGCCAGTCGTTTTTTGTGTTAGTTTTCGTTTCTTATTTATTTATTGCAATTTGTAAATATTAGAATTATTTTGGTAAGCATTAACCCCTTCGATTCTCGGCCTTCCCCCTCCCCTGCTAGGCCCTCCCCCCCCCTGTGCTTTTATAAAGCAGCACTTGTCAATGCAAGGCGCTTTTTTGTGCATGTTTTTCGTTTCTTATTTATATATTGCAATTTGTAAATATTATTATTATTTTTGTAAGTGTTAACCCCTTTGCTGCTAGGCCTCCCTCGTGCTAAGCCTTTTTTGAGCTTTTTGGGGTAGTTAGCGCTTAGGCCCCTGTAACTTTTTGTCCACATAAGGTATCCATGCCAAATTTGTGCCCTTTTTTCCCAACACCTTGAGAATTCTAAACGTATCCATGGTTTGTGGATTTCCCTGGAAGGGGACTCAGAAATGAGCCAAAGTACAGCAACATTTCTTTCTTTTTTTTAAATATGGTGGAGAACCACAGCCTTAAGGCCCGGCGGCGCAGGGTACACCTAAATCCCCGGAGTTCACCTGCCTTATCAAATACAGAGACACGGACTCTTCGTCCGGCGTAGAAGATGGTATTTATTAGCTGCAGCTAGTACAGGGGTCTTAGAAGTCGTCAATACAAAAGAGACTGCCACTTAACTCCGTGGTGCACAGGTTTATATATGTTATGACACAATGCAAAAAGGCAATCACACAAGAGCATTAGCTATAGGCAAACGTTAGAAACAATGTTTTAAAACTAAGGCAACTCAAATTCCCGGTCCCGTTTGTCACTCGACCCCTCAAGTAAATTACAAATGAATCCACATTATTCGATTTATAAGCAGAGAAAACACAGCTGTGTGTTGTAGAAGGACAGTCATGAATCAGGAGAATGCAGGAGACATGTAGCAAAGGACAGTAGATAAGATAACCTAAAGGAAACAATGGTGTAAACCAACATGTAGTCCGGACGGAGATTAATCAGCTCAGACAGGAGTTAGTGTACTCGGCCAGATCCTGATACTCGCTAGTATACATAAGCAGAGAAGCCACCTGACACACAAAGACAGAAACGACAAAAACATCGCGTTCGCCGAGCTGCCTGAGTGAGGGCAACATAAAATGGCGGCGATCACAAAATGGAGGATGTTTACGAACGAGTTCGAAATTTTCAGAACCTCAATGGAAAAAATGCTGCAGAAAAAGCGTCTGTTTTTACCCTGAAAATGGTATCAAAAAAGGGTTTGTGGTGCTGAAATCACCTTTTTCCAAGCTTTCAGGGAGAGGCAGACTGGAAAGGGGCGACCACTCGGTCCCCCCGAACGTATGGTGGAGTACCCCGATCCCCCCGGGAAGCCATTTTGGGCGGGAGGCGTGTCCCGGCTGGTATGCCCGAAGCGGCGTAGCTGGGTCGCGCCTTTTCCCGCCCAAGAGAGGGTTGTCCTAGACACCGACACCGCTAGCCACGCCCGGGAGGCAGTTTGGAGGTGGGTCTACGCCCGCCCGAAGAAGGATAAAAGGAGCGACAAGCCAAGGAAGCATCCTCTTGTTCCTGTGCTCTGAAGCTGCACCTCCCCGTTGCACGTGAGCTCGAGACGGAACGAAGAGCCAATTTTGAAATTTGTAATTTTTCTGTTTTCTCTTTTAGCGCTAGAAGCCTTGTCCAGGACCTTTCAGTCACCTATCGTAAGAAAAATGCCGGGCAGAAGGGTCGGAAAGAAGGTTGGCACCAAGCAAATGCTTCGTATGCTGGTGAAAGACATGGCGGAGATGAAGAAGCAGATGGCGGCCAGGGACGGTACGGGCCGGCCTAAGAAAATCATCGGGCCAGCATTGCCGGGGGTGGTCCCTTCCGAGAGAGGAAAAAGGGCCAGGAACAGGGCAACTGGAGACGAGGTACCAGTTCCGGAGGCTCCCCCGGCGAGCCCGCCCAGACCGGTAGAGGCTCCTGTGCCGATTCCCGACGCAGGGCAGCCGATCCCTGTCGTAGTTACCCCTGTGAACGAAGGGGATATGCCACCGGAGTTGGCCGCCCAGCTGGCGGCATGGTTGGGCAGGAACAACGAGGGTTCTGTTGCTCCGGGGGACACGGCCGAAGAGGCCAAATTAATAATGAAGCAGTTGCGGCAATCCCGAGATGCTGCAAAGGCACCTTGTCCTTTTGTTTCCCCGCAGGCTCCCGTGGGTCAACCAGGATCGGGCGTTGGTTCGGCAGGGTCTACAGTTACGACGGCAGGTTCAGGTAAGCAGCCATTGCCGATGGTGGGGGAGGGATCGGTACCTTCGAGGAGGGAAAAAGTTGTTCAGCATATCCCGATCGAGGTGAAAGAGAGGATATGGGCAGACAAATATGTGAACATGTTTTCCTTGTTGACCGATCACTACGAGATTGAGCATGTAAAAAATCAAAAAGAGTTTCTACATCCTAGTGTATGGCGAGCCAGGATGGCCGGTTTCAG
Source organism: Lissotriton vulgaris (assembly GCF_964263255.1). NCBI lineage: Eukaryota > Metazoa > Chordata > Amphibia > Caudata > Salamandridae > Lissotriton > Lissotriton vulgaris. The sequence goes on along the minus strand of NC_141693.1, from coordinate 513,087,541 downwards.
AGTCGATGAATCGATAGGCAATTGGGGCAGAGCGTTTGGAATGTTCATTGCAATTATGGGGGAACGTAGGCCCGAATTGTTGGGGGAATTGGCCGTGTACCAGACACGTATCATGGAATTTTATGAAACTTATGGGGGTAACCAATGGTTTTCTTATGATAATATATTTCGTAAATCCAAGGAGCACGATTCATCCCTGACGTGGGATTGTTTTGACTCCATTTCATGGCAAAAAATGGAAAAGCCAGGCGTGGGGAAGTCGCCATCGTTGGGGGGTGATGTGGTTGAGTATTCCCGCCATTCGTCAGGGGCGCCCTTTCGGGCAGGTTCAAGCAATGACCGGAACTCAAGGAATAGTGGCAGCTCAGGTAAAAAAGGGGTCTGCTGGGGCTTTAACAGAGGAAAATGTACTAGGCCACAGGGTTCTTGTAAGTTCAGGCACGAATGTTCGGGGTGTGGGCAGTCCTCGCACCCTGAGACTATGTGCAGAGCCAAGGCTAGTGATACGGGGAGTAGAGGAGGCGCCAAACAGGTCTGAAATAGTCCGAGGGGCGCCTCTACCTACCCCGGTTGATATCATGGCACTGGTCCCTTGGCTAAACGAATACCCAGATCATATCTCCGCTGGGGTGTTGCGAGATGGTTTCTCATATGGTTTCCGCATCCCGGCGGGGGATTTTCAGGGTGAAGCACAATGTAGGAATCAACTATCGGTGCAGCAGAATGCGGCGGTGGTACAAGCAAAGATTGGTAAAGAGGTGGCCCGAGGTTGGGTTGCTGGACCATATGACAACCCGCCAGTTGCTAATTTTGTTTGTTCACCCCTGGGTGTAGTCCCCAAAAAAGATCCGGGGGAATTAAGGTTGATACATAATTTGTCAGCTCCAAGGGGTCTTTCGGTGAACGATGCGATTAACCCGGGAGTTTGTTCGGTGCGGTACGCATCTTTCGATGAGGCCGTCGCCATTTTGAATCGCCTAGGGCCCGGAGCGCTGATGGCTAAATCAGATATCGAGTCAGCGTTCCGGTTGCTCCCGGTACACCCAGATGATCAGCGTCTCCTTGGTTTCATGTTTCAGGGTCGCTATTACATGGATAAATGTATGCCAATGGGTTGCTCCATCTCTTGTGCGTATTTTGAGAGATTCAGTTGTTTTTTGCAATGGGCTTTCACAAGAACAACAGGGTATATACATGTGATGCATTATCTTGATGATTTTCTATTCCTGGGGGCAGCCGGGGACATAGAGTGTGCACAAGCTTTGAATGAATTTTGTGATCTCATGAGACGCTTTGGCGTGCCATTGGCACCCGGTAAGACAGTGGGGCCGTCTACTTCGCTCGAGTTTCTTGGAATAGAGCTCGATTCCGAAGAGGGGTGCTTCCGTTTGCCTAAGGAAAAGGTGACGAAATTTAAGGCATCGCTTGAAACATGTATTTGCGAGACGAAAGTAAGATTGCATCAGTTGCAGCGGGTTGTGGGTCAACTAAATTTTGCCCTTAGAGTAATGCCGATGGCGCGCCCATTTTCCCGCTCTATTGCTCAGGCCATGGTTGGCCTCAAGGAAGGCCACCACCGCACAAGGCTCTCGGCAGAGGTTCGCCAGGACATGCGCATATGGTTGGCATTCCTGGCGGATTTCAACGGTCGGGTCGTGTGGAGCAAACCCGATGTTTCCTCTGAGGAGCTGGGGTTGTGGACGGACTCGGCAGGGAGTGTTGGATTTGGCGCCATTTTTGGTAATCATTGGTCAGCACAAACCTGGCCGGCATGGTGGCACGAGAATGGGCTCACAGGTAACATTGGGTTTCTCGAGCTGTTCCCTATTCTGGTGGCCTTGAAAACATGGCCTGAGGGGTTTCGTGACCGCTCTGTGGTGTTCTGGTCTGATAATATGACCGTTGTTGAGTGTATCAATAGTCAGGCTGCCCGCTGCAGATGGATCTTGAGATTGCTGAAGGAAATTGTTCTGCTGTGTATGAGGCTAAACGTCCACTTTAGGGCAAGACATGTGCCAGGGGTGTTAAATCAGGCAGCTGATGCGCTTTCTCGTTCCCGTATGCAGGCCTTCAGGGGTTTCCTACCCTCAGCGGACCCGGTGGCGGCACCATTTCCCGAAGCTCTCTGGTCTCTCGGTGCCCAGACTACAAGACCTCGTGGGAGAGAGTCTAGCACCCAGGACAAGGAAGGCGTATGAAGGGGCGTTCCGTTCCTATTGGTCCTTTTTGGTTCTGCTGGGGGGGGGAGCTTTGGGGCCAAGAGGAGTATGTCCTGAAATTTCTGTTATCTTTACATCAGGCAGGCAAATCAGTGACCACAGCCCAGAGGCACCGGGCCGCCATTTCTTTCATGGCACGGGCTCATGGTATCCAGGACCCCACAGCGTCTTTTGTGGTACAGAAAGCGCTGCGTGGGTGGCAACGCCTTGAGGGTCGCAGAGTGGACGAAAGGCACCCGATAGGTCTGGAAAGGTTGGCCCTGTTACTGTCCGTACTCCCTGCAACATGTTCATCTCAATCGGAGACAGTACTATTTCGGGCCGCTTTTGCATTAGCATTCCATGGGGCTATGCGGGTAAGCGAGCTGGTAGCAAGGAACAAGCAGGACACGGGGGGGTCTGTGCCGAGAGCACATCCAAATTAAGGGGGAGACAATGGTAGTCTCGTTTGCCAGGTCCAAGACCGATCAGGGAGCGATCGGGGACAGTGTAGTAGTCCAGCGGATTCCCGGATCTCCCATGTGCCCGGTTGTATGCGTTGAGGAATATTTGGCGCAGAGGGCGGCATCATGGGGGGGAAGCTTGCTGAGGCACGCCGACGCCACCCCACTGACGAGGTTTTAGTTCCAACGGGTGCTTGCAATGGCAATTGCAGCTGCGGGCTTGAACCCGTGCGAGTTTGGGACCCATTCCTTCCGGATAGGGGCTGCTACTGAGGCTACAGCCAGGGGTCTGAGTGTCGAAAAAGTGAAACAGTTGGGGCGTTGGTCCTCGAATTGTTATAAAAGGTATGTGCGGTTGCACATGTTGTGAAGCTAATGTCATGCACTCACGCTTCTTGTTTTGTTTGGTTTACAGTTTCGCAAGCTTACGAGGCGGGGCAGACTGTGCAGTTGACCCGACACCTGGGGACCAGCGGTCAAAGATCACCGGCTGAGGAGAGAGTGGTGTGGGTCGTGGGCCACTCATACGTGAGGCGTGCCGCAGACGTATTCAAAGCAGGTGACATGATTCACATGGCTGGGGAATACGGGTACAGGGTGACCTTCTACGGAAGGGGCGGGCTCTGTATTGACCAGTTTCAAAATTTTATGGAGGGTTTGTTAGGGCGGACGAGGTCACCGCCATCTATAATCATAGTGCATCTTGGGGGCAATGATTTGGTGGCCACTGGTCGACGAGTACTTCTGGAGGTGATACTATCCACTGTAAGTTGGTTGGCGAGAAGGGTCCCGGGGTGCACAATTGCATGGTCCCACATGATCCCACGGAAGGTGTGGCGGGGGGCTAATTCTGTGTCTGCTTTAAATCATTCAGTGAAGAAAGTGAATAACAAACTTGGTAGATTGTTTCGTACGAATACATTGCATTCTATTCCTCATGGATGTATCAGGGGGGATCAGATGTATCTAGAGGACGGGGTCCATTTGTCCCGGGTGGGGAATGCTTTACTCGTAGGAGACTTCGTAGCTTGGTTGAGGAATTTGCAGCCATGACCTTTAAGTAGGAGTTTTTGTGGGGGGGTCCGGATAGCCGGTCAACTATCCGGCCTTGTGGCGGTAAGGTCATGATCGGTGAGCAGTAATTGGAAGATCCCTAGAGGTTTGGGCGTCACCCATTATGGATGGGAGCGCCCGGGGGGAGGCGGCCATTGGCCCCTCAAACGGGGAGGCGGTCCCCTCTAAGGATGGGGACGCCGAAAGGGAAGGCGGCCATGGGCCCCTTCCTGGGGAGGAGGGGCTACGGACCCCTCCTCGGAATTTCCCGGGGCCCGGACATCTGCGACGGCAGATGTGGTAAGTTGTGTGGGGTGGGAGGGGGGTCTACGCTACCTTCTAGACACCTCACACGAGTCCTCGGACGACCACTAAGATGGCGTCGAGTTAACAGGGGGCCCCCGCTAAGACAAGGGAAATTGGAAGTAGGCACAGAGGTACAGTCCGCTGTGCGACCGCCCCTCACAAGTGAGGGGGGAATTCTGGTATTGGGGATCTGACACCGGTTACGACCTTGCCGTTGGCCCGTAATGTTAGGATGTACAATTTCAATGTTCAGAAATGCATTTGCAGGATGTTTAGTATCAGCTAGGAGAACCTTTGTATTAGAGATGTGTTAAGGTCAGCCAAGAACATCGTAATGTGTAAATGAAATTGTACATGATATGAAACTGTTATTTTAATGTTTTAATTTTGTTTCATATTTTAATAAATACGGCCGGGAGGGTAACTCCCTCCCGCCTTCCAAAAGTTCAGAACCGTTTCCGTCTTCCCATCCTTGGGGATTGTGTTGAGAGGGGGTGGCGGGTATCTCAGCCATATGGAAAGGGGCGACCACTCGGTCCCCCCGAATGTATGGTGGAGTACCCCGATACCCCCGGGAAGCCATTTTGGGCGGGAGGCGTGTCCCGGCTGGTATGCCCGAAGCGGCATAGCTGGGGCGCGCCTTTTCCCGCCCAAGAGAGGGTTGTCCTAGACACCGACACCGCTAGCCACGCCCGGGAGGCGGATTGGAGGTGGGTCTACGCCCGCCCGAAGAAGGATAAAAGGAGCGACAAGCCAAGGAAGCATCCTCTTGTTCCTGTGCTCTGAAGCTGCACCTCCCCGTTGCACGTGAGCTCGAGACGGAACGAAGAGCCAATTTTGACCCACCCACCAGCCCCTGTTGACAGCGATTTGTTTGAATAAAGTTGAGTGACGTGATATTGTTTCTCTTACAGGTTGTTTTGAATAAAAGTTGGTAATGTGGTATGTAATAAAGTGATAATTTTTCTTTTCAGCATGTTTATTCAGAAGAAATGGTTGCAATTGAACTGAACAGTGATGCTCAGTAGAGTTTATACTTTGAATTGCTTAAATGTGATTGTTTTCCTCCTCGTTAGCTTAGATTGTCGTATTTATTTTTTGGTCGGGCGGTAAGGTCATGATCGGTGAGCAGTAATTGGAAGATCCCTAGAGGTTTGGGCGTCACCCATTATGGATGGGAGCGCCCGGGGGGAGGCGGCCATTGGCCCCTCAAACGGGGAGGCGGTCCCCTCTAAGGATGGAGACGCCGAAAGGGAAGGCGGCCATGGGCCCCTCCCTGGGGAGGAGGGGCTACGGACCCCTCCTCGGAATTTCCCGGGGCCCGGACATCTGCGACGGCAGATGTGGTAAGTTGTGTGGGGTGGGAGGGGGGTCTACGCTACCTTCTAGACACCTCACACGAGTCCTCGGACGACCACTAAGATGGCGTCGAGTTAACAGGGGGCCCCCGCTAAGACAAGGGAAATTGGAAGTAGGCACAGAGGTACAGTCCGCTGTGCGACCGCCCCTCACAAGTGAGGGGGGAATTCTGGTATTGGGGATCTGACACCGGTTACGACCTTGCCGTTGGCCCGTAATGTTAGGATGTACAATTTCAATGTTTAGAAATGCATTTGCAGGATGTTTAGTATCGGCTAGGAGAACCTTTGTATTAGAGATTTGTTAAGGTCAGCCAAGAACATCGTAATGTGTAAATGAAATTGTACATGATATGAAACTGTTATTTTAATGTTTTAATTTGGTTTCATATTTTAATAAATACGGCCGGGAGGGTAACTCCCTCCCGCCTTCCAAAAGTTCAGAACCGTTTCCGTCTTCCCATCCTTGGGGATTGTGTTGAGAGGGGGTGGCGGGTATCTCAGCCATATTTTGCCAGACAACCAAAACTGTTTACATAGTTTTGGCATTTTACTGGGAAATAGCCTATTGTTGCTTCTTTTTGTGCTTTGAACCTCCTTCCAGTTAGTGGTAGAAATGGGTGCAAAAGCAATAATGAATCAGGAAAAGCTATACATTTATAAAAAGTAGCCTAAATTCTGAATTCAGCAAGTGGTCATTTGTGTACATGCTTCAAGGTTTCTTTATAGAAATTAGCAGTTGAAACTAAGAAAAATTGGAAATTAGTTGAAAAAACAGCCATTTGTGCCAATATTTTCACCTGTAACATTTTCTAAGTATGACAGATGTTTGAAAGCAATATACATTTGCTGCATCAGTCTGGTTGTTTGGATATATATAGGGCTTGTAGGTTCACCGAGAACCCGAGGAACTCAGAGCCAATGACTGAGTAGTGTCTTGTGATGGTTTTTCATTGTGTACCGGGTATATAGCGATTCATTTGGTAAAATATGAAGAGTGAAAAATACGTATCAAAGACACCCATGCATTTTGGAAATCAGAACAAAATATAGAGTTAATAAGCAGTATCTATTTGGACATCTCCGAACTTGTGGTTACCCATACTAGCATGTGAAATATAACACTTTTTTCAAAGGGACTTCTTTTTTACCCATTGTCTTACATTTGAAAGGCAGAAATGCATTGAAAACTACTAGGTAACAACTGTTGCTCTACAATTCTGTGTTCCCCTAAGTCTCTCAATAAAAATGGTACCTCACTTGTGGGGATAGGCCCAGTGCCCGCGACTGGAAGTGGTCCAAAACGCAATGTGGACACCGCATCTTTACAGTGAAAATAGACCCTTTTTTTCAAAGTGACTATCTGTGGATTTTGAACCCTAGCACTGCTGACACCTAGGTAAACCGAGCAAACCTATATATTTTTGAAAACCAGACACCCAGAGCAATCCAGGATGGGGTGACTTGAGTGGCTTTCACCAGGTTCTGTTATCTAGAATGCCTTTCAAACCTCAAACGTTGTCCAAAAAAACAATTTTCCTCACATTTCTGTGATGGAAAGTTCTGGAATCTGCATGGATCCATGAAACTCCCCCCACTGCATTCCCCAAAATCTTCCAATAAAAAATGGTACCTCACTTGTGTGGGTAGGCCTAGTGACTGTGACAGGAGACAGCCCAAAATTAAACGTGGACACACTACATGTTTAGAGTGAAAACTGACCCTTTTTTTGTAAAGTACCTAGCTGTAGATTTTGAACCCTAGCTCTGCGGGCACCTAGGGTAATGTTATATATTGTTTTAATGCATTCTTCTTTTCCTGACTTGTGTATTTTCTGTAATTTATCTTCTTCTATTCCTGACTTGTGTATTCTCTTTCCAGACTTGTGCATTTGTATTTTCTTTCCAGACTTGTGTATTTTATCTTCTTCTATTTCGTGTATTTTATCTTCTTCTGTTTCTTTTGAATGTTTTGATTATTAAGGGGGGAGATGTGTTGTAATGTGCTTATTACTAATGCGGTCTCTCCACTGTGGTTCTCTGTCTTTCTGCTCAGCCTGTGGTGAGGTCACTTGAAATGTTGAGGTTGGTTTGTATGTAGCAGAGAATCAGTTGGTGTGATGGGCTGAGCAGAGAGGACCCTGCTCCTGGTGGGGCATTACCAGGCATTTCCAGGCTTTACTATGGATCTTTGTAACTGAGAACCTGTAAGATCATCACAAGAATAAATCTACTGTTATCTTCTACAAGACATGTCTGAGCTTCCATACTTCGTTTTAACACTTAATCATATAAAGTTCTCTGGAGTGTCAAACTCATCAGTAATGCCAATTATGGAATCATTCACAGTTGATGAAGACTCGTAGCTTGACGTGACTCGTGTGAAAAGTTACTTTGCTGTAAATTTGTTGGATGCACAACACACGCTGTTAATTTTACTTATGTTTCAAGCTTTAGAGTAAGTCACAGTTCAAAGCAGACCAAAACTTCCAGAACATCCACCATGCAGTACAATCAAAGCCAATCCAGGAAACGTGGCAAAAGCTGGAAGTCATATTCCAAAGACAGCAGGCAGGCAAACTCAAGATGGCTGCATGCAACGTTCGTCGCACCGGATGGCTCACGGCACGTTTGTGCTTAAAAATAACAGCATCTTACAGCCTCGCAGGAGCAGCAACGTCATAGAGTCTTCCGTGAACAAGCTGGATGACTGAACCACGCAGGTAAGGATGCATGGAATTTTAAAGTTTTTTTTAAAAAGTGGAAGTCAACTGCCATAATGTCCAACATTGCAGCAAAGGGGAGTAATTCGCTTCAAGTTTAATAATGCGCCGCAAGCATACTATCAAAAATGTACATGAAATGCCAATGCTCTCATAACACATCGTTCCCCCGTCAGTTTTCTGCATAACTTGTGTAACGAAAATCGGGATGCTGCGTGTTGCTTGCAGCCGTTCTCTTCCCATAAGTCCTCTCCTCAAAAGCAATGAAAAATGCCAAAAAAACACCACAGAATGGATGGCTAATAATGCGCTCTTCCAAGGGGTCAGACAACACCTCATGGAGCGATATCTCAGCAGGGAAAAACAACATGAGTTAAGCTCATGAGCAGCAGACCGTGACCTGGTACAATAAATCGCCAGTGTTAAAATGAAGTATGGAAGCTCAGACATGTCTTGTGGAAGATAACAGTAGATTTATTCTTGTGATAATCTTACAGGTTCTCAGTTACAAAGATCCATAGTAAAGCCTGGAAATGCCTGGTAATGCCCCACTAGGAGCAGGGTCCTCTCTGCTCCGCCCATCACACCAACTGATTCTCTGCTACATACAAACCAACCTCAACATTCCAAGTGACCTCACCACAGGCTGAGCAGAAAGACAGAGAACCACAGTGGAGAGACCGCATTAGTAATAAGCACATTACAACAGGTAACCTACCAGACCTATATGTGTTTGAAAACTAGACACCTAGAGGAGTCCAGGAGGGGGTGACTTGTCTGGCTCTCACCAGGTTCTCCTATGCAGAAGCCCTTGCAAACCTTAAACTTTGTAAAACAAAAACTAATTTTCCTCACATTTCTGTAATGGAAATTTCTGGAATCTGTGTGGATCCACACAATTCTACCCACACATCATTTCCCAAAGTCTTGTGATAAAAATGGTCCCTTACTTGTGTGGGTAGGCCTAGTGCCTGCAACAGGAAATAGCCCAAAACGCAACATGGACACACAACCTTTTTACAGTGAAAACGGACCCTTTTTTTGCAAAGTGAATAATTGAGGATTTTGAACCCTAGCTCTGCCGGCACCTAGAGAAATCTAGAAAACCTATACATTTTTTAAAACTAGACACCCAGGGGAATCTAGGAGGGGGTGACTTGTGTCGCGCTCATCAGGTTCTGTTACCCAGAATCCCTTGCAAACCTCAAAGTTTGTAACAAAAACAAATTTTCCAGGGGTGTGGCTTAACTGCCAAAGATGGCGGACGCATGAGCCTGTAGCTCTGCGTCAGTCTTTCCTTAATCCGGCGGTATCTGGTGCGGTCCCGGACCCAAAATCTTGGCACAGGTGCCCACTTATGTAGAAGGAGTTATCTGGCGCCATCTGGAGTGGTGGCACACTTGGAATCGCCTCAACTGCAGATAATCAGGACCCGCGTGGTAGAGGACCAGTCCGGCCAGGGCAGAGCTGCGGGGTGAGCCCCGAGATGTCTGTTTTGACCCCGTTTAAGGTTTGCTGCGCTGCTGAAACAGCCTGCTTGGAGGGCTGACCCACTTACCTGCAGTGGTGAGTTGAGGGCTCTGCTACACAATAGATGGCCGCAAGGGCAGACTCGGAGTTGGGCCAGAGCTACAGAGTATGGACAAGGCCATTTGAGGAGGGAGAGTGGCGCACTCGAAGGCTGCAGCTCAGGGCTTGGGTGGGGACCCAGTGGTGGTTGCGAGGATGCGAGCTGCGGGCTGAGTCCTGGAAATCACCCTAGCTGGCTCTGTTGGGGAAGTGCTGCTGCTGCCGAAATAGCTTGCCCGTGGCCCTGAACTGATAACGGTGAGTGGAACGCTCGGCGACACGGTGTGTGGCCACGAGGGAGGTCCTGGAACTGGGCCTTGGAGCCGGGCCAGAACTGTAGGGTGTTGACACAGCCTTTGGAAGTGGGTGAGCGGCGCACTCAGAACTGGGTGTGAGAAATGTTATCCCTTAATATCCGAAATGAGTAAGGTGGGGACCTGCACTTGGGGGCCCTCGGATTGTTGATGTAGCAGCAGCGTGAAGCACAGAAGGGTTAGGCCACCAAAGTATCCTGGTGCAGGTATAGGAATGTGGAAGCTGGTTCAGCTGTTGAAGGCCCCATACATGTGAATGTGCCTACCAGGAGGCGGGAGTGCCTCTGTCTCCATTGAACGTTCAGGTGCAAACAGTGGCATAATGGCTGGAAGGGAGCCTTGGGCCCTGCTGGCTGATGAAGGACCAGTGCACGGACACAGTGAGAACACACAGTGGTGAGCGTGGACAGGTGGCCCACCCTCACTGGATGTTTTCCGTTCTCTGCTGCGTGGCTGAAACAGAGTGTTGGTTAGTCCCTCTGTGGCACATAACACCTAGACACTAACACAGAAGGCACAAGTCCAGGGGAAGTCCTACTGTGGGACAAGGCACCAAAGGACTGGGGGAACACGGTTCCTTGGTGCTGGTGTACACGTTCTCATAGAACGTTGGAGTGTCCTCGGTCCAGGGGGTAGTGTCTTTAAAACTGCAGGGGCGCCTGAAGCGATTCCTTATTATTCTTTCTTTGCGAATTCGCATTATGCGAATTCACAAATAAAGAATAATTTCCAATGCATGCCTATGGGCCAGGAGGCCCATAGGAATGATAGTGCAATAATTCTCAAATTGCGAATTCGCAATTTGCTAATCGCAATTTGAGAATTATTTCAAGGGTGCAGGGGTGTCTCAAAGACACCTGCTGCACCCTTGACATTTACATGTGTGTGTGCATGTGGCACACATACATGCCCTATGGGCATGTATGTGTGTCACATGCCACCCTCACAAATGCCAAATAGGGCATTTTTAAAAGAAATCGCAAATTACCACCAACTACAAGTTGGTGGTAATTTGCGATTCCTTAACACAAAATCGCAATTTCAAAATGATTCATACATATCATTTAAGGAATCGCAAAATTTGCGATTCCCCAAATGCTATGGCAAAATAAGGAATCGCAAATTATTGCGATTCCTTAAATTGCGATTTTTTCATACATATGAAAAAATACTAAAAGGCCGTTTGCGAGTCGCAAAGGCCGAAATTCTGCTAATTTCGGCCTTTGCGAGTCGCAAAAGTCTTGATACATCTGGCCCTAAGATATCAGTGCCATATCAGTGGGTCTGTGGCTCCTCCGAGCAGAACACACAAAGTTAGCTGAACAGGTAAAAGGGGTGCAGTCTGAAATTGTGGAACTAGCACCAGCACACCTTGCACTGGCACAACGAGTGACAGAACTCACAGTTAGAGTTCGTATCCTGGAGCGCAGAGCCGAAGACCACAATAGGTGCAATAAAATTTGAATCCTTGGACTACCGGAGGGTGAAACTGGAGGAGACATGGGTACCTAGCTTGAGCCCTGGCTTTAAATTGTAATGGCCCCGGGGATGCCTGACAGTCTTTTATGCTCTTGAAAGAGCCCACCGGGTACAGGCACGGCCCTCGGCCCTGGGCCGCCCTCTGCACCCGTTGGTGGCCAGGCTCCTACATTATAAGGACAGGGATATTCTACTACACAAAGCTCGTTCTGATGACCTCTTCATGGTGGGTAATGGTAGAATCGCAATATTCCCCGATTATACACTTGAAGTCCGACAGAGGCAAGCCTCCGTCTTGGAGGTCAGAAAGGTTTTGAGAGAAGAGGACCTCTAATACTCGCTGATCTACCCTGCCCGCTCTGCATAGTAGTGGATGGAAAGACCCACTTCTGCGATGACCACAAGGCGGCATGGGGATGGGGGGAATCGTACAAAACAGGGAGGCCCATCTGTCGGGGGGACCTAGCTAAGAATCCCCAAAGCCAGAGGTCCAAGAAACGACCAAAAAGACGCCTTGCACCAGGCTCATCAAAGAAACTGAGCCCCTCTCAGACAGAACAAGAAAGAGCGGCGGCATTACATGCTAGCAGAGATAGTCCGTGCTGGGAGCCCTGTGTCAGAAGCAGGTCGCAATTATTGAAGGGAACTGAGGGCTTGGAATCTTTTTCATCCGGACGGGATAGCCTGCAGATGCCGGGGGTAACCCCCAAAACAACCAATGAGATAGTATGATGTGGGACCCTTGTGCGAACAGTAACAGCTCCATATTGGATAAGAGGCAGTGGCATCCCCCCGCACTACCTAGGAATATATGTGTACCCGGCTGAATATGGGGGCCGGCCCTCATCGGATCTGTGCCTGCGAGCTACATCAAAGGAGTTACGAACCCCCCCGGGTCCTCTGCATAGTCTGTTTGGGACCTTGTTAGGCTTTGCAGATTTGTGACTGGTTTGGGTGGCTGTCCGTTGCCATGCTGTCCTGGGTCTGGGGAGTTGTGGTTCATAGAGGGTTTTTTACATGTATGTATTTTTTTTGCAGGATTGAGAAAGTTTTTACTGTATATGTAGGAGGGGAGTTGGGTTGGAGGCAAGGGGGGAGGAAACTGAACATACACCTTTGCGATTGCATCTACTCAGTTGATGTTGAAGTTCCTCACTTGAAACATTAAGGGGATGGGCTCCATAACTAAATGCCATAATATACACAATTATCTGAAGAGAAGGGGCCTACAAAGTGCTCTGTTACAAGAGATGCACCTACTCAAAGGAGAGGTTAGAAAACTACGTAGACGGTGGAGAGGACAGATCTTTGCCACCTCCTCGGTTTATGCCAGAGTAGTGGTGGTCTGGATATGTGCTGGGGTCCCTTCTGAACCAACACAAACTCAGATTGATAAAGAAGGCAGATATGTTCTCGTTGTGGGGAGAATATTTGGTAAGGATATCACAATAGGCACTGTATACACACCCAAACCAGAACAGGGGGCTTTTCTGACCCACCTCTCTGCTAAGCTGGTGAATGTATGGATGGGGCATGTGGTCTTGGGGGGATTTTAATTGCACTGCATACATTTTAATGGACGGCTCCCACCCCTCCTACCAGGGGCGCATACATACCGCATAGCAGCAGGATTTCAGGAGTGGCGAGAACAATGGGGGTTGGAAGATGTTTGAAAGGTCCAGCATGCACACGGTAGGGAGCATTCTTTCTTTTCCCTCGTGTATCAGCTACACACAAGATTAGATAGTTTCCTAAGCTCCCCTGACCTTATTGGCTCCATATCAAACATGGAATACCTGGGGTGGACTTTTTCCGACCATAGCCAACTCCTGATGCTTTACGGACCCCATGCAGAGACCCCATATTCTCACATGGAAACTTGACCCTTCGCTACTGGAGGATGTCCAGTTTGGAGAACCATTTTGTTCTCTCTTTGGCACATTCTTCCCTGACAATCCACACTCTGCATCTTCCAGGTTAGTGGAATGGGAGGCATTTAAGATGGTATTTGGGGGACATTACATGGGGCAATCAGTTGGGATTCGGAGAGCATTCCATCATGAGCTAGATGCTATAGTAAGTGACTTAAGTGCTCTGGATGCAGCACAGGGGAAGGATGCCCTAGCACAGGGCAACCTCCAAGACACTCTCTCACTATACAATGAGGTGTTGGAGCAGTTGAGGTGCCATGATTATAGGAATACCTAAATAGGGCCCAGGGAGAGGGGGGGATAGCCGGCCGTGTACTAGCATGGCCAGTCAGACCATAGACTTGAAGGACCCCAATTACACAAATTCTCTCAGACAAGGGTATACCCGTCTATGACCTGGACAAAATGAACAGGTTATTGCAGAGATATTACAAGAAGCTGTATACCGCCCGTGGGCGGCCAACCGGGCTGACCTAAGGGCTTTTCTTGCTCGGGCACAGCTCAAAACGGTAGGTGATCAAGTGGAAGAGTTGTTGAGAGGATCAATGACACTGCAGGAGGTCCGCAAGGCTATCATTAAAATGGCCACTGGTAAAACCCCTGGGCCCGGATGGCCTCCCTGCAGAGCTTTATATGAAATATGCAGAGGAGCTGTCACCTTCCTTAGTGACTTTATATGCGGAGTCCTTGCAGCTTGGCAACTTACCTGACACTACTAGAAATGTCATGGTGATCCCACTCCCTAAGACCCCAGCCCCTGGCGTCAGAGTTACGGACTACAGACCCCTTTCAAAACTCAAAATGGATTTCAAAATACTTAGTAAAGTGTTAGCGCTCCGATAACTAATGTATATGAAGACTCTAATTCATACTGACCAGAATGGCTTCATCCCTACCCTCAACACCTCCTATATCTTATGTACACTTTACTTGGTGCTACATCATACGGAAGCATGGCCCCTCACACAAACAGCCATAATGTCGATTGACCTGGAAAAGGCCTTCAACACGTTAAGCTGGGGTTACCTCCTCGAGGTGATGAGACTATTGGGCCTAGGAGATGGGTGGGTGAAATGGGTGCAATTGTTATATTTGCACCCTACGGCCCGGGTCGGACAGGCAAAACTATATCGCCAGAATACAAAATAACATGTGGTACTCGTCAAGGCTGCCCGGTCACCTCTCCTACTCGCCTTGGCTATAAAGCCTCTGGCTGCACTGTTCCAGCAGGGTGGAGAAGGTATGGGACTGAGAGTGGACAGAAGAACACATGTATCTCTTTCAATGTGGATGATCGTTTGGACTACTTGAATAATGCAGAAAGGGTTCCAACACAGCCTTGCGACCACTAGAAGGGTGTGGGATACTCTCTGGCCTACAGATTAATAGAAAAAACCTTCTTGGTTCCGGTGGCGGGCCCTTTGCGCAGGCCCCCGACATTACCGGTTGAACTTAACTGGCCAACTAACTCATTTGGTATTCTTGTCTTCCACTCATTAGATGACTTGAAGGAGGACAACCTCAATAGAACATTAAGATCACTCAGGTCTAACATGGCATTTTGGTGCTCCCTAAGACTTTCCATGATGGCTAGCAGCTCATTGACCAAAATGCTGCCTCGCCTGCTATATTTCTTTTAATAACCTACTGGTTCTAATGCCAGCAAGGTGGTTCTGAGAGTTGGATTCTCTACCACGGGAACTTATTTGGAGGGGATGGGAGACGAAGAGTCTCCCTGGAGACTCTGCGGCAACCAATAACGTAGGGATGCCTCAATGTGCCGGATTTTGAGCTTTACTCTTTGGCATCTCAACTGCAATGGTTAGCCCAATGACTAGAAGGAGTGAACACAGAAGGGACCTTTTTGATGGAGCCTGGCAAACGCCCCTGTCTATTGGCGGCAAGGTTGTTAGATAACTCTACCAAGGTCCCATATACCTCGACCCTACAAAGCACTGCCCTGCAATGTTGTAGACGCTGCATGGCTAGGATAATTGCGACTCTGAGGTGGTCCCCGGAAATGCCTCTGGTGGGGCTACCACATGGAGAGCCACAATCGATTGTCTCATCAGATCAAATGATAACCTAGCTGGAGGTGGGGCTTGACACAGTGGGTGATTGCTACGGGGAGAATGTATTGCTTCCCTTTGCAGTTCTGATGGACCAGTGCGGTCTCCCACCTGGACAGTTCCTGCAGCATGAAGCCCTGACCTAGGCGTTTGCACAGTTATGGGGCAAGGAGGGTTGCATGGGTTTTTGCCTTGGGTTGGGCGGCCAGCTAGGTAAACCTACCAAACCCACACATTTCTGAACACTAGAGGCCTGGAGAAGTCCAGGGAGGTATGGCTTTTTTAGATCCCCCAAAGGTTTCCTACCCAGAATCCCCTGCAAACCTCAAAGTTAGCTGAAAAAAATCCCTTTTCCCATACATTTTTGTATGGGATCACTGTGCCGGCACAAATGTCCTACTTCCCAGCATGCTCCTTGTTCTCCCCAGTAAAATGATAACTCACCTGTGTGGATGGGCCAATGGCCTGTGACTGGGAAGGGCCAAAACCCTAGGGATTAAAGGTATAGCATAGCCAATTCTAAGCGCTACATTTTTAAAAGAAAATATTTCTTTAGCCAATTCTGCATTAGACAGCCATACTAGTGAGGTATCATTTTGCTTGGAAGACCAAAGGGAATGCTGGGTCATAGGACATTTGTGTCAGCACGGTGATCCCGCGCAAAAAATGCGTTGAAGAAGTGATTATTTCAGCTAAATTTGAGGTTTGCAGGGGATTCTGAGTTGGAAAACGTTGGGAGATCCATTCAAGCCATACCTCCCTGAACTCTAGTTTTCAGAAATGTGTGAGTTTGGTAGGTATCCCTAGATGGCCGCCGACCCCAGGGCCAAAAACCCTGGTGACACCCCCTTGCAAAAACAGGTTGTTTTGTAATAGCTAATTTTGATGTCTCCACAATACATTTTGTGCCGTTGCCTGTCACGGGCACTTGGCCCACCCACACAAGTTAGGTACCATTTTTATCGAGAGACCTGGGGGAACGCTGGGTGGTAGGAAATTTGAGTCAGCACAGTGATCCCACAACTTTCCCACACAGGAATTTGAGAAAAATATGATGTTGTTCAGCTAAATTTGAGGTTTGCAGGGGATTCTGGGTAGGAAAACGTTGGTGATCTACACAAGCCATACCTCCCTGGACTCCTTGTGTCTAGTTTTCAGAAATTTGTGGGTTTCTTAGGTTTTCCTAGATGGCCACCGAGCCCGGGGCCAAAAACGCAGGTGCCCCCTTTCTAATCCAGGTCATTTTGTGATAGATGGTTTTGATGCCTCCACAATACGTTTTGGGCCCTTCCCTGCTGCAGGTACTTGGCCCACCCACACAAGTGAGGTATCATTTTTATGGAGAGACCTCTTGGAATACCAGGTGGAAGTAAATTTGTGACAGGCCTGTGATACAGCAACATAGCCACACAGAAATGTGATTTTTTTCAGCTACATTTGAGGTTTGCAGGAGAATATGGGTGGAAAAACTTTGGGGGAAGGGTCTAAATAAGTCACACCTACCTGGACTCCATGGGTGTTTAGTTTTCAGAAATATGTTGTTTTGGTAGGTTTTTCTAGATGGCTGTGACCCCGGGACCAAAAACGCAGATGCCCCGATCTATCAGAAAACGACATGGTCTCTCAAGAGGGGTCACCTGGGTGTTTGTCCCAGGCTTGGCGGACCTCTAAGGAAACCTACCAAACCCACACATTTCTGAAAACTAGAGTCCCGGGGAGTCCAGTGAGGTATGACTTTTGTGGATCCCCAACATATTCCTACCAAGAATCCCCTGCAAACCTCAAATTTTGCTAAAAAATCTAATTGTTCTCAAATTTCTGTGTGGGAATGCTGCGGGATCACCGGGCTGACACAAATTTCCGACCACCCAGCATTCCCCCATTGTTATCGGGAGACTTTGGTGAATGCTGGGTGGGTGGAAGCTTGTGCCTCTGCATAGATTCCAGAAATTTCCTTCACAGAAATGTGAGGAAAATGTTTTTTTTTTTTTACAATGGTTGAGGTTTGCAAGGTATTCTGAGTAACAGAACCTTGTTGGAGCCACACAAGTCACCACATTCTGGATTCCCCTGGGTGTCTGGTTTTCAAAAATATAGAGGTTTGCTAGTTTTCCTTAGATGTTGCCAGAACTAGGGTCCAAAATCCACAGCTAGGCACTTTGCAAAAAAGGGTCAGTTTTTACTGGAACAATGTGATGTGTCCATGTCGCGTTTGGGCCGATTCCTGTCGCGGGTTGTAGACCTACCCACACAAGTGAGGTACCATTTTTATCAGGAGACTTTGAGGAATACTGGGTGAGTGGAAGTTTGTGGGTCCATGCAGATTCCAGAACTTTCCATCACAGAAATGTGAGCAAGATGTGTTTTTTTTTACAAAGTTTGAGGTTTGCAAGAGAGTGTGGGTAACAGAACCTAGTGAGAGCCGCATAAGTCACCACATCCTGGATTCCCCTGGGTGTCTAGTTTTCAAATATGTATAGGTTTGCTAGGTTTACTTAGGTGCCGGCTCAGCTAGGGTTCAAAGCGAGGCACATTGCCAAAAAAGGTAATTATTGACTGGAAACATGTGATGTTTCCAGGTTGGGTTTTTGGCCGTTTCCAGTTGCTGGCACTAGGCCTACCTACACAAGTGTGGTACCATTTTTATCGGGAGTCTTGGGGAAATGCTTGGTTAATGAAAGTTTGTTGCTCCCCTTAGATTCCAGAACTTTCCATCGCAGAAATGTGAGGAAATTGTGTTTGGTTTTTGGCTAAGTTTAGGATATGCAAGTGATTCTGGGTAACAGAACCTGGTGAGAGGCACGCAAGTCACCCCATCTTCGATTTCCCTTGGTGTCTAGTTTTCAAACATGTACAGGTTTACTATGTTTCCATAGGTGCCGGCTGATGCTCGGACCAAAAATCCACAGGTAGGCACATTGCGAAAAAAAGTCAGTACCTAGTGGGCCCTGCCACCCGGGGGGTAGGGAATCAGGGGCTATTGCCCCGATATTCCCCCAAGGGGGGGCAGAAAGACTGTTGCTATTTTGGGGGGATGGAGGCATTGGTATGCCCATTCTAGGCAGCCCCCACCCTATGTATAAAAAATCCAGCATAACCGCTGGCGCCAAGTAGGCTCTCTGCTCCCCCGGGCAGATCAGGGGCTACTTCCCTCGGGGGGGGGGGGGGCAGAAAGACTGTGTCATCTTTTTTGGGGGGCGGGGGCATTGGAATACTGTGAGAAGTTGGCCTGATATATGATGTCTCCAATACTGGGTGCACCTTATATCAGTCCAAACAATCCCTTATGGTGTCTGGTTGTAAGTCAACCTTATTAGACAAGCTATCCTAATGGTAGCATGGACTAAGCAGCCTTAAAGGCTTAACTCCAGAGGTCGTGTTAAGCAAGCTGTTTTACCAATCACAATCCTGTAATATCAAATGAAAGGACACCACACAAGTTATATATTATAAAAATATATGTATTTACTACTAGAATAATCCTCTATACTCTTTATGAGTCTAGAAGCGTTTAAACAAAAGCACAGTAAAACATATGAAGGTTGCACAATTATGGATGAGGCCAGGGGCCACGCAAACCATGTACTAAAATAGTGGTATAAGTATCACTAATCGAACAGTGGTTAGGCCTAGGGCCTAGGGAATCGCTGGGACCAATCGGGACTAGCAATGCTGAAGTCGGGAAAAGCCCACGGGAATCGGGTGCAGCGCTTAAAGCACACACATGAGCCAATGCAAAGTCAATGGTGCGTAACAGTTACAAAGTTACTGTTAAAGGAGACTTCCGACTGACCTAGAAGGACAAAACTTTAGACATATACACTAGAGGTGTGTACCAGTACAGAAGCACCGGCGTTGCTGAGTTACCTCACCCACAGGAAGCAGGTCCACAGGTGCAAAGTAGTGTCGGGTTTCGTCACGCAGGCCAATGGTGCCTGAAGATGAAGATGCTGCAGGCGTCGAGAAGAGAATTATCCGGTGTGATCCAAGGGTGGATCAAAGATGTAGAGTACCTGAAAGCAGAGGGGACAGAGTCTGGGTCACTCAGCAGTGACCAGGGTGGAACCAGGAAGGAACCAGGCGATATCGGGCGCAATCAGCTGGTTGTCAAAAAGCTTTTCTCCGCTGCCACGTGGACTCTGGGGCACCGAGGATATCCAGGAGTGGATCACGAGCTGTCCCACAAAGGCTCTCGCTGTCGGCGGTGTCGGCTTCCAGATTGGAGCAAATAAACCTTGGCAAGCGCAACCCATGCAGGATTCGAAGATCGCTTCTTACTCGGACCAGAAAGGTCAGAGCGGGTGCTCTTTTTCAGGGGAGCGAGGGCCAGTCCAGAGCAACCGGACTGGCAGGTCAAATTCAAAGGTTCGTTGGTACTGGGGCTGCAAGCCAACAGGCAAGCAACTGGACCAATGCGTTGAGCCAAAAAGTGCAGAAGGGCCCCACGCAGCACTCGATGAGTGTAGAGGGGTGAGCTTCGTTGCAAGAGTGGCTCAGTGCTGGGGCTTCTCAAACCCCAATGCACAGCTTCGAGGGAGCCCCGGAAGCTGCACGGTCAGCGCCTCGTCGTCTTTCCAAGATGGCCGGCCCTACGCTTCAGGTCGCCTCCACGGGTCTCAGCTCTGCAGGGACTGTGGATCAGGCTGTTAGAAGGCAGAAACGCTGGGTCCTGTTGAACTCTGTCACTCGAGTTCCGGCGGGAACTGCAACAAAGCAAACATTGAGGTGCTGGATGGTGCCTGTTTGCACAGGGTGGCCACTCCTTGACCACAAGGGAGATTCTTCATTCTTCTACGTTGAGTAAGATGTCGAAGGGTCCAAAGTTTTGTTTCATAAGTTTCAGTCAGGATAATCTGATGTGCGTTGGCACTGCTCCCACTCTTATACCAATCTAGTGGGCTGGATTACCTGCTAGGTCCCTCCTATGGGTGGGACCCAGGAAGGGGGTGGTTACACCCCTTTCCCTTTGTCCAGGGTCACGCTGGGACTGGGGCTGGTGTGCCCCAGAACCGGTTTGACCGGATTATGCAAGGGGAAGCTCCCCAGGTACTGTCTGGTTTCTTTCAAACCTCCCTGCTACAATCCACTGTCTCCTGTCTGGGGTGGTGTGAGACCTCCCCGCAACAGGAAACCCTTTGTCCAGGCCTCCTCTGCCAAGTTTGGTCAGCAGCAGGAGGTCAGACTCGTGTCTGTGGCAGAAGCGTCCATTTTGTGATGCTGAGGCTCTTTTAAAAATCAACCGCGTTTCAGTAAATATACATGTCTTCTCCATCTAGAAGGGTGGAATGCTACCCCCGTCGCCAGGACTGGCGGGGGGGGGGGGGGTAGTATTCCAAAACGTATGACACCAAACACGACATGTTTTGATAAAGCCAAACCAAAGTTAGCACACAACCGCAATGGATTATAATACACTTAAGAGTATATGGTATGGCATTTTCCCGGAACAGTTTAGGGAATTGGTCCCGACAGCTGCAGACAGGCTCAGCTCATGCTAGAGCACCATCTCACATAAAACCAAGCACTCTGCCTCCAGGATTGTTAAGGCCTGCCATAGGAGTGACTTATCAGTATATATGTGTCCAGATATCGGTTTAGATATAGGTATATTATATCTAAGCAAGGGGTGATTACACCAACTTGCCCCAGCTGAGTGATCAACCAGTTGTGTCGATTTAAGTACCAGCCAGCCAGGGGTGGCAAAAGATATGCTGCAGCCCCTGGTAGGCCTTGGATGCACCTATGCCCTGGGCACCTATAGTGCACTGTACAGGGGCTGATAAGGTTACCCAAGCCAATTTAGTTATGCACCTAGGGTACATGGAATCCATTTTAAAGAGAGAGCAGATAGCCTGGGGCCCTGATTAGCAGGGAACCAGGCCAACTAAGTCGAAAACCAGCTAAACACAAGGCAAAAAATCTGGGGCAACCATAGTCAGGTATCCACCTTCCTACAAATACCCATTCTGGGCAGCCTTCACATCCTGAACTGTGAAATAATTGTATCCCTGGTGCCTAGTGGACTTTCTGCCCCATGAGGGGGCTGGTAAAGGGATATTGCCCCATCTGCCCCCATCTGGGGAAGGCAGAAAAACTATGGCAAATTTTATGAGGTGGGGGCATTGGCATGCCTGTTCTGGGCAGCCTCCACCCCTACTTATAAAAAGTAACACTAATCCATGGTGCCTAGTGGGTTTTCTGACCTGCGGGGGGGCAGATCAGGGGCTACTGTGCCCATCTGCCTCCTGTGGGGGGGGCTGAAAGACTGTGGCATTTTTCGGGGGGTTTGGGGCCATTGGCATGCCCATTCTGGACAGTCCCAACCCGAACTGTGAAAAACAAATCTCTGGTGTCTAGTAATAAAGGGCTATTGCCCCACCTGCCTCCAGGGGGAGGAAGACTGTAGAAGTTCTTTTTTGGGGTGGTGGTATTGGCATGTCCATTCTGGGCAGCTCCTACCCATATGTATAAAAAATAAACCTGGTGCCTAGAAGGCTTTCTGCCTCTGCGGGGGCAGATCAGGGGCTATTGCCCCCATCAGCCTCTTGGGGGGACAGAAAGTATTTTGCTATTTTTGGCAAAAGGCTGGACTGTTCCCATGAGACACAGGGTCAAGACGGATTTGCATATGGCCCGGTCTAGACTGGGGTGGCATGGTGAGCAAAGGTATAATGGATTTAACCCAGATCTCTTGACTGGGGTGAATGTTTTGCTTTGTTCTGCATTCCGTCCATCAATTGTGTGTATTTTGCTTTCCAGCCCTAAGTGCGTCAGGTATGCCCAGACGTGGGTCCTGGTCTCACTGTGCCACTGGAATCAAGCTAACCTGGCTGAGGGGGGTGAAACCTCGAAACTGGTCCTAGAATGCTTGTTTCCAGTCCTGGGCGGACCTGGCCTGGCAGTTCGGGCTGGACTGTTCCCATTAGGTGCAGGGTCAAGACTGATTTGCATATGGTTGGGTCAAAACTTGGAATGGCATGGTAAGCAAAAAAACATGGATTTAGTCCCAGATCTCTGTACTGGGATGAATTTATGACCTTGTTTTGCATTCTGTCCATCAATTGTTTGTTTGCATTTGTCACCCCGAGTGGGATGGGTATGCCCAGACATAAGTCCCGTGCTCTCCATGCCACTGGAGTCAAGCTATCCTTGCTGATGAGGGCTGAAAGCCCAAAACCGGTCATAAGATGATTGTTTCCAGTCCAAGGAGGACCTGGTCTGGCAGTTCGGGCTGGACTGTTCCCATTGGGTGCAGGGTCAAGACTGAATGGCATGGTGAGCAAACAAATGATGGATTTAGGCCCAGATCTCTGTACGGGAGTGAATGTTTGACATTGTTCTGCATTCTGTCCATCAATTGTTCTTTTTGCATTTGTCACCCCAAGTGGGATGGGTATGCTCAGATGCGAGTTCCGTGCTCTACTTTCCACTGGAGTCAAGCTATCCTGGCTGATGAGGGCTGAAAGCCCGAAACCGGTGCTAGGATGCTTGTTTCCAGTCCAGGGAGGACCTGGCTGGGCAGTTCGGGCTGGACTGTTCCCATTGGGTTCAGATCAAGACTGATTTGCATATGGTTGGGTCCAAACTGGAATGGCATGGTGAGCAAGAAAATTATGGATTTAGGCCCAGATATCTGCACTGGGGTGAATGTATGACATTGGTCTGCATTCTGTCCATCAGTTGTTCTTTTTGTATTTGTCACCCGAGTGGGACGGGTATGCTCAGACGTGAGTCCTGTGCTCTCCATGCCACAGGAGTCAAGCTATCCTAGGCTGATGAGGGCTGAAAGCCCGAAACCGGTCCTAGGATGCTTGTTTCCAATCCAGGGAGGACCTGGCCTGGCTGTTCAGGCTGGACTGTTCCCAATGGGTGCAGGGTCAAGACTGATTTGCATATGGTTGGGTCCAAACTGGAATGGCATGGGGAGCAAAAAAATGATGGATTTAGGCCCAGATCTCTGTAATGGGGTAAATGTATGATATTGTTCTGCATTCTGTCCGTCAATTGTTTTTTTTGCATTCGTCACCCCAAGTGGGATGGGTATGCTCAGACGTGAGTCCCATGCTCTCCATGCCACTGGAGTCAAGCTATCCTTGCTGATGAGGGCTGAAAGCCCGAAACCGATCCTAGAATGCTTGTTTCAGGCCCAGGGAGGACCTGGCCTCGCAGTTCGGCCTGGAGTGTTCCCAATGGGTGCAGGGTCAAGACTGATTTGCACATGGTTGGCTCCAAACTGGAATGGCATGGTTAGCCAAAAAACGATAGATTTAGGCCTAGATCTCTGTACTTGGGTGAATGTATGACATTGGTCTACATTCTGTCCATCAATGGTTCTTTTTGCATTCGTCACCCCGAGTGGGACGGGTATGCTCAGACGTGAGTCCTGTGCTCTCCATACCACTGGAGTCAAGCTATCCTGGCTGATGAGGGCTGAAAGCCCGAAACCAGTCCTAGGATGCTTGTTTCCAGTCCAGGGAGGACGTGGCCTGGCAATTCGGCCTAGCTGTTGACATTGGGTGCATGGTCATGATTGATTTGCATATGGTTGTGTCAAAACCTGGAATGGCTTGGTGAGCAAAAAAACGATGGATTTAGGCCAAGATCTCTGTACTGGGGTGAATGTATAACATTATTCTTCCTTCTGTCCATCAATTGTTCTTTTTGTATTCGCCTCCCCAAGTTGGACAGGTATGCTCAGTGGTGAGTCACGTGCTCTCCATGACACTGGAGTCAAGCTATCCTGGCTGATAAGGGCTGAAAGCCCGAAACTGATCCTAGAATGTTTGTTTCAGGTCCAGGGAGGACCTGGCCTCACAGTTCGGCCAGGAGTGTTGCCAATGGGTGCAGGGTCAAGACTGATTTCCACATGGTTGGCTTCAAACTGGAATGGCATGGTTAGCCAAAAAACGATGGATTGAGGCCCAGATCTCCGTACTGGGGTGAATGTATGACATTGTTCTGCATTCTTTCCATCAATTGTTCTTTTTGCATTTGTTACCCCAGGTCGGACGGGTATGCTCAGACGTGAGTTCCGTGCTCTCCATGCTACTGGGGTCAAACTATTCTGACTGATGAGGGCTGAAAGCCCAAAACCGGTCCAGGATGCTTGTTTCCAGTCCTGAAAGGAACTGGCCTGGCAGTTCGAGCTGGCCTGTTCCCAAAGTTGCAGGGTCAAGACTGATTTGCATATGGTTGGGTCAAAACTTGGAATGGCATGGTGAGCAAAAAAACAATGGATTTAGACCAAGATCTCTGTACTGGGGTGAATGTATGACACTGTTCTGCATTCAGTCCATCAATTGTTCTATTTGCATTGACACCCCAAGTGGGACGGGTATGCTAAGATGTGAGTCCTCTGCTCTCCATGCCACTGGAGTCAAGCTATCCTGGCTGATGAGGGCTGAAAGCCCAAAACCGGTCCTAGGATGCTTGTTTCCAGGCTAGTGAGGACCTGGCCTGGCAGTTCAGGCTGGATTGTTCCCATTGGCTGCGGGTCAACACTGATTTGCATATGGTTGGGTCAAATCTTGGAATGGCATGGTGAGCATAAAAACGAGGGGTTTAGGCCCAGATCTCTGTACTGGGGTGAATGTATGACATTGCCCTGCATTCTGTCCATCAACTGTTCTTTTTGCATTTGTCACCCCGAGTGGGACGGGTATGCTCAGACGTGATTCCTGTGTGTGCCATGACACTGGAGTAAAGCTATCCTAGCTGATAAGGGCTGAATGCCTGAAACCGGTCCTAGGATGCTTGTTTCCAGTTCAAGGAGGACCTGGCCTTGCACTTTGGGCTGGACTGTTCCCATTGGGTGCAGGGTCAAGACTGATTTGCATATGGTTGGGTCAAAACTGGAATGGCATGGTGAGCAAAAAAACAATGGATTTAGGCCTAGATCTCTGTACTAGGGTGAATGTATGACGTTGTTCTACATTCTGTCCATCAATTGTTCGGTTGGCATTTGTCACCCCAAGTGGGACGGGTATGCTTAGACGTGAGTCCTGTGCTCTCCATGCCACTGGAGTCAAGCTATCCTGGCTGATGAGGGCTGAAAGCCCGAAACCTGTCCTAGGATGCTTTTTTCCAGTCCAGGGAGACCCTGGCCTGGAAGTTCTGGCGAGACTGTTGCTATTGGGTGCCAGGTCAAAACTGATTTGCATATGGTTGGGTCCAAACTGGAATGGCATAGTGAGTAAAAAAACAATGGATATAGGCCCAGATCCTTGTACTAGGGTGAAACGTATGACATTGTTATGCATTCTGTCCATCAATTGTTCTTTTTGCATTTGTCACCCCAAGTGGGATAGGTATGCTCAGACGTCAGTCCTGTGCTCTCCATGCCACTGGGGTCAAGCTATCCTGGCTGATGAGGGCTGAATGCTTCACACCGGTCCTAGGATGCTTGTTTCCAGGCTAGTGAGGACCTGGCCTGGCAGTTCAGATTGGATTGTTCCCATTGGGTGCGAGTCAACACTGATTTGCATATGGTTGGGTCAAATCTTGGAATGGCATGGTGAGCAAAAAAACGATGGGTTTAGGCCCAGATCTCTGTACTGGGGTGAATGTATGACATTGCTCTGCATTCTGTCCATCAACTGTTCTTCTTGCATTTGTCACCCCGAGTGGGATAGGTATGCTCAGACGTCAGTCCTGTGCTCTCCATGCCACTGGGGTCAAGCTACCCTGGCTGATGAGGGCTGAATGCTTGAAACCGGTACTAGGATGCTTGTTTCCAGTCCAGGGAGGACCTGGCCTGGCAGTTTAGGCTGGACTGTTCCCAATGGGTGCAGGATCAAGACTGATTTGCATATGGTTGGGTCCAAACTGGAATGGCATGGGGAGCAAAAAAACGATGGATTCAGGCCCAGATCTCTGTACTTGGGTGAATGTATGACATAGGTCTGAATTCTGTCCATCAATTGTTCTTTTTGCATTTGTCACCCCGAGAGGGACGGGTATGCTCAGACTTGAGTCCTGTGCTCTCCATACCACTGGAGTCAAGCTATCCTGGCTGATAAGGGCTGAAAGCCCGAAACCGGTCCTAGAATGCTTATTTCAGATCCAGGGAGGACCAGGCCTTGCATTTCTGCCTGGAGTTTTCCCAATGGGTGCAGGGTCAAGACTGATTTGCACATGGTTGGCTCCAAACTGGAATGGCATGGTGAGCCAAAAAACAATGGATTGAGGCCCAGATCTTTGTACTAGGGTTAACGTATGACATTGTTCTTCCTTCTGTCCATCAATTTTTCTTTTTGTATTCGTCTCCCCGAGTTGGACAGGTATGCTCAGAGGTGAGTCCCGTGCTCTCCATGACACTGGAGTCAAGCTATCCTAGCTGATAAGGGCTGAAAGCCCGAAACCGGTCCTAGAATGCTTATTTCAGATCCAGGGAGGACCAGGCCTTGCATTTCTGCCTGGAGTTTTCCCAATGGGTGCAGGGTCAAGACTGATTTGCACATGGTTGGCTCCAAACTGGAATGGCATGGTGAGCCAAAAAACAATGGATTGAGGCCCAGATCTCTGTACTAGGGTGAATGTATGACATTGTTCTGCATTCTTTCCATCAATTGTTCTTTTTGCATTTGTCATCACGGGTGGGACGGGTATGCTTAGATGTGAGTTCCGTGCTCTCCATGCTACTGGGGTCAAACTATCCTGACTGATGAGGGCTGAATGCCTGAAACTGGTCCTAGGATGCTTGTTTCCAGTTCAAGGAGGACCTGGCCTGGCACTTCGGGTCTCTGTACTAGGGTGAATGTATGACATTGTTCTACATTCTGTCCATCAATTGTTCTGGTGGCATTTGTCACCCCAAGTGGAACGGGTATGCTTAGACGTGAGTCCTGTGCTCTCCATGCCACTGGAGTCAAGCTATCCTGGCTGATGAGGGCTGAAAGCCCAAAACCTGTCCTAGGATGCTTGTTTCCAGTCCAGGGAGACCCTGGCCTGGAAGTTCTGGCGAGACTGTTGCCATTGGGTGCAGGGTCAAGACTGATTTGCATAGAGTTGGGTCAAAACTGGAATGGCATAGTGAGCTAAAAAACAATGGATATAGGCCCAGATGTTTGTACTAGGGTGAACGTATGATATTGTTCTGCATTCTGTCCATCAATTGTTCTTTTTGCATTTGTCACCCCAAGTGGTATAGGTATGCTCAGACGTTAGTCCCGTGCTCTCCATGCCACTGGGGTCAAGCTATCCTGGCTGATGAGGGCTGAATGCTTGAAACCGGTCCTAGGATGTTTGTTTCCAGTCCAGGGAGGACCTGGCCAGGCAGTTCAGGCTGGACTGTTCCCAATGGGTGCAGGGTCAAGACTGATTTGCATATGGTTGGGTCCAAACTGGAATGGCATGGGGAGCAGAAAAACGATGGATTTAGGCCCAGATCTCTGTACTTGGGTGAATGTATGACATTGGTCTGCATTCTGTCCATCAATTGTTCTTTTTGCATTTGTCACCCCGAGTGGGACGGGTATGCTCAGACGTCAGTCCTGTGCTCTCCATATCACTGGAGTCAAGCTATCCTGGCTGATGAGGGCTGAAAGCCCGAAACCGGTCCTAGGATGCTTGTTTCGAGTCCAGGGAGGACATGGCCTGGCAATTCGGGCTGGACTGTTCCCATTGAGTGCATTGTCAAGACTGATTTGCATATACATGGGTCCAAACTGGAATGGAATAGTGAGTAAAAAAACAATGGATAAAGACCCAGACCTTTGTACTAGGGTGAACGTATGACATTGTTCTTCCTTCTGTCCATCAATTGTTCTTTTTGTATTCGTCTCCCCGAGTTGGACAGGTATGCTCAAAGGTGAGTCCTGTGCTCTCCATGACACTGGAGTCAAGCTATCCTGGCTGATAAGGGCTGAAAGCCTGAAACCGGTCCTAGAATGCTTGTTTCAGGTCCAGCGAGGACCTGGCCTCGCAGTTCGGCCTGGAGTGTTCCCAATAGGTGCAGGGTCAAGACTAATTTGCATATGGTTGGCTCCAAACTGGAATGGCATGGTGAGCCATAAAATGATGGTTTGAGGCACAGATCTCTGTACTGGGGTGAATGTATGACATTGTTCTGCATTCTCTCCATCAATTGTTCTTTTTGCATTTGTCACTCCGAGTGGGACGGGTATGCTCAGACGTGAGTTCTGTGCTCTCCATGCTACTGGGGTCAAACTATCCTGACTGATGAGGGCTGAAAGCCCGAAACCGGTCCTAGGATGCTTGTTTACGGCCCTGGAAGGAA
Source organism: Lissotriton vulgaris (assembly GCF_964263255.1). NCBI lineage: Eukaryota > Metazoa > Chordata > Amphibia > Caudata > Salamandridae > Lissotriton > Lissotriton vulgaris. The sequence goes on along the minus strand of NC_141693.1, from coordinate 513,058,841 downwards.
CTATCCTGGCAGTTCGGGCAGGAATGTTCCCATTGGGTGCAGGGTCAAGACTGATTTGCATATGGTTGGGTCAACACTTGGAATGGCCTGGTGAGCAAAAAAACTATGGATTTAGACCAAGGTCTCTACTGGGGTGAATGTATGACATTGCTCTGCATTCAGTCCATCAATTGTTCTTTTTACATTTGTCACCACAAGTGGGACGGGTATGCTCAGATGTGAGTCCCGTGCTCTCCATGCCACTGCAGTCAAGCTATCCTGGCTGATGAGGGCTGAAAGCCCGAAACCGGTGCTAGGATGCTTATTTACAGTCCAGGGAGGACCTGGCCTGGCAGTTCGGGCTGAACTGTTCCCATTGGGTTCAGATCAAGACTGATTTGCATATGGTTGGGTAAAAACTGGATCTCTGCACTGGGGTGAACGTATGACATTGGTCTGCATTCTGTCCATCAATATCCTGGCTGATGAGGGCTGAAAGCCCGAAACCGGTCCTAGGATGCTTTTTTCCAGTCCAGGGAGGACCTGGCCTGGCATTTCCGGCTGGGCTGTTCCCATTGGGTGCATGGTCAAGACTGATTTGCATATGGTTGTGTCAAAACTTGGAATGGCCTGGTGAGCAAAAAACAATGGATTTAGGCCAAGATCTCTGTATGGGGGTAAATGTATAACATTATTCATCCTTCTGTCCATCAATTGTTCTTTTTGTATTCGTCTCCCCAAGTTGGACAGGTATGCTCAGAGGTGAGTCATGTGCTCTCCATGACACTGGAGTCAAGCTATCCTGGCTGATAAGGGCTGAATGCCCGAAACCTGTCCTAGAATGCTTGTTTCAGGTCCAGGGAGGACCTGGCCTCGCAGTTCGGCCTGGAGTGTTCCCAATGGGTGCAGGCTCAAGACTGATTTGCATATGGTTGGCTCCAAACTGGTATGGCATGGTGAGCCAAAAAGCGATTGATTGAGGCCCAGATCTCTGTACTGGGGTGAATGTATGACATTGTTCTGCATTCTTTCCATCAATTGTTCTTTTTGCACTTGTCACCCCGGGTCGGACGGGTATGCTCAGACGTGAGTTCCGTGCTCTCCATGCTACTGGGGTCAAACTATCCTGACTGATGAGGGCTGAAAGCCCGAAACCAGTCCTAGGATGCTTATTTCCAGTCCTGGAAGGAATTGACCTGGCAGTTCGAGCTGGACTGTTCCCTTTGGTTGCCGGGTCAAGACTGACTTGCATATGGTTGGGTCAAAACTTGGAATGGCATGGTGAGCAAAAAAACAATGGATTTAGACCAAGATCTCTGTACTGGGGTGATTGTATGACATTGTTCCGCATTCAGTCCATCAATTGTTCTTTTAGCATTTGTCACCCCAAGTGGGACGGGTATGCTCAGATGTGAGTGCCGTGCTCTCCATGCCACTGGAGTCAAGCTATCCTGGCTGATGAGGGCTGAAAGGCTAAAATTGGTCCTAGGATGGTTGTTTCCAGGCTACTGAGGACCTGGCCTGGCAGTTCAGGCTGGATTGTTCCCATTGGGTGCGGGTCAACACTGATTTGCATATGGTTGGGTCAAATCTTGGGATGGCATGGTGAGCAAAAAAACGATGGGTTTAGGCCCAGCTCTCCTTACTGGGGTGAATATATGACATTGCTCTGCATTCTATCCATCAACTGTTCTTCTTGCATTTTTCACCCCGAGTGGGACGGGTATGCTCAGACGTGAGTCCTGTGCTCTCCATGACACTGGAGTCAAGCTATCCTGGCTGAAAAGGGCTGAATGCCTGAAACCGGTCCTAGGATGCTTGTTTCCAGTTCAAGGAGGACATGGCCTGGCACTTCGGGCTGGACTGTTCCCATTGGGTGCAGAGTCAAGACTGATTTGCATATGGTTGGGTCCAAACTGGAATGGCATGGTGAGCAAAAAAACAATGGAATTAGGCCTAGATCTCTGTACTAGGGTGAATATATGACATTGCTCTACATTCTGTCCATCAATTGTTCTGGTGGCATTTGTCTCCCCAAGTGGGACGGGTATGCTTAGACGTGAGTCATGTGCTCTCCATGCCACTGGAGTCAAGCTATCCTGGCTGATGAGGGCTAAAAGCCCGAAACCTGTCCTAGGAGGCTTGTTTCCAGTCCAGGGAGACCTTGGCCTGGAAGTTCTGGCGAGACTGTTGCCATTGGGTGCAGGGTTAAGACTGATTTGCATAGGGTTGGGTCCAAACTGGAATGGCATAGTGAGTAAAAAAACAATGGATATAGGTCCAGATCTTTGTACTAGGGTGAACGTATGACATTGGTCTGCATTCTGTCCATCAATTGTTCTTTTTGCATTTGTCACCCCGAGTAGGACGGGTATGCTCAGACGTGAGTCCTGTGCTCTCCATACCACTGGAGTCAAGCTATCCTGGCTGATGAAGGCTGAAAGCCCGAAACCGGTCCTAGGATGCTTATTTCGAGTCCAGGGAGGACCTGGCCTGGCAATTCGGGCTGGACTGTTCCCATTGGGTGCATTGTCAAAACTGATTTGCATATGGTTGGGTCCAAACTGGAATGGCATTTTGAGTAAAAAAACAATGGATATAGGCCCTGATCTTTGTACTAGGGTGAACGTATGACATTTTTCTTCCTTCTGTCTATCAATTGTTCTTTTTGTATTTGTCTCCCCGAGTTGGACAGGTATGCTTAGAGGTGAGTCCCGTGCTCTCCATGACACTGGAGTCAAGCTATCCTGGCTGATAAGGGCTGAAAGCCCGAAACCGGTCCTAGAATGCATGTTTCAGGTCCAGGGAGGACCTGACCTCGCAGTTCGTCCTGGAGTGTTCCCAATAGGTGCAGGGTCAAGACTAATTTGTATATGGTTGGCTCCAAACTGGAATGGCATGGTGAGCCAGAAAATGATGGTTTGAGGCACAGATCTCTGTACTGGGGTGAATGTATGACATTGTTCTGCATTCTCTCCATCAATTGTTCTTTTTGCATTTGTCACTCCGAGTGGGACGGGTATGCTCAGACGTGAGTTCCGTGCTCTACATGCTACTGGGGTCAAACTATCCTGACTGATGACGACTGAAAGCCCGAAACCGGTCCTAGGATACTTGTTTCCGGTCCTGGAAAGAACTATCCTGGCAGTTCGGGCAGGAATGTTCCCATTGGGTGCAGGGGCAAGACTGATTTGCATATGGTTGGGTCAACACTTGGAATGGCATGGTGAGCAAAAAAACTATGGATTTAGACCAAGGTCTCTACTGGGGTGAATGTATGACATTGCTCTGCATTCAGTCCATCAATTGTTCTTTTTGCATTTGTCACCACAAGTGGGACGGGTATGCTCAGATGTGAGTCCCGTGCTCTCCATGCCACTGGAGTCACGCTATCCAGGCTGATGAGGGCTGAAAGTCCAAAACTGGTCCTAGGATGCTTGTTTCCAGGCTAGTGAGGACCTGGCCTCGCAGTTCAGGCTGGATTGTTCCCATTGGGTGTGGGTCAACACTGATTTGCATATGAATGGGTCAAATCTTGGAATGGCATGGTGAGCAAAAAAACGATGGGTTTAGGCCCAGATCTCTGTACTGGGGTGAATGTATGACATTGCTCTGCATTCTATCCATCAACTGTTCTTCTTGCATTTTTCACCCTGAGTGGGACGGGTATGCTCAGACGTGAGTCCTGTGCTCTCCATGACACTGGAGTCAAGCTATCCTGGCTGATAAGGGCTGAATGCCTGAAACTGGTCCTAGGATGCTTGTTTCCAGTTCAAGGAGGACCTGGCCTGGCACTTCGGGCTGGACTGTTCCCATTGGGCGCAGGGTCAAGACTGATTTGCATATGGTTGGGTCCAAACTGGAATGGCATGGTGAGCAAAAAAACAATGGATTTAGGCCTAGATCTCTGTACTAGGTTGAATGTATGACATTGTTCTATATTCTGTCCATCAATTGTTCTGGTGGCATTTGTCTCCCCAAATGGGACGGGTATGCTTAGATGTTAGTCCTGTGCTCTCCATGCCACTGGAGTCAAGCTATCCTGGCTGATGAGGGTTGAAAGCCCGAAACCTGTCCTAGGATGCTTGTTTCCAGTCCAGAGAGACCCTGGCCTGGAAGTTCTGGCAAGACTGTTGCCATTGGGTGCAGGGTCAAGACTGATTTGCATAGGGTTGGGTCCAAACTGAAATGGCATAGTGAGTAAAAAACAATGGATATAGGCCCAAATCTTTGTACTAGGGTGAACGTATGACATTGTTCTGCATTCTATCTATCAATTGTTCTTTTTGCATTTGTCACCCCAAGTGGGATAGGTATGCTCAGACGTCAGTCCCGTGCTCTCCATGCCACTGGGGTCAAGCTATCCTGGCTGATGAGGGCTGAATGCTTAAAACAGGTCCTAGGATGCTTGTTTCCAGTCCAGGGAGGACCTGGCCTGGCAGTTCAGGCTGGACTGTTCCCAATGGGTGCAGGGTCAAGACTGATTTGCATATGGTTGGGTCCAAACTGGAATGGCATGGGGAGCAAAAAAACTATGGATTTAGGCCCAGATCACTGTATGTGGGTGAATGTATGACATTGGTCTGCATTCTGTCCATCAATTGTTCTTTTTGCATTTGTCACCCCGAGTAGGATGGGTATGCTCAGACGTGAGTCCTGTGCTCTCCATACCACAGGAGTCAAGCTATCCTGGCTGATGAAGGCTGAAAGCCCGAAACCGGTCCTAGGATGCTTGTTTCGAGTCCAGGGTGGACCTGGCCTGGCAATTCGGGCTGGACTGTTCCCATTGGGTGCATTGTCAAAACTGATTTGCATATGGTTGGGTCCAAACTGGAATGGCATTGTGAGTAAAAAAACAATGGACATAGGCCCTGATCTTTGTATTAGGGTGAACGTATGACATTGTTCTTCCTTCTGTCCATCAATTGTTCTTTTTGTATTCATCTCCCCGAGTTGGACAGGTATGCTTAGAGGTGAGTCCCGTGCTCTCCATGACACTGGAGTCAAGCTATCCCTACCGGTCCTAGAATGCCTGTTTCAGGTCCAGGGAGGACCTGACCTCGCAGTTCGTCCTGGAGTGTTCCCAATACGTGCAGGGTCAAGACTAATTTGCATATGGTTGGCTCCAAACTGGAATAGCATGGTGAGCCAAAAAATGATGGTTTGAGGCACAGATCTCTGTACTGGGGTGAATGTATGACATTGTTCTGCATTCTCTCCATCAATTGTTCTTTTAGCATTTGTCACTCCGAGTGCGACGGGTATGCTCAGACGTGAGTTCCGTGCTCTCCATGCTACTGGGGTCAAACTATCCTGACTGATGAGGGCTGAAAGCCCGAAACCGGTCCTAGGATGCTTGTTTCCAGTCCTGGAAGGAACTAGCCTGGCAGTTCGGGCAGGACTGTTCCCATTGGGTGCAGGGTCAAGACTGATTTGCATATGGTTGGGTCAACACTTGGAATGGCATGGTGAGCAAACAAACTATGAATTTAGACCAAGGTCTCTACTGGGGTGAATGTATGACATTGCTCTGCATTCAGTCCATCAATTGTTCTTTTTGCATTTGTCACCCCAAGTGGGACGGGTATGCTCAGATGTGAGTCCTGTGCTCTCCATGCCACTGGAGTCAAGCTATCCAGGCTGGTGAGGGCTGAAAGTCCAAAACTGGTCCTAGGATGCTTGTTTCCAGGCTAGGGAGGACCTGGCCAGGCTGTTCAGGCTGTATTGTTCCCATTGGGTGCGGGTCAAGACTGATTTGCATATGGTTGTATCAAATCTTGAAATGGCATTGTGAGCAAAAAAACGATGGATTTAGGCTCAGATCTCTGTACTCGGGTGAATGTAGGACATTGCTCTGCGTTCTGTCCATCAACTGTTCTTTTTGCATTTGTCACCCCGAGTGGGACGGTAATGCTCAGATGTGAGTCCTGTGCTCTCCATGCCACTATGGTCAAGCTATCCTGGCTGATGAGAGCTGAATGCCTGAAACCGGTCCTAGAATGCTTGTTTCAGGTCTAGGGAGGACCTGGCTTCGTAGTTCGGCCTGGAGTGTTCCCAATGGGTGCAGGGTCAAGACTGATTTGCTTATATGGTTGGCTCCAAACTGGAATGGCATGGTGAGCCAAAAAACGATGGATTGAGGCCCAGATCTCTGTACTGGGGTGAATGTATGACATTGTTCTGCATACGCTCCATCAATTGTTCTTTTTGCATTTGTTACTCCAGGTGGGACGGGTATGCTCAGACTTGAGTTCCGTGCTCAAACTATCCTGACTGATGAGGGCTGAAAGCCTGATACCGGTCCTAGGATGCTTGTTTCCAGTCCTGGAAGGAACTGGCCTGGCAGTGCGGGCTGGAATGTTCCCATTGGGTGCAGGTCAAGACTGATTTGCATATGGTTGGGTCCAAACTGGAATGGCATGGTGAGAAAAAAATAATGGATTTAGGTACAGATCTCTCTACTGGGGTGAATGTATGACATTGTTCTGCATTCTGTCCATTAATTGTTCTTTTTGCATTTGTCACCCTGCGTGGGATGGGTATGCTCAGACGTCAGTCCTGTGCTCTCCATGCCACTGGGGTCAAGCTATCCTGGCTGCTGAGGGCTGAATGCTTGAAACCGGTCCCAGGATGCTTGTTTCCAGTCCAGGGAGGACCTGGCCTGGCAGTTCAGGCTGGACTGTTCCCATTGGGTGCAGGGTCAAGACTGATTTGCATATGGTTAGGTCTAAACTGCAATGGCATGGGTAGCAAAAAAAGGATGAATTTAGGCCCAGATCTCTGTAATGGGGGGAATGTATGACATTGTTCTGCATTCTGTTCGTTAATTGTTCTTTTTGCATTCGTCACCCCAAGTGGGACGGGTATGCTCAGAAGTGAGTCCCGTGCTCTCCATGCCACTGGAGTCAAGCTATCCTTGCTGATGAGGGCTGAAAGCCGGAAACCTGTCCTAGGATGCCTGTTTCCAGTCCAAGGAGGACCTGGCCTGGCAGTTCCGGCTAGACTGTTCCCATTGGGTGTGGGTCAAGAATGATTTGCATATGGTTGGATCCAAAATGGAATGGCATTGTGATAAAAAAAATGATTGATTTATGCCCAGATCTCTGTACTGGGGTGAATGTATGACATTGTTCTTCATTCTGTCCATCAATTGTTTTTTTTGCACTCATCACCCCGAGTTGGACAGGTATGCTCAGAAGTGAGGCCCGTGCTCTCCATTCTACTGGATTCAAGCTATTCTGGCTGATGAGGGCTGAAAGCCCGAAACCGGTACTAGAATGCTTGTTTCAGGTCAAGGGAGGACCTGGCGTCGCAGTTCGGCCTGGAGTGTTCCCATTGGTTGCAGGGTCAAGACTGATTTGCATATGGTTGGCTCTAAACTGGAATGGCATGGTGAGCCAAAAAACTATGGATTTAGGCCCAGGTCTCTGTACTGGGGTGAATGTATGACATTGTTCTGAATTCCGTCCATCAATTATTCTTTTTGCATTTGTCACCCCGAGTGGGACAGGTTAGCTCAGTCGTGAGTCCTGTGCTCTCCATTCCACTGGAGTCAAGTTATTCTGGCTGATGAGGGCTGAAAGCCCGAAACCGGTCCTAGAATGCTTGTTTCAGGTCCAGGGAGGACCAGGCCTCGCAGTTCGGGCTGGACTGTTCCCATTGGGTGCAGGTTCAAGACTGATGAGGGCTGAAAGCCCGAAACCGGTCCGTTTGCTCACCATGCCATTCCAAACTGGAATGGCATGGTGAGCAAAAAAACAATGGATTTAGGCCCAGATCCCTGTACTTGGGTGAATGTATGACATTTTTCTTCATTCTGTCCATCAATTGTTCTTTTTTCATTTGTCACCCCGCGTGGGATAGGTATGCTCAGATGTGAGTCCTGTGCTCTCCATGCCACCGGAGTTAAGCTATCCAGGCTTATTAGGGCTGAAACCCCAAACGGGTGCTAGGATGCTTGTTTCCAGTCCAGGGAGGACCTGGCCTGGCAGTTCAGGCTGGACTGTTCCTATTGAGTGCAGGGTCAAGACTGATTTGCATATGGTTGGGTCCAAACTGGAATGGCATGGTGAGCAAAAAAACAATGGAATTAGGCCTAGATCTCTGTACTAGGGTGAATATATGACATTGCTCTACATTCTGTCCATCAATTGTTCTGGTGGCATTTGTCTCCCCAAGTGGGACGGGTATGCTTAGACGTGAGTCATGTGCTCTCCATGCCACTGGAGTCAAGCTATCCTGGCTGATGAGGGCTAAAAGCCCGAAACCTGTCCTAGGAGGCTTGTTTCCAGTCCAGGGAGACCCTGGCCTGGAAGTTCTGGCGAGACTGTTGCCATTGGGTGCAGGGTTAAGACTGATTTGCATAGGGTTGGGTCCAAACTGGAATGGCATAGTGAGTAAAAAAACAATGGATATAGGCCCAGATCTTTGTACTAGGGTGAACGTATGACATTGGTCTGCATTCTCTCCATCAATTGTTCTTTTTGCATTTGTCACCCCGAGTAGGACGGGTATGCTCAGACGTGAGTCCTGTGCTCTCCATACCACTGGAGTCAAGCTATCCTGGCTGATGAAGGCTGAAAGCCCGAAACCGGTCCTAGGATGCTTATTTCGAGTCCAGGGAGGACCTGGCCTGGCAATTCGGGCTGGACTGTTCCCATTGGGTGCATTGTCAAAACTGATTTGCATATGGTTGGGTCCAAACTGGAATGGCATTGTGAGTAAAAAAACAATGGATATAGGCCCTGATCTTTGTACTAGGGTGAACGTATGACATTTTTCTTCCTTCTGTCTATCAATTGTTCTTTTTGTATTTGTCTCCCCGAGTTGGACAGGTATGCTTAGAGGTGAGTCCCGTGCTCTCCATGACACTGGAGTCAAGCTATCCTGGCTGATAAAGGCTGAAAGCCCGAAACCGGTCCTAGAATGCATGTTTCAGGTCCAGGGAGGACCTGACCTCGCAGTTCGTCCTGGAGTGTTCCAAATAGGTGCAGGGTCAAGACTAATTTGCATATGGTTGGCTCCAAACTGGAATGGCATGGTGAGCCAGAAAATGATGGTTTGAGGCACAGATCTCTGTACTGGGGTGAATGTATGACATTGTTCTGCATTCTCTCCATCAATTGTTCTTTTTGCATTTGTCACTCCGAGTGGGACGGGTATGCTCAGACGTGAGTTCCGTGCTCTACATGCTACTGGGGTCAAACTATCCTGACTGATGAGGGCTGAAAGCCCGAAACCGGTCCTAGGATACTTGTTTCCGGTCCTGAAAAGAACTATCCTGGCAGTTCGGGCAGGAATGTTCCCATTGGGTGCAGGGGCAAGACTGATTTGCATATGGTTGGGTCAACACTTGGAATGGCATGGTGAGCAAACAAACTATGAATTTAGACCAAGGTCTCTACTGGGGTGAATGTATGACATTGCTCTGCATTCAGTCCATCAATTGTTCTTTTTGCATTTGTCACCCCAAGTGGGACGGGTATGTTCAGATGTGAGTCCTGTGCTCTCCATGCCACTGGAGTCAAGCTATCCAGGCTGGTGAGGGCTGAAAGTCCAAAACTGGTCCTAGGATGGTTGTTTCCAGGCTAGGGAGGACCTGGCCAGGCTGTTCAGGCTGTATTGTTCCCATTGGGTGCGGGTCAAGACTGATTTGCATATGGTTGTATCAAATCTTGAAATGGCATTGTGAGCAAAAAAACGATGGATTTAGGCTCAGATCTCTGTACTGGGGTGAATGTAGGACATTGCTCTGCGTTCTGTCCATCAACTGTTCTTTTTGCATTTGTCACCCCGAGTGGGACGGTAATGCTCAGATGTGAGTCCTGTGCTCTCCATGCCACTATGGTCAAGCTATCCTGGCTGATGAGAGCTGAATGCCTGAAACCGGTCCTAGAATGCTTGTTTCAGGTCTAGGGAGGACCTGGCTTCGTAGTTCGGCCTGGAGTGTTCCCAATGGGTGCAGGGTCAAGACTGATTTGCTTATATGGTTGGCTCTAAACTGGAATGGCATGGTGAGCCAAAAAACGATGGATTGAGGCCCAGATCTCTGTACTGGGGTGAATGTATGACATTGTTCTGCATACGCTCCATCAATTGTTCTTTTTGCATTTGTTACTCCAGGTGGGACGGGTATGCTCAGACTTGAGTTCCGTGCTCAAACTATCCTGACTGATGAGGGCTGAAAGCCTGATACCGGTCCTAGGATGCTTGTTTCCAGTCCTGGAAGGAACTGGCCTGGCAGTGCGGGCTGGAATGTTCCCATTGGGTGCAGGTCAAGACTGATTTGCATATGGTTGGGTCCAAACTGGAATGGCATGGTGAGAAAAAAATAATGGATTTAGGTACAGATCTCTCTCCTGGGGTGAATGTATGACATTGTTCTGCATTCTGTCCATTAATTGTTCTTTTTGCATTTGTCACCCTGCGTGGGATGGGTATGCTCAGACGTCAGTCCCGTGCTCTCCATGCCACTGGGGTCAAGCTATCCTGGCTGCTGAGGGCTGAATGCTTGAAACCGGTCCCAGGATGCTTGTTTCCAGTCCAGGGAGGACCTGGCCTGGCAGTTCAGGCTGGACTGTTCCCATTGGGTGCAGGGTCAAGACTGATTTGCATATGGTTGGGTCTAAACTGGAATGGCATGGGTAGCAAAAAAGGATGAATTTAGGCCCAGATCTCTGTAATGGGGGGAATGTATGACATTGTTCTGCATTCTGTTCGTTAATTGTTCTTTTTGCATTCGTCACCCCAAGTGGGACGGGTATGCTCAGAAGTGAGTCCCGTGCTCTCCATGCCACTGGAGTCAAGCTATCCTTGCTGATGAGGGCTGAAAGCCGGAAACCTGTCCTAGGATGCCTGTTTCCAGTCCAAGGAGGACCTGGTCTGGCAGTTCCGGCTAGACTGTTCCCATTGGGCGTGGGTCAAGAATGATTTGCATATGGTTGGATCCAAAATGGAATGGCATTGTGATAAAAAAAATGATTGATTTATGCCCAGATCTCTGTACTGGGGTGAATGTATGACATTGTTCTTCATTCTGTCCATCAATTGTTTTTTTTGCACTCATCACCCCGAGTTGGACAGGTATGCTCAGAAGTGAGGCCCGTGCTCTCCATTCTACTGGATTCAAGCTATTCTGGCTGATGAGGGCTGAAAGCCCGAACCCGGTCCTAGAATGCTTGTTTCAGGTCAAGGGAGGACCTGGCGTCGCAGTTCGGCCTGGAGTGTTCCCATTGGTTGCAGGGTCAAGACTGATTTGCATATGGTTGGCTCTAAACTGGAATGGCATGGTGAGCCAAAAAACTATGGATTTAGGCCCAGATCTCTGTACTGGGGTGAATGTATGACATTGTTCTGAATTCCGTCCATCAATTATTCTTTTTGCATTTGTCACCCCGAGTGGGACAGGTTAGCTCAGTCGTGAGTCCTGTGCTCTCCATTCCACTGGAGTCAAGTTATTCTGGCTGATGAGGGCTGAAAGCCCGAAACCGGTCCTAGAATGCTTGTTCCAGGTCCAGGGAGGACCAGGCCTCGCAGTTCGGGCTGGACTGTTCCCATTGGGTGCAGGTTCAAGACTGATGAGGGCTGAAAGCCCGAAACCGGTCCGTTTGCTCACCATGCCATTCCAAACTGGAATGGCATGGTGAGCAAAAAAACAATGGATTTAGGCCCAGATCCCTGTACTTGGGTGAATGTATGACATTTTTCTTCATTCTGTCCATCAATTGTTCTTTTTTCATTTGTCACCCCGCGTGGGATAGGTATGCTCAGATGTGAGTCCTGTGCTCTCCATGCCACCGGAGTTAAGCTATCCAGGCTTATTAGGGCTGAAACCCCAAACGGGTGCTAGGATGCTTGTTTCCAGTCCAGGGAGGACCTGGCCTGGCAGTTCAGGTTGGACTGTTCCTATTGAGTGCAGGGTCAAGACTGATTTGCATATGGTTGGGTCCAAACTGGAATGGCATGGTGAGCAAAAAAACAATGGAATTAGGCCTAGATCTCTGTACTAGGGTGAATATATGACATTGCTCTACATTCTGTCCATCAATTGTTCTGGTTGCATTTGTCTCCCCAAGTGGGACGGGTATGCTTAGACGTGAGTCATGTGCTCTCCATGCCACTGGAGTCAAGCTATCCTGGCTGATGAGGGTTGAAAGCCCGAAACCTGTCCTAGGATGCTTGTTTCCAGTCCAGAGAGACCCTGGCCTGGAAGTTCTGGCAAGACTGTTGCCATTGGGTGCAGGGTCAAGACTGATTTGCATAGGGTTGGGTCCAAACTGAAATGGCATAGTGAGTAAAAAAACAATGGATATAGGCCCAAATCTTTGTACTAGGGTGAACGTATGACATTGTTCTGCATTCTATCTATCAATTGTTCTTTTTGCATTTGTCACCCAAGTGGGATAGGTATGCTCAGACGTCAGTCCCGTGCTCTCCATGCCACTGGGGTCAAGCTATCCTGGCTGATGAGGGCTGAATGCTTAAAACAGGTCCTAGGATGCTTATTTACAGTCCAGGGAGGACCTGGCCTGGCAGTTCAGGCTGGACTGTTCCCAATGGGTGCAGGGTCAGGACTGATTTGCATATGGTTGGGTCCAAACTGGAATGGCATGGGGAGCAAAAAAACTATGGATTTAGGCCCAGATCACTGTACGTGGATGAATGTATGACATTGGTCTGCATTCTGTCCATCAATTGTTCTTTTTGCATATGTCACCCCGAGTAGGATGGGTATGCTCAGACGTGAGTCCTGTGCTCTCCATACCACAGGAGTCAAGCTATCCTGGCTGATGAAGGCTGAAAGCCCGAAACCGGTCCTAGCATGCTTGTTTCGAGTCCAGGGTGGACCTGGCCTGGCAATTCGGGCTGGACTGTTCCCATTGGGTGCATTGTCAAAACTGATTTGCATATGGTTGGGTCCAAACTGGAATGGCATTGTGAGTAAAAAAACAATGGACATAGGCCCTGATCTTTGTATTAGGGTGAACGTATGACATTGTTCTTCCTTCTGTCCATCAATTGTTCTTTTTGTATTTGTCTCCCCGAGTTGGACAGGTATGCTTAGAGGTGAGTCCCGTGCTCTTCATGACACTGGAGTCAAGCTATCCCTACCGGTCCTAGAATGCCTGTTTCAGGTCCAGGGAGGACCTGACCTCGCAGTTCGTCCTGGAGTGTTCCCAATACGTGCAGGGTCAAGACTAATTTGCATATGGTTGGCTCCAAACTGGAATAGCATGGTGAGCCAAAAAATGATGGTTTGAGGCACAGATCTCTGTACTGGGGTGAATGTATGACATTGTTCTGCATTCTCTCCATCAATTGTTCTTTTAGCATTTGTCACTCCGAGTGCGACGGGTATGCTCAGACGTGAGTTCCGTGCTCTCCATGCTACTGGGGTCAAACTATCCTGACTGATGAGGGCTGAAAGCCCGAAACCGGTCCTAGGATGCTTGTTTCCAGTCCTGGAAGGAACTAGCCTGGCAGTTCGGGCAGGACTGTTCCCATTGGGTGCAGGGTCAAGACTGATTTGCATATGGTTGGGTCAACACTTGGAATGGCATGGTGAGCAAACAAACTATGAATTTAGACCAAGGTCTCTACTGGGGTGAATGTATGACATTGCTCTGCATTCAGTCCATCAATTGTTCTTTTTGCATTTGTCACCCCAAGTGGGACGGGTATGCTCAGATGTGAGTCCTGTGCTCTCCATGCCACTGGAGTCAAGCTATCCAGGCTGGTGAGGGCTGAAAGTCCAAAACTGGTCCTAGGATGCTTGTTTCCAGGCTAGGGAGGACCTGGCCAGGCTGTTCAGGCTGTATTGTTCCCATTGGGTGCGGGTCAAGACTGATTTGCATATGGTTGTATCAAATCTTGAAATGGCATTGTGAGCAAAAAACCGATGGATTTAGGCTCAGATCTCTGTACTCGGGTGAATGTAGGACATTGCTCTGCGTTCTGTCCATCAACTGTTCTTTTTGCATTTGTCACCCCGAGTGGGACGGTAATGCTCAGATGTGAGTCCTGTGCTCTCCATGCCACTATGGTCAAGCTATCCTGGCTGATGAGAGCTGAATGCCTGAAACCGGTCCTAGAATGCTTGTTTCAGGTCTAGGGAGGACCTGGCTTCGTAGTTCGGCCTGGAGTGTTCCCAATGGGTGCAGGGTCAAGACTGATTTGCTTATATGGTTGGCTCCAAACTGGAATGGCATGGTGAGCCAAAAAACGATGGATTGAGGCCCAGATCTCTGTACTGGGGTGAATGTATGACATTGTTCTGCATACGCTCCATCAATTGTTCTTTTTGCATTTGTTACTCCAGGTGGGACGGGTATGCTCAGACTTGAGTTCCGTGCTCAAACTATCCTGACTGATGAGGGCTGAAAGCCTGATACCGGTCCTAGGATGCTTGTTTCCAGTCCTGGAAGGAACTGGCCTGGCAGTGCGGGCTGGAATGTTCCCATTGGGTGCAGGTCAAGACTGATTTGCATATGGTTGGGTCCAAACTGGAATGGCATGGTGAGAAAAAAATAATGGATTTAGGTACAGATCTCTCTACTGGGGTGAATGTATGACATTGTTCTGCATTCTGTCCATTAATTGTTCTTTTTGCATTTGTCACCCTGCGTGGGATGGGTATGCTCAGACGTCAGTCCTGTGCTCTCCATGCCACTGGGGTCAAGCTATCCTGGCTGCTGAGGGCTGAATGCTTGAAACCGGTCCCAGGATGCTTGTTTCCAGTCCAGGGAGGACCTGGCCTGGCAGTTCAGGCTGGACTGTTCCCATTGGGTGCAGGGTCAAGACTGATTTGCATATGGTTGGGTCTAAACTGCAATGGCATGGGTAGCAAAAAAAGGATGAATTTAGGCCCAGATCTCTGTAATGGGGGGAATGTATGACATTGTTCTGCATTCTGTTCGTTAATTGTTCTTTTTGCATTCGTCACCCCAAGTGGGACGGGTATGCTCAGAAGTGAGTCCCGTGCTCTCCATGCCACTGGAGTCAAGCTATCCTTGCTGATGAGGGCTGAAAGCCGGAAACCTGTCCTAGGATGCCTGTTTCCAGTCCAAGGAGGACCTGGCCTGACAGTTCCGGCTAGACTGTTCCCATTGGGTGTGGGTCAAGAATGATTTGCATATGGTTGGATCCAAAATGGAATGGCATTGTGATAAAAAAAATGATTGATTTATGCCCAGATCTCTGTACTGGGGTGAATGTATGACATTGTTCTTCATTCTGTCCATCAATTGTTTTTTTTGCACTCATCACCCCGAGTTGGACAGGTATGCTCAGAAGTGAGGCCCGTGCTCTCCATTCTACTGGATTCAAGCTATTCTGGCTGATGAGGGCTGAAAGCCCGAAACCGGTACTAGAATGCTTGTTTCAGGTCAAGGGAGGACCTGGCGTCGCAGTTCGGCCTGGAGTGTTCCCATTGGTTGCAGGGTCAAGACTGATTTGCATATGGTTGGCTCTAAACTGGAATGGCATGGTGAGCCAAAAAACTATGGATTTAGGCCCAGGTCTCTGTACTGGGGTGAATGTATGACATTGTTCTGAATTCCGTCCATCAATTATTCTTTTTGCATTTGTCACCCCGAGTGGGACAGGTTAGCTCAGTCGTGAGTCCTGTGCTCTCCATTCCACTGGAGTCAAGTTATTCTGGCTGATGAGGGCTGAAAGCCCGAAACCGGTCCTAGAATGCTTGTTTCAGGTCCAGGGAGGACCAGGCCTCGCAGTTCGGGCTGGACTGTTCCCATTGGGTGCAGGTTCAAGACTGATGAGGGCTGAAAGCCCGAAACCGGTCCGTTTGCTCACCATGCCATTCCAAACTGGAATGGCATGGTGAGCAAAAAAACAATGGATTTAGGCCCAGATCCCTGTACTTGGGTGAATGTATGACATTTTTCTTCATTCTGTCCATCAATTGTTCTTTTTTCATTTGTCACCCCGCGTGGGATAGGTATGCTCAGATGTGAGTCCTGTGCTCTCCATGCCACCGGAGTTAAGCTATCCAGGCTTATTAGGGCTGAAACCCCAAACGGGTGCTAGGATGCTTGTTTCCAGTCCAGGGAGGACCTGGCCTGGCAGTTCAGGCTGGACTGTTCCTATTGAGTGCAGGGTCAAGACTGATTTGCATATGGTTGGGTCCAAACTGGAATGGCATGGTGAGCAAAAAAACAATGGAATTAGGCCTAGATCTCTGTACTAGGGTGAATATATGACATTGCTCTACATTCTGTCCATCAATTGTTCTGGTGGCATTTGTCTCCCCAAGTGGGACGGGTATGCTTAGACGTGAGTCATGTGCTCTCCATGCCACTGGAGTCAAGCTATCCTGGCTGATGAGGGCTAAAAGCCCGAAACCTGTCCTAGGAGGCTTGTTTCCAGTCCAGGGAGACCCTGGCCTGGAAGTTCTGGCGAGACTGTTGCCATTGGGTGCAGGGTTAAGACTGATTTGCATAGGGTTGGGTCCAAACTGGAATGGCATAGTGAGTAAAAAAACAATGGATATAGGCCCAGATCTTTGTACTAGGGTGAACGTATGACATTGGTCTGCATTCTCTCCATCAATTGTTCTTTTTGCATTTGTCACCCCGAGTAGGACGGGTATGCTCAGACGTGAGTCCTGTGCTCTCCATACCACTGGAGTCAAGCTATCCTGGCTGATGAAGGCTGAAAGCCCGAAACCGGTCCTAGGATGCTTATTTCGAGTCCAGGGAGGACCTGGCCTGGCAATTCGGGCTGGACTGTTCCCATTGGGTGCATTGTCAAAACTGATTTGCATATGGTTGGGTCCAAACTGGAATGGCATTGTGAGTAAAAAAACAATGGATATAGGCCCTGATCTTTGTACTAGGGTGAACGTATGACATTTTTCTTCCTTCTGTCTATCAATTGTTCTTTTTGTATTTGTCTCCCCGAGTTGGACAGGTATGCTTAGAGGTGAGTCCCGTGCTCTCCATGACACTGGAGTCAAGCTATCCTGGCTGATAAAGGCTGAAAGCCCGAAACCGGTCCTAGAATGCATGTTTCAGGTCCAGGGAGGACCTGACCTCGCAGTTCGTCCTGGAGTGTTCCAAATAGGTGCAGGGTCAAGACTAATTTGCATATGGTTGGCTCCAAACTGGAATGGCATGGTGAGCCAGAAAATGATGGTTTGAGGCACAGATCTCTGTACTGGGGTGAATGTATGACATTGTTCTGCATTCTATCTATCAATTGTTCTTTTTGCATTTGTCACCCAAGTGGGATAGGTATGCTCAGACGTCAGTCCCGTGCTCTCCATGCCACTGGGGTCAAGCTATCCTGGCTGATGAGGGCTGAATGCTTAAAACAGGTCCTAGGATGCTTATTTACAGTCCAGGGAGGACCTGGCCTGGCAGTTCAGGCTGGACTGTTCCCAATGGGTGCAGGGTCAGGACTGATTTGCATATGGTTGGGTCCAAACTGGAATGGCATGGGGAGCAAAAAAACGATGGATTTAGGCCCAGATCACTGTACGTGGGTGAATGTATGACATTGGTCTGCATTCTGTCCATCAATTGTTCTTTTTGCATATGTCACCCCGAGTAGGATGGGTATGCTCAGACGTGAGTCCTTTGCTCTCCATACCACAGGAGTCAAGCTATCCTGGCTGATGAAGGCTGAAAGCCCGAAACCGGTCCTAGCATGCTTGTTTCGAGTCCAGGGTGGACCTGGCCTGGCAATTCGGGCTGGACTGTTCCCATTGGGTGCATTGTCAAAACTGATTTGCATATGGTTGGGTCCAAACTGGAATGGCATTGTGAGTAAAAAAACAATGGACATAGGCCCTGATCTTTGTATTAGGGTGAACGTATGACATTGTTCTTCCTTCTGTCCATCAATTGTTCTTTTTGTATTTGTCTCCCCGAGTTGGACAGGTATGCTTAGAGGTGAGTCCCGTGCTCTTCATGACACTGGAGTCAAGCTATCCCTACCGGTCCTAGAATGCCTGTTTCAGGTCCAGGGAGGACCTGACCTCGCAGTTCGTCCTGGAGTGTTCCCAATACGTGCAGGGTCAAGACTAATTTGCATATGGTTGGCTCCAAACTGGAATAGCATGGTGAGCCAAAAAATGATGGTTTGAGGCACAGATCTCTGTACTGGGGTGAATGTATGACATTGTTCTGCATTCTCTCCATCAATTGTTCTTTTAGCATTTGTCACTCCGAGTGCGACGGGTATGCTCAGACGTGAGTTCCGTGCTCTCCATGCTACTGGGGTCAAACTATCCTGACTGATGAGGGCTGAAAGCCCGAAACCGGTCCTAGGATGCTTGTTTCCAGTCCTGGAAGGAACTAGCCTGGCAGTTCGGGCAGGACTGTTCCCATTGGGTGCAGGGTCAAGACTGATTTGCATATGGTTGGGTCAACACTTGGAATGGCATGGTGAGCAAACAAACTATGAATTTAGACCAAGGTCTCTACTGGGGTGAATGTATGACATTGCTCTGCATTCAGTCCATCAATTGTTCTTTTTGCATTTGTCACCCCAAGTGGGACGGGTATGCTCAGATGTGAGTCCTGTGCTCTCCATGCCACTGGAGTCAAGCTATCCAGGCTGGTGAGGGCTGAAAGTCCAAAACTGGTCCTAGGATGCTTGTTTCCAGGCTAGGGAGGACCTGGCCAGGCTGTTCAGGCTGTATTGTTCCCATTGGGTGCGGGTCAAGACTGATTTGCATATGGTTGTATCAAATCTTGAAATGGCATTGTGAGCAAAAAAACGATGGATTTAGGCTCAGATCTCTGTACTGGGGTGAATGTAGGACATTGCTCTGCGTTCTGTCCATCAAGTGTTCTTTTTGCATTTGTCACCCCGAGTGGGACGGTAATGCTCAGATGTGAGTCCTGTGCTCTCCATGCCACTGTGGTCAAGCTATCCTGGCTGATGAGAGCTGAATGCCTGAAACCGGTCCTAGAATGCTTGTTTCAGGTCTAGGGAGGACCTGGCTTCGTAGTTCGGCCTGGAGTGTTCCTAATGGGTGCAGGGTCAAGACTGATTTGCTTATATGGTTGGCTCCAAACTGGAATGGCATGGTGAGCCAAAAAACGATGGATTGAGGCCCAGATCTCTGTACTGGAGTGAATGTATGACATTGTTCTGCATACGCTCCATCAATTGTTCTTTTTGCATTTGTTACTCCAGGTGGGACGGGTATGCTCAGACTTGAGTTCCGTGCTCAAACTATCCTGACTGATGAGGGCTGAAAGCCTGATACCGGTCCTAGGATGCTTGTTTCCAGTCCTGGAAGGAACTGGCCTGGCAGTGCGGGCTGGAATGTTCCCATTGGGTGCAGGTCAAGACTGATTTGCATATGGTTGGGTCCAAACTGGAATGGCATGGTGAGAAAAAAATAATGGATTTAGGTACAGATCTCTCTACTGGGGTGAATGTATGACATTGTTCTGCATTCTGTCCATTAATTGTTCTTTTTGCATTTGTCACCCTGCGTGGGATGGGTATGCTCAGACGTCAGTCCCGTGCTCTCCATGCCACTGGGGTCAAGCTATCCTGGCTGCTGAGGGCTGAATGCTTGAAACCGGTCCCAGGATGCTTGTTTCCAGTCCAGGGAAGACCTGGCCTGGCAGTTCAGGCTGGACTGTTCCCATTGGGTGCAGGGTCAAGACTGATTTGCATATGGTTGGGTCTAAACTGGAATGGCATGGGTAGCAAAAAAAGGATGAATTTAGGCCCAGATCTCTGTAATGGGGGGAATGTATGACATTGTTCTGCATTCTGTTCGTTAATTGTTCTTTTTGCATTCGTCACCCCAAGTGGGACGGGTATGCTCAGAAGTGAGTCCCGTGCTCTCCATGCCACTGGAGTCAAGCTATCCTTGCTGATGAGGGCTGAAAGCCGGAAACCTGTCCTAGGATGCCTGTTTCCAGTCCAAGGAGGACCTGGCCTGGCAGTTCCGGCTAGACTGTTCCCATTGGGTGTGGGTCAAGAATGATTTGCATATGGTTGGATCCAAAATGGAATGGCATTGTGATAAAAAAAATGATTGATTTATGCCCAGATCTCTGTACTGGGGTGAATGTATGACATTGTTCTTCATTCTGTCCATCAATTGTTTTTTTTGCACTCATCACCCCGAGTTGGACAGGTATGCTCAGAAGTGAGGCCCGTGCTCTCCATTCTACTGGATTCAAGCTATTCTGGCTGATGAGGGCTGAAAGCCCGAAACCGGTCCTAGAATGCTTGTTTCAGGTCAAGGGAGGACCTGGCCTCGCAGTTCGGCCTGGAGTGTTCCCATTGGTTGCAGGGTCAAGACTGATTTGCATATGGTTGGCTCTAAACTGGAATGGCATGGTGAGCCAAAAAACTATGGATTTAGGCCCAGATCTCTGTACTGGGGTGAATGTATGACATTGTTCTGAATTCCGTCCATCAATTATTCTTTTTGCATTTGTCACCCCGAGTGGGAGAGGTTAGCTCAGTCGTGAGTCCTGTGCTCTCCATTCCACTGGAGTCAGGTTATTCTGGCTGATGAGGGCTGAAAGCCTGAAACCGGTCCTAGAATGCTTGTTTCAGGTCCAGGGAGGACCAGGCCTCGCAGTTCGGGCTGGACTGTTCCCATTGGGTGCAGGTTCAAGACTGATGAGGGCTGAAAGCCCGAAACCGGTCCGTTTGCTCACCATGCCATTCCAAACTGGAATGGCATGGTGAGCAAAAAAACAATGGATTTAGGCCCAGATCCCTGTACTTGGGTGAATGTATGACATTTTTCTTCATTCTGTCCATCAATTGTTCTTTTTTCATTTGTCACCCCGAGTGGGATAGGTATGCTCAGATGTGAGTCCTGTGCTCTCCATGCCACCGGAGTTAAGCTATCCAGGCTTATTAGGGCTGAAACCCCAAACGGGTGCTAGGATGCTTGTTTCTTGTCCAGGGAGGACCTGGCCTGGCAGTTCAGGCTGGACTGTTCCTATTGAGTGCAGGGTCAAGACTGATTTGCATATGGTTGGGTCCAGACTTGAATGGCACGGTGAGCAAAAAAATGAATGATTGAGGCCCAGATCTCTGAACTGGGATGAATGTATGACATTGTTCTACATTCTGTCCTTCAATTGTTCTTTTTGCATTTGTCACCCCAAGTGGGACGAGTCCTGGGCTCTCCATGCCACTGGAGTCAAACTATCCTGGCTGATGGGGGCTGAAAGCCCGAAACTGGTCCTAGGATACTTGTTCCCAGTCCAGGGAGGACCTGGCCTGGCAGTTTGGGTTGGACTGGTCCCTTTGGGAGCAGGGTCAAGACTGATTTGCATATGGTTGGGTTCAAACTGGAATGGCATGGTGAGCAAAAATACAGCACATTTAGGCCCAGATCTCTGTACTGGGGTGAATGTATGACATTTTTCTGCATACTGTCCGTCAATTGTTCTTTTTGCATTTGTCACCTCGAGTGGGACAGGTATGCTCAGATGTGAGTCCCGTGCGCTCCATGCCACTGGAGTCAAGCTATCCTGGCTGATGAGGGATGAAAGCCCAAAACCGGTCCTAGGATGCTTGTTTCCAGTCCTGGGAGGACCTGGCCTGTCTGCTCGGACTGGACTGTCCCCATTGGGTGCAGGGTCAAGACTGATTTGCATATGGTTGGGTCCAAACTCGAATGGCATTGTGAGCAAAAATCGATGGATTAAGGCCCAGACCTCTGTACTCGGGTGAATGTGTGACATTTTTCTGCATTCTGTCCATCAATTGTTCTTTTTGCATTTTTCACCCCGAGTGGGACGGCTATGCTCAGACTTGAGTCCTGTGCTCTCCATGCCACTGGAGTCAAGCTATCCTGACTGATGAGGGCTGAAAGCCGGAAACCAGTCCTAGAATACCTGTTTCCAGTCCAGGGAGAACCTGGCCTTGCAGCTCGGGCCGGACTGTTCCCATTGGGTGCAGGGTCAAGACTGATTTGCATATGGTTGGGTCCAAACTGGAATGGCATGGGGTGCAAAAAACGATGGATTCAGGCCCAGATCTCTGTACTTGGGTGAATGTATGACATTGGTCTGCATTCTGTCCATCAATTGCTCTTTTTGCATTGATCTCTACATCATGCACATTCACCCTCTGAGCTGTCTTACGAGGACTGAAACATGCTTTTTCGCTATGCACGGAGATATGTGCAGCAGGTGTAAAACCCACTGTGCTATATGCATCTGTGACAACTGTCTGCATCCCAGGGACTCCTAGTCTTTCCCTTCCATTCTTCTCATTTTTGAGTCAGGGGTTTGGAGCCGGCATTGTTGGAAGGAGGGGCTAAAGAAAGTGGCGCTCTTCTTTCATGTCAGTAAGGGACCATTAATAAAATGCGTAAGGTTAACATGTCATCCATGCCAGCAGCAAACACGTCCCATCTATGAAATCAGAAGTGTCAAAGCCTATTTCAGACTGCTTATACAATCATGCTATCTTTTACTTCCCTTAGCCTCCCCATTTTGTCCCAACTTGCCCCCACCCCATGAATTCTCAAATTCAGTTTAGAAACTGAATAGGTGATATAGTGAGGGGACAATGGGGAAATGTGTGTTCACAGGCTGTTCACTGCACTGTAACAGGACCTGACCTGTGGACACAAAAGGGCTACCGATTAGGATCAGCAATGGGAAGATGGCAATGGAGACTGGGTGGAGTAGACCGAACACCGGGGGGGGGTCTTGCGCCTAAACCTGGTCTCTTCAGGTAAGTTTGTTTGGATGGGAGATACTTGATGTGGATGGCTTTTAGGGCCTCTTTGCTAATGTCATTTGCCTAATAAACCAAATACAACTAAGGGCATCAGGCAGTGAGGGTTCCTGGCCCGAGGTAGCCTCGTCCCCTGATCATTATGAGTCTGAGCCGCTGACCACGGATTAGTCACTGTAAAATGGGAATGGAAGGGAATGGCTCAACAATTCAGCCCTATGATTGTCACTTAGGACAAACAGGCCCTGTTTACCGTTTCTCCTTCACAAAAACTGCAATTACCAGAATGCATTGGAGTAGCCACTTTCACAGTTGGCAGGAGGGGGAAATCGATGAGATCAGCAAACCTAACAGATTCACAGATGCCAATAGCCTAATATCTTTTCTGGAGTCATATATGATACTATCAGTTGCGTGGTTGATTGTGTGATGCTTCTGGTGGTGAAATTTATGATTTAATGAGTGTAGAAAGTGGTGGTGAAATGTCCGTTGCAGTGGGAGGGGGCTCGGGAATGATTACCACATTTCCAGCTGAATCAAGAAGTACAGATTGTAATGGGGGTTGTAGTGTTTACTTCATTTACAAAATAAGGCTTGAACACCACATTCGGTGTACTAAGCACACTAGAAAGAAGTACAACACAATACAAGTCCCAGCCCGGTCTGTTTGCGGTCAGATGAGCAGGAACTCACAGGCCGAGCATAGAAGCCAGAGTTGGGGGCTGAGTCGAGGGGCTGCTGCAAGTTGGGCACCTGTGCCACCATCCCAGGCCGTGATCACACAACCACTTCCTCGTGCCTTCTAAACAGTAACAGGACTACAGTGAAGCAATCATTTTGCACTATCGAAACCCTGAAGGACTGGGTTTTTCTAAGACCCAGCGGTGCCAGGGACAACACCTGAAACCTTCGTGGGTTACCTGTTCTGGCGTGCAAATGACAGAGACACGGGACACTTCCTTCGGCGTCAAAGATTCGAGGTTTATTTACTGCAGGGAACACAGAAGTCACAAGAAGTACATAGCATGTAGGTTCAAGGAGACTGCTTCGAATTGTATCTGTGGATCGCTCCTTTTATACAGTTTTTCGTCATAAGACAACATGGCAAACAAGAGGTTACAACCCAGTTCCCACAGTAAATTAAATAGGGGGTCGCTTTCATGTATTCAGGGCCTGGAACATAATTACAGTAGCATTGCCGGTTCCCAACTGTAAAAGTACATCTTCTCACCATTAGTGCATTCCATTCCGGCAGTAAACGAATTAAGGAAGAGTCAGAAACAGGTGCAGGGGAAGACAAGGATAATCAACAGATTGAAAAGAGTGTAAGGGGGTGATATCAGAAACACGATTGTAGGGATCAAAGGAGACATGCCTAATGAATGCACAACTGAGACAATAGACCGGCACGGCAAGATGAGCCTCGAGCGGGGCCATCTGCCTTGCAGTGTCATCCCCCTCGTCATAAAGACACCCTTAAAGGAAAACGTGTCTTCCGCAAGAGTTTGGGAATCCCAGGGTCACGAAGGGGACAGTGTCCGTTCGCTGGCTACTTGAGGGCAAGAAACAAAATGGATGCCGTATCTAAAATGGAACCCGTGGGTTCAGATGAAGAAACCCACGAAACAGACGAACGGTTTAGGTTAGCACAGCAAAAACACGTACACCCACTAAACTCGTCATTTGCGGTTCATAGATACCAGACATGACCATATTCGAGCGAGTCGAAAACACCACTTACAATTGTCACGGAACCTCAGACGCTCCTTTTGCCCTCATGTAGGCAAGCACTAGTCGAAATCAGAATCGATCTCGATATTCATCAGACCATCCAGATGTTGCTGCAACATTATTCTATCCATCAGTGCTTCCTTGGTAACAGGTGGCCGTCTTATACACGTTGTAGCACAGAGGCCACATAAGGCAGGACCACATTGCACACAAAGACAACACGTGAACAGAAATGCTACAGCAACCCCAATGATCATCAGAATTTTCCAACCCCACGTCGACATCAGGCCCCAAAACCACCCTAGTAGCGTCCAATCCCCTACGTCCACGTGTATGGACTCGGAGATCTTATGCAACTTCGAGATGGCTTGATAGACAGTTAGAGCGTTGTCAGGAATGAAAATGCAGCAACTCGAATGGATCACCTTACATACTCCACCTCTATCTGCAAGGACAACGTCTAAAACCATACGATTTTGTAACGTCATAAGCCTGTCAGCCTGAAGCTCTGCTGTAATGTTACCAAGGGCGCTCGCAGTGATATTAGCAGTCGATTCCACCACTCGGGTCAACTGTCTCAGGTTCCTACTATTGATCATAGGTCCCCAAAACGGCAAGAAACCCTTAAAGAAGTCTCCTGCTTCTTGACCGGCAGTGTCCTCTTCGCTAATCACGCCTCTCACAACTCTGGTCTTGTGATAATCCGACCCAACAGTAAAGGTCGGCGGCAACAGATTCGCAATATAACATGTGCCTGAGACGTCACGAGGCAACCATGTATATGCGCGGTCGTAACAAACAAAGTAAGTACCCTTGGCAGTCAGAAGAACAGGGGAAGAGGCCGTCGGCAAAACATACTTTCGGTACAGGCACTCCTCCCGAGCTGAGCTCGCAGGCTTCGGCCAAGGCCTTTCAGACAGAAATTACCGAGATGGGGTACGATCCAGATCGGAGACGAGCTTTTAAGCTGCCGATCACCCACTGACATGCTATACTCAGCCTCACTCAGATCTCTGTATGCTCGCACCTCTTCCTCCGGGATAAGCGATGCGTCAAAGATATCCCTATCTAAATCGGCAATCGCTCTTGCCAAAGGCTTGTGGTACGGGCCAGGACCATGATCTGCAGTGCGTGGCTCTCGATGGAGGTAGGAATCTAGTGCGCTACGAAACATTGTTTGGAATGCTCGAGCTGAACCCTGGGAACTGTAAGGAAGGACCAAGTACGGGATTCCCCTATCCGTGGTATGGGGCATTAACCCACACACCCAACAGTTGGTAGTGTTCATCACCAACTGATGTTGATGAAGGAGCTGAACGAAGGAATTGTTCATGAATTCCGCACGTCTAATCTGCTCGTGTTGGGGTAAGATGTGAAAAGAATGAGGAGAAACAGTGGAAGTAGGTTTTGGTCCAGAGGAAGGGGTAGGTGAAGCAGAAGGCAATAATGATTGTATTGCATAGTATACTCCACCCACCAGTAACAAGGAAACAGTTAGGAACAGTAGGAACACCTGAAACATAAAGCATTTGGTACGTACAACCCTATGCAGTTCGAATCTTTGCGCTTGAGTCTTCTCCACTTCCGACAACTTTGAGAATGCCATCCACTAAAACCGTCCGCAACGTTCTTGACGCACTTCGTTCTGTGTAGTAATTGTCAATCCCCAGAAGTTCCTAGGAATCAACGGCCTCCGACCTAGTGTCAGGACCTACTATACAGAGGGAAGTACCCGCACGGCCCTACGGTCAACCCGGATGTAAGGTTCTTTCAATCAAACAGTATATACAAAGTCTCCTAGCTGTGGAAAAACACACATGTGGAAAAAAGAACTCAGAAATTGATAGAAACCACAGTTGTTCAAAAATTTTCAAAATGATAATGGGGGTAACGTGAATTTCAAAAAGGAAAAAGCAAAAATAATTTATTTGTCTCTGGTATTGGAACGAAGAAAATATCTGCTTCTTCCAGGACGAGTCTGCTCTTCAAACAATTGGTCGGATTGTGGAACAGGGTCCTGTCGGTCAGACGATAGTTCAGATCTTGAACTCTCCAATGGCAAAGATTCAACAAGGTTATCTGGCTGCACTGAAGTATCTCCCACAGGCTGAGCGTCACTGAACGGCACAAAGTTCGGCAAAGCTTCTGTCTCTGTTGCAACGATGCCAGTCCTCACCCACGAGTCTGCTGGTAAAGGTATTGGTACCTTTTTGGTGTGGGTGGCGTGCACCCAATGCTTGCGGCCCTCCAAACGAACAGCGGTTCTCGTGGCGAGTAGCACTTGAAAGGGTCCAACAAACCTCGGCTCGAGGTTTCGCTTCCGGCCAAAATTTCTGGTTACCACCCAGTCTCCGGGTTGGAGCTGGTGGCCTGGACCCTCCGTCTGTGCCAGCAGTGCTTCAAAGACCTGTTGATGAATTAACCTCAGTTTAGCAGTCAGATCATGAAGGTAATCAATTAGCATTGGATATTCAAGATTTGCGAATGACCTGGGTCTAGGAACCCCCCAAATATTTGCAGGACGACCGAACACAATCTCATATGGGCTAAGCCCTACTCGAGAGTGTACAGTGGCCCTAGTTGACAGAAGAGCCAGAGGCAAAGCATCGGGCCACGAGAGACCAGTCGTAGCCTGAATCTTTGCGAGTTTTAGTTTTAGAGTACCATTGTACCCCTCAACCAAACCTGCTGACTGGGGATGATTGGCGCTGTGGAATTTTTGTGTAATTTCAAGGCCCTTACACACACTCTTCATCACACTCCCCAAAAACTCACTTCCGTTATCAGACCATACAATCCGTGGCATTCCATACCGAGGAAAGTATTCCTTCAGTAGAACTTTCCCTGTGGACAGAGCAGTATTGTCTTTGAGAGGATAGGCTTTGATCCATCGGGAGAATGCGCAAACCACAACTAAAATGTACTTCAGGTTATTACATCGCTCCATATGGATGAAGTCCAGCTGGATTACCTCAAAGGGACATGTAGGAGGAGCAAAATGGCCAGGGGGTGTAGGAGTGCCCTTGCCAGGATTGTACATCATACATACCATGCAATTCTTGACCAACCTCTCAGCACACTTAGCGATACCATCATTCTTCCATACAGGGGACAACAACTTGCAGATACCTTTCGCGCTAATATGTGACAAACCGTGTGCCATGGTCACAACAGCTAGCACATATGCATCCGGCAACATCCATCTTTAATTCTCCGACAAATCAATCCAACATCCATTCGCATCCAACTTTCCAGTGCTCTCCTTCCACTTGGTCTTTTCAGTTTCGGTGGCCTCATTCTGAATCGCTTTCACACTTTCGACAGTATCCTCACACATACCAGTTTCTGCAGGCCACCTTACCGAACTCGTCACATACATTCTAGTTGCAAGGTTTCTCGCAGTCTCCTTAGCAATCTCATCAGCAAACGCATTGCCACGACGAACATCATCCGTCACCTTACGGTGCGCACTGCATTTAATAATCGCCACCTGCTTGGGCAATGTGAGTGCATCTAAAAGATCGTTCACGAGCTGTCCGTGTTGGATCTTCGTGCCATGCGATGTCATAAAACCTCTCTCTCGCCACAATCGTCCAAAATTATGAGCGACGCCAAAGGCATACTGGCTGTCGGTAAACACATTCACCCGCTTCCCTTTCGACAAAACACACGCTCTCATCAATGCAATTAATTCTGCCGCCTGAGCAGAATTCTGATTCAATCTCGCAGTTTCCACAACCGTACTCAACGTTACCACAGCATACGCAGTCGTCACATCACCATTCGGCAACTTAAAACACGAACCACCCACATACAAAGTACCATCGGGGTCTTCCAATGGAATGTTTTTTAGGTCAACACGACCCTTCGTTTCTTCCTCAGTTCGCAAATAACAATCATGTGGTAATACCTCATCTGATTCCATATTGATGGGCAACAACGTCGCCGGGTTTAGAACAGTGCAGCGCTTTATTTGAATGTGACTTGCCAAAAGCGTCAACTCATACCCAGACAACCTTGCGCTCGTCAAGTGTTGGGTTTTCGTACGATTCAAGAGAGTGTCAACTGCATGCGGAACCATCACCGTAAGCATATTATCCATGACCAATCCCGCAGATTGTCGGATGGACACCGCAGCTGCCGCTGTCGCTCTTAGACAACTCGGCAATGCTCTAGCTACTGGGTCCAAGGTCGAGGAAAAATATGCACATGGACGCTGCTTACCGCCAAATTGCTGCGTCAAAACACTCAATGCACAACCTTCCCTCTCGTGAACGTATAGTGTAAACGGCTTACTGTAGTCAGGAGTACCTAACACAGGGGCCGAACACAACGCATCACGCAATTCAGAAAAACTCTTCTGACATTCTTCCGTCCATGGCAAAGGAGTTGGGACATCCTTGCACGTAAGGGCTACCAATGGTTTCGCTAGCAATGAAAAATTTGGAATCCATTGCCTGCAGTATGACGTGATACCTAGAAAGGCACGTACATCTCTCTGAGTTGTTGGCACAGTCATTCGAGCGATCGCTGCAATTCTCTCTGGGGTCAACCTTCTTCCCTCCTTTGACAATAAGTGACCTAGATAGGTTACTTCTTGACAACAATATTACAGTTTCGAAGGTGACACCTTGTGATGTAAGTCACAGAGATGCTGTAACAGAGACACCGTAGCAGTTTTGCAAATCTCTTGTGTGTCCGCAGCCACCAATAAGTCATCGACATATTGGATCAAGGCCGCACCAGCCGGTAACACAAACGCATCAAGTTGACTCTTCAGGGCTAAGCATGGGCGAATTTTGCGAATCTCACGTTCGCGAATTTTGCGGATTTGCGAACTCGCAATCCGCAAAATCCGCGAATTCTCGCGAATTTGCAGATTTTTTTTTGTGTTCGCGCGGGTTTCTGCCAGTTCGCGAGGGTTTTGTACAATTTCGCAAACGCGAACTTACCTGTCGGGTCGCAAGTTTTGCGAACTTGTTGTTTCTACGTGTCCAGCCTGTTTGGGACACTCTTCTTCATCACTGCCACCCTCTGTCACCACTGCCACTCTCTGACTACTCATGCCACCCTCTGGCCCACCCATGCCACCCTCTGTTTCATCACAGCACCCTCTGGTTGTCTAGTGTACATTATTGTGGCAAAGCACACCTTCCCTGCCTCAATTGACCTGAATTAATTTGGGGCTGATTAATGTGTCACAGAATATTTTTTTAGCTGGCACCTGCTTCCTTAGTGCTTCCTGATTAGTGATCTTTTGCACTTGCTAAGTGCTTTCATTGTTGCAAAATTAGTTACAACACCTGCCCTGCCCCAACTGACAATAATGAATTGGATTTGAACTTCCAGCCTGGCTCCTGCTTGTCTCCCTTAGCTGTAATTCAGGGCCTTTGTGGCATATGTGTAACTATTCTGAGGGTCAGAGCAGGGTCACATAATAGTTGCAAGTAGGCAACTGAACTCTGGAGGGGCCCCTCAGGAAGCACTACAGGAAATGGCTACTAATGATGAGCTTGAACTTTTGAACCTGGTAAGTAGTTTCAGTTTTGCTAAGATCGTATTTCTGCAATTTAGCGCTTATTCGCGGGGCGCAAAGTTGAACTGGGAAGCCGTGAACTCACGCGAACAGTGCGAGCAAGCCATAAAATCCGCTGCTCGCGGATTTGCGGATTTTGCGGGAAATTCTCAAATCTCGCGGATTGCAAATTTACCGAAAATCCGCAAAATCCGCGAGCGGAACGGATTTTCCGCCCATACTTATTCAGGGCTTGGCTGTATATCGATGGACTCTCACAGTAGCCCTGAGGAGCGCGTTTAAACCTAAAGCTGCGACCACCTAACGAGAAACCGAATAGGTCCCTGCTTTCCTCAGCAATCGGAATGCTAAAGAAAGCATTCTTTAAATTGATCACTGAGAACCAAGAAGCAGATGCTGGAATCAGAGTCAGTAAAGCCGTAATGTCAGGCACCACAGGGAACTGAGGAACCACAATTTTGTTCACCTCCCGTAAATCAATGACAAAACGATAAACAGGAGGCTTAGATGGATCAGTGCGTTTCAAAATAGGTAACACAGGACTATTACACACGTTTCCCCGAGTCTCCTCGATAACATCTTTCTCGATCAAGTCATAGATGATCGCTAACAACGCTCGCTCACCATCAAGGGAGATACGATACTGGGGAATACGTGGTAATCGCACATTTAATTTCAATTGGACAACATAAGGGGAGATGTCAAGCAGGCCCACGTCATTGGGACCCGTTGCCCACAAAGATGCAGGAAGAGAACTCAATTCCGGTGGGAGCTTATCAGTTGACAAATACATAGGAGAGATCACTCTCTGACCCAATGTAAGCTCCACCCCGCAGGAGAACAATACAAAGTGGCATACAATTGTTTCAGCAAATCCAGGCCCAAAAGATTTTCACCACAACCAGTAGTCAGAATCAAACGAGCTTTCAGCTCACGAGGCCCAATTGTAAGGGGCAAAGGGCGAGAAACCGGATTGCTAACAGGGGCACCAGAGAATCCAACGGAAAGATTTGTTAAGTCATACAAAGGTGCGCCAGGGAGTTTCGAATGCATGATGGAACTTTTCGCTGCACCAGTGTCCAACAGAAAAGGCTCAACTATGCCCGATGTGGCAACTGCGACGTAAGGTCCTCTCTGATCAACTGGAACTGATACTACTCCCTCTCCTTGTCTATGGCTGTCCTAGTAATTACCATCATCGGTACCCTGGTCGACATAAAAATCGTCCACATGGTACTGCGCGGATCTACCTGATGATGAACCACGCTGATCAAAACAATTATTAGAATCAGATGAATTGTTAGAACGCTCATTTTGATTCTGAGTAACACCACAACCTCTACCTCGTGAAGCTTGTTGAGGACCACTACGACCTCCTCTAGACGAATTGCCATTATTCCGATCGCGCAGAACCGGACAATCAAATTTCAAATGACCCTCTCCTCTACAATAGGCACATTGATTGTACCCAAGCATAGATCTCTGCGAAGAAGAATCATTCCGCGACTGCGACCTAGCGGGCTGCGATTGCGATCTATTCCGCTGTTGAGAATCGTTTTGATTTGAGCGCGGGGAATACGCTTGTTGTAACAAAACTTTTGTTTTGAGCTCTTTCGTCTTTTTATCCGCACGATCATTTTCCTCCTTCTCTCTATTTTCATAATATTGAGCCGTGGCCAATATCTGAGCAGAGGTAGAAACAGCCCACGCACTTTCTGAATTTTTCAATTTGTTGCTAAGTTCAGGCAACAAATTTGATACCAATTTATCCACAAACAATCTCTGACCCCCTTCAGTGCCCATATCTTGACCACTATGATCGATGAATGCCTCCTCAAATCTCGTAAAGAAATCAGAGACACTCTTGTCCTTCTTTTGCTTACAGGCAGACAGTTTATCCCAGTTAACTTTCATTGCTGGCATAAGTGTCTTCATCAATGTAATTATTCTCTGGGGTAGATTAGTAATGAGTTGTTCAGGCTTAGCCCCACCAACCTGCAAACCATCAGCCGCTGTAAGCGCAGCCCAATCACCACCTAATTCAGCTGCATGATCTTCTTGACGTATCTTCGCCCATACCGGTTGAGGTACGACATTGCTGAACAACATATCAATGTCGGCAAGGTTCATTATCGTAGCATCCACTAGTTGGGACAATTCTTTATAGTACCCTGCAGGATTTTTGCGAGGGTCAGGCAAAGTTTGCTTAACCTGCAAAACTTCCGATCGTTTCCATGGTAGGTGTATCCAAACTTTCTGGAAGTGTGGCAGGATTGGAGGAGCAGCATTAGTGTTACCTGGCATATACACTGGTGGAACTTCACGCATGGGATACTGACCAGGCGTCGCCATCCATTCCTCATGTTCGTCTTTAAACAGTGCACAAGGCATCACAGTGGGACGAAAAGATCGAAGATGCTCGACAGCACGTCGAACATTGCTACCCACAATCATGCCACTCAAAAACTGAAGCTGGAGTTCAGTTACAGCGGCCAGTACCTCGTCTACCACGTCAACTGATATCTCGTCGGGTAAGAATTTGCACATTTCTTCAAAAACAAATCTCTGTGTTGGCTCATTAAATTGAGAGAAAGTCTCAACAACTATGCGTGGAGGATTCTTAAGGGGATACCTAATCCAATTTTTTGCCATTTTAATTAGCGTATCACGTTCCCTACCACCAGGAAGCTGACTTCGTCGTTGGGGAGCATCAGAATCATCAGACCCAAGAATCGGTCCAAGAGGAGAGTAAAAGTTAGCAACAATATTAGGAATACGTCGCCGAACAGACGGGGAAGAGGAGAGAAGTAAAGGGGTAACAACAGGAGGACCAAAGACAGGAGGAGCAGGAGCAGTAGGAGTAGCCACAAGAGCAGAAGTAGCGGGAAGAACAGCTTGAGAAGGTATAGACGGTGGAGCAGTGGGGACAGCAGCAGGTAGAGGAATAGGGACAGAAGGATTCGCAAGAACAGGACCAGCGACAGGCTGATTAACAGCTGCCGGAACAACAGGTTAAGGAACAGGGGGAACCACAGGGACCGTGGTATCTTGTGCATATGGAGGTGGCAACTTTAGTAGATAGGACAACAAAGGGTCCTCTACTGCTTCCTCTCCCTTCTTGACAGTACCCGTCGGTAAAGCGGGATAACATTTATCCACCGCCATACGTTGTAATCTATCAAAAATGTCCTTTTCCTTCTCTTCTTTGTCTCGCTGAAACTGCTCTGCATTTCTCATCGTTGTAACGATACCTTCTCTCTTATTACGTTTAAGCTGTTTGATTTCTTTTTGCTTGGCTTCCTTACGCCATAACCGAAAGGAATCAAACATGGCCGGCCTTGCTTTCGTTTGAAACAATTTAGCTTCAAGATTGTCTAAAATTGGGGGTCTCAAAACTACCATGAGGTGGCCAACTAAGGACACCGTCATCTTTAGTGTAACGAACCCAATAATCATTGAATGTGATAGGACCCATACCATGGCGACTATATAATTCATAAATTGGAGTTCCAACCGGAGGTATCGGACATGAGTCCTCCAATCGGGAATCCGCACCACAACCTCTAAAGCAACTAAACAAAGTACTACGGCCAGGCATCGTGCACACTAACCGAGTTTCACAAACGTCAAGGGTTATTGGATTATAATGTCCCCGCAAAAGTGCAAAAACCCTCGGTTTTTGGCGACTGCAGTTGTCAAATAGAACAACTAAGAACAAAATACGAAGGACCACAAATGCAATGGAACCATGCAACAACTAAGCACCCACAACAACTAAGGATTCTGGGAGCGACCCACAAATACTTAACTCAAAGAACAATGGCGTCACCAGGAAGGCCCGTCGATCGTCTCGCTGTACCAAGGTCTACGCCAGGCGCCAAAACAGGTCGACAGTCAGGGCATCAGTCCATCGCAGCCGTCAGGAGGCGGGGATCTTCGCGGGAAAAGTCTTCGGGCCACTCGTTTTGACAAAAGGATCGATGAAGCAGGGTGCACCTTCCCTCAGAGATTTCACATGAAGTTCCTCACGATCGTCGGGCTTTGGATTGGTCACGCTGATGCCGCCCTACGTTGGGCGCCAACTGAAGGACTGGGTTTTTCTAAGACCCAGCGGTGCCAGGGACAACACCTGAAACCTTCGTGGGTTACCTGTTCCGGCGTACAAATGACAGAGACACGGGACACTTCCTTCGGCGTCAAAGATTCGAGGTTTATTTACTGCAGGGAACACAGAAGTCACAAGAAGTACATAGCATGTAGGTTCAAGGAGACTGCTTCGAATTGTATCTGTGGATCGCTCCTTTTATACAGTTTTTCGTCATAAGACAACATGGCAAACAAGAGGTTACAACCCAGTTCCCACTGTAAATTTCATAGGGGGTCGCTTTCATGTATTCAGGGCCTGGAACATTATTACAGTAGCATTGCCGGTTCCCAACTGTAAAAGTACATCTTCTCACCATTAGTGCATTCCATTCCGGCAGTAAACGAATTAAGGAAGAGTCAGAAACAGGTGCAGGGGAAGACAAGGATAATCAACAGATTGAAAAGAGTGTAAGGGGGTGATATCAGAAACACGATTGCAGGGATCAAAGGAGACGTGCCTAATGAATGCACAACTGAGACAATAGACCGGAACGGCAAGATGAGCCTCGAGCGGGGCCATCTGCCTTGCAGTGTCATCCCCCTCGTCATAAAGACACCCTCAAAGGAACACGTGTCTTCCGCAAGAGTTTGGGAATCCCAGGGTCACAAAGCGGACAGTGTCCGTTCGCTGGCTACTTGAGGGCAAGAAATAAAATGGATGCCGTATCTAAAATGGAGCCCGTGTGTTCAGATGAAGAAACCCACGAAACAGACGAACGGTTTAGGTTAGCACAGCGAAAACACGTACACCCACTAAACTCGTCATTTGCGGTTCATAGATACCAGACATGACCATATTAGAGCGTGTCGAAAACACCACTTACAATTGTCACGGAACCTCAACCCCTAACTTCATGGATGTGCACAAACCTAATGGGCACGGGCTGGGTGAAGGATAAGAAACGGATGGGTGGATGGCGGGAGAGAAGTAACAGAAATTTAAGCAGGTGGGGGAGATGAATACGGATGGGGCACAGAGAAGGGAGGAAAAAGAAGACAGCATTTGCAATAACACAAGTTTAAGCTATTGGCATTGTAAATGACATTGCATTTTATTTATGTTTGAAAACCAAAACATAAATAAAAGGCATTATCATTTGCAATGCCAATAGCTCAATTTAGCATAAATGCGCGACCTACTGCATTCCAAATGGTAAGCATCACGGACAATGAGAGGCCAGGTGGGCGATGGGGGGCAGAGATGGAGAAGGCATGGACAACAGAGGGAGGGGAGGCTCCAAAGCAAGTTGTGCCTGCAGAAAGAGAAAGTGAATAAAGAAAATAGTGCTCACAGTCTAAATAACACGTACTGTGTAAAAACTGAAGTAAAGGGGCCAGTCGCCATGGGAGATGACAAATGAAGAGGAGGCGGCACTATGAAGTGACTAACAAGCCTATTTACGAATCATAACCAGCATTTAGGACAGACAATGACACAAGCCAATGGCAAATATGGGCGGAGAGTTGGCGTGGTGTCTATTTGGTACTCAACCACAACAAGTCTTGCAGAGCAGCGAATGCGCGCTGGCTCTGGGCTCGACCTAAAAATAATCCCTGGCTTCTAGGTTGCTATCTGCCTACCCAGGTGGGCATATTGGGGGTCGCTCCCCCCTCCCTGGTGGGTAGTGGGTGGATCTCTGCTTGGGGATCGCCACCCTGGGGTGAACTTGAAGCAGGGATCCACTAAGGAAGGGTACCATTGGAAAGGGGAGACTCTCCCCTTTCCAACAATACCTCTCCCTAGAGTTTCGGTGCTCTGGAGCTGAGCTAGTCCCGTGAGAAGCGAAACAATGAAACTGAAAAAAAATTCAGTTTCTGCGGACGATTGTCATTGCATTGGAAATAAAAAGCCGACCTCGAGAAGTTCCCCACCTCCCGAGGACAAAAAAAAAGAAATCCCACTGCTGTCTGCCGCAGAGGGATTTTGTGCTCCTGTACTCATGACGGAATGGTTTCACAATGATCACTGGAAACATTCCGCTATGAGCACCGAAAGGGTTAACTAGAGTATTGTTTTATTTTTATAAGTTGTATATGATATAACAGTGGTATATTGGGTTTATAGGTGAAAAAGATGGGGAAACCTTTAAAATATATTTGCGCCAATTTTATTTTGTAATTTGGTGTATGAGTGATAATATTTTTTTGCAATTTAAAATTTTCCTAATAAAATATTTATTAATATATTATTAACTAATTAATTGTAATCTCTTTTTGTTCTGTAAAATAGTTTTTTTCTTATTTTTTAACATAAAATCAATTATTTTTATTGATTTATACATAATGGGGTCTATTACGATGTCGACACCGTCTCGGCACTGGGACCGACCGACCTCCGGTCGGCAGTCCCGACCTCCTGATTAGGAGCAACCAAACACTGTTCGGTCGCATTTCAACATTTCCCTATGACAGCTTGCATTATGGCCGTAACCGGTCGTAGTACATGCTCCCATAGGGAAATGGGAGGTCGTGTTAATCCCTGTACTTGTGGCAGGCACCTCAAGGTGCAGGGATTAACAGGTAGGCACCCTAGGTGACCCCTCAGCCCCCAACCGGAGGACGCGCACATAAGAGGGCCCTGCTAGGTGCCCCCAAACAGGCTTTCCAACAGGCTTTCCATTTCATAAATGCCAGTAGGGAAGCCCTGCCAGAAACCCTGCATTGTGACTGCCCTTTGGGATTACGGGTTGGCCTCCAACTGGCCAATGGGCTCCGTGAGCCAATAGGAAGCCAGCCAGAATAACCGGCCAGTTTAGTTTCCGACCGTCAGGATTGCAATGAGGCAGTAGGAAAGTAAATTGAGATGCAGTCCAGAAAGGCGCCAACTGTTGATCGAAGCCTTTCTGGGCTACATCGTGATTGGCCCCACTGTGTTAGAAAATGTTTGCAAATTTCATCACATTCATGTTGCCAAAATATTTTTCCACAACTTTTTGTTTGTTATAATTTGGTTTGAACTTTTTTATTTACAGTTTAATGTCAAATTGTACTGCTTAATTTTAATGTGTAGTAATAATATTCTGTAAAAGTTATTACTTGTTAATATCTCTTTTCAAGTTTGTGAAAAATGTAATTTCGAAATATGGTATCATATATATATATATATATATTTAGAATTATATATTTTAAGTTTAAAACAATGTAAACTTTTAACGATAATATTAATTTATAATGTACAGCTTTTAATTATTCATAACTTATTATTGTAATTTTTAATATTTGATTTAAAGTAATCATAATTTATAGGATTAGCTCATTAAGCGGTCAATTTGGATGGCGGGTGGATCGCCGCCGCCCATCTGGGGGTGGTGATCCGCCCGCCATTTGCAACCGCCCGCATACCATTTTCCCTCTGCCAAATTACGATGGCGGAGGGGACCCCCGGAAAAGGGCTCCAAAATGGTGGCGGTGTCTGCAAGACACCGCCATCCATATTAGGATGGGCGGGGGTGCAGGGCATTCCATGGCGAGACCCTGCCATGGAAAGCCAGGCGGAGTATACTTTCAGGGGCCCCTTGCGGGCCCCCATGGGTGCACATGGGGGGTATCCATGGTACTCCCTCCATTTGCATGCACAATGCAGCAGGCACAGCGCAGTGCCTGCTACGTTGTGCATGCAAATGCATGTCAGGCATATATTGCATTGTGGCGGGTGCTGCTTACAGCAGTGCCCACCACAATGCAATATATGCGGGATGCAACTGTTACAGTGCCATCCTAATTTCCACACCTATGGCGGTCGGTCCCATTTTCAGGTACAGTGGCGGGCGGACAAAGTCCACCCACCATCGTACTAGGCCCCTAAATTAGTTTCTCAGTGAGTTCTAGAAAAAATACATCATAGATTTTTGAAAACATAGGTTTACTGTTAAGTTATTTTTCCAAAAAGTCAATGGAAAAATATTTCTTTTAATTCATGGTTTCAGTATAATGTTATTTTTTCTTTTAAGTTGGTTGCATTTTGTTTATATATTTAGTTGTTCGTAGTGCTTTTATGTAAATATGTCTAGACACATATTTTTCACATATATTTTACATTTAATAAATAAACATATATAAAAATTATTTAGGGCCTGATTATTACTTTGGTGGTGCATTGCCAGGTCCGCCCCACCGCAGAACTGCTGCACCACCAAAGCTGTCGACAGATCGTTCACCAGAAGTTTCCTCCTGTCTGGCAAACTTTGTTTGTTTTTGAGCTTCCCACAGCATTGCCCTGAAAATGGGCACTGCAATGGGAACACCAAAAAAAGTTCCAGCACGGAATGGACTGAAAAGTCCATGCCATGCAGGAAATGGGGTGTGTGTTCATGCACCCCAGGGCACAGAGACAGAGGTACAAGGAGTCCTGTTGTGACCCCTTTGTTTCCTCTCCCCTAGGTTTTTCATTAAGGTGGAACCACCATGAGACCATGGTGGAGAGGAAACTCCTAATATGCTGGCTAGAAACATGGCGGTTCCTCCACACATATTGATGCCTCCAAACAGCCGTAACACCACCAGGGAATGGCGGTTCTCTGGTGACTGCGGTGGGACAATAGTATTTCGACTGCCCTAATTGTTATAGGGCGGTCGGGAGACCGCCAGACTCAGTCATAATCGAGCTATCAGTGACTAAAACATTCCCGTAACTGGCACAGATTGGAGTGTGAATAGCAACTGTCATCCCTTTAGTGTCCAAATCCTTGCCCTATATGGCCTAGATTGGAGTGAGATTAAGAAATATCACCTTCAATTTTCAGCACCTTCTTCTAAATGGGTTAGATTGGAGTGGGGATAGTTAATGTGACCACTTTACTGTCCATCATCTTTACCTAAGTGGCTTAGATTAGAGTTGGAAAAGCAAAGGTCATCCCTTTGGTGTCCAAAACCTTACTCTTAGGTCCTGAGTGTGAGTTTTTGGTGGAGTTTTGGCACATCAGTGCAAACTGCTGCACCACTGATCTGCCAAAGCTCGTGCCATTAACCAGTTTACAACTTTTACGTAGTCTGGCAGTCGGCCAGCATTGCGGTCCCATGGTGGTGCCTCTTTTAAAAATAGTGGTGCCATTAAAAAAGGCATCAGCACAAGGTTCCTGCATGGAATTGACTCGAAAGTCCATGCCGTGCAAGAACCTATCTGCATGCACCTGAGGGGCACATGTTATGCCCAACTGTGTGCGTTCACATATGTTTGAGACACAGGGGGCCCTACCAGGGTTTTCATGGCAGTGGAACCGCCATGAAAAGCCTGGCTGAGATGAAAC
This sequence comes from Lissotriton vulgaris, assembly GCF_964263255.1. Classification (NCBI taxonomy): domain Eukaryota; kingdom Metazoa; phylum Chordata; class Amphibia; order Caudata; family Salamandridae; genus Lissotriton; species Lissotriton vulgaris. The sequence continues at coordinate 513,019,505 of NC_141693.1, read as the reverse complement.
TTTTAATATGCTTGGCGGGACCGTGACAGTCGACCAAGCATATTTCTGCCTCTGACCACTGCTCCTCCGCTAGGAAATGACCGTTCCCTGGCAGAGCCAGCATTCCCAGGGCGGTCTGTCTGCCCGAGTCAAAATCGGGAGGTCAGACCGCCGGCAAGGCAGTGGCTGGATCTGCAATACCACCACGAGTCTGGTGGTCCTCGGACCACCAGACCCGTAATAGGGCCCTAAATGTCTTACACTGGAGTAAAAATAGGAAATGTGACTACTTTAGTGTCCAACAACTTCCCCTAAATGGTTTAGAAAGCAGTATGATTAGTAAATATTACCCCTTTCTGTAAATCACTTAGGTTTGATTGGGAATAGAAAGTGGAACCCCTTTAGTGTCCACCACCTTACCTTTGATTGGAGTGGGATAAAGTAACTGTGGTCCCTTTAGTGTATAACATTACCCCAAATTTGTTTCAATAGAAGTGGGACTAGTAACTGTAGAACAAACACCCCGCCCAGCCGACTAAACGCTGACGCGGCCGAATGTTGCCATAGCGACGCCGCCTTCCCTCAGAAGCGGTCACGCCCACCCACGCTGACCACGCCCGCGCTAGCCTACTTGAGCACGCGCTGATCGCTAGCGCAGTGTTGCAGAACTCTCTCCTGAGGCGGAAAGCCGAGAGATGTAACGCTGAAATTTTAAACTTGTGGTAATTGTGTACTTTTAAAACCGTTGTTCCCCCAGCTAATGCTTGTAGAACAAACACCCCGCCCAGCCGACTAAACGCTGACGCGGCCGAGTGTTGCCATAGCGACGCCGCCTTCCCTCAGAAGCGGTCACGCCCACCCATGCTGACCACGCCCTCCGCCAGCCTACTTGAACACGCGCTGATCGCTAGCGCAGTGTTGCAGAACTCTCTCCTGAGTCGGAAAGCCGGGAGATGTAACGCTGAATTTTAAACTTGTGGTAATTGTGTACTTTTAAAATCGTTGTTCCCCCAGCTAATGCTTGTAGAACAAACACCCCGCCCAGCCGACTAAACGCTGACGCGGCCGAGTGTTGCCATAGCGACGCCGCCTTCCCTCAGAAGCGGTCACGCCCACCCACGCTGACCACGCCCCCCCGCCAGCCTACTTGAACACGCGCTGATCGCTTGCGCAGTGTTGCAGAACTCTCTCCTGAGGCGGAAAGCCGGGAGATGTAACGCTGAATTTTAAACTTGTGGTAATTGTGTACTTTTAAATCGTTGTTCCGCCAGCTAATGCTTGTAGAACAAACACCCCGCCCAGCCGACTAAACGCTGACGCGGCCGAGTGTTGCCATAGCGACGCCGCCTTCCCTCAGAAGCGGTCACGCCCACCCACGCTGACCACGCCCCCCGCCAGCCTACTTGAACACGCGCTGATCGCTAGCGCAGTGTTGCAGAACTCTCTCTTGAGGCGGAAAGCCGGGAGATGTAACGCTGAATTTTAAACTTGTGGTAATTGTGTACTTTTAAAACCGCTGTTCCCCCAGCTAATGCTTGTAGAACAAACACCCCGCCCAGCCGACTAAACGCTGACGCGGCCGAGTGTTGCCATAGAAACGCCGCCTTCCCTCAGAAGCGGTCACGCCCACCCACGCTGACCACGCCCCCCCGCCAGCCTACTTGAACATGCGCTGATCGCTAGCGCAGTGTTGCAGAACTCTCTCCTGAGGCGGAAAGCCGGGAGATGTAACGCTGAATTTTAAACTTGTGGTAATTGTGTACTTTTAAAACCGTTGTTCCCCCAGCTAATGCTTGTAGAATAAACCCCCGCCCAGCCGACTAAACGCTGACGCGGCCGAGTGTTGCCATAGCGATGCCGCCTTCCCTCAGAAGCGGTCACGCCCACCCACGCTGACCACGCCCCCCCACCACAACACTACCTCTGCAGCATAAATCATGCTACGGATCCGGAAGCGCAGCGGACGAGCGCAACGGGCGCGGCGAATGTGCTCGTCTGCGCTCGTCGCGCCGAGGACGGGCCCAGGGCCACTCCCCCTGTTCCACCGCTCCCTTGTCCTACACAAAGCTCGTTGGTACAGACCTACACCTCCGCCCAAATCTTAAGCATTAGACCTGTAGCAGAGGTGCCTCACGCCTTACCACATTTCAACTACACAAATTCTAGCACAGGCCCACTTAAATGTCCCACATGCACCGAGGACATTTTTACCCCTCCCACAACCTCCTCTCGTCAAGTGACAGCAGCACTTATAAACGTACGGTCTCTTCCTAAACATAAAATTGAAATTGCTGAATTTATTGACTCACATAAATTGGACCTACTATTTGTCACCGAAACATGGGGGGATGACTCCTCCGGTCCAGATTTCAGAGCTGCTACTACAACCAATTACTGTGTCTGTAAACTAGATAGACCTAAAAGAAAGGGTGTAGGTATAGCTATTATTTATAAAGATCACTTCAAAGTAACAACAACTGAGTCAAACTACTCCGAGTGCGAGGCTTTGTTCTTCACTATAGGCCTTTCCGGTAGAACGTCATTTAAAGGTATGCTAATCTACCGCCCCCCCCGGGTCCAGATCTAAATTCCTCTCGAACATGGATAACCTAATCGAGGCTTCAGTGGGATCCCCACACTTCACCGTTCTGGGTGACTTCAACTTTCATCTCGAAGCCACTGATGACCCTGATACATCAATGCTAATCAACGATCTGGCTGCTGCAGGTCTCCTGCAAATCATTAAAGAACCCACCCATAAGGCAGGACACACCTTAGATGGACTATTTACTAACCACCCAAATATATCCATCTCTAGGGTGACCCCCCTAGTTTGGACGGATCATGCAGCCGTATGCTTCTCCATCATAACTATCTCGAGCACTTCCCCCTCTACATCTCCTTCCCCTATCACCTTCCGAGATTGGAAAAATATCAATCTTGACCATCTTACGGAGATGATGCGGGACAGTATCATTCCAAATGAGCAGGATCCCACAACATCATCTGCCAACTACTTGAGCAACTTAAACACAGCCTGTAACAAGTTAGCGCCTAACAAAACTTCACACCTGAGTAGAAAACTCCCTTCAGCCCCTTGGTTCACTGAACTACTTCGATTGCAGAGACAATACTGCAGGAACTTAGAAAGGCAGTGGCGCCGCCACTTCAGTCCCCCTGATAAAATGACATATAAGAACGCTCTCTCCAAATATAAAAAACTCATAACAACGGAGAAAACGATCTATTACACCAATCAAATCAATCAGGCCAAAAATTCGGCAGGGAAACTATTTCAGGTGGTCACTCACCTATCTAATCCCCTCGCCCCGCGCTCAGAAGGATCACAATCCCTATCGGACTCTATGGCCAAATTCTTTGAAGACAAAGTCAGAGCCATCTTCACCACTTTTTCCCCTTCTCCCCCTTCCCCATCCACTTTGAGTCCCCCCTCCATTAACGCTCCAGCCTTCCTAGCTTTTAAAACTACTATGCAGGAACATATCCAACCCCTGATTGCCCGGACAAAATCGGGGTCACCCCTTGATCCTTGTCCTCCTGACATCCTTAATCTCATCCCTGAAGCCATTGCCCCTCCCCTAACCACCATCTGCAATGCAATGTTCTCAACTGGCATCTATCCATCTGTCTGGAAGGAGGCTATTATTAAGCCACTTCTAAAGAATCCTACCCTAGACCCTCTTCTTCCTGCCAGTTATGGACCCATCACATGTCTCCCGTTCGCTGCTAACATTTTCGAAAAAATTATGAACACACAACTTTTGACCTACATACATGACAACAACCTACTTGACGACACCCAATTTGGGTTCAGACAAGGTCACGGAACAGAGACAGCGCTCCTAAAAGCAGAAGATGAGATAAGGACCACAATGGATAACGGAGGTTCTGCAATACTAATACTTTTAGATCTCTCCGCAGCTTTCGACACTGTCGATCATGTCACTTTGATCGACCGTGTCGCGGCCTTAGGAATAAAAAACAAAGCCAAAGAACTCCTCGCCTCATTCTTGGCCAACCGCCCTCAGACAGTGAAGATGGGCAAATACATCTCCCAGACCTTCTCTCTGCCTTGCGGAGTACCACAGGGCTCCTCGCTAAGTCCGACACTTTTCAACATTTATGTCTCGGACTTAGCGAGGGTTAAAAAATCTTATGGAATTGCCCTCACTACCTACGTAGACGACACCCAACTGGTGCTATCTGTATACAATGATGGCATCTCGGTGGCAGCCAACTTCCAAGAAGGAATGAGGGCAATAAGCTCCTGGATGTCATCTAACTGTCTCAAATTAAATTCTGATAAGACAGAGGTGATGACATTCGGGATGCTGCAACCTACATGGTCCCCCCAATGGTGGCCACCTCAGATGGGACAACCTCCCGAACCAGTGACCAAAGTACGCAACCTAGGAGTCATATTTGACAATAAAATGTCCTTCCAACAGCATGCCAATTCGGTGGTCTCCTCATCCTTTCACATTTTAAAAAGGATTAAAAAGCTAACCCCATACCTACCTCCGTCTGCAGGCAAAACCCTAATCAGTAAAAATGTAAAAAGGAGGATCTCGCACAGCAATGATAATCGCGGTGGAAGGATTGTAAAGAGTTGTTGTGTGCTGCACTGGGAAAACACTGTCTGGCCAAGCAGTGTAATGTGAATAACCAAGGAGAGGCTCCCCCGCCTAGGAGGAGAACGCCCCGGAGCACAACGTATGGGTGACCAAGAGGTCTGATGCAATAAACGTAGAATAGTCAATGTTAAATGTTCAAAGTGGAAATATTCAGCTTTCCATTTTTATTTAGAACTTGTATCGCTTTTAAAGTGCGTAACGAAGCATGTAATCCATATCAGGTACAAATGAATTAAAGCATATTCCTTTTCACACATCCCAATGCATTTCGGGCGGAGCCCATCATCAGGGGATTACTCTACAAAAAAGGCAAAAAACCAAACTGTAATGGCATAGAAATACAATCGTGCACCAGTAAATGTCAAGATCGTTTTCACAGAGCATATGCAAAAAACATCAGGTGAGTAAACAGGGAATAAAAGCCCAAAAGCGGGGGTGACGGAGGATACCCATGTGTAAGCACGAGATAGGGGGAACGGGGTAAAGGCAGCGGACACGAACCGGGTGCGAGTTTGAAAAATCGAATGAAGAATAGCGTGACCGGGTCAACAAATCAGTGACGGAGAGTGAACCACAGTGCTTACCAAGATACAAAAAGCGGGTGAAACATGCGGGTCAGGCAGTAATGATGTCCCGAGTAGGGTACTTACACGTGCAAAGAGGAGTAGGGACTCCGCGGAGTTCCGTGAAGTTCATCAACAAAGTGAATGGCGAACGGGATTAAAGTAACCAAAGGCGGGTGATGGACAGTGAGAAAGGACTGAAAGTCCTGAAAGGACGGTGTTAAACAGCGAGAAAGGACTAAACGTCCCAAACTAAGTTCTCGAGACCCAGTGAAGGTATGAGCGCCATATTGGAGCGTGCAAAAAGTAAAACAAAGTGACAACGTGTAATGAAAAAATAAGTGAAAAAACATGAAAGCATGCAGCATAAGAAGTCGAAATATACAGTTACAGATAACAAAGAAACTCAATGCGATCATTGAGCCCGGAAGGGGCCATCGTGGAAAGGTAACGGATCCAAAAGTTCTCGCGTTTAAGCAAGTGGTTCTTATTGTTCGTGGTGATCGGGACTTGTTCGAGTATTTGATATTTCAATTGGGCCACTGTATGTCTATTGTCCATAAAGTGAGTGGCGACAGTGGACTTGAGGTTCTGAGTGCGGATGTTGCTCTTATGTTCTAAGATCCTCACACGGATCTTCCTTTCGGTATGGCCAACATAACACTTGCCACAAGGGCATTTCAAAACGTATACAACATTTTTGCTGTTGCAGGTAGCGTTCACTTTAAGTTTTATGGCGTTGCCTTTCATTGGATGGTTAATGACATTTCCAAGAATACAATTATTGTAGTTGCTGCAATTGTGACAGGGTTTGAGACCCATGTAAGTGACATTGGTCTTGGAATCACAAGTTTGACTGAGGATCTCCTTGAGGTTCTTGCCTCTGGTGAATGCAAATATAGGGAGCTCATTAAACACACCCTTAAAGTCCGGTTCCAAAGTTAAGATGGGCCAATGTTTACGAATAATTTTTTGGAACTGATTGGAAGCTTTAGAGTATTTAGAGACAACCACCAAGCGTTCAGAGGGTGTCTTCACTTTAGGTTTTAATAAAGCAGTTCTGGTACAGTTCTGGCTCCTCTGGGTAGCTAAATCTAATATCGGGTTAGGATATCCCCGTGCACGTAAACGTTCAAGAACGGTCTTGATTTGTGTCTTGCTTTCTTCTTCGTCGGAGACAATTCGTTTGACACGAAGTATCTGGGCATATGGTAAATTGTTCTTCAATCCCATGCGATGGAAGCTCTGATAATGCAGGGTAGAGTTCCTATCCGTAGGTTTACGGAAGATGGTGGTGGACCATTCTCCAGATTCTCTCAAGATTTTTACATCAAGGTAGTGGACACAATGATCATTGAAATCCCAGGTAAATTGTATCCGTGGAGTGATGTTATTCCAAGTAGTGAGGAAAGTAACGAGTGTTTCAGTTGTACCTTCCCATAGAAGGAGTATGTCGTCAATGTATCGCAAGTATAGTCGGCCATGTTGACGCCAGAGGTCTTGACATAAGATGTGGGATTCTTCGAAGATCCTCATGTATATATTCGCGTAGCATGGAGCTGCAGAATTCCCCATGGCCGTGCCATTGAGTTGTAGGTACCATTTGTTGAGGACAGAAAAATAGCTGTGATATAATGTGAACATGGTGAGTTCAATCAAAAACACTTTCAAGTCATGGTCAAGATCAGATGATGCTAAAACAAGTTCAACCGCTTCGATGCCTCCGTCATGAGGAATCGATGTGTAAAGGGAGCAGACATCCACAGTACACATGATGAGTTGGGAATTTTTCAGCTGGTTCATGGCCGGTTCTAGTTTAAGTAAAAAATCGGTGGTATCTTTAACAAATGACTCGGTGGTTGTGACAAATGGTTGTAGATATTTGTCCCAAAATTTACCCACATTCTCATGGATGCTACATCTCGTCGACACAATGGGTCAGAAGGGTGGATTAGTCGGGTGTTTGTGCATTTTGGGAAGCATATACAAAACTGGGGGTCTCGGATTGTTGGGTATGAGATATCTCTTAGTTCTGTCGTTGATGGTACCATTTTCGAAAGCCTTGTTGATGATCTGCGTCAAGTCGGTGAGGTATTGCTGGGTGGGATCCCCCGGAAGAGAATCATAAGTGTTGGTATCCCCAACGTGTACTGCTATTTGTTGTTCATAAAAGGTGGTGTCCATGATCACCAGGGCACCACCTTTGTCAGCATTCTGGCAGGTGATATTCGGATTGTCTGCAATTTTTTGAAGAATGTTTCTCTCTTTGCGGGTGAGGTTCCCGCGAGTTGCAGGTTGTGAGAACGGTAATTTGGATATTTCTGATTTCACCAAGTTCTCAAAGGTGTCAATTATTTTGTGGCTGAGAGGAGCCAGGAAAGTGCTATGGGGTCGTAATCCTCGAAGCATATCTTCCTCGTGAGATGTGATTGGACTGATGTTTTGAAAATAGTGCTTTAATCGAATGTTACGTATGAGTTTAAATGCACTGACTTCTAGTTCTAAGGTATTGGTACCAGTGGTGGGAACAAATGACTGGCCTTTCTGTAGTGTGTTGATTTCATCATCAGATAATCGGGTCGAGGATATGTTAATGACAAGGTTATCTTCAGGGTTCAGCGTCTTCCTTTCGGTTTTTTGGGTTTGGTGGTTGGAGGTGTTTTTTCTGACTCCTCGGCGGGTTTTTCCCGTCCGGGATCTTTTTGTTGGTCCGGACCTATTTCTAAAAAATGAACCGCAGGATCGGTGGAGGTGCTTGGTGTCTGAGGATCAGAGTCGGGTCGAGTAGGGGGTGGTCGTGATCTGTGTTCTTCATCGGAAGATGAGGTTTCGTTGGCAGAGAAAGGATTGTAAGGTTTATTGGGGCGTCGGCGGGCGTACACCTCTGCCCAGGTGTACACCTCGCCGAGCTTATAATCTATGGTGTCTCTCTTAAACTTGCGTAGTTTCCTTTCTTGTGTTTCCCGTATATCCTTGTCCAGTTGGATGTTGACATCGTCCAGCATTTTTTTGAGTTCTTCTTCAGTCATGGCGTCATCTAGCTCCTTTCTGACGTAGATGATTTCCAAGGACAATTCATCTAAAGTTTTGGCCAACTCCTCCACGATCAAAACCCTAATCAGCACATTAGTCTTCTCAAAAACAGACTACTGCAATGCCCTTCTATTACATGCCCAACAAAATGTCCTCAACAAACTGCAGACGGTGCAAAATGCGGCGGCCAGGACTCTGCTAACTATCCCTAAATTCACATATATCTCTCCTTACATCCGACAGCTACACTGGCTGCCAGTGAGGAGTCGGATTAAATTCAAGGCTTTATGCATAGCCTATAAAGCTATCCATAACCAAGGCCCACTATTCCTAAAACAAGCCTTCTGCCCGCCTGAGCACTCAGGAACATTACGCTCATCATCAGCCCATTTCCTAAGGGTCCCACGGACAAGAAGAGCAAATTGGGGTGACAAACGTTTCTCCATCGCGACAGCCAAACTTTGGAACACGCTGCCTCTCCACATCAAAACTGCTCCGACACTCCTCAAATTCAGAAAAAAACTCAAAACCTGGTTGTTCTCAGCATAAACCTTTTCCTCCACAAATGAGAGCTCTGCTACGTTAGCGCGGAGACACCCTCGGGTATTTGCGCGCTCTAAAAATCACACAAAATAAATAAATAAATAAATAACTACTTGATTGTATAACATGTTTATTATACTATGTTATATCCCAGCCTGAGTATTAGAAGGAAACTTTAAGCATTGCATTTTTCACGTACATCATTCTTATTGACTTTTTTAAAAAGGACAATAAATAACACAAGTTTAGGATTTTTATAAGTTTTTATTAATTGTTATATTATATTTAATGTGCATATTTACATTTGTAAACACTTTTTAAAGCATATAATACAACGTTTGTATTGTTATTTGTATATAATATGTTTTTAGAATACAAACACATTCTGTTTCAAATATTGGCATTTTTTTAACTTATTTAGAGTTATGGTGCTTTTTTTAACCACATACCTTTGTTATAGATCCATTGTTAACAGGTTTTACATAGTGTAAAAGTATATTATAACTAGAACTGCATTATTTTGTTTGCTGTTTTTATAGTATTATTTATTTGATACTTTCCAGAATTATTTATATATTTTTAATGCATTTATTGATATTTTTACATATTTTATAACATTGTTACATATTTTTTAAGATTTTTTATGATAGTATTTTTTTGTTTTCCACTAGTGGCCATTTTTGTTTAATTATAAGTTTACATTTGTAATCTTTTCCTGCCAAATTTTATCGGATTTCCTGGTACCAGCTTATGGTTCCCTCTTACGTGCTGCTGATCGTTTTATAAACTAAGAGTTTTTGTATGTTTTTATATATAATTGTGGGGGTTGGGCATATGGGTAGAATTTTTCATGGTAGGTGTAATATGGGTGTTTTATTTTGAGGTTTATTTAGTCATAGTTTGTGTTCTCTTCTTTAGCAACAATATTAGAGTTTGGTTGTAGTCTAATATTATTTTAGATATTGTCATGATATGTTTTGTGTTTAGTACAGTTGTAAAGAAAGGTTTAGTTGTATTTTCTTTCAGGTTTATAGACTAGAGGTCATCCTATGAACCTGTGTTTTTTGTGTTTTTTTCAGGAAGGTATTTTATTTTCTAGTAAACCAATATTATTATTTTATCTTTCCTTTAATTTTTTGGGTTTCTTGGAGCGTTACGAGGTTTAATTTTTTTTATCGCCTTGGATTGCCTTTATGGATTTACTGTGTACTTTTTTATTTTGCCTTTTTTCCAGGTTGTTTTACTTTATTTTTCCATATTTGGTGCAGTATATTTTGACAACATGGATATGCATGGAGATCTACAGCTACAGAAATGTAAGCTTAATTTAGTTATTTATTTGCGGGTGGCAAATGTTATAATATATTTTATATGAATATTTGCTGTAATTACAATGTGTTAATTTCCATTTCGATGTACTTGATGCAATCTTGTATTTCTTCTAATGTTGTGTATTGTGATTGTTGATGTGCTGATTTGTAATCAATAAACATATTATTTTTTAGTTCTTTTCCTATGTAATTGGCTTGTTTTTTTGACCGATCGCTAATCATAAATTGCTTAATATTAAGTGAAAAATCCTTAAGTAATGGTGGTGTCTACCTTTGTTACAGTTTGTTGGCTAGTGTGTAGGTATCCAGGTGATTTATAATAGGGATCTGCTATTAATTTTAGGTTTAGTACTCTTTTGCTGTTTATAAAAATGTAATCTTTACATTGTAGCATGTTGTGAATTCTACTGGTTTATTTGCTTCTTTCTGGTTTGGATTACTGATTGCAGCATTCGTAGGTGTTGGTAGCATTTGTCCTTTTCTAAGGCTACTATGAATTTATAGTACGTAGGGTGTGTTCTCTCCAGTGTGGCTTGGAAAGCATTATACCATCCTTCAACTGCATTGTTGGTCTTGGCTTCTTGAGTTATGGTGCTGTCATTGACACTCCACTATGGTATTTTGAGTTTAGGTTGATGTCTGTTTCCAGAGAGGTGTAGTCTGTCAAACCAAGGTACCGATTACAATGTTCGACGGTCAGACTGCTGACCGCTGTTACGGTGGTCAGGAGATCACCTGACAAGCAGTTGGCGGGTCTGACTGCTAAATCATGATGCCACTGCATTACTGGTCATCGGAAAAGTGCCCATTTACATTGCGGCTTGTATGGCAGCCCAACAAATAGTCCGCAGCACAAGCTGCAGTGTAAAAGGGCGCTTTGTGTGCATCCATTCACTGTGTGCCAGGCAACATGTGGCACCTGGCACATGGTATATGGATGTGTGGAAGGGCACTAGATGTGCCCCCAGTGCCATTTAGCAGTGGCCCATGGTGGGTGGGGGCTCTGCTTGGGGCCCCCAAAGTCAGTTTCAGACCGCCTTTTCATGGCAGTTGGATCACCATGAAATGGCTGTTGGAAACGGACATCCTAATCCCTAGTGCAATGTCTGTGAGAAGTTAGCCTGGCATATGATGTCCATTATTCTAGTGTGCACCTTGCACCAGTCTAAATGACCCTTATTGATGGTGGTTGTAAAGTCAACCTTATAGACAAGCTATCCTAGTGGTAGCATGGACCAGCAGTCATAGGTTAAGACTTCAGAGAGCATGTGAAGCAAGCTGTTTTACAAATTATAAATCCTTAAATACCAAATGAAAGGACACCACACAAGGTATATATCAAATATATAGGTATTTATTTCTAATACAACCCCTCTGCACTCTTTATGAGGTCAGAGGTAAAATTACATCACAAGTTACTCAATTAGCATAAGATAAGTTGCATAAATACAGTTTTGCCCTAGGGGCCTCACAAACCATTAACTAAAGAAGTGGTATAAGAACCACAACAGAAACAGTGAGTAGTCCTAGGGCCTAGGGAATTGCTGGGGCTACACTAAACAACCAAAGGTTAGGAAGTAGGAGGCCCACAGGAGACGCGTACAGTGTCTAAACACAGTCGCGAGTTGCCATTGACTTAGAATGGAGAACGTAAAAGTTACACAGTTACTGTTTGAGGGTACTTCCGGATGGACTACGACAAAACCCCTTTAGACTAGGACACTTTGAGAGTCAAGACCCATGGGAGCACCGGAGTACTCGTGTTACCTCACCCAGGGAAGCTGGTTGCATAGATGCCTTTTGGTGTTGGGGTTCGTCGATGCTTTCAATGGAGATCTGCAAAGAAGTGCTGCAGGCGACCAGAGGAAGAGTGTCCGGGTGGATCCAAGGGTGGATCGAAGATGTGAAGAACCTGAAAGCAGAGGGTACAGAGTCTGGGTCACTAGCCAGTGACCAGGAAGGAACCAGGAAGGAACCAGGCGATGTCGCGATGATCTCAGGTGAAGAGGTGAAGCTTGTCTCTGCAGCCACGAGGACCAGACGGTGTCAATGATGACCAGGAGCTGGATTCAAGCTGTCCCATGAAGGATCTAGTTGACTGCGCTGTCAGTATCCGGATTGGACCCAAAAAGCCTTGGCCACCGCAATCCACGCGGGTCAGACCAGCAAGGTCAGAGGAGCTTCTTCTTTGCAGGGAAGCTTGAGCAACCAGAAAAGCAGTTTGGTTTCAAAGGATTGTCTTCAGGGGGGCTCACTAGCCAATGGGCTAGCGCCCAGGAAGACGCGTCAAGCTGAAATGCAGGAGCAGGCCCTACGCGGCACTCGTGGAGTGTGGAGGGCTGAGCTTTGGTGCAAATGGGGCGCGGGTCGGGGCTTTTCGTACCCCAATGCACAACTGCAAAGGTACCTCGGTAGTCAGGCTGTTAGCAAAATGCAGGATGTCCAGGGTGTCCGGTCCTACGTCTCTCGTGTCCGCCACGGGTATCAGCATCGCTGTGGATGTGGGTCGGAGTCATATAAGTCTGGAAGTCCAGTTCCTGTGTCCCTGAGTCTTCTGGTTCACGTGGGAGCATCGACAAAGCAGACCGGCAAGTTACTGATGGTGCGTGTTTGAACAGGGTGGTCACTCTTTGACCACAAGGGAGATGTCTTCAGTCTTCTAGACAAAATAGAACGTCAAAGGTTCAAGAGTTCAGTATCAGAGTTTCGCTCCAGGATAATCTAAAGTCCTGGGACTCAGCTCCTATACTTATACTGGTACACAGACAAAATATCGAGTTTTAAATTTCGATATACAATTATATCGAAGTTGAAATATCGAAGGGACATAATATAGAAGGTAAGTAATATCAACACTTTTAATATCGATATTAGTAATATCGAAGTTTAAAATATCGATGTCAGTAATATCAAAGTAAATAATTTCGATTTTACTAATATCGATTTTTAAATAAATTTTGTGTATATTATATTGTATTTATTATGTTTTATAATTTATTTATGATGTAATTTAATTAAATGTTGTGTTTTACTACTGTAGCGGGTTGTGGGTTTATAGGGGAATAGGGTGGGAAGTAATTTAATTATCTTAAATTAATTATTAATTAGTAGGAATTATTAATTAATTAATTGAGAATAATTTTTAAATAATTTTAATTAATTGATTAATTGATAAATATGTTCTGTAGCGGGTTATGGGTTTATAGGGGAATAGGGTGGGAAGTAATTTAATTATGTTAAATTAATTAATAATTAGTAGGATTTAATAATTAATTAATTGAGATTTTTTTAAATTAATTGTAATTAATTGATTAATTGATAAATATGTTCTGTAGCGGGTTATGGGTTTATAAAGGAATAGGGTGGGAAGTAATTTCATTATGTTGAATTAATTGTTAATTTGTAGGAAGTATACGTTAATTTTTATTAATTGGTAATTAATTTTAAATAATTGGTAATTAAATATAAATAATTCATTAATTGATAAATGTGTTCTGTTGTGGGTTGTGTGTTTATAGGGGAATATGGTAGGAACTAATGTAAATGTAAATAAGTAATAATGAATAAAAAATCATTGTTAAGTTAATTATATAATTGTTAATTATTTTATAATCGGTACCTAAATATTATAAAATGGTATTTTTTAATGATTATTTTTGGTTCCATATATTTACCTAATTATGTTTTTAATAATTATGTATATGTATTGTAAATGGTTTATATTTATTTAATACTTCATATTTTTGTATTATTAAAAACACTTTTTTTTATAAGTATGTCATTTTAACCCCTACGCTATCCAACACTTTCCCTACTGTTGCACTCTCTGGAGTTGGAATAGTAATTGTTACCCCTACACTATCCAACACTTTCCCTACTGTTGCACTCTCTGGAGTTGGAATAGTAAATGTTACCCCTACGTCATCCAACACTTTCCCTACTGTTGCACTCTCTGGAGTGGGAATAGTAATTGTTACCCCTACGCTATCCAACACTTTCCCTACTGTTGCACTCCCTGGAGTGGGAATAGTAATTTTTACCCCCACGCTATCCAACACTTTCCCTACTGTTGCACCCTCTGGAGTTGGAATAGTAATTTTTACCCCTACGCTATCCAACACTTTCCCTACTGTTGCACTCTCTGGAGTGGGAATAGTAATTGTTACCCCTACGCTATCCAACACTTTCCCTACTGTTGCACTCCCTGGATTGGGAATAGTAATTTTTACCCCTACGCTATCCAACACTTTCCCTACTGTTGCACTCTCGGGAGTTGGAATAGTCATTTTTACCCCTACGCTATCCAACACTTTCCCTACTGTTGCACTCTCTGGAGTGGGAATAGTAATTGTTACCCCTATGCTATCCAACACTTTCCCTACTGTTGCACTCTCTGGAGTGGGAATAGTAATTTTTACCTCTACGCTATCCAACACGTTCCCTACTGTTGCATTCTCTGGAGTTGGAATAGTAATTGTTACGCCTACGCTATCCAACACTTTCCCTACTGTTGCACTCCCTGGAGTTGGAATAGTAATTGTTACCCCTACGCTATCCAACACTTTCCCTACTGTTGCACTCTCTGGAGTTGGAATAGTAATTGTTACCCCTACGCTATCCAACACTTTCCCTACTGTTGCACTCTCTGGAGTTGGAATAGTAATTTTTAACCCTACGCTATCCAACACTTTCCCTACTGTTGCACTCTCTGGAGTGGGAATAGTAATTGTTACCCCTACGCTATCCAACACTTTCCCTACTGCCGCACTCTCTGGAGTGGGAATAGTAATTTTTACTCATACGCTATCTAAAATGTATTTAGCTTTTTATTAGTTTTATGTTGTTATTAATTGTTATTTAGATGGTTATTTTATGTATATAAATTTATTAGTAATTTATTATATTTTTATTTGTTTATAAGTTATGAAAATAATTAATTTAGAGTTAATATTAATGAAAAATATATTATGTATTATATATTTATTCATTTTTTTTTTTTTTTTTTTAACATCATTTTTATTGCATCACCAATAGAAATGTACAGACATAAACAATCAGCAATATATATTCACAGTGTACAAAGGTGGTGTTATCCAGTCCTACATTATCCGATGGGCCCGCCTTTTCCTTCTGGGGCGTGTGGCCTAGTCCATAAATGTCCCTCGTAACACCTTACAATGTCTGCTGACAGTAGCGATATTCAAGTATTGCTGGGTTGCTTTTGTGATTTTCACCCCTCCCCCTCCCCCTGATTTCGGTGCCCCAACAGCCCGCCAATTCCGACTTCCTTAGCACCCCCCCCCCCCGTGGTCGCTCTGCGTTGAATCAGCAGTGTAAAAGTATCTGGCGTGTTGTAGGAGGAACAATCATTCGCTAAGGTGTGCTCTCCTGCAAAGTGACAGGGCCTGCCCCATCTAGCTCTCCCTCATCTTCTAGTTCCCCAGCATCCATATCTCGGAGCGCCTGCACCATCATTTCCCATGCAGTAGCCCTCTCCAGAGCCTTCTCGTCATTCATCCTCCAGGCCATCTGGTACCTCAGGGTGCTTTCACATGCGGCCCACCTCAGGCATTCCCCATACCATCTTTTATACGTGGGCCCCACTCTCGACTTCCAGTTCCTCGTTATCTCCCGCTTGGCCAGAATAAGCCCCAAGTCAATAAACTTGCTAGTGGTTTTGTTTCTAGGCGTGTGTGGGAACCAGTGGAGGATGCCAACCGCTTTTGTGTACTGGATGTCTCTGTCCGTCGCGCTGTTAAGGGCCCGCCCCACTTCCTGCCAATAGTCTCCCAGAGCGGGGCAATCCCACAGCATGTGACCCAGATCTGCCCCGACCGTGTTACATCTAGGGCAAGCAGCGTTGTCTACCCCAAAATACTGTTGTATTTTCCCCGGTGTGAGGTATGCCCTGTGGATGACATAGAAGTGGATTAGTTGAAACCTGGCGTTTCTCGAGCTCTTCCTTGCCGCCTCAATAACTGACCCCAGGTCGCCTCAGGTATTTCCACTTGAAGGTCCAGCTCCCACTTGGCCTTTAGGGCCGTCAATGGTTGCAAGGCCTCCCGCTGCATCCTGGAGTACAAGCAAGTGACAGCCTTAAAGGACCCCGCGGCCATCATCGTGCACTGACAGGCCATGGAGGTGCCCGGCTCCTGCAAGCCTTCCCCCCAGTGGGCCTGCATTGCACCCGTGACCGCTGCATGTAACAAGTAGTCGCCTCTCGGCAGGTCGAAACGCTCTTGCAGGGCCTGAAACGGCAGCAGTACTCCATCTTCGTATAGATCACCCAGCATTTGTATCCCCGCCTCCTCCCAACCTAGCAAGCGCGACCAGTCACCTCCATGCGGGAGGGCCGTGACCATACCCAGCGGAATTTCAGGGGCATACATAAGGCGGACTCCTGCCCGCTTACGGGCCCGGTCCCAGCAGAGCCGGAACGTCTGCTCCTCGACCGTCAAATCTCCCACCTGGAGCTTCTGGTGCAGCGAGATATATGCCAGAACATGCCGCGGGGTACCTTCTACTCTCGCGTCCTCAGGGCCTCTATACACTCTCGCAACCTCCTGAGTAAAAATCTGCAGCTGTGCAGCCAGGTAATACCCTTCAAAATCCGGCACCGCCATCCCTCCTTCATCCTTCGGGCGCAGCAAAGTATCGAGCGCTATGCGCCTCCTGCCCGTGCCCCATAAGAACGCTATGACCAGGGACCTCAGGCGTTTAAAAATAGAGCTCGGGACCCATACCGGAAGTGTCCTAAAGTAATACAGAAGCCTGGGCAGGGCCACCATTTTGAGCAGGGAAATCCTACCAGCCAGGGATAACGGCAGGGTCGACCAGAAGTCCATGGACCCCCGTAGGGCAGTAATACAGCGGGTGATGTTGCCTTCCAGCAAATCAGCCGGGGTGTGATAAATATAGACCCCCAAATAGTGCAAGCAACGCGGCTCCCACCTAAGTTCTTGCGCGGTGAGTGGACACGGTTCTCCTGATCTCAGGGGGAACAGGCAGGATTTAGGCCAATTGACCTTCAGGCCTGACAACCGGCCGAACCGCCCCAGTAGCTGCCGTGCCCCCTCAAGCTCGGGGCCCGCGTCGGCCAGAAACATCAGCAGGTCGTCTGCGTACAAGGAAATGAGGTGCGGCCTGCCCCTAAATGATAAACCGGCATAGTGGCGGCCCAGCCTGGCCTCTACAGCGAAGGGTTCCATAGCCAAAGCAAACAGGAGCGGAGAAAGGGAACATCCCTGTCTGGTACCACGCCTGACCGGGTATTGCCTCGAGATCAGAGTGCCCACTCGGACTCTCGCTACCGCATCAGTATAAAGGACCTTGGTCCAGTTTATGTATCCGTCCCCCAATCCGAAGCGTCGCATCACCTCATACAGGTAACCCCACTCAAGGCTGTCAAAGGCCTTCTCTATGTCAATGGAAAGGACAAACGGGGAGACGGTGCTCGGCCAGTCCGCACCCATCAGTCTCGTAAGCCTACGGATATTATGGGTAGTGTTGCGTGTTGGAATGAAACCGCACTGGTCCTTGTGGACAAGGCCCGTCATGTGCACCAGCAGTCTGTTGGCAAGAATTTTACTCAGGATCTTGTAGTCCGTCGTCAACATGGACAACGGACGGTACGAGGACAAAGCCGCCCCCTCTCTGCCCGGTTTTAAGAGCGGTATCATGAGGGCCTCACTCATGGAGCCCGGGAGCCGGCCCTTCGATTACGCTTCATTGTACACCTCACACAGCCGAGGAGCAAGGTACTCTAGATATTTACTGTAGAATTCGATCGGAAGTCCGTCAAGTCGCGGGGTCTTGTTTCTGGCCATTTGCTTTACTGCACACCCTATCTCTCCAAGAGTGATGGGTCGACCCAACTCTTCTGCCACCGATTCCTCCACACTCGGCAGTTGGAGGTCGTCCAAGAACTTCCCTAGCTCATCCGCCCCTCCTGTTTCACCACTTTCATAGAGCCCCTCGTAATACGTACAAAACTTATTCAGGATCCCGGGTTGAGTGTGGCAGGGCTCCTCCCCTATCTCTTGGATCATCATGATCGGCATGCCCCTCCTGACTGGGTTAGCGAGCCACGCCAGCATAGATCCCACCTTATCTCCTTCCGCATGCGCCCTCGTCATGTACGCCTTATGGTCAAAGCTGCGCAGCCGTTCCAACTCCACAGCCAGCCCCTCCCGGGCCCCACTAAGCCCCTCCTGCAACTCAGGGTGATTCGGGTGCCTTTTCTCCAGTTCCCTCAGCCGCTTTTCAGCCTTATCCAAGTCGTCCAGCAAAGTCTTGCGGGCCCCAGCTGTGTGCCCCATACAGTGTCCCCGCGCCACCACCTTAAACGCATCCCATTCCACCGCCCTCGTGGAGGCCGTGCCACTGTTCTCCTCAAAGTAACACTCAATACGTTCTCTCAGAGCCTCCCTGAACAACAGGTCATCCAGGGTGTCGGGTTGTAGGCGCCATGTTGGCACGCTGTTAGTAGTCACCATCCAGTTCAGGGATATCAACAACGGGTTGTGGTCCGATATCGTCTTGGCCAAGTATTCCGCTCCTCCCACTGCCGGGAGCACGCATGGCGAACAAAGAAACGCATCTAGCCGCACGTGTAGGTCATGCAAGTGTGAGTGAAAGGAGTAGTCCCTAGTAGTTGGGTGTAACGTCCTCCATGCGTCTGTGAGGGCCCAGCTCTCCTGCCATTCCAACCTGCGCTTGGCGACTCTATGCACTGGGGACGCGCGCAGTGGGGGATGGGATCTATCCAATAACACATCCTCTACCGAGTTGAAATCCCCCCCCAAAAGGACCGGCCCTGACAAATAACCCGCCAGTTTGCCCGAGATTGCAGATAAAAATGCGGGCAGATCTACATTAGGAGCGTACACATTGCAAAGAGATATCACCCTGCCTCTCAGCCTCCCCTCCACCGCCACATATCTGCCCTCCGGGTCCACCAGCGTTTTTGTTACCTGGAAGGGGACCCCCGCCCGCACCCAAATCAGTGTCCCCCTCGCAAAGGCCGAGAACGTCGTGTGAAACAGCTGCCCCCTCCAGCGCCTCTGCAGTGCAGCCCCCTCCTGCTTATTAAGATGCGTTTCTTGCAGGAACGCTATATGAACCCCCCTACGTTTGAGGTATGCCTGAACTTTATGCCTGCGTGACATGGACTGCATACCCCGCACATTCCAGGAAACACATTTCAATGCCCCGGTATTAGCCATCCCCCCCCCACACAACCGGACCAGACGATAAAGAACAATGTCCTCATGTGCTCCGCGACCACGGGCCAACCCACCCTCCCTCTCCCAACAGGAAGCCAAACCCCTCCAACAACAACTGCTCCCCGAGCAACCCCAACTGCTCGCAACACCCACCCCCCCAGGACAGGCCCCCCCGCAACTGGAAGTACCCCCATCCAAACTAACACTCCCAACCTCCCCTCAAAGAAAGGCAAAAATGGCCGCAGTCTCCACTGCGGTGACCTTAGGGGCCAGTAAGGCGTGGCTCGATGCGATAGATCCTCAAAGCATATCCACCCCGCGCACTCCACCCCACAATCCCCACATTATAGCGCCCCAAAACCTCGAATCACAGCGTTCCACTGCCACGGGCCCAGTGCCCCGGTGTCCAACCAGCGAGTCCAGTCCACTAGTCCAGGTCAGCACGCCTCGAGTATCTCCTCCGAAGTCTGCGGTGTCACAATAGGGCCTCGGGCCCCACCAAATTCCGATTGTCCCGTCTCCGAGCCCGTGTCCGGGCCCTCTGAGTCCGTGCCCTTCCCGGACTGACTTCTGGTGGTCCTGGATAAGTCCGCTACCGCCTGTAGAGCCGCCTGCCTCTCCGCCTCCGTCTGCGACACCGAAGGTTTGCCGGTTCTCCTGCGGTTCCTCCTGATCCGTTGGGATTTCCTGACCGGTTGTGCCACCTTAGCCTCCTCCTCCCTGGCCTTAGCACCGTCCGTTCCCGCTTTATAAGTGTCCCACCAGGTCCAAGCGTCCGCAGAGGACGTGAAGAAAAGTGACTGTTCATCCACCACCACTCTCAGCTTCGCTGGGAACAACAGGGAGTACTTGATGCCTTCAGCACGGAGCTCTCGCTTAAGGGACAGAAAGTTCGCTCTAAGCCGCTGTGTCTCAAACGTGTAATCCGGGAACATAGTGACCCTGCTGTTGTCCACTTGAAAGGGCCCTGCCTCTCTCGCCTTCTGTAAAAGCCAGTCTCTGTCCCGGTAATGAAGCAATTTGAACACCACTGGGCGAGGAGGGAGACCTGAGGCCGGCGGGCGCGCCGGAACCCTATGCGCTCGCTCCAGGGAGAAGAAGGGGGACAGTCCCTCCGGTGCCACCTCCGTTCGCAACCAGTTATCGAGGTAGCCCACCATGTCGTCGCCTTCAATTTTTTCCGGCAGGCCCACTAGGCGTACGTTGTTGCGCCTATTCCGGTTTTCCGCATCTTCGGCCCTCCGTTCCAGCACCTTTAGGCGGTCCATCACCTCCGACATCTGCGCCTTCACCGCTGCATGGCCCGGGGCTAATTCCTTAACCGTGATTTCCACGGATTTCACTCGGTCCTTAAGTTTATCATGGTCGGCCTTCAGGAGGCCCAAGCCTGTCGCCACCTGAGCTATATCTTGCTGTAGAGCGTCCCTTGTGGTGGCGATGGCCTCCAGGATACGATCCTGCATCCGCTGCAATGCCGATTGGTCTCGATCCGCTCCTTCTGCGGCCTCTGTATCAGTCGCTCCATCTCCTTTCCCTTTTGGCTTCCCCATCTGGGCCGGCACGAGCGATGGCCTCCAACTCTGTCCTTGCTCTCTCTCCGCTCGTCGCCGGGCTTCGTCCTCAGGGAGGTTCCCTGCAGCTGCAGCGGGAGAAACCTGTCCCTTCCGTGCCTGGGGCGCCGCTCAGGGCTCTGGATCCAAGGCTGTCTCTAGGGAGCAGAGTCTCCGATCAGCCGCTAGTCCGGGTGGCGCCAGTCGTGCTCAGAGGCCCAGGGCCATCGTCACCGGGCCATAGCCATGCTGTCGCTGCCACCACCAAGGGGCGGATCTCAGCCACCGCCCGAGGTGCGCCCGAGGGCCACTCCACCACCCAGGGAGGGGTGCGATGCAACCGCGGACACCTCCTAACTGTAGAGGCAGCAGCTCTTGGTGGGGCTCCAGTCCGGCGACTCCGTCGTCACCGTGTCTCATGCCACCGCCGCCATCTTAGGTCGAAGATTTCGTGCCTGAGTCCAACTTTCGAAGTCGAATAACGGGTCAGGAATGGCCCGACGTCGTCCTCCGTGGGCACCGGGCCCTCCGTGGCGTCTTCCAGTGTCAGATGATATCAATTACGCCGGGGTCCGATCGGATTTTCAGGATATTTGTCGGGATCGTGCGCGGAGCTCCGGGCTCACGCTGCCTACCTCCTCGGCATCCAAGCCACGCCTTCTTATATATTTATTCATATTAATTTCTATTACACTATGTATTAATTTTAAATATTATAGTAAATTTTTAAACATGTTTATTACATTTATAAGTATTATTTTGTTAATATTACATTTTAAGTTTATAAAAAAAACGATATTTTACAAAAAACAATATTTTTGTCATTCTATATATTTTTTTCGATATATTTGTACTTACCTTGTTAGGGATAGGATTCCGATATTTTTGCCATCGATATTTTTGTCCCAATATTTTTGTATATTGATAATTGTGTAATTGATATTTTGTCAGACATTCACTTATACTAAGTTAAGGGGCTGGATGACCTGACTAGGTCCCTCCTTTGGGGGGACCTGGGAAGGGGGTGGTTACACCCTTTTCCCTTTGTCCAGTTTTGCGCCAGAGCGGGGCTGGGGTGCCCCAGCAACTGGTTTGAACCGGGCTATGCATGGAGCACCTTGTGTGCCCAAGGCAGTGTCTCAAAAAGCATCTGCTGATGCAGCCCTCCCTGTCCAAATACACATCTTCCTGTCTGGGAAGGTGCTGGTACATCCCTGGACAGGAAACCTATTGTCGAGGCCTCCCCTGCCGGAGTTTCGTCCAGCAGCAGAAGGTCAGTGTCTGTGGCAGCAGCATACATTTTGTGATGCTGGGCTCTGTTTAACTTTAACCCGGTAAAGCAGTAACATACATGTTTTTTCCCTCTAGAAGGGTGGAATGCTACCCCCGCCGCCAGAATTGGTGGGGGTAGTATTCCAAAGTGTTTGACACCTTACAGGACATGTTTTGATAAAGCCAAACCAAAGTTAGCATTAACCGTGAGGATTAAAATACACTTAAGAGTATATGGTATGCTATATCATAGAACAGCTATAAGGAGATGGTTTCGAAAGCTGCAGTGGGGCTCAGCTCATGCTAGGGCACCCTCTCACATAAAACCAAGCACTCTGCCTCCAGGATTGTCGAGGCCTTCCATTGGAGTCACTTATAGGTGCATATGTGTCTATATATATGGATAGATATAGGTATACACCACCTTACCCAAGCTGAGTGATCAGCCTGTGGTGTCAATTTGGGTGGCCAGCCAGGGGTGGCATAATTCATGCTGCAGCCCTTGGTATTCCTTGGATGCACCTATGCCCTGGGTACCTATGGTACACTATACAGGGGCTCACAAAGGTGACCCAATACCCAATCAGGTATGTACCTAAAGTACATGGTATCAATTTAGAGAGAGAACAACTGGGATGTGGATCTGATTAGCAGACCCAAAGCCACACATAGGGGTCGATTAGGATCGCGGACGGACCCCAGAGCAGGAGGGAACCTCCGCATGGCATGCGGAGTTCCCTCCTGTGCAATTAGGATGTGACCGCCACCCTGGCGGTCACATCCTCTATTTTTAACATTGCAGCGGGTGCAGCTTCAAGCTGCACCCACGGCAATGTTAAAAATGCACGCATTGCATTTGCATGCAGATAGAGGCAGGCACCGCGCGGTGCCTGCCGCTTTCTGCATGCAAATGCAGGGGGGTACCATAGGTACCCCCCATGTGCACCCCCCACCCCCCCTTCACCTAGGGGGCCCGCAACGGGCCCCCTAGGTGAAGATCCGTATGCTTTTCCACGGCGGAAAACCCGCAGCGGAAAAGCACTTTTAAAAGCCCATCCTGATATGGCGGACGGTGTCTGAGAGACACCGTCACCATATCAGAGCTTTTCCGCCGCGGTTGTAAGCCGACCGTGGCGGAAAAGCTGCGGACGGAAACCAGGACCCACCAGCTATCCTAGTGTGGCGGTGGGTCTTTGGTCAGTCCGCTGCGGTTTTTCCGCATCCTCGGGGCCGGCGGTGGCTTCCGCCGGGCCCGGGGATGCGGAAAAACCGCAATCATAATCGGCCCCTAAAGTCGAAAAACCAGAAAATCACAGCAAAAAATGGGGGTGACCATAGGAAGCAGACCCTACTCTCCTACAATGTCCACACAGGCACTCCCTCGATTGCAGGCATAGGATTTGGACCACCACCCTAACAGAATCATGGATCCTTTTGGATACAGCAGTATTTCCCTCTGACTGCTGTGCTCCGACTGGCTACATTGTAATGCAGAAGTCAGAACAATGGCCTGCATGTTGGTTGGACCGTCACCGACGGTGTGTTAGTGATGGTCCCACCGACATCGTAATTAGGACCCATTATGGGACCAAGAGTCCAAATACGACATGTTCAGGCAGACCACCAGCCTACAGCAGGGTGGTCGGGAGAACACTGCCAAGCCAGGGGCATCCTGACCGCATTACAAGGTAGCCGCAGGACTGATGGTGTTACGGCAGCGGTTCCACAGCGGTGGCATGCTTCGGCTCATAGAGAAATCCTGAAGCACATGCTGCCACAGTGCAGCACCATTTGCACATCGCATGGAAAGTTGCCATGTACACATAGGCATCCAGCCACAGTACCCCTTGGCTAAATATTCTGACCTCAATGGAGAGTCAGTGCAGCTCTTTGTGCATAGGAGTGGTACTGTTGAGTGTATTAGTTGATCACACTAGTCAAGCCACAGCATACAGTACATTTCTCTATAGTAGGAGAACTGTTAGGGGGCTGCTCATAAGCACACCATTGCTTAAATTCAAGCTTAATAGACTGCTTTTTTAGAAGAGATGGTCACATCAGCAGCTTGATCTTCTTCAGAACAAACAGGTAGCTAGCTATTAGCTGCTTTGTAGTGTCTGTTAATGTGTGGGATCATGAACAAGGATGAGACCAGAATAATCCCAAACCACAGAAACAGCGGGAGAAAGTAAAGGGCCAAAATTAGAGATGTTGAAATCATTTATCAGGTCTGGGTTAAAAGACTTTTTTAAGTTGGGAGAGAACATGATCAATGTTTTTTTGTGGCTTTAGTTTGAAGAAATTAGTGGAAATCCAGGATTGACTATTAAGAAAGACAGAATGCAGAGTAAGGGTGTCAGGAACTGAGGAGCCTTTTGAAGTAAATTTGGAGTTCATCTGCATATTGATGGATGGAGGCACCTGTATCTCAGTGGATTTTGGGGAGAGACATCATGTAAAGGTTAAAATTTGCGGGTGGCAGGATGGAGCCTTAAAGTACACAAAATGTAAAGGGAATAGATGGAAAGATGTTGCCATCACTCTCTTCTACTTTTGAGAAGTTTAAGAGAAGGGGTTCTACGTATTTCATAATAGAGCTGTTAATTTTAAAATGTTGATCAAGCTGAGGCAGAATTTTCTTCAGACTGATAGTATTCAATGCCACTGTGATGTCGAGCATGGCAAGTAGCCATGTGTCGCCAACATCTAATTAAACGGTAAATGTCATCCAGGATTTTTAGTGAGGCACCCTTGATATTGTGGTCAGTTCTGAAACTAGACTGATGAGCAGTGAGAAGGTTACCCTTATTGATGTGGTGGGTGAGTTGTAGATAATCACATTTTTCCAAAGTTCTGCTTCATCAAGGAAGGTTAGAGATAGAGCAGGAATCAGATGGGAGTTCAGGGTCAAGGATGGGCTGTTTAGCAGAGGGATTATTTGAAAGTGTTTAAGCGAGTATGGGAAAATCTCTTGGTTGTGGGAAGCATTGCTTTTTTTGGTTATAAGCCTCTGCAAAGAAAGGAGAAATTCTTGATGATGCTGACTGGTATGATGCAATTGAAGAATGAGATCGGTTTGACATTTTTATTGATTATGGAGAGGACTTCTTGTTGTATGGCTTTGAAGTTGTCCCACAAAGCTTTTGATTTTATATCAAATGATGCTGAAATGCAGCGAAATGGATGGTGGTACAGACAGAGGGGATTTTATTTATTGAAGCAGCTCAGGAAACATTTGTGGTTGCTGGGAGCAGGGATAAAAGAGGGTTTGTCAGGAGGAGAAATGTTAACTTGGTTTAACTTGAATATGGATACGGATTTGTGTCAAAACAGTAGTAGCTGTCAGTGAAGGGAGATTGATTTGGAAAGGAAGACGCTTTCTTTGTAATCCTTTCTCAGCAATTGGATATTAGTGGAGTATAGGAGACATAGAGAGCCTTTGTTCATTTTCACAACATGGACATGACTTTTTGAGTATACAAGTCTTGAGAGAACCATGGTTGTGATGGTCTTTGACAGTGTTGCTTCAGCTTTAGTTCAGTTATTCAAAATGAGTTGCTTTCAGATGATCATTGTAGACGTACATTATGTTGTTGAAGTCAGCATTTTGGAGAAGAGAGTGAGATATTTTATAAATGAGCATGCAGAGGTCCTGAACCGAAAATGTTTGAATGAGAGCTTACATACTTATTGAGTTAGGTTCTTGGCTAAAGATGTAGAATGAGGAAGAATTATCGGAAAGGAATCAACTTCAGTTGGTTATCTGCAGAAAATGATGGATAGGTGGAAAGGATGAGGATGACGCTGTGTCCTTCACTGGGGTTAGGATGGTGGAAAGCTGATGCCGATCATGGAGATTAGTGTAGAGATTTATGAATCTGAAGATGTAACATTTCTCATTTCCCCAATCAATGTGTAGACAATTGAAAGAGGCGATGTAAGTGCTGACTTGCATGTTAAATTATGCTTTAAGGCTAGGAAGGTGTAGGTTAGGGAGATAGAAGGTGGTGGAGGGGGAAGTTTGAATGGACATCCTGAGACCCCATGAGTTGAAAAGGATAACATTGGAGGTAATCAAGGGACATTTTTAACATAATTGCAGTGCCAATTTTGAGTTTGAACTGGCTACCTTTTAAAATATTACAATAGTTTTAGAGGACTAAAAAGTCTTAAAATGAAAATGGAAGGGACAGTTAACCCCTTGCACGCTCGTGAAGGCAGGGAGCCGTCTTGCTTCATGGTGGGCGTGTGCGCAAAACCGTCCCTGGCCGTCCAAATCCCGCCCACTCAGTAAACCCCCGCACATCGCGAAAATTCACGCTGCATGCAAGGGGTTGATGAGGGTTCAGTGATGCACAGTAAGCCAAGGTCAATAGGACAATGAGATCCGCTTTATCAGCATAAATTAGCATAATTGACATTGTGAAACATGAAGTTGAGACAGATGTGGTCAGGTGTCAGTGAAGAGTGAAAGGATCATTTGGCAGGCCAGATGGCCAAGTCAGGAGTGTATGGTGGGTGGGCAGAATATGAAGCCCCATAAGCGGTAAGGACATGACATCAAGCTCTAACTGACTAGTTGGTAAGGACTGCAAAAGGAAGTACTGGTCAAACCCGTGGCAACAGATGGAAAAAAAGATCAAATAAAAGGCATTAAAACAGAAGATTGAGGAAAGGAGACCTTGCGAGCTTCAGAAAAATTACAAGAACATTAAATTACTGTTAAATAAAACGCAAAATGGCAGGTCCCTGTCGTAATTAAAATATATTAAAATGAATATCAAAAATGAAATAAAAGCAAATAAGAGTACACAAGATTGCTCTGGTTGCTGGCAAAATTAACGAATCACAAGGCTCTCTTCACAGGCGCACATGACTCAATCCCATAAAATGCCTAAATATGACACACTGGACTGTTTGTCAACGCAGAGAAATCGGTTAGAGGTCAAGACACATTTCATACTGGAAGAAGAGACCATTATGACACTTCAATTGAGAGGTGGCATTAAAGAGCCATAAAAACGTTATAAATGTTTACTGGAAGATTAAGAAGAAACTCAAAGTATTGAAAGGAGGACAAGTACCCTCTGGAACATTTTTAAGGAAACACAATTACTATTGAACAATATAGAATGAGGACAGGCAACATCTTTATTAGAAAGAGAAATCATGGTATAAATGGAAAAGAACTTTAGCAAAGCACACACCAACATGCTGACATGCTGAAATGTGGTAGTAGGTCTGTGGGAAACCTGAGGATGTGCTGTTTAGAAGTGCTCACTGCAACCAAATAAAGACTGTGTGAATGACGCTGACTATGACCAAGACAAACATAACAGGAAGCACTGTATTGAAGGGGAATTAACTGTGGAGGCAATTAAAAACAGGGTAAAGGCCCCAACCAAACTTAAAAAACAATTACAAGAAAAAAAGTGTGGTATACATTTTCCTTTAAAGTAACAGAGTGAAACAATCAAAACCTTTGGGGCCTATTTTATGAGGTATGTGACGCAGGGCAGCACAACAAGTCACTTTGCGGCGCTGCCCAACGTCACATGGAAAGGGCAGAAATGTGCTGTATTTATCCAATATGGTGCATTCATGTCCTGTTTCCATCTGCTGACTCTGCTTTGGCAGCCTAGCGCCAATGTAGCCTGTGTTGTAGGCAGGATTGTTTTTGTGCAGAAAGGGGTATCATCCTGCTCAAAAGAAATCCAGAGAGGCGTTTTCTTCTTTTTATGTGTGCTACATTCTGCAGCGCGCATAGAAAAAGTAAAAGACAAAGAGAAAAAAACATATTTCTCCTTGTTACGTCTCTCCCGGGGAGGTGTTTCTTTTTGGCACATTCCCAGGTTTACCAGGTTTTTTGAAGCTGGAATTGGATAAAAAAAAACATTGGATTTGGTTGGAACACCCACGCAATGTCCATGGTATGCCGCCCTTTTGCAGAGTAATGCAACACAGCTAATTGCTTTGCGTTGTATTACTCCAAATTTTTAAAGCCATTCAAAGCCACCTAAAGTGGCTTTGTGTGGCTTCAAAAATATACCTTTAGGTTTGCCTCGCTCTTGCACCACGTTGCTTGGTGCAAGAGCAACACAAACTGGGACATAATATGACCAATAATTTCAGGAGATAGCAAGTTGTGAATTAAAAATGAATTTAAATAGAACAAAATAACCTACTCCAACTGAGTGATTGGCTTGAATGGTTAGTTCATTAAACCAATCTTCATCTAGTGAGTAATAAAACGAAATACTCACTTGAATTGTAAATCACTGAAATGGCTAATAACCTAACAACAGATATCTGCTCTGTGACCAGTAGTAGAAAATACAAGCAAAAGAGTCACTAGTTTGTTTTATATGACATTGGAATCAAGAAGGTGGATCCAGTTTCAAATCTAAATTAATTCTGTCTGGGAGAGTTCTACTCCTACGTCAACAAATATGCATATTCATAATTTGCTCTGTGTCTTTATGTTTTCTCCCACTGAGCTTTTGGATTACTAGGTATAAACACTGTTAGGCGCATAGAGTGAGGATGAGTCCATGAAGAATATGTTTGGGGGAAAGTTTGCCTGACCACCTCAGCTGCTTTACTTTATCAATTATTCTTTGATCACTGTAGATTTTCCTTACAGTCTTTTGGCATGAAATTGATGTTGCGGGGCAGTGACACAGAGATGCTCCTTGAAGGAGAGCTAGGCTGTACACTGTAAACTCCTTGTCAAGTCGTTAAAGATTTTTCCCCATTGGGTCAATGTTATGTTATGTTCTATTATGTTAATAACAACTTCTAAAGCGCACAGTCACCCATAGGTTTCATGGCTTTCATGGATCTTTGTTAGTTATCGTGAAGCATTGAAAAGGAGAAAGTATTAACAATACATTTCCAATCTGTGATCCAATATGATTCCACAATAAGGCTCCGGAAGCACTAAATATGGTTAAAGGGTTTTATTTGGATTATCAGCCATTCCAGTATATATGCAAACGAATAGTAAGTTCAATAAGTACAGCAATACAGCAGATAAGTTAAAATATCTCAGTAGGTTAAGGCGCAGTAGAATTAAATACAGAATTGTGATATCTCGGCAAAAAAAAAAAAAGATTAAGTCAAGCAGGTGTTCTATAAAAAAACTTCCTGTCTCTTTTTTCCACATAGGTTAAACATAGGGGGCCTCATTTATGAGAAGTGACGCATCGCTGCGTGAAAACAGCGATGCGTCACTTTTCACTGCGCACTCCTTGCAACACCAATGATGCGTCATATTTAATGTATGACGCATCATGTCGCAAGGACTTACAGATACGTCAGTATTTCTGACGCATCTGTAAGCGCAAAAGTGACGCATTGCTGGAGTGTGTCACAAAAGTGACGCAACTCCAGCAATGCGTCCTTTCACATGGGGAAAGCCCCATGTGAAAGGGCTTGCGTCAGTCTTACGCCTGCTGTGAGGCAGGCGCAAGATTTTGACGCAACAGCATCCTAAAAGTGACCCAGTGAAATCTCATAGATTTCACTGCGTCACTATTACGAGTCTTTTTGCGGGGGAACGCCCCCTCTGCATACATTATACCTGACGCAGGTATAATGTGGCGCAGGGGTTTAAAAAGTGACGCATCTACCTAGATGCATCACTTTTTAAATATGGCGCAACAATGCGCATGTTTTACGCTGCCGATGCGTCACAAAAAGTGACGCATCCGCAGCGCAAAACTGACGCAAGGCCTCATAAATGAGGCCCAGGATGTTTATTAAGGGTCTCTAATTCGGGAGCATGAAAGAATGTGTTAGGAAAGTCCGACTTCAGTAGAAGTCTCTGAAAAAGGAAATAAGGGTTAGGCATAAAGCTTCACACTTGTAAGAATAAGGCACGCAGAGAGGTGTGTACCTCTCTAAGTCTAAAGGGAATCTGCTCTTTCTCTAATTGTGTGATCACCACTCAGAAGTAACTAAAGATTCAGAAACATCCTTATCTCCTTTCACTCCACCAGTGTAGGACTTGGCCTTTTTGACTAAAGTTCCCTAAACTTTTTGCTTTTCCCCCTAGACCGTTTTCCTGACATAGAGCCAATTTAGATGCTTTGGGTACCTTGCCACTGCTGATCAGTGTCCAAGTACAAGTGTTCCCTATGTAAAGTGTAATGGTAATTGGTTGGCCATGATTGGTTTGTTTGCCTTACTAGGAAAGTCCCTAGTGATGTGCACTGTGTGTGCCAGTGCTAGTAATGCAAAGCCGTGCGGAGAAGCAAACTCAGGCCTGCAGTGTAGGGCCTGAGCGCAGTTTGCGAAGTTAGCATGTTGTCCTGACAAGTGCAATCACTTGTCAGGCTTTACTTTCCCTTTTACATACACATTGGGCACCCCTGTGGTAGATCCCGGGTAACCCCTGGGCAGGTAAAAGGCAGGACATATACTAAGGTGTGTGTTATGTCCTGACAGTGAAAAACACTCCATTTAATTTTTCATTGCTGAAAGGACATTCTGCCTATAGGATAGAATGGGGGAGGCTGGGAGCTGTGTTTTGGTAGCCTAGTTTCCTGTAAGTTTATAATGGAGAGGTGAAATGTAGTATGTATGAACTCACAGTGTCATAACACATCTTTTTATGAAAATGGTTTTGTCACTGTGTGTTCAGAAACCACTCTTTTAGAAAGTGGCTGAGTTTTGTGCTTTAAGCATTTCTGTGTGTCTCTGTTGAATGTGGATTGACTATCTGGATCTGAGAGGTGAGAGGAGCTGGGAGAGGTCTTGAACCAGGGAGGTGTTGAGATGGCACCAGGCTACCTTGCATCTGGAGAGTAGGGAGAGGAGAAGCCTGGGAGATGAAAAGGCCTCCCAACCAACTGACCCATCTCCTGCTGAGTGATTGTAGATCCAGACCCCACGTATCAAAGGGAGAATGGTGACACTGGGAGGGAGACACCCAGAACTGATTTAGGGAGGGGTCAGGGACCCCTGAGCACAACAAACTTCAACAACATTAAGGGGTATAACTATGAGAGCTGAAACCCCTGAATGAAACAGAAATGGATTGAGACTGAAAACACTTGGAACCATTTTGTGGTCAAGAGGACCCTCTGCTAAGAAAGGAGCAACTGAAGAGACTGCTGGGGAAATACCAACCCTTGCTTCGTGATCTGGGGCTGGTATGCAGTTTGCTGTTCTAACCAAGGAAGAGACTGTTGGGACTGTGTTTGGAGGCGCTGGGTCCCCCTGCTTGACGGAGATTGTGCTTTGTGCTGTGTCTTGTAACCACAAGGGCCCGAGGTGAGCTGGCTCCCTGTTTGGAAACACAGGAACATAAACGTTTCTGGAGAAGTTTCAAGTGACGCGGTGGGTGCGTGTTGTGGCAGCTTAAGACCCTCGGAAGGTGTCTCCAGTGATCTTAGACACATGAAGGAGGAGAGCGACGTGCTGGGTGCGTGTTGTGGTGCACAGGAAGCACAGGTGAAGAGTGCCTGCCAACTTGGGCACCGCAGGTGAAGTGAGTGCCGGAAGTGCTGGGTACATGTCGTGGTGTACTGCAGGCGTTAGTGAAAAGCGCCTGGTCAGCATGTGCACTGAAGCTGAAGTGAGGCTCAGACACGCAGGGTGCGTGTCGTGGTGCACCGCAGGCTCTGGCGAGGAGCGCCTGGTCGGCATGTGCACCAGAGGTGGAGTGAGTCTCGGATGTGCAGGGTACGTGTCGTGATGCACAGGAAGCATTGGTTCAAGAGCACCGGACCAATGTGTGTATTAGAAGTGGAGTGAGTCTCGGACGCGCAAGGTGCGTATCGGGGTGTATCGAAGGTGTTGGTGAGGAGCGCTTGGTTATTGAGTGCACCAGAGGAGAAGGGAGGCTCACACAAGGTGAGCGTGCTGTGGTGCGGCCGAAGGCATTGGCGAAGAACGCCTGCATATCGGGGCAACTGAGTTGGAGTAAGTCTCAGTAAAGCATTGTGCGTGCTTTGGTGCAACCTGGGACTGTGGAGGTGATTGGCTGATGATCGTGTGCACCGGAAGAAAGTGAGTCTCTGCAGCGCGGTGAGCGTGTTTTGGTGCCAACTGAGACCGTGTGAAGGAGTGTCTACAGAGCGTGCACTCGGAGACAACATGGAGTCCCACCAGCGTTGTGTGCGTAGCTTCGCGCCAGAAGAGACCCGGAGGGTGCTGTGGTGAACCTGCACCCAGAGAAAACTAAAGTTGCCCTGCAGCTGCCTGAGACCTTCCTAACAGTTGTGGTCAGGACTGGCAGCATCGGATGAGCTGAGCTGCCAGGCTGAGCCGCTGAGGCCCATTGAAAGAGTTCTGCACGGAAGGCCCAGTTCGAGGAAGGAGGAGAGGAAAGTGGGGTCACGCACCCAGGTAAAGTGTATTGCTACCTGGGCAGGGTGCGGGCTCAGAGGGACACTCTCTCGCCCTCTCAATCCTTCTGATGATGTGAGCCTTTGCTTAGGCTCAGAGTGGGGCCCGTACTGACAAAAGGAGCGGCAGCACAGGGGCCAAAGTAAGAAGCTGTACTCTGTATCATCGTTGAACCGTGTGGGGGGCAACTGTTATCAAAGAGGCTGATTGTCGTAATACACATTGCCAATATTGCTGCTAACGAACTGCCGGATTGTCTTAGGACGTCTGAGATTATCATTGCCTACTGAAGTACACAATTGTAGCGCTATGCATTGCATTATTATCCCTTGCCAAGTACAGGAGTGTAGCGGCCCACATTGCATTATTTCTTCATTGCAAAGTATATGGTTGTAGCGGCCTGCCTCGCATTATTTCTTCCTTGAAAAGTACGGGCTTGGGGTGTGACGCATTGCATTATTCCTTCATTGCGCAGTACATGAATGTAGCAGTACACATTGCAATTATTTCTCCCATTGCAGTTACCGGGGTGTATTGTTACACATGGTATTGTTTCTCCTGTGCCCAGCAAAGGATTGCATCATTACACAGTGAACTATTGTTTGTCTATCGCAACGTGTGTGAATAGAATAGAATAGAATAAAATATTCTCTTATATAGAGCATGGCTACCCGGAGGCATCCCAGCGCTGCAGACATGCAGTAAGGAGCAGATGGATATTTTAAGGGAAAAGCCATGTCTTCAGCTGTCTGCGGAACGAGAGGTGGTTGGTTTCCTGATGGATGGGACGAGGCAAGGCGTTCCAAAGCCTGGATGCGTCTCAGGGGAAAAGGCGCCCTCATGTGCAGGACTTCCTGATTCTGGGGACCTACCAGGTAGTCGAAACAAATATTATCCTTTACTCTATCTTGGTTTATGTATCGTGTAGTCTGATCGTATATCTTTTTGTACAAAGTTATACTCATTTTTTATCAAACTCGTTTGATAAAAAATGTGCTGTTACCAGGGCGTTGCTGTGGGCCTGGTTGCACATACAGAACACTTGTACCTTGGAGATTGGCCTGGCTGCTCATGCCAGGCTTATAAGGGGGTGAGCAGGGCTATCTCAAACAGTGTCCTTATTTGGCCTAACGCTGAGTGGGGAGCCCCAGGTCACGCACTTGGGGACAGTAGTGCGGGACTGGGAGTCTGGCTTCCAACAACCAGGAACCAATCAAAGTTGTTACTCAAGTGCATCTGCAACATCCCTTCTGTATCTCATCGCATCAAACAGAAACTGCACTTCTGAGCCTTGAACATCTCTACCATCGTGGTAAATGACGAATTCTTCACGTTCACAGTCAAGTTACCCTTCCAGACCTCTCTATCAGCATTCTAATACAAAGTATGAGCCTTTTTTTTAAACCAGAATCATGACTCTGCACCTGCAACGAAAACGAGAACATCTTGGCCAAGAAAATACACTTCAATTGAGACAGGTAGTCAGGCTAACTTTAGTTCAGAAGTAAATGAGAATTTAAATACATGATTATACATATGCATGTCAAATTTCAGAATAAATGCAAAATGTGAGTAAACGAGTACATGTTTACATATAAAGATATAGCTTCCAAATAAATGCAAATATAACTTTAAGTGTAAGTGTAAAACGTGAATAAAGAATACACGTTTTCATGTTTAAACTGAATATTAGTGCACAATTATATAAATATCTGGTTTCTACAATAATTACATTTCATGAATGTGTTTAAAGGTTTCAAACACATTAATGAACGTTAGTACCACAATGAATATATTCTCAATTTCTAATACATAAGTGCATTTCTGTGACGTGTAACTGTGGAACCTAAATGATGCTGCTCCCATTTTATTTTACTCTGTGCAATTAGATCTCTTCTCCCTTTAATTGGGCTGCAAAATGATGTTGACTGTACATCACCAAACATTTTCACAAATTTGACTAACATTGAGCACAAGACAATAAAAACAACAGGTTAAAGTTCAGAAATTAATTTCTGAAGACTTGGGACCTAAGGGAAAGTGGCGGGAAACTGTGAAGAAGACCACTGGTGGTGAAGAAGTAGCAGGGAGATCAGAGAGATGAGACTTCAGTTTTGACCAATCAGAACAATCAGTCTCCTTAACAATGGCAACCACACATATGCTTTGCCTTGCCTGGATTGACTAAAGTGAGTGCCATGAAATGTGACATGGTGCACTTGCGTGGCAGCCAAGTTAGATTGCTCACAAAAGCTATGTGTTGGTTCTCTTGTGATGATCGAACGAAGAGAGAACAGGGAGCCTCCCTGCCACTCCACCTATCTGAGGTTCGTGGCAGGCGGCAGATGGTGGTAAGAGCAAGCGGGGTTGGTGGGGCCTGAGGGGAAAGATGGGGGTCTTTCCTTTGTTAAATCTTACACAGGAAATTGGAAAATACAGAATACAACACAACACTAAATGGAAAACAGGTTTTTAAAAAAATAACAACTTTGTCTCCTTCATTGCTTCACGTTTCAACTGCTAAAAAAATTAATTAATCTGTGAAGCATCATTCAACACCCAGTGACTGAAGAGGAATGCCCGAACGCCCCTTTCTGTATATTGTATGTTGTATGATATGTTAAATAGTGTGTTGTTGTGCATTGTGTATAAAGGTGACATATAGGTCTTGCCACTCAGCTAAAGATGCCTGTAGCTGGAACCTCAAACAGCATTTATGGCAGTATCATTACCAGAGTTGCCTTTCACTCAAGGTACCATCCTGTGGCACTGTGGGACACCAGACACTTACATTTCTTTTTTTCTGAAGGCCACCTAAAGTGAAGGCAATCTACTGATCCTCACCCCTGACTAGTACCAGTAGCGTCTTATAACTATAATTGCCGGGACTCCTCAGTCTTGGCAAACTCATTGAGAGGATTTTGTAATCGTTTGGGGAGATGTTAAGTTGGGGTTATTAACAGTTAGAAGATAATGAGAAGTTCAGTTGAAGGTTGCACGTTGATGAATAAAGATGTCAGCCATGCGCTCTGTGTGCGGTGTGCTCAATAGCATGTTTTCGAGCTACGGAGAATGCTACAACTGGTGATAAGTGTGTGATCTGTGCCCCAAAGAAACAAGACCACTCTCCCTGAGAGTTTGTAATGCTACAGCAACTGCTTGTGTGTGCCATGTGCGAATCTTAAATGAGAAGCAATTCGAGGTTGGCATTTGTGGAATTGATGCTCTGCTCCATCCCATATATGACCCTCCAAGAACGCGAAGGACCTGCAGAGGAGTATCTTCAAAAACCTACCACAAACCCATTGGTAAGAAGAGATACTCTGCCACAGCCTAACATAAAGCCATCATCGATACAAAGTGAAAATGCTAAAGGCAGTGACAACCAGGTACAAACATTGACATATACTCACCAGCCTGACAGCCTGAAAAGTGAGCAAGATGACTAACAAGCAAACACTGGAGTTGCCCTTGCACGGTTTTTGGTCTCCAGAGTAGCTGCCAAAGACATGAGAATTCAGCAGCTGGTGGCTTTCAGGACAACTCAAAAAGTCTTTAAGATAGCAAAGGATCCCAGTAGCTGTCACAAGAGACATTGAGGGGGAAACAACCTTTACAACGCAGCCATTACATCTCACTACCTTTACATAGCAGTCACTAGATCGCAACATCCTTTACACCGCATGTCATTACAATGCGGCCATTGCATTGCACATCACTACAATGCATGCCATTACAATGCATGCCACTACAATGCAGGCATTACATTGCAAGTCATTACAATGCATACCGATACAACGCATAGTACCCCGACACTATCTGACACCTACCCTACTGTTGCACTCACTGGAGTTAGAATAGTCATTTTTATCCCTACACTATCTAACACTTACCCCACTGTTGCACTCACCGTAGTTAGAAAATTAATTATTACCCCTATACTATCCAACACTTACCTTAAATGTAATGTAATGGTATGCATTGTAATGGTATGCAATGTAAAGGTATAATGCGATGTAATGGAATGCGTTGTAAAGGTAGTTTCTGAAAATGCGATGTAATGGCATGCTATGTAAAAGAATGCATTGTAAAGGATGTTGGAATGTAAAAACTGCATTGTAAAGACATGTATTGTAAATGTATGCGTTGTAACATCATACATACGACATTGAGTATTGTGCTGCCTCATTTTTGAAACCTCCACCATCATTCAATACCACCAAAAAAAGGAATATTGGCGCCCGATGGACGACATGAATTGAGACCTCAAATGACTTCATGGATCCTCTGGAAGAACTAAATGACAAGAAAATCATGAAATATTTAAAGAATCTTGCTGGTGATAAAGTAAAAGAAGTGATTAAGGAAATTGTACAGATTGAGACAGTCATGTATTGTCATATCAAGGAAGGATTAAGAGCCATATTCAATCCGATGCCAAAGGTCGACTTTGAAAGGTACATTTTCAATCAAGCGAGACAACAAGTTGGTGAAACGATGGATGAGTTTCTGAGAGACTTGAGTTGCGTATTAAACATTGTAAATTTAGTGGATATTATGATGAAGAAGCCATGCACCTCAAAGTTTTGATGGCTCTCTTTCAGACTAATTCAGAAGATGCATGTTAAGAGAGACGCTCAGTTTAGAAAAGTACTAATGCATCCAAGAGCAGAGGAGAGAGCAGATCGGCAAGCTGGTGACATGGAACCTGGAACAACGTAGAGTGAATCAGCACTAGTCATGAAGAGCAAACACAAGCGCAAAGTAGATACACGTAAGTCAACATCCTCAAAGAAAGAAAAACTATATTTCTGGTGTGGATTTTCAATGCCACATGAAAGCAAATGTCCAATCATCATACAGATGTGCACAGCTGGCAGAACAGAAAACCATTCCCTTACGGTTTGCAAAGCAAAAGAGAAACCACTTGCATCACAGCGAGATGAGAAAATGGACGCCAGAAAGTTCCAGAAGCATTATCACCACGTCTACAAAGACAAAAAGCAACTTCAATTGTGACAGGTGGAGGTCATCCCAAAAAAGTTCTTCAATGTCACAATTCAGCCAAAACACACAATATCTGCCAAAAAAACCATGCACACATGCGTCTTGCTGCTTGCAAAGAAGACGTATGAATGACACTGACCCAAGATCAAGGGTTGCCTCATAAACTTCGTAATTGAAAGTAGTACATTGATTAACATCATGAGGACAGTTGAACAGTATGGCGACTCAAAGCATCAACCACAAAGGTGTACATTGAAACCATTGTAGAGTCAAGGATCATTCACGATGACCTTACAACATAAAAAAAAATCTGTGCAAGCCCCAATTTCCATTCTTCCAG
Source organism: Lissotriton vulgaris (assembly GCF_964263255.1). NCBI lineage: Eukaryota > Metazoa > Chordata > Amphibia > Caudata > Salamandridae > Lissotriton > Lissotriton vulgaris. The sequence goes on along the minus strand of NC_141693.1, from coordinate 512,981,655 downwards.
TGCATGTTTGCCCAGTTTTGCAACTGCTGCTGACATGGGAGTAATATCTATCAATTATAACCTACATATGCAATCTGAAATTGTTAGTCAGTTTCCATTGTTATTTTCTGGCAAAAAGAAAGATCAAGACTGTGAAGGTGCAGCTTTACATCAGTGAAGATATCCAGTGTGTTACGCAGCAACAGCACAGAATAACATTTCATCTGCAAGAAGAGGTCAAAAAGAAACTAGAAATGCTGTTGAAGCATGACATCATTGAGCACTCTAATGGTCCCTTATCATGGGTGTTGCCTATAGTAATAGTGCCACAAAGGGACAGTGGAGGTGCAGTGCACATTTGTGTGGATATGTGCCATGCCAACAGAGCAATCAAGAGAGAAAGACATCCGGGTCTGCACATTGCAGAAATAATCATGCAGCTGAACGGAGCCAAAGTCTTCTCCCATCTTGACCTGAACAAGATTTACCATCAACTAGAATTGGAAGAAAGCTGTAGATGCATTACCACTTTTGCAACTCATGGTGGTTTGTTCAGATACAAAAGGTTGACTTTTTTAGTGGAATTTGCAGCTGAAATAATCCAAGATGTCATGCATAGAATAATTTAACCTCTTATGCATGCTTTCAACTACAGTGATGCCATACTGGTATTTGGGACAGCATGGAAGGAACATGATGAGGCTCTCAAACAAGTGTGCCAGTTACATACAAATGCAGGTCTCTCTCAAAATGCAAAAAAGTGTGAATTCTACAAAACCAAACTCAAGGTCTTTGGGTACATATTCTCTGATGGGGGAAGAACTCCTGACCCAGATAAAGTAAAAGCACTGTCAGTCACCTAACCCCCACCAGATGTCACAATGCTTCGATCCTTCCTGAATATGGCAAGCTATTGTTCAATGTACATTCGTGATTTTGCCACAGTGAATGCCACATTGAGAGACCTCTCCGTAATGCAGTTCTGATGGTCTTCTAAATGTGACCAAAGCTTCAAAAGGATTAAGCATGCCATTGAAAATGCCACTGAGATAGCTTACTTTGATCCTAAATTACATACTGAGATCGATGTTGATACAAGCCCAGTGGGGCTCGGAGCAGTCCTTGCTCAGCATAATGGACATCTGAATGCTCAGAGACGCATTGTGGCTTATGCATTAACAAAGTCTGTAAGACAACGAATGTGCCTTTTCTCAGCTAGAGAAGGAGAGTCTGGTTGTGGTATGGGCCTGTGAACACTTCCACGTGTTTCTTTATGGAAAGCATTTCAAGATTGTCACTGACTCCCAAGCACAGCTCACCATATTTGGAAACCCAAAAGCTGAGTTGCCCCCTCACATTGAGAGGTGAGAGTTGCATTTACAGGAGTACAACTATACATTTGTGCATAAGCCAGGTGAGAACCAAAACCCTGCAGATTACTTCTCACGATTCCTGTTATATCGGCATGGCTCGTCAGCGTAAATAGCTGAACAGTACATTACCTTCATTGTAAGGTACAGCACACTAGTGGCCATATCCATTGAAAAGATCGTTGCTGCTACAAATGCCAATACAGACATGCTTGCTCTCGAAGACATCATTACAGTTCAGTCATGGAGACAAAGTGTTTGACATCTATGTGATGATGTTGAATTTCAAAAGTTCAAGAATATACAGGATAAAGTATCTGTCACTAAAGAAAGCATTGTGTTAAGAGGCTCATGGATTAATATACCTGAGAGTCTCAGACAGCAAGCCATTTAACTCGCTCACAAAGAACATTGTGGCATTGTTGCCACTGAAAGAGTCCTGAGAGATCAAGTGTGGTTCCCGCTCTTGGATGAGAGATTTGAGAGGGAACAAAAGGAGTGGTACTTATATCATTGTCTTTCCCCTAAAGTGACACAGAATCCTCTAATAATGTCTGATCTTCCTGCATATGGGTGAGAAAGCATGCCGTTGATTTGTTTTGGGACCCTAGCAAATGAACATCATCTCATGGGAGTCATTGATGAGTATTTCCGTTTTCCTCTGTTGGAGGAAATGTCATCAACATCTTTGCAGTATGGGGCATCCCAGACATCCTTAAATCTGATAATGGTCAACCGTGCAATAGCAAGGAGTTAAGGAGATTCCAACTAGACTCAATGTCAAGCCCCAAAAAAGTACACCCTTGTGACTCCAAGCTAACAGTGTCATGGAGCGATTTATGGACACCCTATAGAAAGTGATCCACACGTGCCTCAATGGAGGGAATCCAGCTGAATCAGGCCTTATGTCAGGCTCTCCGTGCCTTTCGTTTGAGTCCTCACTCCACCTCTGATAAGGCACCTGCCACCTCGCTGTTCTTGAGAGCTGTAAGAATCAAGCTACTATAGTGGACCACTCAAAGAAGACAGAATGCTGACCAGATTTGTGCAACTGACATTGCTTGAAGACTTAAATTGTAGACATATGCAAATCAGCGTTAGAGAACTCAGGAACTCATCTTTGATTAAGGGGACTGGGTTTTTGTCAAATGAAAACATAACCGAAAATAGATCCTCTGTTTGCTGCTGAGCCTCTGAGAGTTGTGACGTGCAAGGGACATACGATAACAGCTCAATGACCCTAAAAATCCATCGCAAGGGATTCGTCACATTCCAGACATCTATTCCGACATCCATCAGCCCCTATAATCTCAGATGGGCTGCCCCACCTGATGGCCTAGATCACACATCAGCTTGTGTAACCTCGGTGTCCACTCAGGGTGCATCTCAACTGCATAATACCACGCGATTTGGCCAAACAGTATGAGCACCTAGATGACTTATTGAAGAAATATAAAATGTTTCTATTGTTTCCACATTTTTATTAAACAAGGGATGTAATGTCCTATAACTATGAGTGCCAGGACCTCGCTGTTCTGCGTGGACTTAATGAACGGATTGCATTATCATTTGGGGAGGTGTTAAGGTGTGGGTATTAACGGTAAGGCAATAATGAGAAGATTAGTTGAATGTTGTACCCTGATGAGTAAAGACGTCAGTTATGAGCTCTATGTGTGACATGTTCATTTGCATGCTCCCGGGCTGGGGAGGATGCTGCACTGCCTACTAGAGGAAGGCTTGTGGTCTAGTTGTTTATTGTAGTAGAAATAGACATCTGTAAAAAGATCAATGGAACATTCGAAAATGGGAGAAATAATATAACCCAAAAATATAAAGATTGATCTATTAAAAAACATTTAATTACAAGATAGAACGACAAAATGAGTCCACGTATCATAGACTTCCGCCTTACCCAGTCTGGATAAATTAGACTCTCATAAGGCCTACACACTGAAACAATAGTTTGCCTTTTCTTCATTATTAAAATTCCACTCAGTGGCGCCATATTTTCCACAGTCTTTCGTTGGTCTTTACTATAATCCGTCACCTAACGCGATGAAAAACAGGTAACATTCTGAATTCAGTATTACACCACCTATCCAAATTGTAAAAACATAGTTTTATATAGAATATGTACACTGCTCCTTTGCAAACTTATCACTGATTAATAACACTCTAATGAAACCGAAGAAATTAAGGAAAATAAAACCAATCTGTCAGAAAACATAACATTATTTCAAGGTAGTGTATTTATATGAGAACATAGCGATGCATGGTTTATTCTTGTATATGGCATTCAGACTGAGCAATAAGCTGAAGAAACTGAAAAGCTGCCAACTTCCCCCAACGTGGTAGGACTGTAAAGTAGCCCACGCGGAAACCACCATATCTCTTCTCTTAGCTTTACAGCTCAAACGAGCAAAATCTAACCTGCACCTTCTACAACCACGTGATAAGGCCTGTGACTGTGTCAAGCGTGATGGAATTCCCCACATCAGCACTACCTGGGTTTTAATGACACTCGCATATTTGATGTGAGTGCAAAACCGTTCCGCGTTCATTTTTTTGCAATCCCTTATTTAGGTAAACTCAAAACAGGCACAAATATTCAATCCAGGCCAACAAACAGAATACGATATGGGGGGCTGTCAAGATTGGGACCTGGTAGTCCACCCCCCTCTGACATTAGCCCCTAGGTTTGAAGCCTACCGGGAAACTGGCAGAGAACTCGAATATCATGTAAAACTTGAAATAATAAACATTTTGAATGGAAATTTCAAGCACAAAAGGAGGGTGAGAAGTGTTTTGGATTGAAGTCGGATTGCGTGGTTGTATCGGTGTTCCCTCCCAACCAAAATAAAACTGCAACATGAATGGGTGTAAGTTTCATGTGACCCGCGCTTTTTGACAAAGGGCTTTGTTAATAAGTCGAGCTATTGTTTTGCTTGGTTAAATGCCTTTAAATACTTAAGTCATGGCAGAAATAACATAGATATTTAATTTGTTTGCTCGGAAGAGTACATAATTGCTATTCATGTTTTTATTTATTTGAAGATTCTCCAGCGACCACTGGGTGCAAAATGGAACTGGAACACGCTCCATTTTAAGATGAAGACATCAAAAAAGTGAACTCTAGGGTACAACCTCGATAGCAAAACCCATATTTGTTCCATGTTCAAAATATACTTAGAAATGTAGCTTTCTCTTAAAATAAATAGCATGCTGGAATACAATGTCCAATTTGCATTTCACCCAATTATGTATTGAGGCGCAGTTGAGCACCACTTGTGAAAGATGTTGTGCCCATGGGCGGGGCGAGGGATTCCAAATTACCAATACACCCAGCTGTGCACAAGAGCTTGTTACAGATAGAAAAGGCTCATTAGCCTGCAATGATAGATCTGTAACTATGATTATGAGTAACTGGTAATACCCCTCCTATACCGACCAATGCATTGTGTATTATAGTATAAGTGAGAGGACTTAAGTATTTCCCAGTGGTGGCTAGCTCTAATAAAAAATGGTGGGGTGTGAAAGCGCTACTCACCATAAACGCAGAGCAGCACGGCTGCTGTGGCACTTCTCCTTTCCAGGAACAGGAAGAACATCTTTCCTGCTTGTGGATTCGAACTCCAACGAATCCAGAAGCTGGTTTCATGGTGTGAAAGCAGCTCTAGGATTGATGGGAGCAATCCCCACGCTGTTTCGCAGCCTTTGGCTTGCTGGGTCTGCAGTGTGCATATTGGGCTGGCCGTGCCAAGACGGCCAGCCAATCCGACATGCGCACTGTAGACCAGTGCTGGCATTCTGCATTTGAAGGATTCAGCCCCACCCCCACCTTCGAACTGTAGACAGCACGAGCTGGTGCAGTGGCAAATAAATAAAATGGCATAGAAATGGCATTTTATTTGTGTTTGCCTGCTGTGCTCACAGCAGGCGGGCATCACTCCTCTGCTCCTGAGGAGGACCCGCACCTGCTATTTCTAGCATAATGTTACGCTTTTCAGGAAGTTACGGTGAAGTTCAAAATTCCAATGAAAACTGTCTTTGCTAAATTCAAACGTCTCTCTAACTTGTTTGAGTGCTGTGGATATGCATGAAAAACGTCCATTTACATTTTCAAGAAAACTTTGGCATACACATCTCATTAGAACAAGTGGCGATAAATGTGTAAAAAACATACAACAAAAATATCAGCAGCATGAAACTGGTGTATATGTAAAGAAGTAAACCAAATGTTTACACAGTCAAGGGAACAAAACAAGTGGCAGGTATGGGTTTAACTGCAAAGAAAAAGTGCAGGCGAAAATTGTATTATTTCTTATCAGAAATCTTCTTCACCCTTTGTCTGTCTTCCTCATCCAATCCTTGTCACATGAGGATGTTCAACACTGCATCAACTGTAGGCCCCACATATAACACAGGATCCCCAAAACATGCATCATAATTACTGAATTAGAATATCTTACTGAGTGGCTGTCGGACGTGTCTCTCTATACAGTGCACTAAAAAGAAGAACACTGTGCAGAGAGTACAATGAGTTCCCTGTTGGTTGACAAAAGCAAAAGTAGATAACACTAACCCTCTATTTGTGGTAGTGTGGGTGAGCAGTTAGGCTTATCAGAGGGTAGTGCTAAGAATTTGTTGTACTCACAGAGGCAATAAATGAGATGCACACTCAAGAAAAAATCTAAGACCAATTTAGAAAAATAACAAGTCTTTTTATATATATTTTGAACCAAGAACTGTGTTCAAAGGTAAGTACTGTATTGTTTCTGAATTTTCAAAGTTGCGCAAATAGTTCAAAATTGTGCGCAGTTACGCACAATACAATCCTATGGGAGGAAAAAGCAGGTAGGTAAAGCACATAGCACAGAGTGTTGTAGAGGTTCACCTTCAGGGTTTAGAGTAGCAGGAAGCAAAGGTTCAAAGTTCTACCAATAGGTCCCCGGATGCATCCCGAATTCCGCCGGATGAAGAGAGTTGGGGGGCTTGATAGTCAACGAGCTACGGCCGGAGAGGGGCCCTCTAAAAGCAGGGAGCACAAGGGGACCTGCAAGCAAGTCAGAGAGCGCCCAAATGTGAACTAGAGCCAGAAAGCCTTAGGGACAAGGGAGCACAGCCAGTTCCTTGTTACATAGGGTGCTGAGACGGAATATCGAGTTAGAAATGTCAATTTACACAAATATCGTGATTTAGAAATATCAACAGCAAGAATATTGTGGCTAAGAATATCGAAGTTAAGGTAAGAAATATTGATTTAAAAATATAGAAGTCATTAATAATGTTTGCAGAAACATAGATGTTTAAAATATCGAATTTTTAATTTGTGTTATGTATTTTAGTTTATATTTTAAATGTATGTGATGTATTTTTTAAGTATTGTTTATGTTTTTTAATATATGTGTTAAATTTGTAGTAGTTATGAATTTTATTTTATTAAAATTTTGCATTTTTTAGCTCTATAGCGGGTTGTGGGTTTATAGGGTACTAGGGTGGGAAGTAATTTAATGATAATAAATTAATGATTATTTTTTATTTACTTGATTTCAATTATATAGTGGGAAGTAATCTATTTGTGATTAAATATTATTTGGTTCTTAATTAATATTGATTATTTAGTTGCTAACTAATTATGGTAATTGTGTAATTTGTCTTAGGTGTGGGCTGTGGGGTTTATAGGGGTAAAGGGTTGGAAGTAATTTATTTTTGATTAATTAATATTTAGTTGTTAATTTATATTAATTATTTTATTGAAAATTAATTAGAGAATTTGTGTTATTAATTTTAGGTGCGGGATGTGGGGTTTATAGGGGTAAAGGGTGGGAAGTAATTTATGTTTAATCATTTAATAATTAGTTGTTAATTCATATTACCTAATGAATTGATAATTAAGTATGGTGATTGTATGATTGTCCTTAGGTGTGGGTTGTGGGGCTGATGGGGTAACAGATGGGACGCAATTTATGTTTTATTAATTAATAATTTGTTGTTATTTATTATTAAATATTTGAAATTCAATATGAATTTGTATAATTAATTTCAGGTGTGATTTGTGGGGTTTATAGGTGTAAAGGGTGGGAAGTAATTTTTTATGGGGAGTAAATTAATTTTACTTACTTTATAATTAGTTGTTACATACCATTAGTTTTTTAATTGAAAATACGTTTTAATTGTGTAATATTATTTTTTTACAGTTTAATTCTAGCTGTGGGTTGTGGGGATTATAGTGATAAAGTGTGGGAAGTTAAATAATTTTTAAAAGTTTTAATTTGTGTTTAATGAATAATATTTTTTTAATTGGTAATCAATTATGCTAGTTGAAGAAGTACATTTTTTTACAATTTAGATGTGGGTTGTGAATTGTGTGATGTTATATGGTAGAAAATAAAAAAGTTAATTTATGTAATAATTAATGTTTTTGTTTCTAAATAATTGTTTATTTTAAAATATTTATTTGTTTGGACATTATTTTTTATTTTATTTAATATAATATTTGTAGGTATTTGGTATATGTGTTTAATATTATAATATGTTTTGGTTTAATTTTAATATTAAACATATGTGTATTACAATTTTTAACACATTTATATAATTTTTGAATTTATTTTGTTTTTAAAAAAATTCTATTGTTAAAATTGTGTTTGTTTTGCTCAGAGTAAGCTTTGTTTCTGACCTCCGAAAGCGAAGGCTCTCATCTCATGGGGTCAGAAACATATCTAGTGGTAGCAGGCTTGCTCAGACCAGTCGATAACCCTCTGTGTGAATTTATTAATAAATCCAGCACTGGCATCAGTGTGGGTTGGGGAACTCCTAATCACAAGTGAATGAGTCAATGTATTAACTGTTCAATTAATTAAAATCATTACAGTAAAAAAGAATCTACATCTATTAAAAGAAAAACAATTGTTCGAACAATTTCACAAACAATTTCACCTCATACCCCTGCCCGCACCCCAGTCCTTCAGTGCCAATGTCCCTTTGAGAACTTGCGTTCCTCAATTCATTTGAGCATGTTCTCTGGGTTTTACTTTAAAATAGTTTTAAAACTAGGGCGGTTAAAACTCTACAATTGTGAAATGGACTTTGGGTGGAAGTATTGGCCCTTCTGGTGCCTCGTGGGGTCCCCCCGGCCATACTCGCCATTTTATAAAACTCAAATTGCAAGAGTTGGAAATGGGCCATCAAACTAGCACAGGAGCACCCTCTCCTTGTGATGCCTCCTTTATGTCACTCCTGATTATTTGTGTAAATCTTCCCAGTCTTGCTAATTTTCTTGCTGTTGAGTCTGAGAAACACAAAGCAGAGGCCTACCTACAGAGTGTCCAGCCCACGTACTCGTCAAGGCTTCGATGTGCACTGGTAATATATGAGGGGGTACTTAGATATCACTGGTACATATCCACTCTCGCAGATATGCCCTCACATGGGTATAGTGCACCTTGCTTTAAGGCTCCAAGGCTGTTGTAGAAGTGACTTACCTATACCACAAGCAGTGTTTTGCTGGCATGGCACACGAACCAAGTTGAAGCCGCACAGAGATGCAAAAAATTGCAAAATGTCAACAATCAGGAATCCACAGGTTCAGACAAGTAATCCATATTTAATCCATGTTTATTCCATATTCCTTAGGGTGTGTTCCTTCACAGTAAAACCGTTTAATTCCCAACTTTAAACGCAAAAGAAAAACCTATCCGGGCGTCTTTCATTGACACATGGACTGCGCTGTTCATCCTAGGTAATCATATTGCTATCTACCCAATGCATTTTGGGCAAAAAAGCCCTTTGTCAGTGGGAACTAAAACAAAAATAAAGATCATCAAAAATGGTAAAGGACCCCATAAAATATCTACGAAAGTCAACTGTGATACATGCAATCTGGAAAGTTAATGTACTCACACCCTCGACACTGGGTACTAAAACTCTATTCTCTGATACCTTGTTGTACTATGGGCAGAGCACACATCAAATCAGCACGCAAATTCTTGCCTTAGGGCATACTTAAATGTAATTTAGATTGAGTAACTTGGAGTACATTCCATCATTCTTTTTTGACACAGGAATGTGTGCCATATCGACTCTTCGGTTTTCTCTGTACCAAGACTTGCAGGCCGCAATGGCAGTTTGCATGAGCTTGAAGAGGGGTCCCTTAGAGTGGCACAATTTGTGCAGTAGCCTTAGGGACCCTCTTTAGGTCCAATGCTCCAGGACAAGGGGTACCACTTACTAGGGACTTACAAGGGGCCTAAAGAGGTTGCCAATTATAGATAATTGTACAGTTTAAAGAAAGAACACTGGTGCTGAGGACCTGCTTAGCAGGAACGCAGCACTCTCTCTGTCAGAGTTGCACCAGATTCCAGGCACAAGTTTGGGGGGGTACTGCAACAAAAACCCAGTTTCCTACAGTGGCGATTTCTCCTTTAGGGCTCTGCGGCAGCACCACTTTGAAATTCCTACACCTTCACCCAAAAAAAATATTAACTATTTTGGTATCCACTGCAGATCAGTGATGCTATCAGTGTCATAGTTGAGGGTGCCAGAGTCTGCATCCCTGCATGAGACCAGACATTCGTTAATGACAAGCATGGATCCCACCCTTTCCTATTCATCACAGAGTAGGACTGGATGCAAGCACATGTGATTTGGGAAATTATCCTTGGTAATGGTAAATGTTATAATGCTAAGCTTGTGTTATGTATATTGTGCAGAGACTCCTGGTCATGCTACCCTTCCCCATTGTGACACACCAGGCCCTGGCTGCAGGTCGCTGGCCCCTTTTGAATTGGAGCTGCTGTATTTATTCCCCCGTGAAATTGATCCAAAAGATGAGCAGGGATTTTGTTCCCCTGCGACCTTGATCCAAATATCTGAGTCAAGCACTAAGGTAGGAATATGTGCTTATAGTAAATACAGTTACATGCTGTATGACATTAAAACTGGCTCTATCTTCATGCCAAAAACGTGGACTGATTAATGAATGTCAGCAATTTAGTTACTCTCATATTTAATATTTTTACTTAATTGTGTATTCCCCAAGAGTATTAGCAATTCAATCATGTTGTGCTTCTGTATTTTTTCATGCATCTTATTACTCTTATATAGTGCATACTTTGAGTCGTGCCAGATGAGAGGCTTTAATTGAGAGCTCTGGCGCTGTGGCTGAAGGCAACTAAGGTGCTCGTCAGTGGGTTGGCCTGTCTGCAGATGACACAGAGAAATGGTGATGTATTCCAGTTCCAATTGAAATTATCTGTGAAAGGGGTACACAGATGTCAAAATAAATGCAAGGCAAAATTAAAAGAAAATAAAGTGCTTTAATGTGAGTGAGAGCAATGTATGTTTCCGGTGGTGAAGTGAGAGTGATTAGAGGACGTGCATTCAGGGGAAAGCAAAAAGAGAGTGCTGAATAGGAAAGGGATTAGGCTGAAGAAAAGCAGATGGGCAAGATGTGCATAGAAAAAGGGCATACATAACATAAAGCACACATAACCGAACGCCAATACTCCTTCTACAGGCCTAAATAATATTTAATTCACAGGCTCGCGATTTCAGAATTAAAAAATGTCCCTTGTTAATTATTTCCAACCAATCAGTGTTTCTCATTCATATTAAACAGCTAACAATCACTGACAAAGGCAAAAGTACTGGTATGTTTTAGGTGTATGTCCGTTGTTGTGTTATATATGTGGATGCAATGGCATCTCAGATTTATTTTTTTTACATGTTCCTTTTTAGAGAGCTGACCTGTATGTACTCTGTTGACAGATTGTGCATCACAAACTCCTTTACTCCCGAAAATGTGTTATATTTTTCACTAACAAGTAAGCGTTCAAAATGTACCGCTTGTACTAAGTGCTATATCTTTCTCTCAGTAGTTTTTTATATGCTGCACTCAAATTGGGCGTCGAATGAATCCCTTCTCATGTTGGCTCTAGGAAAAGATGGTTATTTATAATCTTTGCCTTTAACTCCCTTCTCATTTATATTGAACAAAAACGTTTGGGCCTAGTCTTCTTTTACTATCCGGGTAAGTGCCTCTTCATAGCAAAATACTTGAAACATCATCAGTTCTGTGCACATTTTTGGGACATAAAGCTAAAGAGCCAACGTTTATCTTGAACGAGAGCTAATAAAAACAAAATGAGAGTTAAAATACACTCTTCATTGTCTTTTAAGGTCTGACATTAGCTAAGACCTTTTGATTTTGCTAAAAATGCATGTGTATAATATGTTTTTTAAAGGGCCTTTCAGTCAGCCCTCATCATATATTGGTCTGATTTTGCTTCTGCCCCATTTCAGCCTACTGCAGGGGCAATGCGTCAACCACCTTCAGACTTTGACTACAATCATTGTGAGTGATGGTGCCTTTTTTTTACTGTGCACACTGTGCACAGCAGCTTAATCACTTCCATGCACCGTTGCCTTAAGTTTTATTTCATTGTGTTTTTTAGTTTTGCCCTTTTATGAGAACTAGGCAGGGCCTAATGCGCTGCCACTGTATCCTCACTGCCACTGGAAGTTCTCCGCATCTCATGCTGGCACTACAAGTGACATTCATTTTTTTCAAGGTGCTTTCTACTCATTCAGAAATGTCCGCTAGTGAGCATGCATGCACACATGCGCACATGGGCACCCCTCTTTGAATAATCTCTTAATCCATTCGCAGACAGCCGTCCATGTGTGTGCATGCGTGCATTTCAGCACAAAACGGTGGCCATGTTTCAGTGTTTATATACAGCTGTATTACTGAAATGTTCTGACGACAGTCTCTTTGTGTGCACCTTTGATCCTACAAAGGGGCACAATTTCAAATGTTGTAAAAATATGTACAAAATCATTAAAACAGACATTGGTCATCCTAATAGACTGACATACAGTACAAGTTTCATTGGCTTTGCCAATGCTTGTTTATACTTAGTACCACATTCAGAGAGCTAACGATACATTAAATATAGCTGCCTACTTCGTTTTAATGAGCTTTACAGCAGTGCAGTTCACATCTCAAGTTAAGTTTTGAAGTCTGACTAAATAGGAACTTCAATTTTTGTCCCCTTAAAGCACCACTTGACTAATTTGCTCACATCTTGGAAAACATAATACTCAAAATTCATTCCTTCAGGTACCAGATTTTGAGCAGATTGTTCAAAGTATTAAGCAGTCCAAAACCTGTGAAATGTGTTTTACCTTAGGCAAAATTCTCCACAAAGTAAGGAAACAAGCATTTGTAATGAAATCAGTCTCGCCTTTGGGACCTCATATGTATTTAGCTATGCAGCACATTAGCTTGGGTGCTGAAACATCTACTGTTCTTCACCATGGAGGGTAAGTAAGCACCAAACTGCGTGACACACCTTGTATGGGAACACATGGAGAGAAATATTGCCTTTCAGTGGGAAATGGTATAGTTCAAAGCTCTGTTTTTAATATAAAATCAGGGCCTTCGGTGGTCATATCACTGAAAATACAAGATTAAAAAAAAGTATTATTGTCTACGGGTGCTCGTGGAAGACCATTTCAATGGACTGGAATTTAGAGAATGCTAAAGTGATTGTGGCATTTTACTGACCTCTGCTGGTCGTTTTCTATCAAGAAAGTTAAATAGAGGCAGTTGCCAGAAAAATTAAAAAAAGAAAGTCCCTCAGCAGAAAGAAATTCTGGTATTTTACTGACCTCTGATGGTGGTTTTCTATCCAAACAGTTAAATAGAGACAGTTGAACAGAAAAAAAATACCTAAGCGGAAGCAGACAAGTCCCAGGCCTGATCTCCAGAGCCCACAAAGTACATACACATATAATAAGTATATACTAAAGTATATACAAGAGGTCTTGAATGCTCTATCTAAAAATGATGAATGAAAGTCCACCTTTTTTTATTGGCACCACAGCCTTTTCAACACTGTTTTGTTTGGTCTGGGACATTTGGGGTCAGAACTTTTGAAGTTATTATACTAAAGGTGTCTACTGCTCAGACGTAAATGACATATAGTTCAGATTATGTATATATACAATAAAATTAAACATCTTCGGTGCCCATTGGCCAAAAACTGTGGCACCTGTGGAAGATTAACCAATGCAATTCGTCATTAAAGGGGTGCAAGCACATTGTGCAATTACTGAAATGGAGGATGCAGGTTAAGGGAGTTGAAGTTAAATTAGTCCGAGGGGAGAAATAAAATGATTACAGTAAGTGAATACATATATGTAAAAATGGGAAAATGTTTTGTCACTTTTCTCAGTCAGCATGGATGGTATTAGGCTTTAAATACACTTAAACATTCTGATCGAAGAACAGACGCTTCAGGTGAGTATGTTTAGAGTCTCAGCGAAATGTGCAGCTCTTCATCTGAAGGTTCTGAACTAACCAGGGTTCTTTACTTGTTTTTTGCACAATAAAACTTTTCAGTAAAATACAGTTCTAAGAATGTCTCTGCTTAACCTAAGATAGCTATGACACGAGTAGCAGGCAATCCCCAAAGAAGCGACTCTTAAGTTCCAACAACCAACAATTTTAAATTATTGAACACCACACAACAAAGTTCCAAATCAATCTAGAAAAATAGAAGCTCACTTAATGAGCAACAATACATCAAGATCATCAAAATAGGTTAAAGGACACTAGAGAATTAAAATGTTCAAGTTTCAGGGAAATATGCACAAAGAAAAAGTAAAGCACTAATCAAAAGTCACTGTTGGTGGTTAATTGAAGTTGAGGCGGGAGCCGCTCGAAGTTGAGAGGAGTGTGTTGGGGGTCTTTTGGAGCCGTTTGGATTTGCCCTGACCAGAGGGGCTGCCAGGAACATTGGAATTGCCGTAATTTACCGGCGCAGCGGCAGGACTGCGAGTCCCAGGGTCACAAGCGGTGCTGAGACGAGCCGCACCTGGTGACTCTTCCTGCTGGCCGCGCCCCCTGCTTCCCGCTGCATAACTTCGCGACTCGCGGCCCCCGCTTCGCAGGAGCCGCTCAAAGTTGAGAGGAGTGTGTTGGGGGTCTTTTGGAGCCGTTTGGATTTGCCCTGACCAGAGGGGCTGCCAGGAACATTGGAATTGCTGTAATTTACCGGCGCAGCGGCGGGACTGCGAGTCCCAGGGTCACAAGCCGTGCTGAGACGAGCCGCACCTGGTGACTCTTCCCGCTGGCCGCGCCCCCTGCTTCCCGCTGCATAACTTCGCGACTCGCGGCCCCCGCTTCGCGGGTGCAGCTCGAAGTTGAGAGGAGTGTGTTGGGGGTCTTTTGGAGCCGTTTGGATTTGCCCTGACCAGAGGGGCTGCCAGGAACATTGGAATTGCCGTAATTTACCGGCACAGCGGCGGGACTGCGAGTCCCAGGGTCACAAGCGGTGCTGAGATGAGCCACACCTGGTGACTCTTCCCGCTGGCCGCGCCCCTACACACCAACGGATATTAAACCATGCCTAAGGACGCGCATCGCGGGACGCGCGCGGGCGGACGCCGGGCTAAGCCCGGGCAAAGGGCGGGCCGTTTGAGGCCGGTAGAGACCGGACCGGGCCATCCCTCTAACGCCCTGCCTCTACATTACTTTCTTGTCCCTTGTCTATGGCTTGTGTCCTACAGGCGCCCTACACACATGGCCAAGAGAGAATCCAGAAGTAAGGCCGCCCAACAGTTTTCTGGAACCATGGAAACATTTCTTACCAGGGCTAACGCTGTGGTTAACAAAGGACTCACTGTGCTAGAAAATCAACCAGAGGAGGGTGCAGATAATTCGTCATTGGCTTCTCCAGGTTCCTCAATTAATGCTAGCACACCTCTACTGCTTGATGCCACCCATCTGTCGCTTATGGATAGTATTGACCAGACTATTGAGTCAGTCCTGCAACAACTGAGGACACCTTCAACTTCCCACAGGGATAGAGACTCACTACGCCTCTCTGGGGTTGTAGAGCCCTCCCCCAATGCAGATCTTGTAGAGATAGCGACGCAGGAGGGGGGACCAGTTGTAGCTTCAACTGAACATGAGAGCAGTAGGGGGGACCATCTGTCTAAAAGGAAGAGGTCAAGAAAGCCAAAAGGGCTAAAGTTGACCCAATAATGCCCGCTCAAGGCGACAACACAGACATTGCGGCCCGTCCTTGGGTTGCACCCACGAGAATCAGGTCAGAACTTTCTAGCTCCCCATTAGCTCCATCTCTACCGGTGTGCACGGGGCCATTTATTTTTGGTGGGGTCCCTCCTAACACCACAGATTTGCTCACTAGCTCACTTACCGATATCTTTAGAAATCTCCTGAATCCCCTGTCTGTTAAATTAGACTCTATAGAGGCCAACTGCCCCTAGTTACAATCACCCAGCCCCCAAATCCTCCACCAGTTCAGTCGGGGGAAGCTTCTAGAAACAGCACTGCACCCGTCCCCCAACCGGGTCCCTCAGTGTCCCAAACAGGGAGGCCTCTGGTACATGCACCCAGAAGGTCAAAACAACTTCATCCATCACAACAACTTAGACAGGAGAGACCACTCAATGGGCAAACTGACTGTCCTATTAGACCCAACACCAGGCGTAGGACAGTTAATCTGCCCCCTGAGGCAGTAGTTTATACTGCGATCCTGGTGGGAGTACCGGAGCTTACTAGCGGCGCAACGGAATCGCAGGATTCCCAATGCAATAAGTTAATTAATTGGCTAAATATCCACAGGCCACTCCCACCCAATCTAAAAGGAGATGTTCTCATGGTCAGAAGGGTTCCATGGATTGGGTCTACTCCCAAAAAATGTGTGGGCGATTGTATAATCGTTAGCTTTAATATTCCGCAGGTTGCCCCATATATTTGTAATTGGCTTGGCAGTGCTGGTAACACCTCTATTGAAGTGATGGCCCTCTCATATTTTTATCCAAATGCATGTAATTCTGCCATGCGGAGGGAAGAGGGCTGGACTAGAGTTGGCTTTGCAGTGGATGGTTCACGATATAGGCCGAAGCACAATGCATTCCCTATTTATGGTAACTTCATCCACCCAAACAGATATTCTTGCCTTGACCAAGTTGATTGACCACAAAAGGGCGCTACCCAGGTCCCCCAAAAAATTTTCCCCGGGGAGGCAGGCAGGGGGCGATGAGACCTGCTTGTAAGAATAATACCCGGGTGCAGGACTCCCCCAACAAGAAAAGGATATCACTTGGAAGTCCCGGGGGACAAGTAGCCAATTCTCCAAAGAGATTGACGGGTACAAATTTGATTTCGGTGGCCGTGTGTGCCCCGCCCTCAACACTAGTACCTCTAAATGTTCCGGAAAGCCCCGACCCTCCCCAAGCCATTGTAGCAACTACATATGATGGGGTAGGAACATCGCGTACTCCACTTATGAGGGTCCTCTCTTGGAATGTGGCGGGGATTGCAAATAAGGTGAACACTATAGATTGGGATCTTCTGATAGATGGCAGTGATGTCTGCCTCTTTCAGGAGACCTGGGCGAGGGAACCCCTGAGTAGAACGGGGTATGAAATTTTTGAAATTCCGCCCAAGTGGAGTGGCATAGGGAGGCCTTCGGGTGGCTTGGCGGTCTGGGTAGCAAGTCACATTGGGTGTCAGGCGGAAAGTATGACTACGCTCTCGCAGGACATCCAGTGTGTGCTGCTCAGATGGCCTGGCACAGTAACCTGGGCAGTTATTAACGTATATTCGCGGCCCGTAGCCGTGGCCAAGGAGTCATCCACTTTAGATGACCTCTCATCCTTTTTGGGTCAACTGCCAGGTGATTACAAGATAGTGATGGGTGGGGATTTAAACTGCCATTTTGAACCCCTAGCAGGATTAAAGGAGGGTGCCCTCACCACTGAGGACGATTTCTGGGGAGTTCCACCATCTTCATCTCCACACCCCAAAACCTGGTCCCCTCTGGCAGTACAGATTATGTCCCTCACTTTGAATTACGCAATAAGGGCCTGTAATGGGCGTACCCCGTCCGATACCCCCTCAATGTGCACCTTTAATAGGAAAGAGCATGAGTCCAGGTTAGATTATATTTTTATAGACATTAGCATGTGGCCCAAAGTCCAGGATTTTAAGGTGGTACCCAGAATAGATAGCGACCACAACGCGCTCCTACTGGAGGTGCAACATCCTGCACCTGTAGATGGGTCTTCAGCTTCCACTACCACCGATGACCCTGGGAACTTGCTTCTCACTACAAATAGGCGTCGTGTTAAATGGGGGAAGCTGCTAAAGGCGGAAGGTGCCATGAATAAGTTATACGAAATAGCACTCCTGAGGTTTAAAGAAATGGATGATCTTATAGATCAACCGAGCCCCATAGATTATAATAGGAAACTAGCGCAAATTCATGCGGA
The DNA here is from genome assembly GCF_964263255.1 of Lissotriton vulgaris. Lineage (NCBI taxonomy): Eukaryota > Metazoa > Chordata > Amphibia > Caudata > Salamandridae > Lissotriton > Lissotriton vulgaris. Next base: position 512,964,001 of record NC_141693.1, on the reverse strand, counting down.
ACTTGTGAGTAGTCTTGCTGAGGTTTTCTATCCAGTGGTACTGTCACGTAGGAAAAAGACTCGAACCCCGACCTGGTATAACTCTTCCTGCAGGAAGATTAAGTCCGAGCTAATTGCTACTATAAAAGCGGGCTCAAATAAGGTCAAGGTTGCAGAACTTAGGAAGGATTATAAAGCGGCAATGAAAACTGCCAGGGTAGAGTGGGATTGGGACCGCTGGCATGACTTATCTGATGCCCTAGACGCTAAAGACTCGAGGAAGTTTTGGGCTCTGATGAATAATGGGACAGGGGAACTCAAATCAGCAGTGGAGCCTAATATTGCCTCCTCTGTGTGGGAGGCCCATTTTGGGACATTCTATCAAGACACTACCTCACTGCTTGATGGTGCGGAGTTCGAGGCCTCTGCTTCCTTGGAGGCGCGCCTGGAACTTACGCTTGGTGAGGTGATGACTGTAATGGAGCGATTAGCGATGGGGAAGGCCCCTGGTTTAGATAGACTACCGGGGGATCTGTTCAGACACCATCCTGAGATCTGGGGCCCGTACCTCCTCATCTTATTTAATGCCATTCTAGGAGGTATGGCGATCCCCTGTTCTTGGCTGGGGGCAGAGATTGTACCCATATACAAAAAGGGCTCTCCTCTCCCAGCTGTTGGGTGCAATACTGAAAGTGGCAAACACTTCAACTTATAAGCCCATCAGCCCGGCACTTGAATTGTATCAAACCCAAGCTAAGGCAGCTGCAACATATGGGAGTGAATTATGGGGGCACAAAGTAGGCCAAGAACTAGCAAGAGTGGAAAATAACTTTCTTAGATGCCTCTTGGTTCTTCCTCGAGGCACACCGCTCTTGCCCCTGAGATTAGACATGGGCCTCCCCTCTATTACCGAGGAACTAGAGTCAAAGCCGGTGAGGTTCTGGCATAGGCTATGGTCCACCAATGAACTTCACCATTATAGGCAGGACCTTATCCATGTCATGACCCTGAACCAAAGTAACAAAATCCCTTGGCTCGCTTTTGTTAAAAAAGAACTGCACTCCATGAATCTATCCGAGCTTTGGGAGGACCCCGAACAGGGCTGCCGAAGGGTTTCACGGAAAAGCCTAGTCCGAATGTATAAGGAAAAAAGACCCTCACTCCTGCTGAACGCACAAACCAGCGGCACTCTTACAGATCGGTTCCTGGAATCCAAAAATTCCTATGTTTTCGAAAGTTTTATGGACCTTATCTTTCCCATCCTTGCAAGGAAATTATTTGTACAATGGAGGCTAGGTACACTGCCCACTAGAACATTTACTCACAAATGGCACAATGGTGGTGATATAATGTGTCCAAGCTGTAATACTTATAAGGAAGATGAGCTTCATATTATGTTTGTCCGTCCTGCCTACAGCAAATCCAGAAAGTACTGGTTAGCGCCCCTCTGCAGAAACTTGGGGTTCAGTAACTATTCACATGCATACCGAGTAATGAAATCCAGCACTCTCGCCCATATTGTGTTTGCAGTAGCCAAATTTTTAATGGCAGTTTAGCAGATTAGAAAAAAAAAACCTCTAATGTGCGGACATTGAGATGGCTTGCTTCAAACCTCCCTTTTCCTTGTTTAGGTGGGAAATCAATTTTAAGACTGTATGAAATGTGTTTTTATTGTAAGCAATGTTTTTATTGTGTCATGTACTGTATCTTTTATGGTCTATACAACCGAAATAAAGAATTTTTGGATTGGATTGGTTAATTAGATTGTAGGTATGATTTTAACATGATGGATCATAGATCAGATACACAAAGTGGGTTCATGTTTTTGCCTTCTGCTTTAGACTTTTTCATGGAAATCCAGGGGCAAGTTCCAAGGCTGTAGCTGGTGAGAGTCCCTTTTAGTATCATTTCTAAGAGTAAAGCATCTTCTGAAGCCGTTGGATTTGGTGCCAAAGGTGAGAGTGGGCCCAAACTGGATTTCGTAGTCAATGAGGTTGGTTTGCAGATCAGATAGCTTTGCAGCCTCATCCGGGCCCCAAATTTTACCTATGGATTTAGGGCCTAATTCTGAACTTGGCAGTCAATCAGACCACAAAACTTGCAGACTAGGTCCAGTGGCGTTCGGGCACCGCCACACCAATGACCCGACCGCCGTATTACAACTATGGCAGTCAGACTGCCCTGGGACCACTGCAACTGCCAGGGATCCGCGATCCCTTGTCGTGGCGTGTCTATCAGAGGCTGCAATAGTCTTGGCGATTCTGCTGTATCACTGCCAAGCATATTTGGAGATTCCTTACTGCCACACTTTTCATGCCAGTGAGGTCTCTATGAAAACTGTGGTGGCGAGGAAACAAAGGTGTTGCCTCAGGGCCATGGGATGCATGCAAATGGCACATGGTGAGCCCCCCTGTCTGCATGCACCCCCTTTCCTGCACGGCATGGACTGCACTGTCCATGCTGTGTATGAACTGGCTCTGGCACTCCCATTGTGGTGTCCTTTTAATAGGCACCGATGTGGAAATGCCAAAGGACTGCCTGCCAGGGCTTTACTGACACAACATCGATGTAAAAAATATTGATGTTAAAAATACAGGGTAAAAAATACAGACAACAAAAATATCGACTCCAATACTAAAACAGGTAAGTACCCAAATATCGACTAAAAATATTGATGTAAAAATATAGATATATACAATTTTGACTTTTATATAAATATAAATAAAACAATATATTACATTTTAAATATAATTTTAACAAATAATTTTTAATATGCATTTTAATAACATTTTACAAATAAACTTAATTAAATACATAAACACAGAAACATAATTTATAAATACATATTTACTTTAAAACAATTAATAAACTATTATTTTTAATTTATGTTAAAAGTTTAAAATAATATATATTAATGATTTAAAATATAAGAATATAACAAATTAAAACATTAAACTATTAAAAATGATTTAAACTTAAATTTCACAATACAGTCAGTGCAACAGTAGGGAAAGTGTTGGCTAGCAAAGGGGTAAAAATAATTATTCCCACTCCAGTGAGTGCAACAGTAAGTTAAGTGTTGGATAGCAGAGGAATTACATTTACTATTCCAACTCCAGTGAGTGCAACAGTAGGGAAAATGTTGGATAGCGGAGTGTTAAAAATGACTTCCCACTCCAGTGAGAGCAAAAGTAGGGAAATTGTTGGTTGGCAGAGGGGTAAAAATTACTATTTCAACTCCAGTGAGTGCAACAGTAGGGAAAGTAATAGATAGCGGAGGGGTAACATTTACTATTCCCACTCCAATGAGTGCAACAATAGGGAGAGTGTTGAATAGCGGACAGGCAAAAATTACTATTCCCACTCCAAAGAATGCAACAGTAGAGAAAGTGTTGGATAGGGGAGGGGTAAAAATAACTATTCCCACTCCACTGAATGCAACAATAGGATAAGTGTTGGATAGCGGAGGGGTAAACATTTTTATTCCCACTCCGGTGAGTGCAACAGTAGGGAAAGTGTTGGATAGCAAAGGGGTTAAAATTACTGTTCGCATTCCAATGAGTGCAACAATAGGGAAAGTGTTGGATAGCAGAAAGATAATAATTACTATTCACATTGAAACAGTTAATTTTTTTATACATATTCAAAATGATCAAAAATCATAACAAAAAATAAACAATATTTAAAACATGCAAAACCAAATATATTAAATGTATAAAAGAAAACATATTATAATATTAATTACACATAACAAAAACTACAAATATGATATAAAATAAAATAAGAAATACTTTTAAACATAATTTTTTTAAAGTGAAAATATTGACAAACAAAAAATGTATTAATATATAAACGTATTTATTTTATTTCCTACCCTATAACACCACACCAGAAACAAAACACTTCAACATTTTAAATTAAATTTACTTCTATAACTAACACAATTAATAATCAATTAAAAAATAGTATTAATAAAAAAACTGATAAACATTAATTGACTACACACATTTTAACACTAGAATATCCACAACACACCTAAATTAAATTATAAAATAATAAAAGACGATTTAAATATATTCACCATTGATTTGCGAGAAGTTAATAAGATCGTAGATCCACAATACCCTGTGGTTTCTGACATAACAACACTTCTTACTTTAATTCCTCTAACAGCAACTACATTCACTGTGATTTACCTGAAGAATGCTTTCTTTTCGATTGCAATTCATCCTGATAGCCGATATTTGTTCGGCTTCACTTTGAATAATCGATCGTTTAGATTTTGTAGAATTCCTCAAGGGTATACTGAGAGTCCTAGTATTTACAGCCAAGCATTGAAAAGACAACTTGATTCTTTCACTTTGCCTGAAGAAGTGGCTCTCATACAACTTGTCGATGACATCTTGTTGGCAGCCGATACGCCTGAACAGTGTGAAAAATGTACTTTGTCTTTGCTTTCCTTTCTTGCTTCACACCACCACAAAGTGTCATGGAAGAAATTGCAATATTGCAGACCGAAGGTTACCTACTTAGGTCACCTTCTATCTAAGGAGGGGCGTTCACTTACACCAGATTGCATTCAAGTAATTTTAGATGCACCGGTGCCTTCTACTCAGAAAGATGTTCATGCATTCATTTGGTCTTACTTCTTTTTGTAGGCAATGGATATTAGGTTTTTCACACATTGTTAAACCCTTGTTGGCACTCCTGACTAAAGACACACCAATGCCCCTTCCATGGATGACTCAATGCCAGAATGCTTTTCGTCAGTTATGTCAAGCTCTTTGCTCTGCACCGGGGTTAGGCACTCCAGAGTACGCAACATTTGACTAGTGCTTGTTTGACATGATATGAATTGACACTGTTGGCCCCTTATATTACCCAGAAGAGATGTGCAGCTACTTTGTTGCCATATCCAGCAACCCAGACTAAGTCATAGGAGTCTCATGATCGTATATTCCTTACTGAGGAACAGACAAAGGGTCGCGGCGATTTGTAAGATACGCCTCTTTCAGATGTAGATGAGGAACTCTTGGTTTATCGGTCTTGTTTGAAGTTACCAGATGGCACAACTTCATCCGCATATGCAATTACGACACTTTGGCAGTAGTGGAGATAGCTCATATACCACAGAAGTCAGCTCAAGCAGCTGAGCTAATAGCTTTGACACAAGCGTTTGAACTTAGCACTCACTTGTGTGTGAACATCTATACAGATAGCCGCTATGCTTTTGGAGTGGCCCATGATTTTGGCCTACTTTGGAAGGAAAGAGGCTTTCTTACATCCCACGGGATGCAGATAATGCATGGAGAACTAGTGCATAATCTTTTGACTCCACTGACATATTCAAAGAAAATAGCTATTGTTAAGTGTAGCGCACACAAGAAAGTGACTGACAAGACAGGACAAGGCAATGCCTTTGCAGATAGCACAGCCCGTGAAACTGCGGTCTAAAGAAGGAATGTTGGATGATGAGGGCTGTTGGTGCAATAAATAGATGGATAAGTGGAATCTGCCTAGAGCCTATTTACAGCCTGTGGTTCAGATGGCACATGGGCCGGCACATGTTGGAGCTTCAGCAACAATGAAATAGCTTACGCAAGTTTGGGAGCATCCAGAAATTGCCGGCACAGCTAAAAGGATAGCACAGACCTGTTTGATCTGTTGGCAGTACAATCCTTGGAAAGGGACACAGACTCCTACAGGAGGGTTTGCTACACCAACTGCACCTTTTGAAGTTTTATAGATGGATTACATCCAACTTGAACGTTGCAATAACTTGAAGTATGTTCTAGTGGTGGTATGTGCCTTCAGTAAATGGATAGAGGCATACCCTACGAAGGATAATACGGCTCTCACCACAGCAAAGGTGCTTTTAAAGGAATTCTTCCCTAGATTTGGTGTTTGTAAACTTTTGTGGAGTGGCAATGGACCTCATTTTATTGGGCAAGTTGTTGAGTATGTCCTGAAAGGATTAGGGATCAAACAGAAATTCCATGCAGTCTTCCACCCACAATCAGCAGGATTGGTGGAGAGGTATAACGCTACTTTGAAATTGAAACTAGCAAAAATACTGGCTTCCACGTCTTTGAAATGGCCTGATGCATTACCCTTGGCATTGTTGTCCATTAGGTCGGTGAAACATTCACGATCTGGGCTTACACCCTATGAGGTGGTATTTGGGAGACTGATGAACATTTGTGGAGTTCCTAAGCCACGCCCCATACATGATGTACCATGTGTTTGGATGAGTGACTATTCAGCACAGTTGACTAACAGTTTGATTTCTATTCATCAACAGGTTTGAGAAGCTCTTCTTGACAGGTCCACAGGTGAGGCCCATGAACTCCAGCCTGGTGACCATGTGATGGTCAAGGTAACGAGATGTCGAACAGCTTGGAGCCCAGGTGGCGTGGACCAGAGCAGGTGCTCCTAGCAACGAGGACAGCGGCTCGAGTGACAAACAGGAAAAACTGGGTCCACAGCACTCACTGTAAGCGAGTGCCACCTACCTTGGTGGAACCTGCTGTGCTGACTGACAATCGAGAGATTCTGGATACGGAAAAAGGCCACGCCATCTCACCTGATGAATCTAAGGAAGTCTTCCCGGACCACACGATCCCTGGAGAATCCCGATACTAACTGAGACCGAGGAAAGAGTCTGCATTGTTAAAAAAGACTGGTTGAGCTACCTTCCTGGGTTTGTGAAACGGTGCTGATGTGGCAAGGGGGGGATCAGTCCTACATAGTGACACCCGTCTTGACCCTCGGTAAAGAAAACAATGGCTGCCCAGGACTTTGGAGCTCCAACAATTGATTCAACTACAAAGTGATCATGTCTGCAGGGAGATCAACTTTTGCTAAGATCTGTAATAAAAAGACCATTTGTGCTATAGGATTTATTGTTGCTATGGTAGTTGTAGCAGTGACAACCTGGTTTGTTGAGAAAGTGGCTCCTGCTCGGCAACTGCTGATTGCCACTACTCCACTACCAGCTGAACATCATTACTTTACGCTTCCATACCATGAGTAAAAGCATCAACAATCCTATTTGAACAACACGTTTATTTTCAGATGTTACATCACACTCACAATACCACAAATACTACTGACTGTTGGGTGTGTGAGATGATACCTGCTCACCAGAAGAAGGGAGAAACACCTTTTATTCCTTTTCCTTTCTTGCATAATGGTTCTTACCAAGCCTGGTTTGCTCTTTTGTTTGCTTCTGAAAAGGCTAACATTTCAAGGACGACAGTAGGACGGATTAATAATCATCTCAATAAAGTGTGTTATCCAGATGAAGAAGGTTATTCTCGAGCTGAAGAGACTAAATGGGAATTGAAGGAGTATTGACCTGAAAATATTTCCATGCCATATGTTTGCCCAAATATGAGAACTATTAAGAACAATGGACCATTTGTGATTTCTGTTACTAGAGCTAAAGCAGACTTGTGTATTGGCAGTGGTGGGAGAATTCCAGTGGGGAGAAGTGTGTGTACTGTGGTTCTGACTATTGAAGGTACCAATAACATAGTTTCATATCCTCACATAATACCTACTTTGTCTGTGGTTACAAGGGATATTACGAACTACCTGTTGGATGGTCTGGAATATGCTAAGTGTCCCTTCTGTTGCCCCCTGTGTTTCTGGCACCTGCATCGTATCATAAGGACTTTAAACTATACAATGACATTTCTAAGAACAGATATAAGAGGACAACAAGCACTGATGAGGTGGACCAGACTGACACCACCTTGCAACAATATGTTGATTTCAATTTGGGCTTGTTTTTATTTGTGGGTGCTGCATTAATCAGCACAAAGATAATACGATTGACTCGTGTTGTGGAAGCTGTTACCAATCAGACAGCTATGGCACTTGGGAACATTACAGAAGAGCTGCAAGTTGCGAGGACTGTAGCACTCCAAAATCGTATGGTTTAAGATGTGGTATTAGCTGATCGAGGTGGTGCATGTCGCTTCATCGGTAGTAGCTGCTGCGTCTACATTCCTGATCACTCTCCTTCAGTGTTTGATGCAATGTCTAAACTGCATAAGATTGCTGCTGAAATTCACCCAGAGACTGACACCTGGACTTTTACTAGCTGGTTTTGGACATTGATTGTTGCCTGGGGATGGAAGCTATTGACCATCCTGTGTATAATACTAGTAATACTATTTACATGCTGTGTATGTATACAATGTGGTCCATTGCTTTGCTCTGTCTGCATTAGTGCCTGTATACCTGCTAAGCGAAATGTTGCAGAAATAAAAGCCCAAGACATGCTGAATAAAGAAATTACCGAAATGATGAAAATAGATGTACACTATGTGAATCCAGACTATCCTAAATGAATGAATGTTTTCAGCTAATGCTAAAAGGGTTGTCTGCTGTAATTCAACAGCAATCAGGGTTAGCATTTAGCTGAAGCCATCTTGTATTCAGCAGCCATATTGTCTGCCATGTGCTCACATGTGCTCTGTCATTGCTTGCTATCTCTTGTACTCTGCTTATAGACAGACTATATTTAGGCTCATCTACTCTGCACATGAGCAGACAAAAATGTAATTGTTCATACACCTGTTCTAGTCTGTAACTGTCAGGTTATTCTTACCTGAGTCAGCAAACAGCTAGCTCTTCCCTACTGTTGACTGTGCATTTCTGTATGACCTTTTATGTATGTAAACCTTCTCTTCTGTACTTGTACCACCTTCTTCTGAGCCCCTGTGTGAATATAAAATGACCATGATTCTTCTGTTCAGTGTGCTACTTCATACACTACCGAAGGATGTTGTGTGAATGTGGTTCCACCTCATGAGGTTTAATAAAAGCTTTGTTTTATATTACAGTTTCCATGCCAACTTCTATCCTATTGGTCTGAGGACTTTGTGCAGAGAGGGCAAACCCCTAGCACTGGTAGACCTAGCTGAGGCTCACCACCACGGGGGGGGGGGGCTCTTGCTCGTGCGACATACATACAGGGTAGGCTCCCGCTTTCAAGAGCACTAACCAGCGGGGTGGGCTCCCGCTCTCCACGTCACCAGTGCTAGGTGGGCTCCTGCTTCCGATGCATCAAGGTGGAGGAATCCCCACACCGGGGTTCCCTCAAAATGCAGCTCAGCACTGCAGAGCACCACCATTCCTTCCTGGAATTAAAGATATAGCGCTCATGAGGGGCTATGCCCCAAAATGTCCAGGGCAGATCCCTGGCCCAGGCAGGACAGCTTACAGGGCCCTCCAGCAGGGATGCAGTCCTTTGTGGTGGTTCCTCCTGGGACGCAGCAGCAGCATGTCCCTCCTAAGCACAAGTACATGGGGGCACAGCCCCAATATTTATACCAACATTCGCTTTGTCTGCCCATGGCATAGGGCTTGGGGGAACAAGCCTGAACTGATTCTGGGGGGTTTGGGAGCACTTTGGTGACAAAGCTCCTCTTCCCCTTTGTCAGGTGGGGGCTCATTGATCAGACACACCACAGGGGGCAGAGCCAGCATTCACCCAGGTAGGCACATACCTATTCAGGGTCAGGGGACTACTCCTCCCACTACTCCAAATTCAGATCCCCTATTCAGCCTTGCTCTGACTCACCCTGCCCTCCCTGGAGCCACACACACCTCACCAGCCCCTGACACTCCAAAGCCAGACATGCAATCCACATCGGGCAGGCAGACACATAGCACCTAGAAATGCCAACTTCTCAAAGTGGCACTTCTAAAATAGGTATATTAAATCTGTGCTCACCATTGCATAGCATTTATTTTCACTATTTCAAACATACCAAACTTGACCACGCTGCTTCTCTCATATCAGGAATTACTACTGAAACACTTATCAGGGAATCTTCAATGCATTCATATGGAAGGGAAGCCTCACAGCAGTGAGTACCCACAAATGGCTGTTTGTCACTACCAGGATATGCCACACACTTAAGGTACATGTCCTACCTTTTACCTACAATGCATCCTGCCCATAGGGGTAGCTAGGGCCTACCTTAGGGGTGACAGACATGCTGTGAAAAGGGGGTCACAGCCCATGGTGAATGACCGTGTCGGAAATTTGGGCATCCGATCCAGCGCTAAAGAACTGCTCACCTCGTTTCTTTCCAGCAGAACTCAAGCATTCACGATGGGACCTTTCAAATCACCAGAGCTTTTCTTACCTTGTTGAGTTCCTCAGGGCTCATCGCTAAGTCCAACACTGTTTAATATCTATGTGTTGGACTTGGCGAGAGTGATTAAAACCTACCATATGAGCCTTACCTCCTATGCTGATGACACCCAGCTGGTGCTCGCTATCAATAATGACGGGGAGCAGGTAGCGGCACTGTTTCAAGAGGGTATGCTGGCTATTAAAGACTGGATGCAGGCCAACTGCTTAAGGTTGAACTCCGAAAAGACGGAGGTAGTTATCTTTGGTAAGATCGTCCCACAATGGTCTCCTGAGTGGTGGCCTCCGTCTTTGGGAACTCTACCAACACCGTCAGTTAAGGTCAGAAACTGGGGTATAGTTTTTTATGAGAAATTTAATTTTGCAGCACATGCCAACCAGACAGTAGCAAATGCTCATCACAAACTTAAACTGATAAGGAAAATTCTCCCATTTCTCTCTGACAGCGCGGGTAAAACAGTGGTGAGCACACTTGTGCTCTCCTCCTTGGACTATTGTAATGGCTTATTTGCCAATGCACAATCCCGGGTAATCTCCAAACTTCAAATGATCCAAAATGCGGCAGCCAGATTATTATCCAGAACTCCAAAATTCAAATCAGTCAGTCACATAATTAAGAGTTACCACTGGCTAACAAGTAAAAACCGCAATAAATTCAAATCACTTTGTCTAACTTTCAAAGCTACTCACAACCAAGGCCCAAGGTTTCTGCAAGAGCAGCTTTCCATCTACTGCCCATCAAGACAACTGAGATCGATGCAGTTACAGCAGTTAGCAGTACCCCGTACCAGAACGGTTACTAGGGGAGACAGGCGCTTTACAGTGTCTGCAGCCAGACTTTGGAATTTGCTTCCGCTGACTATCAGATCGGCACAGTCTCTCCTCCAGTTTAGGAAACTGGTGAAGACTTGGTTATTCAACCAGTAATGAATCTTCCGCCTAAACGCTGCCATTACTCAGAGATCCTTTTTAGTAATCTTAGCACCAAGACGCCCAAGGGCAAAGGTATGCGCTCTACAAATCGTATAAATAAATAAATAAATAAATAAATAAATGGCACACACTTTAGGTGCCACGTCACAGCGGCAGTAACACTGCGTGAAACAGGTTTGAAAGGCTACTTGGTGGGTGGCGCAATCAGCGCTGCAAGCCCACCAGTAGCATTTCAATTACCAGCCCCAGGTATCTGAGATACCACTTTACAAGGGACTGACAGGTACATTAAATATGCCAAACAGATGTAGACCAATCTTACCATGTTTACCACAGAGAGCACACAAACTTTACACTGAACAGTAGTGCTAAAGTGCCCAGAGTCCTAAAACCACCAACACTGTGTCAGAAATAAAAAGCTAGGAGGAAAGCAAAAAGTTCAGGGATGACCCTGCAAAATGGGCCAAGTCCAACAATTACCATCAATGCTTTGATATAAGCTGGAATTTGCCTCCATTCATTATCTCTTAACTGAGTGGCCACCTCTTTCTTCCAGTTTGTTCGCACTGTTAGCGGTGATTCATGGCATTCATTACAGAGTGCCCTGTATAGCATGAAGACTGGGCTGTCACCTTGCATGAGCGAGCAGAGCTCTGTCAGAATGGCAGTCAGTGGTGTTCCTGGGAGTCCCTTCAGTTGTAATCTGTGCAGTCGTTACTAACCAAGTGTGGATCAAGGACTGTCCAGCCTACCCCTGAAATTGGCATGTAGTATCTTCGAATGTCAATAAGATACCACTAGTGTATAGATTAGCCATTGTCTAGCATCCACTCTTCATTCATGTACCTACACTGGTTCTACGTCTTTCTGTGGAAAAATAAGACAGATCGAAAATCTTAATCTATGCCAAGGACAAGACCCATTTTAAATGATTTTTCCACATCCCATTCCAAACAAATGACATGACGGGAGTCAGAGGTGGGAGCTTTGGGGATGACTCTACCTGCACAAGGTAAAGTGAACTCAATTTAATTTCCCTATACCATCCAGTATTTTGTGTCTGTTCATGGTTTGGTGGTTTAGTTAGCCACATTGTCAATGCTAGAGTTTGGATGCCAGATATGCATTGAAAGTCAGGATGGAACAGGTTCACCTGATGGGCAAGTGTTTAACTCAATCCTGGGAGCGCACTTGTCCATATGAAGGAAGTTAATAAGTAGTCAACATCTTAAACTATTTCCTTAGGGAGTAGCCACATCACTTCTTGTAGTAATGGAGGCACCGGGGGATCGTAAACATTTTTATCATTCTTCACATTAGTCTCAGTGGGAGCGTTGTAAAGAATGAGATCGCGCAACATATGCCCTCCAGGAGGACTTGATTGATGTTTAGAGCTATAAACTTTGCCTTGATTAAAAATGTTATGATGTCCTAAGTATTTTAAAACTTTAGTTGCCAAAGTAATTCTAGAATTGGTTGAGAGTCCCCGTCAAGACGAACTACGGTTCCCAAGACAAAGAGCCGTGACTTAGCTCAGAGGCTTGACATCTTCCTCTAATCAATAATAATTTAAACAAAATTGTTATAGTTTGAGAATATCATTAGTAAATACAGATACTGATTACATCAAATTGCCTATACAGATGCCCATATTTATCATTTTCAGTTCTCATTATGTTTGACATTGTTTCATCACAGGGCGAAATAAAATGGGGAAAATAGATTACCACTGACAAGCTTGTCTTGTGCCTAGGGTCAGCTCTCAACTCTCTGAGTGTCCAAGCAGTCCCAACCCTCAAGATAGGAGAGGTATATAAAAGTTTAATCCAACTCAAAATGTATGACCCAAATCTGAACGATTGCAGAACTTGGAACAGAAAATTGCAAATTACAATGTCAAAGGCATTTTCAATGTCTAACAAGGGCACTGAATAGTTACCTTCATCCTTCCGTAAGTGGTATCAGACAAACTTTGCCAATCTGTATAAGTAAGATCTTGGATTATTACAAGGGAAACATCCAGATTTGTCATAATCTACTAATATAGGAACCACTTGCAACAATCGCTTTGTGATGATCTTACTCAGGAGCTTTGTGTTGGTTCTAATTATGAGCAAGGGCCTATATGAAATAACAGCAGTATGATCTCCGTCAGGACTACTAGATTCTGATAACAATCCATACCACAAGGCTTCTAAAGCAAACTTTACACATGTATCTAATTGGATGATAGAAACTATATTGTAGAATTCTGCCAGTAACCAATTGGTGCCTTGAGTTATCCCACTTTGCAAATCTGAGAAATCCAGCTGCCACTCCTCCCTTGTAGAGGGAACTTCTAATTACCCCCTGAGAACCAATGATATATTTGGTAGTCTAGCTCTTCTCAAATAGTCATTCATAAGGCTTATATCTGGGACCCCTGTGTGCAAGTAAAGGAGTCTGAGGTTATTGCTGAACACTACATTAATAGGTTCTGGCAAACTTTTGATCTATCCATTTTCATCTAATACCGACAGTGTGCTTTCTCTTGTGATTTCTCTCTGGGCCAGATGTACGACCATATATTGCGATCGCACATGGGAAATTGGGCCGTTTTCTACCACAAATTTGGTCTGCCCATGTACAAACCCTATTTTGCAAGTCTGTAACCTTTAACCGACTCGCAAAATTGAGTTTGCTACTCGCTTTTAGGAAGGGGCGTGCCTAGGGTGTTCCTTCATAATAGCGACTCGTACTGCAATGTAAGATTGTCTTGTTACTGCAAATACTGTTGTAAAACACTCACAGTTAATCACCTACTTCAAGTAGGTGGTGAGCCACTTTTAAACGGGAAGGGGTCCCCAGGAAACCCCTTCCCCTTTGTGAGTGTGTGCTAAAAACATTTTTTAAAGCATGCAGTGGTCCCATGGACCAACCACTGCCTACTCTTAAAAAATGAATCTGAAACACTTCATTTTTCTTTTTTAAATGCATTTTTTAGAAACATGGGCTGCATTTTCTTTTTTAAAACCCTGCTTTATCTAAAAAGCATTGCAACAGGGTACCTCCCTGACAATAGATCAATTATTATTTCATCAGTGGAGTACTCAGAAGTTGTCTCCACATATGTACACTTAATGAACTACAGTTATTTATAGAATCTTGAGACATAAATGATTAGCGTTTTCCCTTTCTAGCATTGATATGTAAAGCTCATGAAATCATTTACTCAAAACAGCAGATGAGTTTCCTGTATCAAACAGTTATTTTATTGAAGAAGCATCTACATGGAACAGTAACATACAACATTACATTAAAGACGATACGATAATCAAGACAAAACACCAATGAATTACTAACAAAACAAGTCATATGTACATTCTACAAAAAGGACATTCTTAACTTATTGTATAGTATGTTCCCCACAAAGAGGGGAACATACTATACAATAGATCTATCCATTTGGCCTGCTATGCCACTTATTCAGTATAATAAATCATATGTGTATGAATTTTACTTAGAATCAGGACCTATTATTGGTATTCTGGATTTTGCACTACTGAGGCGTCCTGAGTGAGGTCAGAGGAAAACTGTAAATGTTCTTGGCTCAGCCACATGACTTGGGCTTTTATGGTCTGTGCTTCTACACAGTGAATATCAGCATGATGACTCTAGGCCTCTGGAGATATTTGCTGACGTGTTTCGACCTTCGCTGTTGGACCGGGGTCAGAATTTCAAATGAAGGTCTTCCTTAGGGCTGGGGCTTATGAAGGACACTTGCGGTTCCTGATCATGTATCTTGGAACCACATCTTAGATGGAGCTGGGTCCACGATGGAGAACGTGGATCAAGTCGCTTCCCTTGTGTGAAATCCTTAATATCTTTGTCCTTATATGTGACTTTCTTGTGGGATCTCTTTTTCTTTTTACGTGTCCAAAATTTAGAACTGTTTAACAGAATTACAGTGAAATATTGAGATTGGAAGGTTATTGTTTTGTGAAGACCACATCTTTGTGCATTTACACCCAAGTGATGGGTACAGAATTCTGAATAAGAAGTAGGTATAGGTTCAGTCAGGACCACATCAGAGAAATCTTTCTTTTTTTTTTAATGATTTTATTTCAGCAAACAGTCAGACATTATACAGAAAATACAACAAACTTATCTTTGTACAAAACACAGAGCACAGCACGAAAAAATAGACACTAAATGGAAGGGAGAAAAACCTACAAATATACAATAAATGAATTCATTTGACAGCTTATAGCTTATATAAGCTGGAAAATCAATAAATTATATCCAATTCTGAATTGGTGCCCAGATTTTTAGCCCGAATCTCTTCTTTACAATACTCTTAGATGTATAAATGGCCATTTGGAGTTGATATATAGATAACTTTTTGACTTGAAATTGGCTAAAATCAGGAGATTCAGGATCAAGCCAGTGAGAGGTGATACAGAAACGGAAAGCTGCCATACAAATTAATAAGAAAACTTCTTCAGCTAATGTCCTAGTTCCTATTTGATTGATTTCCAAACCAAGAATGACCATTTCCATGTTCAATTTGACAGAAATCCCCAAAAATTCGATATCCACAATAAATTGAGAAAGTTGTAAAACATGTGACTAGAATCGGCAGCTATTTCATCACATCTGTTACATTTATCACCGTGACTTCCTTTCCATTTTGCCAACTTCGCAGGTGAGTAATACAAATCATAAATAGCCATGAAGTGTTGGCTTTGCAATGAGCCATTAAACAGCACTCTGGTTGATAGATGAATTGATCTTGCTATATCAACCTTAGCAATTCCAAATTTTCTTTGCCATTTAATTTCAGTTAGCTTAAGATCATCATCCATTTGATTCGCTACCAGCTGATAGATTAAACCAGTTCTCACCCCCCTCCTGATTGCTTCCAAAACATCATTTTTATTCATGCAGATATTATCGAATAGCCTTTTTGTTTCTAGAAAGTTACGAAGCTAAAGGTATTTAAAAAAATCATGTCTTGACAAATTATATTTAGCTTGTAGACTGGAAAAAGAACAGAGTTGAGTACCGTTATAAAGATCTCCCAGAGTACGAACACCTGCAGCATACCACCTTTTCATGACTTGATCATTAAAAATCACAGGGAGTACCCTACTCTTCAAAACTGGAGTATAATAATTAATATCTTTAAGATTAATAATTTTCTTTTTAAACTGCCTCCAGATTATGGCAGCAGCTGCAATAACTTTAAACTTTGTCTTTTTGTAGTAACTAATTTTTAAAATTTTAACCAAAGATTGAGGAACTTCCTCACCCAATAATATTTCATAAATTGACGTGTGTATCGCTTGATCAATAGTAATCGAAGGAAATATTAGTATGCCCATATATTTTAATAAAATAAGCCAATAATACAATCGAAAATTAGGGACCCCCAGCCACCTTTCATCCTTGGGAGAGAACATCGATTTATAGCACGTCTAGTCCGATGGTAACTCCATAAAAATCTGGATGCCATTCTATCCATTTGGGAAAAATAAAATGTCGAGAACAATAAAGGAATTGTGCAAAATAAATATAAAAATTTTGGGAACATTAACATCTTCAAAATATTATCCCGGCCATAAAGGGAAAAGTGTAGGTTATTGAGCCTTTCCAACGTGGCATTTGAAGATTTTATTACAGGTTCAATATTTAAGCGAACAATATCCTCGACTTTAGGGGATATTGTGATTCCCAAATATTGAGCCTCAGATACGAACACCATATCTTTAGGGCGGCCATTTTCGGAATGAATTATATCTGCGTTTTTGCTATATTTAACTTGTAGCCTGATAGCTCCCCAAACTCTTCTGCCAGAGATGTTAACTTTGGTAAGGCACTTTTAATGTCTGACGTAGTAATAGCGACATCATCCGCGCAAGCAAATATTTTAAAATTGTTTCCTCTAATCGTTACAGGGATAATTCCTTCCTCAGTTGCCAATCTACGGAGATAGGGCTCCAAATACATACCAAACAACAACGGGGAGCAGGGGCAACCCTGCCTAGTCCCCCTTGTTATCCCGAAAAATTCAGAAACTGTATCAGTAATTCTAATGGCAGATTTAGGTTGATGATAGAGTGCCCTAATAGCATTCAAGAGTTCATCAGGGAGACCCATCCAGGTCATAACAGCCCATAGGAACCTCCTTGTGACCCTGTCGAACACTTTTTCGGCGTCCAACAGGGCCACTGCTATGGGGGATTCAGATACTTGCGCCCAGTCTAATAGAGTTATTATCTTTTTGATATCCATGCTGCCTTCTGGATACAAGAAACGGCAACAAATTATTTAGTCTATTAGCTAAAATTTTAGAAAAAAGTTTGCTATCAGCGGATATTAGAGATATGGGCCTATAAGACCCCATTTCTTCACTAGGCTTCCCTTTCTTTTTAAAAATGACAATATTGGCTAGCGACCATGACTCTGGAGGAGTGCCAGAAAATGCCAGCTGGAACAGTTTTATGAGTTCTAGTTTTAGCACTCCCCTACATTTTTGATAAAATTCTAATGGTATACTATCTGGTCCTGCTGCTTTACCAAGTGCCAGTCCCATTATTGCTGCTTCAATTTCTTCCCATGATATTGTAGCACTGAGAGGTTCCCTCTGATCTTCTGTTAGCCGGGTTACCCCTACGTCCTCCAGATATTGAGATATTCTAGATTCTATATCATCTTTATTTTTAGATTGACAGTATAGAGATTGATAAAACTCACTAAAGGCAGACAATATATCCTTTTTGGATACTTTGACATTCCCACTGAGACCTCGAATTTTAAGGATTTCATTTGATGTTGTTTTTTGGCAGAATCTTTGAGCCAAGATTTTACCTGTTTGCTCACTTAGCTCATAGCTTTTGGTTCTGTGTTGTCTATATTGCAGAATCACTCGCTCCACAATATGGGAGTACACCATGCTGCGTTTGATAGAGAGATCAGTTTGGGATTCTTGAAAATGGGTGTTGGATGTAATGCTTTCGGCTAGTTTTCTTTCTGCCCGCGATACCGTATCACAGTCTTTCTTAAATTTGTCCCGTTTATTTTTACCTTGAAAGTTCGAATACTTTAAGGTTTCTCCCCTTACTATTGTTTTAATGTATCCCACACCACTGGAATAGGTGCACTATCATTGTTTATATCAAAAAATTCCTGTATAATTTTGGTCATATATTGAATATATTCATCGTCAGATAATAGACTCCTCTGAAATGACCAAGTTGTTTTAGGCCTTTCCCGAGCTGATGGTAGACTAACGTACATTACTAAAGGATTGTGATCCGATAGTAATCTTGGGAGAATTTCCATCTTTACTTTATCAAAAAAAAATTGAGATACATAGAAGTAGTCAAGGCGAACATGCTTTCGCTGTAGGGCAGAAAAAAAACTATAGCCAGGGTCTTTATTATACATAGAAAACCAAACATCCATAAGACAATTATCCGTCAGTAAATTCTTCAGGGCTCTGAAAGTTCGGGGTTTGAGACCCGTATATTTATTATGTCTGATATCAAAATTAGCTTCTAAATGTATGTTTAGATCCGCACAAAAAATAATAGGAGAAGTACAAGCAGATAGCTCCTGATTTAAAGAATTAAATAACTCAGCGTCGTCCAAATTGGGGCCATAAACAGTATATATTACAAATTTTGGTTGATATAATAACAGTTCTGCAGAAGCCCACCTTCCCCATTTATCCGCAATTGTTTTAATACAAGATCCTAACTTATGTCGCCTGAAGATCGCCATGCCCGCTTAATTCCCGTCTGTTTAGAGCAGACCAATAAATCTAGTCCTAAGTTATTAAGGAATCCCCTTTTCTCCCATGCAACATGAGTCTCTTGCAGACAAAGAATATCTTTTCGGAGTAGTTGTATCATTTTGGCTAGGGTCCCCTTTTTTTACTATCATTAAGACCATTAATATTCAGAGAGCATATTTTTATTTTCATTTCCATTCAAAAAAGCAAAAAAGAATCCAAGAAAGAAAAACCTTCGACAACATTAAGTTCCAAACAGATTTCCTTATTATTTCAGGCTTCGCTATCATAGTGCTTCTGTGTCTATAACTGACTGTTGCTGATTTAACACCCCAACCCCACCCTACCCACAATCCCCAGTGACCAACACCACCCAACCGACCCTTCCCCCCCACCCAAACCCACCTTATGAGGCACAGGGACAGCCAGTCCCTGGGAGCTCAGGATGCCACCCCCCTCCCCCCCCCAAGTTCTGAAGGAGAAATCCGAAATTACTTTCGATCAAATCAATCAAGCTACTGTCCAAAAAAAAAAAACATGAGTAGCCAATGAGTAGCCAATTAAAGTTTTTACAGTCTTAACAAAGTAACAGCGATTATTAATAATGAGGCCAAATAGTCCTAAGCAGCGATTTCCGAAAAGAAAAATGATGCCTTGCCTCTTACAATAACCTTTAGTTTGGCAGGACTTTGCAGAAATACTGTGGCTCCCTTCTGTTGGAAGCCGGCTATCAGCTGTCTCAGATGCCATCGCTTTGACACAGTCGCCTGACAATAATCAGGTCTGACAAAAAAGCTGAAGTCTTTGCCTGGACGTTTCTTATCTGGTCTAGCTAGATTGAATACCGCTTCCATTGTCAGAAAATTACTGAATTTAACCAGGATAGCTCTAGGATAAATATAATTTTTCTACTTATTTCTAAGAGTAAATGGGAAACAATGAGCTCGTTCAATCACCACCGACCAATCCCACATTCCTAATTCCGGAAACGCATCAGAAAAAAGTTTGCAAACAAATTTCCGGACATCAGGACCACCCAAATTTTCTGGCACCCCTAAAACTCGCAGGTTGTTTCGGCGAGCTTGATTCTCCAATTCAGTTAGCTTTGCACTGATGTCATCTCGTTGATCTCTCACCAGAAAAAGTTCTTTCTTCTGAGCCACGACCTCGTCTTCTAGTATTGAGATCCTGGTCTCAGCTTCTGAGACTCTAGCAGCCATATCAGTACATATTTTAGTGATTCGTCGAGTGGCGTTCTGTACCTTCCGACAGGTAGCCTGAGAACGTGCAATCTCGCTTTTTGTGTTGGACCTGTGGGTTAGCAGTGTTTGATATATCATTGTTAGTGTGACCTCCGAGTTTGAGACTGCTTCAGAGTCAAATGCCACGAATTATTCATCTGACGATTTTGAATTCTCTAATTCATTACTTATGTCTCTTGCAAATTGCGCATTCCGAGTTGACTTTTTCTTAACTGTAATGTCTGAGAGAGGTGATGCTTCACCCTCCCCCACTTCTTCCTCTATACTAGTATCATCCGCTGGGGAATCAGCCCAGTCTTTATCCAGGCTTTCCTCCGAAGTCAGATCAGACATTGAATAAAATTCTGCATCATATCTTGACAGCGAGCTGCTGGAAGATCTAGACTCAAATTATCTTCTAAGGCAATATTAAAATTTTCGTGTTCGCTATTGGTTCCTGTTTCGAGTTGAGCTACTGAACTGACAGGGACTACATCTCCCATAATCCCATTCTCTGCAATCTCACATTCAGGTATAGAGTTCGAGTTACTATTCAGCACCACGTCTGACTCCGGATTAATACCAATTGATTCAGGCACCCCTAATACTATTTGCGCGTTAATATTAACGTGAGTCTGTATACCTGAATCTACATTGCTGCCTTTCTCACTTAGCATAACCTAAGGCTCCTGAGGGGTAAGTACCGCTGTTCCCCCAAGCTGTGTGCGAACATTCTTGGCAGATTGCTTCTGAAAAAGTTTGGGTACTGTTTCTACAACACGCTCAGCCCCCTTCTTAGAAGTTTGAGACCTTGAGTTAGCAACCGACTCACCGGATTTCATATTGCCTGGCAAACCGCTTGTTGAATCTTCTTGCTCGTCATCAGCCACAGTGGTTACTTTGTTTCTCCCGCTTCGTGAGGAAGGCACTTTTGCGTTTTTGGGGGGCATAGCGACGTTGTTCCCACTGGATGCCGGAAATGCTCGGAATATCTCTCCAAGCCAAAGTGGGATACGCCAAGCCCGAATGGAGCACTTAAGTGCACGGGCGGAAAGCAAAGCCAGAAACACCATCAAGGGCGGAGCCGCGAGTCCGACATTTCACCTTCATTTTGATCACACGAATAGCACCACCGTCCGCGGTAGCCAAACTGCATAAATCTGAGTGGAAAAAAATGCCTGAAATAACTCCTTCAGTCAGGTCAGGTTCATTAGTTCATTCCTCCGTAGTAAATGCAAAAGTCAGTTTTCGACGTCTGTTCTTCTCCTGCAGAACGGGAGCGGAGGAGACGGCAAGCTTACACCGCTAGCGTCGCGGTCGCCATCTTGCCCTCAAACTCATCAGAGAAATCTTTCAACCTGGATTATTTTCAAAAGAAAATAGTAAAGTGTTTGTCTAAACTAAGATCTTATACATACAGAACATGCTTGGGCATGGAGCATACTTTTTTTGAGAGGCCCACTCACTACATGTCATGACAAACAGTGTTTCTTGTCTTGGGCTTTTGTATGACAACCTAATGGATTTGTGGTATTGTAGTCTTGGTTTGATTTAATTTAACTTATCAGACTTACACACCCTGTGCCAATTATTAGTAGGTGAAAAGCAAAGGACAGGAAATGGTATCTGTAAAGACCTAAAACGAAGTGGTCAACCTAAATAACTTTAGCAGCTGGTTGTAATAGATCTTGAGAGTGGTATATGAAACAATTACTGCCCTGGGGGGGGGGGTAGGGGTGAGGCTAGTAATCCCAAGAAAATAGACCAAATAGGAGGTTGCCTCAAGGGAAAGCATACCTGCAGTCAAGCTATAGTACTTCTCGTTTTGAACACACCCACCTAGTGAAGCAATGATGAGCCACATAACTAGACAGAGTTGAAGTGAATGATGCTGGAGAGAACATCATAGATAGTATGTGTTGGGAGATGAGTAGCATCCATCTTTGCTACAACTATTTTTGTTCAACATTTTATTCTCTGTGACAACTGACCAATGAACTTCTGGAAAAAATACCTAAAGAATGTAATGAAATGTGTTTGTAAAAAATACTCATATTTTCATTACTTAGCATAAAAATGTCAGCTGCTTCGATTTCTGCGAGAAAATTGCTATTCTCTTTTGAAATAGTGGAAGGAAAGACACTTTTGAGTATGTGACTTCCTCTTTGTCTCTTTAATCGAACTTTAGCTAATATAATTCAAAGAAAGACTGTTTCATGAAGTTATTTATGTGACGTAGTTCCTCTTTTTTCAAACACTACATCCCTTAAAATCTGAAAATGTGCTTTAAACTTTGCATTGGTGTTGGACTTGGTCGTTTCTGCAGGCTCCTCCCCTAACTTTTTGTCTTCAGCCTCTGTTTTTCTGAACTGGTGTTTGATGGCTTTTAAGACTCTGCACACTTTACAAATGCTAACCAATGCTAAAGTGCTTGCTCTTTCTCCTCTAAATATGGTATCATTGGCTTACACCCATTTGGCATATTAACTTACTTATAAGTTCCTAGAACGGTGGCACTACCTTTGCCAAGGGCTTGAAAATTAAATGCCACTAGTGGGTCTGCAGCACTGATTGTGCCACAAACTTAAGTAGCACTCTAAATATGCCTCAGACTTGCCATTGCAGCCTGTGTGTGTGCAGTTTTAAACTGTCATGTCAACCTGGCAAAATAAATCTTTTACCAGGCTCAAACGTCCCTTTTTAATATATATGTCAGTGCCAGGGTAGGCCCTGGACAGATTGGATGGCAGGGTTTAATGTATTTAAAAAGTTACACATGTACTTTTATGTTTTACATGTCCTGGTACTGAAAATCTCTTGTATTAATGTTTCACTACTGCAAGGCCTACATCATAGGATAACATTGGAATTACTTTAGTTAACATTTTGTAAGAGTAATTTACAAATAGGAACAGGTGATCACTTCATGTTTGGTGTTTCTGGAATTGGAATTTAAAATGCTAATGTATGTAGAAGTTTGATGTTATATTACAATCTTGAAAATCCCACTTTTAGAAAGCTGGCTGTTTCTTACCTTAGCCATTTGGTGGCTACAGCCTGACTCTGGTCACATCACTGAGTATAGCTGACAGTTGGGATTTCGGAAGTCCTATTATAGAGCCACGCACAATGGGAAGCTTAGGTGTGACTGGATGGGCCATCAAAGGCAGGAAGGGTGGGAGGAACTGGGCCCAGCCCCACCTACACTTGAATTGGCTGTGTCCTGCCGCCACACAAATTGCTGCACACACCCGTAGGTGGTTTGGAGCCAGGGCCAGGAAGGCAGGGTATCTGTGAACATCAAAGGCATGCCTCTAGAAGGTTCTCCCCACTTGAAAGGCACAGCTATGTATACATTCTGGACCCCTGTACATCCAAATCTTCAGTACACTTTGAACCTGTGGGTAGTCTTCTGGACTGCTGTTCTAAATGAACTGCTGCCCTGTTGTGATAACTTGCTACATCCTGCCCTCTTGTCTGGGTGATAACTGGACAAGCAACATTGTCTTAAACCTAGACCCCAGAGTGACTCAAAGGCTAGTGTGCTGCCCTCCTGATCTGTAATAAACAACACAAATGCCAATACTGGACTTTACGCCCTAAATTTTGTTATAACCCATATGAACAAAACATACCGGTCTGTTTACTATAACGTCACTAGTTTATTTATTTATTTGTTTCACCAGTCCGCATCTTTTTGCTTTTTTATCATCAGAATTTTTTTTTGTGCATAAACAAAATATACAATTAAATACAATCTGTTATAATGACATACACTCTCTATACATATTTACAACTCATCCACTCCAAACTTTTTGGCCAGTACATTCATCCTGCATTCATACAAACCCATACATACAACATAAATCCATCAGGAAAACATGAGATTGGGTTCCAATTGAACATTTTTGTGTAACATTGTTGCATTGAAATGGACATTAGGGTACATAAATTGTACAAGCAAAACGCTTTTGTTGACAAAGGGCCACACCTTATAGATTTATGTTGTATGTATGGGTTTGTATGAATGCAGGATGAATGTACTGGCCAAAAAGTTTGGAGTGGATGAGTTGTAAATATGTATAGAGAGTGTATGTCATTATAAAAGATTGTATTTAATTGTATGTTTTGTTTATGCACAAAAAATGTTTCTGATGATAAAAAAGCAAAAAGATACGGACTAGTGAAACAAATAAATAAATGAACTAGTGACGTTATAGTAAACAGACCGGCATGTTTTTCTTTTTTGTTTTTTTTATCCTCATTAGCCTCATAGCCACCCATATACCAAAATGAAACTCAAAATGATACCGTCCATGGGCTTTTATCTCATACGCCGATTTTAACATCAAAGGCTTGTGCTGCCGCCCAGTAGATTTTAGGCCTCTAACTTCATACTAGCCGTAAAGCCCAGAGGCTTCAATCTTCCAGCAGCTGCTACCTTATCTGTATAGCCTCCAAAAAGGCCACCAGCGAGATAGGCCAAGACCTTAATCATCTGATTTTTATTGTTTCCCCCCTTAACCAAAGTGTTGTAAAAAAGGTAACCAAAATCTGTGCTTTCTCCTTTTCTGACCCAAAGAATCTAATTTAGCAAAGTATTT
Organism: Lissotriton vulgaris; assembly: GCF_964263255.1. Lineage (NCBI taxonomy): Eukaryota > Metazoa > Chordata > Amphibia > Caudata > Salamandridae > Lissotriton > Lissotriton vulgaris. The sequence goes on along the minus strand of NC_141693.1, from coordinate 512,939,299 downwards.
CATAGCTTTTACCCAATCTAATAGAGTTGGGGATATAGGTGAAACCCATAATTTACAGATCTCCTTGTGGGCAAACAAAACTCCATAAAACACCAATTTGACATTGTCTGTAATATTCTTACTTTGCAAATCATATCTTCCAGTAATAATAAGTTCAGAGCTTACCTCCATGTTTACATCAAGCACCTTTGACAAGCTTTTACTTACATCCTCCCAAAAGTTTCTGTTATTTGGACATTGGACAAACATATGCAGATCGTCTACGTTGATACCTCTGCATTTAGGGCATTCCACCATTCCTCCAGCCTTGAACTTCGAGAGCCTTCGAGGAGTCCAGTAAGCTCTGTGAATAGTGAACAAAAGATTTCTCCTTAAATTCGCAGATTTTACTATTTTATACAACATAGCCATCATTACTTGCCATTGTTCTTCTGTAGCGGTGTCTGGCAAGCAATCTCCCCACAGATCCTCTGGAAGCTGGAACGCGCCGTCTTCAGTTTCCAACATTGCCCGATACCATAAAGCAACTTCTTTCCTGTATGCTTGACTAGAGAAATGTTTATCTTCCAAATCGTTATGCCGGCCAATATCAACCTCCAGTTTACTTGTCCAACTTTGTATCTGGAGGTACTTGAATTTTGAAAATCCCTTCCCCCATGTAGCCTCGCCCTGGCCCCATTCCATCAGTTTTCCGCCCGGAAATAGATCTCCCCAACAGACTAACCCTGCTGCTCTAAGCGGTGAAGCCAAGGCATCCTGAGGGTATTCACCTGTTACAACGCATTTTTTACAACGCACTACCACTACAACGCAGGCATTACAACGCATACCATTACAACGCATAGCGCTGGGGGGCGCTCTAGGATAAGAGGTAAGTTTAATTTACTATCCAACACCTTCCCTAGGGTCCACGGGGACTGGAGTTAGAATACTAAATTATACTTACCACTATCCAGCACCCCAAAGCGCTATGCGTTGTAGTGGTATGCGTTGTGAATACCGCGTTGTAATGGTATGCGGAGTAAAAGTATGCGTTGTAACGTCATACATCCCATCCTGAGACCAGAGTGGAGAGCCTGGGGCTTCCCATATTGGTGCCCTATGTCCATAATAGGAGAGCCTCATAATCCTCCTGACCTTATACCACAATTCCGCTGCTTCCCGCAAAATTTTCAACCTTACTTTCTTAAAGAATTTGGGGTCAGAAAATAAAGCCCTCTTTATTATAGTTACTTTTTTCAAGCATGACATAAAACATAATTCCGACATCTGTATCCTTTGGAACTCCTAATAAGATCCTAAAATTCTTTAACTGAAAAGCACATGAATATAACATAAAATCCGGGGCCGCCAATCCACCTTTACATAGTCTCCTCCTGAGTTTTTTCCAGGACAAGCGGGACCCTTTCATTGCCCAAATAAACGAACAAACCTCACTTTGGAGCCTCTTGATCCAGACTGTGTTAAATAGCAAAGGTATTGTCTCAAACAAGAAGGTCATCTTTGGAAGAATAATCATCTTTACCAAATTGGTACGTCCGTATATAGTAAGTGGCAGGTGACCCCAGCTATGCAGAGTAGAGCTTATTTCTTTTTGTATCTTCTTAAATTTGGTTTTAGTCAGGTCTGCTATGTCATGGGTGATCCTCACCCCCAAGTAGCGCATGTCTTTTTTTACTATTATGTCTTCTGTATCCAAATTCCATGACATAATTTCAGTCTTATCCTGATTGAGTTCATATCCAGACACCTGACCAAACTCCTTAGTTATTCTGTATAAGCTCGGCAGTGAATAACGCAGTTTGGGGGTATAAATAAAATGTCATCTGCATACAGACCTATTTTTTTGTCCCATCCTTCTACTACAAATGGTGATATGCTGTCTGACTTCCTAATCCTAGAAGCAAGAGGCTCAATATATAAATAAAATAGTAGTCGGGATAGGGGACACCCTTGCCGAGTACCACGCTGTACCTTAATAGATTTTGTTAAAGTACCATTTACCAGGACCTTGGATGTGGGAGAACAGTAGAAAGATAATATAGTGTTGGTAAAACTTGTGCCTAAATCAAGGTGCCCAAAAAGAACCTTCAAAAAAGACCAGTTAACACGATCAAAGGCTTTGGCAGCATCAAGAGCGATTACTGCCAATGGGAGCCTATAGGTTGTTGCAATATCTATAGCTCTTACACAAAGATGGTGGTGGTAATGAATACCTCTGATTATGAGGAAGAAGTTCACAGACTTCTAGGGGTCAGAGAACATTACCAACCTCTGGCTAGAGACCCCAAGCCTGAATTACAAACCACAATACAGACTATGGTGGCCACTGCCCGAGATAAGAAGTGGATTACGGCAAAAGAGGCGGAGTTCTTGATTAACCCGTCCCCCAGAATACCAGCATTCTATATTGTGCCCAAAATCCACAAACCACAACGTCCACCCCCGGGCAGGCCAATAGTTTCTGGCATAAACTCCATACTTGAGCCGCTTTCCCAATTCCCGGATTTCTTCTTGCGTGAATGTGTCATCACACAACCCTCATACGTACAAGATACGACTGACATTCTGAGACACCTCCAAATGGTCCCATACAACCCTGACGAGAATCTATTGGTGACGATTGATATCGAGTCACTCTATACTAGCATACCCCAGGAGGCGACGCTGGTGGCAGCAGCCCGCTCCCTGGGGGAGCTAGAATGGTTCTATGACACAGCACAGACCCTAGTACTGCAATGCATCGAAATAGCCTTGACACGCAACTTCTTTGCATACAACCAACAACTATTTCTGCAGACCTCTGGAACTTCGATGGGGGCAACTTTTGCCCCCAGCCTGGCATGTATCTATGTCGGCCAATTCGAAGCCAACTACATCTACCATGCATCTAATGTCTTCCAGGGGAACATTGTCCTCTGGAAGAGATACATAGATGACATTCTGAGCATCTGGAGGGGAACCCCAGAGACATTGGATCGCTTTCTATCATGGCTTAATAGTCTCAGGTTCACTTGGTCTGTGGACCGGCACAAAGCCACTTATCTGGACTTAGACATCTGTGCCACAGACAACAAACTTGTAACATCAGTACATCAAAAACCTACAGACAAGAACTCTTTGCTACACTACAAATCATTCCATCCAAGGGCCCTGCGAGACAATCTCCCGGTAGGACAATTCATGAGGTACCGGAGAAACTGTACTACCACCAGCAGTTTCATGGAACAGTCCGCAGAACTGACTGACAAACTCATCGCCAGAGCTTATCCCCGAAAAACAGTGAAGCAAGCAAAGAAACGGGCACTAAACACCCCAAGAGAGGCTTTACTGGAGCGACAACCGAAAGAATCCAAGGACTGCATCCCAGTGATCACTACTTTCGGACCACACTCCACAAAAATCTGTCAAATATTGAGGAAACATTGGCACATCCTGAGCACTAACTCAATGCGAATGCCACCACCTAGGTTTGCCTTCAAGCGATCATCCAGTCTGAAGGACCGGCTGGTCCATACACGACCCCAAGTCAAGCTGCCTCATTCTAACCTTCCTCCGGGTCACTATCCATGTGGAGAATGTACCATCTGTCCACTTACCATGAAAACTAGTTCCATCATTAGGACCAATGGAAGTACCTAGCATCTAAATAGCTTCAGCAACTGCAACACGTGCAACGTGATATACAGACCATGTGGATTGTACTACATAGGGTTAACCACCAGAAAAATCAAGGTGAGAATCAAGGAACACCTCAGCACATTGAAAACAGCTAAACTCTCGACCAAATTGGTGCAACATTTCAACAGCCTAAAACACAAACCCAGGGATCTCCGCTGGGTCGTGATAGAGAGAGTACAAGGAGACCCACATAATATGAGCAACAGACTACTCAAGAAAGAGGCACTGTGGATCTATGAAGAATTAACAGCTGACCAAGGCCTTAATGAAATTATTGAGTGGAACAAGGTCTCAATGATCTAGAGTACAACCCCTATGAGACATTTTAGGGACCAATGAGTAATCTGCAGAGACAAGCAAAGTGTCCCGATTCAACAACGTAGAAGCACAGTACACACCATCTGCTAGGGGACTCCAATCAGGGTACCATAGTGTCTGTTTTCAAAACTAACTTAAAGTTTTCCTTTATAAGTAACACATTGGTAGGCGGAAATAGGAATACACCTATCCATATCCAAAACCTACAAAGAGGTTTTAGGATGCTAATTACCAGTGCTTGTTAGCCCCGTTGTGCACACCAGTTCCACACTATATTAGGATCCCAATTCGAAATGGCACTGGCGATAAAGATACATTGGGGCACTCTCGATGTAGTTGCCCGATCCAAGATGGCGTTCGCTACTGAGGAAGCGTGACGCGCGGCGTCACGTCGATACGTCCGTTTCACGTGACCAGAAATTGGGCTATGTAAACAGACTGCCGGCACCGCTACAACGCACGAGGGGTGAGCGCAGACCGCACCTGGACGCGTAAGCGGTAAGGAGTCTCAATAGCCATCTCTCTTACATCTAGAGGGGAACCTTTTTGTAAACCGTGAGTGGGGGCAGGCCGCTGAAGTAAAGAGGGAACCTTACAATAAGATACTTGCTTTAAATCTGACAAGCATTTGTGTGAGGCTCGATGTATTCCAAAACGCTCATCCCGCTTCCTGTTTTTGCCACAGATACCGACCATTCGGCGGTTCACAGTTTCCCACTACTGAGTTAGGGGACTGTACAAGACAAGTTATCTTCCACGAGGGCCGGGTAGGCTTGCCAGAGAAGGCCACCTGGTAATATACAATCTTTATTCAAGATACGGTCACTTGCCAGCTCGCACCGGACCTGGTGTCACTTGTTGAGACATCTCAATGTACAAATGTAATGTGTGTGTTTTATGTTTTACCAACCGCTACAGGTACAATAAGGGAAGATTCAGAAAGGTGCATGCTACACGCTGACCCAAAAAAACCCTGAAGAAATCACTGAAACGTAAGATAAAGTGATGAAACATGTCGGTTGACTTTTAACAGAGTGAGCTAACAGCACAGAATAAAGTCAGGAGTTGCCAGTTAGCCTTACTCTTTTTAACGTGGTATATTTGTTTTTCACTATTTTGGACACAGATATATCACAGCGGGTCCTAGCACATACAACACTTGATGGCTGTCTGATCTATATGCACTTTCTTTATTTTTGTTTTTCTCCCATTTCTTTTGGGGTTGACAGTAGCCGATGATGAGAAGTGAGGAATCAGGCGAGTACCAGTCTGGTAGAATCCTCCCCTTGGTGTTGCTTCCGTGAGGCACTGTCAACCTTCCCTCCCCCTTTTTTCACTTTTGGAAGACAGGGGACATATTTAGTGGGGTGGTGGAGCTATTAGACACACACATATAGGCAACTTTGCCACACTAGAAATTGCAACAGAGTGCAAACTTTTGTAGACAGAAGGTATATACATCCTCTGCCACAATACAAGAAAAATTCCTTGTAGCCATAGAGCCTACTAGGGGCAGGCCATATTTGTGTAAGAGTTATTTGAGTGGGGGGCGGCCTGCTTCTTATCCCCCTAAGGCTCCTGTTAGTTGAGAGCAATATCTATAGCACCAATCAATTGAAATGTGAGATCCTTTAAAAATCTTCCCCTGATAAAACCCTTCTGGTCCTCATGAACTATCTGTGTTATGACTAAACTTAGCCTATCCGCCAATATCTTAGCAAAGAGTTTATAATCACAGTTGAGCAGTGATATCGGCCTATATGACTCTAAATTTTTAGGGGATTTACCGGGTTTAGGAATCAAGACTATACCCGCCTCATTCCAAGAATCTGGCATTGTTGTTTTTCCTTGAAAAATATTATTAAATAGCTGATGCAATATTGGAGCAATTAACCTTGTCAATGATTTATATACTTCCGATGGAAGGCCGTCCGGGCCAGGCACCTTCCCTGTCTTGCAGAGGCCTAAAGATCTTTCAACCTCCGTCAAACATATCTCAGAGTTCAAAATCTCTTTACAATGGGGTGGAAGTGGGTCTACCAGTTGCACCCACTCTCTAGCAACGCGGAGGTCCGGTTCTAGATCTTCTTGATAGACCTTTGAAAAGTACTCAAAAAAAGCCTCTGTAATCCCTGTGCTATCTGAAATTGTAGTATCTAGCTCACCTTTTTTAATTTCCTTAATAAAGTTGCGGACTAGATCCTTTTTTGCCTTCCAAGCCAGTAATTTGCTGCATCCCTCCCCATAACAAAAGTGTGCCAAATTACTAGCATCCCATTTCTCTTTGATTCTGTATGCCAGCACAGCCACCAAATCAGATTTCAAAACAGCTAATTCCTGTACCTCCTGCTCTCTTTTCATTAAATCTCTCTCCTCCAGGACCTTCCCTTCTATTTGCCGAATCATCTCTTCCAAGTCTGCCACCTTATTGTAGTACTGTCTACGTTTTCCTGCACCCAGGGCACCCAACCTACCCCTTAAAAAGGCCTTACAGGCTTCCCAAACTATCTCAGGCTTAGCCGATCCCTTATTTGCTTCCACAAAGGCTTCTAATTCCTCCATTATAACCTTCAAATACCCCTCATCTAGAGGAAGAGTTCAGCAAACCTCCAAACTGTGTCTACCCTGTCATTTTTAAATCCCAAAGTTAATGTTATAGCCGAATGGTCCGAGATATGGACTCCTACGTGGTTGATGTTTATTAACTGATCGATTAATCTAAGGTCCAACAGAAAGTAATCTATTAGAGATTTATGTTTATATTTTTGATTGCAATATGTATAACCAAGCTGTTGACCAAATTTTTTGCGCCATATATCACACAAACCAAACTGGGACAACAACAGCCTAACCCTGTTTGACATCTTCACATTACCCTGTCCTCTCTTCCCAGAACGGTCCAAATTACCATCCATTACTGTATTGAAATCCCCGCTATAATAATCTTCCCTGAAAATTTTAATAATTCACAAGCCAGAGTGTCCTAAGGTCCGACATCATCCTGGTTTGGTCCATAGTATCCAATAATAGTCACATTTTCTCCTGCCAGCTTGGCCTGCAAAATCAACCACCTTCCTCTAGAATCAGCAACCATAGATTCAAAACAAAAATGTACACTTTGCCTTACCAAAATCGCCACTTCCTTAGTTACAATGGATTGGGATGTATAGAAGGAGTATGCAACCCAACGTTGTTTTCCAAATATATCTTTAGACTCGCTGGCAATTAAATGTGTCTCCTGTAAGATAATTATATGGGCCAATGAATCTTTTAAATATTTCAAAATTAACTGTCTCCTGGACTTTAAACGCAATCCATTGACGTTCCATGACAAAACCTTTATTTCCAATATACTAGCTCCACTCATTGGTTAGCTCACCAAATACAAAAATCAACCAGTGGACTATTTGGCTTTTGAGGATCATTTTCAATTTTTCCACCCACCCCTCCCTCCCTCAACCCAACCCAATCCCACCACCCCTATCTCACTGTGCCCCACCAACCCTCCCTTGGAAAACCCCACCATCCTGCCCATGGCCTAGGCCCTTCGAGTGTGGTTGGCGGTGGTGCTCACCTTTTTATCAATAGACTATTTACATACTTTTATGCAGGTCTATTTACTAGCCTAGATTAAGTTTGGATCTAGGGATTAAACAGCTGCCTCTTTCAATAACTCTCGACATTGCTCAATAAATATGTCATCCTCCTCAACAGTGCGAATAGAGTACATTTTATTTCTCCACATTATTTTCAGAAATGCCGGAAGTTGGACAGTTGCTCCCAGTTCTCTAAGTCGGTCTATCCGCTTCCCTAGCTCCAACTGCCTGTTAGCTGTTACCGGGGACAGGTCAGACCTTACTTCAACTTTTATTCCATCAACAGCTATGCTTTTCTTCCTTAAAGCAACTGAAAGGATTTTCTCCTTTAAATTATATGTAAGAAAATTAATTAATATTTTCCTAGGCTTGGTTCTATTTACATTTAGCCTGAAGGGATCCCGATGCGCCCACTGAATATCTATAAAGATCTGCTCCTCCTCCTCTTCCAATTCTAACCCTGTTTTCAATAGATGAACCACATATTTTTTAATATCAGTACCCTCTTTACCTTCGGGCAATTTCAACATTTTTATGTTATTTTTTTTGTGCATAAACAAAATATACAATTAAATACAATCTGTTATAATGACATACACTCTCTATACATATTTACAACTCATCCACTCCAAACTTTTTGGCCAGTACATTCATCCTGCATTCATACAAACCCATACATACAACATAAATCCATCAGGAAAACATGAAATTTGGTTCCAGTTGAACATTTTTGTGTAACATTGTTGCATTGAAACGGACATTAGGGTACATAAATTGTACAAGCAAAATGCTTTTGTTGACAAAGGGCCACACCTTATAGATTTATGTTGTATGTATGGGTTTGTATGAATGCAGGATGAATGTACTGGCCAAAAAGTTTGGAGTGGATGAGTTGTAAATATGTATAGAGAGTGTATGTCATTATAACAGATTGTATTTAATTGTATATTTTGTTTATGCTCAAAAAATGCTTCTGATGATAAAAAAGCAAAAAGATACGGACTAGTGAAACAAATAAATAAATGAACTAGTGACGTTATAGTAAACAGACCGGTATGTTTTGTTCATATGGGTTATAACAAAATTTAGAGAGTAAAGTCCAGTATTGGCATTTGTGTTGTTTATTACATATATTTAGCTTAGCCTTGCTGGGGTAAAGACCCTGTTTTGTTCATCTGCCCTCCTGATCTGAGCCTCAGGGACATTATTGTTTCCCCAATCAGGTCCTGGACCTAGGTGCAGTCAGTTCCTGACCCCCAAGTGGTGCCCCTCAGGTAAAGAACCCTCAGTGTGGTATAGGGGATCTTAGAATTAAGCTTTTGTTCTCTTTGCAACTGTGTACAGGTGGTTTTTCACTGAGACAGCACTGATTGCACCAACATTTTACGTGAGTCACACTTAGTCTATCTCTTTGCACAGCAAGCATCGATCGCCTGCATCAGACTACCAACATGAAGCACCAGCCTGCTCAACCACTACTTCCGGCCTGCTGTTCACACCATGCCAACCACTGTCAGCGAAACTCTCCTTGCTCCCTGCGACACTCTCCAACGCGAAATGGACTTTTGGCAAAAATTTGAGAAGGTAAAACTTCAGGAGGACTAAACTGGGACAGGATTTGACCTGCGCTCCATTGCGGTTGGCCTGAACGTTTGACTTTCACTCGATCTAGCATGACCAGATAGCCGTGGTTGAAGCTTTGAAATTTTAGGTGCAATTTTCACTTTGCTCTTTAAAAATTAATAACTCCAGTTCTACTGGTTAGATGTTTATCAATTTGGTATTGTCTTATTCAATAAATTAAGCGCTACCTTTTTGTGTGGTCTTTTCACTGTTTTACCGTTTGATATGTTGCCTGAATACTTTCCACATTGCCTCTTATTTGACCCTGACAGCTCTGTGCCAAGCTACCACAGAGTTGGGCACAGGCAATGTGGGACTCACTTGTGCTTTACCCTGACAAGCATTATGGTAGCTGCTTGACCAGGTCTCACACCCCAGTCAACCAGTAACCCAGTTTCTTACAATTGACATATCCACCTAAATGCACCGCAGTGAAGGTTGTGAGTTCTGTGTAAAGGTTGTAACATTTGCAGCAAACTTGGTTTAAAATAAAATATATTCCTATGACATATGACACACTTGAGTAAGAGATTAATTCGAAGTTTTATTATGTCACATTAGATGTCATTTCAAAGGCTACTCTCTAGAGCTTGCTATGACTACCAAAGCACACCCATTTATCGTGACCTAAGTTATCTTCCCGTCAAAACTAAAACTACATTTAAGCTTTCCGTAATCATGTTTAAATCTGTTCCCATGCACAAACTAGCCAACTTTTTAGCTGCTCTAAAATTCTCACAGGGACCTAAACATCTCTGAAGCAAAGAGGTTTTCAGACTTGAAACAACGAAGTTCAAATGTCACTCAGCCACCACCCACTCCTTCTAAGGCACAGTCCTATCTTTCTGTAACTACCTACGTTGAGGCCTCTGAAATATTCAGTTCTGCAAAACTCTACCTGTTTAAACTCTATATTGACATCTAATCCACTTTCCTGGTTTTCCCTTTTTCCTCATACCTTTCTTCCTGTGCTCCACCTACTGTCACAACCTGCTTACTCTTCCCCTATGTTCTTTTCCTTCCCCCTCTCCAGCTGCCTTTGCTCCAATCCTCTCAATCAACACCCCTCCCATCATCCAGATGTTCCTATTATTTCTATAATTCGGGAATTGATACATGCACTAGCTCATTGTTTTGTATCTCATGATAGAAAAATAGTGGTCATCACAATGTTGGAGATTCAGATTCCTGATATTGTTTTTAAGGTAAAGAGTATCAATGCCTGGCTTAGGTAGAGAAATAGGATTTTAAAATATGAAATAAAAAAATAAATATAAAAAATAAATGTTCGATGCCTAACAAAGCACAGAAACCAACTACAGCAGCTCTTTGTTCCATTACAATCTGTTGACAGGGAACAGCCAGAAAGGGTGTTCATTGGTAATGAGAGGAGTACCATATGTCTTTAGGTTGTAATCTGTAAGAATAGTAGTTATCCAAGTAATAACCAATAGTTTATCCTAAAGCATGACTCCATGATTAGTGCCAAGATTGAGGCAGATCCAAATTCCTTAAACAGGGTCAAACACAACATCAGTGGTTGCGAAATTGACATTGTCTTTTTGAATAGAGTATCGACTGCATCTATTTTATTTTGTTTGACTTCTTCATTGATCAGAACCCTTTTTTAATGAAGATGTTGTTGCCAGTTATCACTATATAGAAAGGATTCCAGGAACCTTCTGAGGTAGCCAAAGAAGTAAGGAAAAAAGTGCAGGTAACTTTTCACAGAGAGAGAGAGAGAGCTATGTAAATCAGTTCATAATCACGTACAAGACTGGAAGATCAATAAGTTAAGAACGAAGAAAAACAGAAAACAAGACTTTCAAACCAGTATGGCCAAATAAAAGACATGATGGAAGTCATATGTGGGAACTCTGGGCCTGGCTCTCTCTGCGCCAGGAACAGTGAAATCAATGTCATTTCCCTATACCATTCAGTAATATCTGTATGATCAAGGTTTGATGGTTTGATTAGCCTCATTGGGAATGCTGGACTTTGGGACCTGATATGCATTCAAAGTCAGGATAGGACGGGTTCACCTGATCAGTAAATGTTTAAATGAATCCCGGGAGCGCACTTGCCCATATCATGGAAGTTAACACGTGGTCATCCTCAGGAACTATTTCCTTGGGGAGTAGCCACGAATGTCTGACTAAATATCGAAATCAAAAATATCGACATACAAAAATATCGGGACAAAAATATCGAAGTCAAAAATATCGGAATCCTATCCCTAACAAGGTAAGTACAAAAATATCGAAAAAATAATATCGTAGTACAAAAATATCGAAATTAAAAATATTGTTTTTTTAAATGTATTAATAATAATGTTAAAATAATTATAAAATACATATAATGTTACAAATATTAAATAAAAATATTAAAACATAATTAAAAAATTAAAACTAATACATATACATTTAAAATAAATTAAAAACTTAATAATTTAATGTAATTTTATATTTTGTAATTTCATTTAATTGATTTAATTTAAATTTATTTAATTTTTACCCTGTACGACTGTACCCCAAAAACCCAAAACTGACCCAGAACCCTAAAAATACCCCTTTACCCATGAACTGAAAACTGACCCTGAACCCTAAAAATACCCCTTTACCCAAAAACTGAAAACTGACCCTGAACCCTAAAAATACCCCTTTACCCAAAAACTGAAAACTGACCCTGAACCCTAAAAATACCCCTTTACCCAAAAACTGAAAACTGGCCCTGAACCCTAAAAATACCCCTTACCCAAAAACTGAAAACAGACCCTGAACCCTAAAAATACCCCTTTACCCATGAACTGAAAACTGACCCTGAACCCTAAAAATACCCCTTTACCCATGAACTGAAAACTGACCCTGAACCCTAAAAATACCCCTGTACCCATGAACTGAAAACTGACCCTGAACCCTAAAAATACCCCTTTACCCAAAAACTGAAAACTGACCCTGAACCCTAAAAATACCCCTTTACCCATGAACTGAAAACTGACCCTGAACCCTAAAAATACCCCTTTACCCATGAACTGAAAACTGACCCTGAACCCTAAAAATACCCCTGTACCCATGAACTGAAAACTGACCCTGAACCCTAAAAATACCCCTGTACCCAAAATTAATTAATATTATTTAATTACCAATTAATTATTAATTAACAATAACAATAAAGTAAATATATTAGCACATTTGCTGTAATTAATTTAATTTAAAAATTAATATTATTTTGCACAATTAATTAATTAAGAATAACAATAAATTATATATAAAAATTACTATAATTAATTTAATTAAATAATTAATAATAATTAATTACCAACTAATTAATCATTATAAATATGAAAAAAATTATAATAATTAATTAAGTAATTAATAGAAATTCATTACCAATTAATTATTAATTAAAATATGTACAAACATATATCAATTAATTAATTATTATTAAATTACTTCCCACCCTATTCCCCTATAAACCCATAACCCGCTACAAAACATATGTATCAATTAATAAATTAATTAAAAATAATTTAAAATGAATTCTCAATTAATTAATTAATAATTCCTAATAATTAATAATTAATTTAACATAATTAAATTACTTCCCACCCTATTCCCCTATAAACCCACAACCCGCTACAGTAGTAAAAGACAATATTTAATAAAATAACATTAAAAATAAATAATAAAACATAATAAATACAATATAATATACACTAAATTTATTTAAAAATTGATATTAGTAACATCAAAGTTATTAATTTCGATATTATTAACATCGATATTTACAACTTCGATATTACTGATATCATACCAATATCGATATTTAGACTGTCGATATTACTTACCTTCGATATTTTTGTATATCGATATTTAAACTTCGATATTTTTGCATATCGATATTTAAAAATCGATATTTTGTCTGTGTACCGTAGCCACATCCTTGTAGTAACCGAGGCACCTGGGGATCAGAAAACACTGTTATTGTTCTATATATTTGTGTCAGCGGCAACCGTATCCAGAATGGGATCGCGCAATGTATGCCCTCCAGGATTTGATTGATGTTTTGAGCTATACCCTTTGCCTCAATTATGAGTGATATAAATTTCTAAGTATTTTAAAACGTTATGTTGCCAGAGCAATTCTAGAATTGATTAAGAGTCCACATCAAGATGAACCATTGCTCCCAAGGGAAAGAGTCCTGACTTAGCTCAGAGGCGTGACATCTTGCCATACTCATCAATATGTTAACCATCATTTTGACAGTTTTCTTGGGATCCCTAAGATAAACGAGATTGTCAATAGCATGCAAAAGTACTGATTGCATCAATTTGCCTATTGGATGCTCACATGTATCATTTCTGCTCTCATTATATGTGACATTGGTTTAATGGAAGAGTGCCTAGGGAAATTGCAGAGAGTGTGTGTATTGAAACTGTTTATGGGGCACAGTAGCAGTAGGAAAGACCAACTGGAAGTTATATTGATCAAAGTTTTAATTATATGAAACCATTAATAAGGGTATGTTTGTTGTTATATGATAACTGCAGTCGAGCAGCAGCAGATGTTGCAGATATAACATAAAAAATGGAGTGGAATGGCAAGCAATTTTTTCATGTGGCAGGGAATGCTAAGTTAGGTGTTGAGTGCCTTTAAGGCACTGCACTACAGCACTAAGGTCTCATGGCACTAAAAGCAAGTGCTAAGTAAGGACAAGTAAAATGAGCAGAGTATTCAACATGTTGGCTATACTACAAAAAGCCAAATGTACAAATAATTGTTATGGTTGCAAACACTCCAATTTGGAGTTTGCAACTGCAAAACATTTTTTTAAAATTTTACTAAGGCCGTTTTAAGACTTGATTGATCAACTTTAACCAACTCCTAAAATGGAATTTCGGCCCCTTAACAATTCAGTATTTTTAATTGGACATGTTGTAGGCATTCTTTCCGAACAGCAAGTTAGTATGTCACGCATCAATGTTTTGCAACCGAAGTCTGGCTGCAAAACATTGAAATGTTACCAACTCTTGAACTAGAAAGGTAACCTATTTGCATAAAGACAGGGAAGTTTGTTGGGAACAAGGCAGTGGTCTAGGGGAAGCGGGCTGCACATACATAAAAAAGGTTTACTTTATTGAAACGCTATCTCACACATTATGGTCTGCTTACCTCAGTAGGCCACCATCTCTTTATGGCAACAAATCAGAGTAAGCCACCATTTGTAACCTACCTCATTAGTATTCATGATCAGATTATAACCCACTACAAATATGGAATTTTAAAATCTGACCCATTAGTACATAGCTCGGTTTTTAAAATTCTTTACTATTCACAACAATACTGGTTGTAAATTGCATCTAGTGCTTTGCGACCAGTAAATAGTACATCTGGGATATAGTCTTTAGGTTATTCCCTAAAAAGCATATGTTATGATTAAGATCTTAGATGAAATTGAAGAGCCAATCAAGAAATCAAACCATCTCGAAGAAAGCTTAGCCACCTTGCATGCTGTTCTAAATTTGAAAATATGGATGGATGTACGAACAAAGAGATCTTGAGGGTGTATATTGTTATGTGATATCAGATAAAGTCAGGCACTGTGCCAAGGTGGGCACCGTTCACAAAACAAAACACTTTGAAGGATATGTGAGCATAGATGGGGAGCCAATGTATGACTTTTAGGAGAGGGGTGCTATAACAATAATGAGTTGTCAAAAGACTACACAGGCTGCTTGATTTTGAAAAGATTGCCGTCTCTGCAGTAATGACAATTTAATTCCTAAATAGGCACCATTACCATAATCGAGCCTTGAAACAAACAGAACCGAAATTGCCATGTGGCAGCATTTGTCAGAAGGCAGGAAGAGTATGAGGAGGGGTTTAATAATCAGAAATATACAATTGGAGGTAGTCGAGGGCACATGCACATCCATTTGTAGGGAGGCATCAATGTACACTCCTACGCTTTTTACTGAACCAGATGCTTATGGACATGGACAGAGATCAGAAGGTCAAAGAGTGGGAGACCACAGGAAGGAGCTACCAGCCTGATTCATCAAGCCGAAATCGGCTGGCAAAGGGCCAGATTCTGAGAATCTGCAGCCTTATTCATGAAGCCGAAATCGGCTCGCAAAGGGCCAGATTCTGAGAATCTGGCCCTTTGCGAGTGCGATTTTTGCATTTGGGATTCAGCATCCCAAAAGCAAAAATCGCTAATTGTGATCTCGCAATTTTGCGAGGAATTACATTTAAGGAATCTCAATTTGAGTTTCCTTAAATGCAATTCATCATCCAATTTTTTTTTGCGAATTCGCAATTTCTGGCCGCAATTTACCGCGAGGTCAGACCTCGTGGTAAATTGCGAAAACTCAGAAAAATGCATTTAAATGCATTTTTCTGAGTTGCATGTTACACACACACATGTCCTTTGGACATGGGTGTGTGCAACACCTGTGTGAAATTTCATTTGAGGGGTGCTACAGGGTGTCCTTTGGACACCCCTGGCACCCTTCAAATCGCTATCTTATTTGCGATTAGCAAATTGCTAATCGCAAATAAGGAATACCCCCATTCACTCCTTTGGGACTTTTGGCCCATAGGAATGAATGGCGAGTTATTCCTTATTTGCGATTAGCAATTTGCTAATCGCAAATAAGGAATATGTAGGAATCGCATTTCTTTATGCAATTTCTACATGAATCCCATTTTGCGAGTCCTTAATAGCGATTCGCTATGAATCGCTATTAGGGGCTCGCAAAACGGGAGAATGATAATTCAGGCTGCTGGCCCTTTGCGAGTGCGATTTTTGCATTTGGGATTTATCATCCCAAATGCAAAAATCGGTAATAGCAATTTTGCTATTTTGCGAGGAATTACATTTAAGGAATCTCTAATTGAGATTCCTTAAATGCAATTCATCATCCATTTAAAAATTGCGAATTCGCAATTTCGGCCCGCTATTTACCGCGAGGTCAAACCTCGTGGTAAATAGCGAAAACTTAGAAAAATGCTTTTAAAAGCATTTTTCTAAGTTGCATGTTGCACACACACATGTCCTTTGGACATGTATGTGCGCAACACCTGTTTAAATTTGCATTTAAGGGGTGCTAGAGGGTGTCCTTTGGACACCCCTGGCAACCTTAAAATCGCTATCTTATTTGCGATTAGCTAATTGCTAATCGCAAATAAGGAATACTCCAGATTCAATCCTATGGGCCTTTTGGCCTATAGGAATGAATGGGGAGTTATTCCTTATTTGCGATTAGCAATTTGCTAATCGCAAATAAGGAATGTGTAGGAATCGCAAATCTTTTTGCGATTCCTACATGAATCCTGTTTTGCGAGTCTGTAATAGTGATTCCTTATGAATCGCTATTATAGACTCGCAAAACGGGTCTATGATGAATCAGGCTGTATCTCCTTGATCAAAGTTTCAATTATATTGGTTTTCACCCGGCAGCCGCGGTTGGCCCATCCATTCATTTACTACAGGCAGAAAGAACTGGGGGACACAGCCATCACTACCACCACCACTGAGTCTGAATGGTAGTTGTATATCTTGAGCATAGGAACATAGTTGGGGATAGAATAATGGTCGCAATCTATCTGACATAAGCTTTAAGTAGGTAAGGAGGGCTCTGTCCACTTTACAGTCCAGCCGATGGGCAGAAGCGAAGCAAGGGCCAAGAGCACACTTTGAATTCTGCCAGAGAAGAAGGATTTACAGCTGCACCACCTGGCCACTGCCCTGCCCATGCCAGCACTGCTGAGATCCATAATCAGCTGTTTATGGTCGAAAGCTTTGAATGCCGCTGAGAGGCCTAATAAGAACAGGGCATTGGCAATGTCGGCAGCCAAGCACAGCAATAGGAGTATTGAGACTTCTGATGGGGCGAAAATCTGCTGGCGCATCGGCTAAAATGTTATCTTTTCTTTGTTTCAAAGGATTTTTATTAGTTTTCAGTAAACATACGCAAAACAAAATCATCCGAAGAGCAGGACGAGAAATCCAAACATATATCCATGATTATTCTTTTATATTGGCTGTGAAAGTTAATATTAGAAACATATCCAGCATTTCAAATACTCGCTGAAAGAAGCAATTTGTATATAATTCAGTGGCCACACGGGTTCACAGAGAGAAACATAGGGCCAGTCACTATGAGA
This sequence comes from Lissotriton vulgaris, assembly GCF_964263255.1. Lineage (NCBI taxonomy): Eukaryota > Metazoa > Chordata > Amphibia > Caudata > Salamandridae > Lissotriton > Lissotriton vulgaris. Next base: position 512,921,913 of record NC_141693.1, on the reverse strand, counting down.
ACTCTAATTTATCACGGCATATGTCATCCCACATTAATCTTGTGGGTCTCCCACTAGTTTACCACCTGTTGGAACTAAAGTCAAATACATTTCCTCGTAATCACCCACTTCAGCACTCCCACCTCCACAGATCCAGAGAAGGCCTCTGCCGTCTAACCAATGAGTCGCAATGTTATTTTGGCTAGAGGTCAAGAAAAGCCCAACAACTTGAATCAAACATTTGCTTTTTTGGTCTAAGGTGGAGGCCCAGCTTGCAAATAAATGGTAACCATAGCGCCCCGACTCTCCCCAAGCTGGGATATGCGCCTCCAGTGTTCTCTCACAGTCACTCATGTCCACACCCAACGTATCAAGCCAACCCTCAAAGCAACACCGTAGACATTCATCTGCTCTTGAACTTAGGGTATATTTTGGTTTAGTGTTTATGAGTGAGATAGGTTCTATGTATTAGTTAAAACTGTAAAATGAAATCCAGCATTACTGTTAGAAATGGGGTTTCTGGTTGGCTAGGACTTGCGCCGAAGCAAGGCAGAAACCACCACTCTAGTCAGGGCAAGGGAGTTACACGCTGAAGATAACCCCTGCTCACCCCATTGGTAGCTTGGCATGAGCAGTCAGGCTTATCCCAGAGACAATGTGTAAAGCGTTTGTGCAACACACACACACACAGCAGCAACACACTAGACACACCACAAGAGAAACTACACACAAGGTTATATAAAAATAGCCCTTGTATTACCCAAAACACATTAGATCATAATCACACAATGTACACTGTGCCAACTGGCACTAGGCAATATTTACAGGGGATTATATACACATGACAGGGCCAATATGGCCACTGTCAACACCTTTTAAAAACCATTAGTAGCACATATAAAACATATCCAGTGACTACTGGTAAAGTACTGTACTCAGCATTAGCATGGGCAACATAAATGCATTATATCAGCATTACAATTAGGCATAAAACACATTGTGCATAAACTACACATTATGCAATAAAACACAGTATGGCACAATCATATTAGGCATCACCATCCAAAATGACCCCCAGGCTAACTGGCCTTTCACTGGGGCTCAAAATGCCCTTTGTTCAGATTGTCAGGGCGCCAAGATAGAGCTTCTCAAGTAGCCCTCTGGCTGTCAAAGCAGGAAAGCCAAGGTGCGCAATGTGCAGAGGGGCGGGGGAGTGTATCTCACTCATTTCTTATCACCAACCAAAATGCCCCAAAGGAAAATGACACTGGCACCACTGTGCCGTCGAAGCCCCGCTCAGGGACTCCTAAAATAACTTTGCCAAAACGTTGCAGCTGCCCGCAACTGCAGTGCAGCTGTGAAGGACAATACGGGCACTGGCTTTACTGTGCCTGGGGAGCCCCACTCTGGGACTACTAACACTCAAATGCCCCCCAAAAGAACTCAGCCCTGTGAGCTCTGTTCAAGGGACTCCTCCCGGTGCACCTCTCTGTGCACTGACTGTGCTGTGCAGGGAGCGCTCGCGGCTCCGGACGAACCCCTCTTCAGCAGCCTCACTCACCGGCACTCTGTGGACTTTTCTGGCCCTTCCTGGGCTGGGGCAAGGCACCGTCCTCCTCTAGGTGACCCATGGGGCTCTTATTGGCACATGGGGGCCTGCTCTCCTGCTGACATGGTAGGCCGGATGGCCGCGTCACTCCGCCTCTTCTCCGGCCAGCCGTCAGCTTCCAAGTCTTGGCTGTGAAAAACTCCCAGCAGGATTCTGGCAGAGAGCTGGCAAGCTCCGGTCTCCTCTTCTCAGCATCTGGTGAGCCCGCATCACGCCCACAGTCAGGCGGAGGTGCCTGACTTCCGGTTTTCCTGCTTGCAGCGACGTCGGCTCCCCTTCTCCTTAGAAGTGCGGGGTGGGTACCCGCCCGGAAATAAAACCAAAAGTGGTGTGGGCTCCAGCTATTTAAGGAAGCATCAATGCGGGGGGCTCTTGCTTGTGCGACATACATACGGGGTGGGCTCCCGCTTTCAAAAGCACTGACCAGCGAGGTGGGCTCCGCTCTCCACGTCACCAAGGCTGGGTGGGCTCCTGCTTCTGACGCATCAATGTGGGAAAAGTTAGCATGGGCAAAATTTGCGAATTCGCGATCCGCGAATTGGTGCGAAAGTGAACTCGCAATCTGAAAAATTCGTGAATTCGTGTGAACTTGCGAATTTGCTGTTTTTGCCAGTTCGCGAGGGTTTTGTACAAGTTCGGGAACGCGAACTTACTTGTGTGGTCGCAACGGTCACGACCCTGTTGTTTCTACGTGTCCAGCCTGTTTGCGACCCTGTGGTTCATCGCGGCCATGCTCCGGTTCATCACTGCCACCCTCTGGTTCACCAATGCCACCCTCTGGATCATCACTGTCCCCCTCTAGTTTATCACAGCACCCTCTGGTTCATCACTGCCACCCTCTGGTTGATCAATGCCATCCTCTGGTTCATCCCTGCCACCCTCTAGTTTATCACTGCCACCCTCTGGTTTGCCACTGCCACTCTCTGGATCATCACTGTCCCCCTCTGGTTTATCACAGCACCCTCTGGTTCAATACTGCCACCCTCTGGTTGATCACTTTCATATTCTGGTTTATCCCTGCCACCCTCTGGTTCATCACTGCCACCCTCTGGTTTGCCACTGCCACCCTCTGGATCATCACTGTCCCCCTCTGGTTTATCACAGCACGCTCTGGTTCATCACTCGACCCTCTGGTTGATCACTGCCATCCTCTGGTTCATCCCTGCCACCCTCTGGATAATCACTGCCACCCCCTGCTTCACCAGTGCCACCCTCTGGTTCATCACTGCCACCCTCGGGTTCAAGGCTGTGGATTGGGGCAGGGAGGGCTGAATGAAACTAGACACTGCCTGGGGCACACAAGGTGTCCCATGCAAAGTCCAGTTCAAATCAGTGCTGGGGCTCTCCAGCCCCAGCTCTGGCACGAAACTGGACAAAGGGAAAGGTGTGTAACCACCCCCTTCCTGGGTCCCACCCATAGGAGGGACCTAGCATGAGATCCAGCCCCTAGATTTGGAATAAAGGTAGGAGCTGTGCCAATGCAAACCAGACCATCCTGACTGAAACTTTGAAATGAAACTCTGGACCCTTCAACATCCCACTCGACATGGAAGACTGAAGAATCTCCTTTGTGGTCAAGGAGTGGCCACCCTGTGCAAGCAGGCACCATCAGCGCATCAAGACTTTCTCTGCCGTTACTCCCGCAGGAGCTCAAAAGACAGAGATCAACAAGACCCAGACTCCCGGACATTCAACAGCCCGATCCACAGTCCTGGCAAAGCTGAGACCCGTGGAGGCGACGAGAGACGTGGGACCGGCCATCTTGAAGAGTCAACAATGTGCTTCCTGTGCAGCTCCCGAGGCACCCTCGATGCTGTGCTTTGGGGTTTGAGAAGCCCCAGCCCCAAGCAGCCTGTGGTCTAAAGATCACCCCTCCACACTCACCGAGTGCTGCGTGGGGCCCTTTTGCACTTTTCCTGCTTGCCGCGGTCGATTGCCCATTGGCTAGTGGCCTCTGTGACAACGATCCATCAAAACTATACTGCTGGTCTTGTTGCTCCAGACTGGTCCTAGCTCCCCTGAAATGGAGCCATTGATCCGACCTTCCCGGTCCGATCCAGAAGACATCTTCGAGTCCTGCTTGGGTTGCATTTGCCAAGGTTTGGTGACTCCAATTCAAGAACCGACACCGCCGACAGCAAGAGCCTTTGTGGGACAGCTCGTGTCCACCAGCTGGTCATCTTCAATCCTTCCTGGTCCACGTGGCAGCGGAGATAAAACTACTCAACAGCACCTGATCGCAACCCGACACTACCTGGTTCCGTTCTGGTTCCATCCTGGTCACTGGCTAGTGACCTAGACTCTGTCCCCTCTGCTTTCAGGTACTCTACACCTTCGATCCACCCTTGGATCCAACCGGACTCTTCTCTCCTGGCCGCCCGCAGCATCTTTACGTCCAGGCTCCATAAAACTCCACGAAGAAACCCGACGCACTTTGGCACCTATCCACCCGCTTCCTGTGGGTGAGGTAACGAGATTACACCGGTGCTCCTATAGTGTTTTACACCTCTAGTGTTCTACTTTTTAGTGGCTAAGTTCTAGTCCAGTCGGAAGACTCCTAAACCTATAACTTTCTGATTTTTACACACCATTGACTTGTACGGTAAACGCGGTTGCCTATAGACAAAGCACCCGCAGCCTGTGGGCCTCCTATGTCCTAACCTTTGTTAGTCCAGTGTAGGCCCAGCGATTCCCTAGGCCCTAGGCCTGTTCATTGTTCATGACGTGGTACTTATACCACTTTCTTAATATATGATTTGAGTGGCCACCCTGCCTATCCATAATTGTGCATCTTATTGTATGTTATACTGTGTTCTTTGTTTACCGCTTGTGCTCCTGTGCTCATAAAGAGTCAAGGGGATTATTCTAGAAATAAATACATATATTTTATAATATATAATTTGTGTGGTGTCCTTTCATTTGGTATTTAAAGGATTGCATATGGTAAAACAGCTGGTTTCACATGCCCTCTTGAGTTTATCCTAGGACTGCTTTTGTCCATGCTACCACTAGGATAGCTGGTCTATAAGGTTGACTTACAACCAGTCACCATAAGGGTCGTTTGGACTGGTGCAAGGTGCTCACTAGAATAGTGATCATCATATACCAGGCCAACTTCTCACACACAGCACCCTCTGGTTTGCCACTGCCACCCTCTGGATCATCACTGTCCCCCTCTGGTTTATCACAGCACCCTCTGATTGATCACTGCCACCCTCTGGTTGATCACTGCCACCCTCTGGTTCAAGGCTGCCACCCTCTGGTTCATCACTGCCATCCTCTGGTTCATCACTGCCACCCTCTGGTTGATCACTGCCATCCTCTGTTTCATCACTGCCACCTTCTGGTTAATCATCACTGCCACCCTCTGGTTTGCCACTGCCACCCTTTGGATCATCACTGTCCCCCTCTGGTTTATCACAGCACCCTCTGGTTCATCACTGCCACCCTCTGGTTCATCACTGCCACCCTCTGGTTCATCACTGCCACCCTCTGGTTCATCACTGCCATCCTCTGGTTCATCCCTGCCACCCTCTGGTTCATCACTGCCACCCTCTGGATCATCACTGTCCCCCTCTGGTTCATCACTGCCACCCTCTGGCTCATCACAGCACCCTCTGGTTCACCAGTGCTACCCTCTGGTTCATCACTAACACCCTCTTGTTCACCACTGTAGATTATGGGGCGAAAGCAAAGCACACCTTCCCAGCCTCAACTGAGATGAATGAATTTGGGGCTTGTTAATGTGTCACTGAATTTGTGCTTCAAGTCAGGCACCTGCTTCCTTAGCTGTAAGACCTTCCTGTTGCAGTTATTTGTTTTACAGGAACATTGTGCCATACTTGTAACTATTCTCTGACCCTGCTTTGAGGGTCAGACCTGGGTCAGAGAATAGTTGAAAGTAGGCAACTGAACTCTGGAGGGGCCCCTCAGGAAGCACTACAGGGAATGGTTACAAGTTAGCTTGAACTTTTGCACCTGCCAAGTGCTTTCAGTTTTCCAAAGTTAGATTTTCTGCCATTTAGCGAGATTTGCGGGACGCAAAATCGAACTTGCAATCCGCAAATTCGTGCAAATTTGCTGATTTCTCTTTTTTTGCGTGTTCGGGCGGTTTTTCGTTTTTTTGCGTGTTCGGGCGTTTTTTTGCTTATTCGCGGACCGCTTGCAGCACACCGACCCCGAGGTTGCCCATGCGGTCGTGCACAGGCGCGGCCATCTTGTTTGCGTGTCGTGTTTCCGTTTCCGTGCGCTCGTTTAATGCTCGCGTCGTATGCGGCACGCGATTACGTATTCGTGGGCATTTTTGCGTGCTCGCGGGGGAAATATCGCACAAACTTACCCACGCGGTCCTCTATGGGCGTGGCCATCTTGTTTTTCTTTCACTGCTATGGTTTTGGGCATGCTACCTTTCTATCCACCTTACATCCTTGTAATCCTATGTTTTTCTGAACTTTTTTTTTTTTTGCTTATTATCTCTCTCTTCAATTTCCTACATCTATATTTTGTGGTTTTTTTCACTTTTTGTTACTTTAGTTATTTATTTATTTATTTATTATAGTGTTTTGTATAGCGCGGACAAGACCCGTGGGTATCAGAGCGCTTGACATTGAGAGGTCGGTTAACGATTAACATAAGTAATTACAATTTAAAACAACAGAAATGAGGTAGATAATCATATGGCTTTTGGAGGTGAGTATATAACTATGTTTACATAATACGAGCATTTACAATATGAGTTAGATTAAAGATTAGCATATCTGGAACACGGCTTAAACAGCAAAACAATTATGAGGTAGATAAATATAAGACATTCAGGAGGTGAGGACGTAGAAATAGATCAAGTAAAACATGAGGTAGTAGTAAGTTATTACCTACTTTATTTCATTCGCTCTCTCTCTTATTTTTTTCACACCTATTCCTCTTTCCTTCTTCTTGTGCCCAGGACCATGGCTAAGGAAGGCGACAAGGGCAAGGGGAAGGGCCCAGCACCACGTACCCGGCTCCCTTGCGGGCGTTGGAGGGGGGAGGAAGTGCAGCCCAGGGAGATCTTCTCTGCGGTGGAGGTGGCCGCCTTGATGGTGTTTGTCCAGGTCCACCTCCCTAAGACTATGGCAGCAGGTGGGTGGATTGCTTCCGGTTACATCCTCCGGGAGCGTTGCCAGCTGTGGGAGAAGGTGTGCCGGCGCATGTGTAAGGAGTCTGGGGTCCGGCGCACCTACCACCAAGTGACGCACCGGTGGAGTGACATCTTGGACCCGGAGCATGGCATGCTCGACCTGCTCGGTGTGGAGATCCCTGGGATTGTTAAGTAGCTATTTAATAACTACTTTTTTTCCTTCTGCTCTGTTATATTGGTAATCTATTTTTTTCCTGAAGAGTACGAATGCTGCTGATTAGATTACATTGCAGGTAAATTAATGTTTTAATAGCTTCTGTCACTGCAGATGCTCGCCTGGTTATTGGCGTTGCTACTATGCTTACTTGTTTGCAACTTTTTAGTCATTTGAGAGCATTACTACGTAATGCTAGAGACAGTAGACTCAAGTCTAGTCCTTCTTTGTACTCCTGCTGCTGCCACTTTGAAGAGATAGTGGTGGATTGATATGTTGAGTATAATATGTATTAATTGTTCTAGGACATTTGTTAGTGGTCTGCAATCATGATGACGGACTGTGTCTGTCATGCGATGTCTCGTGCTGCTGAGTGATGGCAGTCGTTGTAGAACCTTTTTGTTGTTGATGTAGTTAGTGAATTACATAACTTTCCTATTAGACGGTCTGCGAATCCTGCAATACTGTACTACTATCCTCTTAGTTGACCAGATCAGATGCAATTGATGTTAATTTGTTTCCCCGACATACTTTTAGATTGAGTACAAAGAAATCAAATATTTCCCAAGAAACACTCATAAATGTTGTGTTTCTTTATTTCATGATCACCAGCAACTCCCAGGGGCAAGGCGACGGCGGCGACAGAGACTCCGGTGGCAGAAGTTGGACAGGAGCAGTCCCTTGCAGGCTCTTCTGCTGGCCCCAGTAACTTGTTTTATTGTTATATTAATACTTATACTTTCCTAACTTTTACAGCTCCTATTCATTATAAACTGGTTCCTAATAATTCTGTTTTACAAAATAGCCTTTGATCTTCTTCTAATGTAGACTACTTTCTACATTCTTATCCTGCCTCTACCATCACTCTCTCTGCTACTAATATTTACAATTATGAGTCGGTCTGTGTAGGTAGCTAAGCTTGCCCATTCGGCAATAGGTGTGAAACAAAACTCTGATACAGCAATAGCTCTAGGCACTGAGTGCAGTCCTCTTGGTTGCCCTTGCTGTCTATTCCAGTCTTCTTAAAGTAAGTGCTTTGACAATTTGCAACAACAAAATGTAATTGTTTACACCAAGTAAAAGGTAGCAGTGTCCTTTTTGATTTGAGAGGAGCACATCCCATACCGTTAGTGTTTCAGGGACTATTCTGCACACAAAGAAGTATGGACAAGATGATAGGTGCAGTTCGACTTTCGACATACCTCAGTCCGAACCGAAGTTGAACCCCCAATCCCCTGACCGACTATCTAGAATGTCTGACCAATGATTTTACGACCCAGAAGAACAGAAGAAGACTACCTCCGAGTCCCGGCCTATCTGAGTCACTGAAACATGACTGTCAAGTGCAGTAGTTCAAACCTTTCCACTCACTCACTCGTAAACAAAAACCACACAGTGTTTGTTAGTTTTAAAGTTTTATTTTCAATTAAGAAATGAAAACACTATTTCTTTATTTTTAATAGCTTAGTATTCTGATGGATTAAGATGACGTTAAAGTTGTAACAACATTCCCATGAATGAAATTAGTATGACTCAAAATTAATAATAGTTAACAGACACATGAAATTATTAGAATAAATGTGCGGGAGCCCCCACCTTCTTTAAAGTACTTAAAGTACTGCTGGTGATGACTTAGTAGTAGTTGGTGAATTGTCTGGCAGAAGGGCAATGGAATCTTCTTTCTGTAATTAGAAAAATGGTGCCCGTTAAGCAAGCATTCATTAGTTGTCATAAGAAGAAGTGTAGCATTTAATGGAATAAGCATATAAAAGGTTAACACCCTCCCCAAAACCGTTACTTTTTTTCAATCCCATTAGTAAAAAAATTTGCTAGGTAACATTTTCTTCCGTTACGAGACAAAATAGGGGGTTGTGTATGGCATCTGAAAATATGACATGTTTTTCCCAGACGTCACAACATCTGACGTGGCACAGATGACCACCAGTGCCGGTGCCAGCAGTGCGGAGGGGTCCACTCAGGATGCGGCGGCGCCAACAGGAGGAGCTGGGGGGGAAGACTCAGCGGCGGCGGACGGTGGTAAGTTATTATACTCCTTACTTATTGAAATTTTTTTGAGTAGCCTCGCAAAGGAGTGTATGATGTACTGTACAGTAGTACACAGTACACTAGTATAAGTAAACTGTACTGTCAAGAACATTTACTAATTTAGAACTACTTTTTGGGCTATCACGGAGAAGACAGTCAACCTTGACTTTTAATAGCATTAGCAGTGGTACTTCTCTGGTAACCAATGGCCCCCTCTATTTCACTTCAACTCAGCTGGCAAATTTTTATTGTGAAGCCAAGTCATATTAGATGAAGTTTAGGGATGTGAAGAACGAAAAGTTAAAGAAGGGTGAAACGAAGGACGAGCGAGTCTTAATATTTATGACTGTAAAGAATGGTTTTGTTGAATGCAATTCAACATAAGAAGACAGCGGTTTCCAAAATATAATGAAAAGGGTGTTAGTTGGTTTTTGACGAAAATAAATTTTGATACATTTGAGACATTCAGAAGAATCATAGACGTACTTTCGAAGCCTGGATGTTATCTTCTTTATCCTCCTCGTCGATAGCAGAGGTGTATGATGTAGTAGAGCAGACGCTGAGTGGAAGAATTATGGCCAGTGCCAGTGCCACCCCTATAGAAAAGTAAGACATTCAGATCCCCACTTGCATGTACTGCTTAAAGTACTGCGAGTCTGCATCATCATGGCCTGTGTCTGTATTTCTTGGGTAAAAGCTGAGTGAGCTGCCATTATGACGGCTAGCACAAGTTCACGTACCAGTGATTTCTTTTGCAACCCAAGAGAAACAAAGTAAAAAAAGGCCTTTTTTTAGGACTCTCTGACTATGTATGTAGCAGTGAGCCCATTCATAGTGCTGCTAGTGGAATTCCTGAAACTCCCAGTAAGGTCACAGGCTTAAAAAGACAGCGGAAAGATACATGCCAAAATGTTATACTGTTACAACAGATATCTGTACACATGTCGCCTTTTACAGAGTAAATGATGAAGGTAATCAAACAACACAAGCAATAGACAAACAATGTGGAAGTAGTCTTGATAGAAGTTTTTCTTCAATTCAGATTTTATCCACCACGCCCAGCCAACACGTATTTCGTCAGGGCTAGTAGCCCACGACTTCATCAGGGCTCCCGCAGGCAGCGGTTCCAAAGCTATTGGCACAATGGCTATGTGCTCTCAGCCGGTTCTAATTCCGACCCGGCTACCGGGTACTGTTGAGGTTCTCGCTGATTCATCTCAGCCGTCCGTGTGATGGTTAATACCAAAGATGCAACACACCATAGGAATATCCGTGTTATGTTATGTTATGTTATATGATTTTTGCATAGCGCACGGATGCCGCAGCAAAGTGGCGTCCCGGCGCTTTGGAGTATAATAACACAACACAACAGAAAAGGTAGAAAAAATGGGCCTAGATTGTGGTAAAAAGGAAGGTTTTAAGTGCCTTCCTGAAAGGAAGCAACTCAGGAATAGAGCGCAAAGAGGCAGGCAGAGAGTTCCAAAGAGTTGCCGCCAACACTGAAAAAGAGCGTCCGCCCATCCTAGATTTTTTAAAACGTGGCACAATGGCCAAATTAGATCCGGTAGAGCGAAGAGCTCTGACAGGGACATAGTGCTGGATAGTCTGTGCAAGGATAGGAGGGGAGGCTGCTTTGAGAATTTTAAAAGTTAAGCAAAGAGCTTTAAACTTAATTCTCTGCCCCACCGGCAGCCAATGGAGATCCTGGATAGTCCGACGTGCCGAGACAAACTTCGGAAGGCCAACAAGCATCCTAGCTGCCGCATTCTGAACTCTCTGAAGGCGAGATAGCTCGGCCTGGTTTAGGCCCAGAAACAGGGAGCTGGCATAATCCAGCCTGGTAAGAACCAGAGCTTGGACATTAATCTGTCTGGTCTCCGCATCAAAGAACTTAAAGATTGGTCGAAGACACTGCAGAGTACCAAAACAAGTGCCGGCCACACGTTTTGTGTGGGAAGTGAAAGAGAGCTTGTTGTCGAACCACACCCCAAGGTTTCTAACCTCAGTCACGGGGGAAGGAACGGGGCCAAGATCAGAAGGCCACCACTGATCTCCCCATAATTCACTTTCCCTACCAAAAATAATGACCTTGGTCTTAGAGGCATTAAGTTTGAGCCGATTGTTCGCCATCCAGCCTGCCACAGCTTTTAAAGCTGACTGAAAGGTGGGGGCATCCATGTTGGAGTGGCCATTAAGTGCCACCGCCAACTGCGTGTCATCGGCGTATGACACTAAGGAGAGACCAAAACTGTGGGCTACCTCCGCTAATGGCTGAACATATAAGTTAAACAAGGTAGGGCTTAGGGCCGACCCTTGGGGAACACCCTGGAGTATGGGGCGAGAAGCAGAAACAAAAGGGGGTGTGGAAACCTTGAAGGCTCGATCCTTAAGAAAGGAGCGAAACCACTCGAGTGCCACCTCTCCAACTTCTGCTTCCATCAGGCGATGTAAAAGAATCTGGTGAGACACCGTATCGAATGCGGCACTAAGATCCAAAAGGATCAGTGCCGCCGTCTGACCCAGGTCCAACAGATGCCTGATGTGTTCCACCACAGCCAGAAGGGCAGTTTCTGTGCTGTGGCCTGCACGAAACCCGTTTTGGGAATTATCCAATATATTCGCTTCCTGCAGGTGAGAAGATAGAATAGCATTAGCATGAGCTTCTGCTAATTCAGCTGGCCAAGGGAGAAGGGAAATAGGTCGGTAGTGTTCAGGCTTGGTAGGGTCAAGGGCGGGTTTTTTAAGAATTGGAATAACCGTCGCCTGTTTCCAAGCTTTAGGAACACTGCTGAAGGACAAATTAATAAGGCCATGCAAAGCAGGGTAGCAGCCTTCAGCAAATTCCCGAAATTGAATGGGTCTCATGGGGTCGTCCGGGGAGCCGGATTTAACTTTTGTCGTCAGGGCAAGGAATTCATCTAAGGTCGGACTAGGAATAATCAATAATGGTTTATGAACCAGTGACGTAGGGCTAGTCTCTACGATAGGAAGCTGAGCGAATGACTTATAGATAGCCTCCACCTTTTCGACAAAAAATGAGGCTAAGTCCTCACAGTGTGTCATAGAAGGTTGAAGAGCAGCAGTATCAATCCTTTTACTAGTAAGGTCCTTACACACCCTGAAGATGACCTTAGTGGGGTTGGTGCTGTTCTTTATCTCCTGAGAGTAAAAAGCAGCCCTAGCCGCGCATATGGCCCGATGATACACTCTAGTGCAAGCCCTATAGGCCGCCTTGAGGTCAGTATCATAAGTTTTGCGCCAATCGCGTTCTGCCTTTTTACAGGAGATTTTGAGTATTTTAAGGGATTCATTATACCAGGGGTTGGAAGGACTAGATCTAGTCTTACTCCACTTAGCCGGAATAAGTAAATCTAATGAGTGATTTAGCCACTCACAAAAGCTGTCGTAGCCGCAAGAAACTTCAGTGGGGGGTTGAGGATGAAATTTCATCAGGAGCTGATGGAAATGCTCTAAATTTAAGTTTCTCCAAGGGCGTCTAAGACTAGCTGAGGGATTGTTTTTAGGAAGGGAAAAGGAAGTTGTAATACGAAATTCAATGAGATGGTGGTCAGTCCATGCCATGGGTCTGGGATGGAGCACTGAGATATTCGTAGAAAGATTCGTCAAAACAGGATCTAATAGATGGCCGCCTGTGTGAGTTGAAGATTGTACCATTTGGGCCAGTTGGAATGCCTCGAGATCAGCCAACAAGCTATGGATCGAGTTGGAAAGTGGAGCGTCCATATGCAGGTTGAGATCGCCGATAATCGTAAAGTTGGCAGTTTTTAAAGCTAAGGAGGAAATTACCTCCGGAAGGCTTTGACGAAAAGCGGCGTCAGGCCCAGGAGGTCTATAAATTAGAAGTCCTGTGAAGGTGAAATGGGGATTCACTGAGATGTTAAAAAGAGCACTCTCGCAACCTGCTATGGTGATAGGTTTCCAGATGCAGGGGTAGCAAGTTTTTACTGCAACTGCAATACCTCCACCTCTAGCCTTGCGAGGAAGAGAGTGCATAATGTAGCCCGCAGGAAGGGCTAAATTAATGACCGCCATGGACTGGTCAAAAATATTTACAAAAAGGGGTGGTGAGGGACAGAGTCTCTGAATTAAGCAGAAAGCTCTCACCCAGTCAAGAGATCAGGGCTAGATCCAACACCGTTTTTTAGCTCACTGCACCATCCCAGTTTCAGAACCTGGCTGTATGCAAATTAGTCTGTTCCTGTCCCAGTGCATGATGGGAACAGGGCAAACCAAACTACAAAAGCCAATTCTTACACTGGGAAGGAAACAAGCTCCCGGGGACCGGTTTCTGGCATTACAGCCGTCTTCGGCCCGGTTTGCTTGAATCCTGATGGTGCAATGAGCAAGGGTCTCACATCTGAGAATACCCTTCCACGCTTAGGGTGGACAAAAATATTTACAAAAAGGGGTGGTGAGGGACAGAGTCTCTGAATTAAGCAGAAAGCTCTCACCCAGTCAAGAGATCAGGGCTAGATCCAACACCGTTTTTTAGCTCACTGCACCATCCCAGTTTCAGAACCTGGCTGTATGCAAATTAGTCTGTTCCTGTCCCAGTGCATGATGGGAACAGGGCAAACCAAACTACAAAAGCCAATTCTTACACTGGGAAGGAAACAAGCTCCCGGGGACCGGTTTCTGGCATTACAGCCGTCTTCGGCCCGGTTTGCTTGAATCCTGATGGTGCAATGAGCAAGGGTCTCACATCTGAGAATACCCTTCCACGCTTAGGGTGGACAAAAATATTTACAAAAAGGGGTGGTGAGGGACAGAGTCTCTGAATTAAGCAGAAAGCTCTCACCCAGTCAAGAGATCAGGGCTAGATCCAACACCGTTTTTTAGCTCACTGCACCATCCCAGTTTCAGAACCTGGCTGTATGCAAATTAGTCTGTTCCTGTCCCAGTGCATGATGGGAACAGGGCAAACCAAACTACAAAAGCCAATTCTTACACTGGGAAGGAAACAAGCTCCCGGGGACCGGTTTCTGGCATTACAGCCGTCTTCGGCCCGGTTTGCTTGAATCCTGATGGTGCAATGAGCAAGGGTCTCACATCTGAGAATACCCTTCCACGCTTAGGGTGGACAAAAATATTTACAAAAAGGGGTGGTGAGGGACAGAGTCTCTGAATTAAGCAGAAAGCTCTCACCCAGTCAAGAGATCAGGGCTAGATCCAACACCGTTTTTTAGCTCACTGCACCATCCCAGTTTCAGAACCTGGCTGTATGCAAATTAGTCTGTTCCTGTCCCAGTGCATGATGGGAACAGGGCAAACCAAACTACAAAAGGCAATTCTTACACTGGGAAGGAAACAAGCTCCCGGGGACCGGTTTCTGGCATTACAGCCGTCTTCGGCCCGGTTTGCTTGAATCCTGATGGTGCAATGAGCAAGGGTCTCACATCTGAGAATACCCTTCCACGCTTAGGGTGGACAAAAATATTTACAAAAAGGGGTGGTGAGGGACAGAGTCTCTGAATTAAGCAGAAAGCTCTCACCCAGTCAAGAGATCAGGGCTAGATCCAACACCGTTTTTTAGCTCACTGCACCATCCCAGTTTCAGAACCTGGCTGTATGCAAATTAGTCTGTTCCTGTCCCAGTGCATGATGGGAACAGGGCAAACCAAACTACAAAAGCCAATTCTTACACTGGGAAGGAAACAAGCTCCCGGGGACCGGTTTCTGGCATTACAGCCGTCTTCGGCCCGGTTTGCTTGAATCCTGATGGTGCAATGAGCAAGGGTCTCACATCTGAGAATACCCTTCCACGCTTAGGGTGGACAAAAATATTTACAAAAAGGGGTGGTGAGGGACAGAGTCTCTGATTTAAGCAGAAAGCTCTCACCCAGTCAAGAGATCAGGGCTAGATCCAACACCGTTTTTTAGCTCACTGCACCATCCCAGTTTCAGAACCTGGCTGTATGCAAATTAGTCTGTTCCTGTCCCAGTGCATGATGGGAACAGGGCAAACCAAACTACAAAAGCCAATTCTTACACTGGGAAGGAAACAAGCTCCCGGGGACCGGTTTCTGGCATTACAGCCGTCTTCGGCCCGGTTTGCTTGAATCCTGATGGTGCAATGAGCAAGGGTCTCACATCTGAGAATACCCTTCCACGCTTAGGGTGGACAAAAATATTTACAAAAAGGGGTGGTGAGGGACAGAGTCTCTGAATTAAGCAGAAAGCTCTCACCCAGTCAAGAGATCAGGGCTAGATCCAACACCGTTTTTTAGCTCACTGCACCATCCCAGTTTCAGAACCTGGCTGTATGCAAATTAGTCTGTTCCTGTCCCAGTGCATGATGGGAACAGGGCAAACCAAACTACAAAAGCCAATTCTTACACTGGGAAGGAAACAAGCTCCCGGGGACCGGTTTCTGGCATTACAGCCGTCTTCGGCCCGGTTTGCTTGAATCCTGATGGTGCAATGAGCAAGGGTCTCACATCTGAGAATACCCTTCCACGCTTAGGGTGGACAAAAATATTTACAAAAAGGGGTGGTGAGGGACAGAGTCTCTGAATTAAGCAGAAAGCTCTCACCCAGTCAAGAGATCAGGGCTAGATCCAACACCGTTTTTTAGCTCACTGCACCATCCCAGTTTCAGAACCTGGCTGTATGCAAATTAGTCTGTTCCTGTCCCAGTGCATGATGGGAACAGGGCAAACCAAACTACAAAAGCCAATTCTTACACTGGGAAGGAAACATGCAGCCAAGTTTCTGTAAAAAAAAAGATGTCCGGATTATCATCAGAAATCAGAGAGAGGACTTCTTGGGAGTGACAAGACAATGACCTAACATTCAAATGCATAACTTTAAGAGTAGATTGATTAACTGTGCCTATAATATCGGCTGGTGGATTGTCAGCCGAGGGCCTTGACTGGAGACTATTAATGAACAAAGGCATAGGAAGTTTAAAAGGACAAGTGGGGCATTGGAAAGGACCACTGAGAGGATCCAAGGAGCCAAGGCAGCAGTCACATACCTGGTGTCGCAAAAGACGCAGGTTCTCTGCGGATATCATCCTAAGAGGTCCAGAGTCCCCTGCCCTAGCCCTGCCTTAGCGCTGACGGGCGCAGACGGGCAGGACTCTGGTGAGACTCAGGCGTAGCGAAGGCGCGACCGCTGCGCTAGACCGCTACGCTCCAAGCGAGCATTAAGTAGGCGAGTGGCGGAACAAGCGCTAGCGCGCTAACCCCCAGCAGGAAGGAACCAGCCTTCCCAAGATGGCGTCGTCACGTCGTAGTCACGTGACTCGAGGAACCCAGGAGCCCGGACCCGCTAAGTAGCGGTGCTGTAATTTGTATTATAGTGCTGTGAGGGCCAGGGGGGGTCGCGGCAATAGCGGAGGTAAAAACAGGGCCAAATAGAACACAGGTAAACGAAAATGCAAAAAGGGTTTTTTTTAAATGCGTAGCGCGAGCCACAGCGCAGCGCAGTTCAATGATTCGCTCTGAGCGCAATAGAACGCGGTGGTCACCTTCTCCAGGCTGACCCCCAGCATTTACTCTGTGAGCGGCAGGTTAAGCCGTACTGCTTTCCAGTGTCTCCGCGTGTAAATGCGGAAGTCATTTACAGTTTACACGCGGAGACGCTGTAAAGCTGAGATGTCTGAGACGAATCAGCGAGAACCTCCACAGTACCCGGTAGCCGGGTCGGAATTGGAAGCGGCTGAGAGCACCTAGCCATTGTGGCAATAGCTTTGGAACCGCTGCCCGCGAGAGCCCTGATGAAGTTGTGGGCTACTAGCCCTGACGAAACACGTGTTGGCTGGGCATGGTGGATAAAAATAAAATCTGAATTGAAGAAAAACTTCTATCAAGACTACTTCCACATTGTTTGTCTATTGGTTGTGTTGTTTGATTACCTACAGCATTTACTCTGTAAAAGGCGACGTGTGCACAGATACCTGTTGTATCAATTATGTTTGGATCTTGGTCCTAATTGGAGGTTTAGGTTCTTCCTCCTATCTGGCGCACCCTCAAAATAGTGGTTAGAAATTATAAAAAACGTCACATACGGGAGGCGCAGGTTGTGGATCGACAATCAAAAAAAACCTGGTCCGTTATCTTCAAAATATTATACTGTGTTTGCTACTTGCGGGTGTTACTGATGCTGGTGTTACTGAGTGTCAACTTTCTGTTGAATTATTTTGACTTTATGTTAAAGACTATTGGCTACAGTATTTTTCTTTCTTTTTTCATAGATGCTACTCCAAAAAAGCTCCTCCGTAAGGAGATGGCTGTCCGGGCCAGGGCCCATAAGCTGGAGGCTGTTTGTGTCGAGTATCGACGGTTGTGGGCTCGGGAGCATGAGGAGGACACTACAACAACCACCAGTACATCCTCCTCCACTGCCCCTGGGTCCACCAGTGGCAAGCCTCCAGGCAAACGCAGCCGTGGCTCGACATCCTCCCGCCACCGCCGCACAGCAGCAAAAACAACAGCTGCCCCCCCCCCCCAGAGCCTGGATGGTACGTCAGCGACACCTCCGAAAGCGAGTGGACTACCTGGAGCGTTTGGTCGAAAAACATCAGTGCCAGCTCCGGGACCTCCTCAAAGGGCTGCAGGACGTGCACCACCAGCTGTCCACACTACGCCACCAGAGAAAGTGACTGTCCCTTGCCCCTTTTTTAAAGACTGTTGGGGGGGGGTGGGAAGTGGGTTTTTGGGAAAGGGTACTTTTTGATTTTCGGACATTGGTTTGGTTAGGGAAGGGGGTGAGTTGGGGTAATTTGTTTTATTTTTGTGACAACAACATCCATAATTTATATTTCTTAATAATTATATTTTGCGTTCCAAAACACAGTATACGCGCTCATATTATTTATTTTGTGTGGGGGTTGGCGGTGGTTACTGGACGTTTGGTTTTTCAAACTTACCAGCATGAATGAAACATCTTGTCCTGAAATGTACCAAAATGCAAGTAACCGAGTTTGTCAATTCAGTAGCCCTACTACTTTACTTTACTAGTAGTACTGTCAGTCTCTGCTCTCCTCCCAACTTAGTACTAGCCCATTATTCTACTACCTCTCCAATATGCTTATCTTACCTGTGATTTGTGAATCACGATTGGTGAATAAGGTTGGTTGTTGACTTGAATCCTCGACGGATGTAATATCATTGTTGTGCTGGTAGCAGTAGTGGTACACACTGGCAGTATCACCATATGAAAAAAAGAGGAAATTAAACATTGAGTGGCCTGAGCGTAGCATTAGAAACAGTACAATAGATAGTACGGTACAGAACAGTGCCCTAAATTGTAGCCTAAGCAGTGCCAACGTGAGGTAAGCATTAATCATTTCATTGTTCACGTGGTGTAGGAGGAGAATGTTCTTATCAATCCACTATGGAGCACATGAACTTCTGGTTGCTTTGACCTTATCCTCCCCAGCAAGTGTGTGGAATATATTGTTGTTCTCAGTCACACCTCAATGAAATACCACACAGCCCGGGGGAAGAGGGTTAGGGTTTGAAAATTGGATGGGAATGGGGTTTTTTGGGAAAGTTTGGTAGAGAGGAAAAAAACACAGCATGGACAGTCAAACAACAAATGAAGAGAAACAAATCTTTGGATTAGAAGATATTGATAGATTTTGAAAGGGACATAAAGGAAGTGCACTACTGTATGCCAGAAGTACTAAATGGATGGTTAGGTTACTGAAAAGTAGTACTACTACTTACTGCAACTTACAATTAACTACGAAGAAACAAGTTGACAGTACAGGGCTGCAGTCATTACGCAATTTCACTTGCCTCTCTGCCCTCAGAGAGAATAAACACTTAGAACATTAAATTAGTGTTAAACATAGCAAAGATGTATCAAATTGCTGGAGGGAGGGAAGAATTTGAAGCAGAGATCAAACAAACGCAGAGTCACACTCGTAGAAGTAAGTTCAAGTTCACAACAATATCATTTAAAAGATAGGGAGAATTTTGGATACTGTTACTGTTTTTTGTAGTTGTCCCGTTGAATTTGTGAAGTCGATGCATCCAGCCATTCCTCTTATTCGCGGTACTCCTTCATTCCATCGGATGCTCCATCGATCAATCTTGGTGACCAGACACACTGTCCACTGCCTGCCTGATGCGGATTTGCGGATCGCTAACTGTAAGCCTGAGTAGTACATCGATGGCACAGGGTAAAAGCCTGCCTGTAATTGATGATGGAAAAACACAACAGTAAGTGTTAAAGACACCTCAGAGAAAAAAAATATGTAAGGCACGCTGTGTAGTGCAAAAATGATACTATCACTTTCAGAGATGACAATCCCCAAAATCTAGAACACCCCACATTACCCTCCCAAAAACGTGCAGAATACTGATGCTACCTCACAGAGGGCTAATTTCAAATCGTGTCAAAACGCACTCAGAAAGTATGCCCAAAACCCCCCTTTCCCACCATGGATTATCTTCAAACGACTTACAATCAAAATTAGACATTCCAACAAGTTTTCCAAGACCCCACCAAGTCGTAAAATTCTATAACCCCCGCCCAAACACATGCAATACAATACTGCTAACCCTAACAAGCCCTATGTTAAGAATAGTGGCAAACGCTTTCTTTAACTAGGCCAAATCCCCCCTTTCCCACCATGGATTTATTTCAAACCACTTGCAACCAAAATTACACATTCCCACGAGTGCTCTAAGACCCCAGAACCCAGTTACAAAAATCTAGAACACCCCCAAACACATGAAATACTGCTGCTAGTGCTAACCCTAAGGAACCCTAAGTTACAAAAAGTGCCAAAAGGCTTTTCAGCATGGATTTTCTCCAAACCACTTTTATCCGGTATTAGACCTTTCCAGCAATGCCCCAAGACCCGCCAACCCACCCGCAAAACAGCACAACACCCCCAAACAGGCAAAAAGCAAAAATGGAAAATCTCATACTTACAATATTCTTTCAATTCTGTCCAAACGCGCTGTGCAGCTAGGTCATACCTCCACTTTTCCACCATGGATGTCCTGAAAAACAAATGCAATGAACATTAGACTGTGCCAGCAGTGCTCCCAGACCCCGAAACCCACCCCCAAACACCAGGAACCCCCCCAAGGACAAGCAAGTGAGCAAACACGCAAAAACATTTTTACCTCCGATTTTCTCCAAACCACTTTTATCCAGTATTAGACCTTCCCAGAAATGCCCTCAGAGCCGTCAACCCAGGCGAAAACAAGTAGAAGACCCCCAAACAGCCAAAAAGCAAAACTACAAAAATGGGGACTTAGTAATTTTCAGGCAAATTTCCAACATCACTCAGCGGGCTCTGCAGCTAGGCCCTAACTACCCTAAAACGCTAAAGTGAGCGAAATGTCAGAAAATGCAAAAACTTTTTCCTCATGGATTTTCTCCAAACCACTTTTATCCGGTATTAGACCTTCCCAGCAATGGCTCCAGAGCCGTCAACCCAGGCGGAAACAAGTAGAAGACCCCCAAACAGCCAAAAAGCAAAAATACAAAAATGGGGACTTAGTCATTTTCAGGCAAATTTCAAAAATCACTTTGCGCGCTCTGCAGCTAGGCCCTAACTCCCCTTTGCCACCATGGATTTGCTTCAAACCTCTTGCAATCAAAAGTACCATACCCAGCATTGCTCCAAGACCCCAAAACCCACCCCCAAACACCAGGAACCCCCCCAAACAGGCCCCCGAAAACATGATAGTGAGCAAAAAAGCAAAAACTTTTTCAACTCTGATTTTCTCCAAAACACTTTTATCTGGTATTAAACCTTCCCAGCAATGCCCCCAGACCTGTCAACCCAGGCAGAAACAAGTAGAACACCCCCAACCAGCCAAAAAGCAAAACCTTAAAAAGTGAGACTTAGCAAATTTCGGGCCAACCTGGAATTCAGTCCAAATGCGTTGTGCAGCTATGCACTAACTCCCCTTTTTCACCATGAAATTCCTGAAAAACAAATTTAATCAACATTAGACTGTGCCAGCAGTGTTCCCAGACCCCCCGACCCAGCACCGCAAATCTAGAACACTCCCAAATAAACCCAAAAACCTGCAATACTGGTATATTGAAAACATGACAAATTGCGCCGTTCACAAAAAACAAACAGCAATTGGTTTCAACAGAGACAGACAGCCATTGCTCTCCACTGCATGCCATCTTCACATTATTCATTACCTGGTCTACTTTATGTCCGCATCTTCTTCGGAAAGTGGGGGCCCACAGGGCAGCCTCTCCTGTAAATTTCAGAAGTAGGTCTGTCAACAATCAGCAAGCATGTAGTCAGTCAGTTACTTCAGTCCCACTTGAGGGGACTCGTCTACGAAAACAAAGTTCTTTTTTTCTCCATAATCCATCCATCTGCCTTGAGGGAAATGGATAGGGGGAGTCAGGAGGAAGAGGATAGAGGAGCATGATTGAGTTGTGAACTTGTGAACATCTGAATGCAGACTGCAGCACCTTCAAATCAATACGGAAAATAAGATGAAGACAGTGCTGATGATGGACATATTGTGATTAGTTGATTAGATTTTTGTTGTGGTAAAAGTAGCAAAACAAAGAAAGACACACAGGAATAAAAGTGAATAAGTACGAAAAAAAGGAAGTAATTTTCAGTCCTCGTTGTCAGGGAAGCAGAGCTCGTCCTCCAAGTCTATGAATTGAGACAAGAGTAGGTCTGGTGACCGAGAAGAACTTCCGTCGTCATCGTCACCTAGGTCGGCGTCCTCTTCTTCCTGCGTGCATTCACGTATTTTGTAATCGGGTGGTATGAAGTGCTGATTCATCTCGATTATTGGTAACCTCTCCACATTTTTGGTGAAAAGGCGGGTCCTTTTTGAAGTAACAATGGCACCAGCAGCACTGAAAACACTTACAGAAGACACACTTGCGAGTGGGCAAGACAAATAATTTAGAGCCAGGTTGGTGATCCGTTGCCATTTTGAGCTTTTCGTATACCAATATCCCAATGGGTTCTCATTATGACAGACCTCTGTTGGGTCATCCAGATAGGCCTGCATCACCGACTCAAGGTTCTCCAGGGTTGATCCACTTTGCGCACCATCTGCAACCTTTTCATCAGTGGACCGAGCTAACCCTTGCTGAGTTAGCCAATCCCCTTCCGACAATATTGGTTTGCGGCCTGGTGCCGGGGAGGATGACGATATGGTTGCTGGTGTCGTTAACGGCTGTGTGGAAATGTGACTCCCTTCGGCCACGGATTGAGAAGTGGAACTTGACAACGGATGGCCTGCTGATTCAGTTGTAGTTGTGCTGCCTCCTTGAATTTTCTGCCGATCTTTTTCGAACCGCCTGGCTGGTACAGCTAGCCAATGTTTGTACTTTGAAACATCTGCTTCATCAAAAGGAATGAATGCTTTGCTGGCCACTGCATTTTTATAACGTGGATCAAGAATAGTGGCACAAACGTAATGTTGTTCTGTATGTATCTTTTTAAGCCTTTCATTGTCAAGGAGGCGCCATAATAACTTCTGCGCCAAACCATATGCTTCTCGCTTTCCACCATCATCTCGGAACGTTGAAGACACCTCCTTCAGTTGGTGCTCTAGCATGCGCAGCAATGGGATAGCTTTGATCAAAGAACAGTCCTCCCTGCTGACTTCACGCGTGAAGAGCTCAAAAGGGCGAAGCATATCTGTCAGGCTTGCAATAAGCTTCCATTCCTCCAACTCTAGCATCAAGTCTTTGTGAGCAGCACCCAGTTTAAAGACAAACTCATGTATTACCTCCCACTGCTCAGACAGACGCTTAACCATGTAAAAGGTTGAGTTCCAACGTGTTGCCACCTCCTGGATTAGTCCTTTGGCTGGCAGTTTACGTTCATATTGAAGGCCCCTCAGCTGCTTCCGGGCCTTAAAAGAATGGTTGAAATGAGTGCAGATTTTTCCGCAGGTGGTCAGTACTTTGACGACTGGCTCTTCTGCTTTCAAGAAGGCTTGCACCACAATGTTAATACTGTGCGCCAAACACGGCACTCTGAAATAACCACCGTTGTCCATGGCCTTAACTATATTACTGCCATTATCTGTGGAAACATAACCAACTGTGCGGTTTCTTGGATGCAGCCATTTTTTGACCTTCCTGTTAAACTCATCCAAAAGGTTAGGTGCAGTGTGAGATTTCTCCATGGCAAACATGCCTACTGTTGCATGTTTGCGAGTAGCTTAAAAAACGTCCTCCGTGTAAACATCTTTGTGTTTTATCTGTTTTTTGACCCCTGCAAAAGAGACCCAGTGTGCAGTGATGCACATGTAATCAAGGGCTTGGCAACTGGTCCACATGTCTGTTGTCATGTGGATAGTGTGAACAGCACTCTTCAGAATAGCTGCGCCAATCACCTCCAGCACATCTTGATGTAGTGCTGGAAGAGCAACCCTTGCAAAATAGTACCGGCTAGGAACGTTCCATTTAGGGCAGACTGTTGCCACCAATTCACGAAAACCCACCCCTTCCACGAAAGAGAAAGGGAGAAGGTCCAGCGCTAGCAATTTTAGCCAGCTTGGCGTTATACAGACGCACCGTTGGGTGGTTGCGTTCAAATGGCGGTTCCGACCAAAACATGCTGGTAATGGTGGGCTGGACCATTTTACGTGATGATGATGATGATGATGATGATGCAGACTTCAAACCAGTTAGGCTCAGTGATTTAGTTTTTGGCATTGGTGTCTGTCCCAGACTCTTAGTGTGCCTCATACATGTTGCAGGGGTAGAGGGTGTGGGCGCTACCACTGCAGTGCTGCTGCCAGGGGTACTGGGTGTACAAGAAAAAATGGCTGTCACTTCTTCACTTCCCCCCTGCACGATCAGCCTCTCATCATCATCAGATGCAATATGAAAGGATACATTTGGATTTGTTTTGGCTTCCTTAATGTCACTTAGGTGCTTATACCACTGGATAGGGTGGTGTAGTTTGAGATGACCTCTCTGGCCTCCGGTACCATAGATGGAACCAAGCTTACCCTGACTAACTAATACTTTATAAATTGAACAAACAACCATGTTTTCCGCCTTTTTGCTAACAGTAAAGAAGTCCCAAACTGGGAACTGGAGATGTCTGCTGGTGGTGGAGGAGCTACTTTGACTTTCAATGCCAGATGAAGTGGAGGATGGGCATGGCTGAATTTGTTTCTGTAGTTGACTTACAGCACCACTACTTGAGGTAATGGAGGTCGAGCTGGATGGAGGTCCATGCCGGCCCTTCTGACGAGAAAATATGGAAGCTGTAGGTCGTTTTGGTGTTGTAGTTAACTGCGTTGGTGGTGGTACCAGTGCCACGCTGCCCACATGATCATCCCGCTCAGCAGCCATTCGGGATAGGGTTAAAATGTCTGTCTGCTCCATGCCTGCTGGGGCTTCAGTGGCATCTGTGATGACTGGGTCGTCATCAGACTGTTCATCAGCAGCACAAGACACCACTTCTTGTTCGTCGTCATCATCCATAAGTCGAAGCTTTGCGGGAACCTTCCTTTTAGGCTTAGCTACCTTTTGTCGGCTCATGGCATGCCTCACTGTCAGACTGCATTGCTGGGTTCCAATCAAGATCAAGGTCATCAAAATGAAGGGGGCTTGAAGAAGAACTTGTAGTAGTAGCAGCCCTCCTTAACCTTTTTCTTGCTGGGGATCTGGAAAGCAATGGATCATCCTCAAGAGGAGTGGATTCCTGGGTTGATTCTTCCACTTGAATATTAATTTCCTCATGTGCCCCTACTTTTGGAGGAACAAGCGTTGTAGGCAGTTGTGCCGCTCCATGAACCTCTAGTGGCACCTCTCCATGCACCTCTACTTGCGCCTCTCCTTGTGCATGCACTTGCGCCTCTCCTTGCCCATGTACTTGCGCCTCTCCTTGCCCATGTACTTGCGCCTCTCCTTGCCCATGTACTTGCGCCTCTCCTTGCCCATGTACTTGCGCTTATACTAGTTGCACTTGTGGTTGTTGTTGTGGCTGTGATTGTTGAACACTCGCCAGCTGAGTTACACCCGGCGTTGATTGGATGGTACTTTCTTGTGATGAGCCAACATCACTGGGCAATGGTGATTGAACAACCAAAGTGGCTGCCTTTACGGCACTCATGGACTTGGGCCTAACTTGGGGTAGTGGCACTGGCCCCAATGAGGCGGAGATGCTGCTTCCAGCTTGGTCCCCGGCAGACACCGCTGCTGATGCTGGCGTAGTTTTTTTTCCCAAAAAAGGTGTCAGTGGGCACACCCGTCTCCTTGGTAGGTGGTGCCACTTGCTTCTTATGCTCCTTCTTACTGGCAGTGGCACTGGCAACTTTCTTCACTGAGGCGCTACGGTCACCGTTCTTTGGGCCCATCTTCTTCAGATGTCAGAACAGCAGGCCGCAGTTGCACGAGTTGCAGAGTTGTCTTGTCTGTGGCCACACGTGACATCGCGTGACGTTATGCTGCGCACACCGCTGCAGGACTTCTTCCTGGCACTGGCGGTTCTCTTGTGCACCTATAAGCAATGGAAGACAGAGGAACATCAGCTCTACACCCCAAAAAGTCGAAAAACACATAAAAATCACCACAATCCCATGCCATCCATGCCCTCAATGATTTTTAAATTCAAGACACCCCACAGAAAGACTATGTCCATACACCACTGAGTACCCCTGGGCATAATGGATGAAAGCTAGGCAAAATTGGTGCAGGCCTGAGAACACTGCCTGCCTTCAAAATGGCCCCTTGCCCCCCAGCACATGGCCAGGCCCTGCCTGTACCAACATTCAAAATGACCCCCACCCACATGGCCAGTCCCAACAACACCCCCAAAAATCGAAAAACACATAAAAATCACCACAATCCCATGCCATCCATGCCCTCAATGATGTTTAAATTCAAGACAACCCACAGAAAGACTAGGCCCATGCACCACTGAGTACCCCTGGGCATAATGGATGAAAGCTAGGCAAAATGGGTGCAGGCCTGAGAACACTGCTGCCTTCAAAATGGCCCCTTGCCCCCAGCACATGGCCAGGCCCTGCCTGTACCAGCCACAAAATGGCCCCTACCCACATGGCCAGTCTCCAACAACACCCCCAAAAATCGAAAAACTCATACAAATCACCACAATCCCATGCCATCCATGCCCTCAATGATGTTTAAATTCAAGACACCCCACAGAAAGACTAGGCTCATGCACCACTGAGTACCCCGGGCATAATGGATGAAAGCAAGGCAAAATGGGTGCAGGCCTGAGAACACTGCCTGCCTTCAAAATGGCCCCTTGCCCCCCAGCACATGGCCAGGCCCTGCCTGTCCCAGCACTCAAAATAGCCCCCACCCACATGGCCAGTCCGCAATAACACCCCTAAAAATCGAAAAACACATAAGAATCACCACAATCCCATGCCATCCATGCCCTCAATGATGTTTAAATTCAAGACATCCCACAGAAAGACTTGGTCCATGCACCACTCACTACCCCTGGGCCTACTGGCTAGTGATGCTTTACAGGCACCCCAAAAAAAACATATAACTGTGAGCTAAAATTCCATGACATAAATGAGAATTACGTTTTTAAAAAATCAGAGAAACAGTTGTATCATGCACCCATGAATAACCCTGAGCCTACTGGATAGTGTGGATAGCTACCCACCACAATATATATTGTGTTAAAGTTGTGAAAAAAGTTTTAGAACTGGAGTTGCCTCAACTGCAATGCCCCAAACAAACAACACCAAATTACTTGTAAAATCTCAAGTCCAAAAGTGATCCAAACTCCAAAGTCCAAAAAGTCCTCAAATACAAATATCCACCAGCAGCAAGAAAAAGTAATCATTCCAGCTCAACAGCCAAATGAAAAGTGGCCAGTACATGGACAAAGCACTGGGAGGAGCCTGCTGGACAGGAACAGGAAGTTGGAGTCTCTGAGGCACTTCCTTCCTCCCACCCCACCCCAAAAAATGGACTCCTGCACCAAAATGTGCAACCAAATGTCAATCTGAGGAGTTATTCTGATCAACATCATAATTTTCACAAGGTTTATGCTTCCTGCAGTGGATTTCTTGTACAGAATTGCAATTTTTGCAATTTCGGGAACGCGAGCTGTTCAAACCTCCCGCCGGAAGTCAGCTGCGCGCCGTTGCGGGCATTTATGACGTACTCACATTGTCAAACTCTCGTCGTGCAAGACGGCAAGCCTCGATGACGTAATTGCGTTAGAAAAACTCTCGCGCGATCAAGCAGCAAGATCGAAAATGGCGCCGCACACGCAAATCCTGAAGAAAAATAACTCAGCGGACTCAGAATCACGGTAAGACAACGGCGCGTGCGATATTGTATTTTTCAAGTGCGACCAAGCAAAATAGTTTGTAGCTTGCGAATTTGCGGATTGTTGGGTAAAGTCACGCGATTCGAGGATCGCGAAATCGTCAAAAATCCACAAATTCACCCGCGAAACGGATTTTTCGCCCACGCTTAGGGAAAACCCCACACAGGGGTTCCCTCGAAATGCAGCTCAGCACTGCTGAGAACAAGGATTCCTTCCTGGAATTAAAGATATAGCGCTCACGAGGTGCTATGGCTATGCCCCAAAATATCCAGGGCAGAGGCTGGGCCCAGGCAGGCCAGCTCACAGGGCCCTCCAGCAGGGAAGGAGTCCATTGTGGAGGTTCCTCCTGGGACGCATCACAAGAAAAGCACAAGTACATGAGGTCACAGCGCCAATATTTATATACCAACATTCTCTTTGTCTGCCCATGGCACAGGGCTTGGGGGAATGAGCCTGAACTGTTCTGGGGGGTTTGGGAGCACTTTGTTGACAAAGCTCCTCTGCCCCTTTGTCAGGTGGGGGCTCGTTGATCAGACACAGCACAGGGGGCAGAGCCAGCATTCACCGAGGTAGGCACAGACCTATTCAGTGCAAAGGACTACTCCTCCCACTATTCCAAATTCAGATCCCCTATTTAGCCTAGCCCTGCCCTCCCTGGTGCCACACACACCTCACCAGCCCCTGTCACTTCAAATCCAGACATGCAATCCACATCAGGTAGGCAGACACATAGCACATAGAAATGCCAACTTCTAAAAGTGGCAATTCTAAAATAGGTAGAATAAATCTGTGTACACCTTTGCGTAGCATTTATTATTACTATTTCAAACATTCCAAACTTGACCAGGCTGCTCCTCTCATATCAGGAATTACCAATGTAACACTTATCAGGGAATCCTCAATGCATTCATATGGGAGGGCAGCCTCACAGCAGCGAGAAACCGAAAATGGCTGTTTGTCACTACCAGGATATGTCACACACTCAAGGTACATGTCCGACCTTTTACCTACAATGCATCCTGCCAATAGGGGTAGCTAGTGCCTACATTAGGAGTGACAGACATGCAGTAAAAGGGGGGGTCACAGCCATGGCACACACTTTAGGAGCCACGTCACAGCGGCAGTAACACTGCGCGAGATAGGTTTGAAAGGCTACTTTGGTGAGTGGCGCAATCAGCGCTGCAAGCCCACCAGTAGCATTTAATTTACCAGCCCCGGTATCTAAGATACCACTTTACAAGGGACTAACAGGTAAATTAAATATGCCAAACAGGTGTAGACCAATCTTACCATGTTTACCCACAGGGAGAACACACACTTTACACTGAACAGCAGTGCTAAAGTGCCCAGAGTCCTAAAACCACCAACACCATATCAGAAAAAAAGGCTAGGAGGAAAGCAAAAAGTTCGAGGATGACCCTGCAAAAAGGGCCAAGTCCAACAAATACCATCAATGTTTTGATATAAGCTAGAATCTGCCTCTATTCATCATCTTTTAATTGAGTAGCCACCACTTTCTCCCAGTTTGTTCGCACTGTTAGTGGTGATTCAGGGCATTCACTGCAGAGCAACCTGTATAGCATGAAGACTGGGCTGTCACCTCGCATGAGCGGTACTAAAGGGGGTAGATTAAACCCAGATCTTTTGACTGGGTGTGAGTGTTTGATTGGTTCAGATGCTCCGTCCATTAAGACCCGCCATAAGTGTGGCAGGGTATGCTCAGACGTGAGTCCCTTGCTCACGTTGCCACTGGATTCAAGCAAGCCGGGCTGAAGACGGCTGGAATGCCAGAAACCGGTCCTCGGAAGCTTGTTTCCGGTCCAGGGGAGGCATGGCTTGGCAGTTCGGGCTGGACTGTTCCCATGAGGCACAGGGTCAGACTGATTTGCATATTGCCATGTCTGAACTGGGGTGGCAGAGTGGGCTAAAGAACGGTGATGGATTAAACCCAGATCTTTTGACTGGGTGTGAGTGTTTCATTGGTTCAGATGCTCCGTCCATTACCACCCCCTTTTGTACCGCTTTTGGCCGCCATAAGTGTGGCAGGGTATGCTCAGACGTGAGTCCCTTGCTCACGTTGCCACTGGATTCAAGCAAGCCGGGCTGAAGACGGCTGGAATGCCAGAAACCGGTCCTCGGAAGCTTGTTTCCGGTCCAGGGAAGGCATGGCTTGGCAGTTCGGGCTGGACTGTTCCCATGAGGCACAGGGTCAGACTGATTTCCATATAGCCATGTCTGAACTGGGGTGGCAGAGTGGGCTTAAGAACGGTGATGGATTAAACCCAGATCTTTTGACTGGGTGTGAATGTTTGATTGGTTCAGATGCTCTGTCCATTACCACCCCCTTTTGTACCGCTTTTGGCCGCCATAAGTGTGACAGGGTATGCTCAGTTGTGAGTCCCTTGCTCACTTTGCCACTGGATTCAAGCAAGCCGGGCTGAAGACGGCTGGAATGCCAGAATCCGGTCCTCGGAAGCTTGTTTCCGGTCCAGGGAAGGCATGGCTTGGCAGTTCGGGCTGGACTGGTCCCATGAAGCACAGGGTCAGACTGATTTGCATATAGCCATGTCTGAACTGGGGTGGCAGAGTGGGCTTAAGAACGGTGATGGATTAAACCCAGATCTTTTGACTGGGTGTGAGTGTTTGATTGGTTCAGATGCTCTGTCCATTACCACCCCCTTTTGTACCGCTTTTGGCCGCCATAAGTGTGGCAGAGTATGCTCAGACGTGAGTCACTTGCTCACTTTGCCACTGGATTCAAGCAAGCCGGGCTGAAGACGGCTGGAATGCCAGAAACCGGTCCTCGGAAGCTTGTTTCCGGTCCAGGGAAGGCATGGCTTGGCAGTTCGGGCTGGACTGTTCCCATGAGGCACAGGGTCAGACTGATTTGCATATAGCCATGTCTGAACTGGGGTGGCAGAGTGGGCTAAAGAACAGTGATGGATTAAACCCAGATCTTTTGACTGGGTGTGAGTGTTTGATTGGTTCAGATTCTCCGTCCATTACCACCCCCTTTTGTACCGCTTTTGGCCGCCATAAATGTAGCAGGGTATGCTCAGATGTGAGTCCCTTGCTCACTTTGCCACTGGATTCAAGCAAGCCGGGCTGAAGAGGGCTGGAATGCCACAAACCGTTTACTCGGAAGCTTGTTTCCGGTCCAGGGAAGGCATGGCTTGGCAGTTCGGGCTGGACTGTTCCCATGAGGCACAGGGTCAGACTGCTTTGCATATAGCCATGTCTGAGCTGGGGTGGCAGAGTGGGTTTAAGAACGGTGATGGATTAAACCCAGATCTTTTGACTGGGTTTGAGTGTTTGATTGGTTCAGATGCTCCGTCCATTACCACCCCCTTTTGTACCGCTTTTGGCCGCCATAAGTGTGGCAGAGTATGCTCAGACGTGAGTCGCTTGCTCACTTTGCCACTGGATTCAAGCAAGCCGGGCTGAAGACGGCTGGAATGCCAAAAAAACGGTCCTCTGAAGCTTGTTTTCGGTCCTGGGAAGGCATGGCTCGGCAGGTTCTGGCTGGACTGTTCCCATGAGGCACAGGGTCAGACTGATTTGCATATAGCCATGTCTGAACTGGGGTGGCAGAGTGGGCTAAAGAACGGTGATGGATTAAACCCAGATCTTTTGACTGGGTGTGAGTGTTTGATTGGTTCAGATGCTCCGTCCATTACCACCCCATTTTGTACCACTTTTGGCCGCCATAAATGTAGCAGGGTGTGCTCAGACGTGAGTCCCTTGCTCACTTTGCCACTGGATTCAAGCAAGCCAGGCTGAAGACGACTGGAATGACACAAACCGGTCCTCGGAAGCTTGTTTCCGGTCCAGGGAAGGCATGGCTCGGCAGTTCGGGCTGGACTGTTCCCATGAGGCACAGGGTCAGACTGATTTGCATATAGCCATGTCTGAACTAGGGTGGCAGAGTGGGCTTAAGAACGGTGATGGATTAAACCCAGATCTTTTGACTGGGTGTGAGTGTTTGATTGGTTCAGATGCTCCGTCCATTACCACCCCCTTTTGTGCCGCTTTTGGCCACCATAAGTGTGGCAGGGTATGCTCAGACGTGATTCCCTTGCTCACTTTGCCACTGGATTCAAGCAAGCCAGGCTGAAGACGGCTGGAATGACACAAACCGGTCCTCGGAAGCTTGTTTCCGGTCCAGGGAAGGCATGGCTTGGCAGTTCGGGCTGGACTGTTCCCATGAGGCACAGGGTCAGACTGATTTGCATATAGCCATGTCTTAACTGGGGTGGCAGAGTGGGCTAAAGAACGGTGATGGATTAAACCCAGATCTTTTGACTGGGTGTGAGTGTTTGATTGGTTCAGATGCTCCGTCCATTACCACCCCCTTTTGTACCACCTCACATGAGCGAGCAGCTCTCTGTCAGAATGGAAGTCAGTGGTGTCCCTGGGAGTCCCTTCAGTTGTAATCTGTGCAGTCATTACTAACCAAGTGTGGATCAAGGACTGTCCAGGCCACCCCCCCTGAAATTGACCTGTAACATCTTCCGATGTCAATAAGATACCTCTAGCGTATAGATTACCCATTGTCTAGCACCCACTCTTAATTCATGTACCTACGCTGGTTCTATGTCTTACTGTGCAAAAATTAGACAGATAGAAAATCTTAATCTATGCCAAGGATGAAACCCATTTTAAATGATTTTTCCACATCCCATCCCAAACAAATGGCATGACGGAAGTCAGAGGTTGGAGATTTAGGCCTTGCTTTCCCTGCACTAGGATAAGTGAACTCCATTTTGATTTCCCTATACCATCCAATATTTTGCGTCTGTTCATGGTTCGGTGGTTTAGTTAGCCACATCGTCAATGCTGGAGCTTGGATGCCAGACATGCATTGAAAGTCAGGATGGAACAGGTTCACCTGATGAGCAAGTGTTTAACTTAATCCTGGGAGCGCACTTGTCCATATGAAGGAAGATAATACCTAGTCAACATCTTAACTATTTCCTTGGGGAGTAGCCACATCACTTCTTGTAGTAATGGAGGCACTGGGGGATCATAAACATTTTTATCGTTCTACACATTAGTCTCAGTGGGCACGTTGTCAAGAATGAGATCGCGCAACGTATGCCCTCCAGGAGGACTTGATTGATGTTTAGAGCTATACCCTTTGCCTTGATTAGAAATGTTATGACTTCCTAAGTATTTTAAAACATAGTTGCCAAAGTAATTCTAGAATAGGTTGAGAGTCCACATCATGGCGAAGACAAAGAGCTGTGACTTAGCTCAGTGGCCTGACATCTTCCCCTAATCAATAATAATGTTACCAAAGAGCTGCTCAAAGTTCCAGTATCTCCAGAACCCTCAGAGGGGAGTACGGACCACTGTAACCTTCTGGCCCAGTACTTTGTCCAGAAAATTCAAAACATCATAGCCGGCCTCCCCTTGCCCCGTCAGAGCCCGCCCTTAGGGGAGAGCTGTCTGGCCACTGATAGAGCCTTGCTGGACAAGTTTGCCCCGATCACTAGGGAAGCTTTCTGTAAAGAACTGGCCGCGCAAAAAAGTGGCTCTCCGACGGATCCCATGCCTATGTACATCCTAAAGCAGTTTACGGATGTCATAGCGGGTCCGGCAGTAGATCTACTCAACGCTTCCTTTGCCGCCGCCAAGGTCCCCCCCAGTTGGAAGCAGGCTATAGTAAAAGCCCTGCTAAAAAAAGCCAGGCTTGACCCCGCCGATTTGTCCAACTTTCGGCCAATCTCCTTACTGCCAGGGATGGGAAAGATTGCTGAGAAATGGGTTAACCGGCAACTCTCGTCCTTTTTGGAATCCAACGAGTTGTTACGGCACACCC
Source organism: Lissotriton vulgaris (assembly GCF_964263255.1). Taxonomy (NCBI): domain Eukaryota; kingdom Metazoa; phylum Chordata; class Amphibia; order Caudata; family Salamandridae; genus Lissotriton; species Lissotriton vulgaris. The sequence continues at coordinate 512,888,863 of NC_141693.1, read as the reverse complement.
AGACTGGCTTTCGGCCCGGTCAGGGCACTGACTCGGCGCTGATCACCATGGTAGAAGAGGGCAGGTGCATCTTAGATTCAGGAGGATCAGCAACCCTGGTCCTCCTGGATCTGAGCGCGGCATTTGACACGGTGGATCACAAGATCTTGATCCACCGGTTGGAGGAGCTGGGAGTAAGAGGCCTGGCGCTCACCTGGCTAACGTCATTCTCGAGTGATCGAACATATCAAGTGTGCGAGGGCAATAATAGATCAGTGCCCACCCCCTTCAGTGTGGTGTCCCGCAGGGCTCATCACTGAGCCCTACGCTTTTTAACGTCTACATGGCCCCACTGGAGGGGGAGGTCGCACCCTTTGGAGTGAAACTCGCAACGTACGCGGATGACACCCAATTGATTGTTTCGCTCTCGCTCGCAAAAAACCATGGTGAGAAGTTTGCCGCCTACCTTACAAACATCATGGCATGGATGGCCGACTAAAGACTCAAGCTTAATGCCTCCAAAACCGAGGTGATGTTGCTGGGAAATCTCTGCACCTCCTTCCCCAAATGTATGTGGCCGGCCTGCTTAGGAGACCCTCCGACCCGAAGGGATCCATAAAAAGTCTCGGCGTCTGGCTTGAACCGGAGCTGTCGAAGCACACTCAGGCGAAAAAAACCGCAGGGTGTTGCTATGGGCTGCTCCGCTCAATACGGAAATTTATGCCCTTACTCCCACTAGACTCCAGGAAATTGCTGGTACAGGGCCTTATTCTGTCAAGACTGGATTATAACAACGCCCTTTTCCTGGCTGCACCGGAATACACCCTGAACGTGCTCCAGAGGGCACAGAATGCAGCCGCAAGACTGCTGACGAATACACCCAGAAGAACGTCAGCGAAACTGGCCTTGAAAGCACTCCATTGGCTGCCCATAAGAGCGAGAGTGAAATTCAAAGCGCTCTGTACAGTGTTCAGAGTCCTCCAAGGCACAGGCCCTCCGATCCTCAGAGATCTGATCCGCCCTTACAAATCATCACGAACGCTCCGCTCTGGCGAGGAAAACCTGGTAGCTATCCCGAGAGCAAAAAGAGCAAGGACCGGAGGACGCCGCTTTTCAATAAATGCGGGTCAGCTATGGAACTCCCTCCCAACATCAATGAGAAAAGAACCTAGCTTGACCAGATTCCGAAAATCTCTGAAAACGTTCCTTTTCCCCCAGAATGACTAACATCTCTGGATGCGGTTCAGAGGAGGTCTGTCTGTGTGTACATGTAGCACTGGGACGATCAAGGGCAGCCATGCGCTTTAGAAATTCTTTTTCATTTCATTCATTTCATTTCATTCATTTCATTTCATTTCATTTCATTCACCATAATTGTGATAGTTTGAGATTATCATTAGTATATAAAGATACTGATTGCATCAAATTGCCTATACGGATACCCATCTTTATCATTTTCAGTTCTCATTATATTTGACATTGTTTCATAACAGGGCGAAATGAAATGGGGAAAATAAGTTACCACTGACAACCTTGTCTTGTGCCTAGGGTCAGCTGTCAACTCTCTGAGTCTCTAAGCAGTCCCGACCCTCAAGATAGGAGGGGTATATAAAAGTTTAATCCAACTCAAAATGTATGACCCAAATCTGAATGATTCCAGAACTTTAAACAGAAAATCTCAAATTACAATGTCAAAGGTATTTTCAATGACTAACAAGGGCACTGTATAGTTACCTTCATCATTCCACAAGTGTATCAGACAAACTTTACCAATCGGTGTAAGTAAGATATTGGGATATTACAAGGGATACATCTAGATTGGTCATAATCTACTAATATTGGAACCACTTACAACAATCATTTTTGTGATGATCTTACTCAGGAGCTTGTGTTGGTTCTAATTATGAGCAAGGGCCTATATGTAATAACAGCAGTATGCTCTGCCTCAGGCTTAAGAACTACTAGATTCTGATAACAATCCATACACCAAGGCTTCTAAAACAAACTCTACGCATGTATCTAATTGGATGATAGAAACTATATTGTAGAATTCTGCTAGTAACCGATTGGTGCCTTGAGTTTTCCCACTTTGCAAATCTGAGATATCCAGCTGCAGCTCCTCCCTAGTAGAGAGAACTTCTAATTCCTCCCTGAGATCCAATGATATATTTGGTAGTCTAGCTCTTTTCAAATAGTCATTCATAAGGCTTATATCTGGGACCCTTGTTTGCAAGTAAAGGAGTCCGAGGTTATTGCTGAACACTACATTAATAGACTCTTGCATACTTTTTGATCTATTCATTTTCATCTAATATCGACAGTGTGCTTTCCCTTGTGGTTTCTCTTTGTGCCAGATGTATGACCATATATTGCGGTCGCAAATGGGAAATCGACCCGTTTGCAACCGCAAATTTGGTCTGCCCCATGTACAAACCCTATTTTGCAAGTCTGTAACCTTTTTACCGACTTGCAAAATTGTGTTTGCGACTCGCTATTAGGAAGGGGCGTGCCATTGGTGTTCCTTCCTAATAGCAACTCGCAGTGCAATGTAAGATTGTCTTGTTACTGCAAATACAGTCGTAAAATACTCGCAGTTTATCACCTACATCAAGTAGGTGGTAAGCCACTCTTAAACGGCAAGGGGTCCCCTTCTCCTTTGTGAGTGTGTGCTAAAATATTTTTTTAAAGCAGGCAGTGGTCCATGGACCACTGCCTACTCTTAAAAAATGAATAGGAAACGTTTCATTTTTCTTTTTTAAATGCATACCATTTTCTTTTTTTTTAGAAAAATGGCCTGCATTTTTTTAAACACTGCTTTATCTAAAAAGCATTGTTGCAACAGGGTACCTCTCAGACCATAGATCAATTATTATTTCATCAGTGGAGTACTACAGAAGTTGTCTCCACATATGTACATTAATGAACTGCAGTTATTTATAGAATCTTGAGACAAAAATGATTAGGGTTTTCCCTTTCTAGCATTGATATGTAAAGCTCATGAAATCATTTACTCAAAACAGCAGATGAGTTGCCTGTATCAAACAATTATTTTATTGAAGAAGCATCTACATGGAACAGTAACATACAACATTACATTCACATCAAAGACGATACATTAATCAAGACAAAACACCAATGAATTACTAACAAAACAAGTCATATGTACATTCTACAACAGGGACATTCTTAACTTATATACAAAGAGGGGAACATACTATACAATAGATATACCCCATTGGCCTGCTATGCCGCTCTTCAGTATAATAAATCATATGTATCTGAATTTTACTTAGAATCGGGACCTATTATTGGTGTTCTGGATTTTACACTACTGAGGGGTCCTGATTGAGGTCAGAGGAATTGTGTAAATGTTCTTGACTCAGCCACATGATTTGGGCTTTTATATTCAGTGCTTTTACACAGTGAATTTCAACATGATGACTCTTGGCCTCAGAAGATAAGTGCTGACCTGTTTCGACCTTCGTTGTTGGACCGGGGACAGAATTTCGAATGAAGGCCTTCCTCAGGGCTGGGGGGTTATGAAGGACACTTGGGGTTCCTGATCATGTATCTTGGTACCACATCTTGGACAGAGCTGGGTCCATGAAGGAGATCTGGGATCAAGTGGCTTCCCTTGTGTGAAATCCTTAATATCTTTGTCCTTTTACGAGATTTTCTTCTGGGATCTCTTTTTCTTTTTACATCTCCAAAATTTAGAAGCATGTAACAGATTTACAGTGAACTATTGAGACTGGAAGGTTATTGGTTTGAGAAGACCACATCTCTGTGCATTTGCACCCAAGTGATGGGTGCAGAACTCTGAATAAGAAGTAGGTATAGCTTCAGTCAGAACCACATCAGAGAAATATTTCAACCAGGATTCTTTTCAAAAGGAAATAGTAAGGTGTTTGTCTAAACTAAGATCATATATATATACAGAACATGCTTGGGCATGGAACATACCTTTTTGAGAAGCCCACTCACTCCATGTCATTACAGACAATGTTTCTTGTCTTGGGCTTTTGTACGACAATCTAATGGATTTGTGGTATTGTAGTCTTGGTTTGAGTTAATTTAATTTATCAGACTAACACACCCGGTACCAATTATTTGTAGGTGAAAAGCAAGGACAGGAAACGGTATCTGTAAAGACCTAAAGTGAAGTGGTCAACCTAAATACCTTTAGCAGATGGTTGTAATAGATCCTGGAAGTGGTGTATGAAACAATTATTGCCCTTGTGGGGGGTGAGGCTAGTAGTTCCAAGAGAATAGACAAAATATGAGGTTGTTGCAAGGGGAAGCATGACTGCAGTCAAGCTATAGTACTTCTCGGTTTGAACAAACTCACCTAGTCCAGCAATGATATTTGGGAGATGAGCCAGATAACTAGACCGTGTAAGTGAATGATGCTGGAGAGAAAATCAGAGATAGTGGGTGTTTGGAGATGAGTAGCATCCATCTTTGCAACAACTATTTTTGTTCAACATTTTATTCTCTATGACAACTGACCAATGAACTTCCGGAAAAAATACGTAAAGACTGTAATGAAATGTGTTTGTAAAAAATATTCATTTTTTCATTACTTAACATGAAGAGGTCAGGTGCTTTGATTTCTGCGAAAACTTAGCTATTCTCTTGAAAAAGTGCAAGGGAAGACACTTTGGAGTATGTAACTTCCTCTTTGTCTTTTCAATCTAACTTTAGATGAAGTTATTTATGTGATGTAGTTCCTCTTTTTTCAAACACTACATCCGCCTAAAATCTGAAAATGTGCTTCGAACTGTGCATTTGTGTTGGAGTTGGTTGTTTCTGCAGACTCCTCCCCTAACTTTTTGTCTTCAGCCTCCGTTTTTCTGAACTGGTTTCTGATGGCTTTTAGGACTCTGCACACTTTACAAATGCTAACCAATGCTAAGCTGCTTGCCCTCTCTCCTCTAAATATGGTAACATTGGCTTATACCCATTTAGCATATTAATTTACTTAGAAGTCCCTAGTACAGTGGCACTCCCTTTGGCAAGTGCTTGAACATTGAATGCTACTAGTGGGTCTGCAGCACTGATTGTGCCACCCACTTAAGTAGCACTCTAAATATGCATCAGACTAGCCATTGCAGCCTGTGAGTGTGCAGTTTTAAACTGCCATGTCAACCTGGCAAAATAAATCTTTTGCCGGGCTCAAACTTTCCTTTTTAATATATATGTCACTGCCAGGGTAGGCCCTGGACAGCTCGGATGTCAGGGTTTAATGTATTAAAAAAGTTACACATGCACTTTTAAGTTTTACATGTCCTGGTACTGAAAAACTCTATTAATTTTTCACTACTGCAAGGCCTACTTCTTTCATAGGATAACATTGGAATTACCTTATTAACATTTTATAAGAGTAATTTACAAATGGGAACAGGTGACCGCTTCATGTTTGGTGTTTCTGGAATTGGAATTTAAAAACCTAATGCATGGAGAAGTTGGAAGTTTTATTGCAATATTGAAACTCCCACTTTTAGAAAGCTGGCTGTTTCTTGCCTTAGCCTTTTGGTGGCTACAGCCTGACTCTGGCTACATCACTGAGTATAGTTGACAGTTGGGCTTTGGGAAGTCCTCCTACACAGTCATACACAATGGGAAGCCATTCAGTCAGTCAAATTTCTTTATTCGATTAATAAAAATCAAAAAAGGTGAACACATAATACATTTCATCAGTACACGCACAGTACATCATCTATTAGTTACAAATTTATTAAAAAGTTTCCACATAAAAAATTCATACAGTCACATTTCATGGAATTAATACATATAAAAAGTATCTAAAAGTTATTAAAAGTTATAAAAACATCATATATGCTAACAATGGTCAGATGTTAATTGGTGTAAACTATAAGTTTAGGCGATTCTTATTAATGCGAACTCCTGCGACTAAAAAATGTGCTACGTGAAATGTTATTCTTGCACTAGGTAAAAGTTGCAAGAATCTTGTCGTGGTTCATGTGAACCCAGATGGCAGAGCCATAGTAGGCTATAGCCAAACATTTGGCTTTATATACTTTTAAGATAGCCTCCATGGGGCGTGCTCCCAGCCTTTTTGTAAATCCAAGTAATGCTGCAGCCGCTCTTGCTACAGCATTATTTTTTGAGGTTTGCTGGGGACCCCATGTTCCTCTGTCATCAAAGATGACCCCTAAGTATGGGAAGAATGGAACTCTCTTTATCTCCTGCCCAGTACAGAAAAAGGATTTTGTTTCTTTTTCCTGCAGCTGCATCTCCTGCGATCATAATCTGGGATTTCTGAGTGTTAATTTTCAGGTCTAGAGAGGCCATAAATTTACCAAAGGAAGCCAATAATCGGTTAAGGGCCACCCCGGAACGTGCCAAAAGGGCGGCATCGTCCGAGTACAGGAGGACCGGGATCTTTGTCTCTCCTGCATGTGGGATGTCCAAAGATGAATCAGCCAAAGCTGGATCAAGGGGGTTAATATAAAGTGTGAAGAGGAGGGGGGCAAGTATACAACCTTGCCTAACCTCCCTCTCTGATTAAAAGTGACAGGTGCACCTCCCCTCCTTGGTGACTCCAACCGAGTCCGAAAGGTAGCGGTGGAGGTCAGCCATATAACTAACCAGTGGGGGGTCAAAGCCCATGTCCAAAAGGACCCCCAACAGCCTCCCCCTGTTAACAAGGTCGAAGGCTGAGGAGAGGTCCATAAAGGCCATGTACAGTGACCCCCCCTTGGCAATCGAATACTTATTTATAAGGAGTTTGAGGTTAAGACACTGGTCGAGTGTGCTCCTGTTGGCCCTGAAACCATATTGTGCATTTGATATAGTCCCTTTCCCATCAAGCCATGTTGTCAATCTCCCCAATAACACTCTGCCCAGGATTTTTACACTGGAATCTATTAGCGAGATCGGCCTGTACCAGGCTGGATCTCCTCTCAGACCTTTTTTAAAAATTGGGATAATTATAGACTTTGCCCAAGACTCGGGTAAGTTATTGTCTCTTGTGGCATTAAAAACGTTACTGAGGATTTTAGCCCAAAAATTCGGTGCGCACTTGAAGAAATCAGCCGGTACCCCATCTGGGCGCGGGGCTTTATTCTTTAGTGTGTCATTTATGGCTTTCTCCACTTCCTCAACCCTGAAAGCCGGAACCATCACTACATTTCGGGGAGGCGTCATCTCGTGTATGGTAGTGTGGGCTGGATGACTGTAGATGTTTCCAAAATGAGCCACCCACTGTTCATCCGGAATAATACATTCTACTCCATGGTTCTCTACGCCCGAGAAGTAGGGATGGTTTATGATAGACCAAAATTTGGCACTATCCCGCTGAGCCTCTACTGATAGCAAATCATTCCGGGCCTCATCTTTGATCTTTGATTTACGGGCCTGGATGGCCTGTTTATATTGTTTTCTAAGAGATGCAATAAGCTCTCTGTCCCTAGGTTTTTCCTTTAGCGCTTTAAGGAGAACTGAGTGGGCTTTTGAGCAATTGGAGTCAAACCATTTTAGCCCCAAATGCCTACCTTGTTTTGCTTTGACCGTTAACTCGGTATTAACTTGATGGCATATAACATTAAAAGCCTCAACTATTATTGCATTCGGATCAATATTATCCAGGCAAATGCCCACCTCTATCTCGACCTTAGCCAGGGTGTGTTGTAGGAAGGTCATTGGGATTACTTTGTCCCATTTTAGCCTCCGATTCTGGTCTTTAGGGACCAGCTCAGTGGCGCAAAGAGCCTGGGTCTCAATATGTCCCAGTAATCCCCCTCGGATGACCTCCAGGATTACGGGATTGTGGTCGCTAAAGGCAGAATGTTCTACCCTGTAGTTTATGACCTGCGACAAAACATAAGAGGATAAAAAAATACAATTAATAACTGTGCCTGTATGATTTCCTACATATGTGTTTGACCTAGGCCCAATCTCGCAGCATCCAGATTCATAGAGATTCATTGAAGCCAGGAGAAGCTCCAAAACCTCCCCCTGTTTTGTATGTTCAAAATGCGTCGGGAGCGAGTGGGGGAAACCCTCACTATCTTCCCGAATGCACTCTAAACTATATGGGTGAATATTAAAGTCTCCCATGAGTATGACCTCAAACCCATATTTACTGGACTCCCTGTACTTGTCCAAAAACTCCCCTAGGGAGTCTAGATGCTCGTTTGGGGTATGACTGACTGGAGAATTATAAAAATGTATAAGTAATAGGGTGGGGGAGTTAGTTATCATCAGTTCAACAACTAAACAATTTTTGGAACCAGATTCAAACTGTTTTGCTATGCCTTTTATGTTTAATGAAATGAGTGTGGCTAGTCCTCCCTTTGCCCTGCCAGCCGTACTTGATTCGGCTGGAATACTAAAATGGGTATAACCGTCCACTGCCAGGCTATTTCTCGTGTCCCAAGTTTCTTGCAGTGCTAGAATTTTGTGGGCTCTAACCATATCCAACCAATTTTCATCCTTACATTTTGATCTGATACCGGCTATGTTCCAGCTCAGAACACTACATGTATTTTTTTAAAGCAGCAATCAAATCTTTTTTGCCACAATGGTTTAGTTGTCAATCTAACTCCTCCATCCCAACAAGTGGCAAAAAGCGGTTTGATAGAGGTATACCCCCACATTGTGTGTTGACCTTATTCTTGGGGGCCATGGATGATATAATAAGTTGTTGAGCAGGGGTACAAGATGCCCTAGATCTAGAGATTCCATCATAAGCAAGTATTCCCGAATGGGGTTGGCTGTGTGATAATAATAGGGGCCGCCTACCATTCTGGGCATTTAGAGGTTGATAGAAAAAGCCCAATGGAAATGGTCTAACCCCAGAATTAGTAATCTCAGAACCATCCCAAAACAGTCTTTCAGCGACATTATTCTCGCGGAAATTTACAACAACGCAGTACCCTTGAATTGACTTTGGACCTTTACCTACCCACCCCACTCTCCTAACCATACTAGTGGAGGCGGGTAAGTCATAATCCCCGCTAGAGTAGTGTCTACACCATTCTCTAGTTTTGCCTAAAAGTTCCCCTTTAGACTCTGTGGCCTCTTGTGCTAAGGGTGAAATCCCAGTTAATACAGCCACAAAAAGGGCGGCATCGGGGGGAAGATGCAACCTAAAGTTGCTAGGTTTATGGATGGTAGTAGTGATGTTTGACTGTGGTGTATTATGCTTCTGGGTGTCGGTATTCAAGGCGAATGCACTGGTATGTGTGAAGGTGTTTTCTTTGCTAAGGGTCAATTTGTTAAGTTCGCCTACTTGTTTGTCGTTAGCTTTTACTCGTGTGTCAGGTGTAATTACACTTGGCCCTGAACATTCCATAGCCTCCGAAACTAAGGGAGGTGCGAGCTTAAGGTTGGTGGTCCCCTCCCGAGAGTGCGATAGATATTCTTTTATGAAATCGTCTATGATTTTGCACCTTTTTAATAGACCAGCTACACAAGCATTTAGTGAGTCCATGATATCTTTTGCAATGCCCACGAGTAATGGTTCAATTTGTGAGTTGATCAGTTCCTCCAGTTTATCCCCCAAAAATGCAGTCGTGATTTGATCTTGATCTTGTTGCGAATGCTTTGTTTTGCGAACACATTTCTTGGGTTTTGACTGTTCCAGAGCTAAAGGATTCCTATGACTGGTCCCCTCCTCCGGTAACAATACACGTGTATTAATAACAATGTCTTGAGGTGTGTCAGGAACAGGGATTGTGTGCTCACGTAGGGGCTCTGACAGTTCAAAAGAGGTAGGTGTTTTGTTGGCAGTGCCATTTGTCCTTTCCAGTTCCAAGACCTTCTCAGCATTTGCAATCTTGTCGTTTATAGCCCCCACTGCTTAGGTTAGATAGGATATAATGGTGTCAGCCTTGCGTGGGACCTTAGCGTTTTTTATACCATGACCCTCAGAACCCATCTGTTTTCGCTTACCCATACTTGCAGGTTAGGGAAGTGGCCTGGCCTGGCCTCCTCTGGCCCCGGATGGCCACAGACGGCCCGCCCTCTGCCCGGACTCCGCCCGGTGCCGCCCGTGGGCGTCCGCGAGGCGAATGGAGCCTCCTCCTTATCAGCGCCTCCGGGCGCGTGGTGGCAGGAAGTGGTTGGGCGGAGGGTCGCTCGGCCTGCTGGGAGCTGTAGTTCCTCCCCACAGCGGCCGTGCAGGTGGTGAGCAACGGCGGCGGGAGAAACAAACAGTGTAAGGGACCCAGTGGTGATGGTGTCAGCAGCAGCTTTTCCCCATGTCCTGCGTGTCAGGTAGGTCCTCGTGAGTGTCCCCCGCTCCCCAGTGGGAGCCTCCTCCTTATCAGTGCCTCCGGGCGCGTGGTGGCAGGAAGTGGTTGGGCGGAGGGTCGCTCACCCTGCTGGGAGCTGTAGTTCCTCCCCACAGCGGCCGTGCAGGTGGTGAGCACCGGCGGCGGGAGAAACAAACAGCGTAAGGGACCCAGCGGTGATGGTGTCAGCAGCAGCTTTTCCCCTGGTCCTGCATGTCAGGTAGGTCCTCGTGAGTGGGAAGCTTAAGTGTGACTGAATGGGCCATCAATGGCAGGAAGGTTGGGAGGAACTGGGCCCAACCCCACCTACACTTGAATTGGCTGTGTCCTGCCACCACACAAATTGCTGCACACACCCGTAGTTAATTTGGAGCCAGGGCCAGGAAGGCAGGGCATCGGTGCACTTCAAAGGCATGCCTCTAGAAGGTTGTCCCCACTTGAAAAGCACAGCTATGTATACATTATGGACCCCTTGACACCAACTCTTCAGTACACTTTGGACCCATGGGTACTCTGCTGGACTGCAGCTTTACATGAACTGCTGCCCTGTTGTGATGACTTGCTACCTCCTGCCCTCTTGTCTGGGGATTAACTGGACAAGCAACATTGTTTTAAACCTAGACCCCAGAGTGACTCAAAGGTTAGTGTGCTGCCCTCCTGATCTGAGCCTCAGGGACATTATTGTTTCCCCAATCAGGTCCTGGACCTAGGTACAGTGAGTAGCTGACCCCCAAGTGGTGCCCCTCAGGTAAAGAACCCTCGGTGTGGCTTAGGGGATCTTAGAATGAAGCTTGTGTTCTCTTTGCAACCGTGTACAGGCGCTTTTGCACTGAGACAGCACTGATTGCACCAACATTTTATGTGAGTCACACTTAGCCTTTCTCTTTGCACAGCAATCATCGATCGCCTGCAGCAGACTACCAACGTAAAGCACCTGCAAGCCCATCCCCGACTCCCGGCTGCTGTTCACACCATGCCAACAACTGCTCGCAAAACTCTCCTTGCTCCCTGCGTCACTCTTCAACACGAACTGGACTTTTGGCAAACATTTGAGATGGTAAAACTTCAGGAGGACTAAACTCGGCCAAGATCCGATCTGCGCTCCTTTGCAGTTGGCCTGAACGTTTGACTTTCACTCGGTCCAGCATGACCAGATAGTCGTGGTTGGTGCTTTGACCTTTTTGGTGCAATTTTCACTTTGCTCTTTAAAAATTAATAACTCCAGTTCTACTGGTTAGATGTTTATCAATTTGGTATCGTCCTATTCATTAAATTAATCTCTACCTTTTTGTGTGGTCTTTTCACTGTTTTACCGTTTGATATGTTACCTGAACACTTTCCACATTGCCTCCTATTTGACCCTGACAGGTCTGTGCCAAGCTACCACAGGGTTGAGCACAGGTAATGTGGGGCTCACTTGTGCTTTATCCTGACAAGGATTATGATCGCTGCTTGACCAGGTCTCACACCCCAGTCAACCAGTAACCCAGTTTCTTACAATTGGTATATCTACCTGAATGCACCGCAGTGAATGTTGTGGCTTCTGTGTAAAGGCTGTAACATTTATTGCAAACTTGGTTTAAAATAAAAGATATTCCTTTGACATATGACATACTTGAGTAAGAGACTAATTCGAAGTTTTATGATGTCACATTAGATGTCATTTAAAAGGCTGCTCTCCAGAGCTTGCTATGACTACCAAAGCTCACCCATTTATCGTGACCTAAGTTAGCTTCCCGTCAAAAGTAGAACTACATTTAAGCTTTCCGTAATAATGTTTAAATCTATACCCATGCATAAACTAGTCAACTTTTCAGCTACTCTAAAATTCTCAGAGGGACCTAAACATCTCAGAAGCAAAGAGGTTTTCAGACTTGAAACAACGAAATTCAAATGTCACTCAACCACCACCCACTCCTTCTAAGGCACAGTTCTATCTTTCTGTAACTCCCTACGTTAAGGCCTCTGACATATTAAAGATCTTCAATTCTGCAAAGCGCTACCTGTTTAAACTCTATTTTGTCACATAATCCACTCTCCTGGTTCCCTTTTTCCTCAAACCTTTCTTCCTCTCCTCCACTTACTGTCACAACCTGTTTACTCTTCCCCTATGTTCTTTGCCTTCCCCCTTCTCCAGCTGCCTTTGCTCCAATCCTCTCAATCAACACCCCTCCCATCATCCAGATGTTCCTATTCTTTCTATAATTCGGGCATTGATACATGCACTAGCTCATTGTTTTGTATCTCATGATAGAAAAATAGTGGTCATCACAATGTTGGAGATTCAGATTCCTGATCTTGTTTCTAAGGTAAAGAGTACCAATGCCTGGCTTAGGTAGAGAAACACGATTTTAAAATGTCAAATAAATAAATATAAAAAATAAGCGTTTGATGCCTAACAAAGCACATAAACCAACTACAGCAGCTCTTTGTTATATTACAATCTGTTAGCAGGGAAAAGCCAGAAAGGGTGTTCATTGGTAATGAGAGGAGTACCATATGTCTTTAGGTTGTAATCTGTAAGAGTAGTAGTTATCTAAGTAATAACCAATAGTTTATCCTAAAGCATGACTCCATGATTAGTACCAAGAGTGAGGCAGATCAAAATTCCTTAAACAGGGTCAAGAACAACATCAGTGGTTGTGAAATTGACATTGTCTTGTTGAATAGAGTATCGACTGCATCTATTTTATTTTGTTTGAATTCTTCATTGATCAGAACCCTTTTTTAATGAAGATTTTCTTGCCATTTATCACTATATAGAAAGAATTCCAGGACCCTTCTGGGGTAGCCAAAGAAGTTAGGAAAAAAGAGCAGGTAACTTTTCACTGAGAGAGAGAGAGAGAGCAATGTAAATCAGTCCATAATCACGTACAAGAATGGAAGATCAATAAGTTAAGAACGAAGAAAAACTGAAAAAAACGTTTTCAAACCAGTATGGCCAAATAAAAGACATGATGGAAGTCATATGTGGGAACTCTGGGCCTGGCTCTCTGTGCGCCAGGAACAGTGAAATCAATGTCATTTCCCTACACCATCCAGTAATATCTGTATGATCAAGGTTTGATGGTTTGATTAGCCACATTGGGAATGCTGGAATTTGGATGCCTGATATGCATTCAAAGTCAGGATAGGACGGGTTCACCTGATCAGTAAATGTTTAAATTAATCCTGGGAGCGCACTTGCCAATATCATGGAAGTTAACACGTGGTCATCCTCATGAACTAATTCCTTGGGGAGTAGCCACATCCTTCGTAGTGACCGAGGCACCTGGGGATCATAAACATTGTTTTTGTTCTATATATTTGTGTCAGCGGGAACCGTATCCAGAATAGGATCGCTCAATGTATGCCCTCCAGGATTTGATTGATGTTTTGAGCTATACCCTTTGGCTCAATTATGAGTGATATGAATTTCTAAATATTTTAAAACTTTATGTTGCAAGAGCAATTCTAGAATTGATTAAGTGTCCACATCAAGATGAACCATTGCTCCCAAGGGAAAGAGTCGTGACTTAGCTCAGAGGCGTGACATCTTGCCATACTCATCAATATGTTAACTATCATTTTGACAGTTTTCCTGGGATCCCTAAGATAAACGAGATTGTCATTAGCATGCAAAAGTACTGATTGCATCAAATTGCCTATCCGGATGCTCACATGTATCATTTCTGCTCTCATTATATGTGACATTGGTTTAATGGAAGAGTGCCTAGGGAAATTGCAGAGAGTGTGTGCATTGAAACTGTTTATGGGGCCCAGTAGCAGTAGGAAAGGCCAACTGGAAGTTTGGAAGTTATATTGATCAACGTGTTAATCATATGAAACCATTAAAAAGGGTATGTTTGTTGTTATATGATAACTGCAGTCGAGCAGCAGCAGATGTTGCAGATATAACATAAACTACCCTTATTATGGAGTGGTATGGTATGCAATTTTTTCATGTGGCAGGGAATGCTAAGTTAGGTGATGAATGCCTTTAAGGCACTGCACTACAGCACTAAGGTCTCATGGCACTAAAAGCAAGTGCTAAGTAAGGACAAGTACAATGAGCAGAGTATTCAACATGTTGGCTATACTACAAAAGGCCAAATGTACAAATAATTGTTATGGTTGCAAACACTCCAATTTGGAGTTTGCAAACTGCAAAACATTTTTATTTTATTTTACTAAGGCCGTTTTAAGACTTGATTGATCAACTTTAACCAACTCCTAAAATGGAATTTCGGCCCCTTAACAATTCAGTATTTTTAATGGGACATGTTGGAGGCATTCTTTCCGAACAGCAAATTACTATGGGCCAATGTATAAAGCAAATTAGCATTTGCAAAGGCCTTTGCGAATGCTAATTTGCTAAATGGTATGTATGACACATTTTGGCAGCAAAATAAGGAATCGCAAAATTTGCTATTCCTTATTTTGCGATTGCACTTAAGGAATCGCAAATTGTGCGATTCCTTAAATGCAATGTATCAACGGAAAATTAATGCAAAAATGCCCATAAGGATTCGCAAAGTTGCGAATTCTTTTAATAAAGCAATTTATTTAAAATCCAAAGGTGCCATATGACGCTCATACATGCCCTTAGGGCATGTATGGGCGCCATATGCCAACACATGTCATTTTCAGGGGTGCAGCAGGGTGTTCTTGTGACACCACTGCACCCTTGAAAATATTCCTAAATTGCGATTAGCTAATTGCTAATCGCAAATTACCCCTTCATTCCTATGGGCCTCCTTGCCCATAGAAATGAATGGGAAATTTGCGATTAGCAATTTGCTAATCGCAATTTAGGAATTTTAAGGAATCGCTAAAAAGAAGCGATTTCCTACATACATACCATTTTGCGATTTCTAAATAGCGATTCCTTAAAAATCGCTATTTAGAAATCGCAAATGGTCAGGATGATACATATGGCCCTATGTCACGTATCAATGTTTTGCAACCGAAGTCTGGTTGCAAAACATTGAAATGTTACCAACTCTTGAACTAGAAAGGTAACCTATTTGCAAAAAGACAGGGAAGTTTGTTGGGGACAAGGCAGTGGTCTAGGGGAAGCGGGCTGCACATACATAAAAAAGGTTTACTTTATTGAAACGCTATCTCACACATTATGGTCTGCTTACCTCAGTAGGCCACCATCTCTTTGATGGCAACAAATCAGAGTAAACCGCCATTTGCAACCTACCTCATTAGTATTCATGATCAGATTATAACCCACTACAAATATGGAATTTTAAAATCTGACCCATTAGTACATAGTTCGGTTTTTAAAATTCTTTGGTTGCAAATTGCATCTAGTGCTTTGCGACCAGTAAATAGTACATCTGGGATAGAAGCGTTAGGTTATTCCCTAAAAAGCATATGTTATGATTAAGATCTTACATGCAATTGAAGAGCAATTCATGAAATCAAACCATTTCGAAGAAAGCTTAGCCACCTTGCATTCTGTTCTAAATTTGGAAATATGGATGGATGTACGAACAAAGAGATCTTGAGGGTGTACATTCTTATGTGATATCAGATAAAGTCAGGCACTGTGCCAAGTTGGGCACCGTTCACAAAACAAAGCACTTTGAAGGATATGTGAGCATAGATGGGGAGCGAATGTATGACTTTTAGGAGAGGGGTGCTATAAAAATAATGAGTTGCCAAAAGACTACACAGGCTGCTTGATTTTGAAAAGATTGCCATCTCTGCAGTAGTGACAATTTATTTCCTAAATAGGCACCATTACCATAATCGAGCCTTGAAACAAACAGAGCCGAAATTGCCATATGGAAGCATTTGTCAGAAAGCAGGCAGAGTATGAGGAGGGGTTCAATAATCAGAAATACACAATTGGAGGTAGTCGAGGGTACATGCACATCCATTTGTAGGGAGGCATCAATGTACACTCCTACGCTTTCTACTGAACCAGATACTTATGGACATGGACAGAAATCAGAAGGTCAAAGAGTGGGAGACCACAGGAAGGAGCTATCTCCTTGATCAAAGTTTTAATTAAATTAGTTTTCATCCGCAGCCACGGTTGGCCCATCCATTCATTTACTTCAGGCAGAAAGTACTGGGGGACACAGCCATCACTACCACCACCAATGAGTCTGAACGGTAGTTGTGTATCTTGAGCATAGGTACATAGTTGGGGACAGAATAATGGTCGCAATCTATCTGACATAAGCTTAAGTAGGTAAGGAGATATGGCGCAGCCATCTTGTTTTTCATTCACTGCTATGGTTTTGGGCATGCTACTTTCTATCCACCTTGCATCTTTGTAATCCAATGTTTTTCTGAACTTTTTTTTTTTTTGCTTATTATCTCTCTCTTCAATTTCCTACATCTATATTTTGTGTTTTTTTCACTTTTTGTTACTTTATTACCTACTTTATTTCGCTCTCTCTCTTATATTTTGTCACACCTATTCTTCTTTCCTTCTTCTTGTGCCTAGGACCATGGCTAAGGGAGGCGACAAGGGCAATAAGAAGGGCCCAGCACCACGTACCCGGCTCCCTTGCGGGCATTGGAGGGGGGAGGAAGTGCAGCCCAGGGAGATCTTCTCTGCAGTGGAGGTGACCGCCTTGATGGTTTTTGTCCAGGTCCACCTCCCTAAGACCTTGGCAGCAGGTGGGCGGATTGCTTCTGGTTACATCCTCCGGGAGCGTCGCTAGCTGTGGGAGAAGGTGTGCCGGCGCATGTGTAAGGAGTCTGGGGTCCGGCGCACCTACCACCAAGTGATGCACCGGTGTAGTGACATCCTGGACCGGGAGCATGACATGCTCGACCTGCTCGGTGTGGAGATCCCTGGGCTTGGTAAGTAGCTATTTAATAACTACTTTTTTTCCTTCTGCTCTGTTATATTGCTAATCTATTTTTTTCCTGAAGAGTACGAATGCTGCTGATTAGATTACATTTTAGGTAAATTAATGTTTAAATAGCTTCTATCATTGCAGGTGCTCGCCTGGTTTTTGTCGTTGCTACTATGCTTACTTGTTTGCAACTTTTTAGTCATTTGAGAGCATTACTACGTAATGCTAGAGACAGTAGACTCAAGTCTAGTTCTTCTTTGTACTCCTGCTGCTGCCACTTTGAAGAGATAGTGGTGGATTGATACGTTGAGTATATTATTTATTACTTGTTCTAGGACATTTGTTAGTGCTCTCCAATCATGATGACGGACTGTGTCTGTCATGCGACGTCTCGTGCTGCTGAGTGATGGCAGTCGTAGTAGAATCTTTTTGTTGTTGATGTAGTTAGTGAATTACATAACTTTCCTATTAGACGGTCTGCGAATCCTGCAATTCTATACTACTATCCTCTTAGTTGACCAGATCAGATGCAATTGATGTTAATTTGTTTCCCCGACATAATTTTAGATTGAGTACAAAGAAATCAAATATTTCCCAAAAAACAATCATCCATGTTGTGTTTCTTTATTTCATGATCACCAGCAACTCCCAGGGGCAAGGCGACGGCGGCGACAGAGACTCCGGTGTCAGAAGTTGGACAGGAGCAGTCCCTTGCAGGCTCTTCTGCTGGCCCCAGTAAGTTGTTTTATTGTTATATTAATACTTATACTTCCCTAACTTTTACAGCTCCTAATTCATTATAAACTGGTTCCTAATAATTCTATGTTTTACAAAATAGTCTTTGATCTTCTTCTAATGTAGACTACATTCTACATTCTTATCCTGCCTCTACCATCACTCTCTGTGCTACTACTATTTTCAATTATGAGTCGGTCTGTGTAGGTAGCTAAGCTTGCCCATTCAGGAAACGGTGTGAAACAAAACTCTGATACAGCAATAGCTCTAGGCACTGAGTACAGTCTTCTGGGTTGCCCTTGCTGTCTATTCCTGTCTTCTTAATGTAAGTGCTTTGACAATTTGCAACAACAAAATGTAATTGTTTACACCAAGTAAAAGGTAGCAGTGTCCTTTTTGATTTGAGAGGAGCACATCCCATACCGCTAGTGTTTCAGAGACTATTCTGCACACAAAGAAGTATGGACAAGATGATAGGTGCAGTTCGACTTTCGACATACCTCACTCCGAACCGAAGTTGAACCCCGAATCCCCTGACCGACTATCTAGAATGTCTGACCAATGATTTTACGACCCAGAAGAACAGAAGAAGACTACCTCCGAGTCTCGGCCTATCTGAGTCACTGAAACATGACTGTCAAGTGCAGTAGTTCCAACCTTTCCGCTCACTCACTCGTAAACAAAAACCACACAGTGTTTGTTAGTTTTAAAGTTTTATTTTCAATTAAGAAATGAAAACACTATTTCTTTATTTTTAATAGCGTAGTATTCTGATGGATGAAGATGACGTTAAAGTTGCAACAACATTCCCATGAATGAAATTAGTATGACTCAAAATTAATAATAGTTAACAGACACATGAAATTATTAGAATAAATGTGCGGGAGCCCCCACCTTCTTTAAAGTACTTAAAGTACTGCTAGTGATGACTTAGTAGTAGTTGGTGAATTGTCTGGCAGAAGGGCAATGGAATCTTCCTTCTGTAATGAGAAAAATGGTGCCCGTTAAGCAAGCATTCATCAGTTGTCATAAGAAGTGTAGCATTTAATGGAATAAGCATATAAAAGGTTAACACCCTACCCAAAACCGTTACTTTTTTTCAATCCCAGTAATAAAGAAATGTGTTATGTAACATTTTCTTCCGTTACGAGACAAAATAGGGGGTTGTGTATGGCATCTGAAAATATGACATGTTTTTCCTAGACGTCACAACATCTGACGCGGCACAGATGACCACCAGTGCCGGGGCCAGCAGTGCGGAGGGGTCCACTTAGGATGCGGCGGCGCCAACAGGAGGAGCTGGGGGGGAAGACTCAGCGGCGGCGGACGGTGGTAAGTTATTATACTCCTTACTTATTGAAATTTTTTTGAGTAGCCTCGCAAAGGAGTGTATGATGTAATGTACAGTAGTACACAGTACACTAGTATAAGTACACTGTACTGTCAAGAACATTTACTAATTTAGAACTACTTTTTGGGCTATCACGGAGAAGACAGTCAACCATGACTTTTAATAGCATTAGCGGCGGTACTTCTCTGGTAACCAATGGCCCCCTCTATTTCACTTCAACTCACCTGGCAAATTTTTATTGTGAAGCCAAGTCATATCATATGAAGTTTAGGGATGTGAAGAACGAAAAGTTAAAGAAGGGTGAAACGAAGGACGAGCGAGTCTTAATATTTATGACTATAAAGAATGGTTTTGTTGAATGCAATTGTATGATGTATGATGTAGTAGAGCAGACGCTGAGTGGAAGAAGTATGGCCAGTGGCAGTGCCACCCCTATAGAAAAGTAAGACATTCAGATCCCCACTTGCATGTACTGCTTAAAGTACTGCAAGTCTGCATCATCATGGCCTGTGTCTGTATTTCTTGGGTGAAAGCTGAGTGAGCTGCCATTATGGCGGCTAGCACAAGTTCACGTACCAGTGATTTCTTTTGCAACCCAAGAGAAAAAAAGTTTTAAAAAAAGGCCTTTTTTAGGACTCTCTGACTATGTATGTAGTAGTGAGCCCATTCATAATGCTGCTAGTGGAATTCCTGAAACTCCCGGTAAGGTCACAGGCTTACAAAGATGGCGGAAAGATACATGCCAAAATGTTATACTGTTACAACAGGTATCTGTACACATGTCGCCTTTTACTGAGTAAATGCTGTAGGTAATCAAACAACACAACCAATAGACAAACAATGTGGAAGTAGTCTTGATAGAAGTTTTTCTTCAATTCAGATTTTAGCCACCACGCCCAGCCAACACGTGTTTCGTCAGGGCTAGTAGCCCACTACTTCATCAGGGCTCCCGCGGGCAGCGGTTCCAAAGCTATTGCCACAATGACTATGTGCTCTCAGCCGGTTCTAATTCCGACCTGGCTACCGGGTACTGTTGAGGTTCTCGCTGATTCATCTCAGCCGTCCGTGTGATGGTTAATACCAAAGATGCGACACACCATAGGAATATCCGTGTGAGCGGCAGGTTAAGCCGTACTGCTTTCCAGCGTCTCCGCGTGTAAATGCGGAAGTCATTTACAGTTTACACGCCGAGACGCTGTAAAGCTGAGACGGCTGAGACGAATCAGCGAGAACCTCCACAGTACCCGGTAGCCGGGTCGGAATTAGAAGCGGCTGAGAGCACCTAGCGATTGTGGCAATAGCTTTGGAACCGCTGCCCGCGGGAGACCTGATGAAGTCGTGGGCTACTAGCCCTGACGAAACACGTGTTGGCTAGGCGTGGTGGATAAAAATAAAATCTGAATTGAAGAAAAACTTCTATCAAGACTACTTCCACATTGTTTGTCTATTGGTTCTGTTGTTTGATTACCTACAGCATTTACTCTGTAAAAGGCGACGTGTGCACAGATACCTGTTGTATCATTTATGTTTGGATCTTGGTCCTATTTGGAGGTTTAGGTTCTTCCTCCTATCGGGGGCACCCTCAAAATAGTGGTTAGAAATTATAAATAACGTCACATACGGGAGGCGCCAGTTGTGGATCGACAAGCAAAAAAAAACCTGGTCCGTTATCTTCAAAATGTTATACTGTGTTTGCTACTTGCTGGTGTTACTGATGCTGGTGTTACTGAGTGTCAACTTTCTGTTGAATTATTTTGACTTTATGTTAAAGACTATTGGTTACAGTAGTTTTCTTTCTTTTTTCATAGATGCTACTCCAAAAAAGCTCACCCGTAAGGAGATGGCTGTCCGGGCCAGGGCCCGTAAGCTGGAGGATTTTTGTATCGAGTATCGACGGTTGTGGGCTCGGGAGCATGAGGAGGACACTACAACAACCATCAGTACATCCTCCTCCACTGCCCCCGGGTTCACCAGCCACAAGCCTCCAGCCGAATGGAGCCGTGGCCCGACAGCCTCCCGCCGCTGCCGCACAGCAGCAAAAACAACAGCTGCCCCCCCCCTCCAGAGCCTGGATAGTACGTCAGCGCCGCCTCCGAAAACGAGTGGACTACCTGGAGCGTTTGGCCGAAAAACTCAGCGCCAGCTCCGGGACCTCCGCAAAGAGCTGCGGGACGTGCAGCACCAGCTGTCCACACTACGCCACCAAAGGAAGTGACTGTCCCTTGCCCTTTTTTTAAAGACTGTTGGGGGTGGGAATTGGGTTTGGGCACTTTATTGGGAAAGGTCAATTTTTTATTTTTGGACATTTGGTTAGGGAGGGGGGTGAGTTGGGGTAATTTGTTTTATTTTTGTGACAACAACATCCATAATTTATATTTCTTAATAATTATATTTTTCATTCCAAAACACAGTATACGCGCTCATATTATTTATTTTGTGTGGGGGTTGGCGGTGGTTACTGGACGTTTGGTTTTTCAAACTTACCAGCATGAATGAAACATCTTGTCCTGAAATGTACCAAAATGCAAGTAACCAAGTTAGTCAATTCAGTAGCCCTACTACTGTACTGTACTAGTAGTACTGTCAGTCTCTGCTCTCCTCCCAACTTAGTTCTAGCCCAATATTCTACTACCTCTCCAATATGCTTATCGTACCTGTGATTTGCGAATCACGGCCGGTGAATAAGGTTGGTTGTTGACTTGAATCCTCGACAGATGCAATATCATTGTTGTGCTGATAGCAGTAGTGGTACACACTGGCAGTATCACCATATGAAAAAAAGAGGAAATTAAACATTGAGTGGCCTGAGCGTAGCATTAGAAACAGTACAATAGATAGTACGGTACAGAATAGTGCCCTAAATTGTAGCCTAAGCAGTGCCAACGTAAGGTAAACATTAATCATTTCATTGTTCACGTTGTGTAGGAGGAGGATGATCTTATCAATCCACAATGGGGCCCATGAACTTCTGGTTGCTTTGAGCCTATCCTCCCCAGCAAGTGTGTGGAATTTATTGTTGTTGTCAGTCACACCTCAATGAAATACCACACAGCCCGGGGGAAGAGGGTTAGGGTTTGAAAATTGGATGGGAATGGGGTTTTTTGGGAAAGTTTGGTAGAGAGGAAAAAACACAGCATGGACAGTCAAACAACAAATGAAGAGAAACAAATCTTTGGATTAGAAGATATTGATAAATCTTGAAAGGGACATAAAGGAAGTGCACTACTGCATGCCAGAAGTACTAAATGGATGGTTAGGTTACTGAAAAGTAGTACTACTACTTATTGCAACTTACTAGTAACTACGAAGAAACAAGTTGACAGTACAGGGCTGCAGTTATTACGCAATTTCACTTGCCTCTCTGCCCTCAGAGAGAATAAAAACTTAGAACATTAAATTAGTGTTAAACATAGCAAAGATGTATCAAATTGCTGGAGGGAGGGATGAATTTGAAGCAGAGATCAAACAAACGCACAGAGTCACACTCGTAGAAGTAAGTTCAAGTTCACAACAATATCATTTAAAAGATAAGGAGAATTTCGGATACTGTTACTGTTTTTTGTAGTTGTCCCGTTGAATTTGTGAAGTCGATGAATCCAGCCATTCCTCCTATTCGCGATACTCCTTCATTCCATCGGATGCTCCGTCGATCAATCTTGGTGACCAGACACACTGTCCACTGCCTGCCTGATGCGGATTTGCGGATCGCTAATTGTAAGCCTGAGTAGTACATCGATGGCACAGGGTAAAAGCCTGCCTGTAATTGATGATGGAAAAACACAACAGTAAGTGTTAAAGACACCTCAGAGAAAAAAATATGTAAGGCACGCTGTGTAGTGCAAAAATTATACTATCACTTTCAGAGATGACAATCCCCAAAATCTAGAACACCCCACATTACCCTCCCAAAAACGTGCAGAATACTGCTGCTACCTCACAGAGGCCTAATTTCAAATCGTGTCAAAACGCACTCAGAAAGTATGCCCAAAACCCCCCTTTCCCACCATGGATTATCTTCAAACGACTTGCAATCAAAATTAGACATTACAACAAGTTTTCCAAGACCCCACCCAGTCGTAAAAATCTATAACCACCGCCCAAACACATGCAATACAATACTGCTAACCCTAACGAGCCCTAAGTTAAGAATAGTGGCAAACGCTTTCTTTAACTAGGCCAAATCCCCGCTTTCCCACCATGGATTTTCTTCAAACCACTTGCAACCAAAATTACTCATTCCCAAGATTGCTCTAAGACCCCAGAACCCAGTTACAAAAATATAGAACACCCCCAAACACATGGAATACTGCTGCTAGTGCTAACCCTAACAAACCCTAAGTTACAAAAAGTGCCAAAAGGCTTTTCAGCATGGATTTTCTCCAAACCACTTTTATCCGGTATTAGACCTTCCCAGCAATGCCCCAAGACCCGCCAACCCACCCGCAAAAAAGCGCAACACCCCCAAACAGGCAAAAAGCAAAAATGGAAAATCTCATATTTACAATATTTTTCGGCCTTCTTTCAATTCTGTCCAAACGCGCTGTGCAGCTAGGTCATAACTCCACTTTTCCAACATGGATGTCCTGAAAAACAAATGCAATCAACATTAGACTGTGCCAGCAGTGCTCCCAGACCCCCAAACCCACCCCTAAACACCAGGAACCCCCCCAAACAGCACCCCAAAGACAAGCAAGTGAGCAAACACACAAAAACTTTTTTACCTCCGATTTTCTCCAAACCACTTTTATCCGGTATTAGACCTTCTCAGCAAAGGCCCCAGAGCTGTCTACCCAGGCGAAAACAAGTAGAAGACCCCCAAACAGCCAAAAAGCAAAACTAAAAAAATGGGGACTGAGACATTTTTAGGCAAATTTCCAACATCAATCCATGCGCGCTCTGCAGCTAGATACTAACTCCCCTTTGCCACCATGAATTTTCTTCAAACCACTTGCAATCAAAAGTATCCATACCCAGCGTTGCTCAAAGACCCCAAAACCCACTCACAAACACCAGGAAGCCCCCCAAACAGGCCCCCGAAAACGCTAAAGTGAGCGAAATGTCAGAAAATGCAAAAACTTTTTCCTCATGGATTTTCTTCAAACCACTTTTATCCGGTATTAGACCTTCCCAGCAATGGCCCCAGAGCCGTCAACCCAGGCGAAAACAAGTAGAAGACCCCCAAACAGCCAAAAAGCAAAACTACAAAAATGGGGACTTAGTAATTTTCAGGCAAATTTCCAACATCACTCCAAGCGCGCTCTGCAGATAGGCCCTAACTACCCTTTGACACCATGGATTTTCTTTAAACCACTTGCAATCAAAAGTATCCATACCCAGCGTTGCTCGAAGACCCCAAAACCCACCCACAAACACCAGAAAGCCCCCCATACAGGCCCCCGAAAACGCTAAAGTGAGCGAAATGTCAGAAAATGCAAAAACGTTTTCCTCATGGATTCCTCCAAACCACTTTTATCCGGTATTAGACCTTCCCAGCAATGCCCAAAGACCCGCCAACCCACCCGCAAAAAAGCACAACACCCCCAAACAGGCAAAAAGCAAAAACGGAAAATCTCATCCTTACAATATTTTTCGGCCTTCTTTCAATTCTGTCCAAACGCGCTGTGCAGCTAGGTCATAACTCCACTTTCCCACCATGGATGTCCTGAAAAACAAATGCAATCAACATTAGACTGTGCCAGCAGTGCTCCCAGACCCCCAAACCCACCCCCAAACACCAGGAACCCCCCAAACAGCACCCCAAAGACAAGCAAGTGAGCAAACACGCAAACACTTTTTTATCTCCGATTTTCTCCAAACCACTTTTATCCAGTATTAGACCTTCTCAGCAAAGGCCCCAGAGCTGTCTACCCAGGCGAAAACAAGTAGAAGACCCCCAAACAGCCAAAAAGCAAATCCGGAAAAGCTCACACTTACAAATATTTAGGCCTCATTCCAAAATCACTCCAAGCGTGCTGTGCAGCTAGGCCATAACTCCTATTTTCCACCATGGATTTCCTGAAAAACAAATGCAATCCAAATTAGACTGTGCCAGCAGTGCTCCCAGACCCTAAAACCCACCCACAAACACCCGGAACCCCCCCAAACAGCACCTCAAAGACAAGCAAGTCAGCAAAAATGCCCCCAAAATTTTGCCTCCGATTTTGTCCAAACAACTTTTGTCAGGTATTATACCTTCCCAGCAATGGCTCCAGAGCCGTAAACCCAGGCGGAAACAAGTAGAAGACCCCTAAACAGCCAAAAAGCAAAACTACAAAAATGGGGACAGTAATTTCCAGGCAAATTTCCAACATCACTCCACGCGCGCTCTACAGCTAGGCCCTAACTACCCTTTGCCACCATGGATTTTCTTCAAACCACTTGCAATCAAAAGTATCCATACCCAGCGTTGCTCCAAGACCCCAAACCCCACCCACAAGCACCAGGAAGCCCCCCAAACAGGCCCCCGAAAACTCTAAAGTGAGCGAAATGTCAGAAGATGCAAAAACTTTTTCCTCATGGATTTTCTCCAAACCACTTTTATCCAGTATTAGACCTTCCCAGCAATGGCCCCAGAGCCGTCAACCCAGGCGAAAACAAGTAGAAGACCCCCAAATAGCCAAAAAGCAAAACTACAAAAATGGGGACTTTGAAATTTTCAGGCAAATTTCCAAAATCACTCCGCGCGCGCTCAGCAGCTTGGCCCTAACTCCCCTTTGCCACCATGGATTTGCTTCAAACCTCTTGCAATCAAAAGTATCCATATCCAGCATTGCTCCAGGACCCCAAAACCCACCCCAAACACCAGGAACCCCCCCAAACAGGCCTCCGAAAACATGATAGTGAGCAAAAAGGCAAAAACTTTTTCAACTCTGATTTTCTCCAAAACAATTTTATCCGGTGTTAGACCTTCCCAGCAATGCCCCCAGACCCGTCAACCCAGGCGGAAACAAGTAGAACACCCACAAACAGCCAAAAAGCAAAACTTAAAAAGTGAGACCTAGCAAATTTTGGGCCAACCTGGAATTCAGTCCAAATGCGCTGTGCAGCTAGGCACTAACTCCCCTTTTCCACCATGAATTTCCTGAAAAACGAATGCAATCAACATTAGACTGTGCCAGCAGTGCTCCCAGATCCCCCGACCCAGCACCATAAATCTAGAACACCCCCAAATAAACCCAAAAACCTGCAATACTGGTATATTGAAAACACGACAAATTGCGCTGTTCACAAAAAACAAACAGCAATTGGTTTCAACAGAGACAGACAGCCATTGCTGTCCACTGCATGCCATCTTCACATTATTCATTACCTGTTCTACTTTATGTTCGCATCTTCTTCGGAAAGTGAGGGCCCAAAGGGCAGCCTCTCCTGTAAATTCCAGAAGTAGGTCTGTCAGCAATCAGCAAGCATGTAGTCAGTCAGTTATTTCAGTCCCACTTGAGGGGACTCGTCTACGAAAACAAAGTTTGTTTTATCTCCATAATCCATCCATCTGCCTTGAGGGAAATGGATAGGGGGAGTCTGGAGGAGGAGGATAGAGGAGCATGACTGAGTTGTGAACTTGTGAACATCTGAATGCAGACTGCGGCACCTTCAAATCAATATGGAAAATAAGATGAAGACAGTGCTGATGATGGACTTATTGTGATTAGTTGATTAGATGTTTGTTGTGGTAAGAGAAGCTAAACAAAGAAAGACACACAGGAATAAAAGTGAATAAGTACGGAAAAAAAGGAAGTAATTTTCAGTCCACGTTGTCAGGGAAGCAGAGCTCGTCCTCCAAGTCTATGAATTGAGACGGGAGTAGGTCTGGTGACCGAGAAGAACTTCCGTCGTCGTCGTCACCTAAGTCGGTGTCCTCTTCTTCCTGCGTGCATTCACGTATTTTGTAATCAGGAGGTATGAAGTGCTGATTCATCTTAATTATTGTTAACCTCTCCACATTTTTGGGCAAAAGGCGGGTCCTTTGTGAAGTAACAATGGCACCAGCAGCACTGAAAACACGTTCAGAAGACACGCTTGCGAGTGGGCAAGACAAATAATTTAGAGCCAGGTTGGTGATCAGTTGCCATTTTGAGCTTTTCGTATACCAATATCCCAATGGGTTCTCATTATGACAGACCTCTGTTGTTTCATCCAGATAGGCCTGCACCACCGACTCAAGGTTCTCCAGGGTTGATCCACTTTGCGCACCATCTGCGACCTTTTCATCAGTGGACCGAGCTAACCCTTGCTGAGTTAGCCAAATCCCCTTCCGACAATATTGGTTTGCGGCCTGGTGCAGGTGAGGATGATGATATGGTTGCTGGTGTCGTTAACGGCTGTGAGGGAAAGTGACTTTCTTTGGCCACGGATTGAGAAGTGGAACTTGACGCCGGATGGCCTGCTGATTCAGTTGTACTTGTGCTGCCTCCTTGAATTTTCTGCCGATCTTTTTCGAACCGCCTGGCTGACACAGCTAGCCAATGTTTGTACTTTGAAACATCTGCTTCATCAAAAGGAATGAATGCTTTGCTGGCCACTGCGTTTTTGTACCGTGGATCAAGAATAGTGGCACAAACGTAATGTTGTTCTGTATGTATCTTTTTAAGCCTTTCATTGTCAAGGAGGCGACATAATAACTTCTGCGCCAAACCATATGCTTCTCGCTTTCCACCATCATCTCGGAACGTTGAAGACACCTTCTTCAGTTGGTGCTCTAGCATGCGCAACAATGGGATAGCTTTGCTCAAAGAACAGTCCTCCCTGCTGACTTCACGCGTGAAGAGCTCAAAAGGACGAAGCATGTCTGTCAGGCTTGCAATTAGCTTCCATTCCTCCAACTCTAGCATCAAGTCTTTGTAAGCAGCACCCAGTTTAAAGACAAACTCATGTATTACCTCCCACTGCTCAGACAGACGCTCAAGCATGTAAAAGGTTGAGTTCCAACGTGTTGCCACCTCCTGGATTAGTCCTTTGACTGGCAGTTTACGTTCATACTGAAGGCCCCTCAGCTGCTTCCGGGCCTTAAAAGAATGGTTGAACTGGGTGCAGATTTTTCGGCAGGTGGTCAGTACTTTGACGACTGGCTCTTCTGCTTTCAAGAAGGCTTGCACCACGATGTTAATACTGTGCGCCAAACATGGCACTCTGAAAGAGCCACCGTTGTCCATAGCCTTAACTATATTACTGCCATTATCTGTGGAAACATAACCAACTGTGCAGTTTCTTGGATGCAGCCATTCTTTGACCTTCCTGTTAAACTCATCCAAAAGGTTAGGTGCAGTGTGAGATTTCTCCATGGCAAACATGCCTACTGTTGCATGTTTGCGAGTAGCTTGAAAAACTTCCTCCGTGTCAACATCTTTGTGTTTTAACTGTTTTTTTACCCCTGCAAAAGAGACCCAGTGTGCAGTGATGCACATGTAATCAAGGGCTTGGCAACTGGTCCACATGTCTGTTGTCATGTGGATAGTGTGACCAGCACTCTTCAGAATAGCTGCGCCAATCACCTCCAGCACATCTTGATGTTGTGCTGGAACAGCAACCCTTGCAAAATAGTACCGGCTAGGAACCTTCCATTTTGGGCAGACTGTTTCCACCAATTCACGAAAACCCACCCCTTCCACGAAAGAGAAAGGGAGAAGGTCCAGCGCTGGCATTTTAGCCAGCTTGGCGTTATACAGACGCACCGTTGGGTGGTTGCGTTCAAATGGCGGTTCCAACCAAAACATGATGGTAATGGGAGGCTGGACCATTTTACGTGATGATGATGATGATGATGATGATGATGCAGACTTCAAACCAGTTAGGCTCAGTGATTTAGTTTTTGGCATTGGTGTCTGTCCCAGACTCTTAGTGTGCCTCATACATGTTGCAGGGGTAGAGGATGTGGGCGCTACCACTGCAGTGCTGCTGCAAGGGGTACTGGGTGTACCAGAAAAAAATGGCTGTCGCTTCTTCACTTTCACCCTGCACGATCAGCCTCTCATCATCATCAGATGCAATATGAAGGGATACATTTGGATTTGTTTTGGCTTCCTCAATGTCAATTAGGTGCTTATACCACTGGATAGGGTGGTGTAGTTTGAGATGACCTCTCTGGCCTCCGGTACCATAGTTGGAACCAAGCTTACCCCGACTAACTAATACTTTATAAATCAAACAAACGACCATGTTTTCCGCCTTTTTGCTAACAGTAAAGAAGTCCCAAACTGGGGACTGGAGATGTCTGCTGGTGGTGGAGGAGCTACTTTGACTTTCAATGCCAGATGAAGTGGAGGATGGGCGTGGCTGAATTTGTTTCTGTAGTTGACTTACAGCACCACTACTTGAGGTAATGGAGGTCGAGCTGGATGGAGGTCCATGCCGGCCCTTCTGACGAGAAAATATGGAAGCTGTAGGTCGTTTTGGTGTTGTAGTTAACTGTGTTGGTGGTGGTACCAGTGCCACGCCACCCACATGATCATCCCGCTTAGCAGCCATTCGGGATAGGGTGAAAATGTTAGTCTGCTGCATGCCCGCTGGGGCTGCAGTGATGTCTGTGATGACTGGGTCGTCATCAGACTGTTCATCAGCAGCACAAGACACCACTTCTTGTTCGTCGTCATCACCCATAAGTCGAAGCTTTGCAGGAACCTTCCTTTTAGGCTTAGCTACCTTTGTCGGCTCATGGCATGCCTCACTGTCAGACTGCATTGCTGGGTTCCAATCAAGTTCAAGGTCATCAGAATGAAGGGGGCTTGAAGAAGAACTTGTAGTAGTAGCAGCCCTCCTTAACCTTTTTCTTCCTGGGGATCTGGAAAGCAATGTATCATCCTCAAGAGGAGTGGATTCCTGGGATGATTCTTCCACTTGAATATCAATTTCCTCATGTGCCCCTACTTCTGGAGGAACAAGCGTTGTAGGCAGTTGTGCCCCTCCATGAACCTCTAGTGGCACCTCTCAATGCACCTCTACTTGCGCCTCTCCTTGTGCATGTACTTGCGCCTCTCCTTGCCCATGTACTTGCGCCTCTCCTTGCCCATGTACTTGCGCCTCTCCTTGCCAATGTACTTGCGCCTCTCCTTGCCCATGTACTTGCGCTTGTGCTAGTTGCACTTGTGGTTGTTGTTGCGGCTGTGATTGTTGAACACTCGCCAGCTGAGTTACACCCGGCGTTGATTAGATGGTACTTTCTTGTGATGAGCCAACATCACTGGTGGATGGTGATTGAACAACCAAAGTGGCTGCCTTTGCGGCACTCATGGGCTTGGGCCTAACTTGGCGCGGTGGCACTGACCCCACTGAGGCGGAGGTGCTGCTTCCAGCTTGGTCCCCGGCGCACACCGCTGCTGCTGCAGGCGTAGTTTTTTTTCTCCAAAAAAGGTGTCGGTGGGCATACCCGTCTCCTTGGTGGGTGGTGCCACTTGCTTCTTCTGGTCCTTCTTACTGGCAGTGGCACTGGCAACTTTCTTCGCTGAGGTGCTATGGCCACCTTTCTTTGGGCCCATCTTCTTTAGATGTCAGAACAGCAGGCCGCAGTTGCACGAGTTGCAGAGTTGTCTTGTCTGTGGCCACACGTGACGTCGCATTACGTTATGCTGCACACACCGCTGCAGGACTTCTTCCTGGCACTGGTGGTTCTCTTGTGCACCTAAAAGCAATGGAAGACAGAGGAACATCAGTTTTACACCCCAAAAAGTCGAAAAACACATAAAAATCACCACAATCCATTGCCATCCATGCCCTCAATGATGTTTAAATTCAAGACACCCCACAGAAAGACTAGGCCCATGCACCACTGAGTACCCCTGGGCATAATGGATGAAAGCTAGGCAAAATGGGTGCAGGACTCAGAACACTGCCTGCCTTCAAAATGGCCCCTTGCCCCCCAGCACATGGCCAGGCCCTGCCTGTACCAGCATTCAAAATAGCCCCCACCCACATGGCCAGACCCAACAAAACCCCAAAAATCGAAAAACACATACAAATCACCACAATCCCATGCCATTCATGCCCTCAATGATGTTTAAATTCAAGACACCCCACAGAAAGACTAGGCCCATGCACCACTGAGTACCCCTGGGCATAATGGATGAAAGTTAGGCAAAATGGGTGCAGGCCTGAGAACACTGCCTGCCTTCAAAATGGCCCCTTGCCCCCCAGCACATGGCCAGGCCCTGCCTGTACCAGCACTCAAAATGGCCCCCACCTACATGGCCAGTCCCCAACAACACCCCCAAAAATCGAAAAACACATACAAATCACCACAATCCCATGCCACCCATGCCCTCAATGATGTTTAAATTCAAGACACCCCACAGAAAGACAAGGCCCATGCACCACTGAGTACCCCTGGGCATAATGGTTGAAAGCTAGGCAAAATGGGTGCAGGCCTCAGAACACTGCCTGCCTTCAAAATGGCCCCTTGCCCCCCAGCACAT